>NC_086447.1:145923611-147412361 GCF_028390025.1 Pseudophryne corroboree
CGACACACCGCACACACACAAGGAATGCTCCGAATGAGGACAGGACCCACAAAAGCCCTTTGGGGGGACAGAGTGAGAGTATGCCAGCACACACCAGAGCGCTATATAATGC
This sequence comes from Pseudophryne corroboree, assembly GCF_028390025.1. Classification (NCBI taxonomy): domain Eukaryota; kingdom Metazoa; phylum Chordata; class Amphibia; order Anura; family Myobatrachidae; genus Pseudophryne; species Pseudophryne corroboree. The sequence goes on from NC_086447.1 coordinate 145,923,724, forward strand.
AGGGACTAACTGAGTTATGTCCCCTATAGCTGCTTTTTATATTATATATATTGCGCCTAAATTTAGTGCCCCCCCTCTCTGTTTTTACCCTGTTCTGAAGTGTAGACTGCAGGGGAGAGCCAGGGAGCTTCCTTCCAGCGGATCTGTGAAGGAGAAATGGCGCCAGTGTGTCTGAGGGAGATAGCTCCGCCCCTTTTCCGCAGCCTATTCTCCCGCTTTTTCCTGGATTCTGGCAGGGGTATTTACCACATATATAGCCTCTGGGGCTATATATTGTGGTATTTTGCCAGCCAAGGTGTTTTTTATTGCTGCTCAGGGCGCCCCCCCCAAGCGCCCTGCACCCTCAGTGACCGGAGTGTGAAGTGTGCATGAGGAGCAATGGCGCACAGCTGCAGTGCTGTGCGCTACCTTGGTGAAGACTGATGTCTTCTGCTGCCGTTTTTCCGGACCTCTTCTTGCTTCTGGCTCTGTAAGGGGGACGGCGGCGCGGCTCCGGGACCGAACACCAAGGACTGGGCCTGCGGTCGATCCCTCTGGAGCTAATGGTGTCCAGTAGCCTAAGAAGCCCAATCTGGCTGCAAGCAGGCGAGTTCGCTTCTTCTCCCCTTAGTCCCTCGCTGCAGTGAGCCTGTTGCCAGCAGGTCTCACTGAAAATAAAAAACCTAAACTATACTTTCTTTCTAAGGGCTCAGGAGAGCCCCTAGTGTGCATCCAACCTCGGCCGGGCACGAAATCTAACTGAGGCTTGGAGGAGGGTCATAGTGGGAGGAGCCAGTGCACACCAGGTAGTCATAAATCTTTCTAGAGTGCCCAGCCTCCTTCGGAGCCCGCTATTCCCCATGGTCCTTACGGAGTTCCCAGCATCCACTAGGACATCAGAGAAATTTTATTATTTTCCTCACAGCCCCAGTTGCGGCAGAAAATGAAGGAGGAGCTGTTGACGGGTCACGTTCCGCTTGAGTTGACAATTTTCTCCCAAGCAGGTCTTTGCACCTCTGCAGACTTGTGTCCGCCAGAAAGAGAGATAAAACGTAGGCTTTAAACCTAGGATTGAGCAAGGTAGCTAAAATGTAGTGCTCTGATTTCAACAGATTGACCACCATTGAATCCTGGCAAAGCGAATGAAGGGCTCCATCCAGAAGCCCCACATACTTTGCAGAATGGCTCCATCTTAGCTCCTCCTTTAATTTCTCCAGCTGCTTCTGTAAAAGCCTGATGAGGGGAATGACCTAACTCAAGCTGGCAGTGTCTAAACTGACTTCACGTGTGGCAAGTTTGAAGGGTTGGAGAACCTTGCACAAGACAGAAATCATTCTCCACTGCGCTTGAGTCAGGTGCATTCCCCCTCCTATGCCTATATCATAGGTGAATGTATAGGCTTGAATGGCCTTTTGCTGCTTCTCCATCCTCTGAAGCATATAGAGTATTGAATTCCATCTCATTACCACCTCTTGCTTCAGGTGATGGCAGGGCAGGTACAGGAGTTGTTGCTGGCGCTCCAGTCTTCGGCACGCAGTCTCTGTGAATGTCAAAAGGTGAGTTTTTTTTGCATTTTTTGTAACAGTTTCTTTTTTGTATTTTGCCCAGGCATGACAATGGACTTTTTCATCCCATTTTTCGAGACGGAGGAGGGCTTCTATGCTCATGAGAAGCTGAGCCACCAGTCATGAACATAGGGCAAGACCTTAGCCTTTTCTTGCAACTTCGTGTCATGAATGGCATATTGGCAATTTTATATTTCTCATCAGATATTTTCTTTTTTTTCTTCTGATTATTAATTTTTGCTTCTTGGATTTTACATGCCCTCTATGACATTGGTCATCAGCAGATGACGTTGATGGAATTGCATTGTCAATGTCATGACTGGTGGCAGCAGCAGCATCAGCAGCAGCACTAGTTCTAGGAACTGGAAGTGGTTCCTGATCTTCCACTATTTTTTCCTACAAATTTTTGTTCTCCATTTCACAGGACAGCACCTCTTATTATTACAGAACACAGAATAGTGCCCCTTTATTTTCACAGCTCCCCTGTATTTTTACATTATACAGGACCAGTGTACTTTTGTTTTAACAACAGCACCCCTGTATTTTTACAGTATACAGGACTAGTGTAATTTTATTTTAACAACAGCACCCCTATATTTTTACAGCATACAAGACAGGGCCAGTGTACTTTTTTTTTAACAATAGCACCTCTGTATTTCTACAGCACACAGGACGAGTGTACTTTTATTTTAACAACAAAACCCCTGCAAATTTACAGTATAAAGGACCAATGTACTTTTGTTGTTACAACAGCACCCCTGTATTTTTACAGCATACAAAACAGGGCCAGTGTACTTTTTATTAACAACAGTACCCCTGTATTTTTACAGCATACAGAACCAGTGTAATTTTATTTTAACAACAGCACCCCAGCAATTTTACAGTATACATGACATGGCCAGTGTAATTTTATTTTAACAACAGCACCCCTGTGTTTTTACAGCACACAAGACAGGGCCAATGTACTTTTATTTTAACAACAGCACTCCTGTAATTTTACAGTATGCAAACAGGGCCAGTATAATTTTATTTTAACAACAGCACCTCTGTATTTGGGCAGTGTACTATTATTTTAACAACAGTACCCCTTTATTTTTACAGCATACAGGGCCAGTGTAATTTTATTTTAACAACAGCACCCCTGCATTTTTACAGTATACAAGACAGGGCCAGTGCACTTTTATTTTAACAACAGCACCCCTGTATTTTTACAGCATACAAGACAGGGCCAGTGTAATTTTATTTTAACAACAGCACCCCTGTATTTGGGCCAGTGTAATTTTATTTGAACAACAGCACCCCTGTATTTTTACAGCATACAGCACCAGTGTACTTTTATTTTAACAACAGCACTCCTGTACTTTTACTGTATACAATACAGGGCCAGTGTACTTTTATTTTAACAACAGTACCCCTGTATATTTACCGCATGCAGAACCAGTTTACTTTTATTTTAACAACAACACCCCTGTAATTTTACCGTATACAAGACAGGGCCAGTGTAAATTTATTTTAACAACAGCACCCCTGTGTTTTTACAGCATACAAGACAGGGCCAGTGTACTTTTATTTTAACAACAGCACTCCTGTATTTTTACAGCATACAAGACAGGGCCAGTATACTTTATATTTTAACAGCACCCCTGTATTTTTACAGCATACTGGACCATTGTACTTTTATTTTAACAATAGCACCCCTGTATTTTTACAGCATACAGGACCAGTGTACTTTTATTTTAACAACAGCACCCCTGTATTTGGGCAGTGTACTTTTATTTGAACAGTACCCCTGTATTTTTACAACATACAGAACCAGTTTACTTTTATTTTCACAACAGCACCCCTGTAATTTTACCATATACAAGACAGGGCCAGTGTAATTTTATTTTAACAGCATCCCTGTATTTTTACAGCATACAAGACAGGACCAGTGCACTTTTTTTAACAACAGCACCCCTGTATTTTTACAGCATACAAGACATGGCCAGTGTACTTTTTTTTAACAATAGCACCTCTGTATTTCTACAGCACACAGGACGAGTGTACTTTTATTTTAACAACAACACCCCTGCAAATTTATAGTATAAAGGACCAATGTACTTTTGTTGTTACAACAGCACCCCTGTATTTTTACAGCATACAAGACAGGGCCAGTGCACTTTTTTTTAACAACAGCACCCCTGTATTTTTACAGCATACAAGACATAGCCAGTGTAATTTTATTTTAACAGCACCCCTGTATTTTTTACAGCATTCATGACCAGTGTACTTTTACTTTAACAACAGCACCCCTGACTTTTTACAGCATACAAGACAGGGCCAGTGTACATTTATTTTCACTACACCACTGAATTTTTACAGCATACAAGACAGGGCCAGTGTACATTTATTTTCACTGCACCCCATAATTTATACAGCACACAAGACAGGACCAGCACCCCTTTATTTTCACTGCATACAGGACAGTGCCCCTGCCACCTGTACAACACAGTGACAGCCAGGACAGCAACACCGATGTACAGCTGCAGCACCCCTAACAGCACATGAAACACCAGTGACAGCCAGGACAGCACCCCTAACATCACAGGGACAGCACAGTGATAGGAACAGCACCCCTACAGAGCACACACTGACCACATCCAACACCACCACCCACAAAGAGAGAGGTCTCCCTCCCTCATTCTCCAAGTCTGAAGTGAAAATGGCGATGACGCGCTGCTGTTTATATGAAATCCAAAACCCGCGAGAATCCGAAAGCGGAGTCGGATCTGGGCTCAGAGAGTGAAGTTTGGGGGGTTCGGTTCTCTGAGAACTGAAACCGCTCATCTCTAATGGAAACATACTGCTGCATTTGCATTGTAAATGTACATTACTGGACCTGGCAAATGCGACTTAGGGGTTTATTTACTAAGCTAGAGGTTCCCAAGCGCTGTTCTCAAGGCACCCTAATGGTTTAGGTTTTAAGTATACCCATGCTTGTGCACAGGTAACTTAATTAGTACCTTAATCAATTTTATTTAACCATTTGTACTGAGAGCCTTGTCTAAACTTAAACCTGGACTGTTAAGGAACCTTGCGACCATGTTTGGAAGCTATGGCCCTCATTCCGAGTTGATCGCTCGCAAGGCGAATTTAGCAGAGTTGCTCAGGCTAAGCCTACGTCTACTGGGAGTGTATCTTAGCTTCTTAAAATTGCGACCGATGTATTCGCAATATTGCGATTACAAACTACTTAGCAGTTTCAGAGTAGCTTCAGACTTACTCGGCATCTGCGATCAGTTCAGTGCTTGTCGTTCCTGGTTTGACGTCATAAACACACCCAGCGTTCGCCCAGACACTCCCCCGTTTCTCCGGCCACTCCTGCGTTTTTTCCGGAAACGGTAGCATTTTTATCCACACGCCCCGAAAACGCTGTGTTTCCGCCCAGTAACACCCATTTCCTGTCAATCACACTACGATCGCCGGAGCGAAGAAAAAGCCGTGAGTAAAAATACTATCTTCATTGTAAAATTACTTGGCGCAGTCGCAGTGCGATTATTGCGCATGCGTACTAAGCGGAATTTCACTGCGATGCGATGAAAATTACCGAGCGAACGACTCGGAATGAGGGCCTATGTACTAAGCTTTGGAGAGAGGGAAAGTACCAGAAAATCAGCTAACTGCCATGTTACAATCTGTGCTTGAAAAATGACAATTTGGGTTGGTACTTTATCTTTCTCCAAGACTTATTAAATAGACCCTTTAGCACCGGGGCTGGAATAAGGGTGGTGGGGGCCCAGGAACAATGTCGTTGCAAAATTGACATACATGCACACACATCCTTCCTCCCTTCCTCTACCTGTCTACCTGGACCAGCTGAGATTGGATCAGCATGCTGCAGCAGCAGATGCTACATCTGTGACAACTTTTCTGCTTTTAAAACATTAATGTGTTTTATAAATACATGTTTTATCTATTAAGCTAAACCATTTTTAATACACCGACTGTTAATATCTTCGTATTCACATTGGACTTTGGTTCATCATTTCTAAGGGATGCCCTCTAGTGAAATTATGAGTTCCATTGTATTTAGTGTATATTATTTTCTGTCATGTGTATTACAGACTGTATATCATATGTCTGATATTGAAGGTTTTCATTCTTAAGAATTTATGTAAGCCTGTTCTATTTTGCAGGCAGATTAAAAATTGGGAGAGGGGGAGTGTCATCCTAAGTCAGATTCAAATTGTAGAGATAACATAAAGCTGCATTTATTTACAGTATGTGTTGCATGCAAAAGCAGTCATTATTTTCTATTGGCCATTCCTACAGTATGCTCTTTTTCTCTGCTTCTTGGGGATTATGTGTTGTGATATTACAATGCCACATTATTCTGCCGCACAACCAGCACCAGGGAGCCTGCCATAGAGATACAGGAAAGAAAGTCTTGGTTTTGATCCGGAGCAGTGTAGCATCAAGGATTGGAGGACAGCGACGGTGACACCCTCAGGGTATCACACCCAGGACGTCATCACCAGCCACACTGCCCTTCTTACATCCCCATTCTAGCTAAATGCATAAAAGCAATTTGCTCATCAAGAGTTATGTACAGAGGGGGTAATTCTGAGTTGATCGCAGCAGGAACTTTGTTAGCAGTTGGGCAAAACCATGTGCACTGCAGGGGAGGCAGATATAACATGTGCAGAGAGAGAGTTACATTTGGGTGGGTTATTTTGTTTCTGTGTAAGGTAAATACTGGCTGCTTTATTTTTACACTGCCTGCACATGTTATATCTGCCTCCCCTGCAGTGCACATGGTTTTGCCCAACTGCTAACAAAGTTCCTGCTGCGATCAACTCAGAATTACCCCCAATATGTCATAATGTCAACATTCATCAGGTTTACATGGGAATGTCAACATTCTTGTAATGTCATTGTTGACCGTGTTGACATTCAACATATAGACAGTGATAAAATGTTGACATGTTAGAATGTCAACATATCGTCCCTGGTGGCCCAGCAGTGACTTACTTGCTCCAGGTGTCTGCAGGTGCTTGGACGGAATCTTCCTGGTCCCAGTGGTCATGTGACTATCACTTCCAGATTAGACCTCTGATCCTTCAGCGTTCCCGGGAAACTATTTCTGTGCTATCCTTAACCCTGATCCCCATTCCTAACCCTCTTTAGTGCCTACCCAACCCCCCTCCAACACATTACCTAACCCTCACACCAGAGCCTAACCCTAAAGTTGACATTCTGACAATATTGATATTTCACCTGTTGACATTCTAAATAGTGTCAACACGTTGCCAGTCGACATCATAACTGTCTACATCCTCTCTTCAGAATAGCAAAATTCTGCAGCCAAAGGTAGAGCAAGATTAATATTTTGTAGAACTGTCTTGAAAATGGTTCTCACCTTCACAAAACCCTCCACTGAAGGTGGAATGCAGAAAAAGCAGTCCTTCACATAGGCAAATGCAGGAGGGGTTTCCAGTTGCCTGGAAACTCCCCTCTTCTTGGTAAGTGGTTTAAATTATGACAATAGCAGTGGTATATAATACGATTATTAGAACTGCCGCCACATCATGCAGTGTAAAGGACAGAGCAGAGCTGCTGCACATGCCCTTCTTCAACCAAGTTTGCTGGGTGTGTGGATCTGAGTCCTCAATCAGTGCACTGGAACAAAGAATACCTGCCAGGAAGAAAAGACAGGAGCCTTACCATGAGGTGGGATGTGTGCTTAGAAAGTGCCATACTGATTCTAATACTGTATGTTTGTGCATTAATTTATTATGGTATGTTTAACTTTTCCTGACCACTCATTTATGTGAAATCAGTATTTATATTTATATGGATGACCAGCGCATGGGATCCCGGCATTCATAATACCACTGTCAGGATCCCGACATACAAAATCCCAACAGGGGTGAGTAGTGGGTTATTCTCCTTTCCCATACCCCCTAACCCTCTAGTTCCGTAGCCTAAGTCTAACATCCCCTTTAGTGCCTGAACCTAACCACCCCCAGAAGGTGCCTAAACACAACCTCCCATCCTCTGCAGCCTGACCATAACCTCCCCCGGGGGTGCCTAACCCTAACCATCCCTCCCCGCTGCCTAACCCCAAACTAACCTTAACCCCCTGGGTGGCGCCTAAACCTAACCCCCCTTCCCATCCCTAAACCTAACCCGCTGGGGTTCTTGTGTTGGTCTGCTGCCCCTTTCAGAGTTCCAGAGTTGGGATTCCAACGGGTGTCGGGATCCGACAGCCGGCATATTCACCTCATCCCATTTATATTACTTAAATGTTTGATACTGCTATACTAGAGACCATCTTAAGTGTTAAATATTAATATTGTATTACATACTGTACTCAGTGTATGAAAAGACCAAACGCTCTAATGTTCTGTAGAGTGGTAGATTGTAGACTTTTTTTGGAAACCCCCTTTAGAAATCCTGCATTTGCCACTGCTTCAATATTTTAAGAATGTTACAAGAGACTTAATTTCCATTCAGGGGACCCAGCTGACAGCTACAGTATTCTTGTCTACAGAACGGAATAGATTGTGCATTTTTGTAGTTTTTCAATACAGTTAAATCTCAGGGCGTGTTCTGTTTTTTCTTTCAGAAGACATATTTTTGTTAATTGGAGTATACATGCAGGATAAAGCAGTGTACCGTTAGCCTCCCTTTCTCATCAGTTGCTACCTACCTTTACCGTTGGCACTGCTCCCCCCTTAGGCGCTGGTCCACCCCTAATATGATTTATGTAAACATCAATTGGTGCTGTATTAAAATGCTGGTAGCCTGGTTCTAATCCCTGGTTCCACCACAGAACCAAATTATACCCCTTTCAGACAGAAATTGAAATTACTGGGTGGTGAAGCAGTTCCACACGGTAATTTCATGAAACACGCGGGTCCTTTTTCTGTGTGAAAGGGTCAACCCGTGTTGTAATTCCCGGGACTTCGATCAAGGAATTTACCAGGGTCGGAGACATGGGAATTATGACTTGGGTTGACCCTTTCACACAGACAAAATATCCGTGTGGATCTGCAAATTACCGGTTCAAAATATTTGACCCGGTAATTTGCACGTCTGTGTGAAAGGGGGGGTCTGTCTGAAAAGGGTATTATATTGTGAAATAGCTACAGATGTAGCCACCTTTATCTTGACCGATTCTCCGCCTAGACGGACGTTTAGTCACGCTAAGGCGATAGCTTAGCTTGCTGAGTTTAATCACAGGCAGGCGCGTTGAGGCAATTCTAGATACTCAGCATGCATTACACATCTCCACCACTGGGTGGCTAATGCTCCACTAATCCAGTACTTTCGATCGTATAGCAGCAGATTGATCTACAGCTCTGGCAAATGGTCAGTGACGACTGTAATGTTAATAGATGGTGACCAATGGTCAGACGGTGAGAGTTCTCAATTTCAATAAATTGTTTATACAGACACAAACAAACATGTTAAAACACTTGTGTATGCAGACGCAAGATTGTGTATGGAGACGCAACTAATTGTGTAAAAGGAAGTATGTACAATGCATAAACACCGTGCTTTTGAAATACATGTACAGTATGAGCTTCCGAGTTCCATTGACATTCACTTTATTATAATTTTTTTTCTTTGTTATACATTCAATGGAAGGGTGCACACAGGTTTCACATAAATCTTGTCTTGTAACCTGATCGGAACTCCCTAACTGTCTACTGCATGAACTGTGCAGGCTCCCAGGGAGGAAGGGGAAAGTGGAATGGGGGTAGGGCGAGGCAGTGGAAAATACAGTGTTCAAAGAACAGGCCAATGCTGAAGGAGCGTCAGAATCCCCTAGCTAAAATACACAGGGTCGATAGGGATAAGCGTGGTCTATGCACATAACAATACACCAGACCCCATCGCATCACAAAGTGACAAAATGTCCGAGGCACATGAACCCCCTCCTTGTAGCATTATGTGCATAGACCTCACTTAACCCTATCACCCCTGTGTATTTTAGCTAGGGGATTCCGACGCTCCTTCAGCACTGCCCGAAGCCTGCAAAACCTATGTCATCACTCGCTCCATAGCTGAGTGCTGACACAAGGGGGTATATTTACTAACATTCGTAATTTTCTGAAATAGGTCCAAGTTCAATCACGAATGACATCGAAAGAGTAAAATTGCAACTTTTTGAATTGATTACGACTAATTTACTAAGCTGCCGTATTTAGCATTTTCGGGTTTTCCGATGTCGATGTCATTCGTTTTTTTTGGCAGTGTTTTACGTGAGTGAATTGTAAAACACTGCCGACTTTAATACAATGAATCTCGGACGGATCTGAGAGATCCGTGCTGGACTTCATTGTGCACCTTGTTAAAAAATAAAAAATAGTTTAAATGTTTATAAAAAATTGCGTGGGGTCCCCCCTCCTAAGGCAAACCAGCCTCGGGCTCTTTGAGCCGATCCTGGTTGCAGAAATATGGGGGAAAAATGGACAGGGGTTCCCCCATATTTAAGCAACCAGCATCGGGCTCTGCGCCTGGTCCTGGTTCCAAAAATACGGGGGACAAAAAGCATAGGGGTCCCCCGTATTTTTGAAACCAGCACCGGGCTCCACTAGCTGGACAGATAATGCCACAGCCGGGGGTCACTTTTATACAGTGCCCTGCGGCCGTGGCATCAAATATCCAGCCGGGGTACCCTGGGGGAGTGGGAACCCCTTCAATCAAGGGGTCCCCCCCCAGCCACCCAAGGGCCAGGGGTGAAGCCCGAGGCTGTCCCCCCCATCCAATGGGCTGCGGATGGGGGGCTGATAGCCTTTGTTTGAAGTTATGAATATTGTTTTTAGTAGCAGTACTACAAGGCCCAGCAAGCCTCCCCCGCAAGCTGGTACTTGCGGCGGAAAAACGGGCCCGCTGGTACCTGTAGTACTACTACTAAAAAAATACCCCAATAAAGACAGAAGACACACACCGTGACCGTATAACTTTAATACATACATACATACCAACATACATACATACTTACCTTATGTTCACACGAGGGTCGGTCCTCTTCTCCAGTAGAATCCATGGGGTACCTGTTGAAAAAATTATACTCACAAAATCCAGTGTAGATCGGTCCTCTTCTGCAAGCAATCCATTTGTAACCCACTTACTTGAGAAAATAAAAAAACGCATAACCGACCACGCACTGAAAGGGGACCCATGTTTTCACATGGGACCCCTTTCCCCGAATGCCAGAAACCCACTCTGACTGATGTCTAAGTGGGTTTCTTCAGCCAATCAGGGAGCGCCACGGCTGTGTGCTCCTGTACTGTCTGACAGGCGGCACACGGCAGTGTTACAATGTAGCGCCTATGCGCTCCATTGTAACCAATGGTGGGAACTTTCAGGTCAGCGGTTGACCGAAAGTGACCTCACCGCTGACCTGAAAGTTCCCACCATTGGTTACAATGGAGCGCATAGGCGCTACATTGTAACACTGCCGTGTGCCGCCTGTCAGACAGTACAGGAGCACACAGCCGATCAGGAGGGTGCCACAACGTGGCGCTCCCTGATTAGCTGAAGAAACCCACTTAGACATCAGTCAGAGTGGGTTTCTGGCATTCAGGGAAAGGGGTCCCATGTGAAAACATGGGTCCCCTTTCAGTTCGTGGTCGGGTATCCGTTTTTTTATTTTTTCAAGTACGTGGATTACAAAAGGATTTACCGAGGAGCCGAAAACACTGGATTATGTGAGTATAATTTTTTCTACAGGTACACCATGGATTCTACTGGAGAAGAGGACCGACCTGCGTGGGAACATAAGGTAAGTATGTGTATATGGAGGTATGGATGGATGTAATAAAGTTATACTATCAAGGTGTGTGTGTGTTGTCTTTATTGGGGTATTTTTTTAGTAGTAGTACTACAGGTACCAGCGGGCCCATTTTTCCGCCGCATGCTGGTACTTGTGGTTCTCCAAGTACCAGCTTGCGGGGGAGGCTTGCTGGGCCTTGTAGTACTGCTACTAAAAACAATATCAAACACTTATCACAAAGGCTATCAGCCCCCCATCCGCAGCCCATTGGATGGGGGGGACAGCCTCGGGCTTCACCCCTGGCCCTTAAGTGGCTGGGGGGGGACCCCTTGATTGAAGGGGTCCCCACTCCCCCAGGGTACCCCGGCCAGGGGTGACTAGTTGGATATTTGATGCCACGGCCGCAAGGCACTGTATAAAAGTGACCCCCGGCTGTGGCATTATCTGTCCAGCTAGTGGAGCCCGGTGCTGGTTTCAAAAATACGGGGGACCCCTACTCTTTTTGTCCCCCGTATTTTTGGAACCAGGACCAGGCGCAGAGCCCGATGCTGGTTGCTTAAATATGGGGGAACCCCTGTCCATTTTTTTCCCATATTTCTGCAACCAGGATCGGCTCAAAGAGCCCGAGGCTGGTTTGCCTTAGGAGGGGGGACCCCACGCAATTTTCCCCCCGAAAATTTAGAACATTTCCCCCCCCCTTCCCACTGAAAAACATGCACGGATCTCATGGATCCGTGCATGCCTATACAAACATGGGATAAAAAAGCAGGTCTGTTTTTTTTTAGCACTTTTTCACGATTTGTATTTTATCACGGCAGTGTTTGGCTATTGTCGGCAGTGTTTGTGTTTTGCACTTTTTAGTAAATTCCCGATTTCTAGCAAATTGCAGGCATATTTGACCGATGGTGTATTGATTCGTGATTTTTTCCTAGGACTTCCAAAATATTACGAATGCCCTCATCACTGCCGTGATTATTGCTTAGTAAATTACCGAGATGACACTTTGATCAAAAAACGGCATCTCGGTCAAAATCGGGACCTTAGTAAATATACCCCATGGTGTATGTTCATGTGCCTTGGACATTTTGTCACTTTGTGATGCGATGGGGTCTGGGGTATCGTTAAGTGCATAGACCTCGCTTATCCCTATCGACCCTGTGTATTTTAGCTAGGGGATTCTGACGCTCCTTCAGCATTGCCCCGTGACCTACAAAATCTGTGCTGTTACTTGCTCCATAGCCGAGGGCCTCCATGGGGCAAGGAGTCATAGGCGGTAGCCATTTCAATTGAGTCTGCCCTGCTACAGAATTGTATGTGTACCGTATGGTGCATAGAACCTTAACAGTACAACCGCTCCTGCAGCTTTGCCCTGGTTTATGTGAATAACTCCCTCCCTGTCTACTGCATGACCTGTGCAGGCTCCCAGGGGGGAAGGGCGATGGGCTAGCGGGAGGCGGTGGAAAATACCGTGCTTTTGAAATGCAATTGTATGAGTCCAAGTCCCCAGTATGTTCTTCTAGTGTACTAATTAGCACGGACAGCTTGTAACGTACAGTGGCAAGTTTAATCTTTCTATGTATAATGGAGAGATAAAAGCTCCTCCCTAAGTTACTAGATGCCAAATCACCATCCTTAGTATCTCTGTACAGTATGTTCTATTAGGGTACTAATTAGCACGAACAGCTTGTAACGTACAGCGGCAAGTTTAATCTTTCTATGTATAATGGAGAGAGAGAAAAGCACCTCAGTAAGTTGCTGGATACCAAATCACTGTACTTAGTATCTCTGTACAGTATGTTCTACTAGGGTACTAATTAGCTGTTCGTGCTAATTAGTACCCTAATAAAAAATACTATACAGAGATACTAAGGACGGTGATTTGACAACCAGGAACTTAGAGAGGAGCTTTTATCTCTCTATATTATACATAGAAAGATTAAACTTGCCACTGTACGTTACAAGCTGTTCGTGCTATTTAGTACACTAGTAGAACATAGAGTACAGAGATACTAAGGACGGTAATTTGGCACCCAGGAATAAAGGGAGGAGCTTTTATCTCTCTCCATTATACTTAGAAAGATTACTATGGAGAGAGATTAAAGCTCCTCCCTAAGTTTGTGGATGCCAAATCACTGTACTTAGTATGTCTGTACAGTATGTTCTACTAGTGTACTAATTAGCACGAACAGCTTGTAACGTACAGTGGCAAGTGTAATTTTTCTAAGTATAATGGAGAGAGATAAAAACTCCTCCCTATGTTCCTGGATGTCAAATTACCATGCTTAGCATTTCTGTACAGTATTTCCTATCTAGCCAGAAACCCTGCATCCTGTGCAAGCTAGGCGGACAACTGGAGGGGACCCGATACACGGTTGCTTCCCGTTTCCCTTTCCAGTGTCACATAAACTAGTGGTTGGTCTGCCCCGAAAGCCAAGAGTCTCCTCTTTTGTTTGGTACCAGTCCTGAGTCTCTGGGACACCCAGAACCAGAGATATCAGTATGCAAAGTGGACCCATTTTCCATAGACTATAATGGGCCCATTAATTCAGACCCACCATGGGTTCCAACGCTTGCCATGAGCCTTGTGGGGGTCACAGAAACTTGGGGTTGGTACCCTCCGGTAGCTAATTGTCTCCCCTTCTAAACCAACCTAGCGATGAAGGCTCCCACCTCCCATGCTGAGAGTCCCAGGTTTGAGTCCCAAAGTGCAAACCTTTTTTTATATGTTCCTGTGACATTCACTTTATTATTTTTTTCTTTGTTATACATTCAATGAAAGGGTGCACACAGGTTTCACATAAATCAAAGTAAATCTGCAGCAGCGATTCATTCCGCTATATACAAATACACAGCGGTAATGAGTATAAATTAGTGTATTCCGACGCAACTAACTGAGCAACACAGTACTGTAGATCGTCGGCATTTGTGTATTGTACCTGACCTGAACTCCCTCCCTGTCCACTGCTTGACCTGTGCAGGCTCCCAGGGGGGAAGGGCAATGGGGGTAGGGAGAGGTGGTGGAAAATACCGTGCTTTTGAAATACAAGTATTAGCGTCCGAGCCCCCTAAGGCATAAACCAACACCAATGGGAAGGAAGTGCCAACCTTTTTTTTAATGTGTTCCTGTAACATTCACTTTATTATTTTTTTTCTTTGTTATACATTCAATGGAGGGGTGCACAAAGGTTTCACATAAATCAGAGTGGGCGGGGGATTTTCCTTCATACAGTAGTATACTGTTGCACGTCTTGTAACCTGATCGGAACTCCCTCCCTGTCTACTGCATGTACTTTGCAGGCTCCCAGGGGGGAAGGGGAAAGTGGGATGGGGGTAGGGCGAGGCAATGGAAAATACAGTGTTCAAAGAAAAGGCATAATCAAAACCATGGGGAACTTTGCGGTGTATCGTTCAGTGCATAGACCTCGCTTATCCCTATCACCCCTGTGTATTTTAGCTAGGGGATTCTGACGCTCCTTCAGCATTGCCCCGCGACCTACAAAATCTGTGCTGTTACTTGCTCCATAGCCGAGGGCCTCCATGGGGCAAGGAGTCATAGGCGGTAGCCATTTCAATTGAGTCTGCCCTGCTACAGAATTGTATGTGTACCGTATGGTGCATAGAACCTTAACAGTACAACCGCTCCTGCAGCTTTGCCCTGGTTTATGTGAATAACTCCCTCCAAGTCTACTGCATGACCTGTGCAGGCTTCCAGGGGGGAAGGGCGATGGGCTAGCGGGAGGCGGTGGAAAATACCGTGCTTTTGAAATGCAAGTAC
This sequence comes from Pseudophryne corroboree, assembly GCF_028390025.1. Taxonomy (NCBI): domain Eukaryota; kingdom Metazoa; phylum Chordata; class Amphibia; order Anura; family Myobatrachidae; genus Pseudophryne; species Pseudophryne corroboree. The sequence goes on from NC_086447.1 coordinate 145,938,809, forward strand.
TGTAAGAGTCCGAGTCCCCAGTATGTTCTTCTAGTGTACTAATTAGCACGAACAGCTTGTAACGTACAGTGGCAAGTTTAATCTTTCTATGTATAATGGAGAGATAAAAGCTCCTCCCTAAGTTCCTAGATGCCAAATCACCGTCCTTAGTATCTCTGTACAGTATGTTCTACTAGTGTACTAATTAGCACGAACAGCTTTTAACTGGATGCCAAATCACCGTACTCAGTATCTCTGTACAGTATGTTCTATTAGGGTACTAATTAGCACGGACAGCTTGTAACGTACAGCGGCAAATTTAATCTTTCTATGTATAATGGAGAGAGATAAAAGCTCCTCAGTAAGTTCCTGGATGCCAAATCACTGTACTTAATAACTCTGTACAGTATGTTCTATTAGGGTACTATTTAGCTGTTCGTGCTAATTAGTACCCTTATAGAAAAGACTATACAGAGATACTAAGGATGGAGATTTGGCAACCAGGAACTTAGGGAGGAGCTTTTATCTCTCTATATTATACATAGAAAGATTAAACTTGCCACTGTACATTACAAGCTGTTTGTGCTAACTAGTACACTAGTAGAACATACTGTACAGAGATACTACAGACAGTGATTTGGCATCCAGGAACTTAGGGAGGAGCTTTTATCTCTCTCCATTGTAATCTTTCTAAGTATAATGGAGAGTGATAAAAGCTCCTCCCTAAGTTCCTGGATGCCAAATCACTGTTCGTTGTATCTCTGTACAGTATGTTCTACTAGTGTACTAATTAGCACGAGCAGCTTGTAACGTAGTGGCAAGTTTAATCTTTCTATGTATAATGTAGAGAGATAAAAGCTCCTCCCTAAGTTCCTGGTTGCCATATTACCGTCCTTAGTATCTCTGTATAGTATTTTCTATTAGGGTACTAATTAGCACGAACAGCTAATTAGTACCCTAATAGAACATACTGTACAGAGATACTAAGTATGGTGATTTGGCATCTAGGAACTTACTTAGGAGCTTTAATCTCTCTCCATTATACATAGAAAGATTAAACTTGCCACTGTATGTTACAAGCTGTTCGTGCTAATTAGTACACTAGTAGAACATACTAGAGATACTACGGACAGTTTTTTTGCATCCAGGAACTTAGGGAGGAGCTTTTATCTCTCTCCATTGTAATCTTTCTAAGTATAATGGAGAGAGATAAAAGCTCCTCCCTAAGTTCCTGGATGCCAAATCACTGTCCGTAGTATCTCTGTACAGTATGTTCTACTAGTGTACTAATTAGCACAAGCAGCTTGTAACGTACAGTGGCAAGTTTAATCTTTCTATGAATAATATGGAGAGATAAAAGCTCCTCCCTAAGTTCCTGGTTGACAAATCACCGTCCTTAGTATCTCTGTATAGTCTTTTCTATAAGGGTACTAATTAGCACGAACAGCTAAATAGTACCCTAATAGAACATACTGTACAGAGTTATTAAGTACAGTGATTTGGCATCCAGGAACTTACTGAGGAGCTTTTATCTCTCTCCATTATACATAGAAAGATTAAATTTGCCGCTGTACGTTACAAGCTGTCCGTGCTAATTAGTACCCTAATAGAACATACTGTACAAAGATACTAAGTACGGTGATTTGGCATCCAGTTAAAAGCTTTTCGTGCTAATTAGTACACTAGTAGAACATACTGTACAAAGATACTAAGGACGGTGATTTGCCATCTAGGAGCTTAGGGAGTAGCTTTTATCTCTCCATTATACATAGAAAGATTAAACTTGCCACTGTACGTTACAAGCTGTTCGTGCTAATTAGTACACTAGTAGAACATAGAGTACAGATATACTAAGGACGGTAATTTGGCACCCAGGAACTTAGGGAGAAGCTTTTATCTCTCTCCATTATACTTAGAAAGATTACAATGGAGAGAGATTAAAGCTCCACCCTAAGTTCGTGGATGCGAAATCACTGTACTTAGTATCTCTGTACAGTATGTTCTACTAGTGTACTAATTAGCACGAACAGCTTGTAACGTACAGTGGCAAGTGTAATTTTTCTAAGTATAATGGAGAGAGATAAAAACTCCTCCCTATGTTCCTGGATGTCAAATTACCATGCTTAGCATTTCTGTACAGTATTTCCTATCTAGCCAGAAACCCTGCATCCTGTGCAAGCTAGGCGGACAACTGGAGGGGACCCGATACACGGTTGCTTCCCGTTTCCCTTTCCAGTGTCACATAAACTAGTGGTTGGTCTGCCCCGAAAGCCAAGAGTCTCCTCTTTTGTTTGGTACCAGTCCTGAGTCTCTGGGACACCCAGAACCAGAGATATCAGTACGCAATGTAGACCCATTTTCCCATAGACTATAATGGGCCCGTTAATTCAGACCCACCATGGGTTCCGACGCTTGCCATGAGCCTTGTGGGGGTCACAGAAACTTGGGGTTGGTATTCTCCGGTAGCTAATTGTATCCCCTTCCATACCAACCTAGCGATGAAGGCTCCCACCTCCCATGCTGAGAGTCGCAGGTTTGAGTCCCAAAGTGCCAACCTTTTTTTTTATATATATGTTCCCGTGACATTCACTTTATTATTATTTTTTTGTTATACATTCAATGGAAGGGTGCACACAGGTTTCACATAAATCAGAGTGAGTGGGATATTTTCCTACATACAGTAGTATGCTGTTGCACGTGTCTTGTAACCTGATCGGAACTCCCTCCCTGTTTACTGCATGTACTTTGCAGGCTCCCAGGGGGAAGGGGAAAGTGGGATGGGGGTAGGGCGAGGCAATGGAAAATACCGTGTTCAAAGTAAAGGCATAATCAAAACCATGGGGAACTTTGCGGTGTATCGTTATGTGCATAGACCTCACTTATCCCTATCACCCCTGTGTATTTTAGCTAGCGGATTCTGACGCTCCTACAGCATTACCCCGTAGCCTGCAAAACCTATGCCATTGATTGCTGCATAGCTGAGTGCTGCCACAAGGCAGGGGTTCATGTGCCTCGGACATTTTGTCACTTTGCGATGCGATGGGGTCCGGTGTATCATTATGTGCATAGACCTCGCTTATCCCTATCGCCCCTGTGTATTTTAGCTAGGGGATTCTGACGCTCCTTCAGCATTGCCCCATAGCCTGCAAAATCTGTGCTGTTACTTGCTCCATAGCCGAGTGCCTCCATGGAGCTAGGAGCCACTGGCGGTAGCCATTTCAATTGAGTCTGCCCTGCTATAGAATTGTATGTGTACCGTATGGTGCATAGAACCTTGACAGTAGAAACTCTCCTGCAGCTTTGCCCTGCTTTATGTAAAACTTGTGTTTTGTCAGTTTGCTATGCGATCGAGCCCGGTGTAATGTAATGTGCATAGACCTCGCTTATCTTTATCGCCCCTGTGAATTTTGGCTAGGGGATTGTGACGCTCCATCAGCATTGCCCCGTAGCATGCAAAACTTATGCCATCTCTCACTCCATATCCGAGCGCTGCCTTCCATGTGGTGGGGGTTCAGGGGCAGCGGCCATTTTGCCAGTGTGCTATGCGATTGAGTCCGGTGTACCGTAATGTGCATAGACCTCGCTTATTCCTATCGCCCCTGTGTATTTTAGCTATGGGATTGTGACGCTCCTTCAGCATTGCCCCATAGCCTGCAAAATCTGGACTGTTACTTGCTCCGTAGCCTAGGGCCTCCGTGGGGCAACGAGTCATAGGTGGTAGCCGTTTCTATTGAGTCTGCCCTGCTACAGAATTGTATGTGTACTGTACGGTGTATAGAACCTTAACAGTAGAACCGCTCCTGCAGCTTTTCCCTGGTTTATGTGAATAAAAATAATAATAAAGTGTCTGGAAAAAACTAACATGCATTCGTACTTTAGGAATCGAAGTCGGGACTCTGAGTAAAGGAAGCGGAACACTTCACCACTTCGCCGCAGACAGATTAATAAATCCATTGGTTTTGATTATGCTGTAATGGCTACGGGATTAGGACGCTAACATACTGTACAAAATTCCTAATCTCAAGAGGCAATAGTGAACTTTTAACACGTCCATTTGCGACAGTGTACACTACTGGTTTTATGTTGTTTTGTCTGCGGGACTTGGACGCTCACATATTCATAAAGTACTGTAGATGGATCATATACTGTATGCTGTACTATTTGCATCTGTACCGAATATACTGTATTAAATAATGCAGCGTAATGAGTATTTACTGTATTAAATAATGCAGCGTAATGAGTATTTACTGTATGCAGCGTAATGAGACGCTTAGTAAAGTAGTCATTATATATTTCAGTATTGTATTTTACGGGAGACCACACGCATGCGCAGTGGTGATTGTAAAAAGCGACATCTGGTGAATGATCGCAGGTATTACACGTAAAGGTAACGCCAAACGCTCTCTCTGCCTCCATGCGATTAGGTTCGCCTCTCTGTGACTAGGCGCGCCTCCCTACGCCCCGGTACGCTGCATATGCACGATCGTTACAAACGCCTCAGCCAGTCAAGATAAAGGTGGCTACATCTGTATAATGGTGGATAGAACCAGGGCACGTGCACTTATAACATACTGTATCAATGTGACACATGCACATATATCAATTTGACACATGCACATACAGTATAAATGTGAGGATGTGAAAACGCGGATTAAATAATCCGTCTGACTCGTTTTCTGCTTGGCTGGAGCATCATTTATCATACACAACAAGTTTTCTCATACACGTGTTTTATCACATGTTGATAAATGGGCCCCCTCGAGCCTACACATTAATAAAAAACAAATCTATACATGCTTCTATATAAACATCAATCAAACTTGAAGGGGTCTACACACGGTGCAATTCTGGCTAGGAACGATTTTAGCTTAATGATTTCCATTGAAGCTCCCGAATGTAGCATGATGTGATTCAACTTGCCAAATCGCAGTAAGATGAGCGTGGCTACATCTGTATATACATGATAAATCTGATGCCTATGCCAGAGGTTCCCAAACTGTGTGCCGTGGTTCCCTGGGGTGCCTCGGGACACTTGCAGGGGTGCCCTGGGTTGGTGGTCTAGGACCAATTCAAATTATTCATGGTCAATATAATAGGCAAAACCAGTGCTGGTGGCTGACAGTCATAAAATATGTGGCCAAACAGAAGCAAATCTTGTCCCTCACCACACAACTGACCTTAAGGATGACATATGAATGCAATCTACTTTATGTAATAATTCTTTCTAAATTTCTCAATAAGAAATTTTTGGCCTAGGGGTGCCGTAAAAAAAATTCTGATATTCTAGGGCGCCGCAATTCAAAAAAGTTTAGAAACCACTGGGCTATGCAATAAATTCTAAATGCAATTTGACTTTGTGTGAATTCCACCCTAAACATGTACTGTATTGCTTGCTGAGTCGACTGAGAATATGCTACTAAGTATGTTGTTGGGTGTATTATATGTTATTGCAGTATGAACATTGGATTGCCTGCAACTTGAAGGCCCTACCTAAACTTATTGGCCGAGCTGATTTCCACACCTTTATAGTATCCTCCAAATCATTACGTACCCCAGATACTGTAATTGAACATCACTTACTCCAATGCAATGGTTTGTAATCTGTAATACTACAGCATACTTATTGGGAACATGATCTATTTTGTGGACTTGTATTTAAGATCTAATAGTATTTATTTAAACAGGCAGCTTTTAGTTCACATTAAATCGCTGTATTAACCAGCTACATAAAATATACTTACCTTTAGAACAAGCTTATCAAGGTAGCCATTTTATTATGTTCTATTTAGATACATATTGTTCAACTACAGTACTTTTGAACCTACATTTTGCATACATACCATTGGTTTACCACACACTGTATATTAAGAATAACACTTACATAAATTATAATTTTTTGTTAAAAAAATAATTGTAAAACTTTTTGTTGTATTGTTCTCTTTGTGTGTTTGCCTAAAGATTGCTAATAACAATTACTGTCATCCACAGATCACACTAGTACAGTAGCAGCAGACACTGAAATAAGAAAACACTGAGATCAGGTGCCCCCAAGGTCTGCTACTGTCTCTGCTGCTGGGGGATCAATAAGAAGTTGCTAATAGTCAACAGCAGGGGCTGCTGAGCATCACCAGCAGTCATAGTGACTGCAGCAAATCCCTGCCCTTGCCCAGAAACTCCTTTGTGGTCCCCCAGCAGGTTGAGTTGAGCTTCGGGGTTTTTTATTTACAATCTATAACAGCAGGAGACTCCTCACTGAATCGGTGGGAAACTATTTGGTGTGTCTTTTTGGGTTGTGTATTTAAGGTAAGGGATTGAAAATCTAATATTCTTTGTTTGGTGGGGTGGCAGCTGCTGGTGCAGTTGCTCCTCTGTTGTTCTTCCATCTGTGTCTCCTGCTACAGACCCTAAATTACCCTTTTTTTTTCAGATAATGACAACAGCTATTATACAGAACTGAGGGCCAACGAGGACACTGGAACATCTCAATGGTTTCCCTGGAACATCATGCAGGGACCTTAGGTTGGTACAATCTGGGATCAGAGATTGATGTTTCTGTACCATCGTCTTCTTGTTCAAGCTTTTCAGATTCTAAAAGCTTGCATAAGGGGCATAGCCATGAGGCTAAATATGCAAAGTTGGAGACAGATAAGCATATGAAAGAGGAAGGTTAAGAATAACAAAGTTCATGGCAATACACCCAATAGCACCTGCATTGGCTCACCAGAGTGTGGTCCACTTTGGAGTTTTTTGTGTCACCCTTTGTCAAAGCTTCTGTACTAAGACCAGATAATGCCAGTTCATTGACCTCAAACTGCTAAGGCAAAAGCGGTGTCGGACTGGGACATTAAGGGCCCACCAGAAAAATGCAGCAGCTGGAGCCTGCTAAAAGGATGTGAATAGTTGGTGTGACCACAATCAATAGGAGGGGTGTGCCATCCCACAAAGGAAGTAGCATAATATTATGTTTTTTCAGATTTCCAGACTGTGCCCAATTCTGCTACATTTTATCTGTACCCGTTTCAGTCTAAGATTAATAATCAGTGGCAGCATTAGTAGAATAATAAGAAGAATCTGTACCACCTTTAGTGTATCAATAATAACCTGTGCCCACTTCAGTCTGATTATAATATGTGCCTCTTATACACACTGATGCAGTTTGTGTCCCTCACACACTCTGTGCCTCTTACGCAAACTGACTCACATGCTGTACCTCTCACAGACACTGATGCATACTTTGTGTCTCTCTGTGTGTGCTGTACCCCACTGCACCTTTGTTGACATAATAAGAAATATAAGTGGTTTGGCTCGTGGCTTTGACAAAAAATTGCTCTTTTTTATACAAGTTGTGCACTGTACCCCACTGTGTCTTTGCTGAGGTAATAATAAATCTAAGTGTTTGACTTGCCGCTTTGTGTAATTTTCAAAAAAGAAATGACTGTTCTTTTTTTACACAAACTATGTGTGCTTCTACCCCACTGCGCCTTTGTTGACACAATATATAAAAATGTTGTGATTTGCCACTGTGAGTTGTCAATTTAAAAAAATAAGAATTTACTTACCGATAATTCTATTTCTCATAGTCCGTAGTGGATGCTGGGAACTCCGAAAGGACCATGGGGAATAGCGGCTCCGCAGGAGACTGGGCACAAAAGTAAAAGCTTTAGGACTAGCTGGTGTGCACTGGCTCCTCCCCCTATGACCCTCCTCCAAGCCTCAGTTAGGATACTGTGCCCGGACGAGCGTACACAATAAGGAAGGATTTTGAATCCCGGGTAAGACTCATACCAGCCACACCAATCACACCGTACAACCTGTGATCTGAACCCAGTTAACAGCATGATAACAGAGGAGCCTCTGAAAAGATGGCTCACAACAATAATAACCCGATTTTTGTAACTATGTACAAGTATTGCAGACAATCCGCACTTGGGATGGGCGCCCAGCATCCACTACGGACTATGAGAAATAGAATTATCGGTAAGTAAATTCTTATTTTCTCTGACGTCCTAGTGGATGCTGGGAACTCCGAAAGGACCATGGGGATTATACCAAAGCTCCCAAACGGGCGGGAGAGTGCGGATGACTCTGCAGCACCAAATGAGAGAACTCCAGGTCCTCCTCAGCCAGGGTATCAATTTTGTAGAATTTTACAAACGTATTTGCTCCTGACCAAGTAGCTGCTCGGCAAAGTTGTAAAGCCGAGACCCCTCGGGCAGCCGCCCAAGATGAGCCCATCTTCCTTGTGGAGTGGGCATTTACAGATTTTTGGCTGTGGCAGGCCTGCCACAGAATGTGCAAGCTGAATTGTACTACAAATCCAACGAGCAATAGTCTGCTTAGAAGCAAGAGCACCCAGCTTGTTGGGTGCATACAGGATAAACAGCGAGTCAGATTTTCTGACTCCAGCCGTCCTGGAAACATATATTTTCAGGGCCCTGACAACGTCTAGCAACTTGGAGTCCTCCAAGTCCCTAGTAGCCGCAGGCACCACAATAGGTTGGTTCAGGTGAAACGCTGAAACCACCTTAGGGAGAAACTGAGGACGAGTCCTCAATTCCGCCCTGTCCGAATGGAAAATCAGATAAGGGCTTTTACAGGATAAAGCCGCCAATTCTGACACGCGCCTGGCCCAGGCCAGGGCCAACAGCATGACCACTTTCCATGTGAGATATTTTAACTCCACAGATTTAAGTAATTTAAACCAATGTGACTTTTTGGAACCCAAAAACTACATTGAGATCCCAAGGTGCCACTGGAGGCACAGAAGGAGGCTGTATATGCAGTACCCCTTTTACAACGTCTAAACTTCAGGGACTGAAGCTAGTTCTTTTTGGAAGAAAATTGACAGGGCCGAAATTTGAACCTTAATGGACCCCAATTTCAGGCCCATAGACACTCCTGTTTGCAGGAAATGTAGGAATCGACCCAGTTGAATTTCCTCCGTCGGGCCTTACTGGCCTCGCACCACGCAACATATTTTCGCCAAATGCGGTGATAATGTTTTGCGGTTACATCCTTCCTGGCTTTGATCAGGATAGGGATGACTTCATCCGGAATGCCTTTTTTCCTTCAGGATCCGGCGTTCAACCGCCATGCCGTCAAACGCAGTCGCGGTAAGTCTTGGAACAGACAGGGTCCTTGCTGAAGCAGGTCCCTTCTTAGAGGTAGAGGCCACGGATCCTCCGTGAGCATCTTTTGAAGTTCCGGTTACCAAGTCCTTCTTGGCCAATCCGGAGCCACGAATATAGTGCTTACTCCTCTCCATCTTATCAATCTCAGTACCTTGGGTATGAGAGGCAGATGAGGGAACACATACACTGACTGGTACACCCACGGTGTTACCAGAGCGTCTACAGCTATTGCCTGAGGGTCCCTTGACCTGGCGCAATACCTGTCGAGTTTTTCCCAACGGTTTATAATCATGTGGAAGACTTCTGGGTGAAGTCCCCACTCTCCCGGGTGGAGGTCGTGTCTGCTGAGGAAGTCTGCTTCCTAGTTGTCCACTCCCGGAATTGCTGACAGTGCTATCACATGATTTTCCGCCCAGCGAAGAATCCTTGCAGCTTCTGCCATTGCCCTCCTGCTTCTTGTGCCACCCTGTCTGTTTACGTGGGTGACTGCCGTGATGTTGTCCGACTGGATCAACACCGGCTGACCTTGAAGCAGAGGTCTTGCTAAGCTTAGAGCATTGTAAATGGCCCTTAGCTTCAGGATATTTATGTGAAGTGATGTCTCCAGGCTTGACCATAAGCCCTGGAAATTCCTTCCCTGTGTGACTGCTCCCCAGCCTCGCAGGCTGGCATCCGTGGTCACCAGGACCCAGTCCTGAATGCCGAATCTGCGGCCCTCTAGAAGATGAGCACTCTGCAACCACCACAGGAGGGACACCCTTGTTCTTGGTGACAGGGTTATCCGCTGATGCATCTGAAGATGCGACCCGGACCATTTGTCCAGCAGGTCCCACTGGAAAGTTCTTGCGTGGAATCTGCCGAATGGGATTGCTTCGTAGGAAGCCACCATTTTACCCAGAACCCTTGTGCATTGATGCACTGAGACTTGGCTCGGTTTTAGGAGGTTCCTGACTAGCTCGGATAACTCCCTGGCTTTCTCCTCCGGGAGAAACACCTTTTTCTGGACTGTGTCCAGGATCATCCCTAGGAACAGAAGACGAGTCGTCGGAACCAGCTGCGATTTTGGAATATTGAGAATCCAATCGTGCTGCCGCAACACTACCTGAGATAGTGCTACACCGACCTCCAACTGTTCCCTGGATCTTACCCTTATCAGGGAATCGTCCAAGTAAGGGATAACTAAAATTCCCTTCCTTCGAAGGAATATCATCATTTCGGCCATTACCTTGGTAAAGACCCGGGGTGCCGTGGACCATCCATACGGCAGCGTCTGAACTGATAGTGACAGTTCTGTACCATAAACCTGAGGTACCCTTGGTGAGAAGGGTAAATTTGGACATGAAGGTAAGCATCCTTGATGTCCCGAGACATCATGTAGTCCCCTTCTTCCAGGTTCGCAATCACTGCTCTGAGTGACTCAATCTTGAATTTGAACCTCTGTATGTAAGTGTTCAAAGATTTTAGATTTAGAATCGGTCTCACCGAGCCGTCCGGCTTCGGTACCACAACAGTGTGGAATAATACCCCGTTCCCTGTTGCAGGAGGGGTACCTTGATTATCACCTGCTGGGAATACAGCTTGTGAATGGCTTCCAAAACTGTCTCCCTGTCAGAAGGAGACATCGGTAAAGCCGACTTTAGGAAACGGCGAGGGGGAGACGTCTCGAATTCCAATTTGTACCCCTGAGATATCACCTGAAGGATCCAGGGGTCTACTTGCGAGTGAGCCCACTGCGCGCTGAAATTCATTGAGACGGGCCCCCCACCGTGCCTGATTCTGCTTGTAAAGCCCCAGCGTCATACTGAGGGCTTGGCAGAGGCGGGAGAGGGTTTCTGTTCCTGGGAACTGGCTGATTTCTGCAGCCTTTTTCCTCTCCCTCTGTCACGGGGCAGAAATGAGGAACCTTTTGCCCACTTGTCCACGAAAAGACTGCGCCTGATAATACGGCGTCTTCTCATGTTGAGAGGCGACCTGGGGTACAAACATGGATTTCCCAGCTGTTGCCGTGGCCACCAGGTCTGAAAGACCGACCCCAAATAACTCCTCCCCTTAATAAGGCAATACTTCCAAATGCCGTTTGAAATCCGCATCACCTGACCACTGTCGTGTCCATAACCCTCTACTGGTAGAAATGGACAACGCACTTAGACTTGATGCCAGTCGGCAAATATTCCGCTGTGCATCACGCATATATAGAAATGCATCTTTTAAATGCTCTATAGGCAAAAATATACTGTCCCTATCTAGGGTATCAATATTTTCAGTCAGGGAATCCGACCACGCCAACCCAGCACTGCACATCCAGGCTGAGGCGATTACCCTCCTGCTTTCTATCAGCAGGATCCTTAAGGGCGGCCATCTCAGGAGAGGGTAGAGCCCTTACAAGCGTGTGAGTGCTTTATCCACCCTAGGGGGTGTTTCCCAACGCACCCTAACCTCTGGCGGGAAAGGATATAATGCCAATAACATTTTAGAAAATTATCAGTTGTTATCGGGGGAAACCCACGCATCATCACACACCTCATTTAATTTCTCAGATTCAGGAAAACTACAGGTAGTTTTTCCTCACCGAACATAATACCCCTTTTTGGTGGTACTCGTATTATCAGAAATGTGTAAAACATTTTTCATTGCCTCAATCATGTAACGTGTGGCCCTACTGGAAGTCACATTTGTCTCTTCACCGTCGACACTGGAGTCAGTATCCGTGTCGGCGTCTATATCTGCCATCTGAGGTAACGGGCGCTTTAGAGCCCCTGACGGCCTATGAGACGTCTGGACAGGCACAAGCTGAGTAGCCGGCTGTCTCATGTCAACCACTGTCTTTTATACAGAGCTGACACTGTCACGTAATTCCTTCCAACAGTTCATCCACTCAGGTGTCGACCCCCTAGGGGGTGACATCACTATTACAGGCAATCTGCTCCGTCTCCACATCATTTTTCTCCTCATACATGTCGACACAAACGTACCGACATACAGCACACACACAGGGAATGCTCTGATAGAGGACAGGACCCCACTAGCCCTTTGGGGAGACAGAGGGAGAGTTTGCCAGCACACACCAGAGCGCTATATATATATACAGGGATAACCTTATATAAGTGTTTTTCCCCTTATAGCTGCTGTATCTTTAATACTGCGTGTAATTAGTGCCCCCCCTCTCTTTTTTAACCCTTTCTGTAGTGTAGTGACTGCAGGGGAGAGCCAGGGAGCTTCCCTCCAACGGAGCTGTGAGGGAAAATGGCGCCAGTGTGCTGAGGAGATAGGCTCCGCCCCCTTATCGGCGGCCTTATCTCCCGTTTTTCTATGTATTCTGGCAGGGGTTAAATGCATCCATATAGCCCAGGAGCTATATGTGATGTATTTTTTGCCATCTAAGGTATTTTTATTGCGTCTCAGGGCGCCCCCCCCCCAGCGCCCTGCACCCTCAGTGACCGGAGTGTGAAGTGTGCTGAGAGCAATGGCGCACAGCTGCGGTGCTGTGCGCTACCTTATTGAAGACAGGACGTCTTCTGCCGCCGATTTTCCGGACCTCTTCTGCTCTTCTGGCTCTGTAAGGGGGACGGCGGCGCGGCTCTGGGACCCATCCATGGCTGGGCCTGTGATCGTCCCTCTGGAGCTAATGTCCAGTAGCCTAAGAAGCCCAATCCACTCTGAACGCAGGTGAGTTCGCTTCTTCTCCCCTTAGTCCCTCGATGCTGTGAGCTTGTTGCCAGCAGGACTCACTGAAAATAAAAAACCTAATTTAAACTTTTACTCTAAGCAGCTCAGGAGAGCCACCTAGATTGCACCCTTCTCGTTCGGGCACAAAAATCTAACTGAGGCTTGGAGGAGGGTCATAGGGGGAGGAGCCAGTGCACACCAGCTAGTCCTAAAGCTTTTACTTTTGTGCCCAGTCTCCTGCGGAGCCGTTATTCCCCATGGTCCTTTCGGAGTTCCCAGCATCCACTAGGACGTCAGAGAAAATAAGATTTTACTTACCGATAAATCTATTTCTCGGAGTCCGTAGTGGATGCTGGGGTTCCTGAAAGGACCATGGGGAATAGCGGCTCCGCAGGAGACAGGGCACAAAAAGTAAAGCTTTTCCAGATCAGGTGGTGTGCACTGGCTCCTCCCCCTATGACCCTCCTCCAGACTCCAGTTAGGTACTGTGCCCGGACGAGCGTACACAATAAGGGAGGATTTTGAATCCCGGGTAAGACTCATACCAGCCACACCAATCACACCGTACAACTTGTGATCTAAACCCAGTTAACAGTATGATAACAGCGGAGCCTCTGAAAGATGGCTTCCTTCAACAATAACCCGAATTAGTTAACAATAACTATGTACAATTATTGCAGATAATCCGCACTTGGGATGGGCGCCCAGCATCCACTACGGACTCCGAGAAATAGATTTATCGGTAAGTAAAATCTTATTTTCTCTATCGTCCTAGTGGATGCTGGGGTTCCTGAAAGGACCATGGGGATTATACCAAAGCTCCCAAACGGGCGGGAGAGTGCGGATGACTCTGTAGCACCGAATGAGAGAACTCCAGGTCCTCCTTAGCCAGAGTATCAAATTTGTAAAATTTTACAAACGTGTTCTCCCCTGACCACGTAGCTGCTCGGCAAAGTTGTAATGCCGAGACCCCTCGGGCAGCCGCCCAAGATGAGCCCACCTTCCTTGTGGAGTGGGCCTTTACAGATTTAGGCTGTGGCAGGCCTGCCACAGAATGTGCAAGTTGGATTGTGCTACAGATCCAACGAGCAACCGTCTGCTTAGACGCAGGAGCACCCATCTTGTTGGGTGCATACAATATAAACAACGAGTCAGATTTTCTGACTCCAGCTGTCCTTGCAATATATATTTTTAATGCTCTGACAACGTCCAGTAACTTGGAGTCCTCCAAGTCACTTGTAGCCGCAGGCACTACAATAGGCTGGTTCAGATGAAATGCTGACACCACCTTAGGGAGAAAATGCGGACGAGTCCGCAGTTCTGCCCTGTCCGAATGGAAAATCAGATATGGGCTTTTGTAAGATAAAGCTGCCAGTTCTGACACTCTCCTGGCCGAAGCCAGGGCTAGAAGCATGGTCACTTTCCATGTGAGATATTTCAAATCCACCTTCTTTAGTGGTTCAAACCAATGAGATTTTAGAAAGTCCAAAACCACATTGAGATCCCACGGTGCCACTGGAGGCACCACAGGAGGCTGTATATGTAGCACTCCCTTAACAAAGGTCTGGACTTCAGGGACTGAAGCCAATTCTTTTTGAAAGAAAATCGACAGGGCCGAAATTTGAACCTTAATAGATCCCAATTTGAGACCCATAGACAATCCTGATTGCAGGAAATGTAGGAATCGACCCAGTTGAAATTCCTCCGTCGGAGCACTCCGATCTTCGCACCACGCAACATATTTTCGCCAAATTCGGTGATAATGTTGCACGGTTACTTCCTTCCTTGCTTTCATCAAAGTAGGAATGACTTCTTCCGGCATGCCTTTTTCCTTTAGGATCCGGCGTTCAACCGCCATGCCGTCAAACGCAGCCGCGGTAAGTCTTGAAACAGACAGGGACCCTGCTGAAGCAAGTCCCTCCTTAGAGGTAGAGGCCACGGATCTTCCGTGATCATCTCTTGAAGTTCCGGGTACCAAGTCCTTCTTGGCCAATCCGGAACCACTAGTATCGTCCTTACGCCTCTTTGCCGTATAATTCTCAATACTTTTGGTATGAGAGGCAGAGGAGGAAACACATACACCGACTGGTACACCCAAGGCGTTACCAGCGCGTCCACAGCTATTGCCTGCGGATCTCTTGACCTGGCGCAATACCTGTCCAGTTTTTTGTTGAGGCGAGACGCCATCATGTCCACCATTGGTCTTTCCCAACGGGTTACCAGCAAGTGGAAGACTTCCGGATGAAGTCCCCACTCTCCCGGGTGAAGATCGTGTCTGCTGAGGAAGTCTGCTTCCCAGTTGTCCACTCCCGGGATGAACACTGCTGACAGTGCTATCACATGATTCTCTGCCCAGCGAAGAATCCTTGCAGCTTCTGCCATTGCACTCCTGCTTCTTGTGCCGCCCTGTCTGTTCACATGGGCGACTGCCGTGATGTTGTCCGACTGGATCAACACCGGTTTTCCCTGAAGCAGAGGTTCTGCCTGGCTTAGAGCATTGTATATTGCTCTTAGTTCCAGAATGTTTATGTGAAGAGACGTTTCCAGGCTCGTCCATACTCCCTGGAAGTTTCTTCCTTGTGTGACTGCTCCCCAGCCTCTCAAGCTGGCGTCCGTGGTCACCAGGATCCAATCCTGTATGCCGAATCTGCGGCCCTCCAATAGATGAGCACTCTGCAACCACCACAGAAGAGACACCCTTGTCCTTGGAGACAGGGTTATCCGCAGGTGCATCTGAAGATGCGACCCTGACCATTTGTCCAACAGATCCCTTTGGAAAATTCTTGCGTGGAATCTGCCGAATGGAATTGCTTCGTAAGAAGCCACCATTTTTCCCAGGACTCTTGTGCATTGATGTACAGACACCTTTCCTGGTTTTAGGAGGTTCCTGACAAGCTCGGATAACTCCTTGGCTTTTTCCTCCGGGAGAAAAACCTTTTTCTGAACCGTGTCCAGAATCATCCCTAGGAACAGCAGACGAGTTGTCGGCATTAACTGGGATTTTGGAATATTCAGAATCCACCCGTGCTGTTTTAGCACTTCTTGCGACAGTGCTAATCCCATCTCTAGCTGTTCTCTGGACCTTGCCCTTATTAGGAGATCGTCCAAGTATGGGATAATTAATATGCCTTTTCTTCGAAGAAGAATCATCATCTCGGCCATTACCTTTGTAAAGACCCGAGGTGCCGTGGACAATCCGAACGGCAGCGTCTGAAACTGATAGTGACAGTTTTGTACAACGAACCTGAGGTACCCCTGGTGTGAGGGGTAAATTGGAACGTGGAGATACGCATCCTTGATGTCCAAGGATACCATAAAGTCCCCCTCTTCCAGGTTCGCTATCACTGCTCTGAGTGACTCCATCTTGAACTTGAACTTCTTTATGTACAGGTTCAAGGACTTCAGATTTAGAATAGGCCTTACCGAGCCATCCGGCTTCGGTACCACAAAAAGAGTGGAATAATACCCCTTCCCTTGTTGTAGAAGAGGTACCTTGACTATCACCTGCTGAGAGTACAGCTTGTGAATGGCTTCCAAAACCGTCTCCCTTTCGGAGGGGGACGTTGGTAAAGCAGACTTCAGGAAACGGCGAGGTGGATCTGTCTCTAATTCCAACCTGTACCCCTGAGATATTATCTGCAGGATCCAGGGATCTACCTGCGAGTGAGCCCACTGCGCGCTGTAATTTTTGAGACGACCACCCACCGTCCCCGAGTCCGCTTGAGAAGCCCCAGCGTCATGCTGAGGCTTTTGTAGAAGCCGGGGAAGGCTTCTGTTCCTGGGAAGGAGCTGCCTGTTGCTGTCTCTTCCCTCGACCTCTGCCTCGTGGCAGATATGAATAGCCCTTTGCTCTCTTATTTTTAAAGGAACGAAAGGGCTGCGGTTGAAAAGTCGGTGCCTTTTTCTGTTGGGGAGTGACTTGAGGTAGAAAGGTGGATTTCCCGGCTGTAGCCGTGGCCACCAAATCTGATAGACCGACTCCAAATAACTCCTCCCCTTTATACGGCAAAACTTCCATATGTCGTTTTGAATCCGCATCGCCTGTCCACTGTCGCGTCCATAAAGCTCTTCTGGCCGAAATGGACATAGCACTTACCCGTGATGCCAGTGTGCAGATATCCCTCTGTGCATCACGCATATAAAGAAATGCATCCTTTATTTGTTCTAACGACAGTAAAATATTGTCCCTGTCCAGGGTATCAATATTTTCAATCAGGGACTCTGACCAAACTACCCCAGCACTGCACATCCAGGCAGTCGCTATAGCTGGTCGTAGTATAACACCTGCATGTGTGTATATACTTTTTTGGATATTTTCCATCCTCCTATCTGATGGATCTTTAAGTGCGGCCGTCTCAGGAGAGGGTAACGCCACTTGTTTAGATAAGCGTGTTAGCGCCTTGTCCACCCTAGGAGGTGTTTCCCAGCGCTCCCTAACCTCTGGCGGGAAAGGGTATAATGCCAATAATTTCTTTGAAATTATCAGCTTTTTATCAGGGGCAACCCACGCTTCATTACACACGTCATTTAATTCTTCTGATTCAGGAAAAACTATAGGTAGTTTTTTCACACCCCACATAATACCCTGTTTAGTGGTACCTGTAGTATCAGCTAAATGTAACGCCTCCTTCATTGCCAAAATCATATAACGTGTGGCCCTACTGGAAAATACGGTTGATTCGTCACCGTCACCACTGGAGTCAGTGCCTGTGTCTGGGTCTGTGTCGACCGACTGAGGCAAAGGGCGTTTCACAGCCCCTGACGGTGTTTGAGTCGCCTGGACAGGCACTAATTGATTGTCCGGCCGTCTCTCCATAAATAAAGGCATCCATTCTGGTGTCGACTCCCTAGGGGGTGACATCCTCATATTTGGCAATTGCTCCGCCTCCACACCAATATCGTCCTCATACATGTCGACACACACGTACCGACACACAGCAGACACACAGGGAATGCTCCTAACGAAGACAGGACCCACTAGCCCTTTGGGGAGACAGAGGGAGAGTTTGCCAGCACACACCAAAAGCGCTATATATAACAGGGATAGCCTTAAAATAAGTGCTCCCTTATAGCTGCTTTATATATATCAAAATATCGCCATAAATTTGCCCCCCCTCTCTGTTTTACCCTGTTTCTGTAGTGCAGTGCAGGGGAGAGACCTGGGAGCCGTCCTGACCAGCGGAGCTGTGAGAGGAAATGGCGCCGTGTGCTGAGGAGATAGGCCCCGCCCCTTTTCCGGCGGGCTCGTCTCCCGCTATTTAGTGAATCCAGGCAGGGGTTAAATATCTCCATATAGCCTCTGGGGGCTATATGTGAGGTATTTTTAGCCTTTATATAGGTTACATTTGCCTCCCAGGGCGCCCCCCCCCAGCGCCCTGCACCCTCAGTGACTGCGTGTGAAGTGTGCTGAGAGGAAAATGGCGCACAGCTGCAGTGCTGTGCGCTACCTTTAGAAGACTGCAGGAGTCTTCAGCCGCCGATTCTGGACCTCTTCTGACTTCAGCATCTGCAAGGGGGCCGGCGGCGCGGCTCCGGTGACCATCCAGGCTGTACCTGTGATCGTCCCTCTGGAGCTGATGTCCAGTAGCCAAGAAGCCAATCCATCCTGCACGCAGGTGAGTTCACTTCTTCTCCCCTCAGTCCCTCGTTGCAGTGATCCTGTTGCCAGCAGGACTCACTGTAAAATAAAAAACCTAAGCTAAACTTTTTCTAAGCAGCTCTTTAGGAGAGCCACCTAGATTGCACCCTTCTCGGCCGGGCACAAAAATCTAACTGGAGTCTGGAGGAGGGTCATAGGGGGAGGAGCCAGTGCACACCACCTAATCTGGAAAAGCTTTACTTTTTGTGCCCTGTCTCCTGCGGAGCCGCTATTCCCCATGGTCCTTTCAGGAACCCCAGCATCCACTAGGACGATAGAGAAAAGTATTTTTTTTAATACAAGCTGTGTGTGCTGGACGCCTTTAAATTGCTGTCATTTTTGAAAGTGTATTACTAACATCCAGTTGATTTCCTATTGACACAGGCTGGCCAAAGAAGTATGCTGGTTTTATTATGTACAGTATACACACTACGCATACACATACATAACACGGCATCTAAAAGATTCTTTGGGGTCTTTCATGATATTCAGGAACAAATTTACACACAGACCATCTTTATACCACTTTTTACAATAAGATAATCATTTACATTAGATTTGCAATGGACATATGTATACAAACTGTATACAGAATAAACATACTGTAAGCTGCAATGTAAACATGCCACTGTACTGGTAATGGCAATGTCCAAAAAAGGAGCCCATATACCAATGAGAAATGTAGAAAGACAGATGAGCAATGTGATGTAGACAGCCAGAACTGGATTGTAAAATTAATTGTGTAGCTGTTTGAAGCAGTGAAGAGTGGAGAAGTGTGCCAGTGAAGAAAGTGGCCATGGCTACCAATCAGCTTTGAGGTAACATTTATCAAGTAAAATTATACATGGCAGCTGATTGGTTGCCATGGGCAACTTCTCCACTGGCTGACTTCTCCACTTTTTCTACTGCTTTATACACCTCCCCAATTGTGAGGAGTTTATGATTCAGTTTGATTTTGAATGCAGTGGCATATCTATAATGGAAGTAGCTGGTATAACCATGTCAGCATTGGTAGAGAGACACAGGACCCTGAGTCAAGAGAGGGAGAAGGCCCACTTCACTCATCATGTACCTGTTGATGGCTGCAAAACTCACCGGTGCCACCACCACTTTCACAGAGATATTTGCATGTGCATAAACTACGGCAGAGTGCTAAAATCTACAGTATATTGCACTTGTCATGGAACAAGTGGGGACAGACAGCAAGTGAATCCCTGATAACCCCAAACTTGATCCTTATAGATGTAAACCATGACGTTGAAGTACTGTTTGGTGTTACATTTGTTGGCAGAGTGTACTGGGCTATCTGGTGCAGTGATGTCAGTCCACACACTTAGTGACTTAAACAGTAATGCAGGTTTATTTAGTGAGCACAGGTGACACGGATGTAACACTGATAGCTGTAATCAGGAGCCATATATCACACAAGGTAACAGCATTAGATAGTGGTACTTATCAGGAAATGTCTGTGGTGGTGAAACATGGAGGACTGCACAGCCGTGCAGTCTTACTCCCACTGTAGAGAAGATGATGCATGCACTGGAACACTGTGAGTCTCTGTAGCTGACATATGCTCCCGGTCTCAGCTCTGCACACTTGTACACCAGGACTCTGTCTCTCAGTGTGTGTGTGTGTGTGTGTGTGTGTGTGTGTGTGTGTGTGTGTGTGTGTGTGTGTGTGTGTGTGTGTGTAACACTCTCCTCACTCTCTCCCTGAGATGGAGCAACAGGAACTTACATCATATAACTCCGCCTCCGAGTGACTCCTGGCACTAGAGGTCTACCACTAGAGGATGCACCCATAGACTGGCATACAGAAGGAGACATGTACAGAGTGCACCATATCCTAACAACATTGACATAACATTATACCTCCCTCTCTAATACAGGTAGCTGATGTCTTCTCCAGGGTTAGGTACGTGATACTGGCAGTTGGGATGCTGGCGGTCAGAATACCAACACCGGCATCACGACTGTTTAAAATTCCAACAGAGACACAGGAGGCAGCTAACCCTAATCCTCTCCCTCCCCCTAACCCTGTCTCCATATAGGCTAAACCTACTCCTCCCTCCTCACAGCTTAAACCCAACCCTCCCTCCCCGCAGCCTACCCCTAACCTTCCCTGGCCGCAGCCTGACCCTAACCTTCCCTTCCCGCAGCCTAAACCTAATCCTCACTCCTGCAGCCTAACCGTAACCCTCTCCCTGCAGCCTAACCCTAACTTCCCCAGGATACTTACATTTGGGATCACGGATATCGGGATGCCAGTGTCGGCATTCTGATTTCTGCTATTCCAAGCACCGGGATACCAACTACATCCTCATCTTCACATCTGGAGATCCTACTGATACAGGTCATAAAGCTTAGACTAGAGTACTAAGCTGCTGTGATGTCACTGGTTCTGCCCATGGGAATAAATCCACCAAAACACACAGTGCATTTTTGCAAAAGTAAGATTACCAAACTGTCACTTTATGTCTGCTTAGTTACCTCCCTCATAACAGTGCTGACCGCTGCAGCAGAGATATTGAGCAAATGGACGTATTTTTACGTTAATTATAATAAACCCAGGGATGCACCATGAATAAGCAAAGACAAAAAGAGTAAAACGTGTGAAAAAGTATTTGTCAAATAATTTGTAGGACTCAAAAATGTATACAGCACGACATATCCTATATACTGTAGGCTGTATTTCCTATGGTACTTTTACTATCCCCAGTCATTACTATTGCTTATATTGCACTACCCACAACGACAGCAGTCTCCAAATTGTCATTGTCACCTTGCCCTAGTTCCAAATGTGTTTTTCTGTGAAACTCAAACGTAGTAGGAAATTCATTACAAAAATCTATGCCAAATGGCATATGGGTCACTGTCAAATAAGAAGGATTTTGCAAATGCAGAGGTGTGTGTTAGTAGTAGGAAAGCATAGCTAGATAACATCATTTGCCAGGATCAATTCAAGTGACCCAGAGAGACAGCCACAGATGTCTTTATTGACTAAGTGGGAGGTTTGCCAATGATAGCTTCAAAACGTTCTGCTGTTTAATCATACACATTGCTTGCTTTAAAAAAAAAATACATATGAGCGGCAAACCTGCTGTGTTTATACTATATTAAAGTGACAAATGACCTTTAATGAAATGATTTACATTTAGTTCTTTTATTACATTTATTTAAGATAAAATGTATGTTTAAACGATCATTTTTTCCCCCCGTGAAATTGATATGTCAAACGAATTCTCACGATGCTCAGAAATGTGTCATTCAACAGCTGGCTCAAATCCACACATGTTTTAAATGATAGAAAACTGTCACCTGTTATACTGTAAGTGTAGGGGTCCAAATGAACAAGGAAAAGAGGAACAGAAGGCATTGCTGTATGCCTGTCATTTATCAAACACCTAAGGCCAAATGTAATAGGGTCCGAGTTTAGTAAATGTGCAAGTTTTTCTCTAAACTCGCACGTTTCAAACTCGGATCCAGATTGTACATACTACTCACCCAATGTAATAGGGTGAGTTGTAATAGGTCCACACATAAAACGTGACCAGGAACTCAAAAAGATAGAGGTGGTTTACAAAGGCGAGTTGTATGTGACACTTTGGGGAAGAAAATGAAATGACACAGTAAAGGCACATTTACAATAAACAAACATATCAAAATATATACTGTATATAACTTAAAAAAACACATTTGCAATAATTTATCCCCTTAAAAAAGTGTACCCACAGTACATGTAACTGTAAAAAACCCATTGCACAAACCCATATTAGCTAATTAACTATTAGTACCCTCTAAAATTTACTCTCTAAATAGTGTCTAATAGTGGGGGAGCCACTGGCAAGGCAGTCTGTGGGCTGGTCGTTTGAGAACTAGCGGTTCAGGTAGATGGCCCTTCCCCGAGTGTTCTTTGGGTTGCCAGCCCCCTCTGCAGGGCCGTAAACGCCTGCGTCAGCTCCCAAGTGGCCTGCATTTGCTCCCATGTGCTCTGTGATTGCTCACAGGTGGCCTGAGTGAGCTCACAAATGATTGTTAATGTTGCTGGCCATTCGGATGCAGGTGCCCTGTGCCACCACCACTGTGCGGTTCAGCCTCTGCAGTTGCCGCCCAATGGAGTCCATCTGGTGAGTTTGGTGGTTCATAAGTGTGATCTGGTGCTCACGGAAAGTGTAGAGGGACATCGCCAGCTTATCCACACTTGGCACACTGGGCTGTGGGGTTGGCAGTGGTGACTGCTGCTGCTGTGGGATTAGAATGGCTGGTGTGAGGATTATAGTGTCCTTTTCCTCCTGCTCCCCAGATGAAAATGCCACCAGCGGGTGGTGTTGACTCCACAGGAGTGAGGATTATAGAGATGAGCAGGTTCGGTTCCCTGAGAACCGAACCCCCCCCCCCCCCCCCCCCCCCCGAACTTCACTACCCGAGCCCAGATCCGAGCCCGGCTTGGGTTTTCCCGCCTGACTTGGAAACAAGAAGGGAGGGAAAGTGGGGTGGCGATTCCAGTGCTGTCTTGTGCTGCTCAGTCCAGTGTAGTGTCCCCTGCTGCCATATGTCCAGTGTAGCTGTGTAAGTCTAGTGCAGTGGTGCTGTGTTGTCCTGCATCAGTACAGTGGTGGTGTCTTGTGTTGCATCAGTCCAGTCACAGTGGTGGCGTCATCTGCTGCCACATGTTAAGTGCTGATGTATAAATCCAGTCCATTGCAGTGGTGCTGTGTTGTCATGCATCAATCCAGTGGTGGTGTCCCTGTGCTGCTGTATAAGTCCAGTGGTACTGCCGTATATGTCCAGTGATACTGCCGTATAAGTTCAGTGATACTGCTGTATAAATCCAGTGGAACTGGCATATAAATCCAGTCCAGTGATACTGCCGTATAAGTCCAGTGATACAGCCATATGTGTCCATGGTACTGCCGTATAAATCCAGTGATACTGCCGTATATGTCCAGTGGTACTGCCATATAAGTCCAGTGTTACTGCTGTATATGTTCAGTGGTACGGCCGTATAAATCCAGTCTAGTGATACTGCTGTATAAGTCCAGTGATACTGCCGTATATGTCCAGTGGTACTGCCGTATATGTCCAGTGGTACTGTCGTATAAATCCAGTCCAGTGATACTGCTGTATAAGTCCAGTGATACTGCCGTACATGTCCACTGGTACTGCCGTCTAAATCCAGTGGTACTGCCGGATAATTCCAGTGATACTGCCGTATAAGTCCAGTGGTACTGGCGTATAATTCGTGATCCTGCCGTATAATTCCAGTGATACTGCCATATAATTCCAGCGGTACTGACATATAATTCCAGTGATACTGCCATATAATTCCAGTGACAATGCAATATAATTCCAGTGGTACTGCCTTATAATTACAGTGATAGTGCCGTTTAATTCCAGTGGTACTGCCGTATAAATCCAGTGGTACTGCCGTATAATTCCAGTGATACTGCCATATAATTCCAGTAATACTGCCGTATAAATCCAATCCAATGGTACTGCCGTATAAATCCACTGTTACTGCCGTATAATTCCAGTGATACTGCTGTATAAATCCAGTACAGTGGTACTGCCGTATAAGTCCAGTGGTACTGCCGTATAATTCCAGTGGTACTTGCGTATAAATCCTGTGATACTGCCGTATAATTCCAATGATACTGCCGTATAATTCGAGTGATACTGCCATATTATTACAGTGGTACTTCTGTATAATTCCAGTGGTACTGCCGTATAATTCCAGTGATACTGCCATATAATTCCAGTGATACTGCCATATAAATCCAGTCCAGTGGCACTGCCATATAAATCCAGTAGTACTGCAGTATAATTCCAGTGGTACTGCCGTATAAATCCAGTGGTACTTCCGTATAATTCCAGTGATACTGCCGTATAATTCCAGTGGTACTGCCGTATAAGTGCAGTGGAACTGTCCTGTGCTGCATATTATTTACTCCATTTAAAGGGGTTATTAATATTTAATCCAAATAATTTTTACAGGGTTTGTGTGGTATGCTGTCCTGTGTCTCATATTGTGTTATATAACTCCAGGAAAATAATGGAGAACAAAAATTTGGAGGATAAAATAGGGAAAGATCAAGAACCACTTCCTCCTAGTGCTGAAGCTGCTGCCGCTAGCCCTGACATAGACTATGAAATGCCATCAACGTCGTCTGCCAAGGCCGATGCCCAATTTGAAAATAGAGGGCATGTAAAATCCAAAAAGCCAAAGTTCAGTAAAAAGTAGAGATGAGCAGGTTCGGTTCATCGAGATCCGAATCCCCCTGAACTTCACCTATTTTACACGGGTCCGAGGCAGCCTCGGATCTTCCCGCCTTGCTCGGTTAACCCGAACGCGGACGAACGTCATCATCCCTCTGTCGGATTCTCGCGACATCCGTATTCTACATAAAGAGCCGCGCTCCGTCGCCATTTTCACTCGTGCATTGGAGATTGAACGGAGAGGACGTGGCTACGTTTTCTGCCTAAAAAGTTCCATATCTGTGCTCTGTGTGCTGCAAATATCTGTGCTCAGTGTGCTGCAAATATCTGTGCTAAGTGTGCTGCAAATATCTACGTTCTCTGCCTGAAAAGCTCCATATCTGTGCTCAGTGTGCTGCAAATATCTGTGCTCAGTGTGCTGCATTTTGGTGACCAACAGTATATAGTTGTAAAGTACAGTAGGCCATTGCTGTATCTTGCAGCTCCGTGTCACTGCAAGTAATCATTCCATATCTGTGCTGCATTTTTGTGAGCAGTATATATAGTAGTACAGTGCAGCATTTGGTGATTAACAGTATATAGTTGTACAGTAGGCCATTGCTGTATCTTGCAGCGCTGTGTCACTGCAAGTATCCATTCCATATCTGTGCTGCATTTTTGTGAGCAGTATATATAGTAGTACAGTGCAGCATTTTGGTGACCAACAGTATATAGTTGTACAGTACAGTAGGCCATTGCTGTATCTTGCAGCTCTGTGTCACTGCAAGTATCCATTCCATATCTGTGCTGCATTTTTGTGAGCAGTATATATAGTAGTACAGTGCAGCATTTTGGTGACCAACAGTATATAGTTGTACAGTACAGTAGGCCATTGCTGTATCTTGCAGCTCAGTGTCACTGCAAGTATCCATTCCATATCTCTGCTGCATTTTTGTGAGCAGTATATATAGTAGTACAGTGCAGAATTTTGGTGACCAACAGTATATAGGTGTACAGTATAGTAGGCCATTGCTGTATCTTGCAGCGCTGTGTCAATGCAAGTATCCATTCCATATCTGTGCTGCATTTTTGTGAGCAGTATATATAGTAGTACAGTGCAGCATTTTGGTGACCAACAGTATATAGTTGTAAAGTAGAGTAAGCCATTGCTGTATCTTGCAGCTCCGTGTCACTGCAAGTATCCATTCCATATCTGTGCTGCATTTTTATGAGCAGTATATATAGTAGTACAGTGCAGCATTTTGGTGACCAAAAGTATATAGTTGTACAGTACAAAAGGCAATTGCTGTATCTTGCAGCTGTGTCATTGCAAGTATCCATTCCATATCTGTGCTGCATTTTTGTGATCAGTATATATAGTAGTACAGTGCAGCATTTTGGTGACCAACAGTATATGGTTGTAAAGTACAGTATGCCATTGCTGTATCTTGCAGCTCGTGTCACTGCAAGTATCCATTCCATGTCTGTGCTGCATTTTTGTGAGCAGTATATATAGTAGTACAGTGCAGGATTTTGGTGACCAACAGTATATAGTTGTACAGTACAGTAGGCCATTGCTGTATCTTGCAGCTCCGTGTCACTGCAAGTATCCATTCCATATCTGTGCTGCATTTTTGTGAGCAGTATATATAGTACTACAGTGCAGCATTTTTGTGACCAACAGTATATAGTTGTACAGTACAGTAGGCCATTGCTGTATCTTGCAGCTCCGTATCACTGCAAGTATCCATTCCATATCTGTGCTGCAGTTTTGTGAGCAGTATATATAGTAGTACAGTACAGCATTTTGGTGACCAACCGTATATAGTTGTACAGTCCAGTAGGCCATTGCTGTATCTTGCAGCTCAGTGTCACTGCAAGTATCCATTCCCTATCTGTGCTGCATTTTTGTGAGCAGTATATATAGTAGTACAGTGCAGCATTTTGGTGACCAACAGTATATAGTTGTAAAGTACAGTAGGCCATTGCTGTATCTTGCAGCTCCGTGTCACTGCAAGTATCCATTCCATATCTGTGCTGCATTTTTGTGAGCAGTATATATAGTAGTACAGTGCAGCATTTTGGTGACCAACAGTATATAGTTGTACAGTACAGTAGGCCATTGCTGTATCTTGCAGCTCCGTGTCACTGCAAGTATCCATTCCATATCTCTGCTGCATTTTTGTGAGAAGTATATATAGTAGTACAGTGCAGAATTTTGGAGACCAACAGTATATAGTTGTACAGTACAGTAGGCCATTGCTGTATCTTGCAGCGCCGTGTCACTGCAAGTATCCATTCCATATCTGTGCTGCATTTTTGTGAGCAGTATATATAGTAGTACAGTGCAGCATTTTGGTGACCAACAGTATATAGTTGTACAGCACAGTAGGCCATTACTGTATCTTGCAGCACCGTGTCACTGCAAGTATCCATTCCATATCTGTGCTGCATTTTTGTGAGCAGTATATATAGTAGTATAGTGCAGCATTTTGGTGACCAACAGTATATAGTTGTACAGTACAGTAGGCCATTGCTGTATCTTACAGCTCCGTGTCACTGCAAGTATCCATTCCATATCTGTGCTGCATTTTTGTGAGCAGTATATATAGTAGTACAGTACAGTAGACCATTGCTATTGATATAATGATATTACTGGCATATAATTCCACACATTAAAAAATGGAGAACAAAAATGTGGAGGGTAAAATAGGGAAAGATCAAGATCCACTTCCACCTAGTGCTGAAGCTGCTGCCTCTAGTCATGGCAGGGACGATGAAATGCCATCAACGTTGTCTGCCAAGGCCGATGCCCAATGTCATAGTTGAGAGCGTGTAAAATCCAAAAAGCAAAAGTTCAGTAAAACGATGACCCAAAAATCTAAATTAAAAGCGTCTGAGGAAAAGTGTAAACTTGCCAATGTGCCATTTACGACACGGAGTGGCAAGGAACGGCTGAGGCCCTGGCCTGCGTTCATGGCTAGTGGTTCAGCTTCACATGAGGATGGAAGCACTCATCCTCCCGCTAGAAAAATGAAAATAGTTAAGCTGGCAAAAGCACAGCAAAGAATTGTGCATTCTTCTGAATCACAAATACCCAAGGAGAGTCCAATTGTGTCGGTTGCGATGCCTGACTTTCCCAACACTGGACGGGAAGAGGTGGCTCCTTCCACCATTTGCACGCCCCCTGCAAGTGCTGGAAGGAGCACCCACAGTCCAGTTCCTGATAGTCAAATTGAAGATGTCACTGTTGAAGTACACCAGGATGAGGATATGGGTGTTGCTGGCGCTGGGGAGGAAATTGACAAGGAGGATTCTGATGGTGAGGTGTTTGTTTAAGTCAGGCACCCGGGGAGACACCTGTTGTCCGTGGGATGAATAAGGCCATTGACATGCCTGGTCAAAATACCAAAAAAATCACCTCTTCGGTGTGGAATTATTTCAACAGAAATGCGGACAACTGGTGTCAAGCCGTGTATTGCCTTTGTCAAGCTGTAGTAAGTAGGGGTAAGGACGTTAACCACCTAGGAACATCCTCCCTTATATGTCACCTGGAGCGCATTCATCAGAAGTCATTGACAAGTTCAAAAACTTTGGGTGACAGCGGAAGCAGTCCACTGACAACTAAATCCCTTCCTCTTGTACCCAAGCTCCTGCAAACCACACCACCAACTCCCTCAGTGTCAATTTCCTCCTTAGACAGGAAAGCCAATAGTCCTGCAGGCCATGTCACTGGCAAGTCTGACGAGTCCTCTCCTGACTGGGATTCCTCCGATGGATCCTTGAGTGTAACGTCTACTGCTGCTGGCGCTGCTGTTGTTGCTGCTGGGAGTCGATCATCATCCCAGAGGGAAAGTCGAAAGACCACTTGTACTACTTCCAGTAAGCAATTGACTGTCCAACAGTCCTTTGCGAGGAAGATGAAATATCACAGCAGTCATCCTGTTGCAAAGCGGATAACTCAGGCCTTGGCAGCTGTGTTGGTGTTAGACGTGCGTCCTGTATCCGGTGTTAGTTCACAGGGACTTAGAGAATTTATTGAGGTAGTGTGTCCCCGGTACCAAATACCATCTAGGTTCCACTTCTCTAGGCAGGCGATACCGAGAATGTACAGAGACATCAGAAAAAGTGTCCTCCGTGTCCTAAGAAATGCATTTATACCCACTATCCACTTAGCCACGGACATGTGGACAACTGGAACAGGGCAGACTAAGGACTATATGACTTTGACAGACCACTGGATAGATGTATTGCCTCCCACAGTAACAGCAGCGGCGGCACCAGTAGCAGCATCTCGCAAACGCCAACTCGTTCCTAGGCAGGCTACGCTATGTATCACTGCTTTCCGTAAGAGGCATACCGCTAACAACCTCTTACGGAAACTGAGGGACATCATCGCACTATGGCTTACCCCACCTAGACTCTCCTGGGGATTTATGGTATCGGACAACACCACCAATATTGTGCGTGCATTACAACTGGGCAAATTCCAGGACATCCCATGTTTTGCACATACATTGAATTTGGTGGTGCAGAATTTTTTTTTAAACGACAGGGGCGAGCAAGAGATGCTATCGGTGTCCCGAAGAATTGCGGGCCACTTTCGGCATTCAGCCACCGCGTGCCAAAGACTGGAGCACCAGCAAACACTCCTGAACCTGGCCCGCCATCATCTGAAGCAAGAGGTGGTAACGAGGTGGAATTCAACCCTCTGTATGCTTCAGAGGATGGAGGAGCAGCAACAAAAGGCTATTCAAGCCTATACATCCACCTATGATATAGGCAAAGGAGGGGGAATGCACCTGACTCAAGTGCAGTGGAGAATGATTTCTGTCTTTTGCAAGGTTCTCCAACCCTTCAAACTTGCCACACGTGAAGTCAGTTCAGACACTGCCAGCTTGAGTTAGGTCAATACCCTCATCAGGCTTTTGCAGAAGCAGCTGGAGAAATTGAAGGAGGAACTAAGACGGAGCGATTCCGCTAAGTATGTGGGACTTGTGGATGGAGCCCTTCATTCGCTTTGCCAGGATTCAAGGGTGGTCAATCTGTTGAAATCAGAGCACTACATTTTGGCCACCGTGCTCGATCCTAGGTTTAAAGCCTACGTTGTATCTCTCTTTCCGGCAGACACAAGTCTGCAGATGTTCAAAGACCTGCTGGTGAGAAAATTATCAACCCAAGCGGAATGTCAACAGCTTCTCCTTCATTTTCTGCCACAACTGGGGCTGCGAGGAAAAGGATAAGATTTCCTAACCCACCCACTGGCGGTGATGCAAGGCAGTCAGGAGCGAGTGCTGACATCTGGTCCGGACTGAAGGACCTGCCAACGATTACTGACATGTCTACTGTCACTGCATATGATTCTGTCACCATTGAAAGAATGGTGGAGGATTATATGAGTGACAGCATCCAAGTAGGCATGTCAGACAGTCCGTACGTATACTGGCAGGAAAAAGAGGCAATTTGGAGGCCCTTGCACAAACTGGCGGTATTTTAACCCCCTTCCCCCCCCTCCCTCCAGTGTGTACTCCGAAAGAGTGTTTAGTGCAGCCGGTCACCATGTCTGCGATCGGCGTACGAGGTTACTTCCACAAAATGTGGAGAAGATGATGTTCATCAAAATGAATTATAATCAATTCCTCCGTGGAGACATTCACCAGCAATTGCCTCCAGAAAGTACACAGGGACCTGTGATGGTGGATTCCAGTGGGGACGAATTAATACTCTGTGAGGAGGAGGATGTACACACTGAAAGGGGTGAGGAATCGGAGGATGAGGTTGACATCTTGCCTCTGTAGAGCCAGTTTGTGTAAGGAGAGATTGATTGCTTCAGTCATTTCAGCCACAGTCGTGTGGCAGACCCTGTCACTGAAATGATTGGTTTGTTAAAGTGTGCATGTACTGTTTATACAACATAAGGGTGGGTGGGAGGGCCCAAGGACAATTCCATCTTGCACCTCTTTTTCTTCTTTACATCATGTGCTGTTTGGGGACTAGTTTTTTAAAGTGCCATCCTGTCTGACACTGCCGTACAACTCCAGGGTTACTGCTGTATAAGTCTAGTCCAGTGGTGGTGTCTTGTGCTGCAGCAGTCCAGTGGTGGTGTCTTGTGCTGTCATAAGTCCAGTGGTGGTGTCCTGTGCTCCAAATAAAAGGGTTATTTACATTACTTATATTATTATCCAAATAATTTTTACAGGGTTTGCCCTGTGTGGTGTAGGGGTACGCTCTCCTGTGCTGTATATTATTATAATAGCTCCAAATAAAAGGGTTATTATTATCCAAATTCATTTTACAGGCTTTGCCGTGTGTGTGTCCGTGTGTCTGTGCACGCTCTCCTGTGCCACCAATATTGTGCGTGTATTACATCTGGGCAAATTCCAGCACGTCCCATGTTGTTTGTGCCGCACACTTGTGTCGCTTAGCTTAGTCATATAGCTACCTCATTGCACCTATTTTTCTTCTTTGCATCATGTGCTGTTTGGGGCCTAGTTTTTTTAAAGTGCCATCCTGTTTGCCACTGCAGTGCCACTCCTAGATGGGCCAGGTGTTTGTGCCGCACACTTGTGTCGCTTAGCTTAGCCATCCAGCTACCAATAATGTGAGGTGTGAGGTGTTCAGAATAGACTGGAAATGAGTGGAAATTAATGTTATTGAGGTTAATAATACCGTAGAATCAAAATTACCCCCAAATTCTTTGATTTTAGCTGTTTTTGTGTTTTTTTCAAAAATCATACAGATCCAAAACCAAAATAAAAACCAAAGCACGAAAGGGTGTTTTTGGCGAAACCAATCCAGATCCAAAACATGAGCATGGAACCAGAACCAAAATCAAAACACGAAAAAGTGCCCGCCGCACATAGAGGATTATAGTGTCCTTCTACTCCACCTCCCCTGATGAATATGCCACCAGTATCACTGCAGTTGACAGGACTGGATGCACAGTTGGCATGGGGAGAGGCGGTAGAAACAGCATATGAAAAGGACCTGAAAAGTAAATAAAAAGGCAAAATAAATATATTTGCACTGTACCAAGATTACTGTTATTTCTAATTTGGGCGACCTTACAATACATCTGTAAAATAAAACCATGGAACTGTGCGTAATGTGTGTGCATGTTTTTTCCACACTTACCAGCCTCCTCTGTGTGTCTCAGTGGAACCAAATGACGTGGCGCAGCAGCTGAGGAAAAAAAAATGTATACATTTAGTGATGTTAAAAAGTTAGATGTATTAAAAAAATATTAGACAAGATGAATAATAAAGTATAACATACTCTGTCCATAATGTACTGACTGTTTTCTACTCTCTTAGCACATGAAGCTTCAGAAATACTCTCTTAGCGCATGACATTGGACAGAAGTGAGGTATAAAGTGGCTGCAGAGATGGTTGGGAGTCTAGGGACCTACTGTCACAGCTGGAACTGGTGAGTGACAGGACACACACAAAGACAAGGACACACACACACTTTCTAACTCTTGCTAGAGGGGCTCTAAATGGCAAAACATGTGTAAGGGGCTCTCCCTGGTGCAATGTGTGTAAGGGGCTCTACCTGGCATAACATGTATAAGGGGCTCTACCTGGTGTAACATGTATAAAGGGCTCTACCTGGCACAACAAGTGTAAGTGGCTCGACCTGGCACAACGCATTTAAGGGGCTCTACCTGGTGCAATGTGTTTAAGGGGCTCTACCTGGCGCAATGTGTGTAAGGAGCTCTACCTGGCACATGTGTAAGGTGCTCTACCTGGCATAATGTGTGTAAGATGCTCTACCTGGTGCAAGGTGTGTAAGCGTCTCTATCTTGTGTAACATGTGTGAAGGGCTCTACCCAGTGTTATATGCATAACATGCATAAAAGGTGCTTTACCTGGCGTAACATGCATAAAAGATGCTCTACCTGGTGCAAGGTGTGTAAGGGGCTCTACCTGGCATAACATGCATATAAGGGGCTCTACCTGGCATAACATGCATAAAAGATGCTCTACCTGGCGTAATGTGTATAAGGGGCTTTGCTCTACTGTGGTGTAATGCATGTAAGGGGCTCTAACATGGCATAATGTGTATAAGGGGCTCTATCTGGCATGTGTGTAAGGGGCTCTACTTGGTGTAATGTGTATCAGGGGCTTTGCTCTACTGTGGTGTAAAGCATGTAAGGGGCTCTAACATGGCATAATGTGTATAAGGGGTTCGACCTGGCACATGTGTAAGGGGCTCTACCTGGGGTAACGTGTAAGATGCTCCACCTGGTGCAAGGTGTGTAAGGGGATCAACCTGGCGCAAGGTGTGTACGGGGCTCTACCTGGTGTAACATGTGTAAGGGGCTCTACTTGGCATTATATGCATAAAAGGTGCTTTACCTGATGTAATATGTATAAGAGGTTTTGCTCTGCTGCAGTGTAATGCATGTGAGGGGCTCTAACATGGCATATTGTATATAAGGGGTACTACTGTGTGGTATAGTGTAACTGATGGACACTACTTTGAATTAGTACTATTGTATGGCCATGCCCCTTCCTTATGAAGCCACGACTCCATATTTTTTATGTGCGCACTGTCCCTGTTCTCAATAGGGGGAAGGGGGAGAGCCAAAGAAAATGTTTACCCTGGGTGTCACAAGGTCTAGAACAAGCCCTACAAATTACTTACACTCTGCTAGGGTGCCAAACACTCATACATTACTATAGATTACATTTACAGGTTTAGAAACACAAACTTTTAACCTCTTCAGGGATACTGCCACATATTTTAGAGAGGCAAACATTTATGCAGACTTTTTAATGCATTCATTTTTTACTTTTATATCTACATTTTTAACAACATGGGCCATTCAAATACTTATACTCTCTAGTTACAGGAGAAAAATATTAATTATATTTTTAAATGAAAAACAATGATGTGGTTTTCTTACAGTGAGAGGCCACCAACAGCCTTTATGGAAATTCCCTGCTAACAATGACTGTGTAGGCATCAGTTACCAAAACAGTTAACACTCATCCTGTGCTGACCATGTGTTGTCCATACAGGGTGCTGCAGTGTTGTCCATCAAGGGGCTGGGGCTGCTTTGTCCTCCAGGGGTGCTCTGTCTGTACTGTGTCCCGCCAGGGGTGCTGAGTTGTCCATCCAGGGGTGCGTCAGTGTTGTCCATCAAGGGGCTGAGGCTGCTTTGTCCTCCAGGGGTGCTGAGTTGTCCATCCAGGGGTGTGTCAGTGTTGTCCATCAAGGGGCTGAGGCTGCTTTGTCCTCCAGGGATGCTCTGTCTGTGCTGTGTCCATCCAGGGGTGCTGAGTTGTCCATCCAGGGGTGCGTCAGTGTTGTCCATCAAGGGGCTGAGGCTGCTTTGTCCTCCAGGGGTGCTGAGTTGTCCATCCAGGGGTGTGTCAGTGTTGTCCATCAAGGGGCTGAGGCTGCTTTGTCCTCCAGGGGTGCTCTGTCTGTGCTGTGTCCATCCAGGGGTGCTGAGTTGTCCATCCAGGGGTGCGTCAGTGTTGTCCATCAAGGGGCTGAGGCTGCTTTGTCCTCCAGGGGTGCTCTGTCTGTGCTGTGTCCAGCCAGGGGTGCGGAGTTGTCCATCCAGGGGTGCCTCAGTGTTGTCCATCAAGGGGCTGGGGCTGCTTTGTCCTCCAGGGGTGCTCTGTCTGTGCTGTGTTCATCCAGGGGTGCCCTGTCAATCTAGGGGTGCTCTGCCCCAGTGTAAAAAAATATAAGCATAAAATGTAATTGAAAAAATATATTTGTGCTATACCCCAGTGTTTTATACTATTATTTTTCTGTGACACAGCCAGCCAGACCACAGTGTATAATCATACACGTATTGTGACACTGTAGGTGGTCCCTCCCCATGGGTGCTTTGTTGTACATAAAGAGGTACTGCGTCTGACAAGAGACTGCTTTGTCCATCCAGGGGTGCTATACCCCAGTGTACCATACTATTATTTTTCTGTGACCCTTATGTATTGTGACACTGATGATGTTGATGATGAGGATGTTGTTTGTGTAAATCAGGCACCAGTGGAAACAGTTGTTGCACATGATATGAAAAAGCCCATTGTCATGCCGGGTCAAAAGACAAAAATAGCCACCTCTTATGTGTGGAATTATTTCTACCCAAATCTGACCAACAATTATCAAGCCATCTGTACCATTTCTAAAGCAAGAGTAAGTAGAGGTTGGGACCTCAACCATCTAGGCCCCTTCCTCCTGTTACATCACTTGCAGAGCATTCATCAAAAGTTTTTGTCAAATTCAGAAACTTTGGTTAAAAACGTAACAATCAGTCCAGCGTCACTTTGCATCCTTCTCTCCATTAGATCTAAGTGCCTGCAATCTCTACCACAAACACATTCATCATCAACATCCCTAATCATAACTGGAAGTAGTCCTTTATCCAACTGCATAAGCTTGACTGAGTACTCTCCCATCAGGGATTCCTTAGAAGGATTCTTGAGTGCTACGCCTACTGCTGTTGTTGTTGCTGCTGCTGCTGTTGTGAGTGGATCTTCATCACAGAAGGGGACCAGGAAGACTATTTGTATTAGTTTAACAAAACTACTAAGATTATTAGCAAGAACCAGCATGGATTTGTGAGGGACAGATCATGTCAAACTAACTTAGTTAACTTCTACGAGGAAGTGAGCGACAATCTTGACCAAGGAAAAGCAGTGGATGTGGTCTACTTAGATTTTGCAAAAGCATTCGATACAGTGCCTCACAGGAGACTAATCATCAAATTAAAGCAGCTTGGCCTAGGAAAAACTGTTTGTACATGGATAAGTAACTGGCTGGACAACAGGGTACAACGAGTAGTGGTCAATGGAAAGTCTTCAAGCTGGACACCGGTAGTCAGCAGAATACCACAGGGGTCCATACTCGGGCCACTATTGTTCAACATATTTATCAATGACCTAGAAATAGGCCTTGAAAGCACAGTTTTAATCTCTGCAGATGATACTAAACTGTGTAGGATAATTAATTCAGAAATAGATGTGGAGTCTCTGCAGAATGACTTATCTAAACTTGAAATCTGGGAGTCTAAATGGGGAATGAGGTTCAGCATAGAAAAATGCAAGGTTATGCATTTCGGGACTAAAATCAAACTTGCATCAAACATATTAAATGGGGAAAGTCTAGGGATAACAGTTTTGGAAAAAAGATTTGGGGGTACTCATTGATAATAAGCTTAATAACCATATACAATGTCAAAGTGCAGTAAAGAAGGCAAGTAAGGTGCTAGCATGCATAAAACGGGGAATTGAGACAAGGGACGAGGATGTAATTCTGCCGTTGTACAAATCATTGATACATCCGCACCTGGAATATTGTGTTCAGCTTTGTGCACCACTGTATAAAAAAGATATTGGGGAAATTAAAAGGGTTCAAAGTCGAGCTACTAAATTGATTAAAGGGCTAGAGGGACTGGATTACCTGGAAAGTCTTACTAGGTTGAATATGTACACACTGGAAAAGAGGCGCCTAAGAGGAGACATTATTAATGTCTTCAAATATGTAAAGGGGCACTACAAAGGGTTATCAGAGGAATTATTTATTAAAAGAACTCTGTTTAAGACACATGGGCACTCATTGAGGCTGGAGGGAAAAAATTCCATACACAACGGAGGAAAGGGTTCTTTACTGTTAGGGCAACCAGGATTTGGAATTCCTTGCCAGAGAAAGTGTTAATGGCGGACTCTGTAAATGCATTTAAAAGAAGGATTGGATGAATTTGTGATTGAAAAGGATATCCAAGGTTACAACATTTAAAATATTGACGTTGTTGATCCGGGTGTAACATGACTTATAGTTGTTAACTAGTCATAAAAACATTCTTCAGCAGGTACAGTAAAATCAACTCAACTTAATACAGAATACAAGTTGAACACGATGGGCATTTTGCCTCTTTTCAACCTCAATTACTATGTTACTGTGTTACTATGTTACAATTGACTGTTAAACAATCCTTTGCAAGGGGGAGCAAGTATGATAGCAGTCACCCAATTGCACAGCAGATTACCAACGCCATGAGAGCTATGCTGGTATTAGATGTGCGCCCATTATCCACTATTAATGCAGTGCGTTTAGACAGTTAATTGATGTCCTGTGTCCCTGGTACCAAAACCCATCTAGATTCCACTTCACTAGGAAAGCAATTCCCAGCCTGTACAAGGACATTAAAAAAAAGCATGTTAAGAAATGCCATTGTACCCACTGTCCACTTAACCACAGATATGTGAACAAGCTGAACAGGGTAAACTAAAGACTACATGACTGTGACAGCCCACTGGGTGGGTGTATTGCCTTCAGCAGCACCAACAACAGCAGCAGCATCATCTCACAAATGCCAGCACCTTCAGAGGCAGACTACTCTGTGTATCACCGGTTTTACTAAGAGGCACACCACTGACAGCCTCTTAGAAAAACTAAGGGAAATCATTGTACAATGGCTTACCCCACTTGGACTCTCCCAGGATTTGTGATATCTGACAATGCCACCAATATTGTGAGAGCATTACATCTGGGCCAATTCCAGCACGTCCCATGTTTGGCTCACGTAATTAAGTTGGTGGTGCAATTTTTTTTTTAAATGACAGGGGTGTGCAGGAGATGCTGTCGGTGGCCCAGAAAATTTCGGTTCATTTTTGCCATTCTGTAAGTGCATGTGGGAGATTGCAGCACTTGCAAGCAAGAAATGTTGAATTTGCCTTGCCATCAACTGAAGCAAGAGGTAGTAACTAGAGATGAGCGCCTGAAATTTTTCGGGTTTTGTGTTTTGGTTTTGGGTTCGGTTCCGCGGCCGTGTTTTGGGTTCGAACGCGTTTTGGCAAAACCTCACCAAATTATTTTTGTCGGATTCGGGTGTGTTTTGGATTCGGGTGTTTTTTTCAAAAAACCCTAAAAAACAGCTTAAATCATAGAATTTGGGGGTAATTTTGATCCCAAAGTATTATTAACCTCAAAAAACATAATTTACACTCATTTTCAGCCTATTCTGAACACATCACACCTCACAATATTATTTTTAGTCCTAAAATTTGCACCGAGGTCGCTGTGTGAGTAAGATAAGCGACCCTAGTGGCCGACACAAACACCGGGCCCATCTAGGAGTGGCACTGCAGTGTCACGCAGGATGTCCCTTCCAAAAAACCCTCCCCAAACAGCACATGACGCAAAGAAAAAAAGAGGCGCAATGAGGTAGCTGTGTGAGTAAGATTAGCGACCCTAGTGGCCGACACAAACACCGGGCCCATCTAGGAGTGGCACTGCAGTGTCACGCAGGATGTCCCTTCCAAAAAACCCTCCCCAAACAGCACATGACGCAAAGAAAAAAAGAGGCGCAATGAGGTAGCTGACTGTGTGAGAAAGATAAGCGACCCTAGTGGCCGACACAAACACCGGGCCCATCTAGGAGTGGCACTGCAGTGTCACGCAGGATGGCCCTTCCAAAAAACCCTCCC
Organism: Pseudophryne corroboree; assembly: GCF_028390025.1. Classification (NCBI taxonomy): domain Eukaryota; kingdom Metazoa; phylum Chordata; class Amphibia; order Anura; family Myobatrachidae; genus Pseudophryne; species Pseudophryne corroboree. The sequence goes on from NC_086447.1 coordinate 145,976,866, forward strand.
CAAACAGCACATGACGCAAAGAAAAAAAGAGGCGCAATGAGGTAGCTGACTGTGTGAGTAAGATTAGCGACCCTAGTGGCCGACACAAACACCGGGCACATCTAGGAGTGGCACTGCAGTGTCACGCAGGATGTCCCTTCCAAAAAACCCTCCCCAAACAGCACATGACGCAAAGAAAAAAAGAGGTGCAATGAGGTAGCTGTGTGAGTAAGATTAGCGACCCTAGTGGCCGACACAAACACCGGGCCCATCTAGGAGTGGCACTGCAGTGTCACGCAGGATGTCCCTTCCAAAAAACCCTCCCCAATCAGCACATGATGCAAAGAAAAAGAAAAGAAAAAAGAGGTGCAAGATGGAATTATCCTTGGGCCCTCCCACCCACCCTTATGTTGTATAAACAAAACAGGACATGCACACTTTAACCAACCCATCATTTCAGTGACAGGGTCTGCCACACGACTGTGACTGATATGACGGGTTGGTTTGGACCCCCCCCAAAAAAGAAGCAATTAATCTCTCCTTGCACAAACTGGCTCTACAGAGGCAAGATGTCCACCTCATCTTCACCCTCCGATATATCACCGTGTACATCCCCCTCCTCACAGATTATCAATTCGTCCCCACTGGAATCCACCATCTCAGCTCCCTGTGTACTTTGTGGAGGCAATTGCTGCTGGTCAATGTCTCCGCGGAGGAATTGATTATAATTCATTTTAATGAACATCATCTTCTCCACATTTTCTGGATGTAACCTCGTACGCCGATTGCTGACAAGGTGAGCGGCGGCACTAAACACTCTTTCGGAGTACACACTTGTGGGAGGGCAACTTAGGTAGAATAAAGCCAGTTTGTGCAAGGGCCTCCAAATTGCCTCTTTTTCCTGCCAGTATAAGTACGGACTGTGTGACGTGCCTACTTGGATGCGGTCACTCATATAATCCTCCACCATTCTATCAATGTTGAGAGAATCATATGCAGTGACAGTAGACGACATGTCCGTAATCGTTGTCAGGTCCTTCAGTCCGGACCAGATGTCAGCATCAGCAGTCGCTCCAGACTGCCCTGCATCACCGCCAGCGGGTGGGCTCGGAATTCTGAGCCTTTTCCTCGCACCCCCAGTTGCGGGAGAATGTGAAGGAGGAGATGTTGACAGGTCGCGTTCCGCTTGACTTGACAATTTTGTCACCAGCAGGTCTTTCAACCCCAGCAGACCTGTGTCTGCCGGAAAGAGAGATCCAAGGTAGGCTTTAAATCTAGGATCGAGCACGGTGGCCAAAATGTAGTGCTCTGATTTCAACAGATTGACCACCCGTGAATCCTTGTTAAGCGAATTAAGGGCTGCATCCACAAGTCCCACATGCCTAGCGGAATCGCTCCGTGTTAGCTCCTTCTTCAATGCCTCCAGCTTCTTCTGCAAAAGCCTGATGAGGGGAATGACCTGACTCAGGCTGGCAGTGTCTGAACTGACTTCACGTGTGGCAAGTTCAAAGGGCATCAGAACCTTGCACAACGTTGAAATCATTCTCCACTGCACTTGAGACAGGTGCATTCCACCTACTATATCGTGCTCAATTGTATAGGCTTGAATGGCCTTTTGCTGCTCCTCCAACCTCTGAAGCATATAGAGGGTTGAATTCCACCTCGTTACCACTTCTTGCTTCAGATGATGGCAGGGCAGGTTCAGTAGTTTTTGGTGGTGCTCCAGTTTTCTGTACGTGGTGCCTGTACGCCGAAAGTGTCCCGCAATTCTTCTGGCCACCGACAGCATCTCTTGCACGCCCCTGTCGTTTTTTAAAAAATTCTGCACCACCAAATTCAAGGTATGTGCAAAACATGGGACGTGCTGGAATTGGCCCAGATTTAATGCACACACAATATTGCTGGCGTTGTCCGATGCCACAAATCCACAGGAGAGTCCAATTGGGGTAAGCCATTCCGCGATGATCTTCCTCAGTTGCCGTAAGAGGTTTTCAGCTGTGTGCGTATTCTGGAAAGCGGTGATACAAAGCGTAGCCTGCCTAGGAAAGAGTTGGCGTTTGCGAGATGCTGCTACTGGTGCCGCCGCTGCTGTTCTTGCGGCGGGAGTCCATACATCTACCCAGTGGGCTGTCACAGTCATATAGTCCTGACCCTGCCCTGCTCCACTTGTCCACATGTCCGTGGTTAAGTGGACATTGGGTACAGCTGCATTTTTTAGGACACTGGTGACTCTTTTTCTGAGGTCTGTGTACATTTTCGGTATCGCCTGCCTAGAGAAATGGAACCTAGATGGTATTTGGTACCGGGGACACAGTACCTCCAACAAGTCTCTAGTTGGCTCTGCAGTAATGATGGATACCGGAACCACGTTTCTCACCACCCAGGATGCCAAGGCCTCAGTTATCCGCTTTGCAGTAGGATGACTGCTGTGATATTTCATCTTCCTCGCAAAGGACTGTTGAACAGTCAATTGCTTACTGGAAGTAGTACAAGTGGGCTTACGACTTCCCCTCTGGGATGACCATCGACTCCCAGCGGCAACAACAGCAGCGCCAGCAGCAGTAGGCGTTACACGCAAGGATGCATCGGAGGAATCCCAGGCAGGAGAGGACTCGTCAGACTTGCCAGTGACATGGCCTGCAGGACTATTGGCATTCCTGGGGAAGGAGGAAATTGACACTGAGGGAGTTGGTGGGGTGGTTTGCGTGAGCTTGGTTACAAGAGGAAGGGATTTACTGGTCAGTGGACTGCTTCCGCTGTCACCCAAAGTTTTTGAACTTGTCACTGACTTATTATGAATGCGCTGCAGGTGACGTATAAGGGAGGATGTTCCGAGGTGGTTAACGTCCTTACCCCTACTTATTACAGCTTGACAAAGGGAACACACGGCTTGACACCTGTTGTCCGCATTTCTGGTGAAATACCTCCACACCGAAGAGCTGATTTTTTTGGTATTTTCACCTGGCATGTCAACGGCCATATTCCTCCCACGGACAACAGGTGTCTCCCCGGGTGCCTGACTTAAACAAACCACCTCACCATCAGAATCCTCCTGGTCAATTTCCTCCCCAGCGCCAGCAACACCCATATCCTCCTCATCCTGGTGTACTTCAACACTGACATCTTCAATCTGACTATCAGGAACTGGACTGCGGGTGCTCCTTCCAGCACTTGCAGGGGGCGTGCAAATGGTGGAAGGCGCATGCTCTTCACCTCCAGTGTTGGGAAGGTCAGGCATCGCAACCGACACAATTGGACTCTCCTTGTGGATTTGGGATTTCGAAGAACGCACAGTTCTTTGCGGTGCTTTTGCCAGCTTGAGTCTTTTCAGTTTTCTAGCGAGAGGCTGAGTGCTTCCATCCTCATGTGAAGCTGAACCACTAGCCATGAACATAGGCCAGGGCCTCAGCCGTTCCTTGCCACTCCGTGTGGTAAATGGCATATTGGCAAGTTTACGCTTCTCCTCCGACAATTTTATTTTAGGTTTTGGAGTCCTTTTTTTTCTGATATTTGGTGTTTTGGATTTGACATGCTCTGTACTATGACATTGGGCATCGGCCTTGGCAGACGACGTTGCTGGCATTTCATCGTCTCGGCCATGACTAGTGGCAGCAGCTTCAGCACGAGGTGGAAGTGGATCTTGATCTTTCCCTAATTTTGGAACCTCAACTTTTTTGTTCTCCATATTTTATAGGCAGAACTAAAAGGCACCTCAGGTAAACAATGGAGATGGATGGATTGGATACTAGTATTGGATACCTGCCGACTGCCGACACAGAGGTAGCCACAGCCGTGAACTACCGCACTGTACACTGGTTGATAAAGAGATAGTAGTATACTCGTAACAACTAGTATGACACTATGACGACGGTATAAAGAATGAAAAAAAAACCACGGTTAGGTGGTATATATTATAATAATAATACAATTATGGATGGACGGACTGCCTGCCGACTGCCGACACAGAGGTAGCCACAGCCGTGAACTACCGCACTGTACACTGGTTGATAAAGAGATAGTAGTATACTCGTAACAACTAGTATGACACTATGACGACGGTATAAAGAATGAAAAAAAAACCACGGTTAGGTGGTATATATTATAATAATAATACAATTATGGATGGACGGACGGACTGCCGACTGCCGACACAGAGGTAGCCACAGCCGTGAACTACCGCACTGTACACTGGTTGATAAAGAGATAGTAGTATACTCGTAACAACTAGTATGACACTATGACGACGGTATAAAGAATGAAAAAAAAACCACGGTTAGGTGGTATATATTATAATAATAATACAATTATGGATGGACGGACTGCCTGCCGACTGCCGACACAGAGGTAGCCACAGCCGTGAACTACCGCACTGTACACTGGTTGATAAAGAGATAGTAGTATACTCGTAACAACTAGTATGACACTATGACGACGGTATAAAGAATGAAAAAAAAACCACGGTTAGGTGGTATATATTATAATAATAATACAATTATGGATGGACGGACTGCCTGCCGACTGCCGACACAGAGGTAGCCACAGCCGTGAACTACCGCACTGTACACTGGTTGATAAAGAGATAGTAGTATACTCGTAACAACTAGTATGACACTATGACGACGGTATAAAGAATGAAAAAAAAACCACGGTTAGGTGGTATATATTATAATAATAATACAATTATGGATGGACGGACTGCCTGCCGACTGCCGACACAGAGGTAGCCACAGCCGTGAACTACCGCACTGTACACTGGTTGATAAAGAGATAGTAGTATACTCGTAACAACTAGTATGACACTATGACGACGGTATAAAGAATGAAAAAAAAACCACGGTTAGGTGGTATATATTATAATAATAATACAATTATGGATGGACGGACTGCCTGCCGACTGCCGACACAGAGGTAGCCACAGCCGTGAACTACCGCACTGTACACTGGTTGATAAAGAGATAGTAGTATACTCGTAACAACTAGTATGACACTATGACGACGGTATAAAGAATGAAAAAAAAACCACGGTTAGGTGGTATATATTATAATAATAATACAATTATGGATGGACGGACTGCCTGCCGACTGCCGACACAGAGGTAGCCACAGCCGTGAACTACCGCACTGTACACTGGTTGATAAAGAGATAGTAGTATACTCGTAACAACTAGTATGACACTATGACGACGGTATAAAGAATGAAAAAAAAACCACGGTTAGGTGGTATATATTATAATAATAATACAATTATGGATGGACGGACTGCCTGCCGACTGCCGACACAGAGGTAGCCACAGCCGTGAACTACCGCACTGTACACTGGTTGATAAAGAGATAGTAGTATACTCGTAACAACTAGTATGACACTATGACGACGGTATAAAGAATGAAAAAAAAACCACGGTTAGGTGGTATATATTATAATAATAATACAATTATGGATGGACGGACTGCCTGCCGACTGCCGACACAGAGGTAGCCACAGCCGTGAACTACCGCACTGTACACTGGTTGATAAAGAGATAGTAGTATACTCGTAACAACTAGTATGACACTATGACGACGGTATAAAGAAAGAAAAAAAAATACCACGGTTAGGTGGTATATATTGTAATACAATTATGGATGGACGGACTGCCTGCCGAGTTCCGACTGCCGACACAGAGGTAGCCACAGCCGTGAACTACCGCACTGTACTGTGTCTGCTGCTAATATAGACTGGTTGATAAAGAGATAGTATACAATACATACAACAATATACTACTATACTGGTGGTCAGGCACTGGTCACCACTAGTCACACTGGCAGTGGCACTCCTGCAGCAAAAGTGTGCACTGTTTAATTTTAAATTAATATAATATTATGTACTCCTGGGGGCTCCTGCTATAACAACCTGCAGTGCTCCCCAGTCTCCCCCACAATTATTATAAGCTTTGCCTTTTATACATTGATGTGCAGCACACTGGGCTGAGCTGAGTGCACACAGACTGAGTCACACTGTGTGACTGGCTGCTGCTGTGTATCGTTTTTTTTCAGGCAGAGAACGGATATAGCAGAGAACGGATATATTAAAATAAATAAAAGTTAACTAACAACAACTGCACTGGTCACTGTGGTAAACTCTGTCTGACTCTGCACAATCTCTCTCTCTCTTCTAATCTAATTTCTAATGGAGAGGACGCCAGCCACGTCCTCTCCCTATCAATCTCAATGCACGTGTGAAAATGGCGGCGACGCGCGGCTCCTTATATAGAATCCGAGTCTCGCGAGAATCCGACAGCGTCATGATGACGTTCGGGCGCGCTCGGGTTAACCGAGCAAGGCGGGAGGATCCGAGTCTGCTCGGACCCGTGAAAAAAACATGAAGTTCGTGCGGGTTCGGTTTCAGAGAAACCGAACCCGCTCATCTCTAGTAGTAACGAGTTGGAATTCAACCCTATATATGCTTCAGCGGATTTAGGAACAGCAAAATGCTATCCAAAGCTACACGTCCACCTATGACATACCGAAAGGAGCGGGAATGCACCGTAGTAAAGCACAGTGGAGAATAATTTCCATGTTGTGCAAGGTTCTGGAACCCTTCGAAGATGCCACACGTGAAGTTAGTTCAGACATTGCCAACTTGAGTCAGGTAATTCCTCTTATTAAACACTTAGAAAAGAAGCTGGACAAATTGAAGGAGGAGCTAAAATGAAGCGAGTATGCTAAGCATGTTGGACTTGTAGATCAAGCCCTTCATTTGCTACGCCAGGATCCAAGGGTTGTCAATGTCTTGAAATCAGATAACTATATTTTAACGACCATACTTGATCCTAGGTTTAAGTCCTATGTTGTATCTTTCTTTTCCGATGAAAACAAATCTGAAGAGATGCAAAGTGCTGTAGGTAAATAAATTGTCAGCTGAAGTGGAAAAAAACTCACTTTTCCTAAGTGACCTGCTGGCGGGGATGCAGATCAGTCAGGAACAAGTTTTAACACCTGGGCCAGTATTTACTAAAAATCCGAGTTTGGTCGATTTGTGTTTTTTTTTCTAAGTCCCAATCCGGGAATTTACTAAGCACTAATCTCAGCAGTGTCTGGTATATTCGTAATGGTTTGAATGACAGCCTTCCGAAATACGAATGAATAGACCATCGGTCAAACGCGGCTGTTATTTCATAGAATACGGCCATTCACTATTCATTCGTATTTGGGTGTTAGTTTCTGAGTGCTCAAGTGCGGGTCTGTTTTTTTTCGAATCGTTAAAAAAAGCAGCAAAAAAATAGACCTGCTTTTACCAGTCGAGTTTGGATAAGTATGCACGGATCAGTGAGATCTGTGTATGGTTATCTATGGGAAAGGGTCTGTTTAGTGTAAAAACAGAAAAAAAAATTGCGTGGGGTCCCCCCTCCTAAGCACAACCAGCCTCGGGCTCTTTGAGCCGGTCCTGGTTGACAAAATATGGGAAAAAAATGACAGGGGTTCCCCCATATTTAATCAACCAGCACCGGGCTCTGCGCCTGGTCCTGGTTCCAAAAATACGGGGGACAAAAAGCGTAGGGGTCCCCCGTATTTCTGAAACCAGCACCGGGCTCCACTAGCTGGGGAGATAATGCCACAGCCGGGGGACACTTTGATATCGGTCCCTGCGGAGGTGCCATTAAAACCCCAACTAGTCACCCTTGGCTGGGGTACCCTGGAGGAGTGGGGACCCCTTCAATCAAGGGGTCCCCCCCTCCAGCCACCCAAGGGCCAGGGGTGAAGCCCGAGGCTGTCCCCCCCATCCAAGGGTGGCGGATGGGGGGCTGATAGCCAAGTGTTAAAGTGTGAAAATTGTTTTTAGTAGCAATACTACAAGTCCCAGCAAGCCTCCCCCGCAAGCTGGTACTTGGAGAACCACAAGTACCAGCATGCGGAGGAAAACCGGGCCCGCTGGTACCTGTAGTACTACTACTAAAAAAATACCCCCAAAAAAACAGGACTCACACACCGTGACAGTACAACTTTATTACATACATGCACACCAACATACACACATACTTACCTATGTTCCCATGAGGCTCGGTCCTCTTCTCCATGTAGAATCCTCGGGGTACCTGTGTAAAAAATTATACTCACATAATCCAGTGAAGAATCCGGCCTTTGAATAATCCACGTACTTGGCAAAAAAATAAAACGCAAACCCGACCACGTACTGAAAGGGGTCCCATGTTTACACATGGGACCCCTTTCCCCGACTGCCAGGACCCCCCCTGACTCTTATCAAAGAGGGTCCCTTCAGCCAATCAGGGAGCGCCATGTCGTGGCACCCTCCTGATTGGCTGTGTGCTCCTGTAGTGTCTGTCAGGCAGCACACGGCAGTGATACAATGTAGCGCCTATGCGCTCCATTGTAGCCAATGGTGGGAACTTTGTGGTCAGCGGTTGACCGAAAGTAACCTCAGCGCTGACCGCAAAGTTCCCACCATTGGCTACAATGGAGCGCATAGGCGCTACATTGTATCACTGCCGTGTGCTGCCTGACAGACACTGCAGGAGCACACAGCCAATCAGGAGGGTGCCACGACGTGGCGCTCCCTGATTGTCTGAAGGGACCGTCTTTGATTAGAGTCAGGGGGGGTCCTGGCAGTCGGGGAAAGGGGTCCCATGTGTAAACATGGGACCCTTTCAGTGCGTGGTCGGGTTTGCGTTTTATTTTTTTGCCAAGTACGTGGATTATTCAAAGGCCGTATTCTTCACTGTATTATGTGAATATAATTTTTTACACAGGTACCCCGAGGATTCTACATGGAGAAGAGGACCGAGCCTCGTGGGAACATAGGTAAGTATGTGTGTATGTTGGTGTGCATGTATGTAATAAAGTTGTACTGTCACGGTGTGTGAGTCCTGTTTTTTGGGGGGTATTTTTTTTAGTAGTAGTACTACAGGTACCAGCGGGCCCGGTTTTCCTCCGCATGCTGGTACTTGTGGTTCTCCAAGTACCAGCTTGCGGGGGAGGCTTGCTGGGACTTGTAGTACTGCTACTAAAAACAATATTCACACTTTAACACTTGGCTATCAGCCCCCCATCCGCCGCCCTTGGATGGGGGGGACAGCCTCGGGCTTCACCCCTGGCCCTTGGGTGGCTGGAGGGGGTGGGACCCCTTGATTGAAGGGGTCCCCACTCCTCCAGGGTACCCCGGCCAGGGGTGACTAGTTGGGGTTTTAATGGCACGGCCGCAGGGACCGATATCAAAGTGTCCCCCGGCTGTGGCATTATCTCCCCAGCTAGTGGAGCCCGGTGCTGGTTTCAGAAATACGGGGGACCCCTACGCTTTTTGTCCCCCGTATTTTTGGAACCAGGACCAGGCGCAGAGCCCGGTGCTGGTTGATTAAATATGGGGGAACCCCTGTCATTTTTTACCCCATATTTTGTCAACCAGGACCGGCTCAAAGAGCCCGAGGCTGGTTGTGCTTAGGAGGGGGGACCCCACGCAATTTTTTTCTGAATTTTAAAAACTTTAAAGAACTTTTTAAGGTACACAATGAAGCCCTGCACAGATCTCACAGATCCGGCCGGGTTTCCTTGTGTTTTTTCAGGCAGTGTTTTACTCATCACTCCCGTAAAACACTGCCTGATATTACGAATCACATCGACATCGGAAAAAACGATTGTGCAAAACTCGGCAGCTTAGTGAATGACCGTATCAGGATTCAAAAATTTGCAGTAAAATGCACCCGATACCATTCGAGTTCAAACACCCTTCAAAATGGACAAAACACGAATATTAGTAAATATACCCCCTGGTCCGGACTGAAGGAGCTGCCTACAAGTACTGACATGTCTACTGTCACTGCATATGATATGGTCACCATTCAAAGAATGTTTGCTGATTATTTCAGTGATAGCTTCCAAATAGGCATGTCAGACAGTCCTTTTAAATACTGGCAGGAAATAAAGGCAATTTGGAGGCCCTTGCACAAACTGGATTTGTTTTACTTAAGTTACCCCCCCTTCCAGCGTGTACCCAGAAAGAGTTTTTAGTGCAGCCGGTAACCTTGTCAGCTATTGGCGTAGGCGGTTACTTCCCCAAAATGTAGAAATTATGATGTTCATCAGAATGAATTACCAATTCCATGAGGAAGACCTTTACTGACAATTACATCCACAAAATAAAGAGGCACCTGTAATAGTGGGTTCCAGCAGGGACAAATTAATATTGTGTGAAGAAGAGGATGTACACACTGATGGGGATGAGGAATCCGATGCTACTGATGACATTTTGCCTATGTAGAGCCAGCTTGTTTTGTGGGGGTGCAAACAAACCAATCAGCTACGACTTAAGTGACAGTCCCTGTCGCTGAAATGATTGGTTTGTTAAACTGTGCATGCCCTGTGTAATATATATAGAAAACAAGGGTGGGTGGGACAATTCCGTCTTGCACCTCATTTCTTGTATATGCGGGAGGGGGTGCCATGTATATATCAGTGATGTGCGGTGAGGTCAGAGGCTGGGAAGGCACAAATGGTGGTGGCTCTCAGTGCCAGGAGCCTGTCTTACCCCCTACACAGTGTAACTCTTTAGTCCCTGCCGTACATCCATGCAAACACAGGGAGAACACACTGTACATACAGTAATAGCCAGGTCACAGCCATCACCCTAGTGTTGTGCATAAACTGGTGCATACTAACTTCTGGGTGAGGTGCCCCCATTGCTCCCTCACTTGCAGAAATGCAGCTGGCCTGGGGCAGCAGGTTACACAGGGCAATACAGTCATCAGTGATACAGTCACCAGCACCTGGGGAGGGAGAGCAGGAACATATCTGTACACTACGTGTCACTACTGTAGCCACACACAGAGTCCTGTCCCCACACTCACTACAGATGCCACACACAGAGTCCTGTCCCCACACTCACTACAGATCAGGGTTGCCTACCCTCCCGCATTTAGCGGGAGGCTCCCGGTTTTTACATAAGCCCCCCGCTGCCCCGCAAAAGCTCCGGATCCTCCCGGTTTTTCAAGTTACTTGCTGAAAATGCGGTCTGCGCATGCGCGAATTCGGATTGCCAGGGGGCGGGGCCTGGACGACAATATCATGAAGTGGATGTCATATTATTTAAGTACAGGCCACCGATATGATCCAGATCACGCTGTGCCCTCATTTAAATAACATGACGCCCCCACCATGATGTCACCGGTATAGGACCGCCCCCAGCACTCTATGCTTGCACATGTGCAGCCCGCATTTTCCTGATGTCAGGAAACATGGGTCCAGCCACCGCGGAGTTATGGGTAGCGGTGGCCTTTCCCGAAGATGGTAACCAGCAGCGCAGCAGAGATCGGCGGGAGGATGAGGGGGAGAGTGAGGCAGCCGGCAGCGTAGCTCACTCAGCTGAGCTGAAACTGCGGCTGCAAGCGGGAGGGAGAGCCGAAACTACGGAGGCTCAGACGGCTGCAGTGATAAAGTTGCTGCCCAGATCGGGCGGCCACCGACCAGCAAAGCAGCTCACACATCTAAGCGTAGATGAACCAGCAGCGGGAGGGAGAAGGTGCAGAAGCCCTGCTTTCAGTGCCGACTGTTATGCTGGTTGCCGCTGAGAACGAGGGAGGGGGCGAGAAGCCGAGGAGCCAGCTTGCACATCACTGCAAGTTCTGCTGCCACAGAACTTTGACTTCCCCCACATATCAGGTACATTTTTTGTTTTTTTTAGGGGGGAAGGCGGAAGGGGGGGGGGGGGGGTGTGCAATGAATATGTGTTATCCAGAGCCGTAACTACCTGTGTCCCAGGTGTGCCTGGCACACAGCGCAGTTGCCCTGAGGGCGCACGGCCAGCGGCATGTAATGAGTCAAATTGACTCATTACATGCCGCCTGTTCTGTGCCGTGCGCTGCACTGGAGGAGAGCAGCAGCGCCGAAGGCAGGGGAGGAGGAGGAGGGAGGGGGACTGGAGCCGCAGCAGCGCTATGTACTTGGTAATGGCGCCGCTGCAGCTGTCCCCTCTCCTCCTGTATTGGCTGCCCGCCGCTGCTGTGAATGCTGGGATGCGGATGGAGAGGGGATAGCTCCAGCGGCGCCACTATCAAGTACATAGCGCTGCTGCGGCTCCAGACCCCCTCCCTCCTCCTCTTTCTCCCCTGCGGCTGCCCGGGATCTCTGCCAGCACGAGGAGCCTGACTGCCAGCGGGAGAGATGGTAAGTATCTGACTCTCTCTCTCTCTCTTCTGTCTGCCACAATATGTAAAAAGGGGACGCTGGCTGCCGTAATGTGTAATAAGGGGGACGCTGTCTGCCGCAATGTGTAATAAGGGGGACGCTGTCTGCTGCAATGTGTAAAAAGGGGGACGCTGTCTGCCGTAATGTGTAATAAGGGGGACGCTGTCTGCCGCAATGTGTAATAAGGGGGACGCTGTCTGCCGCAATGTGTAATAAGGGGGACGCTGTCTGCTGCAATGTGTAAAAAGGGGGACGCTGTCTGCCGTAATGTGTAATAAGGGGGACTCTGTCTGCCGTAATGTGTAATAAGGGGGACGTTGTCTGTCGTAATGTGTAAAAAGAGGGTCGCTGTCTGCCGTAATGTGTAAAAAGAGGGTCGCTGTCTGCTGTAATGTGTAAGAAGAGGGTCGTTGTCTGCCGTAATGTGTAAAAAGAGGGTCGCTGTCTGCTTTAATGTGTAAAAAGGGACACTACCTGGTGTTGTGGCGCTACTGTGTGGCGTAATTTGAATAATGGAGACTACTGTGCACCATTATGAATTGGTATTATTTTGTGGCCACACCCCTTTCCAGTGAAGCCACACCCATATTTTTGCGCGCGCCTACGGTGCGCACTGCCGCCGGTTTAAATTAAGGGGGGGGGGGGGCGATGCCGTTATGTCTAGTTACGACACTGGTGTTATTATTCTAATGTGCTGGCAATGTGTGTTATTATTTCCCTGGGGGCAATGGGGTAAATGTATGAACATGCAGGATGTGGACGTTATTTGCAAGGATCCACTTTTGTGTGACTGATTATGAGTCAGATACATCCGGTCCATATCTGCGTCTCTTTGCCGGTCACACTTGATGTAAATGCTGCTGCATAGCCTTTCCCTGGTGCACATCCCTGTATGTGAATCTGCAAGGACTGAGACGAACTTTGCATCGTCCATAGGTGCTGAAATACTGATTAATGCCTCCTTAGACGCCACATTCAGTTGAAACATTGAAACTTGCACCAGCCCTATGGCAGGTGCAGAGTCTCCATCTGAGTACGGCCTCCTGTGTGAGCTCTATTGCAGGTGCAGAGTCTTCTTCTGAGTACGGCCTCCTGTGTGAGCTCTATTGCAGGTGCAGAGTCTCCGTCTGAGTACAGCCTCCTGTGTGAGCTCTATTGCAGGTGCAGAGTCTCCGTCTGAGTACAGCCTCCTGTGTGAGCGCTATTGCAGGTGCAGAGTCTCCGTCTGAGTACAGCCTCCTGTGTGAGCGCTATTGCAGGTGCAGAGTCTCCGTTTGAGTACAGCCTCCTGTGTGAGCGCTATTGCAGGTGCAGAGTCTCCGTCTGAGTACGGCCTCCTGTGTGAGCTCTATTGCAGGTGCAGAGTCTTCTTCTGAGTACGGCCTCCTGTGTGAGCTCTATTGCAGGTGCAGAGTCTTCTTCTGAGTACGGCCTCCTGTGTGAGCTCTATTGCAGGTGCAGAGTCTTCTTCTGAGTACGGCCTCCTGTGTGAGCTCTATTGCAGGTGCAGAGTCTTCTTCTGAGTACGGCCTCCTGTGTGAGCTCTATTGTAGGTGCAGAGTCTTCGTCTGAGTACGGCCTCCTGTGTGAGCGCTATTGCAGGTGCAGAGTCTTCGTCTGAGTACGGCCTCCTGTGTGAGCTCTATTGCAGGTGCAGAGTCTTCTTCTGAGTACGGCCTCCTGTGTGAGCTCTATTGCAGGTGCAGAGTCTCCGTCTGAGTACGGCCTCCTGTGTGAGCGCTATTGCAGGTGCAGAGTCTCTGTCTGAGTACGGCCTCCTGTGTGAGCGCTATTGCAGGTGCAGAGTCTCCGTTTGAGTACGGCCTCCTGTGTGAGCGCTATTGCAGGTGCAGAGTCTCCGTTTGAGTACAGCCTCCTGTGTGAGCGCTATTGCAGGTGCAGAGTCTCCGTCTGAGTACGGCCTCCTGTGTGAGCTCTATTGCAGGTGCATAGTCTTCTTCTGAGTACGGCCTCCTGTGTGAGCTCTATTGCAGGTGCAGAGTCTTCTTCTGAGTACGGCCTCCTGTGTGAGCTCTATTGCAGGTGCAGAGTCTTCTTCTGAGTACGGCCTCCTGTGTGAGCTCTATTGCAGGTGCAGAGTCTTCTTCTGAGTACGGCCTCCTGTGTGAGCTCTATTGCAGGTGCAGAGTCTTCGTCTGAGTACGGCCTCCTGTGTGAGCTCTATTGCAGGTGCAGAGTCTTCGTCTGAGTACGGCCTCCTGTGTGAGCTCTATTGCAGGTGCAGAGTCTTCTTCTGAGTACGGCCTCCTGTGTGAGCTCTATTGCAGGTGCAGAGTCTCCGTCTGAGTACGGCCTCCTGTGTGAGCGCTATTGCAGGTGCAGAGTCTCCGTCTGAGTACGGCCTCCTGTGTGAGCGCTATTGCAGGTGCAGAGTCTCCGTCTGAGTACGGCCTCCTGTGTGAGCGCTATTGCAGGTGCAGAGTCTTCGTCTGAGTACGGCCTCCTGTGTGAGCTCTATTGCAGGTGCAGAGTCTTCTTCTGAGTACGGCCTCCTGTGTGAGCGCTATTGCAGGGGCAGAGTCTCCGTCTGAGTACGGCCTCCTGTGTGAGCGCTATTGCAGGTGCAGAGTCTCCATCTGAGTACGGCCTCCTGTGTGAGCGCTATTGCAGGGGCAGAGTCTCCGTCTGAGTACGGCCTCCTGTGTGAGCGCTATTGCAGGGGCAGAGTCTTCTTCTGAGTACAGCCTCCTGTGTGAGCGCTACTGCAGGGGCAGAGTCTTCTTCTGAGTACGGCCTCCTGTGTGAGCTCTATTGCAGGTGCAGAGTCTCCATCTGAGTACGGCCTCCTGTGTGAGCGCTATTGCAGGGGCAGAGTCTCCGTCTGAGTACGGCCTCCATTGTGAGCGCTATTGCAGGTGCAGAGTCTTCTTCTGAGTACAGCCTCCTGTGTGAGCGCTATTGCAGGGGCAGAGTCTTCTTCTGAGTACAGCCTCCTGTGTGAGCTCTATTGCAGGGGCAGAGTCTCCATCTGAGTACGGCCTCCTGTGTGAGCGCTATTGCAGGGGCAGAGTCTCCGTCTGAGTACAGCCTCCTGTGTGAGCGCTATTGCAGGGGCAGAGTCTCCGTCTGAGTACAGCCTCCTGTGTGAGCGCTATTGCAGGTGCAGAGTCTTCTTCTGAGTACAGCCTCCTGTGTGAGCGCTATTGCAGGGGCAGAGTCTTCTTCTGAGTACGGCCTCCATTGTGAGCGCTATTGCAGGTGCAGAGTCTTCTTCTGAGTACAGCCTCCATTGTGAGCGCTAT
Source organism: Pseudophryne corroboree (assembly GCF_028390025.1). Taxonomy (NCBI): domain Eukaryota; kingdom Metazoa; phylum Chordata; class Amphibia; order Anura; family Myobatrachidae; genus Pseudophryne; species Pseudophryne corroboree. Next base: position 145,992,279 of record NC_086447.1, read on the forward strand.
TGCAGGGGTAGAGTCTTCTTCTGAGTACGGCCTCCTGTGTGAGCTCTATTGCAGGTGCACAGTCTCCATCTGAGTACGGCCTCCTGTGTGAGCGCTATTGCAGGGGCAGAGTCTCCGTCTGAGTACGGCCTCCATTGTGAGCGCTATTGCAGGGGCAGAGTCTCCGTCTGAGTACAGCCTCCTGTGTGAGCGCTATTGCAGGTGCAGAGTCTTCTTCTGAGTACAGCCTCCTGTGTGAGCGCTATTGCAGGGGCAGAGTCTCCATCTGAGTACGGCCTCCTGTGTGAGCGCTATTGCAGGGGCAGAGTCTCCGTCTGAGTACAGCCTCCTGTGTGAGCGCTATTGCAGGGGCAGAGTCTTCTTCTGAGTACGGCCTCCATTGTGAGCGCTATTGCAGGTGCAGAGTCTTCTTCTGAGTACGGCCTCCATTGTGAGCGCTATTGCAGGTGCAGAGTCTTCTTCTAAATACGGCCTCCATTGTGAGCGCTATTGCAGGGGTAGAGTCTTCTTCTGAGTACGGCTTCCTGTGTGAGCTCTATTGCAGGTGCACAGTCTCCATCTGAGTACGGCCTCCTGTGTGAGCGCTATTGCAGGGGCAGAGTCTCCGTCTGAGTACGGCCTCCATTGTGAGCGCTATTGCAGGGGCAGAGTCTCCGTCTGAGTACAGCCTCCTGTGTGAGCGCTATTGCAGGTGCAGAGTCTTCTTCTGAGTACAGCCTCCTGTGTGAGCGCTATTGCAGGGGCAGAGTCTCCATCTGAGTACGGCCTCCTGTGTGAGCGCTATTGCAGGGGCAGAGTCTCCGTCTGAGTACAGCCTCCTGTGTGAGCGCTATTGCAGGGGCAGAGTCTCCGTCTGAGTACAGCCTCCTGTGTGAGCGCTATTGCAGGTGCAGAGTCTTCTTCTGAGTACAGCCTCCTGTGTGAGCGCTATTGCAGGGGCAGAGTCTCCGTCTGAGTACGGCCTCCATTGTGAGCGCTATTGCAGGGGCAGAGTCTCCGTCTGAGTACAGCCTCCTGTGTGAGCGCTATTGCAGGGGCAGAGTCTTCTTCTGAGTACGGCCTCCTGTGTGAGCTCTATTGCAGGTGCAGAGTCTCCATCTGAGTACGGCCTCCTGTGTGAGCGCTATTGCAGGGGCAGAGTCTTCTTCTGAGTACAGCCTCCTGTGTGAGCGCTATTGCAGGGGCAGAGTCTCCATCTGAGTACGGCCTCCTGTGTGAGCGCTATTGCAGGGGCAGAGTCTTCTTCTGAGTACAGCCTCCTGTGTGAGCGCTATTGCAGGGGCAGAGTCTTCTTATGAGTACGGCCTCCTGTGTGAGCTCTATTGCAGGTGCAGAGTCTCCATCTGAGTACGGCCTCCTGTGTGAGCGCTATTGCAGGGGCAAAGTCTCCGTCTGAGTACGGCCTCCATTGTGAGCGCTATTGCAGGGGCAGAGTCTCCGTCTGAGTACAGCCTCCTGTGTGAGCGCTATTGCAGGTGCAGAGTCTTCTTCTGAGTACAGCCTCCTGTGTGAGCGCTATTGCAGGGGCAGAATCTCCATCTGAGTACGGCCTCCTGTGTGAGCGCTATTGCAGGGGCAGAGTCTCCGTCTGAGTACAGCCTCCTGTGTGAGCGCTATTGCAGGGGCAGAGTCTCCGTCTGAGTACAGCCTCCTGTGTGAGCGCTATTGCAGGTGCAGAGTCTTCTTCTGAGTACAGCCTCCTGTGTGAGCGCTATTGCAGGTGCAGAGTCTTCTTCTGAGTACGGCCTCCTGTGTGAGCGCTATTGCAGGTGCAGAGTCTCCGTCTGAGTACGGCCTCCTTTGTGAGGTCTATTGCAGGGGCAGAGTCTCCGTCTGAGTACAGCCTCCTGTGTGAGGTCTATTGCAGGGGCAGAGTCTCCGTCTGAGTACAGCCTCCTGTGTGAGCGCTATTGCAGGTGCAGAGTCTCCGTCTGAGTACGGCCTCCTATGTGAGGTCTATTGCAGGTGCAGAGTCTCCGTCTGAGTACAGCCTCCTGTGTGAGCTCTATTGCAGGGGCAGTGTCTCCGTCTGAGTACGGCCTCCTGTGTGAGCGCTATTGCAGGTGCAGAGTCTTCGTCTGAATACGGCCTCCTGTGTGAGCCCTATGACACACCCCTTATTTGCACTAGATACGCCCACGGGTGGAGCTACATATGCCCTTTGGGAGGAGCAAGACACGCCCTCTTATCGGCGCCGCGCATTCTACTACCAGCTAAAATCTCCCTCAAACTAGTTTTAAAAAGTAGGCAAGTATGCTACAGATGCCACACACACACACACACACCTGTCCTCGCACTCACTACAGATGCCACACACACACACACACACACACCTGTCCCCACACTCACTACAGATGCCACACACATACCTGTCCCCGCACTCACTACAGATGCCACACACACCTGTCCCCGCACTCACTACAAATGCCACACACACCTGTCCTCGCACTCACTACAGATGCCACACACACACACACGCCTGTCCCCGCACTCACTACAGATGCCACACACCTGTCCCCGCTCTCACTACAGATGCCACACACACACGCCTGTCCCCGCACTCACTACAGATGCCACACACCTGTCCCCGCACTCACTACAAATGCCACACACACCTGTCCCCGCACTCACTAGATGCCACACACACCTGTCCCCGCACTCACTACAGATTACACACAGACACACCTGTCCACGCACTCACTACAGATGCCACACACACACACCTGTCCCCGAAATCATTACAGATGCCACACACACCTGTCCCCACATTCACTACAGTTGCCACACACACCTGTCCCCGCACTCACTACAGATTACACACAGACACACCTGTCCCCGCACTCACTACAGATGCCACACACACCTGTCGCCGCACTCACTACAGATTACACACAGACACACCTGTCCCTGCACTCACTACAGATGCCACACACACCTGTCCCCGCACTCACTACAGATCACACACACACACACACACACACCTGTCCCCGAACTCATTACAGATGCCACACACACCTGTCCCCACACTCACTACAGATTACACACACACCTGTCCCCACACTCACTACAGATTACACACACACACCTGTCCCCACACTCACTACAGATTACACACACACACCTGTCCCCACACTCACTTACAGATTACACACACACCTGTCCCCACATTCACTACAGTCGCCACACACACAGAGTCCTGTCCCCACACTCACTACAGATGACACACACAGAGACCTGTCACCACACTCACTAATGATGACACACACACACACACACACACACACACACACACAGTCCTGTCCCCACACTCACTACAGATGACACACACAGTCCTGTCCCCACACTCACTGCAAATGTTACTCTCTCTCACACACATACATACACACACACACACACACACACACACACACACACACACACACACAGTCTTGTCCCCACACTCACTAAAAATGCCACACACACAGTCCTGTCTCCACACTCACTACAAATGTTACACACACACACACACACACACGCACACACACACACACACACACACACACACACACACACACACACACACACACAGTCCAGGTTCTGGCTGTTACTCACCCCAGTCACTATGCACGGGTGGCTGCTGCTGGCACTGCGGGTCCCCACTTCCCTCCTCCCCTGCCACACTGCTCAGCTCTGTTGTCTGTCTTCGTGCACTTCCTGGATTGGTCATATGACCAATGCGAGCTGTTCATCAGAGCTGAAGCACACCTCCACTGTGAGACATGCCTCCCATTTCTCTGTTCTTTGTGGTCTGATTGGCTGCTGTGTAGCCCCGCCCATCTGCACAGGCAGTGTCCGACAGTGTGTGAGATGAGGCTGAACTGGCGCTGCCTCATCTCTATCTCTCCCTACAGTTCCAGGAGCCCTGCAAATCTGGTAAGTATTATCTATAAAGATGATTGCATTAATACAATGAAGATGCTTATACAGTAAGTTATAAATATCTTCTTTGTGTTCTCCCAATCATTTTTATAGTGAGAACTCTGAGTATGACAGGTAGCATGACAGGTGAGGCTCTGCCTCCCCTGCCTGTCCTGACTGCACGTCCCTGGTATATATGGGCAGTATATTGTGGGGGGTGCAGAATATGTAAGAGTATGGGGGTGCAGTGTATATAGGGGCAGTATATGGTGGGGGGTGCAGTGTACATAGGGAGCGTGAGTGTGTGTGTGTCCGTGTCCCCCCCTGTGTCACACAGAAGTGACTATATTGGAAAAAAAAAGCGCATCTCTCTCTCTACTGTCCTATCTACCCCAACCCCTCTCCCCTCCTTCTCCCACCAATGTCCTATTTGCCCCTACCCCCCTCTCTCTCAAGTCCCTATCTTCCCCAATCATTCTGCCCTCTTTCTTTCTACCCCAGTCCCTATCTGCCCCTACCCCTCTCTCCACCCTCAGTCCTTATCTGCCCCTACCACACTCTCTCTCCCCAGAGCCCTCTCTCCATATGCAGCAAGTGTGAAACCGTCTGTATTATTAATAATACCAGCAGCATGTTAGAAGGCTGTAACATCTTCCTGCAGTTTCACTTTCAGTTTGAGCTGTCTCAGCTTACAGAGGTGAGGAGCAGAGTTGGCTTTTATTATATAGGATGCAGCAGGATGCAGAACGCCTCCTGCTTACATTAGTGATCTAAGCTGCATCCTCGGACACAGCATTGGATCATCTGCGACACCATCGCCCATCTGCATGACTGCATGGGGTTGCGCATGGTCGCCACTGCAGATCCAACAAGAGGCCAGGAAATTTATCTTCCAACGGAGAACCTGGCCTTGACCTTTCTACCGTGGTGGCAGAGTCATCCCTCTTTTTTGGGTAACAGAGGCCGATGCCACCCTCTTCCCGCCCCCAAGGTACATCCTAGGTCGCAGGTCTGTACTGCACATGCACAGTGTGGGTCCGCCACATATACAAAGTACTTATAATTGAGATGCCCCTCTAACCACATCTGAGTAAAGCCGGGGTTAGGCTGCTGTTACATTCAAAACATTTCATTCCCATGCACAGGAAAATAAAAATCGCTCCGGTGCATCCGACATGTCTGCTGCATCTGACTCAGAACCAGGCCCTGAGTGAGACTGCTGCTTTAAGATAGAATATCATACTTAAAAAGGTATTAAAAAAATAATTGCATATACTGTACCTGTTTATGTACAAACAATGAAACAACCAGGAAATTAGATTTTACTAACATATCAAAAGTTATGTTCTAATTTCTGTTTTAATTTTAATTATCTTTATATGAAATGCCTTTTTAATTTTTTCTAGGGTTTTTTGTGATTTTTTTTGTAACAAATTGGTAAAAGTTCTTTTTTTTAATATAACAATAGAGCTTTAATGTGAAACTTGGAAAATATATACAGGTAAACATTAATTATGTGAGTGGAAATTAAACCCCAAAAACAAGTTGGGCTTAATTAGGTTTAAATACAAAGTTCTTTTTTTCTTTTTGAAGTTCTGTTATTGCCGGTGTTAATTAGAAAGATCAGCATAATAAAGTCAAAAGGAATACTAAGTTTGCTTGATAGTACTTTTAGGCATCTTGTGTATTGGAAAGAGACTAAGGGGGTCATTCCGACCCGTTTGCACGCAACGGTTTATTGCTGCAGTACGAACGGGTGCGGAATGCGCATGCGCAGCGGCCGCAGTGCGTGACGTTGCGCGCACGGTTGCAGAGCGGACCACTAAGAAGATTGACAGGAAGAAGGCGTATCTGGGTGGATCTGGAGAGTTGAAGACCGTTTTCGGGGAGTGGTGAGTAAAACACAGGCGTGTCCAGCAGAACGGAGGGTAGATGTCTGACGTCAGAGCTGGCTCCAGCATCGCAGGGATCGTTGCACAGGGTAAGTATGTCCAGGGCTAGTCTAGTTTTGCTTGAATTTTTTTTAGCTTAGCAGGGCTGCACAAGCGATCGCAGCCCTGCTAAGCTAAAATACACAACCCCATAGGCGTGGACTAGTTGATCGCAGCAGCAGCAAAAAGTTGCTGGCTGCGATCAACTCGGAATGACCACCTAAATGCAGAGATTCTTCCATACTGTCATGCATTATAAACAGTAAATAAGTAGCCTTCCAAGGGTAATAGAACCCATGCTGCATTGAGGGCAATTTGTTTCTTAATAGCAATTCCAAAAAGTTGAATGTTACTTAAGTCCCATACACACGGGTAGATGGTCCAGGAGATATGTGCCAAACAATCTAGCACGAACGCTCAACACACATCTGTCCCCCGATCAGCACACAGTGCGATGTGTGCTGAGCGAGACGGGGGTGCTCATTTCACCCACCGGTGAAATGAGCAATGTGCTAGATTGTGGCCAATCTAGCACCGGCGATAGCTGTCGCTGTGGTGCATACACACAGAGAGATATGAGCTTCATTTCTAAGCAATCTAGTCAGATTCCTTAGAATTTAAGCACTGATCTGGCTGTATATGCACCTTGCGAACACTCTGAGGTAAGGTTTCATAGCAGTCGTATTACATTCTACAGTTACATTACACTATATAGGGGGTTATTCAGTAAGCATTGCAGAATCTGCTAAAAAGCACAATCTGCAATCCTATTTTTTGCATGCTGGGGGCCGCCCATCGCAGGGCAAGGCCACCAAATAGGCTGAATGGCCTGCCCAGTGGCTGCGACCACAATTTAATTGCAGTCACCACAACTGTGGATGACACTTTGCAAGCGCAGCTAGGCTGTGTATGCAGGCAGTCCGCCACCTTTTTCTTGACCAGAGCGGCTGCGTGTGACATCATGCAGCTGCCCCGAAAATGCCACTGACCTGCCCCCGATTTCGACGCGCTGCCCCACAATGCTCCCCCTTCCACCCACCCCACAAACGCCTCTGCCTGTCAGCCAGGCAGAGGCAATCGCAGCCAATGCGATAAGATTGCATTGTCTGCTAGCGCGTGTGCGGGATGGGACCTGCACGTGCGCACTGCCACCGCCGCCGGGTTATTGCAGTTGCATTGATTAGCGATGTAACCTGAATAACCCCCCATAGTACATAGCTTAAAAAGGCTATTAGTTGCTAATAAAGTTACAATTACCAGGCAAAAGGAAATAACTAAGTGGTCCAAAAATCTGCACACATAGGAAAAATGACAAAATGTAACTTTATTTACAAAATACTTTATTCACAAAACACATATACCCATTAAAAATGTCTATTCTTGTATCAGAGGAACATCTTTTTCATTTTCTCAATAATTCTGGCAACAGTGTTGTGTTGATTGTTCTTGCCATAATTCCTATTTTCACACCCTTTTCACATTATTTTAGTATCACCTGAATGTGTTAAAGGGCAAACCCTTTTAATTCACTTTTTTTTTAGAAACCATACTTATAATGGGAAATGAGATCTGGCCGAATTTACAAAAGAAAGAAATTCTGACCATGGGGGTAATTCCAAGTTGATCGCAGCAGGAATTTTTTTAGCAGTTGGGCAAAACCATGTGCACTGCAGGGGGGCAGATATAACATTTGCAGAGAGAGTTAGATTTGGGTGGGTTATTTTGTTTCTGTGCAGGGTAAATACTGGCTGCTTTATTTTTACACTGCAATTTAGATTGCAGATTGAACACACCCAGGGCCGGTGCTAGGGTGTTCGGCGCCCCCCTGCAAACTATAAATTTGCGCCCTCCAATATTCCTTTAGCGCGCGCCGGGAAAAGGGTTGTGGTCTCACAAGTAAGGGGCATGGCCACACAGTAGTACTCCCATTTAAAATTACGCCACAATGTAGTACAATCTTATTAATCTTATACGTAATGCCCCACCTGTAGTAGTAGCGTCCTTATATGTAATGCACCCCAGTAATAGTAGCATCCTTATACAAAATGCCACCCAGTAGTAGTAGCGTCCTTATACGTAGTGCACCCCCCGTAGTAGTAGCGTTCTTATACGTAATGCCCCCAGTAATAGTAGCGTCCTTATACGTAATGCCCCCCACAGTAGTAGTAGCGTCCTTATACGTAGTGCACCCCCAGTAGTAGTAGCGTCCTTATACGTAATGCCCCCCACAGTAGTAGTAGCGTCCTTATACGTAATGCCCCCCAGTAGTAGTAGCGTTCTTATACGTAATGCCCCCCACAGTAGTAGTAGCGTCCTTATACGTAATGCCCCCCAATAGTAGTAGCGTTCTTATACGTAATGCCCCCCACAGTAGTAGTAGCGTCCTTATACGTTATGCCCCGCCAGTAGTAGTAGCGTCCTTATACGTAGTGCACCCCTGTAGTAATAGCGTCCTTATATGTAATGCCCCTCCCAGTAGTAGTAGCGTTCTTATACGTAATGCCCCCCACAGTAGTAGTAGCGTCCTTATACGTAATGCCCCGCCAGTAGTAGTAGCGTCCTTATACGTAATGCCCCCCACAGTAGTAGTAGCGTCCTTATACGTAATGCCCCGCCAGTAGTAGCAGCGTCCTTATACGTAGTGCACCCCTGTAGTAATAGCGTCCTTATATGTAATGCCCCTCCCAGTAGTAGTAGCGTTCTTATACGTAATGCCCCCCACAGTAGTAGTAGCGTCCTTATACGTAGTGCACCCCCAGTAGTAGTAGCGTCCTTATACGTAGTGCACCCCTGTAGTAATAGCGTCCTTATACTTAATGCCCCTCCCAGTAGTAGTAGCGTTCTTATACGTAATGCCCCCCACAGTAGTAGTAGCGTCCTTATACGTAATGCCCCGCCAGTAGTAGTAGCGTCCTTATACGTAGTGCACCCCTGTAGTAATAGCGTCCTTATACGTAATGCCCCCCACAGTAGTAGTAGCGTCCTTATACGTAATGCCCCCCAGTAGTAGTAGCGTTCTTATACGGAATGCCCCCCACAGTAGTAGTAGCGTCCTTATACGTAATGCCCCCCAGTAGTAGTAGCGTTCTTATACGTAATGCCCCCCACAGTAGTAGTAGCGTCCTTATACGTAATGCCCCGCCAGTAGTAGTAGCGTCCTTATACGTAGTGCACCCCTGTAGTAATAGCGTCCTTATATGTAATGCCCCTCCCAGTAGTAGTAGCGTTCTTATACGTAATGCCCCCCACAGTAGTAGTAGCGTCCTTATACGTAGTGCACCCCCAGTAGTAGTAGCGTCCTTATACGTAGTGCACCCCTGTAGTAATAGCGTCCTTATATGTAATGCCCCTCCCAGTAGTAGTAGCGTTCTTATACGTAATGCCCCCCACAGTAGTAGTAGCGTCCTTATACGTAATGCCCCCCAATAGTAGTAGCATTCTTATACGTAATGCCCCCCACAGTAGTAGTAGCGTCCTTATACGTAATGCCCCGCCAGTAGTAGTAGCGTCCTTATACGTAGTGCACCCCTGTAGTAATAGCGTCCTTATACGTAATGCCCCTCCCAGTAGTAGTAGCGTTCTTATACGTAATGCCCCCCAGTAGTAGTAGCGTTCTTATACGGAATGCCCCCCACAGTAGTAGTAGCGTCCTTATACGTAATGCCCCCCCAGTAGTAGTAGCGTTCTTATACGTAATGCCCCCCACAGTAGTAGTAGCGTCCTTATACGTAATGCCCCGCCAGTAGTAGTAGCGTCCTTATACGTAGTGCACCCCTGTAGTAATAGCGTCCTTATATGTAATGCCCCTCCCAGTAGTAGTAGCGTTCTTACATGTAATGCCCCCCCAGTAGTAGCGTCCATAAAGCACGCGCACAGACATACCTCACACACACAATTCACACATATTACACCCACCATATACACACACGTCACATACACACTTCAAGTTCTCTCTCACCCTCCACTTACCTAAGCCAGTCTCCCTCTGTACAGCAGCCTGGTCCGTGTAGCTCCGCCCCCTTCCGGCCCGTGTAGCTCCGCCCCCTTGTGTCCCGTACTCGGCGCTGTCACAGGTGAGGGGAGGGGAAGGGAGGGAGGAAGCTTTTCATGCTGCAGGTGCCCGCTGCCAGTGCCTGTCATACAGTGACAGACACAGCACTGGCAGCAGCAGCAGCAGTGGGGACAGGACGGCGCAGCAGGGAAGGAATGCAGAGCAGGGGGAGCGCCTCTCCGTCCCAGCGCCTCCCTGCACTGCATCCCTTCGCTGAGCGGGTAGCGCCGGGCCTGAACACACCACACCCAAATCTAACTCTCTCTGCACATGTTATATCTGCCTCCCCTGCAGTGCACATGGTTTTGCCCAACTGCTAAAAAAATTCCTGCTGCGATCAACTTGGAATTACCCCCCATATACAGTACAGCAGTGGTTCTCAAACTCAGTCCTCAGGACCCCACACAGTGCATGTTTTGCAGGTCACCCAGCAGGTGCACAGGTGTATTAATTACTCACAGACACATTTTAAAACGTCCACAGGTGGAGCTAATTATTTCACTTGTGATTCTGTGAGGAGACCTGCAAAACATGCACTGTGTGGGGTCCTGAGGACCGAGTTTGAGAACCTGTGCAGTACAGCAGTCATTCCCAATCGCGGTCCTCAAGGAACACCAACAGTGCAGGTTTTAGTGATATCCAGGCTTCAGCACAGATGGTTAAATAAAAATAACTGAGGTACTAATTAAGTCACCTGTGCTCAAGCCTGGATATCACTAAAACCAGGACTGTTAGTGTGCCTTGAGGACCGAGGTTGGGAAACACTGACAGGGTGGGCCAGAGACTCATTTTTTTGGTAAGCGAATATATATTTTGGCGCCCCTTAGTGGAATATATAGGGGTGTGGCTTCATGGGGAAGGGGCGTGGCCACAGAATAGCATATATTTAGAATACACAGCACAGTAGAACTGCTTATATAGGTCACACGCCAATAAAGACGCTTATACACGTTACGCCACAGAGGAGACGCTTACACACGTTACGCCACAGAGGAGACGCTTATACACATTACGGAACAGAGGAGACGCTTATACACGTTACGCCACAGAGGAGACACTTATACACATTACGCCACAGAGGAGACACTTATACAGATTACGCTACAGAGGAGACGCTTATACACGTTACGCCACAGAGGAGATGCTTATACACATTTCGCCACAGAGGAGACACTTGTACAGGTTACGCTACAGAGGAGACACTTATACACATTACGCCACAGAGACACTTATACAGATTACGCTACAGAGGAGACGCTTATACACGTTACGCCACAGAGGAGATGCTTATACACGTTACGCTACAGAGGAGACGCTTATACACGTTACACTACAGCTGGCGGTGGGTAGTGGTGAGCGGCTGGCGGCGGGTAGTGGTGAGCGGCTGGCGGCGGGTAGTGGTCAGCGGCGGGCAGCAGAGAGAGTGATGCTGATTTCAGCAGCGCCCTCAGTGGTCCGGCGCTCTACACAGTATACATATATATATATATACAGTAATGAGCCCTGTGGGACTCAAACGAGGGCTGTCAGTCATCGGGCTCCTTCCTGCTCCTGTGACCTCCAGTGCAGTAAAGTTATGCTGCAGCAGGGAGTCCCGATGTTCAACAGCCATCCAGGAGCTCTAATCACCGATCCCTGCCTGGTGAGTATGATCAGAGGTTGGGGGGGGAGGAGTCATCGCAATGGGAAGGGGGTGCCAGAGGCGGTGGTAGTGTCGGCGATGGTGAGCGTTAGCGCATGTGCAGCCGATAAGCAAGGTATACAAAAATTACCCCCCTAATGCTGCGAAGTGGCATTGCAGGGACAGAGCTTTCTCGCCCTATTGTACTTTGGCCACACTTACATGCCCCCTCCAACCCCTGCTCTTTCCTCTAAATATAAGGAGTCATAAGCGCAAAATGTGTCTCAGTCAACTTGGGAAAGAGAATTTTTTTTTTAAATATATTTTTTATTGTAGCATGAAATAAATATACAGCCAATAATTAGTTGAAGAAAGAGAAAACAAAATACAAATGGGTAATACAGGCACAGTGCGAGGGTAACGAAGACAATAGTAAGGGCTGCACTGTAATGAGTACAATATCAGTAAAACTTGTATAACAAAAATATTACACTGAATTCTTAAGCAAGGCACGGCATAGTCAGGGTATACAAGGATCCATTGTGTAGATAATTAAGGCAATAGTACAATGGGGGGGTCATCGGCGCAAAGATAAATCTCATGCATACCTCCCAACATTGTCAGCGTCCAAGTAGGGACACTTCCGCATGCCAAAGTCGTGCGCCCTTAAAAGGGGTGTGGCCTCGTGGAAAGGGAACATGACCTCGGTAAAATGGGCGTGGCTTCACTGGAATGCCATCGATTGCAAGCCACGCCCCTGTTTTCATCACAATGTGGACATGCCCAGCGCTCTGTGAGTGCCTGGCCCCAGCCTATCTGTCTCCAGTGAATAGACACTGTGCACATGCACACATCGTCTATTCACAAAACAATGCTCAATACAAGAACAAAGGGAGCGCATAAACAATTTGATCATTTTAAAAAGAAACAAATTTAATAATAACAATCAAATAAAAACATTTGGTGGTTACAACATATCTCCAAGACCGCAATGCCTTTTTGTTGCTGGAGTGAATTAATACCGGATTGCTAGAATGAATGACAAAGTCAATATGACAAAGTTCCTCCTGTGTAAAGGTGAGCTATGGAAGAATACACTCACAATGTTGATTGCCAAACGGTAACAAATAAGTGAAGCTTGTAGTGAAAGATACAAAGTGTCACCTGGACAGATGCTGTAAGCCGTCTGAAGCTCGCGCTGTGCTACCACCTCCCCGCCACCACAAGTGAGCTCACCACCTGGATGACGAATCCTCCGATTCCATGGAAGACAGCACAGCTGCTGGGTGGGAGCAGCGGTTCTGGATAATAGCCGGGTAGGGAGAGCGCGGCTTCTGATATGCAAATGTAGTGAAAAGTCCGGTGTATGGTGACCACAGGCAGCAATTAGGAGTTCTGAAAGGCTAGTTACCGTCAGCGTTGAAGGCTATGGGGCCTATTTATTTACATTATTTTTTACTAAAATAATGTGAAAAAGGGTGTTTTCACACCCTTTTCACATTATTTTACTATCACCTGAATGTATTAAATGGCATTTGGAGCAGTTTTCATGAAAAACTGCTCCAAACCCTTTAATTCACTTTTTTTTTAGTAACCCACATCGCATTCCCTATACTTACAATGGAAAATGTGATGTGGCCAAATTTACTAAAAAAAAATGTGAAAAAATACAGCACTGTGCCCTGTGATAATAGTTCACAGGGCAGCATTGCGATAAGCACCCTTTTGCCCAGCTTTCTCTGTCCCTGGCTGATCACAGTGTAAAAGAAAAAAACGGGGGAAAAAAACACATACTCACCTGTCCAGGGAGCCGGTGTCCGCTGCTCCGGTGAGCGCTGCCGGGCGCCGGGTCCCCCATATGCTGCAATGTGACCCCGGTGCAGTACAGTGACACTGCAAAACGGCAGCGCACTTTACTGCACTGGGGGTCACAGAGCAGGAGAAGGACCTGGCGCCCGGCAGCCTCCTGAAGCAGCATGGACCGGCACCCTGGACAGGTGAGTATATTATCCTGCTGGGGGAGTGTCTGCGGCGCGCGCGGGTAGTCGCGACGGGGGGGTTGACCGGGTGGCGATGATGTTGGTGGGGGCGGGGCATACGCAGCAGGACATTGGGGTATTTTTTTACGAAAAATACCCTGATGATGCTGCGGAGTGGCATCGCAGGGACAGAGCTTGACCACAAGCTCTGTTCCTGCATACGATAATTGCTACATCCCTGCGATGTAATCAATTATCGCAGTGCGAGTTTAGGCAATTTTATCACCTGTCATCCTGGATGCGGTGCAAGGAGACCCCTTAACGCGTTTGTCCGTGGCAGCGGTTTCTTCAGAAGGTGATGTTGGTTTCTCAATTAGAGGTGTGTTTAAAGTAGAGATGAGCGGGTTCGGTTTTACTCGGTTCTCAAAATGGCATCTTATTGGCTCATGGATGTCACGTGTTTTGGATAGCCAATATAAAAAATCCGAATAAAACCGAACTGGCGTTAATTCTGGCGTTACATCCGAACCCGCTCATCTCTAATTTAAAGGTGGGACTGACCAATCAATAAGGTCCATAATTCAGCTGATGTCGGTGATGGACGGTGTAATTATGCACCTGTGGGTGCATCTGATAGTTCCTAGGTCTATCATTATAAAACATCACAAATAGATAAAAAAAAAAACCATAATGCTTATTAGCTCTTGACATAAATAATCATCAATATATGCATATTCATACTCATATTAATAAGGCATCTTTTTAGAGACATAAAGAGACATTTATTAAAAAAAATTTCTTTTATGATAAAAAATAGCAAAATAAAGATATCTAAAATCACATATTAAGTTACCAGAGCTGCTGTGGGTCATCGGGTTATTAACAAGACATGGTTACAGTACAGGGGCGTTGGAATGTGGGGGACAAGGGGGCAGCATGCCCCCCCAAAACTTGACAGAGGCGCAGGCGCTGGGGAGGGGGAGCGCTTACTGGTGGATCACCACAGAGACTCCAGCCCCACTTTGGAAAGTCTGACGCTGCTTCATTCTTCCCCATGTCCTGTGTCCTGGCCGGCTCTTCACACTGATGCATTACTGGGAGGAGTAGGGGATGTCCCAGCAGGCTCAGCATGGGCACGCCTCTTCCCAGTAATGCATCTGTGTGAAGAGCTGACCAGGACATGGGGCAGCACGCAGCGGCAGCAGAGCAGACTTTCCAAAGTGGGACTGGAGTCTCCGCCTCTCCATGGTGATCCGGCGGTAAGCGCTCCTCTCATGGGGTGGTGGAGGTGTAATCATTGGGGGAGCGCCAAAGGTTTTTTTTCACGCCCCATCCCCAACCAGATAACGTTGTGGTGCCCCTGTTCCAGTATATAGCTTTCCCATGTTTCAAAGAATTTTTGAGTGCAACTTCCTTCTGAAGGGTAGCCTCCACCCAATCAATGCGCATAACATAAAACAGTTTGTCCCGAAAAAGTGTCATGGACAGTGGTGTTGGGTGAATCCACATATGAACAATGGTTTTCCTGGTGCCTGCTGACACCAACAGGAGTAGTTTACGTCCTCCCAAAGAAACCCTAGTATTCTGTGGTAATATGGTAAAAATAGCCCACTCTGCAGTCAGAGTCAGATACTGTAGTAGACCAAATAAGGGTTAGCAAGCACCCTACTTTTGCATATGATGCGTTTGTATCCAGCTGTGCTTGTGCTCCATAGTCTATAGTATGGATCTGTTTGTAGCAGGTGGAGCTTTGTATTTCAAATTAAAACTTTTATAATAAACTCTCTAAACTGGAGTAGAAATACAGGGGGGGGGGGTGACAGTATACAATTATAATTTGCTTATGTGAATTATTGAAACTTGTTGAAAAAATTAAAATATAATAAATGGATTCACTTCAAATAGAGTAAATGAAATGGGCTTTCATTTCACTTTGACAAACTACTTGGCCAAAGAAAACCTTACTATCAGCATGGATCAACATAACCAAATCTTGCTGCTTCTAAACACTGCTACTTGTATTCTGTGAGTCAAGTGCTGAGACTACTGTGACTGTGTGCTAAATGTGATAGAGTCCAATACTTTGTGCAAATTTGCACTCTCCAAACCTTGCTGCAAGTTTTGGTGCGAGAATCTTCCAAAGCTCACAGCATGTAATAGGATGCGACTTGGAAGGCGCTTTTGTAATTTGCATGCAACGCCATGTGGGTTTACTGGTGAGAAAACCATACCTGTGTAACATATCACCATTTACGAAATTATAATATGACAAACTCATGTGTGAAGTACTGATGTACTATATGGTCCTTTCAGGAACCTCATTCCTCCCTTGTGTAGTCACAACCTCCTGAGATGGTGATGGGTCTGCTGTCTCTTCACTGTATGCCTCTATGGCCCCAAGCTCAGACCTATCTAGTCCAAGGGCAAGGGGGGTAATTCTGAGTTGATCGCAGTAGCAAGTTTGTTAGCAAATGGGCAAAACCATGTGCACTGGAGGGGGGACAGATATAACATTTGCAGAGGGAGTTAGATTTGGGTGGGTTGTTTTGTTTCTGTGCAGGGTAAATACTGGCTGCTTTATTTTTACACTGCAATTTAGATTTCTGTTTGAATACACCCCACCCAAATTTAACTCTCTCTGCACATGTTATATCTGCCCCCCCCTGCAGTGCAAATGGTTTTGCCCAATTGCTAACAAAATTGCTGCTGCGATCAACTCAGAATTAGGCCCAATGTTGTGGGCAGGCAGTAATGATGTCACCATCTTTCTCCGGTCATATAGAAGAATTCCCACCAACCTACACAAACAGCAGAACCTGCTTTTCAAACGTCCAAAGGTACGTTTTTTAATGCTTCGTGTAGCAATGTAAGCAGCATTGTATTTATGCTGAGCTAGATGACATGACATGTCACGATCCGGGTTTGACACCCATATCCCAAATCACCTGGGGGATTTAATGAGGGGGATAACATTACAAAATGAACTGTGTAGCCTTTATATTTAATATGTAAAACATCAGCCATGTTTATGGTTGCATTAATCACACATCACCTGGCTGTCCACATCTGCAGTCACTCAACACAACACATAGTGTACTGACTATTAATTAAAGTAACTTTCCCAGAACAATTCTGTAAGCTGCAGTGCAGTGCAGTGCAGTGTTAACGCTATAAACTTCAAAACCAAGTACCATCAGTCCCAATGACCACCATCGATATCTGAAAACCAACTGCATTTTTGCCATCGATTGTAACACCATCAGGCACTAGGTCCTGACCAGTGATTATTTGGGAACATCAATGGTCGATACTGTAGCTATCCCTAGACTAAATGTAATAGCCTCCGGGTTAAAGAGGTGCAGGACTTTTTGTGAGTCTGCCTTTTTGTAAAGCAGCAATCATTTACAAGACAAAAAACAGGTTGATTGCCACCTCCAGGGGCAGTTATGACAGCATTCATGGGACCCATGTGCTTGTAAGTGTGACCCAGATGCCCAGGAAAGAAAACCCTAAACTTGAACTTCATTGATTGGCTAAGCCATGAATCTTGTACCACATCAACTTCAACCATCCAGCTATAGACTGTAGTTCAAACTTTAGAATATGCTGAGAAATTGCTGCTGATGCTCAAGTATGTTTGAGTTTTGATAGGGAGCAGGACAGGGTGACTGTAAATTCCTGGCCATGTGTCAGATAATCCCTCTCTCAACTCAGACATCAATCCTCAATACATTTGGTACACAATATAATAAGAGGTTTAATATGATGCTGTTATGATTGAGTGTGGGAGGACATTCCAAAGTATGAGAACTGTGCAGGATAAATCCTGAATGAGGGTGTGGGACAAGGAGGCCAGGCAATAGGAGTGATAGCAGTCATTGGTAGAGTGAAGTGGGTACAAATAAGCGAGTGTGAACTTGAGGCGTGAGATGTAGAGTGGAGATGAGGTCTTCATAGACGAGTGAGATGCGTTTAAACTTTATTCTGTTTAGGATTGGATCCAGTGAAGCAACTATCAGAGGCGGGTAGCAAGAGTACACTAGATTAAGAAAAAAAAAGATAATTTGATGGGGCGCAGTGTTAAGGATAGACTGAAGATGGGTAATATTTCACCTAGTAAGTGGGGGAAGTAGATGTTGAAGGAGAGATGTTAAAGAGGAGGGAGTTGATGACGTTGGAGATGGCACAAAGGTGAAAGAAATGAGTGGGTTTGAGAGAGGCCAAACAAGTGAAAGAGGGAGGAGATAGAGAAATTTGGAGGCAGTAGGGTCTGCATACTGTAATCATCAATCTGGATGTTAATGAATCCCAGGGTGAAGGATGGAATGCCTTAGGACAGAAAGTAGAGGATCCAGATGAAGACATTATCAAGGAATTGGGAGACAGTACTAGGGGGATGATAGATATTGGCAACACAAAGGTGAACAGGGTGAAAGTGTCACAGTGGTCCTCAAACTGAGGGCAAGGAGAAAAAAGTTTCAGAGTGAATGTCCTGGACGATGCAGTGGGGACATTTGGGGATACCAATTCTACCTTCATGACAGCTGTTAGGTCTGGGTTTATGGAAAAATGAGAAGCCCTGTAGTAGAGACAAGATGTTATTTGGAGATACTGTAGCTCAGTTTCTTCCTTCTAACATTATTGAGGAAGATAAGACATTTAGATATAATAATTTCATGGATGGTGGCAGGGCTGTGCCCCCCCCCCATAGCCTTTCCAAAGTGTGCCCCCACCCATAGCCTTTCCATAGTACGCCCCCCCATAGACATAAAAAAATTACAGATGGATCCTCGCTCATCTAGCCTTCTCTGTTGCGCCTAGGTGCACCAAGGTTTATTAGCATAAGCCTTTCATCTATTTATCTCAACTGCAGTACAATACAGAGGGAACAATACAGTGGGGGATTAAGTAATTACAGCAGGGGATTAAGTCTCCCAGCACTAGCTCAATTAATCCTATTAAAGGGATAGATAAGCAGGGCTCCATCTGTATTTTGCACGTGCCAAAGTCATGCGACCTCTCGGCGAGTGGCATAGCCTCACTGAAATGGGCGTGGTCTTGCTGCAATGGGTGTGGCTTCACAGGAAAAGTCTACCTTACATCCCAGTTTTTGACCCTGCAACAATAGACCTCGGCCACCACAGAGAAAAAAAAAAACATTTCACCATATTATTCCGCACACAGTGATACCTCTTGCACCATATTATACCCACTGTACCATATTATGCGATACACCGCAATGCCTGTGATACATGCCCTACAGTAAAGCTTCTAATTACTTTTACATTACCTGCTTGTGGCTAGGGGTTTCATGTGCTGTGTGTCATGCTTGTTGCTAGGGGTTTAATGCACTAGGATCCATGCTCATTGCCAAGGGCTATGCTCGTTGTCAAGGGTAATGCTTGTTGCCAAGGGAGTACAGCCACTGGTGGGGTATCCTGCTTCCCCTCCTCCCGCCCATAATACATTCCATGAAACTCTACCCCCCAAGCTGAATATTATGGGACGAAGGAGGAGGAGCAGAAAAGGATCTACAAAGTGCCGCTGTGGGCACCCCATGCACGGCTTGCCCGCCACTAGAAACAGCACTGGATGGTGGTAAGTTTATTCAGACTGCTTTGGCTCTATGGAAAGTCACAACCACATCATGCTGGTAATAAACTTCACAGAAGCCATGTACCAAATTATATAGATAACACAATCTTGGGGAGTGGATTGGGATTCATCCAATCGGTGGCTATTTGCAATTTTGCTGCATTACAGATATGTCTGAGAAGCTTGTCTGCTGGTTTAGGGAATGATCGAACAGGTTTGCACAACATTAGGGCCAGGGGATCCATTGGCATCTGGATATCCAGGAGTCAATTGACAAGAGCCACAGGGGATATGACCATATTTTCAAATAATCTGAATCAATTCACATGTTATCTCTAATTGGCCACCCATTGGTGGCATATATAAAAGCTGCCAATACCCTTCTGAGAGATACAAAAGTGGAAGATTTATAGACTCTTACATGGCTTGGAGCCTTTGCAGCTACAAGGTAGTGAGACTCAGCATAAGGCTTTTTGGGGATTTCTGCTTGTCAATTCACAATCTGTCTATGTAGCACTCCAAGTACACACATGAAAGGGGTGGGCCAAAGCTGCACACACACATGTGGTGGGATGTAATGGTGTCCAAGATCACTGAAAGTGCGGGATGCTGGATGATCTTGGACATTTTTTTAAAGGGGTAATACAGTAACTTAGAAGGCATGATTTTGCCTTGTAAGTGATTGGCGCTTTAAAAAAGTCTGAGATTGGCCGGCATCCCGCCCCTCTGCTGATCTCGGAGTCCATTACATCCTGCTGTTGGGGTGCAGAGATACACACACACACACACACACACACACACACACACACACACACACACACACACACACACACACACGGAAAAAGAGATGCAAATACCCAAGGGGGGACAGATAAAGAAGGACAGTACCACACATACTGTAAGGTAGGGTGTTATGATTACACTTGCCTTTAATGTCTGACAGGTAAATAGCAAGAATATACGCTGGAGTAGAACAGGATACAATACAAGAATGCTTGGTAAAAAAAATATGTATTAAGCAAAGGTTCCAAGAGAAACATATCACAGGTAACTTGAAGTTGCTATAACAGGTATAAATGCTGTAGCAAGTTAAATTCACCAGTAGACAAAATATTGCAGCACAAGCAGCGGCGGCTCGTACCTGGACGGAGGAGGAGGCGGACTGCCGCTGGCCGTACTGCCTGGTCCCTGGCACCTTGTCCCTGCCGCCTGCTCCCGCAGCCGACTGGGTGCCTGTACCTGCAAAATGTAACTGACACGTGCTGGGACTGGATCACTTGCATTAACGGTGGTGCTACTGCGCATGCACAAAACCCCGGCTCCTATGGACAGTATCAGCTGCAGCCCATAGAAGCCAGCTAGGGCTGAAAGACAGGGAGTGGCTTCCTACTGGGAGCCAGCTCTCGGCTACAGTAATTGCAGCCTGGTCTGGCAGTCCCAGAGGGAGGAAACACCTCTCAATGGGACTGCCTGTCCTGCAGGTGACTGACAGGAAGGACTTCCAATAAGAAGTCACTGCCAGTCACAGTGTAACCAGTGCAGTCTCACGGACTGCATCTTACTCACTGAGCTGAGTTGGCGGATTTAATGGGACTGCAGCCCAAAGGTAAAATCCACCACTTAGCATAAGTATCAGTATCTGCAAGATATAATGCTAGAGCACGTTAAACTTCACATGCAGGCATTATGTTTTAGTATAGATAAAAGACTTTGCAGAGAATTAATAATGGGTAAGGTATTCAGGATTCAAGCTTTATATAGGCAAGGCATCCAGGATTCAAGCTAGATACAGGCAAAGTATTCAGAATTCAAGCTGGATACAGGCAAGGCATTCAGGATTCAAACTGGATAATATGAGATTCTCAAAACACAAATGGGCAAAAAAACAATACAAGGACTAGACATGGCACTATAACTGGCACTGAGGCTGAAAACTGACCAGGGCCATAATTAGTTGTGTGTGGTGTGTGACACTGCACATAGCGCTGCAGAATAGGGGGCATTGTTGGTAGCACTTGTTAGCTATCTGTTTTAATTACTTTCACTTGTAGCTTACCTTCTTTTGAAGCCCAGCATCTCCCGACGGCCCCTGTCTCCTTCCTCCACCCCTTCCGTCCATAATACCTATACAACATCCATGAACTTAACTTAAGAGCTCTGTTATTAAGTCACACTATCCTTTATTACATTTCAAGATGCTGACATACCCAGGATTCATACACACTGCATGTGACATTGTAGTCACACACTCTATTCATTGAGCTATCTGCCCTTACGTAGAAAGCTAGATAATTCTAACTACTGAAATTCTTAAGCACTTTAGTTATCAATGGGTTGGATACAACTGTCAACATTTTAAAAAGTAGTTTGCAGCTTAGCAGCTCTTCCAACACACCCATGAGGTGGCTGCCTAATGTTGTTATTTTTTGTTTTGTTTATTTCTTATTTAGTTTTTAGTTGTTCTTTTTTTTTTTTTTTGGGGGGGGGGGGGGGTATCGCCAGTAGCCTTAATCCCCAGCTTTCTGTTCAGTTTAATTGTATTGGGTTATATTTTTTCTGTGCAGGGTTAATACTAGCTGCTTTTTGCTTTACTTACAAACATGAATCAGTGCCTTTGTGTAGTCCCACAAAGGGCCTGCACAAGAAGTCCTGGCTGTAATCTTGCCAGCTCTGATGCTTGTGTCACCTCAGGGAAGGGAGAAAGCAGTGACTGTAATATTGCCCTGTACATTATGTTCTGTATAAGTGTAAATTTATAGATTTATTTCAAGAAAAATGTATCAATTATGTTCTTATTTATTGTTCAGAAAACTATGGCCCAAATGTATTAAGCCATAAAAAGTGATACAGTGGAGACAGATAAAGAGTGATAAATAACCAGCCAATCAGCTTCCTAGCTGCCATGTAACAGGCCGTGTTTGAACAATGACTAAGGATCTGTCTGGCTAGTCATTTATCACTCTTTATCCGTCTCCACTTTATAACTTTTTAAGGCTTAATACATTTAGACCTATGTTTGAAAAAAGGAACAAGCTCACCACTATATACTTTTGATGTTTTGAATTGGGTCCTCTGCTTCTGCTTGGTGAAATTCAGATAAGATGGGAAAAAATGTCCAGGTTGTATCACCTTGTGCGGCACACAGGACAAACTCTGTTCATCTGTAGCCATTGTGTTAGGCAAGGGTCATGAAAGGGATGGTGGCAGAATGATACAGCCATTTCCATTCCAACTTCAATGTCAAACATGCAGATGGTACAGTACGCTACATCCTCTCCTGCTGCAACAGTGCATCTACTGTAGGTGGGAATACTGGGCAGAATGGGCCTCAGGATGTCCTCCAGCCTCAGGAGTGCTGCCCTCCATGCAGCTGCCCAATTTTCACTGGCACTGGGCTAATTGTTTCCCCTCCCTGATGATGGTCCAGCTCTTCCTCTTCCCGATGATGGTCTAGCACTTTCTCTTTCCAATGATGGTGCCGTTCTTCCTGATGATGGTCCAGCTCTTCCTTTTCCAGATGGTGGTCAAGCTTTTCCTTTTCCAGATGATGGTCCAGCTATTCGTCTTCCTGATGATAAGCCATCATTGGATGGTCTGCAGCGTACTGACCACAGCCATGTCTCACTGATATTATGGTTTGTTCCTCCATTTCCAAGCAGCTGGGCTTTCTCCCCCCCCCCCAAAAAAAAGAGAAAGTAAGAGAAAATAAAGATGTGATTGTGCGCTGAGATCCGGCCACTGGTGAATCGTTGGCAGCATATACTAGTGAGCAAATATGATCTGTCTTGGGAGGCTCTTTCTCATGCATCAGCAACAGCTTCAACTCAAGAAATGCCAGTGATATTGCTATGCATTGGGGATTTATGCCAAGGAGAATTCAAATTTGTCATGCGGGCGGCAGTGGTGATGGCAGTTGGTGATGGCCGTGCTTCACATCAGCAGTATCTTCCCGCTGATATTACACAGTTATACATGTGGGAAATTAGTGGGACGTCATACATGTTAGTGCTGAGGAGTCATTACACCAAGAACAGGGTGGTTTGGGGCATCTACAGTGCTTAAAGTGATCGTAGAGAGGTGGTGGAACTCACACTCGACCCCCCCCCCCCGGCGCCCATGCAATAAAGGTATTGCGTGCGCCCCATAAAGTGGCGTGGTCTAAAAAAGAAAGAGGTGTGGTCACACAATAGTAATAATGCCCACAGTAGTAGCACCCCCAATACACATAATGCCGACAGTAGTAGCACCCCATAATACACAATGCCCACAGCAGTAGCGCCCCTTTTACAATGCCCACAGTAGTAGTGCTCCTTATGCAATGTCCACTGTACTGGTAGTGCCCACAGTGGTAGTGCCCCTTATTTAGAGCCCATAGTAGTGGTGCCCCTTATGCAATGCCCCCAGTAGTAGAGCCCGTTATGTCCCCAGGAGTGATGCCCCTTATGAAGTGCCCCCTTTACAATGCCCTCATTAGTAGTGCCCCCATTAGTAATGCCCTTAATGGTAATGCCCCTGTGTAGTATTGCTACCAGTAGTAATGTCGCCTGTAGTAATGCCCCCAGTCATTTAGCCCATGTAGTTTAGCCCCATGTAGTTTGCCCCAAGTAGTAATGCCCCCAGTAGTAATGCCTCCAGTAGTAATGCGCCCCTGTAGTTATGCCCCCAGTAGTAATGCGCCCCTGTAGTTATGCCCCCAGTAGTAATGTGCCCCTGTAGTTTAGCCCCATGTAGTTTGCCCCTAGTAATGCCCCTGTAGTTATGCCCCCAGTAGTAATGCGCCCCTGTAGTTTAGCCCCATGTAATTTGCCCCCAGTAGTTTGCGCCAAGTACTAATGCCCCCAGTAGTTTAGCCCCTGTAGTTATACCCCCAGTAGTAATGCGCCCCCAGTAGTGATGTGCCCCTGTAGTTATGCCCCCAGTAGTAATGCCCCTGTAGTTTTAGCCCCAGTAGTAATGCGCCCCAGTAGTTATGTCCCCAGTAGTAATGTGTCCCTGTAGTTATGCCCCCTGTAGTAATGCGTCCCTGTAGGTTTGCCCCATGAAGTTTGCCCCAAGTAGTAATGCCCCCAGTAGTTTAGCCCCTGTAGTTATGCCCCCAGTAGCAATGCCCCTGTAGTTATACCCCCAGTAGTAATGCGCCCCTGTATTTATGCCCCCACTAGTAATGTGCCCCTGTAGTTATGCCCTCAGTAGTAATGCGTCCCTGTAGGTTTGCCCCATGTAGTTTGCCCCCAGTAGTAATGCCCCCAGTAGCTTGCCCCAAGTAGAAATGCCCCCAGTAGTTTAGCCCCAGTAGTAATGCCCCCAGTAGTAATGCCCCTGTAGTTATACCCCCAGTAGTAATGCCCCTGTAGTTATACCCCCAGTAGTAATGCGCCCCTGTAGTTATGCCCTCAGTAGTAAGTTTGCCCCCAGTAGTTTGCTCCAAGTAGTAATGCCCCCAGTAGCTTGCCCCCTTGTAGTTAGCCCCTGTAGTTTAGCCCCCCTGTAGTTATGCCCCCAGTAGTAGTCACACGTTTAAAAAAAAACAAAAAACACCATTCTTACCAAGCCCCGCTCCTGCTGTGATCCTCCCGGCGTCCGCGTCACTCCGCTCCCCAGCACTATGAGAGAGAGACGTCATCAGGTTAGGGGACGGAGCAGGGGAGGGATAAAATAAACACCCAATCCTCTGTCAGCATTTTCAGGGTCAGGATGTCGGTGTCAGTCATGTGACTGCCGGCATCCAGTATCACACCTCATATAACAAACAATACAAACACTAAGGTGGCGCCTATAGTGTTATAAGTCTTGTACTCCTTCATTGGGCAAACTTGGCATATAATGGGGGTCATGCAGATACGGTTGGAGTTGCTGCTGCTTACATAGTAGAAGCAGCGATAGCACTAATATGGTAAAGCAGCAGTCGTGACGACTCATGCATGCTTTACTGATCGGAGCTGCGTCCTAGGAAGCAGTATCAGATCATCTCTGACACTATCAGCTGACTGCCTGACCCATGGGGTCACACAAGCCAGACACCACAGCCAGGGGGGCGTAGCTAGAAGTTTGTGGGCCCCATAGAAACATTTTGAAGGGGCCCCATTATTCAACACAGTACCCCCAATTCACATTATGACATGCAATGTCCCAGTTCATATTATGCCATATTACAGTACACCCAGTTCAATTATGCCACATCACAGTGCCCCAGCTCATATTATGCAACATTATACTGCCCTCCAGTCAATTTTATGCAACATTAGAATGAGCAGGTACAGGGGCATACCTAACTATAGTGTAGACTGATAATGTTGATATTATCTTAAACCATAAAGCTATACCTTTAAACACACTTTTACCATAGAGCCGCTACGGCCGCTAGACTTAATACACACGTTACGCACTGCGCACGCTATTTGCGTACAGAGTCCCGTACGTCATACGTACTTAGCGTACACACGCCGCGCTGGGTGTATAGAGTACGCACAGCGCACGCACACTCTTGATAAACTTTAAACCTTATTAGTGATACAATGCAATGTTATTCTTACACTCTAAACCTTGTGCCATAAAGCACTGTAATGATGATACACCTTAAACCTTTACGCAGCGCTGAAGGTATAAAGTACCCGCTATGCGTACACACCTTATCAATACACTTTAAAACCTTATATAGTAAAACACTTTAAACCCTAGCAGGGAAATGAGGACACAACACCGATATGTAGTTGAACACTGGGTTCTAAGGCCACAGTGGATTATTTGAAAGGGGATAACAGTACAAGTTATACACTACAGACCTAACAAGATATATCTAAACAGAATAATGGCTACAGAGAATGTACATACGTGAGAATGTTCGCAAGCGCAACTCGGCCGGTCCTCCGCTTGTCAGGTAGAAAGTGTTCAGAGTCTTCTGACCGGCCAGGCAACCACAGGCTTTTTATACACAACTTCCATATACAATACAATGGTCACTGTAATCCCTTTGTCTATTGGACACAGAGATGCATCTCTACATTACAGGAGAGGTCATAGGTTGATTTGAAAAGGTGGGCGATGTCTTTCTCAACTGCTCTTGTGGGTGGTATCCTCTGGATTCCCACCGCATACATAATATACAGTAAATACAGTTTATTTCTATATTCTACTTCTGCACATAACTATACGCAGGAACATGCAATCTTTCTCTAACCAACACCGGAATGTTACCCTCAAAATACCCTACAGCTAGATACTAGACATCACCTTATAACCTTTGTCTGTCCCTTCCTATTATGCAAAGGTGAATCCCTTAGTCCTGGAATCATTTAAACTGTTGATACTTGCTGATGTGGTGTAGGGGAGCTATGTGTACAAAGTGCACTATTTGGGTTAAATATGTAATGTTCTGATAACCCTCTATGCGCTCACAAACTCCGCCGTAAATACCCATACCACGCGCATGATCGCAGGAGCGATCCTACGCAAATTGTGGATATGCGCACGCACGGCGGAATAAGTGCACGCGCAGCGGGCATGTGTATGGGGTTAGTACATGGTGTATGCATTACAATATTTTTCGACTTTGACAAGACCTCAAGGCAAAAGTTTGTAAGGGCCCCTATGTACCACCCTATAGTGAAAAATTTATATAACCCATGTAACAGTGACAGGTAAGGTGAAGGTGGGCCCCTCTCAGCTGTGGGCCCCATAGCAGCTGCACTACCTGCACCTATGGTAGCTATGCCCTTGACCACAGCTGCAACTAAGAGTCCAGGAAATCTCCATCCTCTGATGGAATTCCTTGCCTCTTCCCTCCCCAGCAACAGTGGCAACATGCCTAAGTTTGGAGAAAAGGGGGCCATCACCACCCCCATACCGCCCCAAAATGGCATCAGACTGTCAAATCAGTGATAGGCTGATGTGCGGATGCGTCCGTCGTCGCAGGACCCATCCGCGCATGCACAGAACTGGTTCTGCACATGTGCATAGTACTGGCAAACCTGTAAAAAACACATCTGAATAACCCCTACTATGCGTACATTAATATGTGTGTGTATATATATATATATATATATATAGTACAGTGTTTCTCCACATTACAGTGGAGAAAGATAGCACTCTCCAGACTTGTTATAGTATACGTAATAAAGTCATTTATTCAAAACACTTGGTTCCATGTAATCTTCATGTCACAAACAAGGTATATACATAAAGGGCTCACCAACGTTTCGGTCCTGTATTCGGACCTTTCTCAAGGTATTTGCCAGTCAATCAATGCAAAGTCAAAAAACAGCAGCATCAGTGTCAGCATCAACGCAGGAACCAGGATCTGCATATTGCCTCCCAGGCCCCCTATATATATACCCAAGAGTTAACTAGTGAATGAGTCACATGCCCGTCTGGCCGCGGCGTCACTTCCGGTAATACCGGAAGTACCGTTCCGCCGGCCGTAATGTAAGTGTATAACCCAAGGAGCAATAGGTGGGGATAAAACAAGTTAATCCCTTTAGGCAAACTATTCTGTTGCCTCTATTGCATTCAGCGGTCAGCCGTTAGTTACCCTGGCTGAACCGCCGGTCTCCATGGTGACGCGCGATGCCGCTGCGTCACTTCCGGTCTAGACCGGAAGTCATGCGTTCCACCGAGTGGAACTTGCGTTTCATGCCGCAATTGATGCAAAGGAGGATGATGTGTTCCATAATGTGGAACTAACACACATACTACATATAGGAGGCGGGTTAATTACACCATTACTGGGCAATATGTAGACATTAGTAGACAATCATGAATTGGTACAATATTAAGATGCAATTAAATGGGTATATTGGGGACCTGGAGAGTCACACATATTACATCATAAAGACTAGTTTATACAGACATATAAATGTGCGCTACGCGCGTCACACCCGTGCAGAAAATACTAGTGAGGTATCAGATTATGGTGTTAGGTTACCATATAAATTTTATGTTAGTATAATTAGAGGGATGCTATCCCTAAGAAAAATTAACAATTGTTCACACAGACTCATGGCGGAGGGCATTCATAGCTGGCTGTAGTTCACCTCAGGATGTCTCCAGCGAGACTAGGTTGAGTCTAGATAGGAAGAGTCTTACGGCTGCAGTCCTTGATCGCTGCTCACTTATCCCAGGAATATTGAGAGGGGGTTATTTTCATTCATCCCTCTAGGGGAGATAGTGTCTAGTCTGTGAATCCAGAAGCTTTCTCTTCGTTTCAAAGTCATGGTGCGGTCTCCGCCGCGGGCGGGTGGTGGTACCCAGTCAATAAGTTTGCACCTGAGATTGGATACCTGGTGTTGATGTGTCAAAAAGTGCCTCGGTACGGGTTGTTCTGCCTTCTTAGATTCAATAGCCTGATGGATGGTAGTCCTATGGTTTGCCATCCTATCCCGGAACCTTCTTGATGTCATCCCGACATAATATAGCCCGCAAGGGCATATAAGGATGTAAATGACATGGTCCATCAGACAGTGTAATTTGTACTTAATCTTTATTGGACGTCCAGAATGTGGGTGTGGGAAGGTGGGTCCGGTGAGCATGCTTCGGCACGTGGTGCAACCTGTGCATTTATAACATCCTGGTTTCTGCTCTTGCAGCCATGTTGTCCTGCTTGGAGCGGTTGGGTTCGCGGTTGGTCTCAATAAAAGTTGTTTGAGGTTCGGTGATTTCCGGTATGCCATCATCGGAGGTCGTAAATTCTTTGCCTTTAATGATGCATCCGATGTGATGATAGGCCACCTCCTGCGGAGGGCTTTATTAATATTGCCTGACTGGCTGTCGAAAGTCGTGGTGAAGACCATCCTGTCGGTGTTGGAGGTGGGGCTTGCGGGCACGGTGTTGGTACTAGTTTCAGTGATGTTTGATGTTGTAAATTTTACACGGGCTTTATGCAGACATCGCTGTATTCAGCCGTCCGTGTATCCACGTTCTCGGAATCTTCGCGACATGTCGTCCAACTGTTGCTCCATGTTCAGTGGGTTGGAGTTATTCCGCATGACTCTCAAAAATTGGGAAATAGGTAAGTTCTCTTTGAGTGCTGGAGGATGCTGACTAGTAGATAGAAGGAGGGTGTTCCTGTCAGTGGGTTTCCTGAAGAGCGTCGTGCTGATCACATGGTTTGATATGGAGACCGTGATATCAAGAAAGTGAATTTGGTGGTCATCAATCTGGTGTGTGAATCTCACCAGATTTTCCAGTTCATTTAGTGCCTGAACCATCCGGTGGAACATCTCTGTCGTCCCAGTCCACAGGATAAATATGTCATCGATGAAGCGTTTATACATCAAAATGTGAGCCCCATAAGTAGGTAGGATATGCTTCTTCTCGTAGGCCGCCATAAATATATTAGCGTATGCCGGCGCCAAATTCGAACCCATGGCGGTCCCGGATTGTTGTACATAGTACTTGTCCAAGTAGGAGAAATGATTCAACTTCAGAACTGCTTCAGCCAGTTGGATAATGAAATCAATCGGTGGATCAGCCGGAGGATGGGTCCCAAGGGCCTCTCTTAGTGCCTGCAGTCCATCTTCGTGGGGAATAACAGTGTATAGCGAGCATACGTCCAATGTGGCCAATCTGACATCTCCACTCAGCTGCGGTAATTCGGAAAGTTTGGCGAGGAAGTCCACGGTATCCCTGATGTAGCTATATGACTGCTGTACTATTGGTTGCAGAAATGAGTCCACGTATATTGCCAGTGGTTGCAACAACGAGTGTTTAGCCGAAATGATTGGCCTACCTGGTGGATGAGAGAGTGTTTTGTGGACTTTGGGTAGAGTGTATATAATGGGACACACTGGGTGTGAGACAGTGAGGAAATCGAAGGTGTGTTTATCAATCCACTTGGACTGGAAGCTATGTTGTAATAGCCGGTCCACTTGTTTTTTGAAGTTTGGGATGGGGTTGGTGGCACAACCTAGGTAGGTCGATGTGTCAGCTAATTGTCTACAAATTTCTTTATTGTAGTCTCTCCATTCCTGCACAACGATCGCTCCTCCCTTATCTGCTGGTCTGATGACAATAGAGGTATCATCCCGTAGTGTTCTAAGCGCTTGTCTTTCTTGTTTGGATAAGTTGTCATACGTCTTCCTAGGAACACCTGCGTTGATATCCTGTTCGACCAATCGAGTATACGTCTTTATACTGGGATTGGATGAGGGTGGGTCGTATGTGGATGGTGGACGAAACGGGGACCTGTTTTCAATACTGGTATCCCCGTAATGTTCACGGAGTCTAAGTTTGCGTCCAAACTTATACATATCTATAGTCGTCTCAAAGGATTTATGTGGGCACATTGGCACAAAGGACAAGCCACGGGAGAGAAGGCTCAATGTGGCCTCATCCAGTGATCTATCCGTCAAATTAAACACTAGATTTTGTTTTTGTCCCTGCACCTTCGCCATACGTCGCCCCTTCCTTGGATGTGGTCTGCGCGTCCCCCACTGGGGGGTAGACCTGCGTCTTGGCTCTGTCCTAAAAAAGCTGTATTACGAGGTTGACGGTTGTCAGTCTGTTCTGTGTCTGAAGTGGAGGCAGACGACCCGGTGTCAGAGGTCGCGTATTGTCGCCGACCCTGGCGGCGTTGTCGGAAACCTCTCTGGGGTCTAGCGGGTCTAGAGTCACCTAGTAGCCACCTATATACTGTATGGTTCTGATAATCCGATACCACCGTGGCTAGTTTGTTCCGCTTAAATGCGGTGAGTTCTTTCTTATAACTGTCAATCTGGGCTTTTAGTTTCTCTAGGTGGTTACAGGTTTTATCACTCCTAATGGTGGATAAATGGACGTCATTAAATGTGACAATCTGGGTCTTGACTTTATTCAGTTCGGTACCTACCTCCTCTATTACTAGTAACATTAAGTCTAGGGAACATTTATTAAGTACCCCGCACCAGCGGCTACAGAATGTGGGGTTGTTTCTCCCTATGGTGGGGATATTGCTGACTCGGAACCCTCTGGGGATTTGTTTTTTACGGTGATATTCAGATAAAAATTGACCATGAAGGTTAAGGTCAATTTCCCTCTTACTGAGTCTCAAAAGTTGGTGGTATAGGTCAGTAGTAGTTTCTGTCGGAAGTGTATCAAACTCTATCTGGTCAAAGAGTACTTTCTCAGCATCGTCATCTGTTAATGATACAATGCCGTGTTCAGTCTGTGACAATAGATTGTCATCCAGAAAACCGGCACCGCCCTGGGCCATAGTCCAGTGTCCCAGAGTGTATGTCCCACGTGGACTATACTACAGTACCCAATCTTCCCGGAGGTCTCCCTGTCCGGTACTGTTTGGGCCCGCACTGCTTGGCTTCCAAGTTCAGAAGGAATTGGGCATTGCCAATGCGGTATGACTGTAGTTATGGATACACAGATTAGACTACTTGCCACAGGGATCTGAGATAACTCGGTATCTAAGTCACATAAGAACACGGATATAACCAAAACAAGCGATGGCTGCAAAAAGGATGTGCTATGCGTGAATCATGCAGAATGCCTGGTTCACTGTGAATATAGGTAGTGGGTGCAGGAAGAGATATACCTAGCTCGCTAAGTATATCCAAATAATATATATACGGGAAGTCCCACACTCTCACCCAACACAGGTAACGGCTGGGGTGCCAAATCAAAGTCTGATCCAATCAATGGGTCACACTCATAGTACAGTACAGTGTTTCTCCACATTACAGTGGAGAAAGATAGCACTCTCCAGACTTGTTATAGTATACGTAATAAAGTCATTTATTCAAAACACTTGGTTCCATGTAATCTTCATGTCACAAACAAGGTATATACATAAAGGGCTCACCAACGTTTCGGTCCTGTATTCGGACCTTTCTCAAGGTATTTGCCAGTCAATCAATGCAAAGTCAAAAAACAGCAGCATCAGTGTCAGCATCAACGCAGGAACCAGGATCTGCATATTGCCATCATCCTCCTTTGCATCAATTGCGGCTTGAAACGCAAGTTCCACTCGGTGGAACGCATGACTTCCGGTCTAGACCGGAAGTGACGCGGCGGCATCGCGCGTCACCATGGAGACCGGCGGTTCAGCCAGGGTAACTAACGGCTGACCGCTGAATGCAATAGAGGCAACAGAATAGTTTGCCTAAAGGGATTAACTTGTTTTATCCCCACCTATTGCTCCTTGGGTTATACACTTACATTACGGCCGGCGGAACGGTACTTCCGGTATTACCGGAAGTGACGCCGCGGCCAGACAGGCATGTGACTCATTCACTAGTTAACTCCTGGGTATATATATAGGGGGCCTGGGAGGCAATATGCAGATCCTGGTTCCTGCGTTGATGCTGACACTGATGCTGCTGTTTTTTGACTTTGCATTGATTGACTGGCAAATACCTTGAGAAAGGTCCGAATACAGGACCGAAACGTTGGTGAGCCCTTTATGTATATACCTTGTTTGTGACATGAAGATTACATGGAACCAAGTGTTTTGAATAAATGACTTTATTACGTATACTATAACAAGTCTGGATAGTGCTATCTTTCTCCACTGTGAATGTGGAGAAACACTGTACTGTACTATGAGTGTGACCCATTGATTGGATCAGACTTTGATTTGGCACCCCAGCCGTTACCTGTGTTGGGTGAGAGTGTGGGACTTCCCGTATATATATATATATATATATATATATATATATATATATATATATAGATATAGTGCTCCAGGGTCGACATAGACGAAAATGAAATATCACTGAAATGTTGGCTAAACACTGCATTGTGATGACTGTTATAAGCATGTAAGTGATGCACCTGGATTATGGTGTTTATCCCTATGGGTAACCTGGCCCATGATCTCAGTATCTGGAGTTCAAATCCTATATATATATATATATATATATAATTTATTTTTTATTTTCTTTTTTCTTTCAAGCACTACTATTTATACAGTATATATACTGTATATAGTAGTGCTTGAAAGTTTTCTATACTGTATTTCTGCTGAAATTTGGCATAAAACGACCTCAGATATTCACACAAGTCCTAAAAGTAGATAAAGAGAACTAAATTAAACATATGAGACAACAAAAATTAGACATGCTCATGTTTATATTGAGGAAAATTATCCAATATCACATATCTGTGAGTGGCAAAAATATGTGACCCTTTGCTTTCAGTATCTGGTATGACCCCCTTGTGCAGCAATAACTGCATGTAAACGTTTCCGGTAATTGTTGATTAGGATTCAGTATGATACCGACAGTGGCATCCTGACCATCAGAATCCTGGTAGCCCCCTGGAAAGTATGCTAACCCTCCTCTGCCCCCTAACCTAACCCTCCCTGATGGGTGCCTAAACTAAACCATCACCGGTGTCTGCCTAACCCTAACCCTCCCTTCCCCACTGCCTACACCTAACCCTCCCTGCTTGGTGCCTAACCCTAACCTCCCCTTCTAAGTACCTAAACCTAACCCTCCCTCCCTGGTACCTAACCATACCCTTCCCGCCCCTGCACCCTATCCCCCCTTCGAATGGCTAAATCTAACCTCCCACTTCCTGCAGCAGGATGCAAGTGTGTCCCGCTGGAAGAATGATCGGGATTCCTGCTATTGGTATTTTGGCGCTGGGATCCCGACCTCCTTCAGGATTAAGACGCCAGGCTCATGGCGTCCTTCAGGATTCCGGCATCGGTATATCAACCTCCGGGATCCTGTCCTTCAGGACATTAACTGCATCTCATTGATCAGTCCTGAACATCGGTTCGGAGGAATTTTACCCCATTCCTCTGTATAAAACATCTTCAATTCTGTTATGTTGGTGGGTTTCCTCCCATGAACTGCTCGCTTCAGGTCCTTCCACAACATTTTGATTGGATTAAGGTCAGGACTTTGACATGGCCATTCCAAAACTGTAATTTTATTCTTCTTTAACTATTCTTTGGTTCAAATGACTAGTGTGCTTTGTTTTGCTGCATGACCCACATTATCTTGAGATGCAGCTCACGGACAGATGTCCTGACATTTTCCGTTAGAATATTCTAGTATAATTCAGAATTAATTGCCCCACCAATGATGGCAAGTCGTCCTGGGCCAGATGCAGTAAAACAGGCCCAAACCATGATACCACCATCACCATGTTTCACAGATTGTATGAGGTTTTTATGCCGGAATGCAGTGTTCTCCTTTCACCAAACACAGCTAGGTACTGTAGCTTCTCACGTAGGTAGCCAGGCAGTACTGCAGCTTCCCGTCCCTAAGTATGCTCGGCCACTACCGGATTCCCCATCTGTGCCGCAGCATCTAAAGAGCTGCAGTGTTTGGGCTGGAGGAGGCTGGTGGAAGCTGATAGCAATGTTAGTATAACTAAGCACACACACACACACACACACACACACACACACACACCCTCCCCCTGCGTATTGTGTAACAGGGTCTCTGCCTGGAGTAATGTGTAAAGGGAGGCGGTCGATAGACAGTTAATAGATAGTTAATAGGTCGACACCATATATGGTCGACAGTCAAAAATCCAACAGGGTCAAAAGTCAGAAAGGGCCAAAAGTTCAAAAGTGAAGAGGTCGACAGCCAAAAGTCCGACAGGGTCAAAAATCCAACAGGGTCAAAATTCTGACAGTCAAAAGGTCAACATGGTAAAAATGTCAACACATGTTTTTTATCTTTTAACTGTCTAACTTGTATACCACACCCTGTGTAAAAGGGGGCTGTGCCTTGAGTAATGTGTAAAAGGAGGCTCTGCCTGGAGTAATGTGTAAAAGGGGGCTGTGCCTGTAGTAATGTGTAAAAGGGGACTGTGCCTGGAGTAATGTGTACATGGAGGCTCTGTCTGGAGTAATGTGTGTTAAAGAGGGCTCTGCCTGGAGTAATGTGTAAAAGGGGGCTCTGTCTGGAGTAATGTGTAAAAGGGTGCTCTGCCTAGAGTAATGTGTAAAAGGGGGCTGCGCCTGGAGTAATGTGTAAAAGGGGGCTGTGCCTGGAGTAATGTGTAAAAGGGGGCTCTGGCTGGAGTAATGTGTAAATGGGGGCTGTGCCTGAAGTAATGTGCAAAAGGGGGCTCTACCTGGAGTAATGTGTAAATGGTGGCACTGCCTGGAGTAATGTGTACATGGGGGCTCTGCCTGGAGTAATGTGTAAAAGGGACCTCTGCCTGGAGTAATGTGCAACAGGGGGCTCTGCCTGGAGTAATGTGTAAAAGGGGGACCTGAATGGAGTAATGTGTAAAAGAGGGATCTGTATGGTGTAATGGCACTCCTTCCCCGTGCCCCTATATTTTTGCCACACACTGTCCCTATTTTAGATGTGGGGGGGGGATACCACTTCTCATTCTTTCACAGGGCACCAAAATGTCTAGTTACGGCTCTGGGACTGACTGCCTTTAAACACAAAGGCTAATAAGTGCAGCTCACAAGACTGGCCCCTAAACACAATAATATTCTGCAGCTGGGGAGCTGCACATATGAGAGCAGTACAACAGCAAGCTGGCATCCCAGGTCTTCTAAATGGGAGGAGAGAACAGCAGCACCTCTGGCCGCACAAAGGTACTGCAACCAGAAACAATTAATGGCAGAGTCCTGACATAGGGGAAGAGAGACAAGACAGACAAATGAAGATAGATACACACAAACAATAGAGGAGGAACAGAGGCCCACATGGGGAAATATATAGAAATGTACAAATAAACAATTGGAGATAGAGAGACTAATACAGAGGCAGACAGATACAGAAACAAGTATAAGAGGACAAATGAGGTCAAAGATGTGTAGGAGCGGAGAGGGGAAAACACTCACATTGCCTTCTGTAGCATCATGCGGTGTCCAGTAATACTCCTGTCCAATAAAGGAAGTAAAGGTGAGGAGGAAGAAAATAGAGGACAAACAGAAGTGGTAGCCAGGATGCACCTATGTACATTAATAGGTAGTGTTGTCTATGTAAATTGTGAGTGAATCCTCTCTAAGACAAGAGGCAGAGCACA
The DNA here is from genome assembly GCF_028390025.1 of Pseudophryne corroboree. Taxonomy (NCBI): domain Eukaryota; kingdom Metazoa; phylum Chordata; class Amphibia; order Anura; family Myobatrachidae; genus Pseudophryne; species Pseudophryne corroboree. Next base: position 146,028,282 of record NC_086447.1, read on the forward strand.
GCACAGGCTCAGCCTTCAGAGATGTCACCCAATTGAACTTGGGAATGGACCAGCCTGTTCCTTCCACTGACCAGTTCCCTGACATCATGATTTGGTCATTGATCTACCAGGAAAACGCAACCAATCCACACTTTGTAGAACTCATCACTGCTAACTGGATTTATTTAATGCATCAAGTAAAAAAGCCTTAAATTGGAAATGAGGTAGTAGTAAAGGAGCCAAATAAGTGAAGGTAGACAATTCCAAATTAAAAAGCTCCATGCCCATACAATCCAAAGATGGTTATTATTTGTAGGCTTTCCATCAGACTTTACAATGATTATTAAAAAAAGGACAACTGTCCCAAGGTGCAGGTACTGTATTAGTACTTTATGTACTCTTAATTGGCTTCCAATAGCTGGATACAAATGAGATAGAGAAAATATGGTCAGTGTAGCCAAGTGTCATTACACAATAGACTGAGGTACCAAGGTAGAATAATAGACCAGGAGAATCAAGGGGGGCTTGGTCAGTGTCAGTATCATAGATTGGTCCACATTAGATTATACACCATATCACAATAGACAAGGAAAATACAGGTGACATGGTCAACTCAAGATGCGAGATCAATAGGCAAGATGAGATAAATGTTTGTTCATGTTAGATGATGCACCAGGGCAGAATGTCAGTAAAGGAGAATCCAAGAGAAAAGGTAAAGGTAGAATAAAGGGTCAGGGTCATGAAAGTGCAGTCCAAACCACAGCCAAATACTTAAGAAAGCCATGCAATAGTCAAGCACTGTAGTAGTAGGTGAATTCCTGTAAATAGACTGGAGGCCAAGTATGTCATACAAACAAGGTGTTAAAGGGCCAAAGCAATGCACATGAGCCAGGGCATCAGGAAGCTAGTTTGTGGGCAGTACCACAGGGTGCACTGGCAATCCATACTAGCAGGTAAGCCACCGAAACCAAGACAACTGCACTGGGTTAGAGCACCACCACCATGGAGAGTCTCTGAAAGTCACACAAAGCAGTACTTAAAGGTTCCGGCATTACGGCTGAAATCGCTACAAAGCTTGAGTTAGTGACAGACATTAAAATAATGACACTTTAATGGAATTTAGTGTGCAAGGTCTACCTGGAAATCTAGAAAATAATATATTTTGTACAGCAAACACAAATGACATTCTGAATAGACTATAATATTTAACTATGAGGCCAATGGCTTTTCACATTTCAATCAGGTTTCTAAGTTTTTTGCATCAAACAGGTGACAGGGATTGTCCAGTGGATCTTAATAAAAGTCCATGTAGCTTCCTGTTTCACCTTGAGGTATTCCAACATCACAATTTATGAAAGAAACACTGTCCTTGTATATGTGGGTGTGGATCATTAGCTCGACCCTAACTAGGTCAACAGTCAATAGGTAGACCCCATATGGATGACATGGAGAAGGTCAACATTGGTCAGAAGTCTGGTGTCCTGGAATCGTTATATAGACAATGTATTCATGGTTTGGAGTGGAACAGAAAGTGATTTATCCACCTTTTGTGATAAATTAAATACAAATGCTTTTAATATTAATATTTCCTTTATCATTAGTAAAACTGAACTTGCATTCCTGGATTTATCTATTTATGTTAAGGAAGGTGTGTTACAAACTGAAACGTTCAGGAAAGACACCGATTCCAATAGCTATATAGATAGACAGAGTCTTCACCACAATAACTGGCTTGACGGGATTCCATATGGCCAGTTTTTGAGGATTCAATGAAATTGTACGGAAAAAGTAACTTGTAGAGAACAAATGGATGATATGGGTAAAAGAATTTCAGCTAGGGGCTATACCAATGAGCATATAGAGTCTGCTAAAGAAAAAGCCCTGAATAGAGAAAGAGAAAGTTTATTATTGAATAATACTAAGGTTAAGAAAAATTAAAATATAGATTGGGCGTTTATTACCAATTTTAATTCCCAACATAGAGAGACAGAAACCATTTTTAGGAGAAACTGGAAGATCCTCAAACAAGATCCTGTTATAGGGGGAAAACTTCCTGAAAAACCGTCATTTATATATAGACGTGCTCCCTGCCTTAAGGACAAACTTGTTAGGAGTGCCATAGATGAGGAAAAAAGGTCCAGTATTAGGACTATAGGCTTTCATAGGTGTGGCCTATGCACTATGTGCAGGACTGTTAAGGGTCCAAGTAAAATTAAGGACTTTAATGTTAAGAATAAAGTCTTAACAGATAAAGGAATTTTTGACTTGCAATACAAAAAATTGTATTTATGCGTTAGAGTGCAAGTGTGGTTTGGTTTATATTGTCAAAACTAGTAGGAACCTGAAGGTCCGCCTAGCGGAACACACTTATAATATAAGAAAAGCCTTAGAAACCCATATGGTATCAGCTCATTTCAAAAAAGTACATGACTCCAATCCAGGAGCCATAAAAGCCTTTTGGGGTATTCAAGCTATTCTCCCATTGTGGAGAAATAGAGATGATGACATTAAATTAGCAAAGGCAGAAATGAAATGGATCCATACATTAAAAACTTTAACCCCAAATGGATTGAATGGAGAATTCGAATTAAAATGGTTTCTTTAGAGATTTATGCTGCTAGGTTTTTCCCCCCGTTTATATATCCCCTCGTTTTATTGTTATTTATGGATTACATATTTATGCTGCTATTATATTTAATCTCCATGTTTTAACCTCTGTTTTTGGTTACTTTTTTCAGTTTTTTTATTTTTCAAATTGTGGACTATTAATGAACTTTGAACTTTGGTAAATCTTTCCTGGAATAACGGAGATCAACTCCTTGATTGGCCGCATTAAGCCCCGCCGATTTATGAGGGTGGAACGCATGAATTTCCCTGTTTTTACCGGTGGAACGCACTACTTCCGGTTCCGGCGACGGACTTCCGGTTGCGGGCGATGGAACGCACTACTTCCGGTTCCGGTGACGGACTTCCGGTCGCGGACGATTGCTGTGGATTGAGCGGGAAAAGCTCCATCATTTCAAGCCAATTAAGGATAATGACTGTGGGTATAAAAACCACTAATCCTGAGACTGCCACTATGCTTCTGAAGAAGGACTTCTAAGTCCGAAACGCGTTAAGCTAGTGGCCTTTGTTTGCAAAGGGTGGCCGCTTATCTGAAAAATCGTTCTCTTCTGGTGTACTGTGGAATCCAGGGCTTCCAGTGCCTCCTGGGAGGGTAACTTGTGACCAGATGTCAGCCACCCACATATCCACTTTCATGTGGTTATATGCTTGTTTTATCTGTACCATTGTGAGTGCTTAGTGTAATAAACCTGTGGTCTGTTTGTCATACTGGTCTGTTCGATGATCTGTCTCCTTTTTTCGAGATAAGAAATTACACCTTGAAAGGAAACACAGAGAAAACTGCTTCAGACCTACTAAGCCTTTGCTATAGGACTAAGGATAAATCCTTTGGTTTACAGATCTTTCATGTAAGGATTATATGGTGTTGCGCCCACCGCTTTCCATTTTTCTTTTGTATATGTATTTTTTGGAATCTAGGTGAAGGTTTCTGTGTTAGTGGCAGGCTGCATTTACACCGTTGGTAGCGCATTGTGTTTGTATTTTTGATTGCATTGGTCAGAAGGTCAACAGGGTCATTAGGATGACATGTAAAAGGTATACAAAGACAAAGTGGGCACATGGATACGTTGAAACATAAAGGTTGACATAGCAGTTTTGTTGTTGTTTTGGTGTCGTTTTTGCTGTCAGAGCATGGGGAACCCCAATTAGTGTACCACGTCCCCTTACATGGCTCGCTTTGCTTTCCATGCTTCAGGCAGGTAACTTTTCCCAATCGTAGTCCACCTGGATGGTAAAGTATGAATAAGTTTTAAAAAATGCAAAACCCTTTAAAACTTGTGTCGACCATATGTATGTTGACAATAGGCTTGTCAGCCATTTGAACCTGTTGACCTTTTGTACCTGTCGACCATAAGTACTGTTAACCTAATGACCATGTTGACCTTTCACTATGTCAATCTAATGCATGTCAACCATCAGTGGTCAACCTATTGACTGTTGACCTATCTGGATACCATACAAACAATTTGGCAGTTGCTCAATCATACCTGGAGATAATTATATATCAGGTGCTGGAAGGGAGAGGGCTCACAGACAAACAGACAGAGAGGAGGGGGGTGCAAATCCCCACCCCTAAATTCCCTTCCGCACACTGAAAATTACCTGTAACCATCCCTGAACCTATCTGGTAATAAAATTCAGAGAATTAGTCACAAATGTTTGCAAACACATGTTTAGCTGCTGGCCACGTCACGGCTTCTCCGATACAGCAGTCCTAACCTACATAATAGCAGTGCCCACATAGGGCCATGTAATTTGTCACAGTAGGCCTCATGATAAAGGCTATTACTAAAACACTTCCAGACAGAGAGCTAACTTACCCAGGAGCCACCCCCAGGATCTCCCATTAGCACTACAAGGAACAGCATGCCTTCCAAATGCTGCTCCCATTCAATGCCTTTTGCACACAAGCAGACAAACAATTTGGCAGTTGCTCAATCATACCTGGAGATAATTATATATCAGGTGCTGGAAGGGAGAGGGCTCACAGACAAACAGACAGAGAGGAGGGGGGTGCAAATCCCCACCCCTAAATTCCCTTCCGCACACTGAAAATTACCTGTAACCATCCCTGAACCTATCTGGTAATAAAATTCAGAGAATTAGTCACAAATGTTTGCAAACACATGTTTAGCTGCTGGCCACGTCACGGCTTCTCCGATACAGCAGTCCTAACCTTCATAATAGCAGTGCCCACATAGGGCCATGTAATTTGTCACAGTAGGCCTCATGATAAAGGCTATTACTAAAACACTTCCAGACAGAGAGCTAACTTACCCAGGAGCCACCCCCAAGATCTCCCATTGGCACTACAAGGAACAGCATGCCTTCCAAATGCTGCTCCCATTCAATGCCTTTTGCACACAAGCAGACAAACAATTTGGCAGTTGCTCAATCATACCTGGAGATAATTATATATCAGGTGCTGGAAGGGAGAGGGCTCACAGACAAACAGACAGAGAGGAGGGGGGTGCAAATCCCCACCCCTAAATTCCCTTCTGCACACTGAAAATTACCTGTAACCATCCCTGAACCTATCTGGTAATAAAATTCAGAGAATTAGTCACAAATGTTTGCAAACACATGTTTAGCTGCTGGCCACGTCACGGCTTCTCCGATACAGCAGTCCTAGCCTACATAATAGCAGTGCCCACATAGGGCCATGTAATTTGTCACAGTAGGCCTCATGATAAAGGCTATTACTAAAACACTTCCAGACAGAGAGCTAACTTACCCAGGAGCCACCCCCAGGATCTCCCATTGGCACTACAAGGAACAGCATGCCTTCCAAATGCTGCTCCCATTCAATGCCTTTTGCACACAAGCAGACAAACAATTTGGCAGTTGCTCAATCATACCTGGAGATAATTATATATCAGGTGCTGGAAGGGAGGGGGCTCACAGACAAACAGACAGACACTGAAAATTACCTGTAACCATCCCTGAACCTATCTGGTAATAAAATTCAGAGAATTAGTCACAAATGTTTGCAAACACATGTTTAGCTGCTGGCCACGTCACGGCTTCTCCAATACAGCAGTCCTAACCTACATAATAGCAGTGCCCACATAGGGCCATGTAATTTGTCACAGTAGGCCTCATGATAAAGGCTATTACTAAAACACTTCCAGACAGAGAGCTAACTTACCCAGGAGCCACCCCCAGGATCTCCCATTGGCACTACAAGGAACAGCATGCCTTCCAAATGCTGCTCCCATTCAATGCCTTTTGCACACAAGCAGACAAACAATTTGGCAGTTGCTACATCATACCTGGAGATAATTATATATCAGGTGCTGGAAGGGAGAGGGCTCACAGACAAACAGACAGAGAGGAGGGGGGTGCAAATCCCCACCCCTAAATTCCCTTCCGCACACTGAAAATTACCTGTAACCATCCCTGAACCTATCTGGTAATAAAATTCAGAGAATTAGTCACAAATGTTTGCAAACACATGTTTAGCTGCTGGCCACGTCACGGCTTCTCCGATACAGCAGTCCTAACCTACATAATAGCAGTGCCCACATAGGGCCATGTAATTTGTCACAGTAGGCCTCATGATAAAGGCTATTACTAAAACACTTCCAGACAGAGAGCTAACTTACCCAGGAGCCACCTCCAGGATCTCCCATTGGCACTACAAGGAACAGACTTAGATATCAACCGTGGCACTCTAAATACACTAGACACTTACAAAAACTCTCACGAAAAGTTGAACGCCAGTGGCGTAAATCTCGTAGTTCAAGTGACTTTCTCACATATAAGACCACCTACCACTCTTATCGTACTGCTCTGGACACTGCCAAACAAACATATTTTCAATCTCTCATCTCTGCTCAAGCCTCTAACCCCAAGCGACTTTTCAATACATTTAAATCACTTCTTGTCCCTCCCTCACCTAACCCACCAGCCACTGTCAGTGCGCAAGATCTTGCTTCCTATTTCAAGGACAAGATTGACAAGATCCGAAATGAAATGGTATGCTCTTCCACAGCAAGTGACCTGCTCAATTCCCTGCCTGAACCCTCTAACACAGGGGTGGGCAATTATTTCAGCTGGGGGGCCGCTTAACACTTCCAGCGAATATTCGAGGGCCACACACAAAATACTCAAAAAGAGATCCCTTTTTACACATTACGGCAGACAGCGTGCCCTTTTTACACATTACGGCAGACACCGTGCCCTTTTTACACATTACGGCAGACAGCGTCCCCCTTTTTACACATTACGACAGACAGCGTCCCCTTTTTACAGATTATGACAGACAGCACCCCCAATTTTATAATTACGGCAGACAGCGCCCCCGTTTTTATACATTATGGCAGACAGCGTCCCCGTTTTTATACATTACGGCAGACAGCGCCCCCATTTTTACACATTACGGCAGACAGCACCCTCGTTTTTACACATTACGGCAGACAGCGCCCCCGTTTTTACACATTACGGCAGACAGCATCCCCTTTTTACACATTACGGCAGACAGCGCCCCCGTTTTTATACATTACGGCAGACAGCATCCCCGTTTTTATACATTACGGCAGACAGTGCCCCCGTTTTTACACATTACGGCAGACAGCACCCCCGTTTTTACACATTACGGCAGACAGCGCCCCCGTTTTTACACATTACGGCAGACAGCGCCCCCGTTTTTACACATTACGGCAGACAGGGCCCCCGTTTTTACACATTACGGCAGACAGTCCCTACCCCCCTTTCCTCACCCTCCCCTAAACCTATATAGCAGTCCTTACCCTCCCCCCCCCCCCCTAAACCCATATAACCGTTTTTAACTCCCCTCCCCTGAACTTATATGGCAGTTTTAGCTTTATCCAGGTCAGGGGGTTTACCTATTTGTCAGTGGCAGACGATCCCCGCTGTCTGATGGTCCGCGCTGCTGCTGCTGCCGCCTCTTCTTCTCCCTGCTGGCCGCCGCTTCTTCTCCCCGCTGGCCGCCGTTTCTTCTCCCCACTGGCCTCCGCAGTGCTCCCCACTGGCCGCTTCTGCTCCGAGTCCTCACTGCAGTGCCCGCCCATCGCCGCCCCCCGTGACGCGCAGCGCCGCCCAGCGCATGATAGAGGAAATCCCGGTCAGCTGACCCTGTGACGTGACCAGGATTTCCTCAGCGGCGCCGCGTCTGAGAGTAGTGCAATGACAAGCGGCCTGTAGGGCCTCTTGTCATTGCACTCTGGTGGGGCACAGTGGGCCAGGCAGGATCGGTCCGCGGGCCGCATGTTGCCCACCCCTACTCTAACACCTTCTCTTCCTTTGATCCTACAAATGAAGATGGAGTATCTGCACTCTTTTCATCTGCCTACTCTAATACCTCTCCCCTTGACTCTATACCCTCACAAATTAGTAAAGCTCTGTCTACTGTGCTCATCCCAACCTTAACGAAAATCTGTAATCTCTCCCTGTCTACTGGTATCTTTCCTTCTCTATACAAGCATGCAGTGATTACTCCCATTCTGAAAAAACAAAACTCTGACCCGAACTCTCTCTCTAACTACTGTCCCATCTCTCAGCTCCCATGCCCCTCCAAGCTACTGGAGAGACTTGCCTACACTCGCCTCACACACTTTCTTAACTCACACAGCCTACTGGACCCACTACAGTCAGGATTTCGTGCCCAACACTCCACAGAGACAGCACTGACTAAGGTAGTGAATGATTTGGTCACTGCTAAATCTAAAGGACATTTCTCTCTACTTATTCTCCTTGATCTCTCTGCTGCTTTTGACACTGTTGACCACTCTCTTCTCATACAAACACTACAATCCCTAGGTATTCAGGACACAGCCCTTTCTTGGTTCTCATCCTACCTATCTAATCGCTCCTTCAGTGTTCGTTTCTCTGATTCCACTTCTCCTTCGCTACCTCTCTCAGTTGGAGTACCGCAAGGCTCAGTCCTAGGTCCTCTGCTTTTCTCTATCTATACCACATCTCTTGGCAAACTAATTAACTCTTTCGGATTTCAGTACCATCTGTATGCGGATGATACTCAAATCTACCTATCCTCCCCTGATTTGTCACCATCTGTATTGGGCCGCGTCACTGAATGCCTCTCTGCCATTTCATCTTGGATGACATCTCGCCACCTCAAACGTAATATTTCCAAAACAGAATTAATTATATTTCCACCAGCCAATAGTAGTTTCCAACCTGATATCTCTATCACTGTTGAGAACTCTGTAATCACCCCTACCCCACAAGCTCGCTGCTTAGGTGTCATTCTTGACTCTGAACTGTCCTTTGTTACCCACATTCAATCTGTCTCAAGATCATGTTACATACATCTAAGAAACATATCCAAAATACGCCCTTATCTTACACAAGACACAGCAAAAACTCTAATCCATGTTCTCATTATCTCCCGCATTGATTATTGTAATAGTCTCCTGACCGGTCTTCCCAAACATAGGCTCTCACCACTACAATCCATTTTGAATGCAGCTGCGAGGCTAATCTTCCTTGCCAGACGTTCATCGTCTGCAGATCCGCTCTGTCAGTCCCTCCATTGGTTACCGGTATTCTACCGTATTAAATATAAAATACTTTTACTCACATACAAGGCTATTAACCAAACTGCACCAACATACATCTCTTCACTCATCTCAAAATATCTCCCTACCCGACCTCTCCGCTCTGCACAAGATCTACGTCTCTCATCCACACGCATTACTTGTTCACACTCAAAATTACAGGACTTTATCCGGGCTTCACCAACTCTGTGGAATGCCCTCCCACGCACAGTAAGACTCGCCTCTAGTCTCCAAACCTTTAAATGTTCCCTGAAAACTCACCTCTTCAGACAAGCCTATCAAATTCCAGACCCACCCACATAACCTTCAGTGCTTCCCTATCTAATTACATCCTCTGTAGAGTATTCATAACATCACATATCTTGTCTTTCTTTAGTCTCACACCCTCCTGACACTTGGATAACTTTGTGGGGTATCATCATACAACCCATTAAGAACCTAGCAATCTGGTGGACCATTATGCAATAGGTAGCATCTATCCTTGTGTATCTATGCCTATTTCCCTATAGATTGTAAGCTTGCGAGCAGGGCCTTCCTACCTCTGTCTGTCTGTTTTTACCCAGTTTTGTTCTATTACTGTTGTTCTAATTGTAAAGCGCAACGGATTATGCTGCGCTATATAAGAAACTGTTAATAAATAAATAAATAAAATAACAGCATGCCTTCCAAATGCTGCTCCCATTCAATGCCTTTTGCACACAAGCAGACAAACAATTTGGCAGTTGCTCAATCATACCTGGAGATAATTATATATCAGGTGCTGGAAGGGAGAGGGCTCACAGACAAACAGACAGAGAGGAGGGGGGTGCAAATCCCCACCCCTAAATTCCCTTCCGCACACTGAAAATTACCTGTAACCATCCCTGAACCTATCTGGTAATAAAATTCAGAGAATTAGTCACAAATGTTTGCAAACACATGTTTAGCTGCTGGCCACATCAGGTTAGGACTGCTGTATCGGAGAAGCCGTGACGTGGCCAGCAGCTAAACATGTGTTTGCAAACATTTGTGACTAATTCTCTGAATTTTATTACCAGATAGGTTCAGGGATGGTTACAGGTAATTTTCAGTGTGCGGAAGGGAATTTAGGGGTGGGGATTTGCACCCCCCTCCTCTCTGTCTGTTTGTCTGTGAGCCCTCTCACTTCCAGCACCTGATATATAATTATCTCCAGGTATGATTGAGCAACTGCCAAATTGTTTGTCTGCTTGTGTGCAAAAGGCATTGAATGGGAGCAGCATTTGGAAGGCATGCTGTTCCTTGTAGTGCCAATGGGAGATCCTGGGGGTGGCTCCTGGGTAAGTTAGCTCTCTGTCTGGAAGTGTTTTAGTAATAGCCTTTATCATGAGGCCTACTGTGACAAATTACATGGCCCTATGTGGGCACTGCTATTATGTAGGTTAGGACTGCTGTATCGGAGAAGCCGTGACGTGGCCAGCAGCTAAACATGTGTTTGCAAACATTTGTGACTAATTCTCTGAATTTTATTACCAGATAGGTTCAGGGATGGTTACAGGTAATTTTCAGTGTGCGGAAGGGAATTTAGGGGTGGGGATTTGCACCCCCCTCCTCTCTGTCTGTTTGTCTGTGAGCCCTCTCCCTTCCAGCACCTGATATATAATTATCTCCAGGTATGATTGAGCAACTGCCAAATTGTTTGTCTGCTTGTGTGCAAAAGGCATTGAATGGGAGCAGCATTTGGAAGGCATGCTGTTCCTTGTAGTGCCAATGGGAGATCCTGGGGGTGGCTCCTGGGTAAGTTAGCTCTCTGTCTGGAAGTGTTTTAGTAATAGCCTTTATCATGAGGCCTACTGTGACAAATTACATGGCCCTATGTGGGCACTGCTATTATGTAGGTTAGGACTGCTGTATCGGAGAAGCCGTGACGTGGCCAGCAGCTAAACATGTGTTTGCAAACATTTGTGACTAATTCTCTGAATTTTATTACCAGATAGGTTCAGGGATGGTTACAGGTAATTTTCAGTGTCCGGAAGGGAATTTAGGGGTGGGGATTTGCACCCCCCTCCTCTCTGTCTGTTTGTCTGTGAGCCCTCTCCCTTCCAGCACCTGATATATAATTATCTCCAGGTATGATTGAGCAACTGCCAAATTGTTTGTCTGCTTGTGTGCAAAAGGCATTGAATGGGAGCAGCATTTGGAAGGCATGCGGTTCCTTGTAGTGCCAATGGGAGATCCTGGGGGTGGCTCCTGGGAAAGTTAGCTCTCTGTCTGGAAGTGTTTTAGTAATAGCCTTTATCATGAGGCCTACTGTGACAAATTACATGGCCCTATGTGGGCACTGCTATTATGTAGGTTAGGACTGCTGTATCGGAGAAGCCGTGACGTGGCCAGCAGCTAAACATGTGTTTGCAAACATTTGTGACTAATTCTCTGAATTTTATTACCAGATAGGTTCAGGGATGGTTACAGGTAATTTTCAGTGTGCGGAAGGGAATTTAGGGGTGGGGATTTGCACCCCCCTCCTCTCTGTCTGTTTGTCTGTGAGCCCTCTCCCTTCCAGCACCTGATATATAATTATCTCCAGGTATGATTGAGCAACTGCCAAATTGTTTGTCTGCTTGTGTGCAAAAGGCATTGAATGGGAGCAGCATTTGGAAGGCATGCTGTTCCTTGTAGTGCCAATGGGAGATCCTGGGGGTGGCTCCTGGGTAAGTTAGCTATCTGTCTGGAAGTGTTTTAGTAATAGCCTTTATCATGAGGCCTACTGTGACAAATTACATGGCCCTATGTGGGCACTGCTATTATGTAGGTTAGGACTGCTGTATCGGAGAAGCCGTGACGTGGCCAGCAGCTAAACATGTGTTTGCAAACATTTGTGACTAATTCTCTGAATTTTATTACCAGATAGGTTCAGGGATGGTTACAGGTAATTTTAAGTGTGCGGAAGGGAATTTAGGGGTGGGGATTTGCACCCCCCTCCTCTCTGTCTGTTTGTCTGTGAGCCCTCTCCCTTCCAGCACCTGATATATAATTATCTCCAGGTATGATTGAGCAACTGCCAAATTGTTTGTCTGCTTGTGTGCAAAAGGCATTGAATGGGAGCAGCATTTTGAAGGCATGCTGTTCCTTGTAGTGCCAATGGGAGATCCTGGGGGTGGCTCCTGGGTAAGTTAGCTCTCTGTCTGGAAGTGTTTTAGTAATAGCCTTTATCATGAGGCCTACTGTGACAAATTACATGGCCCTATGTGGGCACTGCTATTATGTAGGTTAGGACTGCTGTATCGGAGAAGCCGTGACGTGGCCAGCAGCTAAACATGTGTTTGCAAACATTTGTGACTAATTCTCTGAATTTTATTACCAGATAGGTTCAGGGATGGTTACAGGTAATTTTCAGTGTGTGGAAGGGAATTTAGGGGTGGGGATTTGCACCCCCCCTCCTCCTCTCTGTCTGTTTGTCTGTGAGCCCTCTCCCTTCCAGCACCTGATATATAATTATCTCCAGGTATGATTGAGCAACTGCCAAATTGTTTGTCTGCTTGTGTGCAAAAGGCATTGAATGGGAGCAGCATTTGGAAGGCATGCTGTTCCTTGTAGTGCCAATGGGAGATCCTGGGGGTGGCTCCTGGGTAAGTTAGCTCTCTGTCTGGAAGTGTTTTAGTAATAGCCTTTATCATGAGGCCTACTGTGACAAATTACATGGCCCTATGTGGGCACTGCTATTATGTAGGTTAGGACTGCTGTATCGGAGAAGCCGTGACGTGGCCAGCAGCTAAACATGTGTTTGCAAACATTTGTGACTAATTCTCTGAATTTTATTACCAGATAGGTTCAGGGATGGTTACAGGTAATTTTTAGTGTGCGGAAGGGAATTTAGGGGTGGGGATTTGCACCCCCCTCCTCTCTGTCTGTTTGTCTGTGAGCCCTCTCCCTTCCAGCACCTGATATATCATTATCTCCAGGTATGATTGAGCAACTGCCAAATTGTTTGTCTGCTTGTGTGCAAAAGGCATTGAATGGGAGCATTTGGAAGGCATGCTGTTCCTTGTAGTGCCAATGGGAGATCCTGGGGGTGGCTCCAGGGTAAGTTAGCTCTCTGTCTGGAAGTGTTTTAGTAATAGCCTTTATCATGAGGCCTACTGTGACAAATTACATGGCCCTATGTGGGCACTGCTATTATGTAGGTTAGGACTGCTGTATCGGAGAAGCCGTGACGTGGCCAGCAGCTAAACATGTGTTTGCAAACATTTGTGACTAATTCTCTGAATTTTATTACCAGATAGGTTCAGGGATGGTTACAGGTAATTTTCAGTGTGCGGAAGGGAATTTAGGGGTGGGGATTTGCACCCCCCTCCTCTCTGTCTGTCTATCTGGATACCATATAAACATATAGGTATTTGGTCATTCTAATGGCTCCACTTAACTTCGGCCCATCTGTTATTTTATGGAAGATTCAGTTAAATCGAATGCAGGGAGCGTGTATGGATTAACCAAATCCATCTCCCCCCGAGGCCAGGAATGTATGCCGAGAGACATAGGTGGATATTATTAACAGAGACAGGTGACGTAAAGGGGGAGGAGACATGCCCAAGCTGTATTTGTGGGTGCAGCATTGGAGGTGACAAGGGCTGTAGCAAACAGACGGTGGGGACATAATGACAGGTTGGCGGAGTCAAGTGATGCCCATATAATGAACAGCCTGCAGACAGAAAATAAAAAGAAATGACTGAGAAATTGTATTTTACACTGTGAAGTTGCACTAAAATAATTTATGACTCAGAACAGGTGTCTAACTTTGTTTGGCTCTCTGTCACCACCTTCATCTAACCAACTACAAGTGGTACTGCAGCTGCTGTTCCTTTTTCATTTAACCTCCAATTTCCCAAGAGGTATTTGTTTTTTTTTTTATACTTACAGAGCTTTCAGACACTCATAAACCCTCCCCAACCACCTGCAAATTGCCCTGCCTATACAATTTAAAGAAAATGTACTTTAAGTCATATTTCATAATAATGTTATATCATTTTTCAATAAAGCAGCACCATTTGTATATTTAGGCTTTAAACACATTCACTTCTGGCATAATGTCTTCTGGGTATTATGATAAAAAGACCTGACAGTTTTATTACCAATTGCACAGGGAAGCACTTACAAACCAGAAGGCATGGTCAGCAGTCTTTGGCCACCAGGTGGAGACAGTGTAACTACTGAAGTCAATGTAAATCATTTGCAAAGATCAAGACGTACAGTGCATCCCCCGTACAGTATGTCTTAATGATTTCAGTTAACATGCTTCATTGGCTTAAGTTCTAGAATACATATGGCTTATTATCAATACGCAAAATAATATATTTTGTTGGATTTTTTTTTCCAAAATTTTTTAATCCAATATTACTCCTTAAATCTAAATGATACTTTAATATAAAATATGTATACAAGTAGCCGATTATTGTATCCGACATTAAACCTGACCTGACCAGTATTTACAGTAAATACTGTAGGCACCAAAACACAGAGTATTACTGCGCTAAAGAAAATACCATATTAATTTAAAGAGAAATGGGATAATAAACTAAAAGTTAATGGCCATTTAACTACAAAACGTTTCAGCCAAAATATAGCTTCAGATAGATGTAAAACAGTATGTACAGTATATAGGGGTCAATCCGCCCCGCCATAAATACCCCCCCCCCCCCCCCCCCCACTCGTGGCTTTCCTTCTTGTTGGAATGCTGGCACCGATGTTTTGATCAGTGTCGGCAATCCGACCGCCGGGATCCTAACTGGATCCTATTGAATTGACCCCAGAGAAGATTAGTATAGAGCAGGGGTGGAGAACCTTCGGTCCTCCAGCTGTTGTTAAACTACAGATCCCAGCATGCCCTGCAACAGTTTTAGCATGGCCAAAAAGCAAAACTGTAGCAAGGCATGCTGGTACGTGTAGTTCTACAACAACTGGAGGGCCAAAGGTTCCTCACCCCTGGTACAGAGTAAGTGCTTGAGCTGGTGCTGCCCAATATACCACATAAAACTTCACATTCCATTACATTAAACAGTTGCTTTATTTGAAATAATATAATAATAATAATAATAATAATAATAATAATAATAATACATTATAGTTTTTTTGGGGATTTCAATGACAACTTCTTAATATAATGTTAAATAAAGAAATATATTGTATTCTATTTTTTTTTTTAAATACTTTTTTTATCATGAGAAGAAATATTAGATTATTATTATATTACAATATTGTTTTCTGTTTCTAATTATCCCATCAGGCTTACAGAAATAGATAAGGGGGTGTTCAATACAATGAGGGTCAAACACAATATAAACATGCATGTCTCTTTTTGTGTCTCGTACGCAGTAAGTGTTCCTCATGAATGTTCATGTTGCTTGTTGTGACTGGACTGAGATATGATTGCAGGCATTTTGTGCGACCTACATGGTAACCCTCAGCAGGCTTAGACAGCTAGGAGGTGTCATCTATGTGTATGGTCTGTCAGTTTTAATAATACTTTCTTTGTAACTTGGAGCCAAGTTAATATGCACATTGGAGGAGGTGTACAAATGCTGTCTGTTTGCTCTCTAGAACAGAACATGTGTAACCCTGAAATAAAGGAATTCCTCTGTGATTTCACGGTCCATACTACATTTGCTATTTTTAAAAATCAGACTTTTTCTGGCCTAGAAATGCCTATGAATCCCCAGTTCTCCCAGTCTCCAGGGGCTTTCTCTTCATAGTGCCATTGTGCTGCATAAAGCAAACAGACAACTAAGCAGGTACAGTAACATAACTATGCTGGAGGAAGAGAGATGCAGATGCACACTCTTATCACTAACAACACTGATAGTAAAAATAATTTAAATAAACCCTCACAATTAACATGTGTGCTAAGAACTTCAGTTATACTCCATGTTAATTGTGAGGGTTTATTTAAATTATTTTTACTATCAGTGTTCTTAGTGCTAAGAGTGTGCATCTGCATCTCTCTTCCCCCAGCATAGTATTAGAAGCCTCAGCATGATAGCACCTCTTTATATCTTTAGTATTAGGGTGTGCAGTCCAGGTTCCCCCCTTTTTTCCCACTATATTTGTGTATATATTGTACATTGGAAGGCAAGGCTTCCTTCCTCTGGTATTGGCACTCCTCCCATTCACCCTCAGGTGTTTTAATTAGCTGGGTTCCTGCATTTCAGATCACACATTGATAAGGCCCTATTCAGAGGTAAGTCCTGAATAAATGTATAGAATGTGATAGTATTAGGAATGTTAGGGACCCATGTGATAAAGTCACCTGGCCGCGGTACATGGGCCCGCATATTTGCGCAAATGTGTGCTAAGGGGTGGTCTTCAGTATGCCGGCTGTCGGGATCCCGGCGCACAGTATACCGGCGCCGGGATCCCGACAGCCGGCATACCGACACTTATTCTCCCTCGTGGGGGTCCACGATCCCCCTGGAGGGAGAATAAAATAGTGCCCGCAGCGTGGCGAGCGCAGCTAGCCCGCAAGGGGCTCATTTGTGCTCGCCACACAGTCGGTAAGCCGGCGGTCGGTATGGTATGCTGGGCGCTGGGAGCCCGACCGCCGGCATATCGTAGTGAACCCGTGCTAAGAACTTCAATTATAGTCCATGTTAATTGTGAGGGTTTATTTAAATTATTTTTGCCATTAATGTTCTTAGTGCTAAGAGTGTGCATCTGCATCTCTCTTCCCCCAGCAGAGTATTAGAAGCCTCAGCATGATAGCACCTCTTGATATCTTTAGTAATAGGATGTGCAATCCAGGTTACCCCCATTTTTACAGTAATATAACTAGTCTGCACTGGAACACCAAAACACCTACTGTATATCTAAAAGTACTGCCACATTATGGGCCAATTCAGGCCTGATTGCTGCAACGGCAGTGATCGCAGCCTGAAGCCCTAAGTGTTGTGCGCACGCGCAGCGGCTGCACTGCGCGTACGCACACAGTGAGATTGCCTCTGTCTGATTGACAGGCAGAGGCGGTCACGGGGCAAGAGGCGGCATGGCAGCGGCGTTTTAACGCCTTTGCGGGGGCGCTGTCCGGACAATGCAGACGTGTACAGACCATTGCTGGGGCTAATTTTAGCACATGTACGATCAGCTCTGAATTGAAAATGAATATAGCATGAATGAATTGCTGTTAATATTACTTTTTCCTAATACAATTTCATACAAAAACAAATATGTTTATAAATGAGGGACATGGTTTAATACAATCTTTTGTCCAAGCAAAAAATCCTTAGACTTCTCCTAAAGGTACATTCAAACCAATGATGGGCGATAGAGTTGACACCTTGGAATGAACTTTCAGATCAGGTTTAAATTCATTTTATCTGAACTATATTGAGGGGCAGATGTACTAAGGGGATATCCAACTACCCGCAATACATTACCGCGAGTAATGATATCGCCCGGCGCTACCCTATTAGCCCCAATAAGCCAGCACGAGATGCAGCTTATAAGGGTTTCTGTTGCTGCACCTAGTGCCGACTCCTGGCAGCTCCTAGTGCAGCGCTGACCTCCGGATTCCCGGTCATGTGACTGCTTCCCCTTCAGGTGGAGGGGGGCTGCGGTGCTGCTTCGGCTTCCCTGTCAGGTGTCCTGGCACTGAGTGCTGTCTCCTGGGCCGTGGCACCCTCACTGCTGTCCCAGCCTGCTGCTGCTGCAGTGGGCATGGGAAACTGCAGATGACCGCGGCTTCTTTGGGATTTTGTTTCGCCTGCTTGAGGCAGGCGAAGCCAAATCCCCGGAGACAACCTAATTGGATAACCTTTAAAAAAAATTGGTGAAACATCGGAAAAAAGTGCAAAAAAGCTTTGTTTTTTCAGACCCGATGTTTTATCTTTTGTAATCGGATACCGCCCTAAAAGCCATGGAAAGTGATAAATTTTGCGGTGATAAAATACCAGCCAATCAGCTCCTAACTGTCATGTTACAGGCTGCGTTAGAAAAATGACAGTTAGGAGATGGTTGGTTGGTATTTTTTCACCGTGAAATGTATCACTTTTCAGGTTTAGTACATCTGGCACTGAGTGTGGATAGGGAACAGACTCAATGCCATTTACTGTTGACATACAGTACATCCAGAAAGTATTCACAGCGCTTCACTTTTTCCAAATTTTGTTATGTTACAGCCTTATTCCAAAGTGGAATAAATTAATTTTTTCCCTCAAAATTCTACACACAATACCCCATAATGACAACGCGAAAAAAGTTTTTTGCAAAATTATTAGAAATAAAAAACTAAGAAATCACATGTATATAAGTATTCACAGCCTTTGCCATGAAGTTCAAAATTGAGCACAGGTGCATCCTGTTTCCCCTGTCTATATAAGGTTCCACACTTGAGAGAGCACGTCTAAGCACAAACCAAGCAGGAAGTCAAAGGAATTGTCTGTAGACCTCAGAGACTGTATTGTCTCAAGGCACAAATCTGGAGAAGGGTACAGAAAAATATCTGCTGCACTGAAGGTCCCAATGAGCACAGTGGCCTCTATCATCCGTAAATGGAATAAGTTTGGAACTACCAGGACCCTTCCTAGAGCTGGCCGTCCGTCTAAACTGAGCAATCGGGGGAGAAGGGCCCTAGTCAGGGAGGTAACCAAGGACCTGATGGTCACTTTGTCAGAGCTACAGCATTCCTCTGTGGAGAGAGGAGATCCTTCCAGAAGGACATCCATCTCTGCAGCAATCCACCAATCAGGCCTGTATGGTAGAGTGGCCAGACGGGAGCCATGCCTTAGTAAAAAGCACATGGCACATGGAGTTTGCCAAAATGCACCTGAAAGACTCTCAGACCATGATAAACAAAATTCTCTGGTCTGATGAGACAAAGATGGAACTCATTGGCGTAGATGCCAGATATGACATCTTTGGATGAAACCAGGCACCGCTCATCACCAGGCTAATACCATCTTTAAAGTGAAGCATGGTGGTGGTAGCATCATGATGTAGAGATGTTTTTCAGTGGCAGGAACTGGAAGACTAGTCAGGATAGAGGGAAAGAAGAATACACAATGTACAGAGAAATCCTGGATGAAAACCTTCTCCAGAGCGCTCTTGACCTCACAATGGGGCGACGGTTCATCTTTCAGCAGTACAAAGACCCAAAGCACACAGCCAAGATATCAAAGAAGTGGCTTCAGGACAACTCTGTGAATGTCCTTGAGTGGCCCAGCCAGAGTCCAGACACGAATCCGATTGAACATCTCTAGAGAGATCTGATATGAAAATGTTTGTGGACCGACGCTTCCCATCCAACCTGATGGAGCTTGAAAGATGCTGCAAAGAGGAATAGGCTAAACTGCCCAAAGATAGGTGTGCCAAGTTTGTGGCATCATATTGAAAAAATACTTGAGGCTGCCAAAGGTGCACCAACAAAGTATTGAGCAAAAGCTGTGACTAATTATGTACATGTGATTTCTTAGTTTTTTATTTTTAATAAATTTGCAAAAATCTCAAAAAAACTTTTTTCACGTTGTAATTATGGGGTATTGTGTGTAGAATTTTGAGGGGAAAAAATTAATTTATTCCATTTTGGAATAAGGCTGTAACATAACATAGGCCCTCATTCCGAGTTGTTCGCTCAGTAATTTTCTTCGCATCGCATCGATTTTCCGCTAATTGCGCATGCGCAATGTTCGCACTGCGACTGCGCCAAGTAAATTTGCTATGAAGATTGGTATTTTACTCACGGCATTACAAGGTTTTTTTCTTCGTTCTGGTGATCGGAGTGTGATTGACAGGAAGTGGGTGTTTCGGGGCGGAACCTGACCCTTTTTTTGGGAGTGTGTGAAAAAACGCTGCCGTTTCTGGGAAAAACGCAGGAGTGGCTGGAGAAATGGGGGAGTGTCAGGGCGAATGCTGGGTGTGTTTGTGACGTCAAACCAGGAACGACAAGCACTGAACTGATCGCACTGGAAGAGTAAGTCTCGAGCTACTCAGAAACTGCACAGAGAAATCTTTTCACAAAATTGCGAATACTTCGTTCGCAATTCTGCTATGTTAAGATACACTCTGAGAGGGCGGCGGCTTAGCGTGTGTAATGCTGCGAAAAGCGGCTAGCGAGCGAACAACTCGGAATGAGGGCCATAATGTGGAAAAAGTGAGGCGCTGTGAATACTTTCCAGATGCACTGTAGGAACAGTTTTTTTCTGAGAGAAAGATATAGATGGTAGGCCTGAAACTGAGTGAGTACTTCCCCTGCTATGGTGGCATGTCATGCGCAAAAATGCCCATGAAATAGTGTGTGCTGTGAAGAGACAACATGTTGCTGTAGGGGCAAGTCCAGACGCCACAGAGGCATACAGGGGAAATTCCATAGGCTACAGTTTTTGGATATATTTAATAAGATTTATGTATATACTGTAGTTATATACCAACTCAGTGCATAACATGGACTATAGACTACAGTATATCATTACACATACACAGCTCTGTGTCACTAACTGCTCTGCATGCTCTGGGGTCACAGTGCGCTTGTGCTGTGATTTGCTGAGACCCTGGTTGCAGTGCGATGTATGGTATACCGCAGCTTGATGGACATGCTGAAGGCATTTGGGGGAGGAGAAGGAGACCTTGCTTAAAACAGAGGTGTGTTACCTTCATGTTGGGGGAGTGCAGAAGCCAGAGATTGCATCTTCCGGTGCAGATTGTCTGGCCTCGGTACCTTTGTTGCAATGGACATTCTGAGCAACCTCAGGGTTACTCACTGTCTGATGGTCCACCCAATGTTGCCGATGGTGATCTGTTGCTGCATCATCAGACGCATTTAGTGGAACGAAGAAGGCACAGATGGGTGTCTCCTTTCACAAGACGGCACATTCATTATTTACATACCTTCTCATATCCGTGGCTACTGAAGATGCAGCACTGATCGCCATAGGCAGATTTAGATCTCATGGGGCCCTTAGTAAGACACGGATTTGAAGCCCCCTTTCCTCAAACAATCCTCCGTGTGCCCCTCAACCAATTGTAGCAGACAGTCCCCCACTCATTGTGCCGCCTCCAGTCAATGTACGCTCCTTGATCTGCCCCCCATCTGATTATAGCAGGTTTATGGTAGTTGTACTAGAGTACTTAAAATCACACTGTAGACACTGCGCACAGGCAGATGCAGGCAAGTGGCATCTGGCAGCTATCTAGTCACTGACAGCCTGCCGGGAGTATTTAGCCAGCCCAGCACTCGTACATTTTCAGCAGAAATAAGAAATGCCATCTCGACTCCATGATCTGTCAGCGAAACCCCTGGGATCTGCCAGGTCCTTGCGGCTGCTTTGGTTGCCTAGTGGTAAATTTGCTACTGCATGGTGGTGAGTTCGCTAACTCAATTGCCAGACCTCATATATTAGAGTCTGACTAAAGTAGAGATGTGCGGCGGGCACTTTTCGTGTTTTGGTTTTGGTTCTGGTTCCATACTCGTGTTTTGGACCTGGTTTGGTTTTGCCAAAACCATCCTTTCGGGTTTTGGTTTTGGATAGGGTGATTTTTAAAAAAAAACATAAAAAACAGCTAAAATCACAGAATTTGGGGGTAATTTTGATCCTACGGTATTATTAACCTCAATAACATTCATTTCCACTCATTTCCAGTCTATTCTGAACACCTCACAATATTGGTTTTAGGCCAAAAGGTTGCACCGAGGTGGCTGTATGACTAAGCTAAGCGAAGGATGGCAGATTTAAAAAATAGGCCCCAAACAGCACATCATGCAAATAAGTAAAAGAGGTGCAATGAGGTAGCTGTATGACTAAGCTTAGCGACACAAGTATGCAGCACAAACACCTGGCCCATCTAGGAGTGGCACTGCAGTTGCAGACAGGATGGAACTAAAAAAAACTAAGCGCCAAACTGCACATCATGCAAAGAAGTAAAAGAGGTGCAATGAGGTAGCTGTATGACTAAGCTAAGCGACACAAGTGTGCAGCACAAACACCTGGCCCATCTAGGAGTGGCACTGCAGTGGCAGACAAGATGGGAGATTTAAAAAATAGGCCCCAAACAGCACATCATGCAAAGTAGTAAAAGCGGGGCAATGAGGTAGCTGTATGATTAAGCTAAGCGACATAAGTTTGCGGCACAAACACCCGGCCCATCTAGGCATGGCACTGCAGTTGCAGACAGGATGTCACTTAAAAAAACTAGTCCCCAAACAGCACATCATGCAAAGAAGTTAAAGAGGTGCAATGAGGTAGCTGTATGACTAAGCTAAGCGACACAAGTGTGCGGCACAAACACCTGGCCAATCTAGGAGTGGCACTGTAGTTGCAGACAGAATGGAACTTAAAAAAACTAGTCCCCAAACAGCAAAGAAGTAAAAGAGGTGCAATGAGGTAGCTGTATGATTAAGCTAAGCGACACAAGTGTGCGGCACAAACACCTGGCCCATCAAGGAGTGGCACTGCAGTGGCAGACAGGATGGGAGATTTAAAAAATAGGCCCCAAACAGCACATCATGCAAAGTATTAAAAGAGGGGCAATGAGGTAGCTGTATGACTTAACTAAGCGACAAA
The DNA here is from genome assembly GCF_028390025.1 of Pseudophryne corroboree. Taxonomy (NCBI): domain Eukaryota; kingdom Metazoa; phylum Chordata; class Amphibia; order Anura; family Myobatrachidae; genus Pseudophryne; species Pseudophryne corroboree. The sequence continues at coordinate 146,050,924 of NC_086447.1, forward strand.
AGTGTGCGGCACAAACACCTGGCCCATCTAGGCATGGCACTGCAGTTGCAGACAGGATGGCACTTAAAGAAACTAGTCCCCAAACAGCACATCATGCAAAGTAGTAAAAGAGGTGCAATGAGGTAGCTGTATGACTAAGCTAAGCGACACAAGTGTGCGGCACAAACACCTGGCCCATCTAGAAGTGGCACTGTAGTTGCAGACAGGATGGCACTTGAAAAACTAGTCCCCAAACAGCACATCATGCAAAGAAGTAAAAGAGGTGCAATGAGGTAGCTGTATGACTAAGCTAAGCGACAAAAGTGTGCGGCACAAACACCTGGCCTATCTAGGAGTGGCACTGCAATGGCAGACAGGATGGCACTTAAAAAAACTAGGCCCCAAACAGCACATCATGCAAAGGAAAAAAAGAGTTGCAATAAGGTCGCTGTTTGACTAAGCTAAGCGACACAAGTGTATGTAACAAACAACATGGGACATGCTGGAATTTTCCCAGATATAATACACGCACAATATTGGTGGCACAGGTGTTACGTTCTTTGTGCTCCGAACGAATGATATGGAGTGGTAAGTCCCGAGCACAAGAACTTGACGCTGAAATGAGGACTTGGTAACAACAAACTAACAGTATGTGCGGCACGGCCGCCAAAGGGTAAGAAAACCAAGGTAAGCTATCCAAACCCTACATAGCACCGCCGTATACCAGGAAGGACAGCTATGGCGGAACACCTCCGCAAAAACACCAAAAGGAACAAGAATAAATGGAATTCCACGGCCCAGGCCGCAAGGCGCGGCTGAAGGCCACTACTCTCAACACCGGGAACAACCGTAAGCGAACCGGAATCTTCGGATCTCTAATGCAGGAGACGACCGGCAGGAAGGCAGGGAGAAGTACAACGATCGACTTTTGACACCAGGAATCAGGACCACCAGAACAAGATGACTGGACTACAGAACACAGGACAGGGAATCTTCTCCAGAGCAGGAACAGCTCACAGGAGGCTATCACTGGCATCTGGGTAATGCACTGAGACAGAATATAACAGGGAGCCCTCCAATAGCTGCAGAGAAACTAATTGGTAATGTCGTGCAGCTGCCTTGCTGCACGACTCACAGCTAAACAGGTGTATTAGATTCACATGGCAATGGGGAACGCGGTCCACCTGTGGCATCCCCGTTGCCATGGACCCGGAGGCTCGGCGCGCCCGGCGTCCTGGCGTTGCTAGGCGCCCGGCGGCTCAGTGCGCACGGCGTCTTGGCGTTGCTAGGCGCCGTGCTGGAGAACAGGGAGGCATGGCGGCCGTGACTGTTACTCGGAGAGCCGCCGTGCCTAACAGTACCACCCCCTTGATGAGGGGTTAAAGAACCCCTAGATCCGGGTTTCTGAGGAAATTCCTGAAAGAACAACCTCTTGAGTCTAGGGGCATGTAAATCCTTGTCCAGGACCCAAGACCTTTCCTCCGGGCCATACCCTTTCCAATGAACCAAAAAATAGAGCCGACCACGAGAAAACTTAGAATCTAAGACTTTTTCCACAAGGAACTCTTGTTGACCCTGAACATCCACCGGAGGTCTACCCTGGAAAGTCTTCCGAGGAAATCTCTTGGAAAAAATATATGGCTTCAAAAGAGAACAGTGGAAAGTGTTGCCGATTTTAAGTGATTTAGGCAACCGTAGCCGAAAAGCCACTGGATTGACTTTCTTGACAATAAGAAATGGTCCAATAAATCTGGGTCCCAATCTAGCCGAGGGTTGTTGGAGCTTGATGTTGCGGGTTGACAACCACACCTTTTCCCCCACCTTAAATGTGTACGGGCGTCGGGACCTATCAGAAAAAACTTTATCTCGGAAAGCAGCCTTCTTAAGGGCAAGGTGTACCTTCCTCCAAATAACTGTGAGACGGGAAGTTAAGGTCAACGAAGAAGCTGGACAATGAGGGGTAAAGGAATTGGCTCTAGGATGAAAGCCCAGGACCAAAAAGAACGGAGACTCCTTGGTGGAAGAATGGCAGGAGTTATTATAGGCAAACTCGGCCAGAGGAAGAAAATCTGACCAATCGTTCTGAAGTTTGGCAGAATAAAGACGTAAATATTGTTTTAGTGACTGATTGACACGTTCGGTCTGTCCATTAGACTGTGGATGGTATCCAGAAGTTAAAGAGAGTTTCATGTTTAATGAGGCACAAAAACGTTTCCAAAAAACGGGCAATGAATTGTGGTCCCCGGTCTGACACTATATCCATGGGTAAACCATGAAGCCTGAAGACATGGCGGAGAAACAGAACTGACAAAACTTGAGCGGAGGGTAATCGGGGAAGAGCAATGAAGTGGGCCATTTTGCTAAAACGGTCCACCACTACCCAAATTACCCGGAATCCGGATGAAAGAGGAAGATCCACCACGAAATCCATGGAAATGTGTGACCATGGCCTGAGTGGAATAGCAAGAGGCATGAGTTGCCCGACGGGCAGAGACCGGGATATCTTGTGCTGAGCACAAACCTGACAGAAAAGGACAAATTCCCTTACATCCTTGGAAAGATTAGGCCACCACACCGAGCGAGAGATTAACTCCAAGGTTTTAGCAATACCTGGATGACCAGAAACCTTACTATCATGAAACTCAGCAAGGACAGAGCCTCTCAAGAACTCAGGGACGAAGAGACGATCAGCAGGAGTATCACTGGGAGCCTGCTGCTGAAACTTGACTAGCTGTGTGAATAAATCCTGTGTGAGGCCGGCCCGGATGATGGATGATGAGACAATGGGGGTTACGGGAGAGTGGTTATTGTGAGCAGGAAGAAAACAACGTGACAGGGCATCGGCTTTGGTATTCTTAGAACCGGGCCTGAAGGTGATGATGAACTTGAATCGAGTAAAAATCAGCGCCCAATATGCCTGCCGAGCATTTAGCCGCTTTGCTGATTCAATATACTGCAGATTCTTGTGGTCTGTGAACACAGTAATGGTATGCTTCGCTTCCTCATGCCAGTGCCTCCACTCCTCGAAAGCCCATTTAACTGCCAACAACTCTCGATTACCAACATCATAGTTGGATTCTGCGGAGGAGAATTTCCTGGACTTGAAGGCACAAGGGTGTAACTCCAGAGACTCTGGGTCTTCTTGAGAAAGGATGGCTCCCACTCCAACCTCTGAGGCGTCCACCTCGACAATAAAGGGAAGATCTGGGTTAGGGTGTCTGAGTACTGGAGCTGAGACAAAGGCCTGTTTTAGGGCCTGGTAGGCAGACTTGGCTTGAGGCGACCAATTGGGAGGATTTGCTCCTTTCTTAGTCAACGCCACAATAGGAGCAACTAAATCTGAAAAGGCATGAATAAAACGCCTATAATTCGCAAAACCTAAGAATCGCTGGATTGCCTTTAAGTTAGTGGGTTGCGTCCAGTTTAGGATTGCCTGGAGTTTCTTTGGTTCCATGTAAAACCACTTCGGAGAAATAATATACCCTAAAAAGGACACCTCTGTGATATGGAAATCACATTTCTCCAATTTGGCGTACAAGTGATTCTCCCGTAACCTCTGTAGTACTAGTCGCACATGGACCACATGCTGTTCGGAAGACTCAGAATAAATCAAAATGTTGTCTAAATAAACGACCACGAACTTCCCTAGAAAGTCGCGGAGGACATCGTTAATAAGATCCTGAAACACCGCAGGAGCATTAGACAGACCAAATGGCATTACAAGATATTCGTAATGTCCAGATTGTGTACTGAAAGCCGTTTTCCACTCATCCCCAGATCTTATTCGAATGAGGTTGTAGGCCCATCTAAGATCAATTTTGGAAAAAATAACCGCAGTTTGGAGCTGATCAAACAGTACCGAAATCAACGGCAAGGGGTATGTGTTTTTAATAGAGATTTTATTCAAGGCCCGATAATCAATACACGGTCTAAGGGATCCGTCTTTTTTCTCAACAAAAAACCCCCCTGCACTTAACGGAGATTTCGAGGGCCTAATAAACCCCTTCTTCAGACTCTCCTGTACATAATCATTCATAGCCTTAGTCTCGGGGCTATATAATGCATATAGTCTCCCTTTTGGCAGAGTGGCACCGGGGACTAAGTCAATGGCACAGTCATATGACCGATGAGGAGGCAGAATATCTGCATTACCCTTAGAAAAAACATCAGCAAAATCCTGATATTCCGAAGGTATAAGTTTCGGAGTGACAGCCGCGACCCGGACTGGACGAGAAATACATTCTTTAACACAAAAGGGACCCCACTGGGAAATTTCCCCAGACCGCCAATCTATGGTGGGATTATGAAAGGCAAGCCAGGGGTGACCTAAAACAACAGGTACAGCCGGACAATGAGTAAGATAAAACTCAATTTTCTCAGAATGTAAGGCCCCCACTGTCAGTTGAACTGGAGGGGTGCGATGAGTAATTAACACATTAGAGAGTGGACCACCGTCTAACCCGTGCATGGTGATAGGTCTATCTAAATGAAACAGCAGAATTCCCAGAGCCTCAGCCCAGGCAAGATCCATAAAATTCCCAGCAGCTCCGCTGTCAATGAAGGCTGACACAAACGAACTGCGACTTCCAGAAGAAATTTTTACAGGAACTAACAAGGAATCGTTTGAGGAGATTAACTGCAGACCCAAGTGAACCCCCTCACAATTCACTTGGTCAGAGTGTTCCCCTGCTTATTTGGGCAGTTACGCGCAACATATCCCTTCCCACCACGATATAAGCAGAGCCCTGAATTTAGCCTTCTGGCTCTTTCTTCTGGAGACATCCGGGAGAGACCCACTTGCATAGGCTCCTCGACGTCCTCAGGGAAAGCATATACACATGGACTAGACCTGAAATTAGCCCCTCTTTCAGCCCTCCGTTCTCGGAGACGACGGTCAATCTTAATAGCAAGCTCCATGAGCTTATCCAGAATCTCCGGAACTGGATACTGAAGAAGACTATCCTTAATTACTTCAGACAAACCGAGACGAAACTGACTGTGCAGTGCAGGATTATTCCAGCCACAGTTGTTCGACCAACGGCGAAATTCCATACAATGGCCCTCATTCCGAGTTGTTCGCTCGCAAGCTGCTTTTAGCAGCTTTGCACGGGTTCACTACGATATGCCGGCGGTCGGGCTCCCGGCGACCAGCATACCGGCGCCGGGAGCCCAACCGCCGGCTTACCGACAGTGTGGCGAGCGCAAATGAGCCCCTTGCGGGCTCGCTGCGCTCGCCACGCTACGGGCACGGTGGCGCGCTACGCGCGCCACACTATTTTATTCTCCCTCCAAGGGGGTCGTGGACCCCCACGAGGGAGAATTAGTGTCGGTATGCCGGCTGTCAGGATCCCGTCGCCGGTATACTGTGCGCCGGGATCTTGTCAGTCGGCATACAGAAGACCACCCCTTTGCACACGCTAAGCTGCCGCCTACTGGGAGTGAATCTTAACATAGTAGATTTGCGAATGAAAGATTAGCAGATTTGCGAATAGACAGTTCTTAGCAGTTTCTGAGTAGCTCGAGACTTACTCTGCCACTGCGATCAGTTCAGTCAGTTTCGTTCCTGGTTTGACGTCACAAACACACCCAGCGTTCACCCAGACACTCCCCCGTTTCTTCAGACACTCCCGCGTTTTTCCCAGAAACGGCAGCGTTTTTTCGCACACACCCATAAAACGGCCAGTTTCCGCCCAGAAACACCCACTTCCTGTCAATCACACTACGATCACCAGAACGAAGAAAAAACCTTGTAATGCCGTGAGTAAAATACCTAACTTAATAGCAAATTTACTTGGCGCAGTCGTACTGCGGACATTGCGCATTCGCATTAGCGACTAATCGCTTCGTTGCGAAAAAAAATAACAAGCGATCAACTCGGAATGACCACCAATATGCCTTTTTACCATGTTTAAGTGCACGTAAGTGGCTTTCGGCCGATGCTTCCCTATTCCGGATCATCATACAATAAGCCTAACGATTGGAAGAAGGCATCTACAGTTTGTAAGGCTGCATCATCAGATTTTTACCCAAACGCCCAGGTTTGGGGATCGCCTTGAAGCAAAGACATCACAATGCCCACCCACTGAGACTCTGTACCCGAAGACCGGGGCCTTAACCGAAAATACAGTTTACAGGCTTCCTTAAAATTAAAAAAATCTTTTCGGTTACCCGAAAAGCGATCGGGAAGGTGCATTTTTGGTTCAGGAGTCACACCCGGGGAAGCCCGCAGGAGATCTTCCTGCGACCTTACCCGAAGGGTAAGATCCTGCACCATCTGGGTGAGTTCCTGAATCTGATTGGCCAAAAGCTGATTGGGATTCATGAGGAGTTTCAACACTTCCCAGTTAGAATATTGGATTAATTGTGTTTATGTTTAATTTTGTTTGTTTCTTTTTGGGCCGGTGATAATGTTAATTTCTTTGTGCTCCGAACAAATGATATTGAGTGGTAAGTCCCGAGCACAAGAACATGACGCTGAAATGATGACTTGGTATAAACAATAACCCCTAGCAACCTAACTCCGTTGTTTCACCTGCGTGGTCCGTCTACGCCTGCGAGACTATGTGTTCTTGGGCCCACGGCAGCCGCGTTTGAAGGGCGGATTAGGTCTGCCCAACTCAGATGCCCCCCGGTCTTAGTATGGGACAAGGCGTAAACGGAGACGGGATGATAACAAGGGGACCTCTAACTAAACACAAAAACTGAGCTAGGGGCTACTTCAGAACAACAAACTAATAGTATGTGCGGCACGGCCGCCAAAGGGAAAGAAAACCAAGGTACGCTATTCAAACCCTACACGGCACCGCCGTATACCAGGAAGAACAGCTATGGCGGAACACCCCCGCAAAAACACCAAAAGGAACAAGAATAAATGGAATTCCACGGCCCAGGCCGCAAGGCGCGGCTGAAGGCCGCTACTCACAACACCGGGAACAACCGTAAGCGGAATCTTCGGATCTCTAATGCAGGAGACGACCGGCAGGAAGGCAGGGAGAAGTACAACGATCGACTTTCAACACCAGGAATCAGGACCACCGGAACAAGATGACTGGGCTACAGAACACAGGACAGGGAATCTTCTCCAGAGCAGGAACAGCTCACAGGAAGCTATCACTCTGGGTAATGCACTGAGACAGAATATAACAGGGAGCCCTCCAATAGCTGCAGAGAACCTAATTGGTAATGTCGTGCAGCTGCCTTGCTGCATGACTCACAGCTAAACAGGTGTATTAGATTCACATGGCAACGGGGAACGCGGTCCGCCTGTGGCGTCCCTGTTGCCATGGACCCAGCGGCTCGGCGCGCACGGTGTCCTAGCGTTGCCAGGGACCTGGCGGCTCAGCGCGCCCGGCGTCCTGGCATTGCTAGGCGCCTGGCGGCTCAGCGCGCAAGGCGTCCTGGCATTGCTAGACGCCGTGCGGGAGAACAGGGAGGCGCGGCTGCCGTGACTGTTACTCGGAGAGCCGCTGCGCCTAACAAAAGGAGAGCATACCCCTAAACCACACACACACACACGGCAAAGCCTGTAAAATTATTTGGATAATAATAACCCTTTTATTTGGAGCTATTATAACAATATGCAGAACAGGCGAGCATACCCCTACAACACACAGGGCAAACCCTGTAAAAATGATTTGTATAATAATATAAGTAATGTATAGAAGCCTTTTATTTGGAGTAAATAATATACAGCACAGGAAACCACCACTGGACTTATGGCAGCAAAAGACACCACCACTGGACTGATGCAGCACAATACAGCATCAATGGACTGGACTTATATGGCAGTACCCCTGGACATATACGGCAGTACCCCTGGAGTTGTACGGCAGTGTCAGACAGGATGGCACTTTAAAAAATGAGTCCCCAAACAGCACATAATGCAAAAGAAGAAAAAGAGGTGCAAGATGGAATTGTCCTTGGGCCCTCCACCCACCGCTATGTTGTATAAACAGGACATGCACACGTTAACAAACCAATCATTTCAGCGACAGGGTCTGCCACACGACTGTGGCTGAAATGACTGGTTTGTTTGGGCCCCCACCAAAAAAGAAGCAATCAATCTCTCCTTGCACAAACTGGCTCTACAGAGGCAAGATGTCAAACTCATCCTCTGATTCCTCACACCTTTCAGTGTGTAAATCCTCCTCCTCACAGAGTATTAATTCGTCCCCACTGGAATTCACCATCACAGGTCCCTGTGTACTTTCTGGAGGCAATTGCTGGTAAAGGTCTTCCTGGAGGAATTTATAATTCATTTTGATGAACATCATCTTCTCCACATTTTGTTGAAGTAACCTCCTACGCTGATCGCTGACAAGGTTACCGGCTGCACTAAACACTCTTTTGGAGTACACACTGGAGGGGGGGGGGGCAACTTAGGTAAAATAAAGCCAGTTTGTGCAAGGGCATCCAAATTGCCTTTTTTTTCCTGCCAGTATACATACGGACTGTCTGACATGCCTACTTGGATGCTGACACTCATATAATCGTCCACCAGTCTTTCAATGGTAACAGAACCATATGCAGTGACAGTAGACATGTCAGTAATCGTTGGCAGGTCCTTCAGTCCGGACCAGATGTCAGCACTCGCTCCTGACTGCCCTGCATCACCGCCAGGGGGTGAGCTAGAAAATCTTTTCTTTTTCCTCGTAGCCTCAGTTCGGGAGAAAATGAAGGAGGAGCTGTTGACGGGTCACGTTCCTTTTGAGTTGACAATTTTCTCACCAGCAGGTCTTTGAACCTCTGCAGACTTCTGTCTGCCACAAAGAGAGATACAACGTAGGCTTGAAACCTAGGATCGAGCATGGTGGCCACAATGCCTGCAGGACTACTGATGTTCCTGTCTGAGGAGGAAGTTGATGTTGAGGGAGTTGATGGTGTGGCTTGCAGGAGCTTGGGTACAACAGAAAGAAGGGATTTAGGGGTCAGTGGACTGCTTACGCTCTTACCCAAAGGATGTACCTAGGTGGTTAACGTTTATTTTTTTGGGCATCGACTTTGGCAGACGACGTTGATGGCATTTCATCGTCTATGTCATGACTAGTGACAGTAGCTTCAGCACTAGGAGGAAGTGGTTCTTGATCTTTCCCTATTTTATCCTAAATTTTTGTTCTCCATTATTTTTCTAGAGTTATATAACACAATATGCAGCACAGGACAGCGTATCCCTACACCACACAGGGCAAACCCTGTAAAAATTATTTGGATTAAATATTAATAACCCCTTTAAATGGAGTAAATAATATACAGCACAGGACAGTACCACTGGACTTATACGGCAGTACCTCTGGAATTATACGGCAGTATCACTGGACTTATACGCCAGTACCAGTGGAATTATACGGCAGTACCACTGTACTTATATTGCAGTAACACTGGACTGGACTTATACGGCATTATCACTGGATTTATACGCCAGTACCACTGGAATTATACAGCAGTATCACTGGAATTATACGGCAGTACCACTGGACTTGTATGGCAGTACCACTGGACCGGATTTATATGGCAGTTTCACTTGATTTATATGCCAGTACCACTGGAATTATATTGCAGTATCACTGGAATTATACGGCAGTACCACTGGAATTATACGGCAGTACCACTGGACTTATACGGCAGTACCACTAGACAGGATTTATATGGCAGTTTCACTGCACTTATACACCAGTACCACTGGAATTATACGGCAGTATAACTGGAATTATAAGGAATTACCACTGGATTTATACAGCAGTATCACTGGACTGGATTGATATGGCAGTATCACTTCACATATACGCCAGTACCACTTAAATGGCAGTATCACTGGAATTATATTCAGTACTACTGGACTTATACGGCAGTACCACTGGACTGGATTTATACAGCAATACCACTGGATGTATACAGCAGTACCACTGGATTTATAATTTATACTGCAGAACCACTTGAATTATACGGCAGTACCACTGGAATTATATGGCAGTATCACTGGAATTTCTCTTACGTCCTAGAGGATGCTGGGGTCCACATAAGTACCATGGGGTATAGACGGGTCCACTAGGAGCCATTGGCACTTTAAGAGTTTGAGAATGTGGGCTGGCTCCTCCATCTATGCCCCTCCTACCAGACTCAGTTTAGAAAATGTGCCCAGAGGAGCCGGTCACAGCTAAGGGAGCTCCATAGGAGTTTCTCTGGTTTTATTATTTTTCTTAGAGTTTAGGCACAGTGAGGCTGCTGGCAACAGCCTCCCTGCTTCGTGGGACTTAGGGGGGAGTAGTGTCCGCCCTGCGGGGTTCGAGCCACTATCTCCGCTGACAGGACACTGAGCTTCTGAGGGTGCTGGTCGTTAGCTGCCCCATGCGAATGCTCACTTCCGCAGCACTGCTGCCACCCCCTAACAGAGCCAGAAGATTCCTATGGCGAGTGAGTCACCGGCCCCCCATAGCAAGTGGGGGAGCTGATGTGAAGATGGCGGCAACAGGGTGGGAGCGCAGTATTAACTGCACTCCGGAGGCCCAGCAGTAAATAGTGCAGTGCTGTGAGGGGCACCCTGAGCCAGCGCCTATACCCTACACTGATCACAAGGCTGTCAGGGACCTTGGAAATGCTGCCAGCACCATTCCTCAGGCCAGTATAAAGATGTGAAGAGTGGGAAGCAGCGCCAAGTTAAGGGAGCTTCTCCTCAGAGCGGACCCAGCAGTGTTCAGCGCCATTTTCTGGCCTGCAGATCCTGTACAGTGACGCTGACAGGGAGAGCTGTCCCTCCAAGCAACTCCAGCTATTCTGTGCGGTACCAGGGGGTTGTAGAAGGGGGGGAAGTGGTGAATTTACTGTGTATTCTATTAAGGTACACAGTCAGTGCCAGGTATTTAGATTATTACTGCCAAGGGAAGCGCTGTGTGTGTGCTGGCTCCAAGCTCTGTGTTTCTCTGTGGCATACTTGGGGAGAAACTGTGTCTGACATTTTCCTGTGTGTGTCGGGTGATTGCTGTCTCACATAGCCATGTCTAGGGACTGTAAATTACTAATTATTTTAAAATAAGACTCTGTGTCTTATGCTGCAGGGGACATTTCCTCTCAGGAGGAATCCATTCCATGTACACAGGAATGTAATGCCTTGTCTCAGATCCCTGTTACTGAGCCTGAGTGGTTAACCTCTATTAAGGGAATGATCTCTCATATCTCTACTAGGGTAGCTCATACTGAGACTGAAACTTAGGTTTTAAAGAAGTCTATGGCAGTTTGGTCAGGTTCTGTTCCTATTCCATCAAAATCCCCTAGCATATACCCACAGAAACATGCACTTGCCCAGATTATGCAAGATGACACGGATGTCGCCTCTGATACGGCAGACATGATGGGGATGTGCCGAGGGGGGCGGCATCCCTTGCAAAGGGGGTGCAGCTCATGATTGAGGCCATTAGAGATGTGTTAAATATTACTGACACAACACCTGAGCAGGTTGGGGAGGCTTACTTCACAGACAATAAGAAAGCCTCAATAACCTTCCCTGCGTCTAAAGAATTAAATGCTTTATTTGAAAAATCCTGGGAGAACCCGGAGAAAAAATTCCAGATTCCCAAAAGGATTCTGGTTGCTTTTCCCTTCCCTGTGGAGGATAGAAAAAATGGGAAAACCCACCCATAGCTGACGCTTCTATTTCCAGACTGTTGAAAAAGGTGGTTTTACCTGTCCCGGGATCTACCGCGTTAAAAGAACTGGCTGATCATAAGATTGACACTACGCTCAAATCCATATACACTGCTTCAGGGGTGGCACTGAGGCCTACTATTGCCTGTGCATTGATCTCTAAAGCTATAGCAAAGTGGTCAGGTACGTTACTAGAGGATTTGGATTCAATAGATAGAAGTGACATTGAATTATTTTTATGTAACATACAGGATTCTGCGGGGTTGATGGTGGAATCCATGAAGGACCTGGGTACGCTGACTGCAAGGAAATCACCATGTCTGTCTCAGCTCGCAGGCGACTCTGGCTACGCCAATGGTCTGCAAACGCGGAATCCAGGAGAAGTGTGGAGAACCTACCCTACACAGGTCAGGCTCTATTTGGGGAAGCATTGGATGCATGGATTTCCACGACAACCGCGGGTAAGTCACCTTTTCTTCCCTCAGCTACACCTTCTACGAAGAAACCCTTTTCTTCATCTGCCTCGCAGTCCTTTCGGACCGCTAAGACAAAAAAGTCCAAGCCTCCTACCACCTTCTTTAGAGGTGGGCGGGCAAAATCCAAAAAGCCTGCATCCGCAGGCTCCCAGGACCAGAAACCTGCTTCTGGTACCTCAAAATCCTCAGCATGACGGAGGACCACACAGCCTGAAGGACGGGCTGGTGGGGGCGAGACTCAGACGTTTCAGCCACGTCTGGGTGTCGTCCGGCCTGGATCCCTGGGTACAGGGTATTGTGTCCCAGGGGTACGGACGAGTTTCAAGAAACCCAACCTCACCGATTCTTCAAATCAGGCTTGCCAACTTTACTGTCAGACAGAACTGTCCTACAGGAAGCTATCCAAAAATTGGAAAAGTCAGAGGTCATTGTTCCAGTTCCACTTCATATGCACAATGTAGGTTACTATTCAAACTTTTGTGGTACCAAAACCGGATGGTTCAGTCAGACCAATTTTGAACTTGAAATCGCTAATCCCTTATCTGAGGGAGTTAATATTCAAGATGGAGTCTGAGAACGGTGATCTCAGGTCTGGAGGAGGGGAAGTTTCTGGTATTCCTGGATATCAAGGATGCGTATCTCCACATTCCGATTTGGCCTCCGCACCAGGCTTATCTCAAATTTGCATTGTTAGACAGTCACTATCAGTTTCAGGCACTGCCATTCGGTCTCTCCATGGGGGTGTTCACCAAGGTGATGGCAGAGATGATGGTTCTCCTCCGCAGACAGGGAGTGAACATAATTCCATACCTGGATGATCTGCTGATAAAGGCGTCGTCCAGGGAGAAGCTGTTGCAGTCCATTGCTCTCACGACTCATCTGCTCAGAGTTCATGGTTGGATCCTGAACCTTCCAAAGTCACAATTGGAGCCAACAAGGAGATTGTCTTTCCTCGACATGGTCCAGAATGTCCTTAAGCCAGCCCGGGTTTCGGTTCATCAGTACATTCGCCTTCTGGGAAAGATGGTTGCAGCCTATGAGACTCTACAATACGGAAGATTTCATGCTCGATCATTCCAACTGGATCTTCTAGACAAGTTGTCAGGTTCTCATCTACATATGCACCTGAGGATACTGCTGTCGCCGAAAGCAAGGATTTCGCTCCTCTGGTGGCTAGAAATGCCTCACCTTCTGGAGGGCCGCAGATTCAGGATTTAGGACTGGATCCTTCTGACCACAGATGCAAGTCTCCGAGGCTGGGGCGCAGTCACTCAAAGGGGAAACCTTCCAAGGAAGGTGGTCAAGTCTGGAATCCAGTCTTCCAATAAACATTCTGGTACTAAGAGCCATATACAACAGTCTTCTCCAAGCGACTCACATTCTGCGAGATCAACCCATTCAGGTGCAGTTGGACAATGTAACAGCAGTGGCCTACATAAACCGACAAGGTGGAACAAAGAGCAGGGCTGCAATGTCAGAGGTAACAAGAATCATCTTCTGGGCGGAAAAGCATGCAGTAGCACTGTCAGCAATGACTTCCTCAGCAGACACGATCTCCATCCAGGAGAGTGGGGCCTCCATCCGGAGGTGTTCACGGAGGTGACAAATCTTTGGGGAGTTCCTCAAATAGACATGATGGCCTCCCGCCTCAAAAAAAACTTCGAAGGTATTGCTCAAGGTCAAGAGACCCGCAAGCAGTGGCGGTGGACGCCCTGATAACTCCGTGGGTGTTCCAGTCACTGTACATGTTTCCTACACTTCCACTAATTCCAAGGGTTCTAAAGCTCATAAGGAGAACAAGAGTTCAAGCAATCCTCATTGCTCTGGACTGGCCAAGAAGGGCTTGGTACGCGGATTTTCTGGATCTACTGCTGGAAGAGATGAGGCCTCTTCCTCTTCGGGAGGACTTGCTGCAGCAGGGGCCATTCGCTTATCAAGACTTACAGCGGCTACTTTTGACGGCATGAAGGTTGAACGCCAGATCTTAGCTCGGAGGGGCATTCCAAACAAAGTTATTCCTACCCTGATACAGGCTAGGAAAGGAGTAATGTCTAAACATTACCATCGCATTTGGAAAAAGTATGTATCTTGGTGTGAGTCCAAGAAGTTTCCTGCGGTGGAGTTTCAACTGGGACGGTTTCTCCTCTTCCTGCAAGCAGGTATGTATATGGGCCTGATGTTGGGATCCGTAAAGGTCCAGATATTGGCCCTATCCATTTTCTTCAAGAAACAATTGGCTTCCCTTCCTATGGTTCGGACTTTCTTGAAAGGGGTTCTGCACATCCAGCCTCCCTTTGTGCCACCTACGGCACCCTGGGATCTTAACGTGGTGTTACAGTTCCTCCAATCGGATTGGTTTGAACCTCTGCCGGAGGTTGAGGTTAAGTTTCTCATGTGGAAGGCTGTCACTTTGTTGGCTTTAACTTCTGCTAGACGTGTGTCGGATTTGGGGGCTTTGTCTCATAAGAGAGCCCCTACTTGATCTTCCACGAAGATAGGGTGGAGCTCAGGACACGACATCAGTTCCTTCCGAAGGTTGTGTCGGCATTTCATATCAACCAACCTATTGTGGTGCCAGTTGCTACTGACTCCTGGATGTTGTAAGGGCTCTGAAAATCCATGTAAAGAGGACTGCTCGTCACAGAAAATCAGACTCTCTGTTTGTCCTGTATGATCCCAAGAAAATTGGGTGTCCTGCTTCTAAGCAGACGATTTCTCGCTGGATCAGGTTCACTATCCAGCATGCATATTCTATGGCAGGATTGCCGTGTCCAACATCTGTTAAGGCCCACTCTATTCGTAAAGTGGGGTCTTCCTGGGCGGCTGTCCAGGGTGTCTCGGCTTTACAGCTTTGCCGAGCAGTTACTTGGTCTTGGTCGAACACGTTTGCTAAGTTCTACAAGTTCGATACTTTGGCCTCTGAGAACCTAAAGTATGGTCAATCAGTTCTGCAGGAGCCTCCACGCTCTCCCTCCCGTTCTGGGTGCTTTGGTACTATGATACCCCATGATACTAATGTGGACTCCAGCATTCTCTAAGACGTAAGAGAAAATAGGATTTTAATTACCTACCAGTAAATCCTTTTCTCGTAGTCCATAGAGGATGCTGGGCGCTCGCCCAGCGCTTCGTGATCCTCATTGGTTAATTAGTTCAGTACTGCTTTGTTCTTGGTTATGTACTGTTTTTCTTACTTGGTTAAGTAATATTGTTCAGCCGTTGCTGAGTTTTCAAGCTGGTTTGCTTGGTTTGCATTGTATGTGTGAGCTGGTGTGAATCTCGCCACTATCTGTGTAAAATCCTTCTCTTAAAGTTGTCTGTCGCCTTGGGCATATTTTCTAGACTGAGTCTGGTAGGAGGGTCATAGAGGGAGGAGCCAGCACACACACTCAAACTCTTAAAGTGCCAATTGCTGCTAGTGGACCCATCTATACCCCATGGTACTAATGTGGACCCAAGCATCCTCTACGGACTACAAGAAAAGGATTTACTGGTAGGTAAGTAAAATCCTATTTATATGGCAGTACCACAGGATTTATACAGCAGTACCACTGGACTGGATTTAAACGGTAGTACCACTGGAATTATACGGCAGTATCACTGGAATTATACGGCAGTACCACTGGACTTATACGGCAGTACCACTGGACTGGATTTATATGGCAGTATCACTGGATTTATACACCAGTACCATTGTAATTATATGGCAGTATCACTGGAATTATACGGAATTACCACTGGATTTATACGGCAGTACCACTGGACTGGATTTATATGGCAGTATCACTTGACATATATGCCATTACCACTGGAATTATGCGGCAGTATCACTAGAATTATTCACAGTACCAATGGACTTATATGTCAGTACCACTGGACTGGTTTTATATGGCAGTATCACTGGAATTATACGGCAGTACCACTGGATTTATACGGCAGTATCACTGGAATTATACGGCAGTATCACTGACCTTATACGGCAGTACCACTGGACTGGATTTATATGGCAGTATCACTGGAATTATACAGCAGTACCACTGGATTTATACGGCAGTATCACTGGAATTATACGGCTGTACCACTGACCTTATACGGCAGTACCACTGGACTGGATTTATATGGCAGTATCACTGGAATTATATGGCAGTATCACTGGATTTATACTGCAGTACCACTGGACTTATATGGTAGAATCATTGGAATTATATGGCAGTACCACTGGACATATACGACAGTATTATTGGAATTATACGGCAGTATCACTGGACTTATACTGCAGTACCACTGGACTTATACGGCAGTACCACTGGACTGGATTTTATGGCAGTATCACTGGACTAATACACCAGTACCACTGGAATTATATGACAGTATCACTGGAATTATACGGAATTACCACTGGATTTATACGGCAGTACCACTGGACTGTATTTATATGGCAGTATCACTTGACATTTACGACATTATCACTTGAATTATGCGGCAGTATCACTGGAATTATTCACAGTACCACTGGATTTATACGCCAGTACCACTGGACTGGATTTATACGGCAGTATCACTGGAATTATATGGCAGTACTACTGGATTTATACAGCAGCACCACTGGACCTCTATGCCAGTACTTAGCAAAGGAAAGCAAAGCGAATCCCCAAAAAATCTTTAAATACATTAATAGCAAGAGATTAAAGATGGAGAGTATAGGCCCTTTAAAAGACAAGTTGGGAGTCTTAAGCAAAAATGATAATGACATAGCGGACACACTAAATGATTTTTTTTCAACAGTATTTACTAGAGAGGACCCAATTCAGGGACTAACATGTAATCTCAATAATGAGAATATCCCACTGACAGGTACTTATTTAAGCGAGGAAGTAGTCTTTGACCGTTTAAAACATTTAAAGATTAATAAGTCACCAGGTCCCGATGGTATTCACACAAGGGTTCTAATGGAGCTGCATTCTGAACTTGCAAAACCGCTATTTTTGATCTTTAAGGATTCAGTAATATCAGGTATGGTTCCCAAAGACTGGCGTATAGCGGAAGTAGTGCCTATATTCAAAAAGGGAAGTAAAGCTGAACCAGGTAATTATAGACCAGTTAGTCTTGCATCTATAGTAGGGAAAGTATTGGAAGGTATTCTAAGAGATAGTATTCAGAAGTTCCTTGAAGTCAATAAAGTCATTAAAAGGAATCAACATGGGTTTATGAAGGACAGATCCTGTCAAACCAACTTACTTGGCTTTTATGAAACAGTAAGCGCAAACCTAGATCAGGGTAAAGAGGTGGATGTAATCTTTTTAGACTTTGCCAAAGCATTCGATACTGTACCACACATGAGACTTATCTACAAGCTACAAGAATCAGGGCTAGGAAGCACAATATGCACTTGGGTCAAAAACTGGTTAGATAATAGGGAGGAGCGCGTTGTGGTTAATGGATCTTTTTCAACTTGGACTGAAGTGCTAAGTGGTGTGCCACAAGGCTCAGTATTAGGTCCGCTATTGTTCAATGTTTTCATTAACGACCTAACAGAAGGTCTAGAGAGCATGGTGTCAATTTTTGCAGATGATACCAAATTGTGTAAAGTTATAAATGCGGAGGGGGATGCTTCAGAATGACTTAGTTAAATTAGAAGCTTGGGCAGCGAAATGGAGTGTGCGCTTCAATACAGACAAGTGTAAGGTAATGCACTGTGGTAACAAGAACAAAAATAACACCTACCTACTAAATGGGGTAAAATTAGGGGATTCTGTACTGGAAAAGGACTTAGGTGTCCTCATAGATAGCAAACTAAGCAGCAGTACCCAAAGTAGGACTGCAGCAAAGAAGGCTAATAAGATATTAGCATGCATAAAACGGGGAATTGATGCTAGGGACGAGAGTATAATACTCCCGTTATATAAATCACTTGTGAGGCCACACCTTGAATACTGTGTACAATTCTGGGCACCTTACTACAAAAAGGATATCCTGGAGCTAGAAAAGGTTCAAAGGCGGGCGACCAAACTAATTAAGGGTATGGAGACGCTGGAATATGAGGAAAGGCTTGCAAGACTAGGCATGTTTACACTGGAAAAGAGGAGATTAAGAGGGGGCATGATCAACATTTACAAATATATAAGGGGACAATATACAGATCTTGCGCAAGACCTGTTTTTGGTTAGATCAACACAGAGAACTCGCTCAGGTTAGAGGAGAGAAGATTCCACACAATACGGCGTAAAGGCTTTTTTACGGTAAGGACGATACGGGTTTGGAATTCCCTGACTGAGGGAGTTGTAATGGCCAACTCAGTCAACACCTTTAAGAATAGGTTAGATAAATTCCTAATGGATAAGGATATCCAAGGTTACGGGGCATAGTCACGCACTATGGTTATTATAAAAAAATTGGATTTTGCTTACCGGTAAATCTATTTCCTCGTAGTCCGTAGAGGATGCTGGGGACTCCGTAAGGACCATGGGGAACAGACGGGCTCCGCAGGAGATAGGGCACTTTAAGAAAGCTTTGGATTCTGGGTGTGCACTGGCTCCTCCCTCTATGTCCCTCCTCCAGACCTCAGTTAGAGAAACTGTGCCCAGAGGATATGAACAGTACGAGGAAAGGATTTATGTAACCTAAGGACGAGATTCATACCAGCCACACCAATCACACCGTATAACCTGTGATGAACTACCCAGTTAACAGTATGAACAAGTAACATAGCCTCGGTTCAAGACCGACCAACTATAACATAACCCTTATGTAAGCAATAACTATATACAAGTCTTGCAGAAGAAGTCTGCACTTGGGACGGGCGCCCAGCATCCTCTACGGACTACGAGAAATAGATTTACCGGTAAGTAAAATCCTATTTTCTCTAACGTCCTAGAGGATGCTGGGGACTCCGTAAGGACCATGGAGATTATACCATAGCTCCCAAATGGGCGGGAGAGTGCGGATAACTCTGCAGCACCGATTGAGCAAACAGGAGGTCTTCCTCAGCCAGGGTATCAAAAACTTATAGAACTTTGCAAAGGTGTTTGACCCCGACCAAGTAGCAGCTCGGCACAGTTGTAGTGCCGAGACACCTCGGGCAGCCGCCCAAGAAGAGCCCACCTTCCTAGTGGAATGGGCCTTAACCGATTTAGGCAATGGCAATCCTGCCGTAGAATGTGCCTGCTGAATCGTGTTACAGATCCAGCGAGCAATTGTCTGCTTTGAAGCAGGAGCGCCAACCTTGTTGGCCGCATACAGAACAAACAGAGCTTCAGTCTTCCTGATCCTAGCTGTTCTGGTTACGTAAATCTTCAAAGCCCTGACCACATCCAGGGACTCGGAGTCCTCCAAGTCCTGTGTAGCCACGGGCACGACAATAGGTTGGTTAATATGAAAAGATGAGACCACCTTGGGCAGAAATTGAGGATGAGTCCTCAACTCTGCCCTATCCACGTGAAAAATCAGGTATGGGCTTTTATATGATAAAGCCGCTAATTCCGAAACACGCCTTGCAGAAGCTAAGGCCAACAACATGACCACTTCCAAGTGAGGTATTTCAACTCCACTGTTTTGATTGGTTCAAACCAAGGTGATTTGAAGAAACTTAATACCACGCTAAGATCCCAAGGCGCCACCGGAGGTACACAAACAAAATATTGCCACAAAGCGCCTAGGAAAACAGTACCCAATGGTTGTATAATTTAATAGTTGCTCTGCCACATGCGCTGCCACAGAACACTGTGTGTGTGTTCAAGGACGAGAAATGGGATAAGAAAAAGAGAGTGGCTGCGCAATGTGTAAGAGCATATATATGCTAATTAGGAGCTGACATGTAAGAATGTATAAATGTTTTATTATATGGATAGCATTGATTAAGCACGTAAAAACAATATTATAGTGCAATATAGTAAAATATAAAACAGAAACACCTTGAACTTAAAATTGTATAATGTCCTCCGGTTTTAATGAGGAAGCAGATCAAATTGAATGTCCATATACGGATCCACAATCAGGTAAGCAGCTGAACAACAGATGTTAATAAACGGAGGCAGTAATAGGAAGTCTGAGTGTGGCAACAAACAAAACTGCTGTATGAATAAATACCTCTCCGTGGGCTGGTCCCGACCGAGTGTCCTCGGTCGTATGTTCCTGCAGTGCCCAATGCTGAATAATGCAGCAGAAGGAGAGAGTGTGTTTATCCCTGAATGGATGGAAGCAGTTAATCAGCAGCGTGCTGACGGAGGTCACCGGCGGCAGTTAGCAAAGCCGTGACCGGAGCCGAGGTCTCTCTGTAATTCACCCAGGGGATGGAAATCACCGGCAGCAGGTGGATAAGCCGGGACGGGAATCCGAGTGTGACAAACTCAGCAAGCAGATGGAAATTACCGGCGGTGGAGGAGGAAGCCGGGGCGAAGGCCGAGTTGTCACAGGCTATGGACAGCAGCTTGCTACCTGTGTGATAAGATGAAGTCAAGGTGTGCAAGTAGGCGGGGTCCTGATGCGTTTCGTCACAGATCATGTGACTTTATCAAAGGTGGTACAAAGGGAGGCTTAATATGCAGCACTCCCTTCACAAAAGTCTGTACTTCAGGAAGAGAAGCCAATTCTCTTTGAAAGAAAATGGATAAGGCCGAAATTTGGACCTTTATGGACCCTAATATTAGGCCCAAATTCACTCCCATTTGAAGGAAGTGAAGCAGACGGCCCAAATGGAACTCCTCCGTAGGAGCAGCTCTGGCCTCACACCAAGAAACATATTTCCGCCATATACGGTGATAATGTTTCGACGTCACATCCTTCCTAGCCTTGATCAGGGTAGGAATGACGTCCTCCGGAATCCCTTTTTCAGCTAGGATCCGGCGTTCAACCGCCATGCCGTCAAATGCAGCCGCGGTAAGTCTTGGAACAGACAGGGCCCCTGCTGCAGCAGGTCCTGCCTTAGAGGAAGAGGCCACGGATCTTCTGTGAGCAACTCTTGCAGATCCGGATACCAAGTCCTCCTTGGCCAATCTGGAACAATGAGAATTGTTCTGACCCTTCTTAGTCTTATTAATCTCAACACCTTGGGTATGAGAGGCAGAGGAGGAAACACATAGACCGATCTGAACACCCATGGTGTCACCAGAGCGTCTACCGCTACCGCCTGAGGGTCTCTTGACCTGGCGCAATACCTCTTTAGCTTTTTGTTGAGACGGGACGCCATCATGTCTATTTGAGGCAGTCCCCACCGATCCACGATCTGTGTGAAGACTTCTTGATGAAGTCCCCACTCTCCTGGATGCAGGTCGTGCCTGCTGAGGAAGTCCGCCTCCCAGTTGTCCACCCCTGGGATGAACACTGCTGATGGCCTTCCGTCCAGCGCAGAATCCTGGTCGCCTCTGCCATGGCCACTCTGCTCCTTGTGCCGCCTTGGCGGTTTACATGAGCCACTGCCGTGATATTGTCCGACTGAATCAGAACAGGTTTGTTCTGAAGCCACTCCTCCGCCTGGCGTAGGGCGTTGTAAATGGCCCTTAACTCCAGGACATTGATATGGAGACAAGTCTCTAGGCTTGACCAGAGACCTTAAAAATTTCTTCCCAGTGCAACAGCCCCCCAACCTCGGAGGCTCGTGTCCGTGGTCACCAGGATCCAGTCCTGAATGCCGAACCTGCGACCCTCTAGGAAGTGAGCACTGTGCAGCCACCACAGGAGAGACAGGGTGATCCGTTTCTGCATATGTAGATGGGACCCGGACCATTTGTTCAATAGGTCCCATTGGAAAGTCCTCGCATGGAACCTGCCGAAGGGAATGGCCTCGTATGAAACCACCATCTTCCCCAGAACCTTTGTGCAATGATGCACCGAAACCTTTTTTGGCTTTAAAAGGTTCCTGACCAGGGCTATGAGCTCCTGAGCCTTCTCCACTGGAAGAAAAACTCTTCTTTTGGTCTGTGTCTAGAATCAGGCCCAAAAAGGTCAGACGCGTTGCAGGTACTAGCTGGGATTTCGGTAAATCGAGAATCCAGCCGTGCATCTGCAACGTCTTCACGGACAGAGACACACTGTCCAGCAACTTCTCCCGAGATCTCGCCTTTATAAGGAGATCGTCCAAGTACGGGATAATTGTGACTCCCTGCTTGCGCAGGAGCACCATCATTTCCGCCATTACCTTGGTGAAAATTCTCGGGGCCGTGGAAAGCCCAAACGGCAACTGAAATTGGTAGTGACAATCCTTACTGCAAATCTCAGAAACGCATGGTGAGGGGGGAAAATCGGAACATGAAGGTACGCATCCTTTATGTCCAGGGACACCATCCAATCCCCTCCCTCCAGGCTGGCGATGACCATTCTGAGCGATTCCATTTTGAACTTGAACCTCTTCAAGTACAGGTTCAGGAATTTTAGCTTTAGAATGGGTCTGACCGAACCGTCCGGTTTCGGTACCACAAACAGGGATGAATAATAACCCTCTCCTTGCTGGAGATGAGGAACCTTGATTATCACCTGTTGAATGTACAATTTGTGAATTGCCGCTAACACTAACTCCCTCTCTGACGGGGAAGCCGGCAGAGCCGATTTGAAAAACCGGCGAGGGGGCATGTCTTCGAATTCCAGTCTGTATCCCTGGGAAACAATCTCTATTGCCCAGGGATCCACCTGTGATTGAACCTAGACGTGGCTGAAAAGACGAAGACGTGCCCCCACTTGATCTGACCCCCCCCCCGGAAAGCCCCAGCGTCATGCTGTGGACTTTGCGGAAGTAGGGGAGGACTTCTGCTCCTGGGAACTAGCTGAGTGCAGCTTTTTTCCCTTGCCTGTACCTCTGGCAACGAAGGACGATCCTCGTACCTTCTTGCTTTTATTGGAACGAATGGACTGCATTTGATAATGTGGTACCTTTTTAAAATGCTGCGGGGGAACATAAGGTAAAAAATTTGATTTACCGGCCGTAGCAGTAGAGACTAGGTCCGAGAGGCCTTCTCCAAACAACTCCTCCCCCTTGTAAGGCAATGACTCCATATGCCGCTTTGAGTCGATGTCTCCCGTCCACTGTCGGGTCCACAAGAGCCGCCTAGCAGAAATAGACATAGCGTTTATTCTGGAGCTTAGTAAACAAATGTCTCTCTGAGCATCCCTCATATACAAGGCAGCATCTCTGATATGCTCCATGGTCATTAGAATGGTATCCTTATCTAAGGTGTCCATCTCCGTAGATAAGGAGTCTGCCCATGCCACGACAGCACTACAAACCCAGGCCGACGCCATGGCCGGCCTAACTATAGTTCCTGAATGTGTGTAAATGTGCTTCATGGTAATTTCCTGCTTGCGATCAGCAGGATCCTTGAGGGAAGCAGTATCCGGAGAAGGCAGTGCCACCTTCTTGGATAAGCGTGTCAGCGCCTTGTCTACTTTAGGCGCAGATTCCCATCGTATCCGATCCTTCTGTGGAAAAGGATACGCCATGAGAATCCTTTTGGGAACATGGAGTATCCTATCTGGAGATTCCCAAGCCTTTTCGCATAATTCGCTTAGCTCAAATGAGGACGGAAACGTGACCTCAGGCTTTTTCCCTTTATACATGTGAACCCTGGTGTCAGGGACAGGGGGTTCCTCCGTGATATGCAAAACCTCTTTTATGGCAATAATCATGTACCTAATACCTTTTGCCACCTTCGGCTGTAATTTTGCATCCTCATAGTCGACACTAGAGTCAGTATCTGTGTCGGTATCTGTGTCAGCGACCTGGGATATAGGGCACTTTTGAGACCCTGAAGGTCCTGGCACCACAGGGACAGGCACGGACTGGCTACCTGACTGATCCCTAGCTTCAGCCTTGTCTAATCTTTTATGCAGGAGATTTACATTTACATTCAAGACATTCAGCATATCCACCCAGTCCGGTGTCGGCGTTGCCGACGGCGACCTGACAGTCAAGCACTCCCCCTCCACATTAAGCGAGCCTTCCTCATCAAACATGTCGACACACACGTACCGACACACTGCACACACCCAGGGAAACTTTTTCTGAAGACAGTATCCCCTGAAAGGCCCTTTGGAGAGACAGAGAGAGAGTATGCCAGCACACACCCCAGCGCAACAACCTGGAGACCAACACAGAATGCTTTTCCCCAGCAGCGCTGTATTATACTTTATTCTGCCAATTATGTGCCCCCCCCCTCACCTCTCTTTTTAAACTCCCTTCACCGTGTGTAAGCAGGGGAGAGTCCGGGGAGCTTACTCTCAGCGTTCTGTGGAGAGAGAAATGTCGCTGGTGAGTGCTGAGGGAGAAGCCCCGCCCCCTCGGCGGCGGGCTTCTGTCCCGCTCAAAATCGTGTAAAATGGCGGGGGCTCAATTATATACATGTACAGTGCCCAGCTGTACATGTATATACCTATTTGCCATCTAAGAGGTGTTATTATTGCTGCCCAGGGCGCCCACCCTGCGCCCTGCACCCATACAGTGACTGGAGTGTGTGAGGTGATGTGGAGCAGTGATGCACAGCTGCAGTGCTGTGCGTTACCTCTGTGAAGCTGAAGGCTTCTACCGCCTGAGACGTTTTCTGTTCTTCTGGCTCTGTCGAGGAGAACGGCGGAGTGGCTCCGGGGGTGGACGCCCAGGACGAACCTGTGTTCACGCCCTCTGAAGCTAATGGTGTCCAGTAGCCGAGGAAGCAGATCCTATCAGTTAAGTAGGTCTGCCCCTCTCTCCTCAGTCCCTCGATGCAGGGAGCCTGTTGCCAGCAGTGCTCCCTGTGAAAAAGTAAAAATCCAAACAAAAATGCTTTCTGTAGCAAAGAACTCAAGAGAGCTCCCTGCAGTGCGCCCTTCATCCTCTGGGCACAGTGTAAAACTGAGGTCTGGAGGAGGGACATAGAGGGAGGAGCCAGTGCACACCCAGAATCCAAAGCTTTCTTAAAGTGCCCTATCTCCTGCGGAGCCCGTCTATTCCCCATGGTCCTTACGGAGTCCCCAGCATCCTCTAGGACGTTAGAGAAAGAGGGGTTAATCGGAACGGCAGTCAGCAATTTCAGTCAAAATTTTACACAAAATAATCGTGCATAGGAGACCACAAATAGGTTGAACCCGATGGACAATTGTCTTTTTTTCAACCTTAGATACAGTAATATGTTACTATGTTATGTTACCACTGGAATTATACGGCAGTATCACTGGAATTATACGGCAGTACCACTGGACTGGATTTATATGGCAGTATCACTGGAATTATATGGCAGTACCACTGGACTGGATTTATATGGCAGTATCACTGGAATTATATGCAGTACCACTGGACATATACGGCAGTATCACTGGACTGGATTTATATGCCAGTGCCACTGGATTTATACGGCAGTACCACTGGACATATACGTCAGAATCATTGGAATTATATGGCAGTACCACTGTACATATACGGCAGTATCATTGGAATTATACGGCAGTATCACTGGACTTACAGTATACTGCAGTACCACTGGACTTATACGGCAGTTCTACTGGACTGGATTTATATGGCAGTATCACTGGATTTATGTTAGTACTACTAGAATTATATGGCAGTACCACTGGAATTATACGGCAATTCCACTGGAGTTATACGGCAGCACTACTGGATTTATACGGCATTACCACTGGACTGGATTTATATGCCAGTACCACTGGAATTATACGGCAGTATCACTGGAATTATACGGAATTACCACTGGATTTATACGGCAGTACCACTGGACTGGATTTATATGGCAGTATCACTTGACATATATGCCAGTACCACTGAATTATGCGGCAGTATCACTGGAATTATTCACAGTACCACTGGACTTATATGTCAGTACCACTGGACTGGATTTATACGGCAGTATCACTGGAATTATACGGCAGTACCACTGGATTTATACGGCAGTATCACTGGAATTATATGGCAGTACCACTGACCTTATACGGCAGTACCACTGGACTGGATTTATATGGCAGTATCACTGGAATTATACAGCAGTACCACTGGATTTATACGGCAGTATCACTGGAATTATACGGCAGTACCACTGACCTTATACGGCAGTACCACTGGACTGGATTTATATGGCAGTATCACTGGAATTATATGGCAGTATCACTGGATTTATATGGCAGTACCACTGGATTTATATGGCAGTATCACTAAACTGGATTTATATGCCAGTGCCACTGGATTTATTCGGCAGTACCACTGGACTGGATTTATATGGCAGTATCACTGGAATTATATGCAGTACCACTGGACATATACGGCAGTATCACTGGACTGGATATATATGCCAGTGCCACTGGATTTATTCGGCAGTACCACTGGACATATACGGCAGAATCATTGGAATTATATGGCATTACCACTGGACATATACGACAGTATCATTGGAATTATACGGCAGTATCACTGGACTTATACTGCAGTACCACTGGACTTATACTGCAGTACCACTGGACTTATACGGCAGTACCACTGGACTGGATTTATATGGCAGTATCACTGGACTAATACACCAGTACCACTGGAATTATACGGCAGTATCACTGGAATTATACGGAATTACCACTGGATTTATACGGCAGTACCACTGGACTGTATTAATATGGCAGTATCACTTGACATTTACACCAGTACCACTGGAATTATGCGGCAGTATCACTGGAATTATTCACAGTACCACTGGATTTATACGCCAGTACCACTGGACTCGATTTATACGGCAGTATCACTGGAATTATATGGCAGTACCACTGGATTTATACGGCAGTACCACTGAAGTGGATTTATATGGCAGTATCACTGGACCTCTATGCCAGTACCACTGGAATTATACGGCAGTACCCCTGGAATTATACGGCAGTACCACTGGACTGGATTTATATGGCAGTATCACTGGAATTATATGGCAGTACCACTGGATTTATATGGCAGTACCACTGGACTGGATTTATATAGCAGTATCACTGGAATTATATGCAGTATCACTGGACATATACGGCAGTATCACTGGACTGGATTTATATGCCAGTGCCACTGGATTTATACGGCAGTACCACTGGACATATACGGCAGAATCATTGGAATTATATTGCAGTACCACTGTACATATACGGCAGTATCATTGGAATTATATGGCAGTATCACTGGACTTACAGTATACTGCAGTACCACTGGACTTATACGGCAGTTCTACTGGACTGGATTTATATGCCAGTATCACTGGATTTATATTTTAGTACCACTAGAATTATATAGCAGTACCACTGGAATTATACAGCAATTCCACTGGATTTATACGGCAGCACTACTGGATTTATACGGCATTACCACTGGACTGGATTTATATGCCAGTACCACTGGATTTATGCGGCAGTACCACTGGACATATATGGCAGGATCACTGGACTTATATGGCAGTATCACTGGGCTTGATTTATAAGCCAGTACCACTGGACATATACAGCAGTATCACTGGACTGGATTTATAAGACAGTACCACTGGGCATATACGACAGTATCACTGGATTTATATGGCAGTACCACTGGACTGGATTTATACGGCAGTACCACTGGATTTATATGGCAGTACCACTGGACATATATGGTAGTATCACTGGAATTATATGGCAGTACCACTTTACATATACGGCAGTATCACTGGATTTATACCGCAGTACCGCTGGACATATACAGCAGTATCACTGGACATAAACGGCAGTATCACTGGACTTATACAGCAGCACACGGACACCACTACTGGACTGATGCAGCACAACACAGCACCACTGGACTGGACTCATACAGCAGCACTGGACATATGGCAGCTGAGGACACCACCACTGTGACTGGACTGATGCAGCACAAGACACCACCACTGTACTGATGCAGGGCAACACAGCACCACTGCACTGGACTTATACAGCTACACTGGACATATAGCAGCAGAGGACACCACCACTGTGACTGGACTAATGCAGCATAAGATACTACACTGGACTGAGCAGCACTAGAATCGCCTCCCCACTTTCCCTCCACAGGCACTGAGGACGGAGACATGTCCTTTTGCTACACTCTCCAATGTCGGAGTGAGAATGGTTGCGACGCACGACTCCTTATATGGAATCCAAACCCCGCGAGAATCCAACAGCGGAATGATGACGTTATGCCTCTTTCTGGTTTCCGAGTCAGGCGGGAAAACTCGAGCCAGGCTGGGATCCGTGCTCGGGTAGTGAAGTTCAGGGGGGGTTCGGTTCTCAGGGATCTAAACCCGCTCATTTCTAGACTAAAGGCACTGATATATAGGGCCTAATTCAGACCCGATCGCTGGTACAATAGCGATTGCAGCCTGAAGCCCTTGCTGAAGTGCGCTCATGCACCCCGTGAGACCCAGTGAACTGCGAAAGCATCTCAGGGCTGCGATCGCCTTTTCCTGATTGACAGTAGGCAGGAGGGGGCGTGCCAATGGCGTTAGAACGCCGTTGGTGGGGCATGGTTCAGACAACGCAGGCGTGTCCGGACCATTGCGGGGGCAGGCCGAGGTGGCTGTGTGATGTCACACGCAGCCGCTGCAACCCGGAACGTGGTGGGTAGCCATCTGCCAGCGCATCTAGGCTGCGCAGGTAGGGAGCTACTTAGCGGGTGCGAAAATAGAATTTTGGTACTTACCAGGTAAATCCTTTTCTTTGAATCCATAGGGGGCACTGGAGTACTCTTGGGATATGGACGGCTTCCACAGGAAGAAGGCACTGAATAAATTCATTTTGAAACTACTCCTCCCCTCCATATCCCCGAGTACCTCAGTGTTTTTTACTGAGCCGAACAGGAGCGATAGAGAGGTTGACAATGGAGAATTACATATAACATAACGGACAACAATAAAGTTGACACAACATTACTGACAACTAAACAGTTGACACCATAACCGATTAGAACTTGTTAATCTGAACCAGTCGGTGAAAATGTGTTACCATAAGATCTACTGAACTTACCCCAAACCAGGTAAACTGCTCTGGGTGGGCATCCAGTGCCCCCTATGGATTCAAAGAAAAGGATTTACCTGGTAAGTACCAAAATCCTATTTTCTTTTTCATCCACTAGGGGTCACTGGAGTACTCTTGGGACGTACCAAAGTTTCCCCCGTGGGAGGGAGAGCTGTTTGGCACCTGTAACACTAGGCGGCCAAAGCTAGATGCTGATGCCGCAAACGTATCAAACTTGTAGAAGCACACAAACGTGTGCACCGAAGACCATGTAGCCGCCCGGCAAAGCTGTGTCGTAGAAGCTCCACGACACGCTGCCCATGACGTTCCCACAGCACGTGTGGAATGAGCTGTTACTGATGTAGGCGGCTGTAACCTAGCATGAAGGTAAGCCTGACGTATGGTCAGTTTAATCCATCTGGATAAGGTCTGCTTAGAAGCTGGCCAACCCATCTTGGCAGCATCATAGAGAACAAACAACGTATCCGTCTTACGAACTGTCGACGTTCGGGATA
This sequence comes from Pseudophryne corroboree, assembly GCF_028390025.1. Classification (NCBI taxonomy): domain Eukaryota; kingdom Metazoa; phylum Chordata; class Amphibia; order Anura; family Myobatrachidae; genus Pseudophryne; species Pseudophryne corroboree. Next base: position 146,080,481 of record NC_086447.1, read on the forward strand.
CATAAATGCGTAATGCGCGTACCACATCCAACCTACCAGAGTCTCCTGTTAACACAGGAACTACTATTGGTTGATTGATGTGAAAAGATGACACTACCTTTGGTAGAAAAGCGGAATTCGTCCGAAGTTCCGCTCTGTCATCATGAAACACCAAATCTGGTGGCTTGCATGACAAAGCATCCAAATCTGAAACACGCCTTGCTGACGCTAAGGCTAAAAGAAAATTTGTTTTCCAAGTGAGAAATTTAATATCCACTTGTTGTAAGGGTTCAAAATAAAAAGACTGTAAGAAATCTAAAACCAGATTCAAGTCCCATGGCGCAGTAGGTGGAGTGAATGGAGGCTGAACTCTGAGGACACCCTGCATAAAGGTGTGAACCGACGGCAACAGGGCCAATCTACTTTGAAAATAAATTGACAATGCCGATATCTGCACTTTTAGTGTGGATAAACTCAGACCTCCATCTAACCCCATCTGTAGAAATAACAAAAGATGGGATAATTTAAAAGATGATGTTGGAAACTTCCGAGCTTCACACCAGCCTACATAGGCATGCCAAATTCTGTAATAATGAGCTGCCGTAACCGGCTTCCTAGCTCGTAACATGGTTGGTATAACCGATTCTGGAATGCCCTCTCTTCTTAAGAGGGCTGTCTCAACAGCCACCCCGTCAAACGCGGCCGCGCTAAATCGGGGTAAAGGAACGGACCCTGCTGTAACAGGTCCGAACGTTGTGGGAGCGGCCAAAGACCGACTGCGAGTAGACCGCGGAGTTCCGAGAACCAAGCTCTCCGAGGCCAAAGAAGCGCCACTAGTATGACTGTGACGGACTCTCCTTTGATCCGTTTTAGCCACAGAGGGAGCAGCGGAAACGGTGGAAACAGATACACGAGACTGTATGGCCACGTGATTGTGAGAGCATCTACCACCACTGCCTTTGGATCTCTCGTTCTTGACACGAACTGGGGCGTTTGATGATTGTGGCGAGATACCATCAGGTCCACCTGCGGGTAACTCCACTTCTGGACCAGCATGTGAAACACTTCTGGATTTAATGCCCATTCTCCTGGATGAAAATTCAGACGGCTGAGATAATCCGCTTCCCAGTTGTCCACTCCCGGAATGAATACTGCCGACAATATCATTTGGTGATACTCGGCCCAGTAGAGGATTCAAGCTACTTCCCGCATTGCCATACGGCTTTTCGTTCCTCCTTGTTTGTTGATGTATGCGACCGCCGTCGCATTGTCTGACTGCACCTGAACAGCCTGAGCCTGCAGCATGTGCACTGCTTGTCGTAGCACATTGTAAATTGCCCGGAGTTCCAGGACATTTATAGACAGCAAACTTTCGTGATCCGCCCAGAGACCCTGGAGCTGATAATTTTGAACTACAGCTCCCCAACCTCTGAGACTCGCGTCCGCCGTGAGAATTATCCAATTCCAGGCGCCGAACCGTTTCCCTGCGGTTAGATTCTGTACTTTGAGCCACCAGAGTAGAGACACTCTGGCCCTTGGAGACAACCTCACCCTGCGGTGCAGATGCGAGCCCGACCACTGTGCGATCACATCCAATTGAAAAGGACGTGAATGAAGTCTTCCGAACTGAAGCGCTTTCGAAAGCCGCCACCATTGTGTCAAATAGGCGAATGCACAAATGAACCGAGATTGTGCGTGGCTTGAGCACTAATTGTACCAGATGACGAATGACCTATACTTTCTGTTCGGGTAGGTAAATTCTTTGATTTACCGTATCGAGAATTATACCTAGGAATTGAAGTCGTTGAGACGGAATCATTCAGGAATTCGCGTAGACAATGGTAGGAAATCAGATTTCCCCCCCCACTTGGTCTGCGATCTATCTCGTTTGGAATCTGACTCCGCCTATTAGGAACGTAGCCAAAGTGGACGTTATGCGCCACTAGCGAAGCTGAAAATGCAAGAACCAACTGCCAACGTCCAGAGAAGCTGTAGGCAGCAAGAAGTGTAAGGTGGTCTTTATTTACGGCAAACCTGAACTGGAGTGCCCTGCCACTACAGCCTTGTTACCTCAAACCCTTACCAAAGCAGGGCGAAGCAACAGCCCTACTGCCCTGTAGGGTACACTCCGATAGGTAGTTAAACGCCCAATAATTGCAATTGTCTCTCATTGGAAATTGTTCAGCCTTCGCTGAGAACCTGACGTACTGGCCTGGTGCTATGAGGGCTGGCGGCGAATCGACCGCAACAATCTAACTGAAACAGTAACAAAAAAATATATATATATATTTTTTCCAGGCAGTACATGCCCCCGCATTCCCCCCAAAGAGGACCAGTAAGGGTCTGTCTGTGCAGTTTTTATGCAGAGTACTAACCACTATACGATCACAGCAACTTAAACGAGCCAGGTAGGACCTACAATCTTGTTATCCGTAGTCAGATGCGTTATACATTGCGCCACTGGCCCAGATTCGTATTTGTCCGACACACTGTGTGACCGACTTTGCAGCGAAGATGCTTGTTTGACTATGCATTAGACTTAGTGATCATGTACCCCAACTAGTAAGTACACCACGGAAGTAACGTGTGTATAAACCTGCATTACCGTGCATGTGGTTACCAGCAATAGTGAATCTTCCTGTAGAGTCATGCTGTACAAAAACTATTAATAAATTAAATTCCTAACAACACCCCGCTCCTCCAGAGGCTGAGTGTTGTAGGGCAGCAACCTCCGTGGAAAGAACCAGGAAGTAACGTTAAAAAATGGTGTCCTACCATGTTTTTTTTTTTTTTAAACACCTGTTAAACCAGGATCTGAACCAGTGTCCATGCAATCACAATGTTCACTGTGGCCCGGAAGCCTAACCACTTGGCTACAGAGCCACCTGTAAAAACAATAAGCAAAGCTGCTGCAGGTGAGGCCTGAACTCACCATGGCCCTCATTCCGAGTTGGTCGGTCGCAAGGCGAATTTAGCAGAGTTGCTCACGCTAAGCCGCCGCCTACTGGGAGTGAATCTTAGCTTCTTAAAATTGCGACCGATGTATTCGCAATATTGCGATTACTAACTACTTAGCAGTTTCAGAGTAGCTCCAGACTTACTCTGCCTGTGCGATCAGTTCAGTGCTTGTCGTTCCTGGTTGACGTCACAAACACACCCAGCGTTCGCCCAGGCACTCCCACCGTTTCCCCGGCCACTCCTGCGTTTTTTCCGGAAACGGTAGCGTTTTCAGCCACACGCCCCTGAAACGCCGTGTTTCCGCCCAGTAACACCCATTTCCTGTCAATCACATTACGATCGCCGGAGCGAAGAAAAAGCCGTGAGTAAAAATACTTTCTTCATAGTAAAGTTACTTGGCGCAGTCGCAGTGCGAACTTTGCGCATGCGTACTAAGCGGATTTTCACTGCGATGCGATGAAAAAGAACGAGCGAACAACTCGGAATGAGGGCCCATGTTTGCAGTGCTCAACAGATATTGTTTAATGAGCACTGTGTGCTGACCAATTAGTCTTGCTTACTGCAAAATAGATTTTTAATGTCAGCATATTATATATATATATATATATATATATATATATATATATATATATAATAGAGTATAGACGTGGCACTCACGGCAATTGGCAAGAACTCACACAATCAACAAAAGTTCTACAACTTTTGTTGATTGTGTGAGTTCTTGCCAATTGCCGTGAGTGCCACGTCTATACTCTATTATATCTACTTCGGTTTTTACGGAGGCACCGGCTGATGTAAAGAGATTTTTAGCTTTGGGAGTGCCGTACCTTTCCTCTTTATATATATATATATATATATATATATATATACACACACATACATACAACAATGTATATTCATACATACTCAGACCTTAATAAATATATATATATATTCCATATATGCATACATACACATATATATATATATATATATATATTATATACCCATATACATATATCCAGATATATCCTGATACAGAGGTATAATAATTCTTAGAAGTCTGAAACTAAATGTGACCTCACACAGGCTTAAAACCTGAGATGACTGCTGCTTAACCGCAGCTTAGTTAATGGGCCCTATCTAGTGGCCGGCGCCGGGAGCGCGCTCTAGGGAGCAGGCTCTGGGGAGCTATCATGACTGTAAAACCTATGGTAGGTTTATATTGATAGTGTAAGCCCAAACTGAGCTAACCAGAATGTATCTTTTTTTAACAGTTTAAACTAGCATGCATTAGTATGCAATCTAGTTGGATCACCAGTTTCCTCCCAGATGGCAAAACAATATGCAACACTGCTTAGCTTCCAAGATCAGATGAGTTTGGGCGTATCCAGTGTGGTGTGGCTGTAGATTAAAAATACCTACAGCACCTTGTACTCCCAGGTGGCTAACCAGGCCCAACACTGCTTAGTTTCCAAAATCAGATGAGATTGGGCGTATCCAGTTTGGTGTGGCCAAGTGAATTAAACCAAAGCTGCTGCAGGTGAGACCTGAACTCACAATGCTTGCAGTGCTCCACAGATACTGTTTTATAAGCACCATGTGCTGACTAATTGTTATAACATATCTTACTTTACAACAGTGAACAAAGCCAGTACTTGGCTGCCACGGTCATGATTCAGATTTGCAGTCTTTAGGATAATATAATTATAAACAGTTATGATATAAATAATAGTAAGAGAAGTGAGTGTATATCCATGTAATACATCTTAGACATGGCAGGGAAACAGCTTATTAGTAATTGCTGGTGTCTTACTCATTATGCAGACAGACAATACAAAAAATACAAAGACAGACAACTTGCACGACTCAGTAAATAGCACTAAGGTGTCTCTATAAATATATATCTGGCCAAGTGCAGTGCACGCCAGCAATATGCCTGATCCAAATTCCCCTTAACACCCCTGCGCCTTCAATGGAGGAGAGATGTAACACAGGAAATTCTGGAAATACAACAGGAAAAACAACAGGAAGCATGGTTAATATGTCCCCATGCTCACAGTATAACACAAAGTGCCGACTTATAATTATGTAAGCAGATTTAATAAACATCTTATGTTGCATTCAAACCTGCACATATAACTTGTATCCTGTTTAACAAAGACTTCATAGCCTATTGTAATACATATGCAGCGCTGCTGTATTCCCTTTATCAATAAGAGTTGAAACATGAGATTTTATCCAGTGACCCTGACATTTCTGTGTGCAGGGAACATCACTGTGGCAGCAAAGTTACTCACTAGGCTATGGAGCCTGCCTTTTACAACTCTCATTTGTATGCCCCCCCGTGCTCCGTGTACCGTTCTCTATACACGGAGCCGGGCTATGGTGGAGAGGGAGCCCGAAGCGGCATCGAGGGCCGGGGAGCGCGCTGCATAGAGCCGTGGAGCGGCCTATGCATAAAACCACATGGCCGACGCGGCTCAGAGCGGCGGTGGAGATAGCATAAACAGCGGCGCTGGAAGCGGCGGCGGGCGGCTGAAGGCAGTGGCGGGCGGCCAAACACACAGTATCCCACACAGCGGGGCGGCAGCGTGAGCTGACCGCCCTGATCAACATACCTGGACCCTGTGGTGAGGGCTATGATGGGGCTTCTTCTGTAAGTTCCGTCCAGCCTTTACTGCAGGTTTTAGTCCTGCACGTGGTAGTGAGGGAGCTCTTTTTAGAGAGGCCCGACACCCACAGCTGCTATAGCAGCCTTCACTATCCCGGACCCACACCTATTGGAAGGGGGGAAGGGATGTGGTAAATCGTTGAAAAACTTAGAAAAAATTCCAATGAAATGTGGACAAACTCCACAAGCCTTCTAACTGTGTCGAGCACAGAAAAAACACTGAGGTACTCGGGGATATGGAGGGGAGGAGGAGTTTCAAAATTAATTTATTCAGTGCCTTCTTCCTGTGGAAGCCGTCCATATCCCAAGAGTACTCCAGTGACCCCTAGTGGATGAAAAAGAAAAGCATCTCCGCCGTGCGATGCTTTCGCACGCAGGGGGGTAGGGGGGAGGTCCTGACATGTTGGGCGGACTAGGACTGTGCTGGACGTCCCCCGCATGTCAGAGAAACTGATTATAGATGTGCTAAATTTAGCACATCTACAATCAGGTCTGAATCACCTCCATAGTCAATACAGTCACTGACTGAGGGGTGCAATAATGGCAATAATGGATATTATAAGGGATAGGGGACCTGCTAATAGGGGATGGTAGACACGCTACAATCAGTAGCGGGGGCACTGTTATATAATGCAGGCACCCATACATTATAATACTTATTATTGCACCCAATTATATTAGTGTTGACTGCATTATATATGAGTGCCTCTCTCACTCTTACTGATTGTTGTAGCAGCCTAGCAGGTCCCCCATCCCTTATAATGCCCATTATTACACCCCTCAGTCAGTGTGACTGTATTGATTATATATCAGTGCCCCACTGATTGTAACAGACATCTCCTATACACGGTAGCACTTAAAATAGAGTATATTAGCATATTGACATATCACCAGTCAGCGTGTGCCTCACCCCAGCCATGACTGTAGCAGGCGGATGTTAGACACTGTACGTAAAATAACACTGCCCACCCCCCTGTCCCCCACTCCTGCCTGTTGGAATTTGAAGTACAGCAGGTGAATGTTATATAAAATGAAAACAATACTGTAATAAAGTACACTGTAAGACCTCATATTTTTTTCTGTGCACATCCCGGCTCCTCTCTCTAAGCATCCAACGTCATTCACACGTGTCATGATTGGTCACACACACAGTAGTGCAGGACTGGAGACACTGGCCCTCATTCCGAGTTGATCGCTCGCTAGCTGCTTTTAGCAGCAGTGCAAACGCTAAGCCGCCGCCCTCTGGGAGTGTATCTTAGCTTAGCAGAAGTGCGAACGAAAGGTTAGCAGAACTGCTCGAAAATCTTTTCATGCAGTTTCTGAGTAGCTCCAGACCTACTCCTACCTTGCGATCACTGCAGACAGTTTGGTTCCTGTTTTGACGTCACATACAAGCCCTGCATTCGGCCAGCCACTCCCCCGTTTCTCCAGGCACGCCTGCGTTTTCACCTGACACGATTGCGTTTTTTAGCACACTCCCGGAAAATGGTCAGTTACCACCCAGAAACGCCCCTTTCCTGTCAATCACTCACCGATCAGCAGTGCAACTGAAAAACGTCGCTCGGCTTTGTGTAAAACTGCATAGTTTTGTGTGAAAGTACTTCGCGCGTGCGCACTGCGGCCCATACGCATGCGCAGAAATGCCGATTTTTAGCCTAATCGCCGAGCTGCGACCGAAAGCAGCTAGCGATCAACTCGGAATGACCCCCACAGGCATGCACTGGAGCTGGCACCCAAAGCTGCCTAATCACTGACAGCCTGCTGGGAGTATTCAGCCAGCCCAGCTCTCAGACTAGCTTGTGGCCCGCTGGAAATGCCCTTTATTCAGCCTTGTCAGGTGGCCCTCTGGGACCAACAAGGCCGCAAGCAGCCGCTTTGGTTGACTTGTGGTAAATCCTCCACTGCTGATCACTGTCCTTCAGTCTCTCTCAGGGGCTTTGATGTTTCTCATGACACCGTATTGCCATCTGCATTGCTCTGCACATCTGGGAGGTGTAGGGACTGTGCTGTGATTAATGGCATCATTGCTGCTTCACTCCCTGCTGCTAAATTAACTGTATTAACTGAGCCAATGTACTGTATCTACCATTCTTTTTCTGGTGTGTGATTACTTTCCAAACCTCATTTCTGTTCACCCAATCTCTAGTCCATCACTCACACATACTGAAGTGCCTTAGCAGGAGCTTTTGCCACAGCCTCTTTGGCACACATAGCTATTGCTGGTCACACATACTGCAAAGTACTGATGTTTGTGAAAATGGAGACGTGTCACCGCCATTTAGGGGGAGGGAAGAGGTCAGGGATCTCCGTTGTAGCAAGCAGAGATCCGCATAGGCTCGAAGCCACATAAGCACCCGGAATTTTTGTGACATTTGTTGAGGATAGGCAGGGCTAGCCTTAGTGATGGGCAGTGGTGGTCAGGTGACCTAGGGTGCCTATTAGGGATGAGTAGGAGGAGTATATGCAGGGGTATATAGTCCGGGGTATAGGCAGCCATCTTCCTCTTGCCAGTTTTCTTTGGATGTGGTAAGGTGTATATTGTGCAGTCTGTACATTGTTAACCCCCTTCTCACCCTCTGCATTTATTAGTCCTGTGCCAGCTTTGTTTATAACCCCCCCCCCTTGCACCACGTCCTCGTAGAACAGCGCCCCCTCCCCGCCGCCTTGCTGAGGCCGCCCGTCCACTCACAGCGGCTGGCTACCGCCGGCCGCGTGTGCGCGTAGTCCCCCCCCCCCACGCTACGCCGCCCGCAGGAGAATTGGGGCTGCTCTCCCCGGGCGGCGGTGTTTCACCAGCAGCTGCCGCTCTCGGAGCTCGGCGCGGCGCTGGAGCCGCGCGCGCCGGGTCTCTGGCCTCCCTGGGCTGTCAGCCTTCCCCCTTCGCGGCCGCAGTGAGCGGGTCCCGCGACGCTGCACGGGGGTGTGCGATGCCGGGGCTCTCCCCAGCCGGTTCCCCTGCGGGTGCCTGGCTGGTGGAGGACGTGATATCCATACCAGCAGTTTCGGGCACAGCTCGGGGGGCGGGGCCTACGTTTACACATGCATCTGGGGTTGGTAGCCTTTTTCCCCCCGCCGTTCCCATGGTTTCCACTGCCGTGGTGGGCGTGGGGGCATCAGGGGTGAGCGGGCAGGCATCTGGGATTCACCTGGGGGTGCTACCGGTGTCCCAGATCCGGCTGCCTCCGGTCGGTGGCCTGTGGCCCGGTGATGTGACGCCATCTGCTGGCCAGATCATGGTACTGCAGATGGGGTCAGGGCACAGTTCCATGGTCGCTTCATTTGCGGCATTGGGGGGTGCGTCTCAGGCTGCGCCCACGGGTTTCCTGCCGGCTGCTTCGGTGTCGGTGGCCTGGTCCGGGGCACTGCAATTCCCGGTCATGACTTCCGGGGCGTCGCCTGATTTACGAGGGGGTCGGGCCCCTTTTTCGGCCCCTTTTTGGCCACCGGCGTTTCCGCACTCGCAGGGCTCAGTGACATCTTGGCCCGTCCCGAGTGGTCCGGGGTTTGCCCCGTTTTCGGGTTCTTACGCCGGCGGTTTTACTCACGGGGCCCTCCCACAGACGCCTTACTGGTCGGTGCCGTTTTCTCAGGCTCCGTCATCTTGGCACCCTGGTTTTACCTCCCCGGCCACATGGCCTCCATCGTTTGGTGCGGCCGTTGGCTCGGCGAGAGCTCCGGCCTTGGGCGCGCCGGCCCACTGTTCCCAGCCCCCCCCTTTCTGCTTCCCCCCCTCCATTGCCTCCGGTTCCCCCCCCCCGGCGGCTGCCGTTTTTGTACCCCCCCCCTCCCCCCCCTGCTGTCTCCCCGTCAGGTGCCGGTGTGTTGAGGGGGGTCTCTCCCCCGGGCGGATTGTCTGGAGCCATGGCGGCAGCAATGTCCAGTGCAGCGCAGACGGGATTGGTGACGCAGACCGAAAAAGTGGGAACAGGAGAAGATGGGGGATCTCGGGTCCCTGAAGAGGTGCCCTCCGGCCCCGCTGCCGGGTCCGAAGAGGTGGGCGGTCCTTCTGGAACTGGTGAAAACGTTAATTCTTCTTCTGATAGTTCTTCTTCCTGCTCTTCTTCTGATACTAGGTCTTCCGGGTCCCCTAGGCGCCCGCGTAAATTAGCCAGGCTCATTGCTCATCGCTTGCACAAAAGAGATAGGAAGGCTAAGGGCAAGGGTTCGGCAGTCGCGCCGGACCCTCCGCGTTTTGCGGAAATGGTGCACTGCGCAAACACTGCAGTCACCAGGGGTTTGCGTAAACGGATGAGGGAAAAGATTAGGAAGGGGAAATATGTCGACATGTTCACCCTTACGGACGACATGCGGAAGGCTTTCGATAAGGCCAGGAAGGTCGGGGGCATCGTGAAAATGCATTTCGCAATTTTCATCAGTGGCTCCGAGGGTTTTTAGTGTTTACAGCATGCTACGCCGAGACGAGGCCGACGGAGTATCATAACACGGTCAAATATTTGTTCCTGGTGCACGAAATGTACTTGACCTCCAAGGATTACGCGTGGCGGGACTACGATGAGAAATTCCGTCGTAACCAAGACGGTAACTCGACACTACCCTTGGGGTTTAAGGATGTTGAAGTCTGGTTGGAGGTCACCCAACATAATAGGCCCCTTTCCGAGGCCCAAGGCGGCAAACCGGGTTTGGGTGTCCGGCCGAGCCCGCTCTGGGGAATAAAGGGAAATGATTCGCTTTCAACGAGGGCAAGTGTTCCCGGGGTTCTAACTGCCGTTTTCGCCACTCCTGCAAAGTGTGCGGCGGGGGGCACTCGGCCAAGGATTGCACTTCCACTCCCGGGTCCCGGCCCTCTGAGGCTGCCGAGGTGCCTGGAAGTGGAAAGTAAGGCGTTTTCTCCCATTAACATCCCTGAATTGACTAAATGGTTGGGTGCTTACCCTGACATCACTTCAGAGTTGTTTTTGTTAGACGGTTTCCGTCACGGTTTCAGGCTCCCCATCCCGGATTCGGTCCTCGTTGTCTCTAGGCGCAATTTGAAGTCCGCGCGCGATTTCCCTTCAGTTGTCTCCCGTAAGGTGCAGACTGAAATCAACTTGGGGCGCATGTGCGGCCCTTTCCCGTCCCCTCCGGTGCCCCGGCTGTGCATCTCTCCTTTGGGGGTAGTTCCCAAGAAGGCCCCGGGTCAATTCCGCCTCATTCAACATTTGTCACACCCCCGTGCTCGGTCAACGACGCCATCCCGGAGGAGGCGTGCAGGGTGCGATACCAATCCTTTGATGAGGCCTTTCGGTTATTCAAAAGGGCGGGTCCTGGTGCCCTCATGGCCAAGCTGGACATTGAGTCCGCTTTTCGCCTGATGCCCATTCACCCCATTTCCCTTCGTTTCTTAGGTTTCCGGTTAGGGGGGGGGGGGGGGGTTACGTCGACAGGTGCTTGCCGATGGGGTGTTCCATTTCTTGTGCCTACTTCGAGAAATTCAGTTCGTTTTTACATTGGTGCGTGGTGTCAGCCTCCGGCCACTCGGGGGTTGCCCACTACCTAGACGATTTTCTCTTTGTGGGTCCAAGGGATGGTTCGGTTTGCGGGGACGTGCTGGGTTTAGCCCAGAGTTTGTTCGGTCGGCTAGGTGTGCCCGTGGCCTCGGATAAGACCGAGGGGCCCACGGTGTGTCTCAGTTATTTGGGCATTGAAATCGATTCGGGGGCCGGTTGCTGCCGGCTTCCCGCCGATAAGGTGCGCAAATTGCTGGGTCTCATAGAGCAATGCCTCCTCAGTCGTAGGGTCAGATTACAACGGGTGCAGTCGTTACTTGGATCTTTTCATTTTGCGTGCAGGATCATACCCATGGGTCGCATTTTCTGCCGTAAACTTGAGAGGTCCATGGCGGAGGTTCGGAAACCTCACCATACGGTTTATATTTCGCGCGAGATTAGGGAGGATTTGCGAGTCTGGTCCGCTTTTTTGGTTTCCTTTAACCGGGAGGTGTTATGGCCAGCTGAGCGTTGTTCCAACGCCGCGTTGCAACTTTTTACTGATGCCGCCGGCGGTTCGGGCTTTGGGGCTTTTTTCAGGACGGAGTGGTGCGCGGCGCCTTGGCCTTCATCATGGGTTTCACAAGGTTTTACAAAGAACTTGCTTCTTTTGGAATTGTTCCCGTTGATAGTGGCCGTCGAATTGTGGGCGCTTAGCTTGTCGGATCGGAGTATTGTGTTCCGCTGCGACAATCTGGGTGTCGTACACGCTGTTAATAACCAACGCTCATCCTCTCCGCAGGCGCTGCGCTTGTTGCGTTATTTAGTGCTTAAATGCTTGCGGCATAATATTAATTTCACGGCTGCGCATGTCCTGGGGGTGGACAACAGAATTGCTGATGCGCTGTCGCGTTTTGAGTTTGGTAAGTTTAGAGAGCTGGTTCCTGATGCTGCTGTTGGGGGTTTGTCGGTTCCGCCCTTCCTGTGGACGCTCGTTGACTAAGGGCCGATTTGCCTCGTTGACGATATGGCCAGGGGGGGCGACGGTCATGAACACCGCCGCGGTGAGTGGTCTTGCCTATGCGGGCAAGATACCGTCTGGGGTTATGGAAGCCCGGTCTCAGTTGGCTGGGCTTACGTCCTGACTTCTGGAGAGTTTAATATGTTCGTTGTTTTACTGCGCCTGTTGCGCGAACCCAAAAACGTGTTTTACCCGTCGGTTCTTGAACGGCTAGCGTTCAGGAATGGAGGGTGTGAAGTGAATTTTTTAATTTTCCTCCGAGGGGGCCGAATTACAATTGGCATCACTCACGGTCCACGGGAGGTTTTTTGAGTTTTCTCCTTCACTTGGGTTCTTTCGCTGCATGTTTCGTTCCGTTTTCTGTACTTTGAATAGTTTGCTGACGGTAGGAATTTTCTTTTGCAGCTGTTTTGGACGTCTCGGATCATATTTGGCTTACTGGCCATTCTTTCATTTTTTGGGCGGAGAGGCATCCTATGGCAAGGTGAACGGGCGATTTCTTTGGGGATAAGGTAGTCAGATGGTTGGGCGTTAGAGGTTTGCGTTGGATGGGTTTACTTTGCCTGCTGTTCCGCCACGAACGAAGGTGGGGGCGGCCTGGCTGGATTGTCATTCACCTCGGGGGGAATGATATGGGTCGTGTCAAAGGCATCGACCTCATCCTGAGTATTAAGGCGGACTTGGTGGCGTTGCGAGCATCCTGGCCCCGAGTGACAGTTGTATGGTCTGACATGGTGCCCCGTTTTCACTGGCGGGGTTCTGTTCGTTTTTCTGCAATTGAGAAAGCGAGGAAGAAAGTTAATTCTGCGGTGTCAGTGTATGTGCAGGCGATAGGGGGTTTGGTGGTTAGGCACCCGCATTTGGTTCTGGGCAATGTACAGTTTTATAGGGAGGACGGTGTTCACCTTTCCCCTGCGGGTATTGGTGTGTTTTTGGAGAGTATCTTCTGAGTTGTGTCGGGTTGAGTCTTTTCCTTTGGTTTTGGTAGGATGGCGGTCTGCGGTTTTTTGGTTAAAAATCCTTGTTGTGGCGGAAAGTCGCTACCAGCCAGCGGTCAAAGTTACATAAGTGGTCACTGTGGGGCACCCCCTTTTGATTGAACAGCGAGTGTGTCCTCCCCTTGCGGGTGGACTACGGATGTTCCCGTGCGGGTTCGTCCACGGCTCTGCTAGAGTAAGGGGGGTGAGTCCTGCACAGTGCGGGTTATGTTAAGGAGGCGGTTGTGAGTCCCCTCCTATTTTTATTGGTTTATTATAGTTGACTGGTGCTGGTGAGTTGGTAGCGCCTTTTCTCGCCATCCTCCAATATTTTAGTTTAAATGACAGGTCATCAAACAATAAATACCAGTTTTGACCTTTAAATCTAGCAGTTGGTGTCTGTGTGGTTATTTCTTAGTGATAAGCTAGCTAAGTTATAAATGTTAAGTGTGTCAGAATAAAGTCATGGGTGACTTATGGATGGGGATTTTCTGGCCTCTACGACTGGCAGCTGTGTGGCATGATGGGTACTGCAATTTCTGCTTGATGGAGGGGGAGGGGAGGCAGCGGTCAGCATGCTGGGCGGCCTTGCCCTGTGATGGGCGGCCCCCAGCATGCACTCAAATAGATTGAAAATTCGGCTACTTAGCAGAATTTGCAATACAACATGAATCAGGACCTAAGCCTTGAAAAGTGATACATTTCACCATGATAAAGTACAAAACAACCAGCTGTGACATGGCAGTTAGGAGCTGATTGGCTGGTACCTTATCACTGTGAAATGTATAACTTTCAAGGCTTAGTACATATCCCCCTATTATGCCTTGAAGAGTGATAAAGTGGAGGGAGCTAAAGTACCAACCAATTAGCTCCTGTAACTTTTCAAACACAACCTGTACCATGGCAGTTAGGAGCTGATTGGCTGTTACTTTATTCCTCTCCACTTTATCTCTCTCAGTTCCATGGCTTAGTACATAGACCCCTATGGGGTCTATGTACTAAGCCTTGGAGAGAGATAAAGTGGACAAAGAGAAATTACCAGCAATCTAACTGCCATGTCACAGGCTGTGTTTGAAAAATGACAGCTAGGAGCAGGTTGGCTGATACTTTACCTTTGTCCACTTTATCTCTCTCCATGGTGGTTACTCACAATGGGGAACCTCTGAAGAAATGTATCCTCCCTGGGATATCATCAGTTGGTATTCACTATTCATGTAGGATATCACATGATTCTGAAGATGCCTTTTCTGTAGGTATATTACCAAGGTCTTCATCATACAACAGTGGTTCAACCAGACTCGTACCCACTGTGTCATTTCCTGCCCTCTGCATCTTTCAGCCACACCATCATCTCCAGGTGTCTCTCAGCCACACTGTCATCTCCCCCCTGCGTTGTCTCTCAGCACACCACCACCTTCCCCTGCATCATCCCTCAGCCTACCATCATCTCCCCCTTGTGTCATCTCTCAGCACACCACCACCTTCCCCTGCATCATCGCTCAGAATGCCATCATTTCCCCCTTGTGTCATCTCTCAGCACACCATCACCTGCCCCTGTGTCATCTCTCAGCATACCATCATCTCCCCCTTGTGTCATCTCTCAGCACACCACCACCTTCCCCTGCGTCATCTCTCAGCATACCATCATCTCCCCCTTGTGTCATCTCTCAGCACACCACCACCTTCCCCTGCATCATCGCTCAGAATGCCACCATTTCCCCCTTGTGTCATCTCTCAGCACACCATCACCTGCCCCTGTGTCATCTCTCAGCATACCATCATCTCCCCCTTGTGTCATCTCTCAGCACACCACCACCTTCCCCTGCGTCATCGCTCAGCATACCATCATCTCCCCCTTGTGTCATCTCTCAGCACACCACCACCTTTCCCTGGGGGTAATTCCAAGTTGATCGCAGCAGGATTTTTGTTAGCAATTGGGCAAAACCATGTGCACTGCAGGGGAGGCAGATATAACATGTGCAGATAGAGTTAGATTTGGGTGTGGTGAATTCAATCTGCAATCTAAATTGCAGTGTAAAAATAAAGCAGACAGTATTTACTCTGCACAGAAATAAAATAACCCACCCAAATCTAACTCTTTCTGCACATGTTATATCTGCCTCCCCTGCAGTGCACATGGTTTTGCCCAATTGCTATCAAAAATCCTGCTGCGATCAACTTGGAATTACCCCCCCTATGTCATCCCTCAGCATACCATCATCTCCCCCTTGTGTCATCTCTCAGCACACCACCACCTTCCCCTGCATCATCCCTCAGCATACCATCATCTCCCCCTTGTGTCATCTCTCAGCACACCACCACCTTCCCCTGCATCTTCGCTCAGATTGCCATCATTTCCCCCTTGTGTCATCTCTCAGCACACCATCACCTGCCCCTGTGTCATCTCTCAGCATACCGTCATCTCCACCTTGTGTCATCTCTCAGCACACCACCACCTTTCCCTGAGTCATCTCTCAGCATTCCATCATTTCCCCCTTGTGTCATCTCTCAGCACACCACCACCTTTCCCTATGTCATCCCTCAGCATACCATCATCTCCCCCTTGTGTCATCTCTCAGCACACCACCACTTCCCCCTGCTTCATCTCTCAGCACATCATCATCCCCTCTGCGACGTCTCTCAGCCCACCATCACCTGCCCCTGCAATATCTCTTAGCACACCATCACCTCCCCCTGCAATATCTCTCAGCACATCATCATCTCCTGCCTGCATCTCTCTGCAACACATCCTGTTCTGCCTGCATCTTTCAACATCCTCCTTCTCTCTGTGTCTCTTAGCATCTCCACTTCACTCTGTATCTCCTAGTTTTACTGTGTTACACAGCCTCCATCCTTTCATTCTGCGTCTCTATACCCCCCCCCCCTCATTTTGGGACTCTGTGTCCAAGCCCCCTCCCATTCATCCTATGTCTCTCTGTGTTTCCCCCTCCATTCATTGTATGTATCTCTCTGTTTTCCCTCTCCAGTCAGTCTGTGTCTCTTTGTGTTTCCCCTCCAGCATTGTGTGTCTCTCTGTGTTTCCCCCTCCATTCATTGTGTGGGTGGGATGTATCAACATACATCGCCACCCTCGCCGCCTATCAATGCGATGTTGATCACATATGTACTAACATATGCGATCAATATCGCAATGCGGTGACGGAGGCCCCCCTGCGATACCTGTGAGGAGGTGTGCGGTGGGTCTCCGTCACTTCCCTAGGCTCAACATCTGCTCCCCTGCATGGAAGCAGGCAGCAGGCTGTCCCCGGTACCTCCTCCTCCTCCCTGCAGCCGGAAGGACTTCCTGCTGCATTGCTAGGGGGAGGAGGAGATTACCTTCCGGGTCCAGGCTTCCTGGAGGAAGGTATGCCGGGGGAAGGGGGGGTCGGCGTCTGCGGCAGGTTGCGGTGGCCGGCAAAAAGAAGCCCATAGGCTTCTATATGGAATCGCTATCCAGAGATGGCAATACCCCCATGGGCGAAAACGCGGCGGTCAGGTGATAGTACATATGAAAATGCGATAAAACCCCCGAAAACAGGGTTTTTATCGCATTTTCCCTTTAGTACATCCCACCCTGTGTCTCTCTTTGTGTTTCCCCCTCCAGCACTGTGTGTCTCTGTGTGTTTTACCCTCCATTCATTGTGTGTCTCTCCGTGTTTCCCCCTCCAGTCATTGTGTCTTTCTCTCTGTGTTTTCCCACTCCAGTCACTCTTCGTCTCTGTCTTTCCCCCTCCAGCATTATGTGTCTCTCTGTTTCCCCCTCTAGTTATTGTGTGTCTCTCTGTGTTTCCCCCTCTTGTCATTATGTGTCTCTCTGTGTTTCCCCCTCTTGTCATTGTGTGTCTCTGTGTGTTTCTCCCTCTAGTCATTGTGTGTCTCTCTGTGTTTCCCCCTCTTGTCATTGTGTGTCTCTCTGTGTTTCCCCCTCTTGTCATTGTGTGTCTCTCTGTGTTTCCCCCTCTTGTCATTATGTGTCTCTGTGTGTTTCTCCCTTTAGTCATTGTGTGTCTCTCTGTGTTTCCCCCTCTTGTCATTGTGTGTCTCTCTGTGTTTCCCCCTCTAGACATTATGGGGGATATTCAGTTGTTTGAAAAATCAGTTGGGTGTCTGTTTTTTCCTGTCTATTTGACACCTACTGTAACTGACTTTTCAAACAATTGAATACCCGCTTATGTGTCTCTGTGTTTCCCCCTCCAATCATTGTGTCTCTCTCTTTGTTTCCCCAGTCCAGTCATTGTGTGTGTCTCTGTTTCTCCCTCTCCAGTCATTGTCTCTTTGTGTGTTTCCCCCTCCAGTCATTGTGTCTCTTTGTGTGTTTCCTCCTCTAGTTATTGTGTGTCTCTCTATGTTTCTCCCCCTCCAGTCATTGGAGGGAATTCAAATGTTTGCAAAGTCAATGGGGTGTCTGATTATTCCTGTCTATTAGATAGGGAAAAACAGACACCCAACTGACTTTTCAAATAATTGAATACCCCCCATTGTCTCTCTCTCAGTGTTTCCTCCTCTAGTCATTGTGTGTATCTCTATGTCCTTGCTTGGTGGCACCATGGTCCTTGCTTGGTGGCACAATGGTGGGTCTGTGGCAGGCTGTATGGGTACGATGTCCTGGCCTGTGGTGCCCCCCTCTGCTGGGTCTGCCACGACACCCAGGGCACGTGCCCTGCTCACCCCACCCTTGTTCCACCACTGGATGTCGGCCCCTCCCCTTGATGGCGATGTTTGTTATTCACTCTAGTTAAGGCATGTTTTCAGCAGTCTCAGTGTTATTCCTGAAATGTTCTGCATGAATGTACATTACTCCTCAATATCAGTGTCCCATTTATGATATGCATATGGGCAATGGTTCCGGATACCACAGTATGTGTGCTTACTCCACTGACTCCACTTCTTCTTACATTCTTCTTACACTCCACTGTCCTATATCTAGATTGCCTTCTAGTGTGCCAGAGCTAGATTATGGGCCTAATTAAGACCTGATCGATGCTGTGTAATTTCGCACAGCAGCCGATCATGGGGGTCATTCTGACCCGATCGCTCGCTGCAGTTTATCGCAGCGCAGGCTGTCGAAGGCCGTCATTGCCTAGCGATCGCCTCTGAGGCAGAGGCGGTCACTGAGTGGGAGGGGGCTGGACGGCGGCGTTAAGCCCGCCTTTTAGGGGGGCGCGGTCCGGCCAACGCAGGCGTGGCTAGACCATTGGGGGGGGGCCGCGGTGGCTGCGTGACGTTACATGCAGCCGCTGCGACCCAGGGCAGCAAAGAGGTTCTCCCGGCCAGCCGCAGGAGCTGTGCTGGCTGGGAGTAGCTCCTGAGATGTGCAATGGTTTTGAATTACTGCAGAGGAAGGGGGGGCGGCACTGACATGCGGGGCGGACTAGCCCTGTGCTGGGCGTCCCCCCGCATGTCTGAGTGCCTGATCGTAGCTGTGCTAAATTTAGCACAGCTACGATCAACTCGGAATGACCCCCCAGGTCTGAACTGCGCATGCGCTGGCACCGCAGTGCACCGGCGCATGCCAGACAGCCGACGGCCGTATCAGCCCTGCCTGTCAATCAAACAGAGGCGGTCACTGGGCGGGAGGGGGGCGGGACGGCGGCGTTTGGCTGCTGTTTAGGGGGCGAGGTCCTGGCAACGCGTGTGTGCCCGTACCGTTGAGGGGCAGGCCACGGTGGCTGCATGACGTCACATGCAGCCACTGCGACCCTCACAGCGATGAGTAGCTCCTGCCAGCGTGCAGGAGCTGCACTGGTAGGGATTTACTGTGCGATGCTTTTGTACTTGTGCAGGGGGGTCGGTCCTGACATGTGGGGTGGACTATCCCTGGGCTGGGCATCCCCCCGCATGTCTGTGTGACTGATCGTAGATGCGCTAAATTTACCACATCTACGATAAGGTCTGAATTAGGCCCTATGTTCAGACTATATTTGTGCCCATGCTTATTATTCATCATTGTGCCCACAAGTGCATTATTATCTGTTCAGCTGCACCAACTGCTCTATGAACACCATCAGGGAGTCTCTCTGACATATTAATGCAGCAGTTAATTCCACAACATACAGTAGTGCAGACATTCTTTATGCTTTACAGTGAGAGGATCTATCTATGGGTGTCATTCCGAGTTGATTGCTAGCTGCCGCTGTTCGCAGTGCAGCGATCAGTGAAAAAAACGGCTAATCTGTGCATGCGTATGCCCTGCAATGCGCACGCGTGACGTACGGGTACAAAGAGCATCATGGTTTTGCACAGGTTCTAGCGTAGCTTTCAGTCGCATGGCCGAACGCAAGAAGATTGACATGAAGAGGTCGTTTCTGGACGGGAAAAACGCAGGCGTGGCTGGGCGAACGCTGGGCGGGTGTGTGACGTCAAAAGCCGTCCCTCCGTCGTTAGAATCAACGCACACGAAGGGTAACTACTGGGCAGGTCTTGTTTTGCACAAAATGATTTTGCAGGCACTCTGCTGCACAAGCGTTCGCATTTCTGAAAAGCGAAAATACACTCCCCAGTGGGCGGCGACTATGCATTTGCACGGCTGCTAAAAACTGCTAGCGAGCGATCAACTCGGAATGACCCCCTGTATTTCCCATTCCACAAGTCTCACTTTCAAGTCTCTGTCTTTCAGTATCTGAGTTTGATGGACCACTTTCTGCAGTGCATCATTTGTTTCTCTCTGATGTTCCTTTACAGTGTCAGACTGGGGTATGAAGGGTTCACGAGCAGAATACAATGACGGGCCCATATAGTGTGCATATCGCCACCAATGGAGAACGAAGCAAGCCACTAACAGACATTGCATTATAATGTGCAGGCTCAGATTTGCAGCCCCATGTTTACCATATTATATTTATTCTAATAATCTTGATATATCTTACTTCAAATAAAATAAAGGGAGTAATTCAGACCTGATAGTTCTTCTGCGAATTTGCAGAGGTTTGCGTTCAGATAGTCACCACCCTGGAAGAGTGAAAACCCGCACGGAGCAAGTCTGCATACACCTTACGAAAATCTCTGCGTACGCCGGTCAGCTGCAAATCTGTTCGCAACTCACTCAGTATCTAATGATTTTTCCAGTCTGGGCGTAGCCCAGGACTTACAGTATACGTACGGACTGTCTGACATGCCTACTTGGAAGCTGTCACTTATATAATCCTCCACCATTCTTTCAATGGTGACAGAATCATATGCAGTGACAGTAGACATGTCAGTAATCGCTGGCAGGTCCTTCAGTCCGGACCAGATGTCAGCTTTCGCTCCTGACTGCCTGCATCACCGCCAGCGGGTGGGCAAGGAAATGGTATCCTTTTCCTTGCAGCCCCAGTGGCGGGAGAAATTGAAGGAGGAGCTGTTGACGGGTCACGTTCCGCTTGAGTTGACAATTTACTAACCAGCAGGTTTTTGCACCTCTGCACACTTGTGTCTGCTGGAAAGAGAGATACAATGTAGGCTTTAAACCTAGGATCGAGCACGGTGGCCAAAATGTAGTGCTCTGATTTCAGCACTTTGACCACCTTTGAATCCTGGAAAAGCGAATGAAGGGCTCCATCCACAAGTCCCACATACTTTGCGGAATCGCTCCGTCTTAGCTCCACCTTCAATTTATCCAGCTGCTTCTGCAAAAGCCTGATGAGGGGAATGACCTGACTCAAGCTGGCAGTGCCTGAACTGACTTCACATGTGGCAAGTTCGAAGGGTTGGAGAACATTGCACAAGACGGAAATCATTCTCCACTGCGCTTGAGTCAGGTGCATTACCCCTCCTTTGCCTATATCGTAGGTGGATGTATAGGCTTGAATGGCCTTTTGCTGCTCCTCCATCCTCTGAAGCATATAGAGAATTGAATTCAACCTCGTTAAGACCTCTTGCTTAAGTTGATGGCAGGGCAGGTTCAGGAGTGTTTGCTGGTGCTCCAGTATTCGGCACGCAGTGGCAAAATGCCGAAAGTGGCCCGCAATTTTTTGGGCCACCGACAGCATCTCCTGCACACCCCTCT
This sequence comes from Pseudophryne corroboree, assembly GCF_028390025.1. Taxonomy (NCBI): domain Eukaryota; kingdom Metazoa; phylum Chordata; class Amphibia; order Anura; family Myobatrachidae; genus Pseudophryne; species Pseudophryne corroboree. Next base: position 146,101,479 of record NC_086447.1, read on the forward strand.
CATTTTTTAAAAAATTCTGCACCACCAAATTAATTGTATGTGCAAAATATGGGACGTGCTGGAATTTGCCCAGTTGTAATGCACGCACAATATTGGTGGCGTTGTCCGATATCACATATCCCCAGGAGAGTCCAATTGGGGTAAGCCATTCTGCGATGATGTTCCTCAGTTTCTGTAAGAGGTTGTCAACTGTGTACCTCTTCTGGAAAGCGGTGATACATAGCGTAGCCTGCCTAGGAATGAGTTGGCATTTGCAAGATGCTGCTACTGGTGCCACCACTGTGGGAGGCCAAACATCTACCCAGTGGGCTGTTACAGTCATATAGTCCTTAGTCTGCCCTGTTCCACTTGTCCACGTGTCCGTGCTTAAGTGGACACTGGATACAACTGGATTTTTTAGGACCATGGTGACTCTTTTTCTGACGTCTGTGTATATTCTCGGTATCGCCTGCCTAGAGAAGTGGAACTTAGATGGGAATTGATACCGGGGACACAGTATCTCAATGACTCTGAACTAATGGTGGATACCGGACGCATCTCTAACACCAACATAGCCGTCAAGGCCTCAGTTATCTGCTTTGCAAAAGGATGACTGCTGTCATATTTCATCTTCCTCACAAAGGACTGTTGGACAGTCAATTGCTTACTGGAAGTAGTACAAGTGGTCTTTCGACTTCCCCTCTGGGATGACGATCGACTCCCAGCAGCAACAACAGCAGCGGCAACCGCAGCAGGTGTACCACTCAAGGATCCTACAGAAGAACCCCGGTTAGGAGAGGACTCCTCAGTCTTGACAGTGACATGGCCTGCAGGACTACGGACGTTCCTGACTGAGGAGGAAGTTGACGTTGAGGGAGTTGGTGGTGTGGCTTGCAGGAGCTTGGGTACAGGAGGAAGAAGGAATTTAGGTGTCAGTGGACTGCTTATGCTCTTACCCAAAGTTTCTGAACTTGACAGTGACTTCTGATGAATGCGCAGCAGGTGACGTATAAGGGAGGATGTTCCTAGGTGGTTAACATCCTTACCCCTACTTATTACAGATTGACAGAGGCAACGGATGGCTTGACACCTGGGGGTATATTTACAAAGATTTGTGTTTTGTCCGTTTTGAATGGTGTTTGAACTCGAATGGTATCGGGTGCATTTTACTGCAACTTTTTGAATCCTGATACGATCATTCACTAAGCTGCCGAGTTTTGCACAATCGTTTTTTCCGATGTCGATGTGATTCGTAATATCAGGCAGTGTTTTACGGGAGTGATGAGTAAAACACTGCCTGACAAAACACAAGGAATCCCGGCCGGATCTGTGAGATCCGTGCAGGGCTTCCTTGTGTACCTTAAAAAGTTGATTAAAGTCTTAAAAAAATCTGAAAAAAATTGCGTGGGGTCCCCCCTCCTAAGCACAACCAGCCTCGGGCTCTTTGAGCCGGTCCTGGTTGAAAAAATATGGGGGGAAAAATGACAGGGGTTCCCCCATATTTAATCAACCAGCACCGGGCTCTGCGCCTGGTCCTTGTTCCAAAATTACGGGGGACAAAAAGCGTAGGGGTCCCCCGTATTTTTTAAACCAGCACCGGGCTACACTAGCCAGGTACATAATGCCACAGCCGGGGGACACTTTTATACTGGTCCCTGCGGCCCTGGCATTACATACCCAACTAGTCACGCCTGGCCGGGGTACCCTGGAGGAGTGGGAACCCCTTAAATCAAGGGGTCCCCCCTCCAGCCACCCAAGGGCCAGGGGTGAAGCCCGAGGCTGTCCCCCCATCCAAGGGCGGCGGATGGGGGGCTGATAGCCTTGTGAAAAAATGTGAATATTGTTTTTAGTAGCAGTACTACAAGTCCCAGCAAGCCTCCCCCGCAAGCTGGTACTTGGAGAACCACAAGTACCAGCATGCGGTGGAAAACCGGGTCCACTGGTACCTGTAGTACTACTACTAAAAAAATACCCCAATAAAAAAACAGGACACACACACACCGTGAAAGTATAAGTTTATTACATACATGCACACCTCCATACATACATACTTACCTATGTTCCCACGAGGCTCAGTCCTCTTCTCCATGTAGAATCCTTGGGGTACCTGTGAAAAGAATTATACTCACATAATCCAGTGTAGAATCCGACCTTTGAATAATCCACGTACTTGGCAAAAAAATAAAACGGAAACCCGACCACGCACTGAAAGGGGTCCCATGTGTACACATGGGACCCCTTTCCCCTACTGCCAGGACCCCCCCTGACTCCTGTCAAAGAGGGTCACTTCAGCCAATCAGGGAGCGCCACGTCGTGGCACTCTCCTGATTTGCTGTGTGCTCCTGTAGTGTCTGTCAGGCAGCACACGGCACAGATACAATGTAGCGCCTATGCGCTCCATTGTAGCCAATGGTGGGAACTTTGCGGTCAGAGGTTGACCGATAGTAACCTCACCGGTGACTAGTTGGGTATGTAATGCCAGGGCCGCAGGGACCAGTATAAAAGTGTCCCCCGGCTGTGGCATTATGTACCTGGCTAGTGGAGCCCGGTGCTGGTTTAAAAAATACGGGGGACCCCTACGCTTTTTGTCCCCCGTATTTTTGGAACCAGGACCAGGCGCAGAGCCTGGTGCTGGTTGATTAAATATGGGGGAACCCCTGTCATTTTTCCCCCCATATTTTTTCAACCAGGACCGGCTCAAAGAGCCCGAGGCTGGTTATGCTTAGGAGGGGGGACCCCATGCAATTTTTTTTCAGTTTCTACACTAAACAGACCCTTTCCCATAGATAACCATGCACAGATCTCACTGATCCGTGCATGGTTATCCAAACTCGACTGGAAAAAGCAGGTCTATTTTTTTGCTGCTTTTTTTAACGATTCGAAAAAAAACAGACCCGCACTTGAGCACTCAGAAACTAACACCCAAATACGAATGAATAGTGAATACCCGTATTGTATGAAATATCAGCAGCGTTTGACCGATGGTCTATTCATTCGTATTTCGGAACTTTGCAAATCAAACCATTACGAATAGTCCAAACACTGCCGAGATTGCTGCTTAGTGAATTCCCGGATTGGGACTTAGAAAAAAAAACACAAATCGGACAAACTCGAATTCTTAGTAAATATTGGCCCTGTTGTCCGGATTTGTGGTGGAATAATTCCACACCGAAGAGGTGGTTTTTTTGGTATTTTGCCCAGGCATCACAATGGGCTTCTTCATCCCACAGACAACAGGTGTCTCCCCCGGTGCCTCATTTAAACAAACCACATCAACATTAGAATCCTCCTCGTCAACTTCCTCCTCAGCGTCAGCAACACCCATATTCTCATCCTGGTGTACTTCAACAGTGACATCTTCAAATTGAATATTAGAAACTGGCCTGTGGGTGCTCCTTCCAGCACTTGCAGGGGGCGTGCAAATGGTGGAAGGAGCCACCTCTTCCCGTCCAGTGTTGGGAAGGTCAGGCATTGCAACCAACGACACACTTGGACTCTCCTTGGGGATTTGTGATACCATCTCAGAGCGCACAGGCCTTTTCTGTGCTCTTTCCAGCTTAACTCATTTAATTTTTCTAGCGGGAGGATGAGGGCTTCCATCGTCATGTGAAGCTGAACCACTAGTCATGAACATAGGCCAGGGCCTCAGCCGTTCCTTGGCACTCCGTGTCGTAAATGGCACATTGGCAAGTTTACGTTTCTCCTCAGACGATTTTAATTTATTTTTTTGGTTCTTTTTACTGAACTTTGGCTTTTTGGATTTTACACACCCTCTACTATCACATTGGGCATCGGCCCTGGCAGACGACGTTGATGGCATTTCATTGTCTATGTCATGTTTAGTGGCAGAAGCTTCAGCCCTAGGAGGAAGTGGTTCTTCTTGATCTTTCCCTATTTTCTCCTCAAAATTTTGGTTCTCCATTATTTTTTGGGAGTTATAAGAGACATAATACGTCACAGAAATGACTGGAATTACTGATGACACAGGACACTACCAATGGTCTGATGCAGCCTAACAGGTTGTTATAATTGTTATACTGCAGCAGTGGATATATATAGCAGCAGCGTATATCGTCACTGGAATTACTGATGACACAGGACACTACCACTGGTCTGATGCAGCCCAACAGGCTGTTAATAATAATATAAGTGTAATTTGTTATACTGCAACAGTGGATATATATAGCAGCAGCGTATATCGTCACTGGAATTACTGAAGACACAGGACACCACCAGTGGTCTGATGCAGCCCAACAGGTTGTTAATAATAATATAATTGTAATTTGTTATACTGCAGCAGTGGATATATATAGCAGCAGCGTATATCGTCACTGGAATTACTGATGACACAGGACACTACCAGTGGTCTGATGCAGCCCAACAGGTTGTTAATAATAATAATAATAATAATAATAATATAATTGTAATTTGCTATACTGCAGCAGTGGATATATATAGCAGCAGCGTATATCGTCACTGGAATTACTGATGACACAGGACACTGGATATATGGCAGCAGAGAACACCAACACTGTGAATGGCTGGACTGATACAGCACAATACACTGACTAACATGGACTGGTCTGTACAACACAGCCCCACTTTACAGCTACACTGGATATATGGCAGCAGAGAACACCAACACTGTGACTGCCTGGACTGATACAGCACAATACACTGAGTGACTACACTGGACTGGTCTGTACAACACAGCACCACTTTACAGCCACACTGGATATATGGACTGGACTGAGCAGCACAACACTTGTCACCTCACTTTCCCGCCCCAATAAACAGAGACTGAGCACACTGAATACACGTCCTCTCACTCTCCGAGACTGGGGTGAAAATGGCCGCAACGCGCGGCTCCTTATATGGAATCCCCAAATCCCGCGAGAATCTGACAGCGGGATGATGAAATTTTGCCGAGTTCGGGTTTCCGAGTCAAGAGGGAAGATCCGAGCCTGGCTCGGATCCGGACTCGGAAGTCAAAGTTCGGGGAGGGGGGGTTGGTTCTCTGAGAACCAAACCCGCTCATCTCTAATAAAAACAATTCTTAAAACCAATCCATGACAAGTACAAAAGAGCAACCAACTTCTTCATCAAACCCGACCATCTCTCATCCTAAGCTGTAGGCACACGCCAAAAAATAGGGACGTGGCCACAGTTGTGCCCCCTGTAGTTGTGCCCCCAGTAGATTTGCCCCCTGTAGTTTTGCCCCCTGTAGCTATGCCCCCAGTAAATTTGCCCCCTGTAGCTGTGCCCCCAGTAGTTGTGCCCCCTGTAGTTTTGCCCCCTGTAGCTATGCCCCCAGTAAATTTGCCCCCAGTAGTTGTGCCCCCTGTAGTTTTGCCCTCAGTATCTGCGCCCCCAGTAGTTTTGCCACCTGTAGCTGTGCCCTCAGTAGTTGTGCCCCCTGTAGTTTTGCCCCCAGTAGCTGTGCCCTCAGTAGTTGTTCCCCCAGTAGTTTTGCCCTCAGTAGATGTGCCCCCCTGTAGATGTGCATCTAGTAGCAGCGCTTACAAAAAAAAAATACTCACCAGCCACGCTCCTGCTTCCCGACCGCTGCTGCTGTCCTCCGTCTCCGGCCGCCGCTCCTCGGATCTATGAGTGAGACGTCATGCGTCTCTCCCATAGCGCCGCACACTGCACAGACACAGGAGGTCAATTATGACCTCTAGCGTTTGCAGGTGCTCCCACAATGCAGTGCGGTGCGCGATGACGTCAGCTGCACCGCACGGCAGCAGTAGCGGCTCTTTCCACGGCAGCGGCGGCAGCGCCCTCAGAACAGCGGCGCCCCGGGCAAAAAGTCTGCTTGCCCGTGACAAGAGCCGCTACTGCTTGTGCTCCCCTTTCTCTCCTTCTTCCCATACTCTCTCCTTTCTTCCTCTCTCTCTCCTCTCACTCTCACTCCCCCTCTCTCTTCCTATTCTCTCTAAACCCATCTCTCTCCTCTCTCTCTCTCTCTCTCTCTCCCTTCTCTCTCTCCCTTTACTCTTTCTCCCTCTCCTTCACTATCCCCCCTCTTCCCCCACTCTCTATTCCCCTTTATCCATTAGGCAGAGAAGGTTGCTGATTAGTATTGTATTTAGTTGTACAGCCCAAGGGATATGTGAAAGAGGGGCAGATTCTATAAACCACAGGACGTACAGTATGGCTGCAGCTCTGCCATGAGCTATTAAATTACCGCAGCTACCCTAAGTGCTAAGACCCAGATGCAGTGTAATTCTAGAGCTCTGGGCACTTAAAACAGAAGTTATGAGTTAACATGCATTTGCTGTGGGCTTACAGCACATGGAAATTGGCAAGTAATTGAATAGCTTTAGGCATTAAACCTGGGATCTGGAACTGCCCGGTAGTCCCATGGCTAACTGAATCGGCCCCAAATTGTAAGTGAATGTATGTATGGTGGCTGGTGAATCTGCATGTCCTACCTTTGCCTCCTTTTATTTGTTCTACTCCTACCCAGTCTGTGGTATAATATTAACATTTGGTACTTAGGTGTTACATGTATTAGCACCAGTGGCGTAGCTACCATAGGTGCAGGGGATGCGGCTGCTACGGGGCCCGAGAAGCCTGCAGGGTCCGTAGCTCCCCTGCATCCTGTCATGCTACAGCACAAAGCAGCCAGGTCGCTGAAGAGACGCTGGTCACTGCTTGATGCGGTTCTGCTGTTCTGTTGAAAGACGTCTGTGGGAGGAGGCAAAGACATGACGTCCCAGCAGGGCAGGCAGCACCACAGCAGCTGACTGTTCCACGAGTCCCAATCTCCCCTCGCATCGCGGGGCCCCCGAGCGTGCATTTGGCAGTTTTCTGGGTGTGCAGTGTTGCTGGCGTGTAAGTGCCGGCCGCAGGCGCCGCTTCTGCTGTTTAGTGCAGGGGGGGAGGGAGGTGCGCTGGGGGCCCTGTGGAAATTGTGCTATGGGGCTCCCGAAGGTGTAGCTACGCCCCTGATTAGCACACACAGGGGAGGGATATATGGGTGCGAGGGTTGGGGCTAGTAAGGTTGGCGGTGGTGTTGGGGATCGAGGGGGGCCCCATAGAAAACAATGTACCGGGCCCCAAGATTTCTGTTGCTCATCTGCATCACCCCTGTCTGTCTGCCCCTCCACTTTAGAATGTAAGCTCTCAGGAGCAGGGCCCTCTCCCCTCTACTCCATTCTCAATACAACAGCACCTAACCCTCGGTTTCTGCCACCCTGCTGTTTATATATGAGTGTTCTGACCGCTGATGCAGAAATGTTAATAAAACTTATCCATGTTTTGCATTGTCTTGTACTGTAGTCACTGTTTTCTTGTTTTCCTCATTTGTTTATGTACTTTGGGGTTAATTCAGACCTGTTCGTAGCAGCAAATTTGTTAGCAGATGGGCAAAACCTTGTGCACTGCGGGGGGGGCAGATATAATGCAGAGAGAGTTAGATTTGGGTAGGTTATATTGTTTCTGTGCAGGGTTAATTCTGGCTGCTTTATTTTTACACTGCGATTTACATTTCAGTTTGAACACACCCCACCCAAATCTAATAGGCCCTACAAACTGCGCGATTTTAGTGAAAGATATGAACGATCTCGTTCATTAATGAGCGATATACCATTTACATCTTTCTGTGTGGAGGCACCAGCGATGTACTATGCGCGGCACCGCGCTCGTTCATCGCTGGTGCCCCGTCGCTTGTGCATGCAGGCCAATATGGATGATCTCGTCCATATTTGCCTGCACTGCTATGGTGCCGGGTGACGGGGGGAGTGAAGAAACTTCACTTCCCCCATCACTGCCCCCCGCTGCCGGGTCGTCCGTCGGCTGTATCCTCTGTCCGGCAGTTCGGCGGCGGATCGGTATGTGTGTAGGGCCCATAACTCTCTCTGCACATGTTACATCTGCCCCACCCACGGGCGGATCCAGAACAAAATGACAGGGGGGGCACCACAATGTGCTCCTGTGAAAGGGGTGTGGCTTTGTAGCAAGGGGTTGGCCTCACAGAGAATGCCATACCCATGAGTCACTCCCTCGTTTTCATCACGCTGGGAGCATAGAGTACTCATATACGCAGCCACATATGCGCAGATACAGACACACATACAAAACACAGTCACGTATGCACGGACTGTCACATACAGTATACACACACAGTCACATATACACAGACAACCAGATACAGTAAACACACAGTCACATATAGTCGCATATACACACAGCCACATATGCACAGTCACTTATACACAGACAGCCACATACAGTATACACACACAGTCACATACAGTTTACGTGTACACAGACAGCTGCATATGCACAGTCACATACTGTATACAGACAGCCAGATACAGTATACACAAAGTCACATATACACACACAGACAGCCACATACAGTACACACACACACACACACACACACACACACACACACACACACACACACACACACACACACACACACACACACACACACACACACACACACACACACACATACAGACAGCCATATACAGTATACAGTCACATAAGCACAACCAGCCACATATACACACACAGCACATATATACAAACAACCACATATGCACCCACACACATATACACACAAACACAGCCACAGAATGTTAAAACATTAATACACTATGCCCCCTTCCCATTGTATTTTGGGCCACATAGTTACAGACTCTTCTATGCACCCTGCTGCATATCTGGTTGTTTGTAGAGGGTGACTGAGGAGGCTGGGGTCACAGGGAGATAGTGGGTGCCATGTGCCCACAGTGCTAGATATGCCCCCACAGTGCCACATATGACCTCACAGTGCAAGATATGCCCCCACAGTGCATGTGCCCACAGTGCCAGATATGCCCCCACAGTGCCAGATACAGATATGCCCCCACAGTGCCATGTGCCCACAGTGCCAGATATGACCCCACAGTGCCAGATACAGATATGCCCTCCCAGTGCCATGTGCCCACAGTGCCAGATATGCCCACATAGTGCCAGATATGCCCCCATAGTGCCACATATGACCCCACAGTGCCACATATGACCCCATAGTGCCAGATACATATATGCCCCTACAGTGCCATGTGCCCACAGTGCCAGATATGCCCACACAGTGCCAGTCTGACAGATATGCCCCCACAGCGCCACATATGACCCCACAGTGCCACATAGACATATGCCCCCACAGTGCTGCTTACCGTTTTGTGTGTGGAGAGCGCAGCACAGCGCACACTTCTCCTGCCTGCCGCTCTGCCCCTCAGTCTGGTCTCCGGCGGCGACGGCAGCGTGTATATCTCAAATCAGGTGCCGGTTCACGAGCTCTGATTGGCTAACGAACCGGCACCTGATTTGAGTTATACATGACTCCGCCGTCACTGCCGGAGACCAAACTGAGTGGCAGAGCGGCAGTACTGCAGGCAGGAGGGGTGCGCTGTGATAGAGCGTGCCGTGGTCCAGGCTGCAGGCTAAACTTAAAGATAAGAAAAAATCTTCTAAAAGACAGGGGGGGCACGTGCGTGGGTGCCCCCCCCCCCTGGATCCGCCACTGCCCCACCTGCAGTGCACATGGTTTTGCCCATCTGCTAACAAATTTGCTGCTATGATCAGGTCTGAATTAGGCCCTTTGTTAGGTGCTGTGGAACCCTTGTGGCACCATAAAAATAAAGGATAATAATAATAATAATAACCTCAACCACTACCTCACCTTATTTCAAAAATCTCCCTTCCTGGGAGAACAAAACACAGCTGATATAGCTGAAACACGTTATGCCTGATTAAGAGGTGAACACGCCACCTCACAGGGGGCGATGTCTTTGCTACTGCGCACTGCCCAAGTGCCACAATGGATTTTAGACAGTGGTCGCACTGTGGATTTGGATGCAGAATGATTGCCAGGTAGTGAGTATTTGTGGGAGGTAACGGGCAGTGCGGAAGAGGGAATAAAACGTAGGTCTGTCACAACCATTATGGGGGCATGTAATAGCTTTCTTTGCAGTGGTACTGGCCCTGGGATCTTAGTTCCGACAGACAGTCTGACATAACTGTAGGGCTAGATGTATCATCGCTTGGAGAGTGATAAAATGGTGACAGAAAAAGATCCAGCCAATCAGCTCCTAACTGCCATGTAACAGGCTGTGTTTTAAAAATGACAGGAGCTGACTGGTTGGTACTTTTCTCTCTCCATTTTATCACTCTCCAAGCGATGATGCATCTCACCCTAAGGGTTTGTCAGATCTTCAATGGTGCAACCGACGTGCAAGCGATGTTCTTAATCAGGCCCAATATTACACATGTCCTGTGGTATACTCGCTGTGGAATCATTCATGAGTTGCAGGCGATCCTATTGTAAATGGAATATGTTTTTATTTTGTAATAGCCCTGGTACCATTAGGAAGATTAGCAGAGACACTTGCAGACTGGATGCTTAGCATTCTGCATTTATATAGGGATAATTTATGATTTCTTTCTAGCGCTTAAACAAGCATGTCATAGAGCCATCAAACGCACTGACGTTAGCCTCACTAATATGCAATGTGAAGTGACCCATGACCCTACAGACAAGCCAAAATGTTAGTACTCAGTTATGAAGATCACCTTTAGGTCAAGATTAACAGTACTTAGTGACCTGAGACATGACATGCAGAACAAAGCTGTACTTGGTCCATTAGTTTTGCATCCACTTTATTCCGGCCTGTACTCATTTGATATTATTTGACTTGCCGTTGTCTTCCTCCTCAGATACACTCCTACACTTTACCAAGTAATGCACAGTGTTTTTTGAGAAGTGAAACAAAGGGACTGAATAGGGCAGGAGTGGGTTAAACTCCTCAGGCTGGGGTCGGACTTGGAAACAGAAGATAGTTTTTAGCCTATGGGTGCAGAGGGTAGGGGTGGTTTCTATGGGGTCATTCCGAGTTGTTCGCTCACTAGCAGATTTTAGCAGCATTGCACACGCTAGGCAGCCGCCCTCTGGGAGTGTATCTTAGCTTAGCAGAATTGCGAACGAAAGATTAGCAGAATTGCGAATAGAAATTTCTTAGCAGTTTCTGAGTAGCTCGAGACTTACTCCTACATTACGATCAGCTCAGCCCGTTTCGTTCCTGGTTTGACGTCACAAACACGCCCTGCGTTCGGCCAGCCACACCCCCGTTTCTCCAGACACTCCTGCGTTTTATCCTGGCACGCCTGCGTTTTTCCACACACTCCCAGAAAATGGTCAGTTTCCGCCCAGAAACACCCACTTCCTGTCATTCACACTCCGATCACTTCAATGATGAAAATTCTTCGTTCGGACGTGAGTAAATCTACTAAGTTTTGTGCTAAAATACTAACCGCATGCGCACTGCGTACCATGTGCATGCGCATTTTCGCCTTAATCGCTCCATTGCGAAAATCGGCAACGAGCGAACAACTCGGAATGACCCCCTATGTTAGGTCAGGGTGCTGGTCAACTTGGACCAGCCTCTTTTCTAGAAGCTTTGGACTGGTAGGAGTATTTCATATTGCTGGGTAATTCATACCCTCCAACTGTACCTTTTTAATAGGTACAGTACCTTTTTTTCATGGTCTGTACCGATTTTTGCCTCTCCAAACTTCCATTGAAAGTATAGGAAAAGGGGCGTGGCCACGCCCCTTTACACGCGGCCACGCCCCTTTTTCGGATTTGTACCGATTTTTCTGTGTAAAATGTTGGAGGGTATGGTAATTTAGGCCTGCTTGTCAGTTAAAAACAACTTGTATTAATTACTTTCTAGTGTTGCTTTATTGTCAGCTAGCATGCCCCGTCCTCACCGTACTCTTAGGACCCCGGCGCGGTTTAGGGTTGAGGAGGATGCTGACGCTGCCTAGGTTGCTGAGCCGTCAATAGCCCCCATAAGTTCCTGATGTCGCCCCTGTGGTTGCTGGCGGCAGGCGGCGGAGGGGGCGCACGGAGCGGAGTCTTCCGGCAGGTCCTTCACCCTCATCGCTGGACATGCCTGAGCACCGCGGCCGGCGGGCACACGGTGTAAGGGGGGAGCAGCGTGGAGCTGTCGTGCCTGGCCCGTGGCCGGTGCACGACCATCCCACGGCAGCATTAGCAAGACAGCGGGCGGGAGAGAGCAGGACAGCCATGGTCCACGCAGGCGTCCTGCTCCCCGCTCAGCGCAGCAGGGGCGGGATGCGGCGCCCCGGTCACTAGCTGAAAAGTTTTCAGGGACTGTTGCTACGAACCACCGGGGAGCGGGCGCTGGAGCTTGTGTGTCCGAATCAAGTGGCGGGCAGTGCGCATAGGAGGAAGGGGAGTAGGGGGTGGGTTGCTGGCTGGCTGAATAGTGCTGTTGAGGCAGGAATACAGCCGTTTTCCCAGGGACACAGCAAGCTGGCCGCAGGCGTGCAGGGACATTATCTCAGACAGGGGCTACTGCGGTGCAGGCAAGGGGGAGGTGTTGGAGTGGCAGAAGGAATGCTGTGGGTAGCAGTGTGCCCGGTGTTGACCCTACGGTACAAGCATCGGCCATGGCAGCCGTGGCTTCTGAGTTGTCCCCAATGGTGGCAGTTATGGCGGAGGATGAGCCATCAACTTCGGCCAGCGCAGGGGGCATGGTTTCCCGACCCAGCTCTTCAGTTGCTTCAGGCCTGCCAGGACATTAGCGCAGCCGCATCTCGGATGGGTGCTGGTGTGAGAGGTTGGTTGGACTGCGGTGCGTGTGGTGGTGCCTGCTGCCGTGCAGGTGTAGACTCGGTACTCACCAGGCGCCGCTCTCTCTCACCTTCAGGTACCGGAACCTTCAACGGACCTGGAATTCTTCAGTCGGATCCGGACACGGCGATTCCCTCTTGGAGCTGACCGTCGACCGAGCTGAGGAGAGAATGGTCTACATTAAAGGGGGTATCGACCCTGCTTCCGGTGGAACAGGGGATACCCCAGGGGTGGCTGCGACCTTCACCGGCTGGGTGAATGGTCATCACCGGCACAAAGCCTCAGCTACCCAGCTTTCACACACTCGCGCTTTCGCACGTAGTGTGATGAAAGGGATTCTCACGTCCGTGAGCAATCCTAACTCCGGCGCTCGGGGACAAACAAGGGACAGACGTACACGGATGCTACTCACCGTCACAAGTCTTGCACTCCGATCTTCTCCACTTACAGGTCCCTGTAAGGAGGCAAAGAGAAACAGCCGTGCAGGGCCTAACTCTGACCCAGTGTCACACCCTATACTATCTACAACAGCAGAGCCCTCAAACTAGCTCTGTGGGTGTGGTGCAACACAACTATGCACAACTTACACAACACATACACTTTGCCCTGCACGGTAACAACATATATCACACTATCGGAGTTACAACATAAAACGGTGCTGTCCCTTTATCTACCCGACTCAGAACACCCAGCAGTGGGGACCGCACAGCTCACCCACCTACCGTACTCTCAGGGTGGCCTGAGCCTAACGCCCAGTGTCACCTTTACTCACCTCGGGGAAAACACTGCTTCGATGGGCCTAGCGCCCCCTAACTGTCCACAGGCCGGAGGCCTGACTTTGCCCACGGGCCTAGCGCCCGCCTACCTTGCTGCCCGTTGGGTGACCTGGGCCTTGTGCCCAAGGTCACCTTATCGTACCTATTTGGCCAAAATCCACTAGGGCCTAATGCCCTCTAATGCTCCCACAGGCCTAGTGCCTGACCGTGCCCCTCGGGCCTAATGCCCGCCTAACTGTGCCCACAGGCCGGTGGCCTGACTATACTTATGGGCCTAGTGCCCAACCTGCGCCCAGGCCTAGTGCCTGCCTATGTGCCCCCACGGGCCGAGAGGCCCGACCAAATGCCCACTGGCCGGGAGGGCCCGACTACATGCCCACAGGCCGGGAGGGCCTGACTGTGCCCACGGGCCTATTGCCCGAACACCCGGTGGTCTAGGGAGGGGCGGGTACAGGGGCGCCTGATAAGGGCCTACCTGACCCGCTGGGAGAGGCACCAGGGGGGAGCTTCGGCAGCCCTTTGCTTCCCACCCCTGGTGACCCCTCCGGCGCTGTTCTTTAATCTTCGGCCGCTGGCCCGTCCTGGCCAGCGGCGCCGCCGTCGTCGCGCCCCGTCCAGCCGCCGCTGGACATCTTCTTCTCCGAGCCCGTCTTCTTTCTTCTTGCCGCCGGGATCTTCTTTCCTCTTCGCGCTCTTCTGCGCGCGCGCCCTCTTCGGCTCCCGCCCGGCGTCTCTTCTGCCTTCGCCGCTCTTCGGCGCGGCCTCCTGCTCCCCGTCCCGCCCGGCGTCTGACGTCAGACGCCGGGGGCGGGGCCTATGACGCGGCGAGCGCCGATTGGCTCGCCGCGTCTCTCTACGATTGGCTGCCGCTCCGGGAGCCGCGATTGGCTCCCGGAGGGGGCCAAGATTCAAACGCTGCGGGCGGCGCTTCTGATTGGCGGCCCGAGCGGCGCCAAGTTCAAAGCGCCGCCGCACCGCTCCCCGCCGCCGCACACTCCGCGCTGGGGACAGACAAGCTGCCCCAGCGCGGCCCCCAGTTAGGGACAGCAGCATGGATGTGCCCACAGGGCACATCCTTACACTGGTGCGCCAGCGCCAGGTCCGGCGGTTCAGAGACGGGATGCTGTTTCTGATGCTTTATATTCTGCGAGCGGCGCTTCGGCTCCGGTTTGTGTTCCCTCTGTTACAGGTGCTTCGAGCGGTGATGACAGGGATGCCGAAGAAGGTGAATTGCTATCGTCGGGGTCGGCCCAAGGTGATCCTCCCACTTCAGTTGGTGAGTCTACGTAAGAATGTTTCTAGCCGGGATTCGTTGTCGTCAGGGTCCCGTAGTTGCGACAGCAGGTCTTCGTCGACGGCATCTTCATCCGTGACGTTGGAGTCTGCGAGTAGCGCAACCAAGGCTAAGAAGCGGGCGGCGCGGTATGCGCAACACGAGGCTCAGGAGGGATGGCAAGTACGACGTTTGTCTTCTAGTGCGCCTAGGGCTAGGAGGCGTCGCAATTTGCCGGGCGCGGTGCATTGCGAATATACTGCGGGGGCTGCGGGATAGCTGTCAGAAGCGGATCCGCAGGGGAGAGTATGTTGACATGTTTACTCTCACTGATACAGTGAAGAAGGAGTTTCGCGCAGCAAAGGCAAAAGGGGGTATAGGGGTTGATGCCTTTCCGGTCGTATTAGAACTGGTTGGCCGGATTCTGCGTATTTGCAGCTTGCTATTTAGAGGATCGGCCAGGTGAATTTTTAAATATTATTCGCTATATCCACCTCGTGCATGAGATGCAGCGCAAATGCAAAGATTCCGAGTGGAAAGTGTACAATGAAGAGTTCAGGCGCAAATAGGATTGCTTGGAAGTCATTGACATTGTCTGTAAGGATGTCGAAGTCTGGTTACGAGATCCACTCAGGGTAGTAAGGAGGCGCCGACGGCAGCCTCTGAAGCGCAGGAGGCGCTTTCTGGCACTTCCCGTGCATCATCTGAAAATTTTTCGACGCGGCGCGCAGCCGGGACGGGCCGTGCAGTTTTTCCACCGAAGGGTAAATGTTATGCTTTTAACAACTCCTCCTGCGCCCTGGGACAGCGACACCTCTGCCTGCATTGCAATGGGGCCCATCCCGCTTCCAACTGCTTTCGCTGAGGTAAGCGGGGTTCTAAGCTCGGAGTTGACGCAGCGCCTAAGCCAACCAGTGGCGTTGTCTCTAAGTAGGGCCCCTACCCTGGTACGCTTGGCAGCTATGACCAAGTGGTTTGCGTTGGTACCCGAACCATGTTGATGCTGAATTTTTGTTGTCTGGTTTTCGTTTTGGTTTTCATCTTCCATTTGAAAGGGAGGTGGTGGTTCATTCTCCCAGGAACTTGCAGTCGGCCCGGGATTTTCCTGAAGTCCTTCAGGAAAAACTCAGTGGGGAAGTTAGATTAGGTCGGATGGTGGGTCCCTTTCCATGAGCTCCGTTGGAGAATTTGATCATATCACCTGTAGGGGTAGTCCCTAAGAAAACTCCTGGCAAGTTCCGACTGATTCAGCACCTGTCTTACCCATCAGGGTCCTCGGTTAATGATGCTATATCCCCCGAACATTGTTCCGTAGGATATCAGTTATTTGATGACGCTCTGGACTTGGTACGGGCTTCTGGCGCTGAGGCTCTGATGGCTAAGATAGATGTGGAATCTGCTTTTCGTTTGCTTCCCATGCATCCGGACTCTTTCCGTTTTTTGGGTTTTCGAATCGACAGGGACTATTTTGTTGATAAATGCTTACCAATGGGATGCTCTGTCTCGTGCATTCTTTGAACGTTTCAGCACTTTTCTACACTGGTGCGTTGAGTTTTCGTGCGGGGGTCGTGGGATAGTTCACTAT
The DNA here is from genome assembly GCF_028390025.1 of Pseudophryne corroboree. Classification (NCBI taxonomy): domain Eukaryota; kingdom Metazoa; phylum Chordata; class Amphibia; order Anura; family Myobatrachidae; genus Pseudophryne; species Pseudophryne corroboree. The sequence continues at coordinate 146,117,747 of NC_086447.1, forward strand.
CTCGACGATTTCCTCTGTGTGGGCCCTGCTGGTTCCAGGCGTTGTGATAGGCTTTTGTTTTCTTTGCGGGCCTTGTTTCTGCATTTTGGGATAACGGTGGCTGAGGACAAGACGGAGGGACCTTGTACATGCCTATCGTTCTTAGGTATCAAAATCGATACGATTGCAGGCGCTTGACGGTTGCCGCAGGACAAGGTGGCTAAGCTTTGCGACGCAATTACTTTGTGCTCTGGTAGGCAAAAGATTACTCTCCGGCAGGCTCAATCTCTTTTGGGTCTGTTGAATTTTGCTTGCCGCGTAATTCCTATGGGTAGGGTGTTTTGCCGCAAGCTCGAGCAGGCCAAGGCCAGGGTTGTCAAGCCGCATCATTTTGTCCGCCTTTCTTCTGAGATTAGGAGAGACCTGTTGGTTTGGATCTAATTTTTGGACGATTTTAATGGTGTGCTGATTTGTTTGGCCCCGGCCGTCGACAACTTTGAGCTGCAGCTTTTCACCTATGCCGCAGGAGCTTCAGGATTCGGTTGTTACCCGAATGGTTCCTGGTGCGTCACATTTTGGCCAGTGAGTTGGCAGCAGAGGGGTCTGAAGAGGGACCTTTTGTTGCTTGAGTTATTTCCGATCATGGTGGCTTTAGAAGTGTGGGGTGCGCAGCTCAGCAATCACAGCATCATGTTCAGGTGCGACAACCTTTGCATGTGCTTCGGGTGCTGGCGTGAGTGGTATCACTTTTGCATGCAGCGCAGTGTTTTGTTTCGGGCTCGGCAAGTTCCCGGCGTCGATAATGCAATCACTGATGCATTATCCAGGGGGCAATGGGACAGGTTTCAGATGCTGGCTCCGGAGGCTGACTCCGTTGATTTGCTCTGCCCTTCTTATGTTTGGCAGGTTATCGAGCAGGACTGGAAGGTTTAGCCCAAAGTTCGCTGGCACCTGCCACCTTACAGGCGTACCAACGGGCCTGGATGGAGTGGGAAGCATTTTCCCGTGACCAAGGGCCTCGAGGTGAGACGGGTTGTCAGCTGTTGTTGTCATTTGTTTGGAAACTCTTTGTGGATGGCCGGTCGAGAGCTGCTGTTTCTCGATACCTCGCTGGGATCTAATTTATCTCCAAATTGAGAGGTATTCTGGATTTCACCAAGAGTTTCTTGTTAGCTAAGGCAATGAAGGGCTAGGCGCGTCTGGCATCTTCCCCTCCTGATAAGAGGCATCCCATCAATGTATCTCTTCTAGCCTCTATTTCGGCGGCAATTGCAGAGGTGGCGGAATCCAGTTTTGAAGTGTTGTTGTTCCGTTTGGCTTTCTCGATGGCTTATCACAGAGCATTTAGAGTTTCGGAATTAGTCGCTTTGTCCAAATGGACAGAAGCACTCATGTTGCGTGCGGATGTGGTCACAGGAGAGGGGACTTTGCTATGCAGATTGCGCCGGTCTAAGACAGACCAATTGGGTAAAGGTAGATGGGTAACGATGTTACCCTCTTGTGATGAGCGGGTGTGTCCGGTGGTTTTGGCAAATCTTTATGTGGGAGTACGGCCGTCATCAGGAGGTTCGTGGCTTCTTTATGCAGATGGCCTACCGCTAACTAAATATCAATTTAGCTGGATGCTACGGCGCTGTCTGTCTGGTTTGGGCCTTTCTCCTCGAGACTTCGGGACGCACTCATTTAGGATTGGTGCCGCCATGTCTGCTGCGGTCGCGGGACGCTCAGTGGCTGAAATTAAGGCTTTGGGCCGTTGGCAGTCGGACAGCTTTAAGCTTTACTTTTGGCCACTGCTTTGCTAGTTTTTGCGGAAGTTGAACCATTGTTACATTTTGTTGAAACGTTCTGTTGTTCATATTTGGTCTTGTTATGTTTTGTTTGTCTTTGTCTGTCTTCCCTTTCTTTACCTACTCGGGGATTAGCTACTCGCCACTGCTGGCAGTGGGGGTCTGGAGTTCTTTGATGATTTTTTGCCTGAACTGACGGACTGAATTCGGATCTACAATTGCAATTCGGCTAATTGGCTTTCAATTATAAGTCCCTCAGCAGGTTTTTACGTTTCACCTCCAGCCGAGTTCACCTGTTTTTGCCTAACTACCCCCTCTCATTACCCCCTCTACTCCCTCTCATTACCCCCCCCCCTTCCTTACACACACACACAACACACACACACACACACACACACACCAGGGACGTGCGGTGAGGTAAATTTCTCAGGAGGCACTGGTTAGTACCAGAGCCAGATTTACACACAATATATGAGCCAAATGGTGCATGTAGGCATTATACACAGGTGCAGAGGTATAAACTCCTGGAAATTTAGTGGGTTTTGATCAGAGATGGGCTGAAAAGATAAGTCTATGGCACTGCCTCACCTGCCATAGACTTTTTACTCCAGAGATTTGACTATAAAAATTATTAGAATAATATAAAGAAGATATTTTTAACATATTCTTTGTATATTTAATATACTTTATACAGTAAAAACTCTAGCACAGACGTTAGTATGACAGGAAAGGCTCTGTCTCACCTGCCTCACCCCACCGCACGTCACTGACACACACACACACACACGATCACCATCTTAGTTTGTTTGGCCTATCCTCTTGTGTCTTTTTGTCCCTTCGATTGGCCTGAAGCTTGTCTCTTTTGGAAATTTACAACAAATAATTTTCTTTTTGGCAGATCCTCTGTTCATATTTTGCATGCATGTGGGTTGACATGGTTCCTTTCTATATTTAACTCTAACTTTATTTTATTTTTCCCCCGATTTATAGGTAGGTTAGTGGATAGTTTGGATGTCTGGGTGATCGGACACTCGTTTGTTTTTTGGGTGGCTGAGTTAATGGCTTCAGACGGGGCTCTGTCTTTGGTCGGTTGTGAAGGAGTACGCTGTATTGGTGTTCGCAGAATGTTGTGGCAAGATTTGAGAGCAAGCTGCTTGAGCAAGTAAAGCTGTTCGGCTTACCGCGAATATTGATTGTTCATCTTGGTGGCAATGATTTAGGAAAGGTCTCTACGTTGCAGCTGCGTTTTGACATCGTGCATAATTTACTGCGCATTATGGAGGCTTGGCCTTGCTGTACTGTGGTGTGGTCTGAGATCGCGCCGCAATTGTTTTGGCAGGGCGTGGTGGATGGCAGGACTTTGGATGAGGTTAGGAAGAAGCTAAATTCAGCCGTTTCTAAGGTAATGTTGTCTGATGGTGGTGCGGTGGTTCGGCATCAGAGAATTAGGTTGCGGTATTTTTATCTGTTTAGGAGGGATGGTGTGCATTTGACTAGGGAATGCCTGTTTATATTTATTGAGGATCTGTTTTCGGTGGTTGCTAGTTTGGTTTAGGGGTATGGTGGCGGTGCTTGGTTTCTGTTGTCAGAACCTCGCTTATTGGCGGGAAAGAACGGATTATTACCTGTATTTGATTACGTTTGCTATTTGGTTTGGGTGCGCTCACCTTCGATGACTGTTATGACATCTGCTGGATCACCCTAATGGGGGCAGCCTCACAACCCGGATGGGTGGGTAGTCAAGTAAAGGTTGAGTGGATACCTTGTTTGGTGTTCTTGGTGTTGTGCTTCTTGTTGGCACTATACAGGGCATTAGTAAGTATTGGGGTTAGACCGCTACTTCCGTTCTTTCTGGCCACCATACTCTTATTTTGTTTACACTACGTTATCAGGTATATAAGATTACTGTTTATAAATAAATAGCCGTCAAGTTTTCTGCCAAATATATGTCTCCGAGTCTTTATTTTATGAATGTCAAATTGAATTTATGTATATGTCGCTAGATGAGTTTGACTGGACAGCCCTCAGCCGTTAAGGGGGTTTAGCGAAACGAAGGGACTGAATAGGACAGGAGTGGGTTAAACCCCTCAGGCTGGGGCCGGACTTGGAAACAGAAGATAGTTTTTAGCCTATGGGTGCAGTGGGTAAGGTTGGTTTCTATGTTAGGTCAGGGTGCTGGTTAGCTTGGACCAGCCTCTTCTCTAGAAGCTTTCCCTCCCTTCAGAGTTCTATTCTATTATTGGTGTTGGTTGTCGGCTGTTGTTTAAGGTGGGAAAGAACGGATTATTACCTGTATTTGATTGTTTGCTATTTGGTTTGGGTGCGCTCACCTTCGAGGACTGTTATGACATCTGCTGGATCATCCTAACGGGGGCAGCCTCACCACCCGGATGGATAGATAGTCAAGTGAAGGTTGAGTGGATACCTTGTTTGGTGTTCTTGGTGTTGTGCTTCTTGTTGGCATTATACAGGGAATTAGTAAGTATTGGGGTTAGACTGCTACTTCTGTTCTTTCTGGCCACCATACTCTTATTTTGTTTACACTACGTTATCAGGTATATAAGATTACTGTTTATAAATAAATAGCCGTCAAGTTTTCTGCCAAATATATGTCTCCGAGTCTTTATTTTAAAAATGTCAAATTGAATTTATGTATACTGTATGTCGCTAGATGAGTTTGACTGGACGGCCCTCAGCCGTTAAGGGGGTTTAATGACACAATTCCTTATTGGCCTAATTCATATTTGTATGCAAACCCAAAGGTTTGCAAACAATTACGATGTCTGGGGATCTGCGCCGGTGCAAGACCTGTTCTGCACATGTTCAGAACAAGTCTTGCAATGTCGCTCACAGTCCTCTTTTAGCCCTAGCATGGTCGACCTGCTGCAGCTTTTGGGAGATGGAGCGGGGACGGCAACTGGCACTGTTTCAAAGGAGTAATGGGTACAGGGTCTGCGATGTTGGAAACAGACTTCATAGACCCAGGTGTCCGGATCTTCCAGCCAGCTTCAGCTTACACAAGCTGGCCAGTGCCTAAAACCATCGGGAATTGCGACTGATGGTTGCAAATCTACTGTGATCCGATGCTGCATACTCAGACGCAACACTCGGATCCTTACTAATGCTAACAGGAGGCATCTATCTCCTACAGACACCTCCTGCTACGTTAGAATGTAAATGACACGGAATTGCACAGCTGCTTACTTGCGCCTGTGCAATTCCTTACAAACATGAATCAGGCTCTATGCGCACACTGACTAGTTCATTTTAGCAAAGATCGAATACTGCAAAAATCCCACTGAAATCAAAACGTAAAATAGAATGGGCTACTGATTGATTGATTTACAGTTTCTTATATAGCGCAGCATATTCCGTTGCACTTTACAATTCATGATTATGCCCCTAATGTCCCTCATTAGTTATGTATGTTTCTCATACTGGGTTATAAAGGTTGATCCTAAACTACCAGATCAGTTCAATATTGCACCGATGTTGGGACAGCTGCTCTGAAAATCAGCTGTCCCTGCGAGTCCTAACACTGTTGACCTTGCCGCTAGTTGTTAGAGTCAGAATTTTATACTGCCTTGTCAAACTAAGTTCAGATATATAGTACGTACTGCCGGATGGGATGCCACGCAAATGGATTCCTCTTTCTAAACGGGACCTCATGCCCATAGGAAGGAGTGGAGCTCCAGAAACCAATGTCAGCCATATGGCAGGAGCACTTTCTCTGTCTGTCCATGGCCTCCTATGCCTGTGGATGTGAATGCAGCTGTTTGCATTGATATGACCACGACACTCCCATAACACGCCAACTGAGAGGACAATTTTTTGCATACACTACGAGCCATGTAGCCGCATGTGATAGAATGGGGAGGCCACACAACATATTTTCCTTGGGACAACTACTGTGTGACCACTTAAAATGAGGTACGGCTGCTTGTTCCTGTCTCTTGAAGCATAGGGATGGACATTGACAATTGACAGGTTTTGTAACTATTGATGGTCTATGGCTGAGAGCAAGTGTTGTTTTTTTCAGTGATGGTGGTCTACTGATACCTCACCGTCTATGGTGGTTGTCCACTGTTGTAAGTTTGTGCATGTACAGCACTCAGACATCCCTGGCTCAAGCAATGATGGTTTTCTGCCAATGGTTTAAAATCATCGACCACCCATGGTGGAGGGATGGATGGCTTTGGTGCTGAGTGTAACACAAGCCTATAGAAGGCTATGGGTCAGTTTCGGCATTGGTGCTGTCAGACGGATCCAATCTGATCCCTCCGCAGAAGGACTCCTGGGTCATAAATCTGGAAGTCCAGGGATCGGCGGCCATCACAAAGAGTAGCTCTTACTGCCCTTACTGTTTAGTACATATGCGGTTAGTATGGCACGGTAAGTGGCGGGATGTACTGCACAAGGTATATGGAGACGAGCATTTATTGCTTTGTCCAAAATTAAAAAAAATTGGATACCTCCCAATAGAAATCCAGCCTCAAATAAGGGGTATCCGGACTCCAGGTCGACAACAAAAAGGTCGACACACCTTAGGTCGACGTCAATTGGTCGACACACCTTAGGTCGACATGGACAATAGGTCGACAGGAACAAGGTCGACATGGACAAAAGGTCGACATTAGTTTTTTATGTTTTTTTTCTTTTTTTGATCCTTTTCATACTTAACGATCCACGTGGACTACGATTGGAACAGTAATCTGTGCGGAGCGAAGGCACCATGCGAGGGAACGTGGTGCACTAATTGGGGTTCCCGGTCACTCTACGAAGAAAACGACACCAAAAAAACATAAAAAACTCATGTCGACCTTTTGTCCATGTCGACCTAAGGTGTGTTGGCCAATTGGCGTTGACCTAAGGTGTGTCGACCTTTTTGTTGTCGACCCTCAGTCCCAGACCCAAATAAGGATCACCCAGATTCCCAGTGGGAGTGAAAAACTGGGTAAGAGATGCTTATTATTCACAATTTAAAACAAGCACAGCTTTATTTACTGATACTTTGCGCTAGTTCCTTCTATTCAGAGGCGTACAGGGAGAGCAGCTGTGTGAAGACTCATGATTAAGAAATTCACAAGCAATCATGCAAGCCATGGTAGCAGGAGAGCCGGCAGAGCCATCGGGAGGACATGCTGGATCAGGCAAATGCTGCTCCAAAGATAGGTGGATTCAAACATATATTAGTGGACTCCAGCCAAAAATAAAGTTTACATATTGGGTAAAGTTATTCTATTACTTTCTTGCCCACTGTGCAGGTTGTTAGTTGTAACTTTTTTATATTTGAACTATGATAAAACTTTACCCGGCGCCTGTTGTGGCTGTACAGTAGCTGAAGTACCTGTCTGAGCGAGAACCTGTCAGCTGCAGTTCTCAGGGATTTTCAGTGATTTTGTTCTTCTAAGTATAAATTGTAGCACTCAAGACAAATTGTTCTTTTTTGTATCTGTCACCACTAATGTGGAAATCAATGTCTAATGTAGAATATCATATTTTCACATAGTTGTAAAATTGTTTTATAATCTAGGCTTTGTTGCTAGCCATATGGCTTTAAATGAAAGCCTATAATCTTGAGAAAACGTCTATTTTCAGTATATTCCCCTTCCTTCTCTGGTAAACATTAGCACACGCAAACAAAGAAACATTTTACAAGACAATGCTGTTTATTAATGTAGACATAAGACAATTTATACGTTATAAGTTTAACTCTTTGCTGCCTTGGCGTGGAATTGATTTAACCTTTTGACACCTTTGAGCGCTTATGTTAGATAATAGAAAGATGGACAGAGTTCACTGAGGCATGCGAAGCCTAATCCCAATAAGTGCCGGCTTCGTGGGAAAAGGACGCCACCTTTAGGGCTGATAGAGTAGCCCCTGGTGATCCTATTAGCAGCGTTAAAGTAGAGATTTATCAAACTTTCTAAAGAGGTCAAGTGGAGGTGTTACCCGTAGCAACCAATTAGATTCTAGCTATCATTCATCTAGTACATTCTGCAGTATAAAGCACTGTAATAGCTATAATCTGATTGGTCGCTATAATCAACACCTTCACTTACCCTCCTTAAAAGGTTTGCTAAATCTTCCCTCTTGGCTTGAATCTTGACTCTGAAGTTATGCTGCGTGTCCTGACCCCTGGCTTGCCCTTGACACTACTTGTGTATTCTATCCTGTCCACTGTTACTGCTGGCCTAGTGGAGTAACCTAGGGACCACACCTATCGGCATTAGCCTGGCTAGACTATGGTTACTTTCAGTGATCTATTGTTGGAGCTCCTGCACCACTTGTGACCGCAGCTGAGACATATAAAAAGCTGGGCAATGTGACTCACAGTCACATCCTTCATGGGCTGCGTGCATACAGTACCATCCACTTTTGCCTATATTGTGTGCACAGATTGGGCTGATCTGCATGGTCACGAACAGTCTGGAGGAACTCAATGGTTGGCAGCACATGGGGCCCCAAATGATTCTTAAAGTCCCTGCCTGTGAATGTCCCACAACAAAACACCATGACCTTTATGACTGGCCCCTAGAGGCAGAACTAGTGGCAGTACAGCCGGTACATTACACTAGGGGCTGCCACAGTGCAGGGGCCCACATCCGTAAGTATTACAATGAGCCACTCTGACTGATTATATGCCACGGTGCTGCCCGCTGCTACTTAACATGATGATTGACACTGACAGCAGTCATGGTCAAGGACCAGCTGGAGGGGAAGGAGGGTTCGCATTCTCCCTTCTCCCCTCTTGCGCCTCCACCCCAGAACGTGCAGCCCCTGGCTTACTTGTTTTTCTGTATGGCTAAGAGTGAGCAGCAGAGAGACCTGAGTGACAGAAGTCTGTGCCTGGCTGGAGGAGGAGTAGGCTGCTCTTTCTCTTTTCCTCCCCTTTCCACTCAACTCCTCTTCCCCTAGTGACTGGACCCCGGCGCAAAAGGAGAGGAGCCTCCCTTACCCCATAACTCGTTGGTCCCAGGGCTTTGCAGCTGCTGTATCAGTCAGGGGAAGCTAGCTACCTACTTCTCTGCATTCAAACAGCTTGTCGTGGAGTGGGTGAAAGGTTAGTTCCTCAATCAAAGCAATACCCTCCCCCCCCAATCGCTCTCCACCTCACCCCCCTCTTTCTCACATCTCAATCCCCTTCTTTCTGTTTCTCCCCATCTGTTTCTCTCTCCCCTCTATCCCTCTCCTTCTCTTTCTCTTACCCTTCCCCCTCTCCCATCTCTCTATCTTCCCCTCTCTCTCCCTCTCTTTCTCTCCACATGTCTCTTTCTCCCCCTTTCCCCCTCTAAATAACCCTCTCCCCTCTCTCTCTCCTAGCATTCTTTCCTCAGCTTTCATATTAAACCCCCTTGTTTCTTTCTGCTTACATCCCCACTGATATTTCCCTTCATGTTCACTTGAACCCTTTCAACCCAATTTACCCCCTTTAATCCCTCTTACAGAGACCTCACATCCCCATAGCTTCTACCCTTCACCCTCTACCTATCACCCACTGCCTCTCCCTTTCACCCACTGGGTCTCCCCATCACCTCATGTCTCTCCCTGTCATCCTCTTCCTGTCACCCACTGCCTCTCCCCATCACCCACTCTCCATCACCCTCTGTTTATCCCTGTCACCCACCCTGTCACCTTCTGCCCGTCAACCACTGCCTCATCCAATCACCCACTCTCCATTACCCTCTGCCTCTCCATGTCCAACTCTCCGTTACCCTCTCCTTGTCACCCACTTCTTCCTGTCACCCTCTGCTTGTCATTATCTTGCTGTCGTCCTCTGCTTGTCACCTTCACTTTGTCACCTACTACCCATAACCCTCTCCCCATCACCCTCTGCCTATCCGTGCCACCCTCTCCCCCCCTGCTTCTCCATGTCATCTTCTACTTGTCTCTCTCTCTTTCTCTCTCCATCACCCACTCTCCATCACTCTCTGTCGTGTGGCATATTGCGAATTTGTGGTGGAGTGGAGGAGAGCCCATAACATATTTTTGCACCTGGACCCACTGCTCCCAAGTTTCATCACTGCCCCTGTACATTCAATAGATTACACACCCTATACACATCCAACTACCAATAGCAAGGTATAATGTTCCCAAGTTCTAGTCAGATAGTAGTCTGCAGTCTGTGTCTGTGTCACTGACATTATCTTCAGAGAGGTAATGTACCTGTCCACAATGCCAAGAGAAGGGAGAGAACCTTTCTTGTTGGGGTAAAGAAAAATGTGGGCGACTATGACCACACCCTATTTTGAACAAAAGAGGTGCTACCATGCTGAGGCTTCTAGTACCACACAGGAAAAAGAAAGAAAAATACTGATGCACACTCTAAGCACTAAGAATACGGATAGCCAAAATAATATTGATAAACTCTTACAATTAACATGGAGCATAAGTGAAGTTGGAGTAAAGGAACACATTTGTGGAAGGATCTGTGGGACAGAATACAAGGGATTATTAAAGTACAATTATAATAATTAAACAACAAATTAATCAATTGATTAAATTAAATGCAGAACAACAAAAGATAATATAATATAATACTGATATTAATGTACATACGGATATACTATAATATGGTATCATGGCAGTTAATTATATAATTTACAGTACTTACTTGTTAAGCCAACAAATATCCAGGAAAACCTCTGTTGTTTTGTTTTCATGGACTTTAAAGTTATAATTGACTTTGAACAATTCTAAAACAATCAATTAATCACTGTTATGTACCTTGATCTTAAGGGGGGTACTCACGGAGCGATATTCTAAGCAATCTGACTAGATTGCTTAGAATATCGGCAGGATCGCTCCGTGTGTAGCCCCCTCGGCGATAGCGATGCGCGGCCCCGCACATCGCTATCGCCGCTGCTAGATTGGCCTGCATGCAGGCCAATCTAGCGGGTCGCTCACTTCACCCGCTGGGTGAAGTGAGCGGCACCCCGTCTCCCCCCGCACGCTCAGCACAGATCGCGCTGTGCTGAGCGGCAGGAGAGATGTGTGCTGAGCGGTTCGCTCAGCACGCATCTCTCCTTGATCGGCCCGTGAGTACTGGGCTTTAGAGTGCTCTAAATGATGCTCTTTGAGTTCTATGCTAGGGCTCATGAACATGTGCACTATACAGTAGCTAAATGATTCAATAGCTAAGTTTGGGGTCCATTTAACAATGCGTTTTAGCTATTTAAAATGAGAATTTACTCACCGGTAATTCTATTTCTCGTAGTCCATAGTGGATACTGGGTACTCCCAGCATCCACTACGGACTACGAGAAATAGAATTACCGGTGAGTAAATTCTTATTTTTTCAAACACTTGACAGTTAGGAACTGATTGGCTGGAGAACCATTTACCATACACAACTCTTTATCTTAAATAGGGAGTACATTCTGCAACTATGCTGAAGGAGTGTGGCCAGCCAGTAGGGGGTGTGGCCAGCCAGTAGGGGGTGTGGCCATGCACAGAGACATGAGGCCAAGCCACAACAGTGGGCATTGCCAACCCACAAATTAAAGTGTATTTTTTATAATCAATTATATGTAAGCCTGAGCCATATATGTAAGTGGACGTAGTGGTGCAGAGCTGGAAAGCCACAGTGACATTCCTACTGATTACACTTGTGTCTTTGCTTGATTTTAATGATTGTACTGTATTTTCAAATTTTCAAATGGTTGTTAAAAATTAAAATGTGTGTTTTTTTCTGCTGATTTCTGATTGGCTGGCCTGCAAAGTGTGGCAAAGGGCTTACTGTAGTACACTGATCCTTGTGATGAATGTCTAGTGTCTCATGACTTGCTGTACTTAATAATAAGCACCAGCTGCAGACATGTCTATAAGAAGTTAGAACTAGATTTTAGATTTTTATTTTTTTTGCATTGAATCTCCTTAATTACATTTACTCACAATTTATTTTATTTACCTTGGCCAAATAAATATTAATAATGAACAGTAAATATTCCCACTAGTCTTATTATGCCCATATGGGCTGCAGTGCACAAGAAACGTGGATCAACTAATAGCATTTGTTGCATTTATGAGGTTCTGAGTGATATACGAGTTTGCTCTGCTTGCTACAGTACTTTTAGTATGGGGTGGACTAGAATGAATTAGCTATCTCAGCAATTACTTATCATTAAAAATCTGCCCTGATTTGTTTCTGTGCATATGACCAGTTCTAGATAACCTTTAATCCTTGCTATATCTGGTCTTAGAGATAACTCAGATAGGTTTCACAAGGTCAAAAAGCTAAATTCTCTAACATCTCTAGCATCTCATAATTTTATAGGTTCTATATGTGATTAGCATATAATTAATATATGACCTGTCATTAGATGTGCAGAACACTCCTGTTGTGTAGTAGACGACAGAAAATTACAAGGGCACAGGTTCCACTAAAAGTTAAGATACAAATAGCTTACAGTATGTCTTATATATCCTTAAGTTATTCTGGGTAAATTCACTAAATTGCATCTTACACTGTTTTATAAGAACAGTGAAGGCAATGGTGCAAGCCCAAAAATTTCACTTGTAATAAAATGTAGACAGTATTTAGTCAAAGCTATTGTTCTTTTGGAAACGCTTTCCGCACATCCGTGGTTCTTTTGTACGTGTCAGCTATTCTCTATAATTGATATAAAGCACCAAACTGCCATCCTGAAATTCCCAGGTGCAGTTGTAGTTATACAGTACATTTAATTTAATTTCATTCTGCAGTAATTTCCCTTTAAAGCGAAGTCTGCTTGGGTTTTTCACCACATGCGACTTTAGATTATTGCAATACATGGTTCACTGAGCTTAAAAATGACATAAAACAGTGATCCTTAAACCTATGTTATACGGATGGTTCTGCATTCAGCTGACTTTGCTTTTCGGGGCTGACCAGTTTGGTAAATCAATATGAGTTATGTGACAAGTGGTGAGTGATGAGGACGACTAATCAGAGATGAGTGATGAGGGACAGTTGATGAGTGAAAAATCATGAGTGATGAGTTGTAAGTGTAAGGAATGGTAAGTGGCAGGTAATGATGGATGAGTAGAAACCAGCCAATCATAAACCATTAATTGTTTATTAGATTTATCAATGTTATTTGGATGACAGATGTGACCAAAAGTGACCGAGGGACCTTTTTTTTTTATCATAGGTGGTGCAGTGCCAGCATAATGCAATCATCAATCTAGAGTTTCTCTTGGAGCCCCGTTAAAAATCCCACTCCTATTCAGTTGTCCTCTCTGCCTTACCGCTGCTGCCACCAAAGGGTACACATGTGGCCACTTACATACACATTTGGCCCCACTTTGATATTTCCCCATTGATGGACATAGGTAGCACAATCTTAAGATACCGTTAACTAGCAATGAAATATCTTTCACTGTATTGTTAAATTAACTTAAACCACCATCACCATAGATACAGTATCCACAGGGATGCGGAAAACAGCGCAAATAAAGGGACAGCAGGAGAAGTCTCTGCAGTACCCCATCCCTTGATAAATAGGACAATGCGGTGATAACCCAATTCTACAGCAAAGAAGCTGGAGAGTGGAGTTATTGCTGCTTTATAAATAGACCACCATCAGTTAGATGTGATCAGGGATAAGTGAAGAAGTAAAGCAATGAGCATTGAAGCATTTGCTATAGTCTTACGCTTTCATACAATTAACCACAATTGTAAACAATAACCATATTTTAAAATTTGATGTAACATCTTTCTCTCTACGGTGGAGATGTATCAAAGCTTGGAGAGAGATAAAGTAGAGATATATAAAGTACCAACCAATTAGTTCCTAACTCTTATTTTTCAAACGTAGCCTGTATTAATGGCAGTTAGACGCTGATTAATTGGTATTGTATCTCCCTCCACATTACATCTCTCCAAGCTTTGATACATCTCCCCATAAATGATGAATGGAACAGAAGTGATGTTTGGACTTTACAAGTACAATGGGGTCTATTTACTAAGCGTTGGACGGAGATAAAGTGCATGGAGATAAAGGGTTCTATTTACTAAGCCTTGGATGGAGATAAAGTGGACGGAGATAAAGTACCAACCAAGGCTTAGTAAATAGACCCCCTTAGTTCTTAAATTTCTTAATTGACATAAATAAGTAGTAGTAATAATAATAATAATAATAATAATACATTTATTGTCCACTTAGCAAATCTCACCAAGAATGTTTGTTCATGTGTCAATATGTTGTTGGGGGAAAATATTCCATATTACCAAAATTCCAAGTGATCGCAAACAAAGACATTTTTTTTTTTTTGCTTATAAATGTATATAGTACAGATTAGTACAGCTAGGGATAAATGTGTGATAAACATTAGAGATGAGCGGGTTCGGTTTCTCTGAAACCGAACCCGCACGAACTTCATGTTTTTTTTACGGGTCCGAGCAGACTCGGATCCTCCCGCCTTGCTCGGTTAACCCGAGCGCGCCCGAACGTCATCATGACGCTGTCGGATTCTCGCGAGACTCGGATTCTATATAAGGAGCCGCGCGTCGCCGCCATTTTCACACGTGCATTGAGATTGATAGGGAGAGGACGTGGCTGGCGTCCTCTCCATTAGAAATTAGATTAGAAGAGAGAGAGAGATTGTGCAGAGTCAGACAGAGTTTACCACAGTGACCAGTGCAGTTGTTGTTAGTTAACTTTTATTTATTTTAATATAATATATCCGTTCTCTGCTATATCCGTTCTCTGCCTGAAAAAAAACGATACACAGCAGCAGCCAGTCACACAGTGTGACTCAGTCTGTGTGCACTCAGCTCAGCCCAGTGTGCTGCACATCAATGTATAAAAGGCAAAGCTTATAATAATTGTGGGGGAGACTGGGGAGCACTGCAGGTTGTTATAGCAGGAGCCCCCAGGAGTACATAATATTATATTAATTTAAAATTAAACAGTGCACACTTTTGCTGCAGGAGTGCCACTGCCAGTGTGACTAGTGGTGACCAGTGCCTGACCACCAGTATAGTAGTATATTGTTGTATGTATTGTATACTATCTCTTTATCAACCAGTCTATATTAGCAGCAGACACAGTACAGTGCGGTAGTTCACGGCTGTGGCTACCTCTGTGTCGGCAGTCGGAACTCGGCAGGCAGTCCGTCCATCCATAATTGTATTACAATATATACCACCTAACCGTGGTATTTTTTTTTCTTTCTTTATACCGTCGTCATAGTGTCATACTAGTTGTTACGAGTATACTACTATCTCTTTATCAACCAGTGTACAGTGCGGTAGTTCACGGCTGTGGCTACCTCTGTGTCGGCAGTCGGCAGGCAGTCCGTCCATCCATAATTGTATTATTATTATAATATATACCACCTAACCGTGGTTTTTTTTTCATTCTTTATACCGTCGTCATAGTGTCATACTAGTTGTTACGAGTATACTACTATCTCTTTGTCAACCAGTGTACAGTGCGGTAGTTCACGGCTGTGGCTACCTCTGTGTCGGCAGTCGGCAGGCAGTCCGTCCATCCATAATTGTATTATTATTATAATATATACCACCTAACTGTGGTATTTTTTTTTCTTTCTTTATACCGTCGTCATAGTGTCATACTAGTTGTTACGAGTATACTACTATCTCTTTATCAACCAGTGTACAGTGCGGTAGTTCACGGCTGTGGCTACCTCTGTGTCGGCAGTCGGCAGGCAGTCCGTCCATCCATAATTGTATTATTATTATAATATATACCACCTAACCGTGGTTTTTTTTTCATTCTTTATACCGTCATAGTGTCATACTAGTTGTTACGAGTATACTACTATCTCTTTATCAACCAGTGTACAGTGCGGTAGTTCACGGCTGTGGCTACCTCTGTGTCGGCAGTCGGCAGGCAGTCCGTCCATCCATAATTGTATTATTATTATAATATATACCACCTAACCGTGGTTTTTTTTTCATTCTTTATACCGTCGTCATAGTGTCATACTAGTTGTTACGAGTATACTACTATCTCTTTATCAACCAGTGTACAGTGCGGTAGTTCACGGCTGTGGCTACCTCTGTGTCGGCAGTCGGCAGGCAGTCCGTCCATCCATAATTGTATTATTATTATAATATATACCACCTAACTGTGGTATTTTTTTTTCTTTCTTTATACCGTCGTCATAGTGTCATACTAGTTGTTACGAGTATACTACTATCTCTTTATCAACCAGTGTACAGTGCGGTAGTTCACGGCTGTGGCTACCTCTGTGTCGGCAGTCGGCAGGCAGTCCGTCCATCCATAATTGTATTATTATTATAATATATACCACCTAACCGTGGTTTTTTTTTCATTCTTTATACCGTCGTCATAGTGTCATACTAGTTGTTACGAGTATACTACTATCTCTTTATCAACCAGTGTACAGTGCGGTAGTTCACGGCTGTGGCTACCTCTGTGTCGGCAGTCGGCAGGCAGTCCGTCCATCCATAATTGTATTATTATTATAATATATACCACCTAACCGTGGTTTTTTTTTCATTCTTTATACCGTCGTCATAGTGTCATACTAGTTGTTACGAGTATACTACTATCTCTTTATCAACCAGTGTACAGTGCGGTAGTTCACGGCTGTGGCTACCTCTGTGTCGGCAGTCGGCAGGCAGTCCGTCCATCCATAATTGTATTATTATTATAATATATACCACCTAACCGTGGTTTTTTTATACCACCTAACCGTGGCAGTCCGTCCATAATTGTATACTAGTATCCAATCCATCCATCTCCATTGTTTACCTGAGGTGCCTTTTAGTTCTGCCTATAAAATATGGAGAACAAAAAAGTTGAGGTTCCAAAATTAGGGAAAGATCAAGATCCACTTCCACCTCGTGCTGAAGCTGCTGCCACTAGTCATGGCCGAGACGATGAAATGCCAGCAACGTCGTCTGCCAAGGCCGATGCCCAATGTCATAGTACAGAGCATGTCAAATCCAAAACACCAAATATCAGAAAAAAAAGGACTCCAAAACCTAAAATAAAATTGTCGGAGGAGAAGCGTAAACTTGCCAATATGCCATTTACCACACGGAGTGGCAAGGAACGGCTGAGGCCCTGGCCTATGTTCATGGCTAGTGGTTCAGCTTCACATGAGGATGGAAGCACTCAGCCTCTCGCTAGAAAACTGAAAAGACTCAAGCTGGCAAAAGCACCGCAAAGAACTGTGCGTTCTTTGAAATCCCAAATCCACAAGGAGAGTCCAATTGTGTCGTTTGCGATGCCTGACCTTCCCAACACTGGACGTGAAGAGCATGCGCCTTCCACTATTTGCATGCCCCCTGCAAGTGCTGGAAGGAGCACCCGCAGTCCAGTTCCTGATAGTCAGATTGAAGATGTCAGTGTTGAAGTACACCAGGATGAGGAGGATATGGGTGTTGCTGGCGCTGGGGAGGAAATTGACCAGGAGGATTCTGATGGTGAGGTGGTTTGTTTAAGTCAGGCACCCGGGGAGACACCTGTTGTCCGTGGGAGGAATATGGCCGTTGACATGCCAGGTGAAAATACCAAAAAAATCAGCTCTTCGGTGTGGAGGTATTTCACCAGAAATGCGGACAACAGGTGTCAAGCCGTGTGTTCCCTTTGTCAAGCTGTAATAAGTAGGGGTAAGGACGTTAACCACCTCGGAACATCCTCCCTTATACGTCACCTGCAGCGCATTCATAATAAGTCAGTGACAAGTTCAAAAACTTTGGGTGACAGCGGAAGCAGTCCACTGACCAGTAAATCCCTTCCTCTTGTAACCAAGCTCACGCAAACCACCCCACCAACTCCCTCAGTGTCAATTTCCTCCTTCCCCAGGAATGCCAATAGTCCTGCAGGCCATGTCACTGGCAAGTCTGACGAGTCCTCTCCTGCCTGGGATTCCTCCGATGCATCCTTGCGTGTAACGCCTACTGCTGCTGGCGCTGCTGTTGTTGCCGCTGGGAGTCGATGGTCATCCCAGAGGGGAAGTCGTAAGCCCACTTGTACTACTTCCAGTAAGCAATTGACTGTTCAACAGTCCTTTGCGAGGAAGATGAAATATCACAGCAGTCATCCTACTGCAAAGCGGATAACTGAGTCCTTGACAACTATGTTGGTGTTAGACGTGCGTCCGGTATCCGCCGTTAGTTCACAGGGAACTAGACAATTTATTGAGGCAGTGTGCCCCCGTTACCAAATACCATCTAGGTTCCACTTCTCTAGGCAGGCGATACCGAGAATGTACACGGACGTCAGAAAAAGACTCACCAGTGTCCTAAAAAATGCAGTTGTACCCAATGTCCACTTAACCACGGACATGTGGACAAGTGGAGCAGGGCAGGGTCAGGACTATATGACTGTGACAGCCCACTGGGTAGATGTATGGACTCCCGCCGCAAGAACAGCAGCGGCGGCACCAGTAGCAGCATCTCGCAAACGCCAACTCTTTCCTAGGCAGGCTACGCTTTGTATCACCGCTTTCCAGAATACGCACACAGCTGAAAACCTCTTACGGCAACTGAGGAAGATCATCGCGGAATGGCTTACCCCAATGGGACTCTCCTGTGGATTTGTGGCATCGGACAACGCCAGCAATATTGTGTGTGCATTAAATATGGGCAAATTCCAGCACGTCCCATGTTTTGCACATACCTTGAATTTGGTGGTGCAGAATTTTTTAAAAAACGACAGGGGCGTGCAAGAGATGCTGTCGGTGGCCAGAAAAATTGCGGGACACTTTCGGCGTACAGGCACCACGTACAGAAGACTGGAGCACCACCAAAAACTACTGAACCTGCCCTGCCATCATCTGAAGCAAGAAGTGGTAACGAGGTGGAATTCAACCCTCTATATGCTTCAGAGGTTGGAGGAGCAGCAAAAGGCCATTCAAGCCTATACAATTGAGCACGATATAGGAGATGGAATGCACCTGTCTCAAGTGCAGTGGAGAATGATTTCAACGTTGTGCAAGGTTCTGATGCCCTTTGAACTTGCCACACGTGAAGTCAGTTCAGACACTGCCAGCCTGAGTCAGGTCATTCCCCTCATCAGGCTTTTGCAGAAGAAGCTGGAGGCATTGAAGAAGGAGCTAACACGGAGCGATTCCGCTAGGCATGTGGGACTTGTGGATGCAGCCCTTAATTCGCTTAACAAGGATTCACGGGTGGTCAATCTGTTGAAATCAGAGCACTACATTTTGGCCACCGTGCTCGATCCTAGATTTAAAGCCTACCTTGGATCTCTCTTTCCGGCAGACACAGGTCTGCTGGGGTTGAAAGACCTGCTGGTGACAAAATTGTCAAGTCAAGCGGAACGCGACCTGTCAACATCTCCTCCTTCACATTCTCCCGCAACTGGGGGTGCGAGGAAAAGGCTCAGAATTCCGAGCCCACCCGCTGGCGGTGATGCAGGGCAGTCTGGAGCGACTGCTGATGCTGACATCTGGTCCGGACTGAAGGACCTGACAACGATTACGGACATGTCGTCTACTGTCACTGCATATGATTCTCTCAACATTGATAGAATGGTGGAGGATTATATGAGTGACCGCATCCAAGTAGGCACGTCACACAGTCCGTACTTATACTGGCAGGAAAAAGAGGCAATTTGGAGGCCCTTGCACAAACTGGCTTTATTCTACCTAAGTTGCCCTCCCACAAGTGTGTACTCCGAAAGAGTGTTTAGTGCCGCCGCTCACCTTGTCAGCAATCGGCGTACGAGGTTACATCCAGAAAATGTGGAGAAGATGATGTTCATTAAAATGAATTATAATCAATTCCTCCGCGGAGACATTGACCAGCAGCAATTGCCTCCACAAAGTACACAGGGAGCTGAGATGGTGGATTCCAGTGGGGACGAATTGATAATCTGTGAGGAGGGGGATGTACACGGTGATATATCGGAGGGTGAAGATGAGGTGGACATCTTGCCTCTGTAGAGCCAGTTTGTGCAAGGAGAGATTAATTGCTTCTTTTTTGGGGGGGGTCCAAACCAACCCGTCATATCAGTCACAGTCGTGTGGCAGACCCTGTCACTGAAATGATGGGTTGGTTAAAGTGTGCATGTCCTGTTTTGTTTATACAACATAAGGGTGGGTGGGAGGGCCCAAGGATAATTCCATCTTGCACCTCTTTTTTCTTTTCTTTTTCTTTGCATCATGTGCTGATTGGGGAGGGTTTTTTGGAAGGGACATCCTGCGTGACACTGCAGTGCCACTCCTAGATGGGCCCGGTGTTTGTGTCGGCCACTAGGGTCGCTTATCTTTCTCACACAGTCAGCTACCTCATTGCGCCTCTTTTTTTCTTTGCGTCATGTGCTGTTTGGGGAGGGTTTTTTGGAAGGGACATCCTGCGTGACACTGCAGTGCCACTCCTAGATGTGCCCGGTGTTTGTGTCGGCCACTAGGGTCGCTAATCTTACTCACACAGTCAGCTACCTCATTGCGCCTCTTTTTTTCTTTGCGTCATGTGCTGTTTGGGGAGGGTTTTTTGGAAGGGCCATCCTGCGTGACACTGCAGTGCCACTCCTAGATGGGCCCGGTGTTTGTGTCGGCCACTAGGGTCGCTAATCTTACTCACACAGCTACCTCATTGCGCCTCTTTTTTTCTTTGCGTCATGTGCTGTTTGGGGAGGGTTTTTTGGAAGGGACATCCTGCGTGACACTGCAGTGCCACTCCTAGATGGGCCCGGTGTTTGTGTCGGCCACTAGGGTCGCTTATCTTTCTCACACAGTCAGCTACCTCATTGCGCCTCTTTTTTTCTTTGCGTCATGTGCTGTTTGGGGAGGGTTTTTTGGAAGGGACATCCTGCGTGACACTGCAGTGCCACTCCTAGATGGGCCCGGTGTTTGTGTCGGCCACTAGGGTCGCTTATCTTACTCACACAGCGACCTCGGTGCAAATTTTAGGACTAAAAATAATATTGTGAGGTGTGATGTGTTCAGAATAGGCTGAAAATGAGTGTAAATTATGTTTTTTGAGGTTAATAATACTTTGGGATCAAAATTACCCCCAAATTCTATGATTTAAGCTGTTTTTTAGGGTTTTTTGAAAAAAACACCCGAATCCAAAACACACCCGAATCCGACAAAAAAAATTCGGTGAGGTTTTGCCAAAACGCGTTCGAACCCAAAACACGGCCGCGGAACCGAACCCAAAACCAAAACACAAAACCCGAAAAATTTCAGGCGCTCATCTCTAATAAACATCCCTAGGTTATTATTGACATTGAATGTGCAGCTGTGGTTTTGTGGCCACCATTATAGCTTACAACAGTAATCAGTACAGAACACAGATGCCCAGAATGCAAACAAAGATAGGAGATTTTGGAAATGGTACATCTGTTTTTTTCCACTGTTTATGTTGATTTTGTGTAGTAAATGTCATATTATGCGTATTTAAATTTGTACACAATAGATGCTAAGTGGTTGGTATTAAAATTACCTGAGCAGACGGAATAAACTCTATCATGTTTGTAATCATAGCAGCCGTCCTCTAAAGACTATACCCACAATAGAATTCCACAGCAGTACATAGGCTTCCCACTCAACATGATAGCAGGTGTGCAAGAATTTCCATGAAATATGGAGTAGTTGGATTTAGATGGATTTTTGTATATCCCATTTCAAACTATGGACAGACTTCCTGAGGACTCAAAAAGAGACAGTCTCACTTATGTATATATAATAAACCCATTTAGTATCTCTGTTTCTATATTATAAAGAGGCTTTTTGAGTGACCAATGTATTTCTTTATGGAGACATACTGTAGGGCTTCATTCATGTTTGTAAGTAAAGCAAAAAAAAAGCAAGTAACTTTGTGTCTGGAACAAACCATGATGCTATGCAAGGGGAGCAAATAAATGTTTTTTATCTTTTCTGTGCAGGGTAAATACTGGCTGCGTTTGCGTGTAGCCCACAAATGTTAGACATTTTTTTTTACACTGCAATTTAGATTTCAGTTTGGACACACTCCACCCATATCTAACTCTCTCTGCACATGTTATATCTGCCCCCCCACCCCCCCTGCAGTGCTACATGTTTTTGCCCAGTTGCTTGCTTTTTTGCTTTACTTACAAACATGAATCAGGCCCATACTAATCACACCTGCTGGACATATAAATAAACTACAGTATATCAAACAAGTATATCAAATAAGTATAGACATTTATAGGATTAGTTGCATTTTGAATCTCCCTCTTCCACTTGCAAAAGAGAGCACTATGAGTTATATGATAACAGACGGTCTACTATTATTATTATTATTATTATTATTATTAATAATAATAATAATAAAAACCTTTATTTATATGGCACCACATGTGGTCTGCAGCAACATACCGAGGGCAAACAACAAGACAGTACATGGTAAAACAGTACAATACAGTAAACATAACATTATAAGTAACACTACAACTCTCAGAACAGCTACAGATAGCATGCATGGATGAATAAAGGGGTGCAGCGCAAGCTGAAACTGGTGCCCATTAAAGTGTCACTGAAAGAAGTGTGCAGAGTGAACCAAGACAATGGGCAGAGAGCCCAAGGAGGAAGTGTAGGTGTAGTTGGTGAGCAAGAGTTGTAGGTTATGAGAACAGGAGGGAAGTGGGTTCTTCTCAATAGGACTTACAATCTAGAGGAAAGGGGGCAAACAGACGGTTGACACATGAGGTGAGCAAGAGTAATGGGATGTGATGGCAAGAGTGGGAGAGATGGAGGATGACAAAAGGAGAGATGATTTTATGGTGAAGTGGTTAAGCAGAGGACTGGTATGCTTTTAATACCAGGTGGGTTTTCAAAGATCATTTGAAACTGTTCATGCTATGGAATAGCCTGAAATAACAAGAAATCTTGGGTATGAGTGAGGAAGACAGGTGGTGGTAACTGGTAGACCAGAGAAGGCGGGAGGGAGCATGTATGGAGATAAGATGGGGAGAAGCATCTGGACACCCAGTGGGAAGGGGAGAGATCTGGAGATGAGAAGCAGAGTTGGGTGTCATCTACATAAAGTGGCCAATGCCACACTAGGTGACTTTTCATCATGCTTCTCAAATAATCCATGGGTGCATTATGTCAACAAACAGCTTATATATGATGGTTTACCATTTACCACTTTCAGTTAATGTAAGAAACATTATTCAAAAGACTCATATTACTCAAAAGGAATGAATATGACTGGAATTTCTCCATACAGAATAAAAACTAAAACTGAGGACAGTATCCTGAATATAGTCTAAAAACAATAGAAACATGGAATTATTATTTAATGGACCCTCCTAATTTTATCTTGCAAACAGACCTCAGTCGGCCTTCCTAATGTGATCTTGTAAATACAAGAATGTTCCTCATTGCTAAATGCACCTGGTGACCTGATACAGTGGTGTAGCAGTAAGTAACTGCCACTGGAAAAAGAACCAAGCTGCTACTCCTATTCTAAGGGCAGTTAAGAAACAAAGTGGCTGCATGAATGAGAACAGACACAAAAATTATGGAGCGCAAAGCAACAGGAACTGATGAAAGTATGAGAAAGAACAGGGTAAGCTGATGACACAGACTGGCAGGTCCATTGACCTGAGCACCATAGCCTGGAAGGGCACAGCCCTGCAACCCCCCAGCCACCATCTGAGCATCTGGCCTGGGCCGCTTTGGGCTCATCTTCTGGCTCAGATGCAGCCCAGGATTCCCCGCTACACTCTATTTAAATGAGCGTCTGGTAATACAACTAACTGTTCCACTTGCATCACTGTCAGCGCATCACCAGCCACGCCATTGAATCTGATCATTGAGCAATTATGCTAATGTTTTTAATTTGTTTAATGCACTTTTCACACATTTCTGATGAACTTAGTGCTGAAAGAGGAGTGCGCTACTGCGCAGACTCCAGTCTTCCTATTCTTCAGGAAAGCTTCATGTCGTATGACAAAATGGCCACCAAGATCTCTAGTAAACATGTGCAGGGGCCATCTTGTCTGTACTGTGAAAAGTAACATGGTGGGAAACAGAAGTTTCCTACTTAGCTTCAGATAGACCTGCAATTACCTGCAATCCACAACATTTTCCAGTGTTCCTGCAACACTACCTGGTACCTACTGTACTGTACATACACTAACTGGTTGGTGAGCTGTATAACACCTCACTCCACTCCATCTACAGTACAAGTGTGTATAACAGTGAGTACAGCTGTACCTATTTTCTCTTCAATAAACCACTCCACTAGTTAAGAAACTAGGCTATTGGCAGTTGTAAGGCATCTTCTGGTGTGTACAGAAACTCTGCTACATCCTCAAGCCAGTACACACTAATTTCCAACACTTAGAAGGAATCTTTTCTAATTGAACTGAACACTCCAGGCGAAAGCTGCTGCAATTCCTTTTAACTTCATTGCATACAGAGTAATGTCTATGTGGTATCAAGGGGTTAGGGCATTGGCGTTTCTACCATGGGTCCAGGGGGGCCCATACCACACACACTGCACCCATGCTGTGTTAATACTTACCTTTCCGGAGTCCCAAAATGGCCACTGCGCATGCGCTGTAGTAAATTAGTCACTGGACCATGGAGGGCTCCATGTTTCCGGAGACTTGAGCATGCGCAGTAGACCGGCACATTTCCGGAGCCTACGATGCCATGGAGAGGAGGGGGCCCACCCAGAGTCTGCCCACGGGTCCCCTCCTCTCTTAAAACGCCCCTGGGTTAGAAAACGCCCCTGGGTTGGGGAGGGGACAAAGTACAAAGGCCCAGGGTGTCCAAAGATGCAATGACAGACCCTCAACAAAGGGAAGCCATGCCACTTCAAACCAGTTTAAAAAGATAATTTTTTTAAATACTAAACACTACACTTGGGTGATATATAAAGCTTAGACATAGCATTTACTAACAATTTGTAAATAAAATTGTACTCATTGAGATGTACCTGTTAGAAGAACACAGGAAAGATATGTAATACGGGAGGCACTCAAAATACCGGCTGTCGGGTTCCCCGCGCTCAGTATACCGGCATCGGGATCCCGACAGCCAGTATATGACGACTATTCTCCCTCTTGGGGTGTCCATGACCGTGCCCGCAAGGGGCTCTTTTGCGCTCTCCCTGCTGCTGGCATTTCACCGGTCGGGATCCCAGTGCCGGCCAATCGTAGTACACCCATGTAATACATAACAGCTTTTGTACTTAAATATGGCCTATACAGTACAAGTTCTGATTGCATTTTCTTTTACATTTATAATCCATTGCCTGACTTCCTTTCTTAAAATCACAGTTAAAAAAAAATAATCTAAGTAAATCTGGGTAGAACAATTTTCATCCTTTAATCTGAGTTAAATCAGCTATCTAGGAAAAGTAAGGAAAGCCATGAATGACAGGTCTAAATAAGTCTTTAATCTGAGATTCATTCTTCTTCCACATGTTAAATCATTTCTCCAAACTCTGCTCAACCCAGCAGTAGTATTTGCTTTAATACATACTGTAGGTAGAATAGGCCTTTTATTTTGCCATCCTATTTTAAAGGCAAATACTGTATTTGCAGTATTTTAACTCCTAAGATACAATGCTAGTTTGTTTCAGAATAGGATTATATATATATTAATGTGCCTCCAGTTTTTGTATTATAATCACTACAGTATTATTTGGGTTCCAATGTATAGAAAGACAGTGTCTAGTTAGACAGTCAACAGGTCAACTCCATATGCTCTAAATGCAATTGGTCGATATAGTAAAAAAGTCCACAATGTCAAATGGTCGACTATGTTTATGGTCGACATGTTCAAAAGGTTGACATAGCAATGGTCGTCTACAAATGGTCAACACAAGTTTTGGGGGATTTTGTCAGTTTTTTCCAACTTTATCTTCTTTTACCACATATATGGACTACAATTGAGAATAGCAACCTTACTTGCAAGCGAAGCGTGGCTATTGTCTAAGTTTGCACCAGTTGTGGTCACAGACTGGGAAATGGGCAAATTTTGTCCAAAAAACATTAAAAAAAAAATCTGTTGACCTTTTTTGTGTTAATAATTTCCATTTGCCTCGTGTGCCTGGTGAGTAATCTGCCACTGGATGTTGGTCTGGTCGCACTCTCTATATTTCTATTATTATGTAGTATTCAAATCTCATTGCTGATACTTTTCAGTTGGTTGTGGAAAATTTTTTTTTTTTTTTGTTATAGTTTATAATGGGGGTCATTCCGACCCGTTTGCACGCAGCGGTTTATCGCTGCAGTGCGAACGGGTCCGGAATGCTCATGCATGGCGGCCACAATGCGTGTGCGCGTCGTTGCCCGGCGACAGGGGTCGCGGGTTACGCTGCTTCCTATGATGGAAGCGGTCGCAGAACAGACCGCAAAGAAGATTGACAAGAAGAAGGCATACCTGGGCGGATCCGGACCGTTGGAGACCATCTTCGGGGAGTGGTAAGGAAAACGCAGGCGTGTCCAGCAGAACGGAGAGCGGATGTCTGACGTCAAAGCTGGCTCCAGCATCACAGAGATCGTCGCACAGGGTAAGTAGGTACAGGGCTGGTCTTCTTCTGCTTGAAACTTTTTTAGCTTAGCAGGACTGCACAAGCGATCACAGCCCTGCTAAGCTAAAATACACTCCACCATAGGTGTGTACTAGTTGATCGCAGCAGCAGCAAAATGTTGCTGGCTGCGATCAACTCGGAATGACCACCAATAGCCCCTTCTTTTCATGCACCTGAGAAGGATTACTAAATCTATTGAGCAGTCACCAATTTATATTGCTGTTCTGAGAGGCACGGATAGGACAAGCATTTGTAAGGTATGCTTGTCCTTGCAGTTCCTTTTGGAGGATCTAGGGGTGACTCCATGTGAGTTAGCTCTCAACTTAGATATATTCATGAATGTGCTATTATCATGTAGCATAATAATAAGCAATTGTATGACCCAAAATGGGTGCTATTATCACATAGCATGACGGACTGCCAGTAGCAGAGATGCCTTGATGTGGCCTGGCAGCCTAATCATATCTTAAGCAAATATATGCAATGATATCTCTGTATTTCTATTATTATGTAGTCTTCAAATATCATTGCTGATACTCTTCAGTGTACTGGGGGAATTCTTTTTTTGTTGATTAGAATAATCCCTCTCTTTCATGCACCTGAAAAGGGTTACTAAATTGATTGAGCAGCTACCATTTTATATTTCTGGCAGCACTCTGCATCAGCCCCAGAGTTCTTATAATTCAGTGTTGAATTTTGCACAGATCCCTCTGCACTATATTTCATACATGTTACATAGATATGCAGTAGAGATGCCTGAAAGTTATTAAGAAGGAGTTGTACTCAATGAAACAAAAGGAAAAGACAATTTTCAGAGGGGCAGATCTGTTGAATCGTACATCAGAGCCAGTTGCACACCATGGGCATGATTCTGATTCAGTTGCGATATTTATGCATGAAACTGCAGATGCAAGCTTTACTGCCATATGCTAATGCCAGATTCAGTTGCCGTTGAGTTTCAGCCCATTTCATGCAAATTGAAATCCAGCAGAGATCCAATCTAATGCAGGTACCCAAAAATGTATATATATATATACTGTATATTTATACTAAAGGTTTTTAATGCTTACTAAAGTGTGGGCTTGTAGAACTTGTTGCCCATTAAAAAAATCAGATTCTGTACTGTATCTTCCAGAAGGTGCTCGATAAACGACAAGTAGAATCTGATTTAGTATAGATACAGTACCCCATTTCATCGTAGGCTAGAATAAATGATTAATTAAGTGCCTGTGAAAACAGAATTGATGCATTAATGTAAATACATCCAATTCAGATTTTATATATATATATATATATATATATATATACACACACATATTGAATAAAGTAAGGGTCCACTGTATCTTCCAGTCTGCTGTCCTCAACAAATTTTACATTGAGACAAGACTAGGGACAGTTACCGTATTGTAAGTAATTAGTATTCACAGACATAGTACTCAAGGGCACCTTCTAATTAAAGGAATATCTTCCTTTGACATAATGATATGTCCTCCTATGGATTAATTAGTAATGCAAACATATGCAACTATAGGACACACATTGTTAATTAGCACTTTTACACAAAACACATTGTCATTTGCTTTCTCGTATTCGTTCATTTACACACAGAAGTTGCCAGATCTCTATTGTGTCCATTTCTTTTTTGAAAAATCTTTTTATAGAACAATTTCAATGAAGGATAAGTGACAAGGATTACAAAAACAACAGGGTGGGCGAGGAAGTGGAGGGTGTGTGGAGTAACAGCATAATATAATGTGATGACTACATTAAATCATGCAATTCAGGTTGATATTGTAAGGCAGATTAATAAATCCATTAGAGCATCAAATTAGTGTTGTAATGAGGAACCTGTGGGAGGAGAGAAGAGGCCTCTGGGAGATTGGGGGAATGTGCACTAAGAAACAAATTGTCCTGATTGTGATATAATCTACAGAGTTTAGTTATGGGCCACATCTGAGAAGTAGGTTTCCCAACGTGTACAAACCCTGGAGCCAAACAGCGGCAAGTTTATCAGGGGAGTTGTAAATCATGCAGGTGCTGTATTCCACTTTGCAAACTTGACAGATTCTGTTTACAATAGAAGAAAGTGAAGGTGGTCCTAGGTTCTGACACTTTACTGCACTTCTACTCTAGTACTGTATGTCAAGTTACATTTTATGTGTCTATGGCTTCCTCAGATGGGCAGGACAAGTTGAGAATATGAGAAAGAGTGAGCCAAGTGGAATTGCTAAATCTGTAGAAGAGTCATGAACCTACTTACAAAGAGAAATTAATTTTGAACAATTGCACCAAATGTGGGACAGAGTATGCCCCATTCTTGTATAATGTCTTTAGCATAGTTTGGAGGTACTAGGACGATTTTATTAAATTCAGAAAACAGGTAATAGTTTTAAAATTCTTTAAGAATGCAAATGCAAAAAAACCTCTTATTTATATTTATTCTAATGTTCAAATTTTCATCTTGCTCCAGGACTTCCCCCATGTCCAGCTCCCACATAGGTTACTGTAGGTTCTATGTGTGTCCTAGATATTGGGGTATCAGGGTTCCTTCTTACAATCAGTAACTACCTTTTACCGGCTCTTCCTATGGTGTTACAAGAAGTTTAGTCACTACTGTCACAAGGTTCCTTCACCATTACCTTGAACCACTTACAGTACTTAGTGAATGTTCCTTAACACTGCTTCAGCACCTACTGGTTGGTGACGGCTAATTCACCTTGACTTATTAGTATGGATCAAGGCTGCTTTGGTAGATAGTAGATGCTGGAGGAAGAATGATTTATGTTTTTAATTGGGTACTAGTCAATTATAAGGATACCACAATATAACCAACACCATGATGTTTCTACTACCTGAAACACTCTTTTCATATTTTGCACTGCCTGTCTGATATGGAGACAAGGGGGAGACATATCAAACCTTATAAAGAGGTGGAGTGGATAAATTGCCGATATCAACCAATAAGCTTCTAGGTATCATTTACCTAGTACAGTATATTCTATAAAACAATAGCTAAAATCTGCTTGGTTGCTATGGTCAACTTCACCTGTTCTCTTTAGAAGCTTCAGTACATAAAATTGTTACTTTACATATACTGCACTTTTTGATGTTTCTCATGATTTGCACAACTTTATATCAAGAGCATAGATATGTCCGGCACAAAGATGCGTCCATCACCATCATCATCAACAACAATTTGGAAACTTGAACCCAGTTTATGGGTTTTGCAAAACAAGTAGACTTTAAAAGATACAGAGGAGCCCTCTTCATCTTTGCCTTTAATAGGATCACCAGAGCCAGGGCAGGCGGACTTAATCCCTTGCTGTAATGACTTAATCCCCTGCTGTAATGACTTAATCCCCTGCTGTATTGTTCTCTCTGTATTGTATTGCAGCTGAGAACAATAGATGAAAGGTTTATGCTAATAAACCATGGTGCACCTAGGCGCAGCAGAGAAGCCAAGATGAGCGTGGCTCCATCTGTACGTGTAAGTCAAAATTGTATGTGTTGTATCTCTTGTGGGTGTAGTGGACTGAACCTACACATGAGATGTCCATGAATGGCATCTCCAAACACAAGTTTGAAATATGGGCAGGAGTTTTTTTTTTTGTTTTTTTTTTACGGGATGATAACGGACTTACATCCAACTGTCAATCTAATCCTTACGGTCATATTTAATTATCAGAATTCTCATTTCTGATAGAGAGTAATATCCTGTGGAGCCACCAAAAGGTATTTGCTCGTCAGCTTGTGGGAAATTTAATTGGCCCCTTTATGTAACCTTATCAATTTACTAATGATCTACTCATGTGTATAGTTCTTAGGAGTTTATAGATTATTCCACTGTGGGCAGTATAGTAGAATAGTGGTTAGCATTGCTACCTCACAGTGCTTGGCCTTGGTTTCTGCTTATAATCAGGGAACTCCCATTTTGCATTTTATAGGTTTGCACTAGGTGTTCTTACTAGTGATGAGCGGGTTCGGTTCCTCGGAAACCGAACCCCCCCGAACTTCACCCATTTTACACGGGTCCGAGGCATACTCGGATTCTCCCGTATGGCTCGGTTAACCCGAGCGCGCCCGAACGTCATCATCCCACTGTCGGATTCTCGCGAGATTCGGATTCTATATAAGCAGCCGCGCGTCGCCGCCATTTTCACTCGTGCATTGGAAATGTTAGGGAGAGGAAGTGGCTGGCGTCCTCTCCGTTTATTAATGTTGATGCAAATATTTGTGCTTATTGCTTAATTGTGGGGACTGGGGACCAGCAGTATTATATAGGAGGAGTACAGTGCAGAGTTTTGCTGATCAGTGACCACCAGTTTTATCCGTTGTCTGCCTGAAAAACGCTCCATATCTGTGCTCAGTGTGCTGCATATATCTGTGCTCACACTGCTTTATTGTGGGGACTGGGGACCAGCAGTATTATATAGGAGGAGTACAGTGCAGAGTTTTGCTGACCAGTGACCACCAGTATTATACGTTGTCTGCCTGAAAAACGCTCCATATCTGTGCTCAGTGTGCTGCATATATCTGTGCTCACACTGCTTTATTGTGGGGACTGGTGACCAGCAGTATTATATAGGAGGAGTACAGTGCAGAGTTTTGCTGACCAGTGACCACCAGTATTATACATTGTCTGCCTGAAAAACGCTCCATATCTGTGCTCAGTGTGCTGCACATATCTGTGCTCACACTGCTTTATTGTGGGGACTGGGGACCAGCAGTATTATATAGGAGGAGTACAGTGCAGAGTTTTGCTGACCAGTGACCACCAGTATACGTTGTCTGCCTGAAACACGCTCCATATCTGTGCTCAGTGTGCTGCATATATCTGTGCTAACACTGCTTTATTGTGGGGACTGGGGACCAGCAGTATTATATAGGAGGAGTACAGTGCAGAGTTTTGCTGACAGTGACCACCAGTATATATAGCAGTACGGTACGGAAGGCCACTGCTCTACCTACCTCTGTGTCGTCAAGTAAACTATCCATCTAGATTCTATACCTGTGGTGCATTTTAGTTTTGCAGTTTGCTGACAGTGACCACCAGTATATATAGCAGTACGGTACGGAAGGCCACTGCTCTACCTACCTCTGTGTCGTCAAGTATACTATCCATCTAGATTCTTTACCTGTGGTGCATTTTAGTTTTGCAGTTTGCTGACAGTGACCACCAGTATATATAGCAGTACGGTACGGAAGGCCACTGCTCTACCTACCTCTGTGTCGTCAAGTATACTATCCATCTAGATTCTATACCTGCGGTGCATTTTAGTTTTGCAGTTTGCTGACAGTGACCACCAGTATATATAGCAGTACGGTACGGAAGGCCACTGCTCTACCTACCTCTGTGTCGTCAAGTATACTATCCATCCATACCTGTGGTGCATTTTAGTTGTTGTGCGCAGTATATATAGTAGGACAGTGCATTGCCACTCCTAGATGGGCCAGGTGTTTGTGTCGGCCACTTGGGTCGCTTAGCTTAGCCATCCAGCGACCTTGGTGCACCTCTTTTTTTCTTTGCATCATGTGCTGTTTGGGGACTATTTTTTTGAAGTGCCATCCTGTCTGACACTGCAGTGCCACTCCTAGATGGGCCAGGTGCTTGTGTCGGCCACTTGGGTCGCTTAGCTTAGTCACACAGTGACCTTGGTGCGCCTCTTTTTTTCTTTGCATCATGTGCTGTTTGGGGACAATTTTTTTGAAGTGCCATCCTGTCTGACACTGCAGTGCCACTCCTAGATGGGCCAGGTGTTTGTGTCAGCCACTTGTGTCGCTTAGCTTAGCCATCCAGCGACCTCGGTGCAAATTTTAGGACTAAAAATAATATTGTGAGGTGTGAGGTGTTCAGAATAGACTGAAAATGAGTGTAAATTATGGTTATTGAGGTTAATAATACTATGGGATCAAAATGACCCGCAAATTCTATCATATAAGCTGTTTTTGAGGGTTTTTTGTAAAAAAAACACCCGAATCCAAAACACACCCGAATCCGACAAAAAATTTTCAGGGAGGTTTCGCCAAAACGCGTCCGAATCCAAAACACGGCCGCGGAACCGAATCCAAAACCAAAACACAAAACCCAAAAAAATTTCCTGTGCACATCACTAGTTCTCACTCTCTCTCACTACAACCGTACTGGTAGATTAATTTACTTCTGTGAAATTAGCCATAGGGTAATGGGGGGCTGATACATAATTGAAAATACACCTGTTTGTGGACCGCCTTATGCATTTAAGACACATCTGAACTTGTAACTGAGAAGGGCAGTAACTTTGAGTTTTGTATGTGGGCAATGTTCAGTGAGGGCGTGTTGACACAACAGAAGGCTAAGTATAAAATCAAGTGTTACCATGTGAATATTTTACACAAAGTATGGGCTAGTTCAAGTCCTGATGCCCACTTGTGAAGCATTAATGGCGTTAGCAAAGTAGCACACTCCATATGTCAAGAGGAAGTCTGCTTGCATAGATGGGTACAATTATGAATATAGGTGAAAATATGCATTTGGGATAAATGTAAGTAAACCTTTAAGGAGTAGAGACGTTATTAAATGGAGAAGTTGCCCACACCAACCAATTAGCTTCTGCCTTTCATTTTCTAGAATATATTCTAGCTAAAAGCTGATTGTTTGTGGTCGGCAACTTCTCCACTTGTCCACTTCACTCTTTATAAGGTTTGACTCATTAGGTTATTCTGACCAATTGCTGCAGACTTGCATTCAGCCCTGCATTGGAGCCTATGTGTGCTTTTCTGTGTGGTAGACAATTTATACTGTAAGCATCACTTTGAGCATTTATAAAGCAGTCTCTGTAAAGTGGTGTGGTCGGCCCATTTGTTCCAGAAGTTCCAGTCGCTCCCAAAGCTTGCTTATCCCTGATAAAAACTATTACCAGTGCTCAGGGGTTTAACTCCCAGAATCAATGGAGACACCTGTCTCCGGGCTCCAAACCCTGAAGGGGCACCTGCATGTACAGCAGCAACTGTGCGGTTCACAGCGGGATCCATGTGTGACTGCTGCTCTTCCAACAGCACTCTGCAGTACACCCGCTTCTGCTGTAGAGGTATTTGGCTCTGTCCCAGGAGCCCTGCTAACACCTGCAATAAGGGGACAGGATGGCTTCCATATGGTTCTGCTCATCCTGCGCTGCATCAAGCGATGTTGCAACTCGTCGCTGCAGCTGAATTGTGAGATGGGACCCAAAAGTAAAAGCTGATTCTGCATGCTGCAGATGGCTGAATCTCGTGAGTCTGACCCTGACCCACCAGCCATTGTCACACAGCTGGAGCCCTGTCAATTTACTGCGGGCTCTGGTCCCTGTAGACCTGCTATCTATATAATTTTGTAAGTCGTGTGTGTATAAATTCTATATATATATTATACACACATATTTGTTTTCCCTTTTTTTAAGGAGGATGGGTACCAAACTCCAACTTGTCTCCGGACGACTGGGATGAACTTACACCACTGCCAGTGCTGTTATTTTTTCTTTAACTTGCACTCGGGTAGATGGTGCCAAAGGGCAGACACTAGTGCTGTAAGGCTGGTTTTGTCTATGTCCTGGTGATGCCTGGTAACATACAAGTGGTCCAGCTGTTCCCTTTTGCAGGATGAAGCATTTGTGACCATATTTCCCCCGCCCTGCAGTACAGGGAATCCCTTCTGACCACCAGAGACCTCATAGGGTA
This sequence comes from Pseudophryne corroboree, assembly GCF_028390025.1. Classification (NCBI taxonomy): domain Eukaryota; kingdom Metazoa; phylum Chordata; class Amphibia; order Anura; family Myobatrachidae; genus Pseudophryne; species Pseudophryne corroboree. The sequence continues at coordinate 146,151,665 of NC_086447.1, forward strand.
CGTTCAAGAATGCTGATGCCGGAAGAATGACACTGCTCAGAATGCCGACATCTGCATCCCGACATGGATAGAAATGCCAGCACTGGGATCCAGAATGCCGGTAACTTAAACCTCTGCCAAGACTCCATCTTGGTAAGCTGCGGGGGGAGGTTAGGTTTAGGCTGCGGGGGGAGGGGGCATTAGGGATTGGCTGTGGGGAGAGAGGGTTAAGGTTAGGCTGCAGCGGAGGGAGGGTTAGGTTTAGGCTGCAGGAATGGGGGTTAGGTATAGGCACCACCGGAAGGGTTAGGGTTAGGCTGCGGGGGCGGGTGGGGGTAGGTCATGTTTAGGCTGTGGGGAGGAAGGGTTTGGGTAAGGAGGGGAGGGTAACCATGCTTACCCAACCCACGTTGGGATTCTCTGCATTAGGATGCCGGTCTCAGTCATATGACAGCCGACATCCCGTCAGCCAGGATATTGTATTTATCCCACCTCATGTGTGTGGGCAGATATCTCCCTGCCACCACCAACATCCCACACCTGCATCTGGAACCTCTCCAGGTGCTGGTGAGTGGTAGAAATATTATCTCTCTATAAGCAATATATTTGAACAGAACAACCTAAGGACATGAGGGTAAACTGGTCTTAGAAATGTACTAATTATCATTTATTGGTTTATTTGCTTAAAAATAAGAAATAAAAAGATTACAATAATGTGCCTTCTATGTCATTACAATGTACTACATCACTGCTGTATTTCCTTTAACACTTGAATTACACTGCAAATACTGTACATGTAGAAACTGTTTTTGCTACTTTGTATAATAAAGTGTTTGATGACTTTAATAAGTTGTGAGCTGCTCGTGTTCTGTATATACAAGTTTCAGCAACTACAGGGTCATTATACTCAGTACTTCTTCCATCCAACCATCGATATTTCACATTTAATTGGCCAAATCCTCCAGTAATTTCTTGTAATGGCTACATGTCATACATCTAGGAACTATTTTCTAGCATTTCTATTATTGCTGCAATTTTGTAATGATATACTATTTTCTCAAGAACCTGTATTATGGTCATGACAAGATCACCTAGTGCCAAATGATTTTTTCTTTTTTCTTTTTTTTGCTGTACTAGTTATGTAAACGGTTAAGTAACAACATTGTCAGATCAAAAACGGATCACAACATGAACGTCCATACACATTAAGGAGAAAAAAATGTTTAAGAATTTTGTGGCTTATAAGTAAAATAAAATGAATTTTATTTTCTTGATGTTCAGCACGTCAAAGTGTTTGTCAGATTGAACTGTAGAAATGAAACATAACTGTACAGATAGATTACTTATTCACATAGGATGTTCAAATACAGGCCCTCATTCCGAGTTGTTCGCTCGGTAAAAATCTTCGCATCGCAGCGATTTTCCGCTTAATGCGCATGCGCAATGTTCGCACTGCGACTGCGCCAAGTAAATTTGCTATGCACTTAGTAATTTTACTCACGGCTTTTTCATCGGTCTGGGGATCGTAATGTGATTGACAGGAAATGGGTGTTACTGGGCGGAAACAGGCCGTTTTATGGGCGTGTGGGAAAAAACGCTACCGTTTCCGGAAAAAACGCAGGAGTGGCCGGAGAAACGGAGGAGTGTCTTGGCAAACGCTGGGTGTGTTTGTGACGTCAAACCAGGAACGACAAGCACTGAACTGATCGCAGATGCCGAGTAAGTGTGGAGCTACTCAGAAACTGCTACGAGGTGTGTAATCGCAATATTGCGAATACATCGTTCGCAATTTTAAGATGCTAAGATTCACTCCCAGTAGGCGGCGGCTTAGCATGAGCAAATCTGCTAAAATCCGCTTGCGAGCGAACAACTCGGAATGACCTCCACAGTCTGTTAAATGTTAATTTGGCTGAACTCAAATGGCTTCATGAGCTTCATGTTACTGCTGTATTTTTTATACCAACTTATATAATTTTGCAAGTATTGTACCTCACACTTATCTACTATACTTTCTCTAGCTCTCCCCTGGGAAATCTTAGAGAGGGAGATCCTGGGACCCTGTATAAGTGTGTGTGAAGGGGGGGGGGTGGTGGTGGTGATGGTGGTGATGTGATTCAAAGCATAATTCAACAGGGTGGGGCTTAATTATTACACCCCCATCCTGACCACTTCACAGGGCAAGAATGCAGAAAGTAGACTCCTCTCCCAGGACATGGCCGCAACTAGGGGGGCACGCGCCCCGGATGTGGCATTTGAGGGGTGGCACACAGGGCTCTATATACCCACTGCGTGTCTGTCCTCCAAGTGTTGTGCACCTCTACCGCCAGCTTCCCCTTTGCTGATCTGACTATGCCACCCCCTAGCCTGTGTGCTGTGAAGTCTGACCTAAGCAGGAAGGAACCAGAGAAGCCAGAAGTGCACCTTGCCACCGCACTATGGCAGAATCGGAGGTGAGGGCAAAGCTGCAGTTTTGGGATGTGAAGGGGAGTGCTCCTGTGGGTTCTATTTCCTAATTGATTCTCATCTCAGATATGTAACTCGGGCAGCCGAGGGGAGGTGTGCCATTGACGGTGCGTGTGCCCACCAGGTCTGGGCACTAGGTGGTGGTGAGTGACAGGGAGCTGGCAGCAGCTCTCCCCCTGCCCCCGTAACCTGTATGCGCCGAGAAGTTCTTATCTACAGTACCGTCAAATTCTATGTTTCTATCTAATGATGGAGCTGATACAGGTGAAGGTCAGCTGCACAGACGGACCGGGACTCCACTAAACCATTTATCATTGTGGTAGTCTCTAACATACACGTCCGATACATTGAGGACATGGATAACCCAACACAAGACTTTTGTTTTATTTATTTATTTATCATTATTTTTTTGTGGGGAACGCGCCTAATTACTGCCTTGCCCCGAGTGATGAGAGTCATAGTTTTGGCCCTGTCTGGGAGTCAGTCAAACTTTCTGTTTTCTTTTATTTATTTATTCCAAATAGTGGACCCTTTCGATCTTACTCCTGTAAATATAAACATTGATGCTCCTATACCACCCTCCTCTGTAATATGCCCTTTTCACAATTACAGGTGAAACTCATAAAATTAGAATATCATGCAAACATTCATTTATTTCAGTCATTCAACTTAAAAGGTGAAACTAATATAGACTCATTACATGCAAAGTAAGATATTTCAAGCCTTTATTTGTTATAATTTTGATGATTGTGGCTTACAGCTTAAGAAAACCCAAAATCGAAAATACATAAAACCAATAAAAAAAGGATTTTAAATACAGAAATGTCGGCCCTCTGAAAAGTATAATCATGCATATGTACTCAGTACTTGGTTTGGGCCCCTTTTGCATGAATTACTGCCTCAATGTGGCGTGGCATGGATTCTATCAGCCTGTGGCACTGCTGAGGTGTTATGGAAGACCAGGATGTTTCAATAGCGGCCTTCAGCTCTTCTGCATTGTTTGGTCTCATGTCTCTCATCTTTCTCTTGGCAATGTCCCATAGATTCTCTTTTTTCTTTAGCCCAGGTAAGATGCTTCTGACGTTGTTTGTTGTTCAAGAGTGGCTTGACAAGAGGAATACGACATTTAAAGTCCATGTCCAGGATCTGTCTGTGTGTGGTGGCTCTTGATGCACTAACTCCAGCCTCAGTCCACTCCTTGTGAAGCTCCCCCACACTTTTGAATGGCCTTTTCCTGACTAAAAAAAAAAAGAACTGGTCTGTTGCTCAGTGGTCCAAAGTCCTCTTTTGTGATGAGAGCAAATTTTGCATCTCATTTTGGAAACCAAGGTCCCAGTGTATGGAGGAAGAATGGAAAGGCACACAATCCAAGATGCTTGAAGTCCAGTGTGAAGTTTCCACAGTCTGTGTTGCTTTGGGGAGCCATGTCATCTGCTGGTGTTTGTCCACTGTGCTATATTAAGTCCAGAGTCAATGCAGCCATCCACCAGGACATTTTTAGAGCACTTCATGCTTCCTTCAGCAGACAAGCTTTATGGAGATGCTGACTCCACTTTCCAGCAGGACTAGGCACCTGCTCACACTGCCAAAAGTACCAAAACCTGGTTTAATGACCGTGGGATTACTGTGCTGGATTGGCCGGCAAACTCGACTGACCTGAACCCCATAGAGAATCTATGGGGCATTGCCAAGAGAAAGATGATAGACATGAAACAGAACAGCAGTAGAGCTGAAGGCCGCTATTGAAGCATCCTGGTCTTCCACAACACCTCAGCAGTGCCGCAGGCTGATAGAATCCATGCCACACCGCATTGAGGCAGTAATTCATGCCAAAGGGGCCCAAACCAAGTACCGAGTCATGTGCATGATTATACTTTTCAGAGGGCTGACATTTCTATTTAAAATCCTTTTTTTTATTGATTTTATGTAATATTCTAATTTTCTGAGATTTTGGATTTGGGGTTTTCTTAAGTTGTAAGCCACAACCATCAAAATTATAACAAATAAAGGCTAGAAATATCTCACTTTGCATGTAATGAATCTATATAATATATTAGTTTCACCTTTTAAGTTGAATTAGTGAAATAATGAACTTTTGCGCAATGTTCTGATTTCCTAAGTTTCACCTGTATTCAAAAGTGCTATTGATGAATATAATTTTTTTCCTGTTTATTAATTTAAGCTTTTTTTTATTTATTTTCCCCCTAATTTTATTACTATTGTAACCATTGATGTCTTATATTCTGGTAAAGTGTATGATATTTTACAATTTTTTGTATACATTTAAATTGTCAACATATTTGTAAACATCTTTCTAGTTAATAAATTAAAGTTTTGTTTCAACTTTATGGGGTATATTTACTAAAGGTTGATTATTCTTTTTTAACGATTTCAAATCAATGAAAATCGATCTGTTTTCTGTACCAATGTTGAGTTTCAGGTGCTATAATATACCTGTACTACAGGTTGAGTATACCTTATCCAGAATTCAAAATCACAAATTTTTGGTTCCCCTACTGAGAAAATGACACAAATATATATATTTATTATATTATATATCTATATAATATATCTATATATACACATAATATATAATATTTATGTCATTATCTCATTAAGGGATGCAAAAATGTGGGATTTAGAATTTTGAATAAGGGATACTCAACCTGTAACAGCAGTGGTATAACTACCAACCCTGCAGCCATTGTGGAGGCTTGGAGGAGCAGGACTGCAGGGGCGCCGCCACTGCTTCAGAGAATATTGATATGCGGACTAGCCGTCCGCATGTCAATCTGCTAAATGTCCCTTCCAAAATGGCAGCCGCCATGGAGGAGAAATTCTTGAGGTCATACTTGACCTCTAGCGTCTATGAAGTGCCGGGACCCGCGGGAGCGCATAGAGCTGCCCGCGGCTGTGGCACCCTGCAACCCTGCCACCTTGCCACCCTGGTGCGGCGACGGCAGCAGCAGTGTCCACGGCTCACTATAGCCTTCAGCTGCAGCGGGAAGGTGGGATCGGGCAGCATTGCCCACGGCTCACTAATCAGAATTGCCCGCAGCTCACTTTAAACACTGGCGGCAGCAGCAAGAAGGGGGGATAGGGCATTGCCCGCAGATCACTGTAACCTCCTGTCAGGGGGAGGGGGTAGTCGCTCACTGGTCAGGCTGCACTGTACTGCACCTATTGTAGTGGCTGGGAGTGTCGAGCATTACTACACAGTGCCCACAGCAGTGTAAACACCATGGGGGTGTGTTGTGGCTAGAGATGAGCGCCTGAAATTTTTCGGGTTTTGTGTTTTGGTTTTGGGTTCGGTTCCGCGGCCGTGTTTTGGGTTCGAACGCGTTTTGGCAAAACCTCACCGAATTATTTTTGTCGGATTCGGGTGTGTTTTGGATTCGGGTGTTTTTTTCCAAAAACACTAAAAAACAGCTTAAATCATAGAATTTGGGGGTCATTTTGATCCCAAAGTATTATTAACCTCAAAAACCATAATTTACACTCATTTTCAGTCTATTCTGAATACCTCACACCTCACAATATTATTTTTAGTCCTAAAATTTGCACCGAGGTCGCTGTGTGAGTAAGATAAGCGACCCTAGTGGCCGACACAAACACCGGGCCCATCTAGGAGTGGCACTGCAGTGTCACGCAGGATGTCCCTTCCAAAAAACCCTCCCCAAACAGCACATGACGCAAAGAAAAAAAGAGGCGCAATGAGGTAGCTGTGTGAGTAAGATTAGCGACCCTAGTGGCCGACACAAACACCGGGCCCATCTAGGAGTGGCACTGCAGTGTCACGCAGGATGGCCCTTCCAAAAAACCCTCCCCAAACAGCACATGACGCAAAGAAAAAAAGAGGCGCAATGAGGTAGCTGACTGTGTGAGTAAGATTAGCGACCCTAGTGGCCGACACAAACACCGGGCACATCTAGGAGTGGCACTGCAGTGTCACGCAGGATGTCCCTTCCAAAAAACCCTCCCCAAACAGCACATGACGCAAAGAAAAAAAGAGGCGCAATGAGGTAGCTGTGTGAGTAAGATTAGCGACCCTAGTGGCCGACACAAACACCGGGCCCATCTAGGAGTGGCACTGCAGTGTCACGCAGGATGTCCCTTCCAAAAAACCCTCCCCAATCAGCACATGATGCAAAGAAAAAGAAAAGAAAAAAGAGGTGCAAGATGGAATTATCCTTGGGCCCTCCCACCCACCCTTATGTTGTATAAACAAAACAGGACATGCACACTTTAACCAACCCATCATTTCAGTGACAGGGTCTGCCACACGACTGTGACTGATATGACGGGTTGGTTTGGACCCCCCCCAAAAAAGAAGCAATTAATCTCTCCTTGCACAAACTGGCTCTACAGAGGCAAGATGTCCACCTCATCTTCACCCTCCGATATATCACCGTGTACATCCCCCTCCTCACAGATTATCAATTCGTCCCCACTGGAATCCACCATCTCAGCTCCCTGTGTACTTTGTGGAGGCAATTGCTGCTGGTCAATGTCTCCGCGGAGGAATTGATTATAATTCATTTTAATGAACATCATCTTCTCCACATTTTCTGGATGTAACCTCGTACGCCGATTGCTGACAAGGTGAGCGGCGGCACTAAACACTCTTTCGGAGTACACACTTGTGGGAGGGCAACTTAGGTAGAATAAAGCCAGTTTGTGCAAGGGCCTCCAAATTGCCTCTTTTTCCTGCCAGTATAAGTACGGACTGTGTGACGTGCCTACTTGGATGCGGTCACTCATATAATCCTCCACCATTCTATCAATGTTGAGAGAATCATATGCAGTGACAGTAGACGACATGTCCGTAATCGTTGTCAGGTCCTTCAGTCCGGACCAGATGTCAGCATCAGCAGTCGCTCCAGACTGCCCTGCATCACCGCCAGCGGGTGGGCTCGGAATTCTGAGCCTTTTCCTCGCACCCCCAGTTGCGGGAGAATGTGAAGGAGGAGATGTTGACAGGTCGCGTTCCGCTTGACTTGACAATTTTGTCACCAGCAGGTCTTTCAACCCCAGCAGACCTGTGTCTGCCGGAAAGAGAGATCCAAGGTAGGCTTTAAATCTAGGATCGAGCACGGTGGCCAAAATGTAGTGCTCTGATTTCAACAGATTGACCACCCGTGAATCCTTGTTAAGCGAATTAAGGGCTGCATCCACAAGTCCCACATGCCTAGCGGAATCGCTCCGTGTTAGCTCCTTCTTCAATGCCTCCAGCTTCTTCTGCAAAAGCCTGATGAGGGGAATGACCTGACTCAGGCTGGCAGTGTCTGAACTGACTTCACGTGTGGCAAGTTCAAAGGGCATCAGAACCTTGCACAACGTTGAAATCATTCTCCACTGCACTTGAGACAGGTGCATTCCATCTCCTATATCGTGCTCAATTGTATAGGCTTGAATGGCCTTTTGCTGCTCCTCCAACCTCTGAAGCATATAGAGGGTTGAATTCCACCTCGTTACCACTTCTTGCTTCAGATGATGGCAGGGCAGGTTCAGTAGTTTTTGGTGGTGCTCCAGTCTTCTGTACGTGGTGCCTGTACGCCGAAAGTGTCCCGCAATTCTTCTGGCCACCGACAGCATCTCTTGCACACCCCTGTCGTTTTTTAAAAAATTCTGCACCACCAAATTCAAGGTATGTGCAAAACATGGGACGTGCTGGAATTTGCCCATATTTAATGCACACACAATATTGCTGGCGTTGTCCGATGCCACAAATCCACAGGAGAGTCCAATTGGGGTAAGCCATTCCGCGATGATCTTCCTCAGTTGCCGTAAGAGGTTTTCAGCTGTGTGCGTATTCTGGAAAGCGGTGATACAAAGCGTAGCCTGCCTAGGAAAGAGTTGGCGTTTGCGAGATGCTGCTACTGGTGCCGCCGCTGCTGTTCTTGCGGCGGGAGTCCATACATCTACCCAGTGGGCTGTCACAGTCATATAGTCCTGACCCTGCCCTGCTCCACTTGTCCACATGTCCGTGGTTAAGTGGACATTGGGTACAACTGCATTTTTTAGGACACTGGTGAGTCTTTTTCTGACGTCCGTGTACATTCTCGGTATCGCCTGCCTAGAGAAGTGGAACCTAGATGGTATTTGGTAACGGGGGCACACTGCCTCAATAAATTGTCTAGTTCCCTGTGAACTAACGGCGGATACCGGACGCACGTCTAACACCAACATAGTTGTCAAGGACTCAGTTATCCGCTTTGCAGTAGGATGACTGCTGTGATATTTCATCTTCCTCGCAAAGGACTGTTGAACAGTCAATTGCTTACTGGAAGTAGTACAAGTGGGCTTACGACTTCCCCTCTGGGATGACCATCGACTCCCAGCGGCAACAACAGCAGCGCCAGTAGCAGTAGGCGTTACACGCAAGGATGCATCGGAGGAATCCCAGGCAGGAGAGGACTCGTCAGACTTGCCAGTGACATGGCCTGCAGGACTATTGGCATTCCTGGGGAAGGAGGAAATTGACACTGAGGGAGTTGGTGGGGTGGTTTGCGTGAGCTTGGTTACAAGAGGAAGGGATTTACTGGTCAGTGGACTGCTTCCGCTGTCACCCAAAGTTTTTGAACTTGTCACTGACTTATTATGAATGCGCTGCAGGTGACGTATAAGGGAGGATGTTCCGAGGTGGTTAACGTCCTTACCCCTACTTATTACAGCTTGACAAAGGGAACACACGGCTTGACACCTGTTGTCCGCATTTCTGGTGAAATACCTCCACACCGAAGAGCTGATTTTTTTGGTATTTTCACCTGGCATGTCAACGGCCATATTCCTCCCACGGACAACAGGTGTCTCCCCGGGTGCCTGACTTAAACAAACCACCTCACCATCAGAATCCTTCTGGTCAATTTCCTCCCCAGCGCCAGCAACACCCATATCCTCCTCATCCTGGTGTACTTCAACACTGACATCTTCAATCTGACTATCAGGAACTGGACTGCGGGTGCTCCTTCCAGCACTTGCAGGGGGCATGCAAATAGTGGAAGGCGCATGCTCTTCACGTCCAGTTTTGGGAAGGTCAGGCATCGCAAACGACACAATTGGACTCTCCTTGTGGATTTGGGATTTCAAAGAACGCACAGTTCTTTGCGGTGCTTTTGCCAGCTTGAGTCTTTTCAGTTTTCTAGCGAGAGGCTGAGTGCTTCCATCCTCATGTGAAGCTGAACCACTAGCCATGAACATAGGCCAGGGCCTCAGCCGTTCCTTGCCACTCCGTGTGGTAAATGGCATATTGGCAAGTTTACGCTTCTCCTCCGACAATTTTATTTTAGGTTTTGGAGTCCTTTTTTTTCTGATATTTGGTGTTTTGGATTTGACATGCTCTGTACTATGACATTGGGCATCGGCCTTGGCAGACGACGTTGCTGGCATTTCATCGTCTCGGCCATGACTAGTGGCAGCAGCTTCAGCACGAGGTGGAAGTGGATCTTGATCTTTCCCTAATTTTGGAACCTCAACTTTTTTGTTCTCCATATTTTATAGGCAGAACTAAAAGGCACCTCAGGTAAACAATGGAGATGGATGGATTGGATACTAGTATACAATTATGGACGGACTGCCACGGTTAGGTGGTATAAAAAAACCACGGTTAGGTGGTATATATTGTAATACAATTATGGATGGACGGACTGCCTGCCGAGTGCCGACACAGAGGTAGCCACAGCCGTGAACTACCGCACTGTACACTGGTTGATAAAGAGATAGTAGTATACTCGTAACAACTAGTATGACACTATGACGGTATAAAGAATGAAAAAAAAACCACGGTTAGGTGGTATATATTATAATAATACAATTATGGATGGACGGACTGCCTGCCGAGTTCCGACACAGAGGTAGCCACAGCCGTGAACTACCGCACTGTACACTGGTTGATAAAGAGATAGTAGTATACTCGTAACAACTAGTATGACTGACTATGACGGTATAAAGAATGAAAAAAAAACCACGGTTAGGTGGTATATATTGTAATACAATTATGGATGGACGGACTGCCTGCCGAGTTCCGACACAGAGGTAGCCACAGCCGTGAACTACCGCACTGTACACTGGTTGATAAAGAGATAGTAGTATACTCGTAACAACTAGTATGACTGACTATGACGGTATAAAGAATGAAAAAAAAACCACGGTTAGGTGGTATATATTATAATACAATTATGGATGGACGGACTGCCTGCCGACTGCCGACACAGAGGTAGCCACAGCCGTGAACTACCGCACTGTACACTGGTTGATAAAGAGATAGTAGTATACTCGTAACAACTAGTATGACACTATGACGGTATAAAGAATGAAAAAAAAACCACGGTTAGGTGGTATATATTATAATACAATTATGGATGGACGGACTGCCTGCCGACTGCCGACACAGAGGTAGCCACAGCCGTGAACTACCGCACTGTACACTGGTTGATAAAGAGATAGTAGTATACTCGTAACAACTAGTATGACACTATGACGGTATAAAGAATGAAAAAAAAACCACGGTTAGGTGGTATATATTATAATACAATTATGGATGGACGGACTGCCTGCCGAGTGCCGACACAGAGGTAGCCACAGCCGTGAACTACCGCACTGTACACTGGTTGATAAAGAGATAGTAGTATACTCGTAACAACTAGTATGACTGACTATGACGGTATAAAGAATGAAAAAAAAACCACGGTTAGGTGGTATATATTATAATACAATTATGGATGGACGGACTGCCTGCCGACTGCCGACACAGAGGTAGCCACAGCCGTGAACTACCGCACTGTACACTGGTTGATAAAGAGATAGTAGTATACTCGTAACAACTAGTATGACACTATGACGGTATAAAGAATGAAAAAAAAACCACGGTTAGGTGGTATATATTATAATACAATTATGGATGGACGGACTGCCTGCCGACTGCCGACACAGAGGTAGCCACAGCCGTGAACTACCGCACTGTACACTGGTTGATAAAGAGATAGTAGTATACTCGTAACAACTAGTATGACACTATGACGGTATAAAGAATGAAAAAAAAACCACGGTTAGGTGGTATATATTATAATAATACAATTATGGATGGACGGACTGCCTGCCGACTGCCGACACAGAGGTAGCCACAGCCGTGAACTACCGCACTGTACACTGGTTGATAAAGAGATAGTAGTATACTCGTAACAACTAGTATGACTATGACGACGGTATAAAGAAAGAAAAAAAAATACCACGGTTAGGTGGTATATAATTATACAATTATGGATGGACGGACTGCCTGCCGAGTTCCGACTGCCGACACAGAGGTAGCCACAGCCGTGAACTACCGCACTGTACTGTGTCTGCTGCTAATATAGACTGGTTGATAAAGAGATAGTATACAACAATATACTACTATACTGGTGGTCAGGCACTGGTCACCACTAGTCACACTGGCAGTGGCACTCCTGCAGCAAAAGTGTGCACTGTTTAATTTTAAATTAATATAATATTATGTACTCCTGGCTCCTGCTATAACAACCTGCAGTGCTCCCCAGTCTCCCCCACAATTATTATAAGCTTTTATACATTGATGTGCAGCACACTGGGCTGAGCTGAGTGCACACAGACTGAGTCACACTGTGTGACTGCTGTGTATCGTTTTTTTCAGGCAGAGAACGGATATAGCAGAGAACGGATATATTAAATAAAAGTTAACTTAACAACAACTGCACTGGTCACTGTGGTAAACTCTGTCTGCACAATCTCTCTCTCTCTCTCTCTCTTCTAATCTATTCTAATGGAGAGGACGCCAGCCACGTCCTCTCCCTATCAATCTCAATGCACGTGTGAAAATGGCGGCGACGCGCGGCTCCTTATATAGAATCCGAGTCTCGCGAGAATCCGACAGCGTCATGATGACGTTCGGGCGCGCTCGGGTTAACCGAGCAAGGCGGGAAGATCCGAGTCGCTCGGACCCGTGAAAAAAAAAGTGAAGTTCGTGCGGGTTCGGATTCAAAGAAACTGAACCCGCTCATCTCTAGTTGTGGCATGGCGTGTCTGCAGTGCAGGCAGCGGTGAGGGGTGGGATCCGACATTGCTACCCAAGGTTGATCTGTAACATGTGTCAGGTACAGTGGCGTAACTACCACCTCCGCAGCCACTGTGGAGGAGCAGGGCTGCATGGGCACCGCCACTGATTCAGAGCAGATCGACATGCGGGATAGCCGTCCACATGTCAATCTGCTAAATATCCCTCCCAAAATGCCACTGCCATGGAGGAGACATGCTAGAGGTCATACTTGACCTGTAGCGTCTAGGAAGTGCTGGGAGCGCTTGCCGCGGCACCGTGCCACCCTGGCATCCCTGGTAGCAAGCATGAAAACTCTTTGGCAATGAGCATTATGCCCTGGAAACACTCATGACATCCAGCTCATGAATTCCCTAGCAACAGGCATTACTCCCTAGCAACAAGCAAGACACCCAGTGCATGAAACCCCTGGTAACAAGCATTACCCCAAGCAATGAGCTTGAAACCCAGCGCATGAAACCTCTGGCAACGAGCATAACACCCAGCACATGAAACCCCTGGCAATGAGCATGACACCCTAACCATGAATCCCCTGGCACCATGCATGGAACCATAATCATGAAACCCTTGGCAATGATCGGGTAATTTAAAAGTAATTAGAAGCCTTACTGTAGGGCTTAACATGTAATAGGCATTGCGGTGTGTGGCATAATGTATAACGGGCATTGCGATGTGTGGCATAATGTATCACGGACATTGTGGTATGCGGTATAATGTTTAACGGGCAATGCGGTGTGTGATAATGTGTCACAGGCATGATGGTGTGTGGTATACTGTATCACGGGCATTGTATATGTGGTATAATGTCTCAGGGGTATTGCAGTGTGTGGCATCATTTATAACGGGCATTGCGGTGTGTGACATAATGTGTCAGGGGCATAACGGTGTGTGGCATAATGTGTCAGGGGCATTACGGTGTGTGGCATATTGTCTAATGGGCATTATTGTATGTGGCATAATGTCGAAGGGCCATTGCAGTGTGTGGCATAATGTATAAGGGACATTACTATAAAGAGGAAAAATGGCAAATAATGTAAGGGGCGTGAATCAGGATTATTTTTTTTCCCCTGTGGTTGCCAATGTCTCAGCGTGCAGGTTGTTAGTTAATTTGACTCATTACAAGCCGCTGATTTTAGGGAATGGGGGCCATTGCGCCCTCAGTGTGACTGCGCTGTGTGCCAGGCACACCTGCCAAACATGTAGTTACGGCACTGACTATTGCTGTTGTGGTCATAATTTGAGCTTTTTGTCCCTGTGTTGGCCTATGACACAATGGAATGCCATAGCTTAAGTTTCAAACACTATCAGGCATCACGGGTGATAATCAATTCATTACATAGTGGTCCTGTACCCAACTTAAGGGTGAGCGGACAGAGTCAATGTTGCTGAAGAGAAGATGACTCTGGCGACATGGAGTGTCAGGGGCAGATGCAGGATTTACTGGGGGTGGTTCCATATTGCGCACATATGCACATTGCAGACACATACATTGCAGACACACATACACATTGCACACGCATACATAGCACAGCATACTTATACCCCTTTCGCACCGCACAAATTACCCGGTATCGATCTGGCATATTTCCGGTTCGACATGGGTCGGTTTGCGGTGTGAAAGGGCCCATGGCGAATTCCCGGGTCGCCTGACGCAGTAATTAAACCCTGGAATAAAGCAGTGTTATTCCCATGTTGAATACTGGGTCAGTGGCAGAGTGAACGGGTTCCCACTTCCCGGGTCGATGTGGGAGAGGCAGCTCATCTCCCAGCACCTCCTCCGCCTCCACTGCAGGCTCAACCCCCTGCCACTATGGCAACCGACCCAGAAAATTGCTGTGTTGGTATGCCTGCTGTTAGGGTCCAATGCCGGATCCGACACAGGAAGTACCCGTTTCCAAGTCCCTGGTGGGATCCGGCATTGGCTTTGTGAAAAGGGTATTACAGACTTTCTATCTGTCCCCACACTCACACATACATAGTACACCATACACACTGCACACAAACATATACATAGCACACTATACACATACAGTACATAGTACACTATACACACTGCACACACACATATACATAGCACACTATACACATACAGTACATAGTACACCCTACACACTGCACACACACACACACACACACACACACACACACACACACACACACACACATACATAGCACACTATACACATACAGTACATAGTACACCATACACACTGCACACACACACACACACACACACACACATATAGCACACTATACACATACAGTACATAGTACACCATACACACTGCACACACACACACACACACACACACACACACACACACACACACACACACACACATATACATAGCACACTATACACATACAGTACATAGTACACCATACACACAGCACACACACACATATACATAGCACACTATACACATACAGTACATAGTACACCATACACACTGCACAAACACACACATATACATAGCACACTATACACATATAGTACATAGTACACCATACACACACACACACACACACACACACACACATACATGGCACACTATACACATACAGTACATAGTACACCATATACACTGCGCACACACACACACACACACACATACATAGCACACTATACACATACAGTACATAGTACACCATACACACTGCACACACACACACACACACACACACACACACACATAGCACACTATACACATACAGTACATAGTACACCATACACACTGCACACACACACATATACATAGCACACTATACACATACAGTACATAGTACACCATACACACTGCACAAACACACACACATATACATAGCACACTATACACATATAATACATAGTACACCACACACACACACACACACACACACACACACACACACACATATACATAGCACACTATACACATACAGTACATAGTACACCATACACACTACACACACACACACACACACACACACATATATACATAGCACACTATACACATACATAGTACACCACACACATACACATTGCACACACATGCATAGCACACCATACACACTGCACATACACATATACATAGCAAACTATACACATACACAGTGCACCACACACACATACACATTGCACACATATACATAGCACACCATACACACTGCACATGCAGCACGCCACACACATAGCACGCCATACACATTGCACACACACATATACACATATCACACTATACACATACATTGTACACCCCACACATACACACACAGCACACTACACACATATATAACACAGCATACACACATAGTACACCACACATTGTATACAGCATACAACACACTCATACATAACACACCATACATACCTACACATTGAACACACTCATATACCCAGCACACCACACACACATTGCACGCACATACAAACACATTGCACACACAGCAAACTACACAGCATACACACATATGCTCACCATGCACATTGCACATCTAGTAGACAACATTTATCAAAGATCACCCCCCCTCCCGCCGCGAGACACACACCTATCTCTCTGAGAAAGAGTGGCTCCGGGAAACACCAGCGACTACCGGCAGCAGGTCTCTTCAGTGCCTCATGGGAACTGCCTTAAAGGGGCTGCGTGCTGACGTTGCAGCTCCCTTTACAGTCACCTAGCCTTTACGTCGGTGTGGAGAGCAGACAGCTGCTCCGTTACAAATACAGCTGCTTGCACTCTGCACCATCTCTCCCCACACCCCAAATGAAAATTAAAAATAAATAGGTGAGCTGTATGATGAATCGCGGGGGGGGTTTCCAGGTACTCGGAAACCCCTCTTGCGTGTGCGTATGAGTGTGGTAGAACATGAGGGATCTTAAATACTGTGGGTAGGGGATGCACTGTTGGGCGGTGAAATGGCAAATATAAATACAGTAGTAGAGGGTTGGGGAAATAGCCAGTTATATGGAGGGCTGGTGCGCCATAATAAAAATACTTTATATGTTTTAAGGGAGTGTTTAAAACTGGCAAAGCTGGAAGACAATGTGACTGGGCAAGGCATTGAGTTCCATAGGATGGTGAGGTACAGAGAGGGTGGGAGGTAGTGTGGACAAACATGAAGTCAGAGGTATACGGAGGAATGCAGTGGTCTAAGGATTTATAAATGATGGTGGAGAGATTGAGCTGGATTATGACCAAGACATAGAGTCAATGAAGCATGTTGCAGAGGGGGAGCACTATACAGCGGGAGAGGAAAATGAGGTGAGCAGCAGCATAAAGAATAGTTTGAAGTTAGTAGAGGTGAGGAAGAGAGATACCAGAGAGGAGGAGGTTAGTCTAAGTGGGAAATTAAAATTCTGGTGACATAAGGGATTGAGAGATGCAATACTACACCTTTCAACAGTGTTCTAGCGCTGACAGATAGAGGTATTTTTCCCAAAGAAGTTTAAAAACCCCAAAAGTGCACTAAAAATCTTGATGCATAATCAGTGATAGTAAATAATTCCTAAAGCACATATACTGTAAATTTGTCATTATTTACTAAAAATATGTATATATCAAAAACACAAATTTATACAGATGAAAGCAAAAAGGAGATAAGATTGCTGATGGATTTTGGATTTGAATTTAGTAGTGAAGTAGGTGGCAAAGTTTAGGGCAGAAAGGAAGGAAAGTAATGTGTGTGTGTGTGTGTGTGTGTGTGTGTGTGTGTGTGTGTGTGTGTGTGTGTGTGTGTGTGTGTGTGCGTGTGTGTAGGGTGGGGGGAGGGGGTGCAGACGAGAGAGTTGTAAGTAGCAATGAGGATTGGAGGATTGGGAGGAGATAAAAGATTTAAGTAAGATTAATTAGGGATTAGTGTGAGACAGAGCACAGTTGTAGGAAGTGAGCATGATTTGGAATGCTCACTTGAGTGCCATAGTTGTGGAGCAGAACGTCAAGCATGACAATGAGAACCAGGACAGCAGACTCAAGACCAGAGGTCAGTGTAGAATTGTAAAAAGTAACAACTTGGTCAGGGCAGGAGAGGGTAAAGATGGGAAAGAGGATGGTGTCCAAAAAGAAGAGGAAGAGGGCATGGGTGAAGAGCAGCAAGGTTATATTTGGTAAGTGTAACTTTGAAAGGGGCATGAAGGTGCAAGAAAACGGCCAAAGGAGAGAAGATGGTGGCCATATAGAGGGAGGGGAAACTTAGTAAAGTCATATATATCACAATAGTCAAGGTCAAGCGAGTGACCAGTAGAGTTAGTGAAGGAGGATGTCCATGAAATAAAGTCAAAGGATGAAGTGGGGGTTAGCAGCTTGGAGGCTGTGGCATCTATGGGATTGACCAATTGTATATTGAAGTCATCCAGAATTAGAAATAGATGGTCAGATGAGAGGAAATGTGAAAGTCAGGTGGCAAATGTATATAATAAGTGGGAGGAGGGATAAGAGAAGCAGTAGATGACCACAATACAGATGTGAATAGGGTAGAAGTGGTACACAGAGTGAACCTCAAAGGAAGAAAAGCAGACTGAGATTTCTGGACTGATAAGGTGTAGCAGGGGAAGAGAAGGACTCTCACACCTCCATGAGGATTTGAATGCAAAACTCTCACACCTGTGCAAGGGGTTTGGGAAAGAATTTTTAATTTAATGCATCTGGTAGACTTGTCAGGTACTCACCTATGCCTGCAAATAGACATATATACCCCATAACACCTGGACAACTTCTTTGAAAGTCAATTCCTAACGTTAAAGGAATTTGTACTGTTTCCATTATGTACTTTTCCAGTTGTAGCTACAATCACACAAAGTGTGTTTTCTCTTTGTTAGTCCCAAGGTCAAGAATCATATGTATTTGCGCAAACAGAAATGCAATTTTCCTGTGTACATACAGTATTTCATAGTTTTATTTTTGGACCTCTCACTAAGATCTTCATGATCCTGTTATTGTGCAGACAGAGATTGGATTATGACTTGTGAATTGCATCATAAAGGCCCTACCCTCTTCTCCAGAGTAGGCAAATTTGACATATTTTGCAATTCATGTAAAGTTGCCCTTATTGTATAAATGTTTGTGAAAATGGCTGCAGTCATGTGTACCAAAAGTTTTTCAAAATGTTATCACTTTTCTGTATATAATACAAATACATAACATATAAAGTATATTATACTATAATATAAAACAGGCCTATTAGAGCCAAAACATAAAATGAATGACACTAGACTAAGTAAGTAAGTAAGTAAGACTAATTAGAAAGTGTTAAAAAAAAGTCTTAATTTGGCAGCTTTTTATGGGTAGCACTCAAGTGATACTATTATATTACTGCTATTACGTTTTATGTTTTGATTCAAAGTGTACAGGATATGAATTCATTTAAAAAATAGACATCATCAAAGTGGGTACATAGCCTAAATAATGTCACATAAAATCATTTGTCTGTATTTATTTTTATGTTCTCTCATTTATAAAGCATTTAACCCACATATTAGGTTAATTACAGGGTATTTGATGACCTCCCACAAAGTTATAATTACAGGTTAATAGCATCCACTTAGCGTCACCTGGAAAATAAAATGCCAATAACATTGGTAGAGATACTCCAGCCAATCTCTTTCACAGACATGGTCACCTTATTATATAGGTTTCTCAGAGAAAAGAGAATAGGTGATTGACAAGCTGTAGTTACTAGAGTTTTTCACACATATTTTCAGCCACATTATTGCGCATGTTTTGTCTGTTTGTTGTGCTTTGTGATAAGGCTGAAGATCAGGATTCTGTATGTAGTTGCTTCCACTTGTAACTTTATAGTGTTTAATTTTAGGGACAAACTTGTCTGCTCCCATAATACACCATTGTTAACTGCAGTACTGTAACTAGAAATTTTCATATCCTGTGGCAGAAAAAGAATTGGTGCCCCCTCTCCCACCATATTTAAAATAGGGATAGTGCACACCGAAGGCGCTCACCAAAAATATAGGGGCATGGCTTCATGGGGAAAGGGTGTGGCCACAGAATAGTACCAGTTCACATTACATGGTACAGTAGTGTTGGTTATTCACATTACACTGCACAGTAGTACCCCTTATTCATGTTATGCCAAGGTAGGGCCCCTTATACAGAGTATGCCAAGGTAGAGCCCCTTACACACATTATACCACAGTGGAGCCCCTGATACACATTATGCTTGGTAGAGCCCATATTATGCCAGGTAGAGCCCCGATAAACCTTATGCCAGATAGAGCTCCTGATACACCTTATGCCAGGCAGAGCCCACATTATGCCAGGTAGAGCCCCTGATACACCTTATGCCAGGCAGAGCCCACATTATGCCAAGTAGAGGCTCTACCTGGCATGATGTTAGCTCTACCTGGCATAAGGTGTATCAGGGGCTCTACCTGGCATAATGTAGGCTCTGCCTGGCATAAGGTGTATCAGAGGGTCTATCGTAGAGCCTCTGATACACCTTATGCCAGATAGAGCCTACATTATGATAGGTAGAGCCCCTGATACACTTTGTGCCAGGCAGAGTCCACATTATGCCAGGTAGAGTTCACATTATGCCAGGTAGAGCCCCCGATACACATTATGCCATTCAGGACCCACATTATGCCAGGTAAAGTTCCCGATACACATTATGGAGGGAAGTCCAACTAGGCAAGATTGGTAGAGCCCACCTTATGCCAGGCAGAGTCCACATTATAATTGGGTGCTGCAGCAACATGCCGCGACACAATAGTACTGCAACTGTTGTCTGAGGTTCTGCCCCCACAGTTCATATGCAATGAACCTTTAATGACATAGTGCACTCCATTGCTTTCCGATAGCATACTGGTAAAACCTAGTTTTGCGCTTTTCTCTCTCAAATCCATATTTGTTACTTTATGAGAAGTATCATTCAGCCACCTTTCTTTATTCATCCTAGCCCTAGCCAGTCTTGCCCTGTGGACACAGCTCCGAATATGATACAAACTCAGACTCTGACAGTTTTTACTGGCTAAATTAACTTGACTGGTATGCAAGCCCATCTGGCAGATTTAATACAAAGTCTGGCTAGTAGGCTACAGAAACATGAATCAACACAAGGACAAGTGAAGCAGTTCCAGGAAGTTTCGATTTGTATGGATTCTATTCAACAAACACTTGAACATTCATGCCCGTACAGTGCCACAGACACTCCAAGTAACATCGAGCTCCTCAGCACCTTACTGTACTTGAAGCGAATACCCCAGAGAAATTTTACGGCAAACCAAAGTTATGCAGAGGATTCCTTAATCAATGTAGGATTCACTTTGAACTGCAGCCTCACAAGTTCCCATCAGCTTGCACCAAGACTGCTTATGTAATATCTAAGCTCTTTGGGTCAGCCGTACATAAGGCATCTCCACTTTGTGTGTGCTCCGATCCTATCCTCTTTGATTATCAGGGGCAGATTAACAGAAAAGGGGGCACATGTGTAGACTCTGTGTGGGCCCCCTCCTCTATATGAAACAGTAGACTCTGGCATTGTGTAAAAGTCTACTGAGCATGCGTAGGCCTCAAGAAACATGGCACTCGCCATATTACGAAAACTAGTCACTAATGTGCATGCTCAGCTGCCATTTTCCTGGTGACATTCGCCACGGCTGCAGCATCGATGTGGGACTCCGGAAAGGTGAGTAATTAAAAATGGGTGCAGTGTGCACAGTGAGGGCTCCCATGGACCCAGGGGCCCATGTGCACTGCACACACTGCACCCATTATAGATGAACCAATGCTGATTATGGAAGATTCATGGAGACTTTCTGAAAAATATTTGAAGAACCTGGGAGAGAGGACTCTGCTTAAAAGACATACAGTGAATATTCGTCAAGGATCTTGGTCTGCAACTCAATACAGTATGCCATTCACTTCCATACTTTCGCATTCAAAGTAAAGTGGAATAATGAGGCCCTGCTTACTGCATTTTGGCAAAGGCTTTCTGATAAAATCAAAGATGATTTTACAGTACCACTAGAGAGCTTCCTCCCGAATTGGAGCCATTAATCTCCTTGTGTTATAAAGTTGATCTTTGCTTCAGGAAGAGAGCTCTGTAGAAAATGGAAAGTGGAGAAAGATATGAATCACGTTATACCTCACAGGGGCAACATCCTCTGCTTTTGTCAATGGGTATTACCCACCTGTACTACTCAGACTACTAAAAACTGTAATCCCACCTGTCTGTGCCACATTTTCAAATGTATTGCTGTTTAGCAAGCAAGCAGCAGAAACTTTTACCACCACATAGAGACTGGGACTGTGCCATTGATCTCCTATCTGGAAAGACTCCTCCCAGGGCAGTACAGATGATGTAATGTTTAGCATCACTGCCTCACAGCACTGAGGTCATGGGTTTGAATTCCCACCACAGCCCTGTGTGGAGTTTGTATATTCTCCCCGTGCAATGGTTTCTTCCCACAATCCAAAAATATACTGGTTAATTGGATCCTGAATTTTTTTTCTAAAACCTAGTGTGTGAGCATGTGCGTGTACATGTGTTAAGGGCAAACTTCATCGGCCAAGTGGTTCTTATCTGCCATTAAATTCTATGTTTCTGTATCATGTCTATCCATTATCTCTACCAGAAGCACAAGCCATTTCCAACTTTATAAAGAAGAACCTGACCAGAGGGTTTATTTGTCCATCTACCTCCCCCGCTGGAGCTGGATTCTTTAGAAAAAAATGGTGGCTTGCTTCCTTGCATAGATTATAGGGGATTGAATTAGTTTAACATCAAAAATTGATTGAAATTGATTGAGAAGTTTCTTATACAAGAAAGAACCCATGAAGATAAGACATTTGAAAAAGACGGATGACACAGCATTTCCATCTACAATACTATGGAAAATTGAACTTGAAACATATATTGGACATACATATATTCAACAATATCACAAGACTGAACTAGACTTTACAGACATTAGTGACATTAGTGACCCTATAATGGCCAATATCAAGCAAGTACCAAAGTTAAAGAAGGAGATAAGGAAATCTCACAATGATCTAGATTGTACAGCATGGCTATCCTGGTTAAATCCAACAAATTGATTCTCTGGATGAAAAAGGTTGCTCATAGGCATCCTACACCTAAAAGGATGCTTTGCTTATGCTTTTAACAATATATTTGGTTATTAAATGTGGTATATGGTTAATAGGTACATTTTGTTCTAGTTTAGAAAATGTTAATATGATAACTGATACAGGCTTTAACTTGCAAGGTATATGGAGCAAAACCACCTGAGAGCAAGGGCGGAGTGTATCAGGAGTGATAAAAATGTGTTTCACTGTTATCATTCCCATGTTACAATGCTTTCAGGCAGTTTAGCACTTAATACAAAGAACACAATGAGTAAACATACTGAAGATAGTACTAGTTACCTATTACATGTCAGGTTGTATACTGACTGACCAAAAATGGCGGTATCAACCACTGTAGGCATAACAAGTTTGACACAAAATTGTGTGTGGGTTATACACCGAGCAGTAACCACAAGCATTCTCACCACCATAGTCTACTCCTTCATGCCAGGCCACACCTGGCGCATAACCCACACATGCCTACGAAGGTTGAGACCGACATTTTTGGTACGTGATTTTAAACCGAACATGTGTATGAAGATGTTGGAATAAATCTGTATGAAACGGTTTTATGCACTATGAGGCTCCCTTTCTTACTTTCATTTTAGAAATATCATTGCCTTCAGTGAATACTGGCTAAAGGTGACGCCAATATCAAGGATCTAAGTGCTCGACAGACCCTAATTAGACCATTGGACACAAGTGGTTGGTCTTGGAATAGTGTGCTGTTGCTGGGACTTGTGGTTCCATGAACTGGAAATTCATTTGAGCACAGACTTTTTAAACTTTTATATATATATATATATATATATATATATATATATAAAATACAAGGGAAATATATATATTTATTACAAACTGATGTGTTTCTGTGCGTGTCAGTATTTCTGACAGATATATTTTGCAAGCAAGGGCAATGTTCATGTCTGGTTATATAAGACCAAACAAGACAAGTGTTTGGAGTAGGACATATGTCAACATAAGAATCCTTGCTCTCTAATCTTGGAACAATTGTTCACCTTGGGTCTTAAATCCATATGATTAATGTTAAACATTGCATATATGTTATTTCTAACACTCAAAATTGAGGCAACAGTGCCCTCTACTGTTCTTAGCATTTATGTATATTTCTTAATTTGACCCTTGTACCCATAACATTTCTTATACAGGAGTTTTCCAGCTTATATAAGATAGAAATTGTAAATGTTAAATCAGCCTTGATCTGCCTGGATGAAACACGGACTGCAGAAGTGCCAGGATGATCTGAATATAACTCGGCCTCTAGACACAGAGGGAGAGGCTTGTGAGTATACTGATGTGATTGCTGTATTGAACATCTGCTGAATTGATCAATAACCTTGGCTAAGTGTATAATAAATTAATATATATATATATATATATATATATATATTCAAGTTATTTGTTGAAGTACTTTTCTGGGAATCCACCCATCTGGGTCTCCCTGAACTTAACCCACCTGTAACACTTCTTCAATTAACATCTGAATTATTTGACAGGGTGCAGGGGGCTACTATATTCTCCATGTTGGATCCCTGCGGTGCCTATAATCTTATTTGAATCAGAGAAGGAAATGAGTGTAAAACACCATTTAATACTTGAGATGGCCACTATGAAAACCTGGAGATGCATTTTGGTCTTAATGCTCCTCTTGTTTTTCAAAATTATTTCTATGAGATATACTGGGATTTACTGTACTGATTTTTGTCTGTGTTTCTTGGTAATATCCTAATCTTTTCTCATTTGCATGTTAAAGAGATATTTCAAAAACTCAGAAAAAAACTAACTTTATTGTAAACTTGCAAAATGTACTTTTGAGGCCAAAACTGTTCCTTTCCTGAGCTACATCATTTCAGGTCCAGGATTGGAGATGGACCACTCAATCACTCCTCAGCTGGCCGTAACCTACAACCCTGAAGGGAGTCCAGCAGTTTTTAGTATTTGCCAATTATTATAGAAAATTCATTCATCTGTATACTACCTTGGCAGCTTCTATCTCCACATTACCCAGCAAAGCAGCTGGTCCTTCACATTGGTCATAAAAAGCCTAACAAGCTTTCTATACACTCAAACAAGCATTCATATTTTCTCCAGTTCTTAACCAGATACCTCTCAAAAGTTCATATGAGAAGTGGATGCTTCCGCAGTTGTGTGTTGGTGCTGTATTATATCAGTATGGTGAAGATCCACAGTTACATACTTATGGGCATTTCTCCAGGAGATTTCTTCAAGCAGAGATGAACTATGCAATTGGAGAGAATAATTCTCGATAAAAAAGTTGGCACTTTAATATTTACGACATTTGTTAGAAAGTGCCAGGTTCCCTATAACTATTTTTACTGACCATAAAAATCTCTAGAGTCTTATGTAATATGGTCCAAGTTTGCCGGAGGTGTGGGATGCTGGCAGACATTTTTATAAAAGGGGCAATTATTTACAAGGCAATATCATGCCTTACAAATGAATGCCGCTTTAAACAAACATCTAAGATAGGCCGGTATCCTGCACCTGTGGTAAATTCGGACCCTATTTCATATGCCCCCTAATATCTAAAAACTGCAAAATGTGTAAATCTTTGCAAGGCTCGGTGCTCTCAGAAAGGAAAAAAGAGCGGTATCGAACCGGTTAAAACGACTGCATCTCACAAAAGAATGCGTCACCAACCGTTGTGAAGGAGACTAACTCACGAAGTTAGATTTACCAGCAGTATCCGCCGAGATTGACTGAACTGAGGCATCCCCAACAGCGGTACACCGTCCCAGGAAGAAACTCCAGCATCTCTTGGAGTCAGTCTCAGCATTCCCTCGGCCACTCCTGTATACGCACTGCAGCCTGCCGCAATGTTATAGAGAAGAACCAACATAATGAACATCCCCTCTCTCTTTAGGGTAATTCTATCGGATGCCTTTCCGAATATAAACACTCCCTCATGTGCACATAATGCAAATAAGCCCAAAGCATAGAAATAAAATATCACTTAGCTTACTGTATACGATCCTTTGTGACAGGGCCCCGTGTCGACCAGGAGTTGACTTTCACAGTATTTTATCTGCGCCGGGAAAAGAATAAACATTCGGCCTCCTTATAAGGATCTGAGGCCAATTCGTCATGGCCGATCTAGAGCTTTTTCAACAGAGCAACCAGCACATGAGAAGGAACATTTCATTATAAACATAATGTAAATATACATAATGCAAAGCACAAAAATAAAACATATCCTATATATATATATATATATATATATATATATATATATATATAAATAACATACATATAAGCGGAATGTCTGGAACCCTCGGGTCCCTAGTGACCTTAATGTGTTCTGAATGTGTATGACCATGTACTGAATGCTCCAATTGTGGATCTACAAGGAACCTTATGGTCGACAGATAACTCAGCAGTCGTCGACAGCAGGGAGTAGTAACCAGGCAAAATAACATTCTTGCGACCCTGAGAGGGTCCAGGGGAGTATACGTAAATAATTTGAATAACACTCCCCCACATAAACTACCGAGTCTGTGCACGAGCTACAGGCCCATGGAACCGCACCATACATACATATTAGTGATGTGCACTGGAAATTTTTCGGGTTTTGTGTTTTGGTTTTGGATTCGGTTCCGCAGCCGTGTTTTGGATTCGGACGCATTTTGGCAAACCTACCTGAAAATTTTTTGTCGGATTCGGGGGTGTTTTGGATTCTTTTTTTTTTTCTACAAAAAACCCTCAAAAACAGCGTAAATCTTAGAATTTGGGGGTCATTTTGATCCCATAGTATTATTAACCTCAATAACTATAATTTCCACTCATTTCTAGTCTATTCTGAACACCTCACAATATTATTTTTAGTCCTAAAATTTGCACCGAGATCGCTGGATGACTAAGCTAAGCGACCGAAGTGGCAGACACAAACACCTGGCCCATCTGGGAGTGGCACTGCAGTGTCAGACAGGATGGCCGATTTAAAAAATTGTCCCCAAACCGCACATGATGCAAAGAAAAAAAGAGGTGCACCAAGGTCGCTGGATGGCTAAGCGACCCAAGTGGCCAACACAAACACCTGGCCCATCTAGGAGTGGCACTGCAGTGTCAGACAGGATGGGCAATTTAAAAAATTGTCCCCAAACAGCACATGATGCAAAGAAAAAAAGAGGTGCACCAAGGTCGCTGGGTGGCTAAGCTAAGTGACCCAAGTGGCCAACAGAAACACCTGGTCCATCTAGGAGTGGAACTGCAGTGTCAGACAGCATGTCACTTCAAAAAAATTGTCCCCAAACAGCACATGATGCAAAGAAAAAAAGAGGTGCACCAAGGTTGCTGGATGACTAAGCTAAGCGACCCAAGTGGCCAACACAAACACCTGGCCCATCTAGGAGTGGCACTGCAGTGTCAGACAGGATGGCTGATTTAAAAAACAGTCCCCGAACAGCACATGATGCAAAGAAAAAAAGAGGTGCAATGAGGTCGCTGGATGACTAAGCTAAGCGACCCAACTGGCCGACACAAACACCTGACCCATCTAGGAGTGGCACTGCAGTGTCAGACAGGATGGCCGATTTAAAAAATAGTCCCCAAACAGCACATGATGCAAATAAAAAAAGAGGGGCACCAGGGTCGCTGGATGGCTAAGCTAAGCGACCCAAGTGGCCGACACAAACACCTGGCCCATCTAGGAGTGGCACTGCAGTGTCAGACAGGATGGCCAATTTAAAAAATAGTTCCCAAACAGCACATGATGCAAAGAAAAAAGAGGTGCACCAAGGTCACAGGATGGCTAAGCTAAGTGACCCAAGTGGCCGACACAAACACCTGACCCATCTAGGAGTGGCACTGCAGTCTCAGACAGGATGGCACTTCAAAAAATTGTCCCCAAACAGCACATGATGCAAAGAAAAAAAGAGGTGAACCATGGTCGCTGGATGACTAAGCTAAGCGACCCAAGTGGCCGACACAAACACCTGGCCCATCTAGGAGTGGCACTGCAGTCTCAGACAGGATGGCCGATTTAAAAAATAGTCCCCAAACAGCACATGATGCAAAGAAAAAAAGAGGTGCAATGAGGTCGCTGGATGACTAAGCTAAGCGACCCAAGTGGCCGACACAAACACCTGGCCCATCTAGGAGTGGCACTGCAGTGTCAGATAGAGATGAGCGCCTGAAATTTTTCGGGTTTTGTGTTTTGGTTTTGGGTTCGGTTCCGCGGCCGTGTTTTGGGTTCGACCGCGTTTTGGCAAAACCTCACCGAATTTTTTTTGTCGGATTCGGGTGTGTTTTGGATTCGGGTGTTTTTTTCAAAAAACCCTAAAAAACAGCTTAAATCATAGAATTTGGGGGTCATTTTGATCCCATATTATTATTAACCTCAAAAACCATAATTTCCACTCATTTTCAGTCTATTCTGAATACCTCACACCTCACAATATTATTTTTAGTCCTAAAATTTGCACCGAGGTCGCTGGATGACTAAGCTAAGCGACCCTAGTGGCCGACACAAACACCTGGCCCATCTAGGAGTGGCACTGCAGTGTCACGCAGGATGGCCCTTCCAAAATACACTCCCCAAACAGCACATGACGCAAAGAAAAAAAGAGGTGCAATGATTAGCTGTGTGACTAAGCTCAGCGACCCAAGTGCCCGACACAAACACCTGGCCCATCTAGGAGTGGCACTGCAGTGTCACGCAGGATGTCCCTTCCAAAAAACCCTCCCCAAACAGCACATGACGCAAAGAAAAAAAGAGGCGCAATGAGGTAGCTGTGTGAGTAAGATTAGCGACCCTAGTGGCCGACACAAACACCGGGCCCATCTAGGAGTGGCACTGCAGTGTCACGCAGGATGTCCCTTCCAAAAAACCCTCCCCAAACAGCACATGACGCAAAGAAAAATAAAAGAAAAAAGAGGTGCAAGATGGAATTGTCCTTGGGCCCTCCCACCCACCCTTATGTTGTATAAACAGGACATGCACACTTTAACCAACCCATCATTTCAGTGACAGGGTCTGCCACACGACTGTGACTGATATGACGGGTTGGTTTGGACCCCCACCAAAAAAGAAGCAATTAATCTCTCCTTGCACAAACTGGCTCTACAGAGGCAAGATGTCCACCTCATCATTATCCTCCGATATATCACCGTGTACATCCCCCTCCTCACAGATTATCAATTCGTCCCCACTGGAATCCACCATCTCAGCTCCCTGTGTACTTTGTGGAGGCAATTGCTGCTGGTCAATGTCTCCGCGGAGGAATTGATTATAATTCATTTTAATGAACATCATCTTCTCCACATTTTCTGGATGTAACCTCGTACGCCGATTGCTGACAAGGTGAGCGGCGGCACTAAACACTCTTTCGGAGTACACACTTGTGGGAGGGCAACTTAGGTAGAATAAAGCCAGTTTGTGCAAGGGCCTCCAAATTGCCTCTTTTTCCTGCCAGTATAAGTACGGACTGTGTGACGTGCCTACTTGGATGCGGTCACTCATATAATCCTCCACCATTCTTTCAATGTTGAGAGAATCATATGCAGTGACAGTAGACGACATGTCCGTAATCGTTGTCAGGTCCTTCAGTCCGGACCAGATGTCAGCATCAGCAGTCGCTCCAGACTGCCCTGCATCACCGCCAGCGGGTGGGCTCGGAATTCTGAGCCTTTTCCTCGCACCCCCAGTTGCTGGAGAATGTGAAGGAGGAGATGTTGACAGGTCGCGTTCCGCTTGACTTGACAATTTTGTCACCAGCAGGTCTTTGCACCCCAGCAGACTTGTGTCTGCCGGAAAGAGAGATCCAAGGTAGGTTTTAAATCTAGGATCGAGCACGGTGGCCAAAATGTAGTGCTCTGATTTCAACAGATTGACCACCCGTGAATCCTTGTTAAGCGAATTAAGGGCTGCATCCACAAGTCCCACATGCCTAGCGGAATCGCTCCCTTTTAGCTCCTTCTTCAATGCCTCCAGCTTCTTCTGCAAAAGCCTGATGAGGGGAATGACCTGACTCAGGCTGGCAGTGTCTGAACTGACTTCACGTGTGGCAAGTTCAAAGGGCATCAGAACCTTGCACAACGTTGAAATCATTCTCCACTGCACTTGAGACAGGTGCATTCCACCTCCTATATCGTGCTCAATTGTATAGGCTTGAATGGCCTTTTGCTGCTCCTCCAACCTCTGAAGCATATAGAGGGTTGAATTCCACCTCGTTACCACTTCTTGCTTCAGATGATGGCAGGGCAGGTTCAGTAGTTTTTGGTGGTGCTCCAGTCTTCTGTACGTGGTGCCTGTACGCCGAAAGTGTCCCGCAATTCTTCTGGCCACCGACAGCATCTCTTGCACGCCCCTGTCGTTTTTAAAAAAATTCTGCACCACCAAATTCAAGGTATGTGCAAAACATGGGACGTGCTGGAATTTGCCCATATTTAATGCACACACAATATTGCTGGCGTTGTCCGATGCCACAAATCCACAGGAGAGTCCAATTGGGGTAAGCCATTCTGCGATGATCTTCCTCAGTTGCCGTAAGAGGTTTTCAGCTGTGTGCGTATTCTGGAAAGCGGTGATACAAAGCGTAGCCTGCCTAGGAAAGAGTTGGCGTTTGCGAGATGCTGCTACTGGTGCCGCTGCTGCTGTTCTTGCGGCGGGAGTCCATACATCTACCCAGTGGGCTGTCACAGTCATATAGTCCTGACCCTGCCCTGCTCCACTTGTCCACATGTCCGTGGTTAAGTGGACATTGGGTACAACTGCATTTTTTAGGACACTGGTGAGTCTTTTTCTGACGTCCGTGTACATTCTCGGTATCGCCTGCCTACAGAAGTGGAACCTAGATGGTATTTGGTAACGGGGGCACACTGCCTCAATAAATTGTCTAGTTCCCTGTGAACTAACGGCGGATACCGGACGCACGTCTAACACCAACATAGTTGTCAAGGACTCAGTTATCCGCTTTGCAACAGGATGACTGCTGTGATATTTCATCTTCCTCGCAAAGGACTGTTGGACAGTCAATTGCTTACTGGAAGTAG
Organism: Pseudophryne corroboree; assembly: GCF_028390025.1. Taxonomy (NCBI): domain Eukaryota; kingdom Metazoa; phylum Chordata; class Amphibia; order Anura; family Myobatrachidae; genus Pseudophryne; species Pseudophryne corroboree. Next base: position 146,182,262 of record NC_086447.1, read on the forward strand.
TACAAGTGGGCTTACGACTTCCCCTCTGGGATGACCATCGACTCCCAGCAGCAACAACAGCAGCGCCAGCAGCAGTAGGCGTTACACGCAAGGATGCATCGGAGAGGACTCGTCAGAATTGCCAGTGACATGGCCTGCAGGACTATTGGCATTCCTGGGGAAGGAGGAAATTGACACTGAGGGAGTTGGTGGGGTGGTTTGCGTGAGCTTGGTTACAAGAGGAAGGGATTTACTGGTCAGTGGACTGCTTCCGCTGTCGGCCCAAGTTTTTGAACTTGTCACTGACTTATTATGAATGCGCTGCAGGTGACGTATAAGGGAGGATGTTCCGAGGTGGTTAACGTCCTTACCCCTACTTATTACAGCTTGACAAAGGGAACACACGGCTTGACACCTGTTGTCTGCATTTCTGGTGAAATACTTCCACACCGAAGAGCTGATTTTTTTGGTATTTTCACCAGGCATGTCAACGGCCCTATTCCTCCCACGGACAACAGGTGTCTCCCCGGGTGCCTGACTTAAACAAACCACCTCACCATCAGAATCCTCCTGGTCAATTTCCTCCCCAGCGCCAGCAACACCCATATCCTCATTATCCTGGTGTACTTCAACACTGACATCTTCAATCTGACTATCAGGAACTGGACTGTGGGTGCTCCTTCCAGCACTTGCAGGGGGCGTGCAAATGGTGGAAGACGCATGCTCTTCACGTCCAGTGTTGGGAAGGTCAGGCATCGCAACCGACACAATTGTACTCTCCTTGTGGATTTGGGATTTCGAAGAACGCACAGTTCTTTGCGGTGCTACTGCTTTTGCCAGCTTTAGTCTTTTCATTTTTCTAGCGAGAGGCTGAGTGCCTCCATCCTCATGTGAAGCTGAACCACTAGCCATGAACATAGGCCAGGGCCTCAGCCGTTCCTTGCCACTCCGTGTGGTAAATGGCATATTGGCAAGTTTACGCTTCTCCTCCGACAATTTTATTTTAGGTTTTGGAGTCCTTTTTTTACTGATATTTGGTGTTTTGGATTTGACATGCTCTGTACTATGACATTGGGCATCGGCCTTGGCAGACGACGTTGCTGGCATTTTATCGTCTCGGCCATGACTAGTGGCAGCAGCTTCAGCACGAGGTGGAAGTGGATCTTGATCTTTCCCTAATTTTGGAACCTCAACATTTTTGTTCTCCATATTTTAATAGGCACAACTAAAAGGCACCTCAGGTAAACAATGGAGATGGATGGATACTAGTATACAATTATGGATGGACTGCCGAGTGCCGACACAGAGGTAGCTACAGCCGTGGACTACCGTACTGTACTGTGTCTGCTGCTAATATAGACTGGTTGATAAAGAGATGTAGTAGTAGTAGTATGTATGTATAAAGAAGAAAGAAAAAAAAACCACGGGTAGGTGGTATACAATTATGGACGGACTGCCGAGTGCCGACACAGAGGTAGCTACAGCCGTGGACTACCGTACTGTACTGTGTCTGCTGCTAATATAGACTGGTATATAAAGAGATGTAGTAGTAGTATGTATGTATAAAGAAGAAAGAAAAAAAAACCACGGGTAGGTGGTATACAATTATGGACGGACTGCCCAGTGCCGACACAGAGGTAGCTACAGCCGTGGACTACCGTACTGTACTGTGTCTGCTGCTAATATAGACTGGTTGATAAAGAGATGTAGTAGTAGTATGTATGTATAAAGAAGAAAGAAAAAAAAAACCACGGGTAGGTGGTATACAATTATGGACGGACTGCCGAGTGCCGACACAGAGGTAGCTACAGCCGTGGACTACCGTACTGTACTGTGTCTGCTGCTAATATAGACTGGTTGATAAAGAGATGTAGTAGTAGTATGTATGTATAAAGAAGAAAGAAAAAAAAACCACGGGTAGGTGGTATACAATTATGGACGGACTGCCCAGTGCCGACACAGAGGTAGCTACAGCCGTGGACTACCGTACTGTACTGTGTCTGCTGCTAATATAGACTGGTTGATAAAGAGATGTAGTAGTAGTATGTATGTATAAAGAAGAAAGAAAAAAAAACCACGGGTAGGTGGTATACAATTATGGACGGACTGCCCAGTGCCGACACAGAGGTAGCTACAGCCGTGGACTACCGTACTGTACTGTGTCTGCTGCTAATATAGACTGGTTGATAAAGAGATGTAGTAGTAGTAGTATGTATGTATAAAGAAGAAAGAAAAAAAAACCACGGGTAGGTGGTATACAATTATGGACGGACTGCCCAGTGCCGACACAGAGGTAGCTACAGCCGTGGACTACCGTACTGTACTGTGTCTGCTGCTAATATAGACTGGTTGATAAAGAGATGTAGTAGTAGTATGTATGTATAAAGAAGAAAGAAAAAAAAACCACGGGTAGGTGGTATACAATTATGGACGGACTGCCCAGTGCCGACACAGAGGTAGCTACAGCCGTGGACTACCGTACTGTACTGTGTCTGCTGCTAATATAGACTGGTTGATAAAGAGATGTAGTAGTAGTAGTATGTATGTATAAAGAAGAAAGAAAAAAAAACCACGGGTAGGTGGTATACAATTATGGACGGACTGCCGAGTGCCGACACAGAGGTAGCTACAGCCGTGGACTACCGTACTGTACTGTGTCTGCTGCTAATATAGACTGGTTGATAAAGAGATGTAGTAGTAGTATGTATGTATAAAGAAGAAAGAAAAAAAAACCACGGGTAGGTGGTATACAATTATGGACGGACTGCCGAGTGCCGACACAGAGGTAGCTACAGCCGTGAACTACCGTACTGTGTCTGCTGCGACTGGATGATAAATAATGATATAAAAAATATATATATATCACTACTGCAGCCGGACAGGTATATATTATATAATGACGGACCTGCTGGACACTGTCTGTCAGCAGAATATAGATTTATTTATAGAATAAAAAAAAAAACACCACACAAGTGAAGTCACACGACGAGTGTTTAACTTTTTCAGGCAATCACAATATAGTATACTATACTACTAACTATACTGGTGGTCAGTGTGGTCAGGTGGTCACTGGTCAGTCACACTGGCAGTGGCACTCCTGCAGCAAAAGTGTGCACTGTTTAATTTTAATAATAATATGTACTCCTGGCTCCTGCTATAACCTATAACTGGCACTGCAGTGCTCCCCAGTCTCCCCCACAATTATAAGATGTGTGAGCTGAGCACAGTCAGATACGAGTGTTTAACTTTTTCAGGCAATCACAATATAGTATACTATACTACTAACTATACTGGTGGTCAGTGTTGTCAGGTCACTGGTCAGTCACACTGGCAGTGGCACTCCTGCAGCAAAAGTGTGCACTGTTTAATTTTAATAATAATATGTACTCCTGGCTCCTGCTATAACCTATAACTGGCACTGCAGTGCTCCCCAGTCTCCCCCACAATTATAAGATGTGTGAGCTGAGCACAGTCAGATATATACATAGATGATGCAGCACACTGGGCTGAGCAGTGCACACAGATATGGTATGTGACTGAGTCACTGTGTATCGTTTTTTTCAGGCAGAGAACGGATATATTAAATAAAACTGCACTGTCTGGTGGTCACTGTGGTCAGTCACTAGTAAACTCTGCACTCTCTACAGTTCTACAGTACTCCTAAGCTCCAGTAAATCAGGTCAATCTCTCTCTCTCTCTCTTCTAATCTAAATGGAGAGGACGCCAGCCACGTCCTCTCCCTATCAATCTCAATGCACGTGTGAAAATGGCGGCGACGCGCGGCTCCTTATATAGAATCCGAGTCTCGCGAGAATCCGACAGCGTCATGATGACGTTCGGGCGCGCTCGGGTTAACCGAGCAAGGCGGGAAGATCCGAGTCGCTCGGACCCGTGAAAAAAAACATGAAGTTCGTGCGGGTTCGGATTCAGAGAAACCGAACCCGCTCATCTCTAGTGTCAGACAGGATGGCCGATTTAAAAAATAGTCCCCAAACAGCACATGATGCAAAGAAAAAAAGAGGTGCACCAAGGTCGCTGGATGGCTAAGCTAAGCGACCCAAGTGGCCGACACAAACACCTGGCCCACCTAGGAGTGACACTGCAGTTTTCTAGTGAGAGGATGAGTGCTTCAATCCTAATGTGAATCTGAACCACTAGCCATGAACATAGGCCAGGGCCTCAGCCGTTCCTTGCCACTCCGTGTCGTAAATGGCATATTGGCAAGTTTACGCTTCTCATCAGATGCTTTTAATTTTGATTTTTGGGTCATTTTACTGAACTTTTGTTTTTTTGATTTTACATGCTCTCTACTATGACATTGGGCATCGGCCTCTACACACTATATACCTCCTCAACTAATATATATATATATATTGCTGACCAGGGCGCCCCCACTGCACCCTGCACCCATGTAAACGTTGGTGTGAGTGGGAGCAATGGCGCGCAGTGCGATCGCTGCAGTACACTGGTGGGGGTAACGTACCCGGTGCCGGGGCCCGAATATGACTTCATGCCAGTTAAAAAAGATAGACTCAGTAATTGCTGCCCAGGGTGCTCTCTCCCCCCCAGTGCCCTGCACCCTGTTAGTGCTGTTGGTGTGTGGTAGCATGGAGCGCAGCGCTACCGCTGCGCTTACCTCTGTTACTGAAGTCTTCTGTTGTCTGATGTCTTCTGTTCTTCTCATACTCACCCGGCTTCTTACTTCTTTCTTCTGTGAGGGGGGTGACGGCGCGGCTCTAGGAACAAGCAGCTAGGCGAACCAAGTGATCGAACCCTCTGGAGCTAATGGTGTCCAGTAGCTTAAGAAGCAGAGCCCTTGAACTAAGAAGAAGTAGGTCTGACTTCTCACCCCTCAGTCACACGATGCAGGGAGCCTGTTGCCAGCAGGTCTCCCTGAAAATAAAAAACCTAACAATAATGTCTTTAGAGAAACTCACTAGAGCTCCCCTAGTGTGTGTCCAGTCACTCCTGGGCACAGAGTCTAACTGAGGTCTGGAGGAGGGGCATAGAGAGAGGAGCCAGTTCACACCCATTCAAAGTCTTATAGTGTGCCCATGTCTCCTGCGGATCCCGTCTATACCCCATGGTCCTTACGGAGTCCCCAGCATCCTCTAGGACGTATGAGAAAAAAACAATACTCACCAGCCGCGCTCCTGCTTTCTGACCCCTGCTGCCGCTGCTGCTCTGTCTCTGGCCCCCGCCGGCTCCTCTCTATGGGAAATACATTATGACGTCTCTCCCATAGCAGTGCCGCACAAATACTAGATGTGACCCAATTTACCTGGAGTGCCAATAAGTGGGGACATTAGTAACATTGTAATTGCTGTATATATGTATTATGTATGAGGAAGGAAAGGTATGGTGGTAGAGCCATAAAATACACATGCCCCAAAAATGACTGAGATTCAGTACATATGGGGGTGGTGCCAGGATGATGTACCCTGGCTGTGGTGGAAAATCAGTGGTGCTATGGACTGGGGGTGAAGGGGAGGCTTGGTTACCAGGGACTGTTATGACTGTTAGGAGCAGCGCACGGGGCTGTAACGACAAAATGAGCCTCGCCCTCTTCCTGCTGTGTCTCGAGGACTGAGCTGCCTGTATAAAAGGAGGAGAGACAGCGCTGAGAGGGGTCTTGTGTCAGCTGCTAGGGGAGCCACTTCTCTCTCCTCTCTGCACTGCTTGAGCTGTAAACACTGCGGCGCCAGAGGGAGAAGAAGCAGCATACCCGGCGCAGAAGAGCGGAGGAGCAGTCTAGCGGGAGTCCCAGGCTGAGCGGCAATGCCTTTCTGGGAGGCGGAGAGCGGGAGGTGCGGACAGTTCGGAGGAGGGCGCGGCCCAGGAAGGGGGCAGCATCGGAGCAGCAGCGATAGGCTGGGGGAGCACTGGAAGGAGTGGCCATCCATGAGCTGGGCTTTCCCTGAACCCGAACTGCAGCGCTGACAGAAGCTAGTGCCCCTGGCGGAAGAAAAGCATCCAGAACCCGGCCGCCTCAGGGAACCGTCACATCCGCGAAAGGTAGCACCAGCCTCCTAGCTGATTAGAGCGACGGAGCGTTGGTTGCTAAGGAGAAGAAGGGGATTGAAGGCACTCCAATCAGTGAGCAGGGGGCAGGGCTACGCAGGGACTCGGTTGGCCATAGGCTGGAGCGGTGGCTGAAGACAACTCAGGTCTGTCCAATATACAATGCACTATTTCAACACTTATAGAGACACACACCAAATGACAGTTGGCTAATCAGTCAGCCCAAGCTTTTATGCACCCTGTAATTGCTAATACCGGTCTATACACCTGTAAGTCAGGATGACCAGGCTATTGTCCAGAGCTAGTAATTGATAATTCTACAGGGTGACTTTAGCGACCTCCTTTTGTTCACTAACACTTACCTGGACAGGAGCTAGTGGAGTCCAGCATACGGGACAGTGACATCTGTAACAGGAAGGATTATAAAGGCTCACTATTGTTCATAAGAGACTCTCAGCTTCTGCAGGCAGACACATTAGTGAGTCTCCAGCATAGAGACAAAGGGATCTTTACAAGTAATACATCCATCACAAGAGCCTAGTAAGGCGAAAGCAGTGACATTTAGTGGGAGATATTAGAACTACATACTGGTGCTCAATCAACTACTTATGATATAAGCAGAGACAATGGATACAATTACTTCGCTGATAAGGACACATATGGATACAAATAATTAGAAGCAGGAGAGCAGCTACGGAGCAAGGAAATAGCTACTAAGATACTTGTGACACGTTGCCAAGGGTCTAAAGCAACTCAAGGGAATATATATATATATATATATATATATATATATATATTACATGGAGATCAGCAGCACTCCGTTCAGAAGTATAATAAAATTGCTAAGCCGGTGCCCTCCAAGTAACTACCCCAAATGGGGTGTCCATAAATAAATATAGCAATCAGCGGCACCCACGTTTCCCCGATAGGGAAATGAAGACTCTCAGTCGTTGTGCAGTCAACGTTTCAATGTTATTGAGTTTAACATTTTCATCAGGACATAAACAAACATAGTGGAAACACATACCTTTATACCTGTCCAGGGGAAGTCCGTGGCGCCCGCCGTCCGCCGGGTCTCGGTCCTCAAATGATGACGTCACGGAGCGCCGACAGCCGCGGCGTCACGGAGAACCCTGGAACACCTGTGTGTGCTGATTGCAGCCGAAGCCGCGTGATAAAAAACAAAAACACATAGATACAGTCATGACTTATACATGCTGGAAACTAACTTGGATATTTTGCAACATTATGAATTCACAATTAACAGAGATATAGCTACATAAAGTGGCATTGATGGATACAATATGATGCATGGTCTAAAATAAACTTCAGTGATGGGGTCTATACCAATTAACCCAATACATCTCCTAGTTAACCCCATAAGGGAAATGCATACGGTAGCCAAATATAATAAGGAGAACTTCACAGGTTATGATCGTCTAATATTATGTTGCTTGGTTCTGTGGACCAAACTTATAATATGGCGAGAAGCAAAATTGTCTGCCCCTGAACCCACAAGTGCAGAATATTAGAGAAAACAGTGTAAACCCGAGTGCTCGTTGAGTCCTCTGGGCGACAAAGTGTCTAATAGGAAAATCCACCTGGCTTCAGCTTGAAGTAACCTAAGTCCCCTATTGCCACCACGTTTGAGTGGAGGGACATGGTCTATAATTTGATGTTTAAGAACGGCTAGTGAATGTTTGGCGTTTAAAAAATGTCTTGCGACGGGTTGGTCGCTTCTACCAGTGGTTAGGGCTGCTCGGATCGATGTCCGATGTCCGGCCATGCGTTCTTTAAATGAGCATTCCGTTTTGCCGACATAATGTAGCCCACAAGGGCAACTTAACAAGTATATTACATATTTGGTGGAACATGTAAGTCTATATCATATTTTGAACCGTTTGCCTGTATAAGGGTGGCAAAAACTGGTGCCTACTATCATATGATTGCTCGTAGTGCAACCCAGACATTTAACACATCCAGCCCTTTGTGGATTTAAAAAGGATGTGGTGGTGGATATTACGGCTGGTGGAAATTGTACATTAGTTTTGACTAAATGATCTCGCAAATTGCGTCCTCGTTTATATGCGGGCATTAGACTGGTGTTTGATAGTGAACTCAGCTGTTTATCAGGTTGGATTATGGGCCAGAAGTTTTTGCTGACATGATTAATTTCATGACTTAAAGTGTTGAATTTATTGACCCATATAAATTTATTAAGACTCGTTTTTTTCTTTGTTTTTAATAAGTTTGATCTAGGAATTATCATGACTTGTGTTTTAATGGATTGCAGCTCAGAAAGTTGGTAACCTCTATCTGAGAATTTTTCTATCATTTTATCTAATGCTGTACTCACTTTTGTCTCATCGCTAACTATCCTGCGTACTCTGAGCATTTGTGAGTATGGAAGCCCTTTACGTAATGAAATAGGATGATGGCTAGAAGGAAGTAGAATATTATTACGATCCGTGTGTTTTACATACAAGTCAGTGACAATTTTATTGTCAGAGATCATAATTTGTACGTCAAGGTAATTGACGCTGGTCTTATCAATACTGTATGTCAATTTTACAGGAGATGGAGACCCGTTATGTGTTTCAATAAGTGTAATTAATGACTATGTTGAGCCTGTCCATAGGACCAACAGGTCATCTATGAATCGCAAATACGACATAATATTAGAAGAAATGGTAGTGTCAGAAAAAAATAAATCATCCTCAATCTGAAACATAAAACTGTTAGCAAAGGATGGGGAAACATTACTACCCGTAGAACAACCTTGTAATTCGAGACAGTATTGATTATTAAACATAAAATAGTTTCGTTGTAAAGCAAGTTGTAACAATTCCATGAAGATATCTATACTGGGTCCCTTGTATGCAGGGTTGTTGGTAATTAGAGACCTCACTGCCGAAAGACCTTGGTCATGGGGTATTCAAGTATACAGATTGTTAACATCTATAGTGGCCAGTATACAATTTGATGGAATCACTGGTAACTTGTCCAGTTGGTTTAATAAATCTGTAGTGTCCTTGAGGCAGGAGTCTCTAGCTTGAATACAAGTTACCAGTGATTCCATCAAATTGTATACTGGCCACTATAGATGTTAACAATCTGTATAGGTCTCTAATTACCAACAACCCTGCATACGGTCTCTGCCTGAAAAACGCTCCATATCTGTGCTGCATTGAAGTATATAGTAGGAGGACAGTGCAGAATTTTGCTGACCACCAGTATATATATAGCAGTACGGTACAGTAGTCCACTGCTCTACCTACCTCTGTGTTGTCAAGTATACTATCCATCCATACCAGTGCTGCATTTTAGTTGTGCGCAGTATTATATAGTAGGAGAACAGTGCAGAATTTTGCTGACCACCAGTATTATATAGCAGTATGGTACTGTAGTCCACTGCTCTACCTACCTATGTGTTGTCAAGTATACTATCCATCCATACCTGTGCTGCATTTTACTTGTGCGCAGTATATATAGCAGGAGGACAGTGCAGAATTTTGCTGACCACCAGTATATATATAGCAGTACGGTACAGTAGTCCACTGCTCTACCTACCTCTGTGTCATCAAGTATACTATCCATCCATACCTGTGCTGCATTTTAGTTGTGCGCAGTATTATATAGTAGGAGGACAGTGCAGAATTTTGCTGACCACCAGTATATAATATATAGCAGTACGGTACAGTAGTCCACTGCTCTACCTACCTCTGTGTCATCAAGTATGCTATCCATCCATACCTGTGCTGCATTTTAGTTGTGCGCAGTATTGTATAGTAGGAGGACAGTGCAGAATTTTGCTGATCACCAGTCTATATATAGCAGTATGGTACAGTAGTCCACTGCTCTACCTACCTCTGTGTCGTCAATTATACTATCCATCCATACCTGTGCTGCATTTTAGTTGTGTGCAGTATTATATAGTAGGAGGACAGTGCAGAATTTTGCTGACCACCAGTATATATATAGCAGTACGGTACAGTAGTCCACTGCTCTACCTACCTCTGTGTCGTCAATTATACTATCCATCCATACCTGTGCTGCATTTTAGTTGTGCGCAGTATTGTATAGTAGGAGGACAGTGCAGAATTTTGCTGACCACCAGTCTATATATAGCAGTATGGTACAGTAGTCCACTGCTCTACCTACCTCTGTGTCGTCAAGTATACTATCCATCCATACCTGTGCTGCATTTTAGTTGTGTGCAGTATTATATAGTAGGAGGACAGTGCAGAATTTTGCTGACCACCAGTATATATATAGCAGTACGGTACAGTAGTCCACTGCTCTACCTACCTCTGTGTCGTCAATTATACTATCCATCCATACCTGTGCTGCATTTTAGTTGTGCACAGTATTATATAGTAGGAGGTCAGTGCAGAATTTTGCTGACCACCAGTATATATATAGCAGTACGGAACAGTAGTCCACTGTTCTACCTACCTCTGTGTCGTCAAGTATACTATCCATCCATACCTGTGCTGCATTTTAGTTGTGCGCAGTATTATATAGTAGGAGGACAGTGCAGAATTTTGCTGACCAACAGTATATAATATATAGCAGTACGGTACAGTAGTCCACTGCTCTACCTACCTCTGTGTCGTGAAGTATACTATCCATCCATACCTGTGCTGCATTTTAGTTGTGCTCAGTATTGTATAGTAGGAGGACAGTGCAGAATTTTGCTGACCACCAGAATTTTGCTGACCACCAAGGAGTAACCGGGACCACTATATTCAAAAACAGGGTACATAGAGGTCAATTATCACCTCTAATGTCTGTCTGAAAATGGAGCCTGCTGCAGCGGGTGCCCACACTGCCCGTGGCGCTTGCTGCAGCCAGAGTGCGGGATGCAGGGTGCAGGTGGGCGTCGGGCACCCACGGGCTGCAGTGCCCCAGGCGCCCAACCTGCTCGCCTGTACCTAGATCCGCTCCTGGGTACAGTGGAAACCCCCGGTGGGCCCTCTGCCTGGGGCCCCATCACCTCCTCTAAAGATCAGGTTCCAGAATGTGCACTTGAATTATACATTATACCTATGTTACCTTATACTGCACAGGACCATGGTATATTCTCTACAGTGCATTGCTGCTATTAATCTGGTACATTGTCATGCATGCACTAGCAGTATTTGCTAAATATATTTGTCAAGGGGCCCAGACCATGCGCTCTCTAATGATTAGCCAAGCCTCTGAGGCGGCTGTCCCCGCTTACAATACATGTTTTGTTGCAGAAGTGTCACCAGTGTTGCATCCAAAGAACAATGACTTACTTTTGTGTTTTGGATTCTGGTGAAATAGATTTGTATTTTTGCAGTGTGGTGTTTGTGGTCAAACTGAATAACTTTGGGTTTGCATTGTTTGTGATTTATATTTTAAGGAGGTTTCAGGCACAGATATCATTTCTACTACAGCATTCCTTCAAAACATCCCAATTTTGGTGGGACCGTTCTTCTTTTAGTGCACAGTTTCAGCTGCGGGACGCTTCTGGAGCAGTGGTCATGTCCCCAGTTTGATAAAAAATGTGGGGCTTGTGGCATGGCAATTCCTGCAAGGCCACACCCATTGACAAGGCCACTCTCCCTTTTATGGTGCACAAACTGCAGCTTTGGTGCATCCCGATCTGCTGTTCCAAAAATGTGGGAAGTATGAGGGTCATTCTGAGTTGATTGCTCGCTGCCGTTTTTCGCAGCGCAGCGAACAGGTTACTACTGCGCATGTGTATGCACCGCAATGCGCAGGCGCGTCATATGGCTACAAAGTGGATCGTTGCTGAGCGATGGATTTAACAAAGAATCCATTTGCACAGCCGATCGCAAGGAGATTGACAGGAAGAGGGCATTTGTGGGTGTCAACTGACCATTTTCAGGGAGCGGTGCGGCAAACGCAGGTGTGTCCAGGCATTTGGAAGGCGGATGTCTGACGTCAATTCCAGGACCTGCAACGCTGGATTGATCGCACAGGGTAACTCTTACCCTGGTCTTGTTCTACACAAATCTTTTCTGCATAGCAGGGCTGCACAAACGATTACAGCCTTGCTATGCAAAAATACACTCCCCCATAGGCGGCGTCTAGCTGATCACACGGGCTGCAAAAAGTTGCAGCGTGCGATCAACTTGGCATGACCTCTATGTGCTTTTTTCAGACTCAGTCATAAGTACATGTTGAGACTTTTTCAGTTTGATCTTGTGATTTTTCGCACTGTGCATTTGCATATTTTCACAAACTGCATCCTTTTCTTACCTCAGGTCTGACGTACAGCTTTCTGTGACTAGGAGGTCAAGACCAGAGCATCAGTGGGTGTATAATCACGAGAAATGTTCATAAATGCAGGCGCAGTAAAAACAACTACAGCAATGTTATTAAGACACTTTATACAGCAAGGAACCCTTGTTATTCAAGAATGATTCATGCACAAAAGCTTTGCAGGTCATTTCTGATGCTACAAGCCACTTGTGTACTCAATAGCTGGATAGACCAGCCACCAAGTTAAGTATATTTTCATTCTGTGCTGCAAGTTTAGCATTTTTAGTGCCACAAAGCCATGCCTCCAGTCTCATCTCAGCAAGTTATTACAATGGGAGATAGCCGCAACCAATGGAGTCACAGCTCGAGGGCTGATGATGCGTCTGACTTTGAATTGGCCACAAAAAAAGTGAGTTTTAAAAAAAATCGTACACTGCAATTAAGTTTCACAGTGTGAATTGCGGTGTTGCGAAAGTAGCATTGGGAACTGTTTTTGGCAACTTGTCCATTGAATTCGGGATGGAAGATTGTTCATTTTTCTAATATTGGGTTTTAGGACTGTAGGTGTAATTTCCTACAAGGCTTACAGCCTATAGACTTATTTACTTAATTTTCTGCTACAAAATTAGTATACATAATAATAATAATAATAATAATAATAATAATAATAATACTTGACAAGGACTATGAGAAATAATTATAAATAATTATAAACAATGAAGGGGTACAAGCACTTCGAAGGGTTATGAATCACAGCTCTAAGGTGAAAATGGAAAACCAATACAGTCATGTGACTCAGTAGCAACATGGAGTCACTGGACATCAAATGGGACAAACAGCACCAAAAACCCTTGCTGTAGATACAGGTATGAATGCAAATGGTTACAGACACATACAGTATGAGGGTTATGTAATAGGTTCCATTGTTAAGGAACCGGCAACTTTTCAGGGAATTTGCCACTAAATTTAAAGCGGCAATTAGTAATAAGGCATAACCAGCCTTTAAATTTAGCGCCAATCTTGCTGAAAACACAACCGCTCATTAAACTCGGAGCCGATTACATGCTGTCCATAGTATAGAATTCTTTATATTTTTAGCTGCATTTGCATGCAGTGCACTTATCGTAAAGTCAAGGGCAGCACCTGAATGTTAGCAGCTAATCACCTTAAATGTTTTTAAAAGGAATTACTACATTATTCCACAAAGTAAAACATAACCTACAGTAGCTCCCTGCCAAGTTGTATTGTAATGAGTAGAGAAGTAATGGGATGTGAGCTCCTAGATTCTGTATAATTTCAGATGTCAATCTACAAATGTAAAATATGGTCATTTTTTACAATAAGAGAATACGAAAAACATTTATTTCAATAAATTGCATATAAACAGCCATTGCAGCTTATGCATGTAGGGTGGAACACTAAGGGGTAAATTTACTAAAGGTTCTAAAATGAAAAGTGGTGATGTTGCTCATAGCAAATAATCAGATTCTGTCTATCATGTTCTAACATGCAATAGAGAAATGATGGACAAAATCTGATTGGTTGCTATGGGCAACATCATCACTTTCCATTTTTAGAACCTTTAGTAAATTTGCTCCTAAGATTTTTGCTAAATTAATCTCCCATCCTAAAGAGAGAACAGGTCATTAGTCAGCCTCATAAACACATTGCCTGTAAGGAGGATCCTCCTATTGGAGTTATATAAGAGAAGAGTTCTCTGGGATCCACAGCTGGGAAGTGACTCGGACAAGGGAATGGGTGCCACTGGCGTTTCTAGAATGGGTGCAGTGTGTGCGGTGCACACGGGCCCCTGAGTCCAGAGGGGGCCCCCACTGCACACGCCGCACCCATTTTCTAATTACTTACCCCTGGAGTCCTGCACGGACATCCACTGCAGTGTTAAAACTCTGTGAAAATGGCCCAGCGGCCATTTTCAAGCAGTTCTGCGCATGCGCAGTAGAGAAATTTCAGGGAAAATGGCCGCTGTACCATTTTCTCAGAGATCTGCGCTTGCGCAGTAGAGTCTGAGCGCTCTAGTGCTCACACTCTCAGCGCTGCTGGCAAAGAGGAGGGGGCCCGAAAGGAGGAGGCTGCACCCGGGCCTCCTTCTCTGTTAAAGCGCCCCTGGTAGGTGCCCATACTTAAGTGGTGTGGCCAGCCACCATAAAAGCTTGCCCAACTATTAGAGAGGACTGGCAGGAGGGAGGATCTTAGTATAGTTTCTATAGAAACAAACGAAACACCCATGATCATCCATATTCCTGCTCTATGGCTAACTGACCCTTTAATAGAGTAATAATGTATAATACAAGTGCACAGTCTGGAACCTGACATTAGAGGAGGGGTTGGGGCCACTGGCAGTGGGGCCCACTGAGTTTTTCACCCCTGTACCCCTATGGGCCAGTCCAACTCTGCAGCTGGGTATGGGGGCAGGCGTTTTACAGTTTCCCATATATTCTATTTTAATTGCTGTGAAATTAATATTCACTGTAGAGCACATTAACTTTAATTCTTGCATTAAAAATGTTGCTTAAGATCGGCAGATGTCTGCTGCTACTCCGCAGTGCTGAGGGAAAATAGTTTATTGTCAAAAGTACAATAGACTGAAATGCAAAGCTGTATTCCCACAAATAATACCTTTGTGTCAGCCGCTATACTTGAAATAAAGAATCATTAGTTGCATGTATTATGTTTATAGGAGGCAGCTTCCTACCAGCTATGTTCTTGTATACATGCAACAAGAGTCTGTCACTAAGACATTAGTGAACTTAAGGGACCCCAAACGTGAGCGTGCTAATGATCTGCTGAGTGATTTACTTTATTATCTGAATTATTCTAATACATTTGCTTCTGGGATTTCGTAAATAGTAATCTACACCATGGGGCCCATTTACAAAGGCCCCTGCAAATTAAAGAATGTTAATATATCCTAATTGATACACATGGCCATAAGCAGTTTGGTATTTTATGCACTTTCAATACAATCACTTTGCTCCACAGCATACTAAGTATTTCAGGGCACTGGATGCTGGCTTTGTACACTCTTCTTTTCAGGTTATTAAGGCATAAACTTTTTTTAAAGTAAATATACAGGTACAAGGTAAGATATGGCCCACAAATAACACACAACTGAGATGGAGATAATGGGTGTCACGTCAGAATGTTGCATGTAGTGCTGTCTCATCTGTTTTACCTTTCTCTCTAACATCTCAGGACAGCACTAGCAACGGGAGAAAAAGAAAGCTCTTGTGTGGGCGCACTCTTATACAAAGAAGAAAGCTCTTCAAATATGTGTCAAGAAAATATTTAAAACATCCGTTTATTGTTCAAAATTAAAATCGTTACCCATATATGATCCAAAATGTGAGATAAGGAGGATTGTGAGAAAATATGAAATTTTTTTAAAATGTTCTGGTCTATTTTTAGAAAGGTTGTAGACACTTGGTTGTCTAACAGCCGTTTCTCCTGACCACTACAGAGATTCTGTATTGATGGGACCAAGGAAGGAACAAAGTGTGTGATAGGTGTATCTTCAAAGAACCACTATGATTGGATCTATGTTATACACTTGGCTGGCCACCAGTTGCTCCGATTGCACACATATTTTGGATATCTGTTAAAGTTGTCAAAGCCTGACGCTGAACTATTATATAACAGAACACAGGAAGGAAAAAAGATTAAAGTTGTCAAAGCCTGAAATATAATAATATTTCTTTACAAATTTTTTTCTGACTTACTATCCTTCCGTGGACTCTTATCCACGATCCAGGGCGCACGACACCACGGTGGTGGTAGGCGTTGCACCTTGCCTAACGGAGAAAGCAGATCCACACTTTATACTCTATCTTCTTTCAAACCATATTCTTTACTGTGCTTATATAGGTGTACTCTCATTGGTACATAGGCCCTCATTCCGAGTTGTTCACTCGCAAGCTGCTTTTAGCAGCTTTGCACACGCTAAGCCGCTGCCTACTGGGAGTGAATCTTAGCTTAGCAAAATTGCGAACGAAAGATTCGCAATATTGCGAAAAGACTTCTCTGTGCAGTTTCTGAGTAGCTCAAGACTTACTCTTCCAGTGCGATCAGTTCAGTGCTTGTCGTTCCTGGTTTGACGTCACAAACACACCCAGCGTTCGCCCAAACACTCCTCCGTTTCTCCAGCCACTCCCGCGTTTTTCCCAGAAACGGTAGCGTTTTTTCAAACACTCCCATAAAACGGACTGTTTCCGCCCAGAAACACCCACTTCCTGTCAATCACATTACGATCACCAGAACGAAGAAAAAACTTCGTAATGCCGTGAGTAAAATTCCTAACTGCATAGCAAATTTACTTGGCGCAGTCGCAGTGCGAACATTGCGCATGCGCAATTAGCGTAAAATCGCTGCGATGCGAAGAAAATTACCGAACGAACAACTCGGAATGACCACCATAGTTCCTCTACTATCATACCACGCTGCTAATGCCCGATCTCGTCCGATCTTGGAAGCCAAACAGCGTTTGGCTGGGTCAGTACCTGGAGAGGAGACTTCCTGGGAATACCCGGTATTGTAGAGTAGGAACTACTCCTTTTATTTAAAAGGCGAACACCAACAGCAGTATCACCACTAATCGTTTTTCCTTCCTTTGTTCTGTTATATAATAGTTCAGCGTCAGGCTTTGACAACTTTAACAGATATCCAAAATATGTGTGCAATCGGAGCAACTGGTGGCCAGCCAAGTGTATAACATATATCCAATCATAGTGGTTCTTTGAAGATACACCTATCACACACTTTGTTCCTTCCTTGGTCCCATCAATACAGAATCTCTGTACTGGTCAGGAGAAATGGCTGTTAAACAACCAAGTGTCTACAACCTTTCTAAAAATAGACCAGAATATTTTAACATGTTTTCATATTTTCTCACAATCCTCCTTATCTCACATTTTGGATCATATATGGGTAACGATTTTAATTTTGAACAATAAACGGATGTTTTAAATATTTTCTTGACACATATTTGAAGAACTTTCTTCTTTGTATAAGAGTGCGCCCACACAAGAGCTTTCTTTTTCTCCCGTTGCTAATACTTGTACTCTCTGGCTCTGGGCGCACCACCAACTAGGACTATAACTGAAAGATACAAATTTCTTTCCAAAAACCAGAATTGGCCACATTTGGTTTTCTACACATAAACCATAATCCATTCTGGACCAGTGCCCGGTCGTTCTTTGTTCTTTTGCATCTCAGGACAGCAGTCAGATATAAGCCAGGTCAAACACAGCAGCAGGTAGTCAGATATAAGCCAGGTCAAACACAGCAGCAGGTAGTCAGATGTAAGCCTGGTAATACACAGTAGCAGGTAGTCAGATATAAGCTAGGCTATACACAGTAGCAGGTAATGTAGTCAGATGTAAGCCAGGTCATACACAGTATCAGGTAGTCAGATGTAAACCAGGTCATACACAGTAGCAGGTAGTCAGATGTAAGCCCAGTCATGCGCAGTAGCAGGTAGTCAGATGTAAGCCCAGTTATACACAGTAGCAGGTAATGTAGTCAGATGTTAGCCAGGTCATGCACAGAAGCAGGTAGTCAGATGTAAACCAGGTCATACACAGTAGCAGGTAGTCAGATGTAAGCCCAGTTATATACAGTAGCAGGTAGTCAGATGTTAGCCAGGTCATGCACAGAAGCAGGTAGTCAGATGTAAGCCAGGTCATGCACAGTAGCAGGTTGTCAGATGTAAGCCCAGTCATGCACAGTAGCAGGTAGTGAGATGTCAGTCAGGTCATGGACAGTAGCTAAGGTTGCCACCTCATGCATCATCGATTCCTGGAGACCCACCCCCCCAATCCCAAACACTCCCCTCCCCCGACACCAAGCAATGTTCATGTAAATAAAATGATGTACCAATATTTATAAAATAGTA
The DNA here is from genome assembly GCF_028390025.1 of Pseudophryne corroboree. Taxonomy (NCBI): domain Eukaryota; kingdom Metazoa; phylum Chordata; class Amphibia; order Anura; family Myobatrachidae; genus Pseudophryne; species Pseudophryne corroboree. Next base: position 146,200,425 of record NC_086447.1, read on the forward strand.
AATATGTATTTTCTTAGAACCTTAATTAGCACCTGTTGCCCTGGCTGTCACGTCAGTGACCTCCTTCAGTAATAACTTTTTCAATGCATTTATTAAATACATTAAAGTTATTATTTAAATGTACTCACCTAGGCTAGTGCGGCACTAGTAGTGCCAAGTGTCGCTCAGCGCAGCAGACAGATAGTGCCAGCTCTCCCCCTCACTCAGTCACAGCCATCCCACGCGCCGCATGCACCGCCGCCAGAGCCACCCCCAGCAATCCCACTGGTTTGTGGGCTGGTGGAGGCAGAGCTCTGCTAAGACTGACAGGTCTGTGTCAGACTGACACAGACCTGTCAGTCTTAGCAGAGCTCTGCCTCCACCAGCCCACAAACCAGTGTGACTGCTGGGGGCGGCTCTAGCGGCGGTGCATGCGGCGTGCATATAGGGGATGGTCATGACTGACACAGTGGCAGACCTGCCTCCGCTTCTAGGTCCCCTTATTCCAGGTGAATGCGGAATCCGGGTGAGGAGAAAGCCTCATGGAGGGTTGCCACCAAATCCTGGAGAATCCTGTAAATCCGGGAGAGGCAACCCTAACAGTAACAGGTAATAAGATGTAAGCCAGGTCATGCACAGTAGCAGGTAATGTAGTGAGATGTAAGCCAGGTCATGCACAGTAGCAGGCAGTCAGATATAAGCCAAGTCATGCACAGTAGCAGGTAGTCAGATGTAAGCCAGGTCATGCACAGTAGCAGGTAATGTAGTCAGATGTAAGCCAGGTCATGCACAGTAGCAGGTAATGTAGTGAGATGTAAGCCAGGTCATGCACAGTAGCAGGCAGTCAGATGTAAGCCAGGTCATGCACAGTAGCAGGTAATGTAGTCAGATGTAAGCCAGGTCATGCACAGTAGCAGGTAATGTAGTGAGATGTAAGCCAGGTCATGCACAGTAGCAGGCAGTCAGATATAAGCCAGGTCATGCACAGTAGCAGGTAGTCAGATGTCAGCCAGGTCATGCACAGTAGCAGGTAATGTAGTCAGATGTAAGCCAGGTCATGCACAGTAGCAGGTAGTCAGATGTAAGCCAGGTCATGCACAGTAGCAGGTAATGTAGTGAGATGTAAGCCAGGTCATGCACAGTAGCAGGTACTGTAGTCAGATGTTTGCCAGGTCATGCACAGTAGCAGGTAATGTAGTGTGATGTAAGCCAGGTCATGCACAGTAGCAGGTACTGTAGTCAGATGTTTGCCAGGTCATGCACAGTAGCAGGTAATGTAGTCAGATGTAAGCCAGGCCATGCACAGTAGCAGGTACTGTAGACAGATGTTTGCCATGGCATGCACAGTAGCAGGTAGTCAGATGTAAGCCAGGTCATGCACAGTAGCAGGTAATGTAGTCAGATGTAAGCCAGGTCATGCACAGTAGCAGGTAGTCAGATGTAAGCCAGGTCATGCACAGTAGCAGGTAATGTAGTGAGATGTAAGCCAGGTCATGCACAGTAGCAGGTAATGTAGTCAGATGTAAGCCAGGTCATGCACAGTAGCAGGTAATGTAGTGAGATGTAAGCCAGGTCATGCACAGTAGCAGGCAGTCAGATATAAGCCAGGTCATGCACAGTAGCAGGTAGTCAGATGTCAGCCAGGTCATGCACAGTAGCAGGTAATGTAGTCAGATGTAAGCCAGGTCATGCACAGTAGCAGGTACTGTAGTCAGATGTTTGCCAGGGCATGCACAGTAGCAGGTAGTCAGATGTAAGCCAGGTCATGCACAGTAGCAGGTACTGTAGTCAGATGTCAGCCAGGTCATGCACAGTAGCAGGTACTGTAGTCAGATGTTTGCCAGGGCATGCACAGTAGCAGGTAGTCAGATGTAAGCCAGGTCATGCACAGTAGCAGGTAGTCAGATGTCAGCCAGGTCATGCACAGTAGCAGGTACTGTAGTCAGATGTTTGCCACGGCATGCACAGTAGCAGGTAGTCAGATGTAAGCCAGGTCATGCACAGTAGCAGGTACTGTAGTCAGATGTCAGCCAGGTCATGCACAGTAGCAGGTACTGTAGACAGATGTTTGCCACGGCATGCACAGTAGCAGGTAGTCAGATGTAAGCCAGGTCATGCACAGTAGCAGGTAATGTAGTCAGATGTAAGCCAGGTCATGCACAGTAGCAGGTAGTCAGATGTAAGCCAGGTCATGCACAGTAGCAGGTAATGTAGTCAGATGTAAGCCAGGTCATGCACAGTAGCAGGTAATGTAGTCAGATGTAAGCCAGGTCATGCACAGTAGCAGGTAATGTAGTGAGATGTAAGCCAGGTCATGCACAGTAGCAGGTAATGTAGTCAGATGTAAGCCAGGTCATGCACAGTAGCAGGTACTGTAGTCAGATGTTTGCCAGGTCATGCACAGTAGCAGGTAATGTAGTCAGATGTAAGCCAGGCCATGCACAGTAGCAGGTACTGTAGACAGATGTTTGCCATGGCATGCACAGTAGCAGGTAGTCAGATGTAAGCCAGGTCATGCACAGTAGCAGGTAATGTAGTCAGATGTAAGCCAGGTCATGCACAGTAGCAGGTAGTCAGATGTAAGCCAGGTCATGCACAGTAGCAGGTAATGTAGTGAGATGTAAGCCAGGTCATGCACAGTAGCAGGTAATGTAGTCAGATGTAAGCCAGGTCATGCACAGTAGCAGGTAATGTAGTGAGATGTAAGCCAGGTCATGCACAGTAGCAGGCAGTCAGATATAAGCCAGGTCATGCACAGTAGCAGGTAGTCAGATGTCAGCCAGGTCATGCACAGTAGCAGGTAATGTAGTCAGATGTAAGCCAGGTCATGCACAGTAGCAGGTACTGTAGTCAGATGTTTGCCAGGGCATGCACAGTAGCAGGTAGTCAGATGTAAGCCAGGTCATGCACAGTAGCAGGTACTGTAGTCAGATGTCAGCCAGGTCATGCACAGTAGCAGGTACTGTAGTCAGATGTTTGCCAGGGCATGCACAGTAGCAGGTAGTCAGATGTAAGCCAGGTCATGCACAGTAGCAGGTAGTCAGATGTCAGCCAGGTCATGCACAGTAGCAGGTACTGTAGTCAGATGTTTGCCAGGGCATGCACAGTAGCAGGTAGTCAGATGTAAGCCAGGTCATGCACAGTAGCAGGTACTGTAGTCAGATGTCAGCCAGGTCATGCACAGTAGCAGGTACTGTAGACAGATGTTTGCCACGGCATGCACAGTAGCAGGTAGTCAGATGTAAGCCAGGTCATGCACAGTAGCAGGTAATGTAGTCAGATGTAAGCCAGGTCATGCACAGTAGCAGGTAGTCAGATGTAAGCCAGGTCATGCACAGTAGCAGGTAATGTAGTCAGATGTAAGCCAGGTCATGCACAGTAGCAGGTAATGTAGTCAGATGTAAGCCAGGTCATGCACAGTAGCAGGTAATGTAGTCAGATGTAAGCCAGGTCATGCACAGTAGCAGGTAATGTAGTCAGATGTAAGCCAGGTCATGCACAGTAGCAGGTAATGTAGTGAGATGTAAGCCAGGTCATGCACAGTAGCAGGTAATGTAGTCAGATGTAAGCCAGGTCATGCACAGTAGCAGGTAATGTAGTGAGATGTAAGCCAGGTCATGCACAGTAGCAGGTAATGTAGTCAGATGTAAGCCAGGTCATGCACAGTAGCAGGTACTGTAGACAGATGTTTGCCACGGCATGCACAGTAGCAGGTAGTCAGATGTAAGCCAGGTCATGCACAGTAGCAGGTAATGTAGTCAGATGTAAGCCAGGTCATGCACAGTAGCAGGTAATGTAGTGAGATGTAAGCCAGGTCATGCACAGTAGCAGGTAATGTAGTCAGATGTAAGCCAGGTCATGCACAGTAGCAGGTAATGTAGTGAGATGTAAGCCAGGTCATGCACAGTAGCAGGCAGTCAGATATAAGCCAGGTCATGCACAGTAGCAGGTAGTCAGATGTCAGCCAGGTCATGCACAGTAGCAGGTAATGTAGTCAGATGTAAGCCAGGTCATGCACAGTAGCAGGTACTGTAGTCAGATGTTTGCCAGGGCATGCACAGTAGCAGGTAGTCAGATGTAAGCCAGGTCATGCACAGTAGCAGGTACTGTAGTCAGATGTCAGCCAGGTCATGCACAGTAGCAGGTACTGTAGTCAGATGTTTGCCAGGGCATGCACAGTAGCAGGTAGTCAGATGTAAGCCAGGTCATGCACAGTAGCAGGTAGTCAGATGTCAGCCAGGTCACGCACAGTAGCAGGTACTGTAGTCAGATGTTTGCCAGGGCATGCACAGTAGCAGGTAGTCAGATGTAAGCCAGGTCATGCACAGTAGCAGGTACTGTAGTCAGATGTCAGCCAGGTCATGCACAGTAGCAGGTACTGTAGACAGATGTTTGCCACGGCATGCACAGTAGCAGGTAGTCAGATGTAAGCCAGGTCATGCACAGTAGCAGGTAATGTAGTCAGATGTAAGCCAGGTCATGCACAGTAGCAGGTAGTCAGATGTAAGCCAGGTCATGCACAGTAGCAGGTAATGTAGTCAGATGTAAGCCAGGTCATGCACAGTAGCAGGTAATGTAGTCAGATGTAAGCCAGGTCATGCACAGTAGCAGGTAATGTAGTCAGATGTAAGCCAGGTCATGCACAGTAGCAGGTAATGTAGTCAGATGTAAGCCAGGTCATGCACAGTAGCAGGTAATGTAGTGAGATGTAAGCCAGGTCATGCACAGTAGCAGGTAATGTAGTCAGATGTAAGCCAGGTCATGCACAGTAGCAGGTACTGTAGACAGATGTAAGCCAGGTCATGCACAGTAGCAGGTAGTCAGATGTAAGCCAGGTCATGCACAGTAGCAGGTAATGTAGTCAGATGTAAGCCAGGTCATGCACAGTAGCAGGTAGTCAGATGTCAGCCAGGTCATGCACAGTAGCAGGTAATGTAGTCAGATGTAAGCCAGGTCATGCACAGTAGCAGGTAATGTAGTCAGATGTAAGCCAGGTCATGCACAGTAGCAGGTAGTCAGATGTAAGCCAGGTCATGCACAGTAGCAGGTAATGTAGTCAGATGTAAGCCAGGTCATGCACAGTAGCAGGTAATGTAGTCAGATGTAAGCCAGGTCATGCACAGTAGCAGGTAATGTAGTCAGATGTAAGCCAGGTCATGCACAGTAGCAGGTAATGTAGTGAGATGTAAGCCAGGTCATGCACAGTAGCAGGTAATGTAGTCAGATGTAAGCCAGGTCATGCACAGTAGCAGGTACTGTAGACAGATGTTTGCCACGGCATGCACAGTAGCAGGTAGTCAGATGTAAGCCAGGTCATGCACAGTAGCAGGTAATGTAGTCAGATGTAAGCCAGGTCATGCACAGTAGCAGGTAATGTAGTGAGATGTAAGCCAGGTCATGCACAGTAGCAGGTAATGTAGTCAGATGTAAGCCAGGTCATGCACAGTAGCAGGTAATGTAGTGAGATGTAAGCCAGGTCATGCACAGTAGCAGGCAGTCAGATATAAGCCAGGTCATGCACAGTAGCAGGTAGTCAGATGTCAGCCAGGTCATGCACAGTAGCAGGTAATGTAGTCAGATGTAAGCCAGGTCATGCACAGTAGCAGGTACTGTAGTCAGATGTTTGCCAGGGCATGCACAGTAGCAGGTAGTCAGATGTAAGCCAGGTCATGCACAGTAGCAGGTACTGTAGTCAGATGTCAGCCAGGTCATGCACAGTAGCAGGTACTGTAGTCAGATGTTTGCCAGGGCATGCACAGTAGCAGGTAGTCAGATGTAAGCCAGGTCATGCACAGTAGCAGGTAGTCAGATGTCAGCCAGGTCATGCACAGTAGCAGGTACTGTAGTCAGATGTTTGCCAGGGCATGCACAGTAGCAGGTAGTCAGATGTAAGCCAGGTCATGCACAGTAGCAGGTACTGTAGTCAGATGTCAGCCAGGTCATGCACAGTAGCAGGTACTGTAGACAGATGTTTGCCACGGCATGCACAGTAGCAGGTAGTCAGATGTAAGCCAGGTCATGCACAGTAGCAGGTAATGTAGTCAGATGTAAGCCAGGTCATGCACAGTAGCAGGTAGTCAGATGTAAGCCAGGTCATGCACAGTAGCAGGTAATGTAGTCAGATGTAAGCCAGGTCATGCACAGTAGCAGGTAATGTAGTCAGATGTAAGCCAGGTCATGCACAGTAGCAGGTAATGTAGTCAGATGTAAGCCAGGTCATGCACAGTAGCAGGTAATGTAGTCAGATGTAAGCCAGGTCATGCACAGTAGCAGGTAATGTAGTGAGATGTAAGCCAGGTCATGCACAGTAGCAGGTAATGTAGTCAGATGTAAGCCAGGTCATGCACAGTAGCAGGTACTGTAGACAGATGTAAGCCAGGTCATGCACAGTAGCAGGTAGTCAGATGTAAGCCAGGTCATGCACAGTAGCAGGTAATGTAGTCAGATGTAAGCCAGGTCATGCACAGTAGCAGGTAGTCAGATGTCAGCCAGGTCATGCACAGTAGCAGGTAATGTAGTCAGATGTAAGCCAGGTCATGCACAGTAGCAGGTAATGTAGTCAGATGTAAGCCAGGTCATGCACAGTAGCAGGTAGTCAGATGTAAGCCAGGTCATGCACAGTAGCAGGTAATGTAGTGAGATGTAAGCCAGGTCATGCACAGTAGCAGGTAATGTAGTCAGATGTAAGCCAGGTCATGCACAGTAGCAGGTAATGTAGTCAGATGTAAGCCAGGTCATGCACAGTAGCAGGTAGTCAGATGTCAGCCAGGTCATGCACAGTAGCAGGTACTGTAGTCAGATGTAAGCCAGGGCATGCACAGTAGCAGGTACTGTAGTCAGATGTCAGCCAGGTCATGCACAGTAGCAGGTACTGTAGTCAGATGTCAGCCAGGTCATGCACAGTAGCAGGTACTGTAGACAGATGTTTGCCAGGGCATGCACAGTAGCAGGTAGTCAGATGTAAGCCAGGTCATGCACAGTAGCAGGTACTGTAGTCAGATGTCAGCCAGGTCATGCACAGTAGCAGGTACTGTAGACAGATGTTTGCCACGGCATGCACAGTAGCAGGTAGTCAGATGTAAGCCAGGTCATGCACAGTAGCAGGTAATGTAGTCAGATGTAAGCCAGGTCATGCACAGTAGCAGGTAGTCAGATGTAAGCCAGGTCATGCACAGTAGCAGGTAATGTAGTCAGATGTAAGCCAGGTCATGCACAGTAGCAGGTAATGTAGTCAGATGTAAGCCAGGTCATGCACAGTAGCAGGTAATGTAGTGAGATGTAAGCCAGGTCATGCACAGTAGCAGGTAATGTAGTCAGATGTAAGCCAGGTCATGCACAGTAGCAGGTACTGTAGTCAGATGTTTGCCAGGTCATGCACAGTAGCAGGTAATGTAGTCAGATGTAAGCCAGGTCATGCACAGTAGCAGGTAGTCAGATGTAAGCCAGGTCATGCACAGTAGCAGGTAATGTAGTGAGATGTAAGCCAGGTCATGCACAGTAGCAGGTAATGTAGTCAGATGTAAGCCAGGTCATGCACAGTAGCAGGTAATGTAGTCAGATGTAAGCCAGGTCATGCACAGTAGCAGGCAGTCAGATATAAGCCAGGTCATGCACAGTAGCAGGTAGTCAGATGTCAGCCAGGTCATGCACAGTAGCAGGTAATGTAGTCAGATGTAAGCCAGGTCATGCACAGTAGCAGGTACTGTAGTCAGATGTTTGCCAGGGCATGCACAGTAGCAGGTAGTCAGATGTAAGCCAGGTCATGCACAGTAGCAGGTACTGTAGTCAGATGTCAGCCAGGTCATGCACAGTAGCAGGTACTGTAGTCAGATGTTTGCCAGGGCATGCACAGTAGCAGGTAGTCAGATGTAAGCCAGGTCATGCACAGTAGCAGGTAGTCAGATGTCAGCCAGGTCATGCACAGTAGCAGGTACTGTAGTCAGATGTTTGCCAGGGCATGCACAGTAGCAGGTAGTCAGATGTAAGCCAGGTCATGCACAGTAGCAGGTACTGTAGTCAGATGTCAGCCAGGTCATGCACAGTAGCAGGTACTGTAGACAGATGTTTGCCACGGCATGCACAGTAGCAGGTAGTCAGATGTAAGCCAGGTCATGCACAGTAGCAGGTAATGTAGTCAGATGTAAGCCAGGTCATGCACAGTAGCAGGTAGTCAGATGTAAGCCAGGTCATGCACAGTAGCAGGTAATGTAGTCAGATGTAAGCCAGGTCATGCACAGTAGCAGGTAATGTAGTCAGATGTAAGCCAGGTCATGCACAGTAGCAGGTAATGTAGTCAGATGTAAGCCAGGTCATGCACAGTAGCAGGTAATGTAGTCAGATGTAAGCCAGGTCATGCACAGTAGCAGGTAATGTAGTGAGATGTAAGCCAGGTCATGCACAGTAGCAGGTAATGTAGTCAGATGTAAGCCAGGTCATGCACAGTAGCAGGTACTGTAGACAGATGTTTGCCACGGCATGCACAGTAGCAGGTAGTCAGATGTAAGCCAGGTCATGCACAGTAGCAGGTAATGTAGTCAGATGTAAGCCAGGTCATGCACAGTAGCAGGTAATGTAGTGAGATGTAAGCCAGGTCATGCACAGTAGCAGGTAATGTAGTCAGATGTAAGCCAGGTCATGCACAGTAGCAGGTAATGTAGTGAGATGTAAGCCAGGTCATGCACAGTAGCAGGCAGTCAGATATAAGCCAGGTCATGCACAGTAGCAGGTAGTCAGATGTCAGCCAGGTCATGCACAGTAGCAGGTAATGTAGTCAGATGTAAGCCAGGTCATGCACAGTAGCAGGTACTGTAGTCAGATGTTTGCCAGGGCATGCACAGTAGCAGGTAGTCAGATGTAAGCCAGGTCATGCACAGTAGCAGGTACTGTAGTCAGATGTCAGCCAGGTCATGCACAGTAGCAGGTACTGTAGTCAGATGTTTGCCAGGGCATGCACAGTAGCAGGTAGTCAGATGTAAGCCAGGTCATGCACAGTAGCAGGTAGTCAGATGTCAGCCAGGTCATGCACAGTAGCAGGTACTGTAGTCAGATGTTTGCCAGGGCATGCACAGTAGCAGGTAGTCAGATGTAAGCCAGGTCATGCACAGTAGCAGGTACTGTAGTCAGATGTCAGCCAGGTCATGCACAGTAGCAGGTACTGTAGACAGATGTTTGCCACGGCATGCACAGTAGCAGGTAGTCAGATGTAAGCCAGGTCATGCACAGTAGCAGGTAATGTAGTCAGATGTAAGCCAGGTCATGCACAGTAGCAGGTAGTCAGATGTAAGCCAGGTCATGCACAGTAGCAGGTAATGTAGTCAGATGTAAGCCAGGTCATGCACAGTAGCAGGTAATGTAGTCAGATGTAAGCCAGGTCATGCACAGTAGCAGGTAGTCAGATGTAAGTCAGGTCATGCACAGTAGCAGGTAATGTAGTCAGATGTAAGCCAGGTCATGCACAGTAGCAGGTAATGTAGTCAGATGTAAGCCAGGTCATGCACAGTAGCAGGTAATGTAGTCAGATGTAAGCCAGGTCATGCACAGTAGCAGGTAATGTAGTCAGATGTAAGCCAGGTCATGCACAGTAGCAGGTAATGTAGTGAGATGTAAGCCAGGTCATGCACAGTAGCAGGTAATGTAGTCAGATGTAAGCCAGGTCATGCACAGTAGCAGGTACTGTAGACAGATGTTTGCCACGGCATGCACAGTAGCAGGTAGTCAGATGTAAGCCAGGTCATGCACAGTAGCAGGTAATGTAGTCAGATGTAAGCCAGGTCATGCACAGTAGCAGGTAATGTAGTGAGATGTAAGCCAGGTCATGCACAGTAGCAGGTAATGTAGTCAGATGTAAGCCAGGTCATGCACAGTAGCAGGTAATGTAGTGAGATGTAAGCCAGGTCATGCACAGTAGCAGGTAATGTAGTGAGATGTAAGCCAGGTCATGCACAGTAGCAGGCAGTCAGATATAAGCCAGGTCATGCACAGTAGCAGGTAGTCAGATGTCAGCCAAGTCATGCACAGTAGCAGGTAATGTAGTCAGATGTAAGCCAGGTCATGCACAGTAGCAGGTACTGTAGTCAGATGTTTGCCAGGGCATGCACAGTAGCAGGTAGTCAGATGTAAGCCAGGTCATGCACAGTAGCAGGTACTGTAGTCAGATGTCAGCCAGGTCATGCACAGTAGCAGGTACTGTAGTCAGATGTTTGCCAGGGCATGCACAGTAGCAGGTAGTCAGATGTAAGCCAGGTCATGCACAGTAGCAGGTAGTCAGATGTCAGCCAGGTCATGCACAGTAGCAGGTACTGTAGTCAGATGTTTGCCAGGGCATGCACAGTAGAAGGTAGTCAGATGTAAGCCAGGTCATGCACAGTAGCAGGTACTGTAGTCAGATGTCAGCCAGGTCATGCACAGTAGCAGGTACTGTAGACAGATGTTTGCCACGGCATGCACAGTAGCAGGTAGTCAGATGTAAGCCAGGTCATGCACAGTAGCAGGTAATGTAGTCAGATGTAAGCCAGGTCATGCACAGTAGCAGGTAGTCAGATGTAAGCCAGGTCATGCACAGTAGCAGGTAATGTAGTCAGATGTAAGCCAGGTCATGCACAGTAGCAGGTAATGTAGTCAGATGTAAGCCAGGTCATGCACAGTAGCAGGTAATGTAGTCAGATGTAAGCCAGGTCATGCACAGTAGCAGGTAATGTAGTGAGATGTAAGCCAGGTCATGCACAGTAGCAGGTAATGTAGTCAGATGTAAGCCAGGTCATGCACAGTAGCAGGTACTGTAGACAGATGTTTGCCACGGCATGCACAGTAGCAGGTAGTCAGATGTAAGCCAGGTCATGCACAGTAGCAGGTAATGTAGTCAGATGTAAGCCAGGTCATGCACAGTAGCAGGTAATGTAGTGAGATGTAAGCCAGGTCATGCACAGTAGCAGGTAATGTAGTCAGATGTAAGCCAGGTCATGCACAGTAGCAGGTAATGTAGTGAGATGTAAGCCAGGTCATGCACAGTAGCAGGCAGTCAGATATAAGCCAGGTCATGCACAGTAGCAGGTAGTCAGATGTCAGCCAGGTCATGCACAGTAGCAGGTAATGTAGTCAGATGTAAGCCAGGTCATGCACAGTAGCAGGTACTGTAGTCAGATGTTTGCCAGGGCATGCACAGTAGCAGGTAGTCAGATGTAAGCCAGGTCATGCACAGTAGCAGGTACTGTAGTCAGATGTCAGCCAGGTCATGCACAGTAGCAGGTACTGTAGTCAGATGTTTGCCAGGGCATGCACAGTAGCAGGTAGTCAGATGTAAGCCAGGTCATGCACAGTAGCAGGTAGTCAGATGTCAGCCAGGTCATGCACAGTAGCAGGTACTGTAGTCAGATGTTTGCCAGGGCATGCACAGTAGCAGGTAGTCAGATGTAAGCCAGGTCATGCACAGTAGCAGGTACTGTAGTCAGATGTCAGCCAGGTCATGCACAGTAGCAGGTACTGTAGACAGATGTTTGCCACGGCATGCACAGTAGCAGGTAGTCAGATGTAAGCCAGGTCATGCACAGTAGCAGGTAATATAGTCAGATGTAAGCCAGGTCATGCACAGTAGCAGGTAGTCAGATGTAAGCCAGGTCATGCACAGTAGCAGGTAATGTAGTCAGATGTAAGCCAGGTCATGCACAGTAGCAGGTAATGTAGTCAGATGTAAGCCAGGTCATGCACAGTAGCAGGTAATGTAGTCAGATGTAAGCCAGGTCATGCACAGTAGCAGGTAATGTAGTCAGATGTAAGCCAGGTCATGCACAGTAGCAGGTAATGTAGTGAGATGTAAGCCAGGTCATGCACAGTAGCAGGTAATGTAGTCAGATGTAAGCCAGGTCATGCACAGTAGCAGGTACTGTAGACAGATGTAAGCCAGGTCATGCACAGTAGCAGGTAGTCAGATGTAAGCCAGGTCATGCACAGTAGCAGGTAATGTAGTCAGATGTAAGCCAGGTCATGCACAGTAGCAGGTAGTCAGATGTCAGCCAGGTCATGCACAGTAGCAGGTAATGTAGTCAGATGTAAGCCAGGTCATGCACAGTAGCAGGTAATGTAGTCAGATGTAAGCCAGGTCATGCACAGTAGCAGGTAGTCAGATGTAAGCCAGGTCATGCACAGTAGCAGGTAATGTAGTCAGATGTAAGCCAGGTCATGCACAGTAGCAGGTAATGTAGTCAGATGTAAGCCAGGTCATGCACAGTAGCAGGTAATGTAGTCAGATGTAAGCCAGGTCATGCACAGTAGCAGGTAATGTAGTGAGATGTAAGCCAGGTCATGCACAGTAGCAGGTAATGTAGTCAGATGTAAGCCAGGTCATGCACAGTAGCAGGTACTGTAGACAGATGTTTGCCACGGCATGCACAGTAGCAGGTAGTCAGATGTAAGCCAGGTCATGCACAGTAGCAGGTAATGTAGTCAGATGTAAGCCAGGTCATGCACAGTAGCAGGTAATGTAGTGAGATGTAAGCCAGGTCATGCACAGTAGCAGGTAATGTAGTCAGATGTAAGCCAGGTCATGCACAGTAGCAGGTAATGTAGTGAGATGTAAGCCAGGTCATGCACAGTAGCAGGCAGTCAGATATAAGCCAGGTCATGCACAGTAGCAGGTAGTCAGATGTCAGCCAGGTCATGCACAGTAGCAGGTAATGTAGTCAGATGTAAGCCAGGTCATGCACAGTAGCAGGTACTGTAGTCAGATGTTTGCCAGGGCATGCACAGTAGCAGGTAGTCAGATGTAAGCCAGGTCATGCACAGTAGCAGGTACTGTAGTCAGATGTCAGCCAGGTCATGCACAGTAGCAGGTACTGTAGTCAGATGTAAGCCAGGTCATGCACAGTAGCAGGTAGTCAGATGTCAGCCAGGTCATGCACAGTAGCAGGTAATGTAGTCAGATGTTTGCCAGGGCATGCACAGTAGCAGGTAGTCAGATGTAAGCCAGGTCATGCACAGTAGCAGGTACTGTAGTCAGATGTCAGCCAGGTCATGCACAGTAGCAGGTACTGTAGACAGATGTTTGCCACGGCATGCACAGTAGCAGGTAGTCAGATGTAAGCCAGGTCATGCACAGTAGCAGGTAATGTAGTCAGATGTAAGCCAGGTCATGCACAGTAGCAGGTAGTCAGATGTAAGCCAGGTCATGCACAGTAGCAGGTAATGTAGTCAGATGTAAGCCAGGTCATGCACAGTAGCAGGTAATGTAGTCAGATGTAAGCCAGGTCATGCACAGTAGCAGGTAATGTAGTCAGATGTAAGCCAGGTCATGCACAGTAGCAGGTAATGTAGTCAGATGTAAGCCAGGTCATGCACAGTAGCAGGTAATGTAGTGAGATGTAAGCCAGGTCATGCACAGTAGCAGGTAATGTAGTCAGATGTAAGCCAGGTCATGCACAGTAGCAGGTACTGTAGACAGATGTAAGCCAGGTCATGCACAGTAGCAGGTAGTCAGATGTCAGCCAGGTCATGCACAGTAGCAGGTAATGTAGTCAGATGTAAGCCAGGTCATGCACAGTAGCAGGTAATGTAGTCAGATGTAAGCCAGGTCATGCACAGTAGCAGGTACTGTAGTCAGATGTTTGCCAGGTCATGCACAGTAGCAGGTAATGTAGTCAGATGTCAGCCAGGTCATGCACAGTAGCAGGTACTGTAGTCAGATGTAAGCCAGGTCATGCACAGTAGCAGGTAGTCAGATGTAAGCCAGGTCATGCACAGTAGCAGGTAATGTAGTCAGATGTAAGCCAGGTCATGCACAGTAGCAGGTACTGTAGACAGATGTTTGCCACGGCATGCACAGTAGCAGGTAGTCAGATGTCAGCCAGGTCATGCACAGTAGCAGGTACTGTAGTCAGATGTTTGCCAGGTCATGCACAGTAGCAGGTAATGTAGTCAGATGTCAGCCAGGTCATGCACAGTAGCAGGTACTGTAGTCAGATGTCAGCCAGGTCATGCACAGTAGCAGGTACTGTAGTCAGATGTAAGCCAGGTCATGCACAGTAGCAGGTACTGTAGTCAGATGTTTGCCAGGGCATGCACAGTAGCAGGTAGTCAGATGTAAGCCAGGTCATGCACAGTAGCAGGTACTGTAGTCAGATGTAAGCCAGGTCATGCACAGTAGCAGGTACTGTAGTCAGATGTTTGCCAGGGCATGCACAGTAGCAGGTAGTCAGATGTAAACGTGGTAATACACAGTACACACATCTTTCTCAGAGCCCTCCCTGCCAGCATATACTTGTCCCCCCCCATTCTTTACAAAAAACATATACAGAAGGTCTATGCCATCACACCTACCAGCAACCATTTACTGCACTGACTGCTGATGATAAAGTCAGAGCAATCAGATCAGGTATTTAGGTCATGATAAAAAAGCAGGGAAATCTCCTTAACACAATCTGCTACTGTATATACTCTGGTTAATATGTAATATAAAAAAACACCAAAGGACTCTAAATCAACAGTTATATGATTATATAAAGTTAGTTGTCAGCCAATTTCAAAAAGCAGGAAAGAAGAATATCTATAAAAAATAGCACACAATGGGGTCGATTCAGTTCAGCAACTTATGAATAGCGCCGGGAATTAGCTCCCAACGCTATTCAATTCAGCTGCTAGTGACCCGCAATTGTCGGGAATTCTTCTCTCATCCCCGGGGGATGAGAGAAGAAACCCGACAAAAGTGCTGCCTCGCGGCCGGCGCGAGGCTGTTTCTGTCGGGAATCAGCCTCGCGCCGGGGGGTTAAGTCGGATAATGCCCGTTCTCCCGACAATTCAACCTGTTTAGTCGGCGAGAACGGGCCATCGCCAACTTAACTGGAGCTGAATTGAATAGCGTCGGGAGCTAATTCCCGGCGCTATTCATAAGTTGCCGAATTGAATCGACCCCAATAAAACAAGGAAGTTACGTGAGTAACATCACCCTCCATTAGAAAGACAGGCTTTCATCTGCACCAGAAAACGAGCAATTTTTGGCTACCGTAATACAGCTGGAGATATGCGCAGCCAAACATCGTGACGGTAGATCATGGAAAATGTAACCTCCACTTATCTATATGTGTTGTGTTATAAAAAGTTAAATATAAAGATACATACTGATATGATGATTAGTATTATTAATATTATTATTATTTATAAAGCAGATGTACAGTATCTTATTTGGATGGATGGATAAAATGTAGTAATCACATTATTATCTTCCATTCGCTTGAGGCTCTATATAAAAAATTATTAACAGCAGGCATTGAAAGAGAAGGGCGGTCCTCCATATGTAAATGCCACTCAGTCCTTGACAAATGTGCTAATTTATTTTGCGGAAGTTATAGCATGTACACTGCAGCTTATTACAATGGCCATACAATCAAGGTTGATGTGCTACTGTATAGAATATAATGTGGACAGATGTGCATGCAAGCCAGTATCAGTTCTCTGTTATTAATTGTAGATCATGAACACATATATATGGTATTTTACACCAAGAAATTCCGGGGTTTTTTTCCCCACTGCTTCTCTGGCCCATCGCAGAGGCAAACGTTGAAGTCGTAAGGGGTCAGTGGTGGAACTTGTGCCAGTGCAAGCAGTGCATTGCACTGAGGCCCTGCGTGATAAAGGGGCCCAGACTCATTGTATGCCGCCGTCACCGCTGTGCTGCCCGCCGCCAGTGTGTGTGTGTGTGCACCGCAGCACTGCCCGACGGTGTCCAGGACTCAGCAGGATCAGTAGGAGGTGGCGCTCTCCTCTCTCCACTGCGGCTGTCTAGGTATGGGTCGTTGGGTCGACCCAACTTAGGTCAACAGTCATTAGATCAACCACTATAGGTAGACATGCATTAGGTCAACAGGTACACTAGGTAGACATGGTCATTAGGTCGACATGTGCTAGGTCGACAGTTCAAAAGGTCGACATGAGTTTTTGGGCTTTTTTTGGTGTCGTTTTCTTTGTAAAGTGACAGGGACCCCAATTAGTACCACGTCCCCTCGCATGGCTCGCTTTGCTCACCATGCTTCGGGCAAGGAGCCTCGCTCCGCTACCGTTGCGCTCGGCACAGGTTACTGGTCCCAATTGTAGTCCATGTGGATCGTAAAGTATGAAAAAGTCCAAAAAATTAACAAAAATGTGATAAACTCATGTCGACCTTTTGACCTGTCGACCTAGTGCAGGAGGAGCGATGGGAGCTCTGGTGGTGTTCGGACGCACTGAAGCATTAGCTGCAGCCAGCCATTCCAGAAACCATGTAAAGTCTGTTTTAGGATTGGATTGGAGTGGAAAGGGGTGGAGGGGCATTTGGAGGTGTGCTGTTATCAGTGTGTGTGTTCAGCTGTGTGTGAGGTGTGCCATTATCAGTGTGTGTGTGTGTGTGTGTGTGTGTGTGTGTGTGTGTGTGTGTATGTGTGTGTGTGTGTATGTGTGTGTGTGTATACAGTATATTAGACCAGATGGCGCCACTCTGAGGTTTGTACTGTACAATAATGCAAAAATGTGCTTTTTATTTCAATGTTTGGGGCCCATGCCTGTCATCAGGAAGATAACTACAAACAGTGCTGTTTATTATACATACAGATATACATCCACATAATTACCTGATTAGCCACACCTGGACTCGTCCTCCATTTGAGCATCTCCGGTCGGCTGTGCTGCAGGAACGTAACTCCGTGCCACCGGTGACATTATCAGGAAGTGCTTATCCTCCGGACCAATCAGGTGTCATGTGTAGTAAATATATGTATATTTAGTTTAGGGTGTAACCGCGTTGCTATATATATATATATATATATAAAAAAACAGCACTGTTTGCGTATGTGCTTATGTCTTCCTGATGACTGGCATGGGCCCAAAAAGTTAAAATAAAAAGCAAATTTTTTGCATTATTCTACAAGCCTCCGAGTACCGCCATCTGGTCTGATATATTGGGACACAAATCCCCTGGAGCTACTAGTGCCAGATTCTTGCATTCAGTACAACATGGACTTAAGTAATACCCATCTCAAACATTGGAGACATCTAGGGGGTGACTCCGAGTTGATCGTAGCTGTGCTAAATTTAGCACAGCTACGATCATCTTACCAGACATGTGGGGGGACGCCCAGCATGTGGCTAGTCCGACCCGCATGTCAGTCCAGTCCCCCTCACACAAGAACAAAAGCAACGCACAGCGGCGATGCTTTTGTACTTGAAGAGTAACTCCCGGCCAGCGCAGCTCCTGCGGCTGGCCGGGAGTTACTCGTCGCTGCCCCGGGTCACAGCGGCTGCATGTAATGTCACGCAGCCGCTGCAGCCCGCCCCCTTATGGTCCGGCCATGCCTGCGTTGGCCGGACCGTGCCCCGAAAATGGCAGCTAAACGCCATCCCCTCCCGCTCACTCCCGCCCAGCGAACGCCTCTTCCTGTCAATCAGGCAGAGGCGATCGCTGGGTAAAGACGGCCTTCAGTCGTCTGGCATGCGCAGTTCCGACCCGATCGCTGCACTGTGAACAACTGCAGCATGTGATCGGGTCGGAATGGCCCCCCTAGTTTGGTGTTGTTATACATTACTTAACTCCATAGAGTGGCGCTACTTTGCTGTGTCCGTGAGGGGGACTCTTGTGATCCTAAGATGTGCACTTGGGCTTTATAATCTTTGTGAAATGCCGGACATTGGGCCCGGGGTAATTCAGACCTGATCATAGTAGAAAATTTGTTAGCAGTTGGGCAAAACCATTTTCACTGCAGCTGTGGCAGATATAACATGTGCAGAGAGAGTTAGGTTTGGGTGGGTTATTTTGTTTCTGTGCAGAGTAAATACTGGCTGCTTTATTTTTACACTGCAATTTAGATTTCAGTTTGAACACACCCCACCCAAATCTAACTCTCTCTGCACATGTTATATCTGCCCCCCCTGCAGTGCACATGGTTTTGGCCAACTGCTAACAAATTTGCTGCTACGATCAGGTCTGAATTACCCACAGTATCTTTATATATATTTTTTATGAGATTGATGGATGGGGTCACTAGTGCTATCTGTAGTTTATGGCATCACTAATGCTGTCTGTAGTATATGGGAGTCACTAGTGCTGTCAGTAGTATATGGGGTCACTAGTGCTATCTGTAGTATATGGCATCACTAATGCTGTCTGTAGTATATGGGAGTCACTAGTGCTGTCTGTAGTATTTGGGGTCACTAGTGCTATCTGTAGTATATGGGGGTCACTAGTGCTGTCTGTAGTATATATTGGTCACTGATGTTATCTGTAGTGTATATCGGTCACTAATGCTGGCTGTAGTATATGGTTCCCTCTCCTCCCCACATTTCCCAGAGTCCCTAGTACTTTATCTCTGAAGCGGTCCTTCTCTTAACACTAAAACCAGGATCTGACGTCACAATCTTATAACAAGTGCGAAAAAATCAGGGTGGACAGGAAGAGTTGCCCTTCAATTGCTGCAGCTCTGGTGTGGGCCCAGGTAAGTAAAGACCCTACAGAATCTAAGCTCAACCCATTTACACTTCTCCTGTGCCATCCGACCCATTCCCTATGTACACAGCACACACTCCATACAGGGTATCAGTATTATTTATGTACAATGCAAAATAGTTTTCAATCAAATCAGGATTATCCTGATTTGATTGAAGACTATTATGCAGTGTACATGAATAATACTGATACCCTGTGTGCCGCTAGGACTTGCCCTCTTCCCTGCGAGGCAATGCCCTTTTTTGGGCGCAAGCCTTCAGCGCACAAAAAGACCATGGTTTGGGGTTGGAGTTGGGGGCACACAGCAAGTTGTTGCACATGGGTCCACCACTCTAGTTACGCCACTGTAAGGTTTGATAATGTTTCTTTCACTTGCAGTCATTCCCATTGAAGTACATGGGAGAGCGCAGATTGACTGAGAGAGTATGGTAGAAGTACTCTTAACCAATCATTACGTGTTATTTCAGGTTAGGCACTGTGCCAGTGCTGTGATCAGGTTTGCACGTTTTAATATTCTGAAGACATACGGTGGTCTATTCATGAAGCTGTGAAAAGTGTGGAGAAGTGAGCCAGTGGAGAAGTTGTCCATGGCAACCAATCAGCTGCTACGTATAATTTTATAGAATGCATTTAAAAATGTTACCTCAACACTGATTGGTTGCACTGGGCAACTTTTGCACTGGCACCCTTCTCCACTCTATTCACTGTTTCATGAATAGACAGAATGGACTACTACATGGACCCAAGAGAATCCAATCAAAATTTTTGTAAAGTAACAATTTTGCAATATGTATTTTTACCATTAACCCCACTAAGGATGCAAGGAATATTACTAGGCTTTTAGCTCAGTATTGGTTGAGTCCTAGGAGGGGTCTGACTTTCTAAGGATTTCCAGCCCTGGGCTGACCAGTTTGGAGCTGGTCTTACAGTATAACAGAGAGACCCCATGCTGCGTGCACTCCTGCTACAGAGTAAACCTACAGCTGGTTCACCCTGGTACTTGTTAGTGGACAATCAGTGGGACCCCTCAATTTTTCAGTACCATACCAGGCTGAGAGGTCAGGGGCTGGTTACTGATTTGGGAGAGGAACCTCACACATATTTCTTTCAACTTTAACACTTTCTTTACTATTTAACTTAATGAAGCCTGCACATCAGTATGCTTCTGTGTGGGGGGTTTGCCATCAGTTTGTAACTATTAGTTGCCGTTAGTTTTGAATTGAAAGATCAAAACCGATGGCATTTAGAGCTGCAAAACCTTTAATAAATGTATCCCTAAGTATAGTACTAGCAGTGTAACTGGTGTCACCTCCAAAACATATATATCTATGACTGGAAATAACAACAGAGAGGCTGAAAAATAAAAATAGTGTTCACAGAGGAATCCAGAGGGTGTCCTTCAGTAACATTTTCTAAATCATCTGAGAATGTTGGGATGAGTAGTACTGAGGAAGATTTAGAAATAGAGGGTGGAGACTGGAGATTCTGGATGGCAGTCGAAATTCCGTATTTCACCGCCTTCAGTATCCTGGCAGCTGGGATCCCTGCAGCTGGAAAAATTATTGCCTCCCTTTTCAGCCTAATCATACAAATGGTTCATCCCACAAAGTGATATCACATGCAATTAGCAGCCCAGTAACAGCTCCCAGCAGCATGGTTACATTCCTCATGCAATCTTCACCCCAACATCCTCATTATTGTCATCCTCGGGAACACCAGATTAAGTGCAATCTGACTCATGTAATGCAATCCACAATTCCTTAGAAGAATATATGGATGTTAGAGCAGCTACCATCTAAGAAGAAGAAGAAGAAGAAGAAGAAGAGTAAGCCTAGTTTCCATCAATTGTCTGTCAAACAATGGTTTGAAAGGGAAAGCAAATATGACAGCCATCAACCCATTCACCAAAGCCATAACAGCTATGTTGGCACTTGATCTTCACCCAATATCTGCAATGAACACAACAGGATTCAGCTGATTGGTAGAGGTCATGTTCCCATGCCACCAAATTCCATGTCTTTTCCATCTCTCTGAAACAGCAATGCCAAAGCTATACAGAGAAGTCAAAGCCAAAGTAATTTCTTCCCTTAAAAATAATATTATGCCCACTATCCACCTAACTATGAATGTGTGGACAAGAGACACTGGTCAAAAAAAAAAAAAAAATACTACAGGTCCATGACAGGTCCACTGCATTGCCATCAGTAGCAGCACCAAAAGTATCATCATGATCATCATGTTCATCATCATACTCATTCTGTAAGCACAGTAGTGCTAGTCCACAACGCCAAGCAGCTTTATGTATTGATGGCTTCACACATACTTGTGTAAACCTGTTGCATAACCTTTGTAATGTTATAATCAAATGGCTGACCCTACTATTACTCTCCTCTGGGTTTCTCATATCTGATAAAAGAAGGCAACATTGTCCATGCAATTCTAGTGGGCAATTTTAAACACATTCTGTGCTTTTCCCAAAAAATAAACTTTGTGGTTCAGAACAAGTCTGTACATGAGATCTCTCCATGGCCTGTAAAATGTTGGGGCATTTTCAGCATCCCTCAATGGTCTGTAGAGAATTGCACCATCTGAAAAAAAGAAAAAAAAATGACTGGCCATGTCATCAGCTACAGCAAGAAGTATTAAAGAAGTGGAATTCCATACCTTATATGCTTCAGTGACTGGAGAAACAGTAGCACACCATCAAGAGCTATACACCTAACCATGATATAGGGAGAGGGGGAACTTACTGCAACACTATGGAGAATCCTTTTAGTTGTGTGCAAGCTACTAAAGCCATTTGCAAGTGTAACAAACCAAGTGAGTTGTGACTTTGCAAGCTTGAGTCAAATCATACCAAGGCCATTTCTAGTCAATTGGCGACCAGTGTGAACTTGAAAAGAAAGCATCCCCACTTCTCCTGGCTGCCGGCGTCTCAGCACGATCCCAGCACTTCCGGCTAGTGCTGTGAGCGTCTTTTTCCATTCCCTGTTACTAGAAGTTGAGTAGGACCTCTAGCATGTCTCCTCCCAGGTGGCAGCCATTTTGTCAGGGACATTTTTAGCTGTAGTACACATGGATGGTTAGTCCGCATGTAACACAGCTGCAGATAGTGGCCGCAGCACACAGTGAGATTGCACCTTTTGCCCGGCCCTAGAAACGACCCTGGTCAGTACACTACTCAACTCAAATATAGTACACTACTCAAAAATCATTTAGAGAAGCTGAAGGAAGTATGTTTGACTATTAGATCAATGGGGTATATTTACTAAAATTCGTATTTTTCCGAATGAGGTTAAAGTTCAAACACGAATGACATCGAAAGTGTAAATTTGCAACTTTTTGAATTTATTACGACTAATTTACTAAGCTGTCGTATTCTGCATTTTCGAATTTTCCGATGTCGATGTCATTCGTATTTTTTGGCAGTGTTTTACGGGAGTGAATTGTAAAACACTGCCGACATTAACACAATGAATCTCGTCCGGATCTGTGAGATCCGTGCTGGGCTTCATTGTGCACCTTTCGTAGAAAAAAAGAACATTTTTAAAATAAAATAAAAAATGCGTGGGATCCCCATCCTAAACAAAACCAGCCTCGGGCTCTTTGAGCCGGTCCTGGTTCACAAAATGTTGGGGGGAAAATGACCGGGGTTCCCCCATATTTCATAAACCAGCACCGGGCTCTGCGCCTGGTCCTGGTTCCAAAAATACGGGGGACAAAAAGCGTAGGGGTCCCCCGTATTTTTGAAACCAGCACCAGGCTCCACTAGTCAGGTACATAATGCCACAGCCGGGGGACACTTTTATATTGGTCCCTGCGGCCCTGGCATTACATACCCAACTAGTCACCCCTGGCCGGGGTACCCTGGATGAGTGGGAACCCCTTAAATCAAGGGGTCCCCCCCTCCAGCCACCCAAGGGCCAGGGGTGAAGCCCGAGGCTGTCCCCCCATCCAAGGGCGGCGGATGGGGGGCTGATAGCCTTTTGTGAAAATGTGAATATTGTTTTTAGTAGCAGTACTACAAGTCACAGCAAACCTCCCACGCAAGCTGGTACTTGGAGAACCACAAGTACCAGCATGCGGTGGCAAACCGGGCCCGCTGGTACCTGTAGTACTACTACTAACAAAAAACCCCCAAAAAAACAGGACACACACATCGTGAAAGTATCATTTCCCCCCAAAAAATTTTGTGAACCAGGACCGGCTCAAAGAGCCCGAGGCTGGTTTTGTTTAGTGGGGGGACCCCACGCATTTTTTTCCAGCAAATTTAACACAATCCAACCCATTCCCACTGATAAACATGCCCGGATCTCATGGATCCGTGCATGCCTATCAGAACACGGTAAAAAAAAGTAGGTCTGTTTTATTTTAGCATTTTTCTACGAATTGTATTTTTTCACGGCAGTGTTTGGCTATTGCACGCAGTGTTTGTGAATCACACTTTTTAGTAAATTACCGAGTTCTACCAAATAACAGGCGTATTTGACCGATGGTGTATTCAGTAGTAATTTTTTTCTTTGACTTCTAAAAAAATACGAATGCCCTCATTACTGCCGTGATTTGAGTTTAGTAAATTCCCGACATGACACTTTGAAGAAAAAACACCATCTCAGTCAAAATCGGGAGCTTAGTAAATTTCCCCCAATATCTTCATTCCTCTCACTATGTATTTTTTTCCGAATAACCAAGATCTTAAGACATGTAAAAAAAAATATATATCTTATGAATTAGCTTTTAGTAGTGCTGGTATTAGTGACAATAATAATAATAATAATAATAATAATAATAATAATAATAATATTAAAAAAAATGTCCACAGAGATACAGTATACAGACAATGAATATGAAAGGTTTTTGTTACAACATCTTGCAGGATTAAATTAAATGCCCAAAATTAACAGTGACAACTCTACCACATCTCATTGTGTCAATTTTTTGAATGGTGGAGGAAAACTGTAACACAAATTAGCATTACAGAGTGTCCATTAAAAGTTTGGGAGGGAAAGAAGGAAATTTGGAACAGCTTGCACACACTAGCTGGGCAGTACATAAACTGCCACCCTCCAATGTGTATGCTGAAAGAAGGAACATTGTAAGTAACTGAGATATAAGGCTACAACCCAAAAATCTAAAGAAATTGGTGTTCATCAAAATTAACTACAAATTGTTTAAGGAACACCATAGTCATCCTTCAAAAACTAGGTATGCATATCTAGATTACAGTGGGAGTATATTGGGGGAAGATGATTATCCTCTTGACATAAACTATAAGCCAGATGATGCCTATGACAATGATAATAACATTTTCAATATCAACATTGATAAAGATTCTATTTTTAGTTAAAACAATTATAGGATATCAATTAACTTTATTTTGTTACACCTAGAAACAAGAAGATAAAAAAAGTAATGTTAAAATTATTTTATATTTCTTTTGTAGAGGCCCAAAAAGAAACCAAACACTGGCCCAGATTTATCAAGCATTGGAGAGTGATAAATAGCATGGTGACAAAGGGGTCATTCCGAGTTGATCGTAGCTGTGCTAAATTTAGCACAGCTACGATCAGGCACTCAGACATGCGGGCAGATGCCCAGCACAGGGATAGTCCACCCCGTATGCCAGTGCCGCCCCCCCCCCCCCCCGCAGAAATTCAAAAGCATCGCACAGTGGTGATGCTTTTGCATTTGAGGAGTAACTCCCGGCCAGCGCAGCTCCTGCGGCTGTCCGGGAGAACCTCCTCGCTGCCCGGGTCGCAGCGGCTGCGTGTGACGTCACGCAGCCGCCGCAGCCCGCCCCTCCAACGGTCCAGCCACGCCTGCGTT
Source organism: Pseudophryne corroboree (assembly GCF_028390025.1). Lineage (NCBI taxonomy): Eukaryota > Metazoa > Chordata > Amphibia > Anura > Myobatrachidae > Pseudophryne > Pseudophryne corroboree. The sequence goes on from NC_086447.1 coordinate 146,224,687, forward strand.
GGCCGGACCGCGCCCCCTAAACCAGCCCCCTCCCGCCCAGTGACCACCTCTGCCTGTCAATCAGGCAGAGGCGATCGCTAGGCAACGACGGCCTTCGGCATTCTGGCATGCACACTACTGACCTGATCGCACTGCTGTGATAAACTGCAGTGTGCGATCGGGTCAGAATGACCCCCAAAGTACCAACCGATCAGCTCCTGTCATTTTTCAAACTCTGTGACATGTCATTTAAGAGCTGATTGGTTGGTACTTAATCACTGTGCTATAATCACTCTCCCAGGCTTGATAAATGGGGGCAACTGACTGTAATCCTAAAAATATCCATCCCCTCTGTTGCAGCAGAAGTGACAAACCCCATCAACTGGATATTACTTTATAAGTTTGCTTGTTAGTACTTGGAGGTATACATTTTAAAAATTTTCTTGTTCTGTGCAGTTATATATTAAAATTTCTTCTTTTTTATTGTGAGTGTTAGATTTTTAAATAACATTAAAAATAAATGATAAATATAAATAATATAAATGAAGGCTGCATGATGCTCATATAATGCTTTCCAGAACCATGTCTGGCAGCACCCTGACCACCTCGGGGGGCATCAAGGGTGAGGGGGGGGGGGGTGCTTAGGATGCTAACAACCAAGTCTCTGTAGAGCATTGCATTGTTGGAAATATGTGTGTACTGGCTTGAGGATGTAGTAGAGTTTCTGTACACATCAATGGAGGCCTTACAACTACATACCTGTGGAGTGGTTTTATTGATGATAAAGTAGGTACAGCCGTACTCACTGTTATACACACTGGTAACTGAAGCAGAGCTTGAGCATAGCTGGGTGTCATGCAACTAGAGATGAGCGGGTTCGGTTTGTCAAGATACGAACCCCCCCGAACTTCACCTATTTTACACGGTTCCGAGGCAGCCTCGGATCTTCCCGCCTTGCTCGGTTAACCCGAGCGCGCCCAAACGTCATTATCCCACTGTCGGATTCTGGCGAGATTCGTATTATATATAAGGAGCCGCGCGTCGTCACCATTTTCACTCGTGCATTGGAGATGATAGCGAGAGGACGTGGCTGCATTCTCTCAGTTTCTGCGTTCAGTGTGCTGCAAATATCTGTGCTCAGTGTGCTGCAAATATCTACGTTCTCTGCCTGAAAAACGCTCCATATCTGTGCTGCATTGTAGTATATAGTAGGAGGATATTGCAGAATTTTGCTGACCACCAGTATATATATAGCAGTACGGAACAGTAGTCCATTGCTCTACCTCTGTGTCGTCAAGTATACTATCCATCCATACCTGTGCTGCATTTTAGTTGTGTGCAGTATATAGTAGGAGGACAGTGCAGAATTTTGCTGACCACCAGTATATATATATAGCAGTACGGTACAGTAGTCCATTGCTCTACCTCTGTATCGTCAAGTATACTATCCATCCATACTTGTGCTGCATTTTAGTTGTGCGCAGTATATAGTAGGAGGACAGTGCACAATTTTGCTGACCACCAGTATATATATATCAGTACGGTACAGTAGTCCATTGCTCTACCTCTGTGTCGTCAAGTATACTATCCATCCATACCTGTGCTGCATTGTAATTGTGTGCAGTATATAGTAGGAGGACAGTGCAGAATTATGCTGACCATCAGTATATATATATAGCAGTACGGTACAGTAGTCCATTGCTCTATCTCTGTGTCGTCAAGTATACTATCCATCCATACCTGTGCTGCATTTTAGTTGTGCGCAGTATATAGTAGGAGGACAGTGCAGAATTTTGCTGACCACCAGTATATATATAGCAGTATGGTACAGTAGTCCATTGCTCTACCTCTGTGTTGTCAAGTATACTATCCATCCATACCTGTGCTGCATTTTAGTTGTGCGCAGTATATAGTAGGAGGACAGTACAGAATTTTGCTGACCACCAGTATATATATACCAGTATGGTACAGTAGTCCATTGCTCTACCTCTGTGTCGTCAAGTATACTATCCATCCATACCTGTGCTGCATTGTAGTTGTTTGCAGTATATAGTAGGAGGACAGTGCAGAACTTTGCTGACCACCAGTATATATATAGCAGTACGGTACAGTAGTCCATTGCTCTACCTCTGTGTCATCAAGTATGCTATCCATCCATACCTGTGCTGCATTTTAGTTGTGTGCAATATATAGTAGGAGGACAGTGCAGAATTTTGCTGACCACCAGTATACATATAGCAGTACGGTACAGTAGTCCATTGCTCTACCTCTATGTCGTCAAGTATACTATCCATCCATACCTGTGCTGCATTTTAGTTGTGCGCAGTATATAGTAGGAGGACAGTGCAGAATTTTGCTGACCACCAGTATATATATAGCAGTACGTTACAGTAGTCCATTGCTCTACCTCTGTGTCGTCAAGTATACTATCCATCCATACCTGTGCTGAATTTTAGTTGTGTGCAGTATATAGTAGGAGGACAGTGCAGAATTTTGCTGACCACCAGTATATATATAGCAGTATGGTACAGCAGTCCATTGCTCCACCTCTGTGTCGTCAAGTATACTATCCATCCATACCTGTGCTGCATTTTAGTTGTGCACAGTATATAGCAGGAGGACAGTGCAGAATTTTGCAGACCACCAGTATATATATATAGCAGTACGGTACAGTAGTCCATTGCTCTACCTCTGTGTCGTCAAGTATACTATCCATCCATACCTGTGCTGCATTTTAGTTGTGTGCAGTATATAGTAGGAGGACAGTGCAGAATTATGCTGACCACCATTATATATATAGCAGTACGGTACAGTAGTCCATTGCTCTACCTCTGTGTCGTCAAGAATACTATCCATCCATACCTGTGCTGCATTTTAGTTGTGCGCAGTATATAGTAGGAGGACAGTGCAGAATTTTGCTGACCACCAGTATATATATATATATATATATAGCAGTACGGTACAGTAGTCCATTGCTCTACCTCTGTGTCGTCAAGTATACTATCCATCCATACCTGTGCTGCCTTTTAGTTGTGCGTAGTATAACGTAGGAGGACAGTGCAGAATTTTGCTGACCACCAGTATATATATAGCAGTACGGTACAGTAGTCCATTGCTCTACCTCTGTGTCGTCAAGTATACTATCCATCCATACCTGTGCTGCATTTTAGTTGTGCACAGTATATAGTAGGAGGACAGTGCAGAATTTTTCTGACCACCAGTATATATATAGCAGTATGGTACAGTAGTCCATTGCTCTACCTCTGTGTCAACAAGTATACTATCCATCCATACCTGTGCTGCATTTTAGTTGTGTGCAATATATAGTAGGAGGACAGTGCAGAATTTTGCTGACCACCAGTATATATATAGCAGTACGGTACAGTAGTCCATTGCTTTAACTCTGTGTCGTCAAGTATACTATCCATCCATACCTGTGCTGCATTTTAGTTGTGCGCAGTATATAGTAGGAGGACAGTGCAGAATTTTTCTGACCACCAGTATATATATAGCAGTACGGTACAGTAGTCCATTGCTCTACCTCTGTGTCGTCAAGTATACTATCCATCCATACCTGTGCTGCATTTTAGTTGTGCGCAGTATATAGTAGGAGGACAGTGCAGAATTTTTCTGACCACCAGTATATAAATAGCAGTACGGTACAGTAGTCCATTGCTCTACCTCTGTGTCGTCAAGTATACTATCCATCCATACCTGTGCTGCATTTTAGTTGTGCGTAGTATATAGTAGGAGGACAGTGCAGAATTTTGCTGACCACCAGTATATATATATCAGTACGGTACAGTAGTCCATTGCTCTACCTCTGTGTCGTCAAGTATACTATCCATCCATACCTGTGCTGCATTGTAATTGTGCGCAGTATATAGTAGGAGGACAGTGCAGAATTATGCTGACCATCAGTATATATATAGCAGTACGGTACAGTAGTCCATTGCTCTACCTCTGTGTCGTCAAGTATACTATCCATCCATACCTGTGCTGCATTTTAGTTGTGCGCAGTATATAGTAGGAGGACAGTGCAGAATTTTGCTGACCACCAGTATATATATAGCAGTATGGTACGGTAGTCCATTGCTCTACCTCTGTGTCGTCAAGTATACTATCCATCCATACCTGTGCTGCATTTTAGTTGTGCACAGTATATAGTAGGAGGACAGTGCAGAATTTTGCTGACCACCAGTATATATATACCAGTATGGTACAGTAGTCCATTGCTCTACCTCTGTGTCGTCAAGTATACTATCCATCCATACCTGTGCTGCATTGTAGTTGTGTGCAGTATATAGGAGGACAGTGCAGAACTTTGCTGACCACCAGTATATATATAGCAGTACGGTACAGTAGTCCATTGCTCTACCTCTGTGTCGTCAAGTATACTATCCATCCATACCTGTGCTGCATTTTAGTTGTGCACAGTATATAGTAGGAGGACAGTGCAGAATTTTGCTGACCACCAGTATACATATAGCAGTACGGTACAGTAGTCCATTGCTCTACCTCTGTGTCGTCAAGTATACTATCCATCCATACCTGTGCTGCATTTTAGTTGTGCGCAGTATATAGTAGGAGGACAGTGCAGAATTTTGCTGACCACCAGTATATATATAGCAGTACGTTACAGTAGTCCATTGCTCTACCTCTGTGTCGTCAAGTATACTATCCATCCATACCTGTGCTGCATTTTAGTTGTGTGCAGTATATAGTAGGAGGACAGCGCAGAATTTTGCTGACCACCAGTATATATATAGCAGTATGGTATAGCAGTCCATTGCTCTACCTCTGTGTCGTCAAGTATACTATCCATCCATACCTGTGCTGCATTTTAGTTGTGCACAGTATATAGCTGGAGGACAGTGCAGAATTTTGCAGACCACCAGTATATATATAGCAGTACGGTACAGTAGTCCATTGCTCTATCTCTGTGTCGTCAAGTATACTATCCATCCATACCTGTGCTGCATTTTAGTTGTGCACAGTATATAGTAGGAGGACAGTGCAGAATTTTGCTGACCACCAGTATATATATAGCAGTACGGTACAGTAGTCCATTGCTCTACCTCTGTGTCAACAAGTATACTATCCATCCATACCTGTGCGGCATTTTAGTTGTGTGCAATATATAGTAGGAGGACAGTGCAGAATTTTGCTGACCACCAGTATATATATAGCAGTACGGTACAGTAGTCCATTGCTCTACCTCTGTGTCGTCAAGTATACTATCCATCCATACCTGTGCTGCATTTTAGTTGTGCGCAGTATATAGTAGGAGGACAGTGCAGAATTTTGCTGACCACCAGTATATATATAGCAGTACGGTACAGTAGTCCATTGCTCTACCTCTGTGTAGTCAAGTATACTATCCATCCATACCTGAGCTGCATTTTAGTTGTGCGCAGTAAATAGTAGGAGGACACTGCAGAACTTTGCTGACCACCAGTATATATATAGTAGTATGGTACAGTAGTCCATTGCTCTACCTCTGTGTCGTCAAGTATACTATCCATCCATACCTGTGCTGCCATTTTAGTTGTGCGCAGTATATAGTAGGAGGACAGTGCAGAATTTTGCTGACCAACAGTATATACAGGGCCGGTGCAAGGCTTCTCGGCACCCTAGGCAAACTTCTGCCTACTGCCGCCCCCCCCCCCCCCCCCTCACACTACCTACACCCACCCGCCCCGCAGGTAAATGTGTGGCAGTGGCTTCTTAGAAGTTCCACAGCTGTCAAAAAGAGACCGTCCCCTAAAAAAAAACGATGTAAAAAAAAAGTTTACTGACACAGATTCCGCTGACACAAACACACTGCCACAGATAGACTACCACTACTTACTGACACAGACATCACTTGTTGGCACATACATACTTACTGACAGACACCCCCTAAATGACATAGACACTAGTTACTGGCAGATACCTCTTACTGACACAGATGCCCCTTACTGACAAATACCCCTGACATAGACACCAGTTATTGGCACATACATACCTTACTGACACAAATTTACTGACACAGATACTTACTGACATATACCCTTTACTGACACACACACTACTTACAGATATACAGTACACCCCTTACTGACGCCACTTACTGGCATGTACATAGACACCCCTTGCTGACAAAGATACAACTTACTGACACACAATACACAGACACCACTTACCGACACAAATGCTTACTGACACACACACACACTACTTACTGACACACACACACACAGCACTTACTGACACAAATGCACATACTACACAGAAACCACTTACTGACACACACACAAACACCACTTACTGACATAAATGTCACAAGACACCACTTACTGACACACACAAACACACACACACACACACACACACACACACACACCACTTACTGACACATTTACCACATAGGTGAGACTAAGCGCTGTGTTAGTGTAGTGATGAATAAATAAATGAAAAAATTATGATATAATATAAATGAAAAGAATGAACAAAATAGAAAAAATATGGTGGTAAATAATAATGATAAAAAACAATAATAATAAAAAAATGCTGAAAAAAAATTGTGGCTTGCGGCAATGAATAGGAAAAAAGAGGAGAGTGCAGTGGGTGCAGCAGGTGAAGAAAGGAGAGATTGGAAAGAGGACACTAGGAATAATTAAAAAATAAATAAATAAATAAATAAATAAATAAATAATAAAATATAAAAACAATGGTCTAGTGGCCCGATGTTTACAGGCCCTTCTACGTGATTTGATTTGGTGTGGAGCTGGTTAGAGAAAATTATAGTCCCGCTTTGAACGCTTGGTGGACACTGTGCCTGGCTTACCATAAGTCAGGTCCCGTTCTGTGCGCTATGCGCTTTGACCTGAAGTTCGGGTCTCGGCTTCCGGTGATGGCAGACGCTGGCGGCGGTGCTTTCTCCTTCTCTTGTGTCTGCTCCCACGCTATATCCAATGCATTTCGAGCGGGACCTGACAAAAGGTAAGCCCTTTTTTCCTATTCATTGCCGCAAGCCACAATTTTTTTTATTATTATTCGTTTTTATTATTATTATTATTATTATTATTATTATAATTTTTTATCATTATTATTTACCACCATATTTTTTCTATTTTGTTCTTTCTTTTCATTTATATTATATCATCATTTTTTCATTTATTTATTCATCACTGTGCCAGACATACACTAACACAGCGCTTAATCTCGCCTCCAAAAACGGATTCCCTGATCTATAAATTGAGCAGCTCACATCAAGCACAGCAAACTATTATCATTTACCCCAAACACCACTTACTGACACACACACACACACACACACACACACACACACACACACACACACCCTACATAGACCCCACTTACTGACACACGCACCCTACATAGAGTAGACACCACTTACTGACACACACACCCTACATAGACACCACTTACTGACACACACACACACACACACACACACACACACACACACACACACACCCTACATAGACACCACTTACTGACACACACACACCCTACATAGACATCACTTACTGACACACACACCCTACATAGACACCACTTACTGACAAGAATACAGACACCACTTACTGACACACAGACACCACTTACTTACACAAACAAACACCACTTACTGACACAAATGCACACAGACACCACTTACTGACACAAACAGACACCACTTACTGACACAAACTCACTAAACAGACACCACTTACTGACACAAGGTGAGAGTGTGCGCTGCTTCTCGCAGATGTCCGCCCGCTCTGCCATCCACGGACCCGGCTGTCATCTTCTCAGTGCAGCCTCATCCTCCATGCCCAGGTGTTGGTCCTTCTGGCAGGCGGGGGCCAGGTTCTCTGGGACACTCCGACACTGACGTATATCGCAGCGAAGCGGGGACAGGAAGGAGCCGGTAACAAGATGCAGGAGGGAGCGGGAGGCAGCGGGCACCAATCGTGAGCGGGAGTCCAATTGCGGGGGGAAGGGGGGGAGCTGGTGACAACATGCAGTAGGGCAGGAGCCAATCGCAGGATTGCGTAAAGGCTGGTGGGGGTAACATTCAGCTATACAATCACGGGGGGGACGGACGCGGATAACATTCGGGGGAGCCCAATCGCAGGGACGGGGGAAGTAGCCAACATGAAGTGGGAGCCAATCGCGAGGGGAGCTGCCGGCTGGTAATTTCTTCAGTGTGCTGTGCCGCCCTCCAGTGGTCGCCGCTCATAGGCAGCTGCCTAAAGCTGCCTAGTGGTAGCGCCGGCCCTGAGTATATATATAGCAGTACAGTACAGCAGTCCATTGCTCTACCTCTGTGTCATCAAGTATACTATCCATCCATACCTGTGCTGCATTTTAGTTGTGCACAGTATATAGTTGGAGGACAGTGCAGAATTTTGCTGACCACCAGTATATATATAGCAGTATGGTACAGTAGTCCATTGCTCTACCTCTGTGTCGTCAAGTATACTATCCATCCATACCTGTGCTGCATTTTAGTTGTGTGCAGTATATAGTAGGAGGACAGTGCAGAATTTTGCTGACCACCAGTATATATATATAGCAATATGGTACAGTAGTCCATTGCTCTACCTCTGTGTCGTCAAGTATACTATCCATCCATACCTGTGCTGCATTTTAGTTGTGCGCAGTATATAGTAGGAGGACAGTGCAGAATTTTGCTGACCACCAGTATATATATAGCAGTACGGTATAGTAGTCCATTGCTCTACCTCTGTGTCATCAAGTATACTATCCATCCATACCTGTGCTGCATTTGAGTTGTGCACAGTATATAGTAGGAGGACAGTGCAGAATTTTGCTGACCACCAGTATATATATAGCAGTACGGTACAGTAGTCCATTGCTCTACCTCTGTGTCATCAAGTATACTATCCATCCATACCTGTGCTGCATTTTAGTTGTGCACAGTATATAGTAGGAGGACAGTGCAGAATTTTGCTGACCACCAGTATATATATAGCAGTACGGTACAGTAGTCCATTGCTCTACCTCTGTGTCATCAAGTATACTATCCATCCATACCTGTGCTGCATTTTAGTTGTGCGCAGTATATAGTAGGAGAACAGTGCAGAATTTTGCGGACCACCAGTATATATATAGCAGTACGGTACAGTAGTCCATTGCTCTACCTATGTGTCGTCAAGTATACTATCCATCCATACCTGTGCTGCATTTTAGTTGTGCTCAGTATATAGTAGGAGGACAGTGCAGAATTTTGCTGACCACCAGTATATATATATAGCAGTACGGTACAGTAGGCCATTGCTATTGATATATTACTGGCATATAATTCCACACATTAAAAAATGGAGAACAAAAATGTGGAGGGTAAAATAGGGAAAGATCAAGATCCGCTTCCACCTCGTGCTGAAGCTGCTGCCACTAGTCATGGCCGAGACGATGAAATGCCATCAACGTCGTCTGCCAAGGCCGATGCCCAATGTCATAGTAGAGAGCATGTAAAATCAAAAAAACAAAAGTTCAGTAAAATGATCCAAAAATCAAAATTAAAAGCGTCTGATGAGAAGCGTAAACTTGCCAATATGCCATTTACGACACGGAGTGGCAAGGAACGGCTGAGGCCCTGGTCTATGTTCATGGCTAGTGGTTCAGATTCACATGGGGATGGAAGCACTCATCCTCTCGCTAGAAAAATGAAAAGACTTAAGCTGGCAAAAGCACAGCAAAGAACTGTGCGTTCTTCTAAATCACAAATCCACAAGGAGAGTCCTATTGTATCGGTTGCGATGCCTGACCTTCCCAACACTGGACGGGAAGAGGTGGCGCCTTCCACCCTTTGCACGCCCCCTGCAAGTGCTGGAAGGAGCACCCGCAGTCCAATTCCTGATAGTCAAATTGAAGATGTCACTGTTGAAGTACACCAGGATGAGGATATGGGTGTTGCTGGCGCTGAGGAGGAAATTGACAAGGAGGATTCTGATGGTGAGGTGGTTTGTTTAAGTCAGGCACCCGGGGAGACACCTGTTGTCCGTGGGACGAATATGGCCATTGACATCCCTGGTCAAATTACAAAAAAAAAATCACCTCTTCGGAGTGGAATTATTTTAACAGAAATGCGGACAACAGGTGTCAAGCCGTGTGTTGCCTTTGTCAAGCTGTAGTAAGTAGAGGTAAGGACGTTAACCACCTAGGAATATCCTCCCTTATACGTCACCTGGAGCGCATTCATCAGAAGTCATTGACAAGTTCAAAAACTTTGGGTGACAGCGGAAGCAGTCCACTGACAACTAAATACCTTCCTCTTGTAACCAAGCTCCTACCAAACCACACCACCAACTCCCTCAGTGTCAATTTCCTCCTTAGACAGGAAAGCCATTAGTCCTGCAGGCCATGTCACTGGCAAGTCTGATGAGTCCTCTCCTGACTGGGATTCCTCCAATGCATCCTTGAGTGTAACGCCTACTGCTGCTGGCGCTGCTGTTGTTGCTGCTGGGAGTCGATCGTCATCCCAGAGGGGAAGTTGGAAGACCACTTGTACTACTTCCAGTAAGCAATTGACTGCCCAACAGTCCTTTGCGAGGAAGATGAAATATCACAGCAGTCATCCTGCTGCAAAGCGGATAACTGAGGCCTTGGCAGCTGCGGTGGTGTTAAACGTGTGTCTGGTAACCACCGTTAATTCACAGGGAATTAGACAATTGATTGAGGTACTGTGTCCCCGGTACCAAATACCATCTAGGTTCTATTTCTCTAGGCAGGCGATACCGAGAATGTACACAGACCACAGAAAAAGAGTCACCAGTGTCCTAAAAAATGCAGTTGTACCCAATGTCCACTTAACCACGGACATGTGGACAAGTGGAGCAGGGCAGGCTCAGGACTATATGACTGTGACAGCCCACTGGGTAGATGTATTGCCTCCCGCAGCAAGAACAGCAGCGGCGGCACCAGTAGCAGCATATCGCAAAAGCCAATTCGTTCCTAGGCAGGCTACGCTTTGTATCACTGCTTTCCATAAGAGGCACACAGCTGACAACCTCTTACGGAAACTGAGGAACATCATTGCAGAAAGACTTACCCCAATTGGACTTTCCTGAGTATTTGTGACATCGAACAACGCCACCAATATTGTGCGTGCATTACATGTGGGCAAATTCCAGCACGTCCCATGTTTTGCACATACATTGAATTTGGTGGTGCAGATTTTTTTTTTAAATGACAGGGGCGTGCAAGAGATGCTGTCGGTGGCCCGAAGAATTGCGGGCCACTTTCGGCATTCAGCCACCGCGTGCCGAAGACTGGAGCACCAGCATACACTCCTGAACCTGCCCCGCCATCATCTGAAGCAAGAGGCGGTAACGAGGTGGAATTCAACCCTCTATATGCTTCAGAGGATGGAGGAGCAGCAAAAGGCCATTCAAGCCTATACATCTGCCTAAGATATAGGCAAAGAAGGGGGAATGCACCTGACTCAAGCGCAGTGGAGAATGATTTCAACGTTGTGCAAGGTTCTGCAACCCTTTGAACTTGCCACACGTGAAGACAGTTCAGACACTGCCAGCCTGAGTCAGGTCATTCCCCTCATCAGGCTTTTGCAGAAGCAGCTGGAGAGATTGAAGGAGGAGCTAAAATGGAGTGATTCCGCTAGGCATGTGGGACTTGTGGATGGAGCCCTTAATTCGCTTAACCAGGATTCACGGGTGGTCAATCTGTTGAAATCAGAGCACTACATTTTGGCCACCGTACTCGATCCTAGGTTTAAAACCTATGTTGTATCTCTCTTTCCGGCAGACACAAGCCTGCTGGTGAGACACTTGTCAAGTCAAGCGGAACGTGACCCGTCAACAGCTCCTCCTTCACATTCTCCCGCAACTGGGGCTGCGAGGAAAACGCTAAGAATTCCGAGCCCACCCGCTGGCGGTGATGCAGGGCAGTCTGGAGCGAGTGCTGACATCTGGTCCGGACTGAAGGACCTGCCAACGATTACTGACATGTCGTCTACTGTCACTGCATATGATTCTCTCACCATTGAAAGAATGGTGGAGGATTATATGAGTGACCGCATCCAAGTAGGCACGTCAGACAGTCCGTACGTATACTGGCAGGAAAAAGAGGCAATTTGGAGGCCCTTGCACAAACTGGCTTTATTTTACCTAAGTTGCCCCCCCTTCAGTGTGTACTCCGAAAGAGTGTTTAGTGCAGCCGCTTACCTTGTAATCGGCGTGCGAGGTTACTTCCAGAAAATGTGGAGAAGATGATGTTCATCAAAATGAATTATAATCAATTCCTCCGTGGAGACATTCAAAAGCAATTGCCTCCAGAAAGTACACAGGGACCTGAGATGGTGGATTCCAGTGGGGACAATTTAATAATCTGTGAGGAGGGGGATGTACACAGTGAAAGGGATGAGGAATCAGAGGATGAGGAGGAGTTGGACAAGATGGCTCTGTAGAGCCAGTTTGTCCAAGGAGAAATTGATTGCTTCTTTTTTGATGGGGGCCCAAACCAACCAGTCATTTCCGTCACAATCATGTGGCAGACTCTGTCGCTGAAATTATGGGTTTGTTAAAGTGTGCATGTCCTGTTTATACAACATAAGGGTGGGTGGGAGGACCCAAGGACAAATCCATCTTGCACCTCTTTTTTCTTTAATTTATCTTTGCATCATGTGATGTTTGGGGACTATTTCTTGAAGTGCCATCCTGTCTGACACTGCAGTGCCACTCCTAGATGGGCCAGGTGTTTGTGTCGGCCACTTGGTTCGCTTAGCTTAGCCATCCAGCGACCTTGGTGCACCTCTTTTTTTCTTTGCATCATGTGCTGTTTGGGGACTATTTTTTGAAGTGCCATCCTGTCTGACACTGCAGTGCCACTCCTCGATGGGCCGGGTGCTTGTATCAGCCACTTGGGTCACTTAGCTTAGCCACCCAGCGACCTTGGTGCACCTCTTTTTTTCTTTGCATCATGTGCTATTTGGGGACTATTTTTTGAAGTGCCATCCTGTCTGACACTGCAGTGCCACTCCTAGATGGGCCATGTGTTTGTGTCGGCCACTTGGTTTGCTTAGCTTAGCCATCCAGCGACCTTGGTGCACCTCTTTTGTTCTTTGCATCATGTGCTGTTTGGGGACTATTTTTTGAAGTGCCATCCTGTCTGACACTGCAGTGCCACTCCTCGATGGGCCAGGTGTTTGTGTTGGCCACTTGGGTTGCTTAGCTTAGCCATCCAGCGACCTTGGTGCACCTCTTTTTTTCTTTGCATCATGTGCTGTTTGGGGACTATTTTTTAAATTGGCCATCCTGTCTGATACTGCAGTGCCACTCCTAGATGGGCCTGGTGTTTGTGTCGGCCACTTGGGTCACTTAGCTTAGCCATCCAGCGACCTTGGTGCACCTCTTTTTTTCTTTGCATCGTGTGCTGTTTGGGGACTATTTTTTAAATCGGCCATCCTGTCTGACACTGCAGTGCCACTCCTAGATGGGCCGGGTGTTTGTCTCGGCCACTTGGGTCGCTTAGCTTAGCCATCCAGCGACCTTGGTGCACCTCTTTATTTCTTTGCATCATGTGCTGTTTGGGGACTATTTTTTAAATCGGCCATCCTGTCTGACACTGCAGTGCCACTCCTAGATGGGCCAGGTGTTTGTGTCGGCCACTTGGGTCGCTTAGCTTAGCCATCCAGCGTCCTTGGTGCACCTCTTTTTTTCTTTGCATCATGTGCTGTTTGGGGACTATTTTTTGAAGTGCCATCCTGTCTGACACTGCAGTGCCACTCCTAGATGGGCCAGGTGTTTGTGTCGGCCACTTGGGTCGCTTAGCTTAGTCATCCAGCGACCTCGGTGCAAATTATAGGACTAAAAATAATATTGTGAGGTGTGAGGTGTTCAGAATAGACTGGAAATGAGTGGAAATTATGGTTATTGAGGTTAATAATACTATGGGATCAAAATGGCCCCCAAATTCTATGATTTAAGCTGTTTTTGAGGGTTTTTTGGAAAAAAAAACACCCGAATCCAAAACACACCCGAATCCGACAAAAAAATTTCAGGGAGGTTTAGCCAAAATGCGTCTGAATCCAAAACACGGCCGCGGAAACCGAATCCGAAACCAAAACACAAAATCCGAAAAATTTCCGGTGCACATCACTACATACAACTCACCAGCCAGTGAGTGTATGTAGGTACCGGGTAGCGATGCAGGATGCTGGAACAGCATATAAAACAGCAGGTAATTGTAAGTCTCTCCCTGGAGCTAAGTGGAAGGTGACTGTCTCCAACTATGGCACTCTAAAGGTGCCCATACATCAGCAATCGCTTGGGGCACAAGTCGATTGGGATTGTTAAATCAGGTTTTTTAATATGTTTAATTTCACAGATAAATTGGGACTATAGATTGCTAGTGTATGGGCAACAATCTGCAGATCTGCAGACCATTTCTAGTAAACTGATTAGTCTTTCAAGATTAGCAGATTTGTTTAATTGAAAATGGTCTGCAAGTCATTGAAAAATATCTGTAATGTATGGGCAACGTCAGATGGATTGTAAAAACAATAAATCTGGGGGGGAAAATCTCAGGATCTGTAAAACAATAAATTGCAAATGCAGCTCTATGGGCCCCTTAACACAGTCTCAAGATGGCTCCGCACATGCTCAGTAGTAGACTCAGCAATATGGAGTCTGCTTCCGCATGTTACTCACACATTCAAATAAATCTTTCTTGTAGTGACCTGAAAAGGAAACAGGGTTGAACACATAAGAAAACATCATCATATCATGTGACTTTGACATTGATCCATTCTTCTTGATAGACACACCAGCAAGAGTCCCCTTACTGGCAGCATGGACCACTACAACAGTCTCTTGACTCACAAACTTAGTACTGCTGTCACTCTCATGATTCTGGATGTTTTCTTCATTATGACCTTTAAATCTTGTAAAGTCCCTATGCCTATCTTGGACTTCCACTCACACCAGTCAGATCTTGACTTTGACCATTCTGAGGCATGCTGAATGCAGTGTTTGTGAATTCCTCATCCTACCTCTTAGGTGGCTTGCCGGTATTTGATCTTGCAGAACTTCCACTCTGGTAACCTCTGGTCCAGCGTTGGCATGTCCAGTGACACATATTTACTCTGTAGATCAAATTACAGCTTTTCTGGGACTTGCACTGTTTTTTTAATATGACGTGATTAGCTTTTTTTGTACTTGGATTCCATAATCTGTATCCTTAGCTTTCATGGCTTTGATTTCAAACATGATGCATTTCACTGATTTTTAATTCAACTTGTGTCTTTTTCTTTTAGAATGTGCACATAGGCAATACTTCCAAAAGTTCTGAGATATTTTATACGTGGTTTACACTTGACCACACTTCTATAGGTTATATGTCCTTTACAGCAACTGCCGAAGAAAGTTTTTCCAGATAAATTGCTGTGGACATGGCTTCTGTCCGGAACTGTTTGTCTAGGTCTGCATCCTTCAGCATACATCTTGCTTTCTCTGCCATTGCTTGTTCACTTGCACTGCTTTGCCCAGGAGTATAGGCAATGGTCAATTGTTGCTCTATTCCATATTTCCAAATTGTTCCACCTCTCTGTTTAGGTATTTTCCATCATTGTCAGATCTCAAAGACTTGATTATGTTAATGCTTTGATTCTCTACAAGTCTCTTGTAGTATGCAATCTTCTTTTGCAACTTCAGATTTCTCCCTGATGAAGTACAGATATCATCTTGTGAAGTTATCTATGAACGTCAGAAAGTATCTGTATCCATTTACTGACTTCACATCCACTCTACTTCCATTGGACCAAACACATCTGAATGTACTATCTCAAGTGGTTTTGTAGCTCTGTGTGCTGACTTGGGGAATTTCTGACAACTTTGTTTTCCTAATATGCATCTCTCACATACAGGTTTCTCTTTGTTAGTCACTGACATTGCTGTGACCATCCTGTTCTGTAGCTTTTCAACACTGTCATATCCATGGTGACAAAATCTTCTAAGTGGCGTTCCAGCAAAGAGGTTCCAGTAACTGTGACTCAGTTGTTGTCATCATCACATAACAGCAGCTGCAGGCTACTTGTGCCTGTAGCTATAAATGTCACTTTTCTGTTCTGTAAATACTTTTGTTTAGCAAAGGGACCTATGTGGCCTCTTCAGGACATTTGTGGCTGTAAGATCTGTTCCCATCTCTGGTACATAAAGCACGTCTTGTATCTCTATGACTTTTGTCCTTGTTCCAACTCCCAAGCAGGCTTTAATTGTTCCAACCTTTGTAGTTGTAAGTACTTGATTGAATCACTCCTCATTGCAGCTGAAATGTCTTGTTGTGTCCGAAATGACAAACCGGCAATTGTTTCTTCAGCTATCTGTAACACTCAGGGCTGATTCTTCTTTGCCATTGGGCTGATTCATCTTTGCCATTGCATTTCTTGCTTTGCCCAGGATTCACATTCTTTCGCTTGCATTCCTATGCTTCCTGCCTTGTGAAAACTGAAGCATTTGAATTTGAATTTTCCACTTTTTGTATGCAATGCAGTAGAGTCAGCATTTGACTCACAGTGCACACGTTCTTCGAACTGTAGTAACTTTGACACAACTACTGCAAGAAGTCAAACTCAGGCGCCAAGTTCTTTAAGTAGTTCTTTAAGTAGTGATCTCTTCATCATCTATTTGCAGTCCAACAGATGTTAGTTGCTGAGAACTTTACATCATTTTGCCACTGAAGTCACTCATACTGCTGCATTCATATAACTTGGTGTTGTGCAATACAGTACATGTCTTAAATGTATTCTTCTTATCAGAACTCCAACTTGGTGTACTGTCTGCAGTGATGTCCACATGTCTTTAGCTGACATCATCCCATGTATCATAGAGTACACACGTTGCTCTACACTCCTCATGGCTCTCTCTTTGTTGTCTGGAATTGGACTGTTACTGTCCAGAATCAGAGTAGGATGGAAAACCAGCCCGGGAAATTTATGGAAGCAGCCCTAATGCGGGCAAGGTCTGTTGTGATGGTGGAGTCTGTTGATGGGGCAGGATTCCTCCTCATTGGGTCTGATTCTGAGTTGGGCACAGTTGTGGCCTACCATGTGTCTTTTGAGTTGCATCTGTGACTTTATGCTAATGATGCTACAGTGCTCTTCTCTGGTGTACATCTGTGCAACCAAATATGCAAGGATAGAGATGCCCACTTTCATTGTCTACAGATGCTGCAATCATGCTTACATTGCACAAGAAAAAAATAAAACACATTGGCTCCCACAGGAAAACACACACACACACACACACACACACACACACACACACACACACACTCACTCACACACTGGCCCCCACAGCTAGCATATTCCATAGCACTTCCTTTTAAATTCAGGCACTTTGAAAAATGGAAAATTTGTAGAAGTGGCCTCACATGGGCAGCACCAGAGGTATAACGTGTAACCATGGTGGCAGCACCGCCCCTCACATGTCAACAAACAAAACAGGCCCCACATGCTCATCAGCCCAACAAGGATCTTCCCAGTGGGCCCTGTGGTCAATCCGCCACTGCCGGGATCTACTGTCACTTTGCATAGTCTCTCTTTCATTGCATTTCCATAGCAAACTTCATGGTTGTATAATTCTCTGCACCTTTTAGCTGGATAAACCCCATTATGGGTGTAACTTCTGTATGCATGCTCCTTACAAATATAATTGTGAAAATTGTGTGCTCTAATCTCTTGCTGTGCTGCTACACTGCACTGGAAACACTCATTGCTTTCTTCACTCTGTTCTAACTAAAGGTCCATACACACTTAACGATATAATGAGCGACGTCGCTCATTTTCCCCCTCCTTGAGCGACGTCGCTCATTATATCGTTAAGTGTGTATGCCGCCAGCGACGATCGATGCGCGGCCCCGAGGGTCGGCAACGATCGTCGCTGTCGGTAGGGCATGCATGAAGGATGTGGACTGTCGTCCACGACCTTCATGCAGGGCTGGCGGGGGCGTGACGTCACTGAGCGATATGAGCGGTCATATCGCTCAGTGCGTACAGGCGGCCGCCAACCGGCTGGCCCGGGAGGGGGAGACGTTAGACGATGTCGCTCACAGAGCGACATCGTCTAATGTGTATGGGCCTTAAGACTGACACAACTAAAACAGAGAAAAATAACTAAGTAGTTTATGTGTGTCGCGGCCGCCTGGAACAACAGCAAATCAAGTAATGCAACCTAACTGACAAATACGAACCCGTCGTAATAAGGCAAGGACAACAATGTGGAAACCTCCACAAAAATGACACAACCAAAAATAGATAAAGACAATACGGCTTCAGCCATAAAGTACACAGACTCATCACATAATGACCAAATTATCTGACAGGTGAGGCTTAACACATAGAAAACAGGCTGCAGTTACACAGACTCACCACAGGCGGCCAACAAGAGTCTTCTAAACAAATACAAGAGAAAAACTGGCATGCAAACAGAAATATAACATAAAATTCATCAACAGAAAGCAAACAGGATTGAACCACTGCTTGTGGTTCATAACAGTACCCCCTCCTTAAGGGTGGACTCCGGACACCCTATAAAAGCCAAAGGGAACAGAAACAGAAGTATAACATAAAATACATAAACAGAATGCAATGGGGAATGATCCACTGCAGCGGCTCATAACAGTACCCCCCCTTCCTTGAGGAGGGGTCAAAGGACCCCAAACTCCAGGTTTTCCAAAACAAGGGATACATAAAAAAAACTGACATACTGGTATAAACAGACAATGGCAAGAGGACAGAAACAAGCTGTGGCAACAGCTTGTAACAGTGCCTCCCCCCCTTTCCCCCCTTGATGGTGGCCACTGGACACAAGACAAGATTTAAAAAAAAACAAGGCAAGAGTCAGCAATTATTTATTTTTCTTCTTCTTCTTTTTTTTACATTGTTCTTGAGGTCTGACCAAGGTAATTCCCCAAACATTGTCTGAACTGATGGTACCGTCCAGCAAGGCTGGGTTCAATCCCGAGATTGGTTTTCTAACCTTGGGGGCTGAACTGTCAGAAGTACTGCAAGAAAAAGACAGAAAAGCACATCCCGCAGTCAATACAATAGGCTGAGATTTTTGTGCCGATTTTATAATATTTGGTGGACTCTCAGCAGATAAGACAGGTGACTTAGAGGAACCTGACCTAGTCTCTTTGGGACCATATTTCTTAATGACAGCATCACTGAATGCCCAGGCATCCTGAAGAATGGGATCTTTGGTTTTAATTAAGTTGGACGCCCATTAAAAAGGCTCTCCTCTAAAGGAATAAATCAGATAGAGCACAAAGTTCTCCGAAGTGATGCCCAAAGATGGTCTAGACTGCATAATGGTAACATAGTGTTTGGTGAGCGCAAGAAATTGGGCTAAGTCCCCATTAAAGACTATAGATGTAGAAATATCATAAAAAGTGTCAGGATCTGCTTCATTCCCATCTGACTGACTGGAGTGCATTGCTGGGACCAGGTCACTACCGACCTTACTCAAGGCTGTGGCCTTTGGGACCCTTTTTGGGGTAGTGGCCTTCGGGAACCCCTCTGGGGCAGTGGCCTCCGGGAACCTCTCTGTGGCAGTGGCCTCCGGGGAACCCCTCTGGGGCAGTGGCCTTCGAGTCTCTCGCTCGGACCGCCACCTCGGACTATCTCGCTGGGACCGGATTGTTGGACTCTCTCGCTGGGACCGGATTGTTGGACTCTCTCGCTGAGACCGGATCATCGGACTCTCTCACGGGGACCGGATCGTCGGACTCTCTCGCGGGGACTGGATCGTCGGACTCTCTCACTGGGACCGGATCGTCGTACTTTCTCGCTGAGACCGGAACATCAGACTCTCTCACTGAGACCGGAACATCAGACTTTCTTGCTGAGACTGGAACTCTGGACTCTCTAGCTGGGATCGGATTGTCGAACTTTCTCACAGAGACTGGAACATCAGACTTTCTCACAGAGACCGGAACATCAAACTTTCTCACTGAGACCGGACCATCGGACTCCCTCTCTGGGACCGGGCCATCAGACTCCCTCTCTGGGTCAATAATTATCAAGACTTCTCCCGGGGTTATGGCCTCCGGGACTTTTGTTGAAGCTATGACCTTCAGAACCTCCACTAAAACTATGCCTCTTGAGTCCTTTCCTTGGGAAGCGATCTCTAGAACCCCTCCTGGGGTTGTGCCTCTCGAGACCCCACCGGGGGATACTGCTTCAAAGATCCCTTCTGGGGTTGTGCTTCTCGAGTTCCCTTTTGGAGCTATGGCTTTGGATACCCTTTCTGGGGTTGTGCCTTTCAAGTCCATACCTGGGTGACAGCTTCTGAGACTCCCTCTGGGACTGACACCTGAGCCGTTATATCCGATGCCCCTCCTGGACCCTGAGCATTGGGCACAGCTCCTGGACCCTGAGCATCAGGCACCGCTCCTGGACCCTGAGAATCGGGCAGCGCTCCTAGACCCTGAGCATCGGGCACCACTCCTAGACCCTGAGCATCGGGCACCGCTCCTAGACCCTGAGCATCAGGCACCACTACTAGACCCTGAGCATCGGGCACCGCTCCTGGACCCTGAGATTCCCCTACTGGGGTTTGCAACTCTGATTTAACAGGATAGGGAAAAGATGAGAAAAACATTCCCCTTTGATTCCTGAATCTATAATGGGGCTCCTTAGCCCAAGGACCCCAATTATAAAACAGAGTGCTTTTTTGTGTGGGTTTCATGACAAGTACCTCTGTCACAGTTGAGACAGGAATAGGTCTTGAATCCTGACTCAACTCGGCCAGAGGGCTGGATTTGTTGCCACATTTTGGCCTGCACAAATCACAGATCTGCAGAAAATGCAGAACCCCCACAATATAGGCATAAATTTAAGTTTCTGTGACACTGATGCTCCTCTTCTGAGAACTTGGGCTGCAGAAAGCTTTTGAACCTTTTCTCTCCAACCAAATCTGAGGCTTCTCTTGTCACAATATTGTGAGCAAGAGTCTCTTTAGAGATAGATGAACTCTCAACAAATTCGTTCAGGATAAGCAAAATTTTGGTCAGAAGGTTTTGCAGTTGCTTTAAGGATTGCTGCAAAACTTCCAGCCGCTCAGGTTTCAAGGCACTGAAAGCAGAGTTCAGGGCTGAGAGAGATGCCCGCAGGGCTTGTATTGTTGGCACAGGTGGATTTCAGGCTAGACAGACTGGATTGGACAAGACAAGCCTGGATTCTGAACTGGACAAGACAGGACTGGATTTTGGACAAGACAGGACTGGATTCTGAACAAGACAGGACTGGATTCTGGACTGGACTGGATTCTGGACTGGACTCTACAAAAAAAGAAAACTACTCTGTTTAGTTTTGTTTTTTGTTGTATGGCCGGTGATAATGTTATGTTTAACGTACTTGGAACCCAAGAGATTGGGTGGCAATAGAAGGGTTCCGAGTACAGACATGTGAAGCTGCGGTAGAACTGAAATACGCAGCTAACCCTAACAAAACTCCCTGACTCCGTTGTCCTTCCAAGTGGTCAATTAACGCCTGCAAGACTATGGCTTCTTGTGCCCACAGCAGCCGCGTTTGAATGGGCGAATTAGGTCCGCCCAGACTCCGATGCCTCCCGGTCTTAATAGGAGACAAGGCGTTAACCAAGACAAAGGAGAACAAAGGGAAACCTAACTAAGACTGACACAACCAAAATAGAGAAGGATACGAAAAATAACAAAGTAGTTTATGCCGCCTGGAACTCACGACACAATTAAAGGTGTGCGCAGGAAACATCCAGAACCCAGAGGCTTCGGATACCATACCACTATACTTGAAGGCAACTCAGAGGACAGCAGGAAACGATCCCTCAGACAGGACTCAGGAAACTGGATACCGGACACTGGAGTACACAAGCTGGATGCAGGAACACACCAGAGGCAGGAAGACAGGCTCCACAGGAAGCTGCTGACAGGGACCAGGAACTGCTGATAGGGACCAGGAACAAGCTTGCTGGAAGCTAACCAAGAACTGGAACATACATGTACAATAACAAACTTATATCCCCGACCCTGTACTGCAGGGCTAGCTGGGTAATAAGGGAAGCATGCCCCAATCAGGATGGCTGGAAGCCAGGCAGAAGGTAATGGCCAAAATACTGGCAGGTGAGGCTACACAGACAAGAGCCAGACTGCAGTACACAGACTCGCCACATAATGACCAAATTATCTGACAGGTGAGGCTTAACACATAGAAAACAGGCTGCAGTTACACAGACTCACCACAGGCAGCCAACAAGAGTCTTCTAAACAAGTACAAGAGAAATCCTGTCATGCAAACAGAAATATAACAAAATTCATGAACAGAAAGCAAACAGGAATGAACCACTGCTTGTGGTTCATAATAGTGAGTGTATGGTGCAAATTGGTAGCGGTGCATGCTGCTGTGGCGGTATTAACCAGAAGCTAAGGAGCTAAGCAGGACACTTCTGTATGCAACATGTCCCTTCTACACAGTAATGACAAGATGACATCTGCACATGCTCAGTAGTTATCTAAGCAGCCATCTTGGGATACAGTAGGGCTAAAAGCCTCCCTGGAGGACAGGAAGACAGGAGTCTACACAGTAATGCACTCCTCTTTCAACAGCAGTAAGTAATATAACTTGGAGCAGACTGCAATTATACTGTCACACATCAGGTTCTTAGCCTCACGTACCCCTACGTCGTGCACTTATCCTGGTCGACTGCAGCATATTCCACAGCAGCATCTCTTTCTACAGAGCTTACAGTAACATAGGCACAGCCATATTAGAAACGTCAGGTGACCCAGCCTCATCCAGTCATTTTCTGAATGCTGTGATCACTTGGCATCCAATGCAGTCAGGAGTGTCCTATTTAAACCTGCTCTGGACTCCAAAGCATTGCCAGAACAAATCACTTCTCAGAGTAGCTACCTACTGACTCTGATCTTCCTGTGCATCAAGCACTCTGTCATCTGCCTGTGACCAGCTCTCCTGTTATTTACATGAGCTCCTGTCATCAGCATGTACTCCTTGCAGCACTAACACCATATATCTGAATAATTTGTGCTAACTTCCAAGTAGAAGTTCACCCTGGCTCCAGGTCCTGCTGAATTTACAAGTGTCAGTTCTCCTGTTAGACCCACAATTGCCAGCACTCCTGCTATGCTGTCTGAGTGCTGGATCTGGGTTCCTGCTATAGTACATCAGTTCTCCTGCTGTAGCTACAAGTACCAACCATCCAGCTATTTTTCCTAAGGGTTGGTTCTCACCCTGTTTACACTAAGGTTGACTCTTCTGCTGCATTGTCCTTTTGCACTAGTGCCTGTGCGCATACTGGCCTCCACTGGGCTCCACTTCCAGCTCACTCATCTGAGGCTCTCACAAGTCTTCTGTTACACCTGTTCTCAGGCTAAAGACCAGCATGTTCTTATTTTCCCCCCATCTAAGTACTGTTAGCATCCTGAATCATTTGTAGCGGGTATCTGGTCTTCTTTTTGGTAGTGAGGTCTACCAGAGTCCAGGTACCAGAGTCCAGGGGTAAACTTACTAAGATGGGAGTTCTATTTAAGATAGAATGTTGCCCATAGCAACCAATCAGATTCTACTTCTCATTTATCTAGCACCTTCTAGAAGATAATACCTGAAATCTGATTGGTTGCTATGGGCAACATCCCATCTTATACAGAACTCCCATCTTAGTGAATTTACCCCCATGTGCCAGTTCCATTTCTGTCTCAGGGTGCAAGTTCCAGTCCTATGTGTCTGCACTCCAATGCTCACCGCATCTATTCGCAGAGAGAGAGAGGGACAATGGTCATTCCAGCAGCTCACAGAGCACTGGGCATGCCTCCACTGTGACGAAAATGGGGGCATTGCTCACAATCACGGCACTTCCCACAAGGCTATGCCCCTTAGCCACGAGGTCATATCGCCATCATGCGCAAATGTTCCTCCTTCAGCCACAGCAAAGTTAGGATGCATGCGAAGGCTGTTTGGTAGTGTGTTTGATTGTAGAACATTTGCCAAGCAATGCAACCTTCTTCTAACAATTACATACTGTACCTCCCAACAATTTTAAATTGGGTCTTCTCGTGTGCGCTGAAAGAAACCCTTGGTATATGCCATTTTGGGGGCATGACTATGTATCACGCCCCCCATTTTTCATCATGCCAGGGGGTTCAAAGAGCTGTAGGAGCTGCTGGCCAACCTATCACAGCACAGTGTGGATGACGTGCTATGCAGAGCACCAATGACAGAGTACTCCCCCAACCTTCCCCTGTGCCGTGAGTAGGTAAGTGCCTGAAAAGTGGGATTGTTCTGCTGAAATCAGGACAGTTGGGAGGTACAGTATGTCATTGAATAGTTGCATTCTCATGAAATTTGTAAAGCCCACATCTTCTAACATAGCACTGAATCAAAGCAACCAATCAGAAATTAGCATCCACTGCATTATAGTTTAGTAGAATCTTAAATGCATTATAAGTAAAAGGTACCTATTGGGTATAGTGTGAGATATATATATATATATATATATATATATATATATATATGTTTGCAAAAGTCCCGGCACTCGTCTATAGTAGGTAAAATTGCTGCGGTGCCATCCCAGGGGGACCAGTCCTCCAATACTAGACAGCAGAATAAAGGCGGCACTCAGCAGACTTCTTAGGCAGTATGAAAAAAGGTCAGCTTTATTGAACCGACATGTTTCGGGGCTATACCCCTTCCACAGGGCCTCAAACAACCCTAACTGAACCACAAGTGAGACATAAATACATAACCAAATGACAAACAATCAAAAAGCCCTAATGTGACTCACCTGCTCCATGGCGCCATCCTGTTCGTCCGGACGCTCAGCAGCGCTCCCTCGTCGCCCCTCAGTGACGTCATCAAGCGGCGCCTGGAGTCCGTCACCTTAGCAACTCACAGGCCTCGCTCGTTCGTCATTGCCGGCTGCGTGAGACCCGTGGTACAGCCGGCAATGACGAACGAGCGAGGCCTGTGAGTTGCTAAGGTGACGGACTCCAGGCGCCGCTTGATGACGTCACTGAGGGGCGACGAGGGAGCGCTGCTGAGCGTCCGGACGAACAGGATGGCGCCATGGAGCAGGTGAGTCACATTAGGGCTTTTTGATTGTTTGTCATTTGGTTATGTATTTATGTCTCACTTGTGGTTCAGTTAGGGTTGTTTGAGGCCCTGAGGAAGGGGTATAGCCCCGAAACATGTCGGTTCAATAAAGCTGACCTTTTTTCATACTGCCTAAGAAGTCTGCTGAGTGCCGCCTTTATTCTGCTGTCTATATATATATATATATATATATATATATATATATATATGGTTCAAATAGTACTCGGCACTCAAAAATCCAAATACAATCAGCACGATGGGTGCCCTCCAAGCAGATTAGCAATCACAGAAAAAAGTTAAAGGTGGCACTTCAGGACTGTAGTGAATTCAATAACCAGGCATACCCCGGTCAGTATATCAACATTTCGTCTTTATTGCTCTTGACAAAGGTATGCCTGGTTATTTAATTCACTACAGTCCATGAGTGCCGCCTTTAACTATTATATATATGTTATATATACTGTATATATATATATATATATATATATATATAAAATAAAACAACAATACCCTTTACTCGCGCTGTAATAAATCGGGCAGCACCTGAAAATATATATTTACTGTATGTGATATATATTTACTGCATGTGATATAATGTATAAGCTGTAGCTAGAAGGCACTGTATCTAATGATTTATTTTATTTTACGAGGTGCAAGGCAATCCAATCAGCTAGGGTGCCTGGAGCACCAGACGTAGACCTGAATGGACCTTTCGAATTAGACTTGGTTCTCAGTCTGGAATGTCCAGTCTACACATTCTTATGGGATTTCGCACTCAGCATGCTGTACTCCATGTATGCTGTTGGTTAAATCCTGTCAGTAGTTGCCATAGTAACAATCTGGAACTTTGCCAAACAGAATGTAAATATATTTCCCAACGTAGCGGCAATAAGGTGGCTTAGCAAGCAAGGAAGGGCTCAATACAGAAAACATACATTGTCGTAAAAACTGTTACATGCAAAAAATTACATTACATATTTTGATAGCATTGTTGGAACATTAAAAAATATCGCATTTTTCATACTCATTTAATACCACATTTAATCTGTATAAAATGTAAAAATACATAAGGAAATAATGAAGCACACAATTAAACACAATTATTATATTTTTTTATTTTTTTTAAAAAATCTGTCATTAATGCATATGTGTTATTATAATATACACAGTATTATGGAAAGGTTAGGACTTGGGACTGACGAAACCAATATGAGTTTTGCTCATTTATTTTTCATCCATTCATTAGACTGTATTCTTTCCACAGACAGACTGGGTTTGCAGTCTTCACTGCGAGAGCTACACATGAGCTCAGTGGAAAAAAATATAAATGCTTCAATGGAGCCAGACTAATACTTCCGTACTTAATGTCAAGACACTGAGGTTGAGATACCTTGACAGAACTGTGTTGCAAAGCTATCTTATATTGTTGTCTGCTGATATTACTGCCCATGCTTCAAACTAGTAAATGGAAAGCTAGAAAGTAAAATGGAATGGACTGTAACTCCTTAGCTGCCAAGATCTATTGTGTCTGTTCTATTTACGATTGTCTGAATTGCAATATTTCCTGTGTCACTAGTCTATACATTTGGGGAATCCCCAAACTCCTGAAGGAGCAGGTCACCCTCCTTCCACCTGCCTAGTGAAATGGGCGCGATGACGCAATTCTCAGTGAATTGCATCACCATGCACCTTCTGTGTGAGGCTGTGATACGTGGCATAGCGGCATGAGAGGGATGTCCTTAACGACACAATTCACCACACTTCCCACAGTGGCCCACCTACATCTATGGGAGCTCGCCCACAAAGGACAGAAGGAGAGTATAAGTATGCTATAGTCTAGACCAGTGACCTCCAACCCGTAGCTCGTGAGCTACCGGTAGCTCGCCGTAGTATTATCAGTAGCTCACAGAGCGTTCGGGCTTGGGCAGTCACTGGCACTCCTCCTCCCTTTATTTTTAATATGGTGCCGGCCGTCAGTCAATCAGAGCTCATGGACCGGCAGTGGCGGCACCTGATTGGCTGCCGGACCGCGAGTTTTGATTGGCTCACTTACCGGCACCATATTTTAAATACCCGCCGCCGCCAGAGACTCTGTCACCCTCACCGCAGCCGCTCTCCGGACTTCACATGAGAGGCGCGCGCTGCGCTCTCCTCCCCTTCCGTCCCTCATACAGGAGGAGCAGCACCTGCGGCAGTAGAAGAAGCCAGCAAGGGTTAGCACTGTGTGGAGCACTGTATCGGACACTGCGGGGGGCATTTTATCTGGCACTGTGGGGGGCATTTTAAATGGCGCTGTGGGGGGAATTGTATCTGGCACTGGTGGGGGCATTGTATCTGGCACTGCTGGGGGGCATTATTTGTGTATCTGGCACTGCTGGGGGCATTATTTGTGTATCTGGCACAGCTGGGAGGCATTATTTGAATATCTGGCTCTGCTGAGGGGCATTATTTCTGTATCTGGCACTGCTAAGGGGCATTATATGTGTATCTGGCATTAGGCGGAGGGGGGCATTACTTGTAGTTGTGAGACCACACCCACTTTTGTGAGGCCACACCCGCTTTTGCCGGCAGTCACGCGCATTGGGGAGAGGGGTAGCTCTTTCAGAGGTTTTACTTTCCGAAAGTAGCTCACACCCCAATTAAAGTTGGAGACCACTGCTCTAGATCCTATGCTAGCCTGCAGCTCCAGAGTACAGCATCAGAAAGCTAAATGTAAGGCTGGTCAATACAGAAAGCCAGATAGTGTACTGCCGTAGTCCTGAGGAGTTTCACAATAAGGCATCATACACATCCATTATGTTATAGCATTTAACAAGCTTCCCCAAATTCTGTTAAATGCTGACAGCTCAGAACATAATGGTGCCGATGAAGTGTTGAATGCAAACTGGATGTAATTGCTTCCACATTGCGTGCAGGTAGCCTAATGCGTATCTATGTCCATATGAAGGGCTGTGCGATGTTCAATGGCCTGACTGCCCCTAGCTGCATGCTTGGTTTGATACTGGTATGCAGTCAGAATGTCTCCGGTAGTAATGTCAACATTCATAAAGTCGACAGCAGACGGTTGACATGGTTAAAATGTCAACATTATTAATGATGACACATACACAATGTCATCATTAAAAGAATGTCATTATGTCAACATTTCCATTAGTGTTTGGGATAGCATTAATTTCTGCATTAGGATCACAGTTAGCATTAGGATTAGGCATAGAGTTAGACTAAAAGAACACTGTTAACATTACATCAGCGTCGACTTTCTCATTTGGTCATAATAAATGTTGATGTTGCGAATGTCAACAAAATATGCCACACCCTTGATGCCTGTCTATATTATCAGTCCACACTTGCACCTGCCCTGTCCCACTGTAGATACAAAACATAGATTACTTCTGAAATCAAGTGTACTGTATTTCCACTTCTGTCCAACTCTGCATATGCGTCGACACACCCTCACTGAGCATTGCCTAAGTGAGATCGCTCCCCTAAAACCCAGTTATGCCTGTTGCAAGTGGTGATGTGACTGAGCTGCACCAGGTGAAACCATTTGAGGGAGTGACACCAAAACATGGCTGCACGGAGAGAGGCTGGGTGCTGCTCAGCAGGTCCTGGAGGGACCTCATCGTGTCAAAAATGGGGGTGTGACACAAGACCACACCCCAAAATGTCATACACTAGGGGATGTCAGTACGTGGACACGAGGCCACACCCCCTCAGCGCATGCAATTCAAAATGGCTGTGACATGGTAAGGATATGCACTGGGTGACAGCCACACTGGTGACACCACTGCAACTGACAAGCATATCACATGTACTTGCATAGTCTTGGTTCCGGAGCATGCATACTGCAAAAACATGCATTATAAGATCCACAAACTAGGGTACTTTCAAACCTGCATCAATCCCAATGTAAACAAATACATCTACTCTGTACATACAATTAAACATTGGATTAAACTTGCCAGGAGCGTTGGTGAGCACGACAGTCATTATCAGTGACGTGCGGTCAGCCTCCCCTGTCATACTCACACATACCAATATTTTGTGTATGCAGCTACTCCTGTTCCAACTACATTGTAAGCTCCCTTGAGGCGGAGATTACGATGAGCAAGGAAACTCCCACAGCGCATACTTTAATCATGGAAGGAAAACCTTGCTCGTTTTAGCAGGCACCCCATAGAGGTATAGTATAGATTCCAATGGTACCTCACCGCTCATTGAATCTGCCCCGTTAGTACAGTATTTACAGTATGTCTATATATGTCACTGCTCTGTAAACTGGGGTCATATAACTAAAAATGTGACAATAATTACTGACTGAAGCAGAGATAGGCAACAAGTTGTTCTCCAATCGTGGCGAAGACTTAATTGTCTGCTGACAGAAACATAGATTGTGACGGCAGATAAGAACCACTTGGTTTATCTAGTCTGCCCATTTTTTGCCATTTTTTTACCTCAAAACTTATTTGATCCTTATTTCTTTGTAAGGATATCCTTATGTCCAGGGTCGTAGGTAGAACTTTGTGGGCCCCATAGCAACACTTTGAAGGGGCCCCCGTCCCAATGCTTCTAGAGAGACACTTCTCTGCAGAAGTTGTTAATTGTATGCCCTATAATAGTGCCCTAGTTAATTTTCTTAAACCATAGTAGAGCCTTATTTAATGTTATGCTCCATTGTAGTGCCCTAGTTTCTTTTATGAATCACAGTAGTGCTTAAGTTCACCCTATGTCACATTTCAGAGCTGCCAGTACACATTATGCCGCACAGTACCCCAAATTCACATTATGATATATAGTGCTCCCAGTTCATATTGTACCTCATTACAGTGCCCCGGTTCACATTATATAACATTAAAATACCCTCCAGTTCATTTTATACCACACTACAACGAGCAGGTCCAGGGGCATGCCTAGATATATTGCAGGCCCCAAGGAAAAAGTTTGAAAGGACCCCTACGTACCACCCAATGGCAAAAAATGTATATAACATATGTAACTTTGACAGGGAAGGTGGACCCATCTTAGGTCTGGGCCCCATAGCAAATGCACTGCCTGCACCTGTGGTAGCTACTCCCTTGCTTATGTCTATCCCATGCATGCTTAAATTGCTCTGATGGGAGGCTATTCCACTTGTCCACTACCATTTCTGTGAAGTCTTCTCCTCATATTTCCCCTGAACCTACATCCCTCCAGTTTCAATGCATGTACTCGTGTTCTAATACTTCTCTTCATTTAAAGAATGTTTCCCTCCTGGACTTTGTTAAAACCCTTGATATATTTTAAAGTTTCTATCATGTCCCCCT
Organism: Pseudophryne corroboree; assembly: GCF_028390025.1. Classification (NCBI taxonomy): domain Eukaryota; kingdom Metazoa; phylum Chordata; class Amphibia; order Anura; family Myobatrachidae; genus Pseudophryne; species Pseudophryne corroboree. The sequence continues at coordinate 146,255,083 of NC_086447.1, forward strand.
TTTCCTTCTCTGCTCCTAACTATACATATTGAGATTTTTTAGTCTTTCTGTGTATGTTTTGTGATGTAGGCCATGCACCATTTTAGTTACCCTTCTTTGTGCAGTCTCTAATGTATTAATATCATTCTGAAGACATGGCCTCCAGAATTGAACATAGTGCCAAAGTCGAAAAATATTGAAGAACACACAGCACGTATAAACTGCACACACATGCCCACTGCGCGTGTACTTGTTCCACCGGCTGAGTTTGTGAACGCATAGAGAGCTATCAAAACATTACATATTTAATCCAAATAGTGCACATTGTACACATAGTCCCCCTGCACCACATCAGAAAGTATCAACAGTTTAAATGATTCCAGAACAAGGGGATTCGCCTTTACAGGATAAGAGGGGACAGACTAAGGTTATAAGGTGGTGTTTGGTATCCAGCTGTAGGGTATTTTAAGGGTAACATTCCGGTGTTGGTTTGCGGAAGATCGCATGTTCCTGCGGATAGTTAGGTGCAGAAGCAGAATATAGATATAAACTGTATTTACTGTATATTATGTATGTGGCAGGAATCCAGAGGAGACCACCCACAAGAGCAGTTGGGAAAGACATCGCCTACCTTTTCAAATCAACCTATGACCTCTCCTGTACTGTAAAGGTGCATTCCTGTGTCCAATGGACAACGGGATTACAGTATCCATTGTATTGCTTTTGGAAGACTTGTATAAATAAAGCCTGCTGCAGCCCGGCCTGACACAAGACTCTCAACGTTATCAACCTGATAGCGGAGGACCGGACCGGGAGGCGCATGCGAATATTCTCACGTATGTACATTGACTGTAGCCATTTACTCTGTTGTATTGTAGTGCATAATTTGTATTGTTAACCCCCTTTCAGAAATATTACTCTGTGGTGTCAGAACCCAGTGATTAACTACAAATCGGTGTTGTGTCTTCCTTTTCCTGCTAAGGTTTAAGAGTGTATTAGTAACGCATCGCATTGCTGTATAAGGTTTAAAGTGAATCTCTGGGTGTGTACTTTGTACCCCCAGCGCGGCGTTTGTACGCTAAGTCCGTACAGTGATACAGGACTCTGTACGCAAACAGTGTATAAAGTACAGAGCGTGTGTATTAAGTATAGCGGCCGCTGCGGCTAAAAGTTTAAAGTGTATTTAAGGTGTGTTTAAGGTACAGCTTTATGTTTTAAGATAAAATCGACATTATCAGTTGGGGGCATCGTCCAGTTTTTCCACATACCCGCAGCCTAGCAGGTTAAAGCAGACTTTATCTATCAGCAAAGGGCGGACAGGTATCCTACGTAAACCTTTTTATGGCTGGTGGATACACTGGAAACCCTATTTTATTGCTGATTAGATGGCGTCTGCTCTGCATGGTTTGTAGGGATGCTGGTGGGACCCGTAAAGTAAATACGCAAAGCTATTTAAAAAGTCTGTGAATTTTTGTTTGGCGCCAAATGCGCACACAACACAAGCGTACACCTGTACTTTGTATACCCGCTCACATTGTTGCCATAAGTACTGATTACTAGATTCATTTAGACCTGTGCAAAAAGTAGAGATGTGCACTTGAAATTTTTCGGGTTTTGTGTTTTGGTTTTGGGTTCGGTTCCGCGGCCGTGTTTTGGGTTCGACCGCGTTTTGGAAAAACCTCACCGAATTTTTTTTGTCGGATTCGGGTGTGTTTTGGATTCGGGTGTTTTTTTCAAAAAACACTAAAAAACAGCTTAAATCATAGAATTTGGGGGTCATTTTGATCCCAAAGTATTATTAACCTCAAAAACCATAATTTCCACTCATTTTCAGTCTATTCTGAATACCTCACACCTCACAATATTATTTTTAGTCCTAAAATTTGCACCGAGGTCGCTGGATGACTAAGCTAAGCGACCCTAGTGGCCGACACAAACACCTGGCCCATCTAGGAGTGGCACTGCAGTGTCACGCAGGATGGCCCTTCCAAAAAACACTCCCCAAACAGCACATGACGCAAAGAATAAAAGAGGCGCAATGAGGTAGCTGTGTGAGTAAGCTAAGCGACCCTAGTGGCCGACACAAACACCTGGCCCATCTAGGAGTGGCACTGCAGTGTCACGCAAGATGGCCCTTCCAAAAAACACTCCCCAAACAGCACATGACGCAAAGAAAAAAAGAGGTGCAATGAGGTAGCTGTGTGAGTAAGCTAAGCGACCCTAGTGGCCGACACAAACACCTGGCCCATCTAGGAGTGTCACTGCAGTGTCACGCAGGATGGCCCTTCCAAAAAACACTCCCCAAACAGCACATGACGCAAAGAAAAAAAGAGGCGCAATGAGGTAGCTGTGTGAGTAAGCTAAGCGACCCTAGTGGCCGACACAAACACCGGGCCCATCTAGGAGTGGCACTGCAGTGTCACGCAGGATGGCCCTTCCAAAAAACACTCCCCAAACAGCACATGACGCAGAGAAAAAAATAGGCGCAATGAGGTAGCTATGTGAGTAAGCTAAGCGACCCTAGTGGCCGACACAAACACCGGGCCCATCTAGGAGTGTCACTGCAGTGTCACGCAGGATGGCCCTTCCAAAAAACACTCCCCAAACAGCACATGACGCAAAGAAAAAAAGAGGCGCAATGAGGTAGCTGTGTGAGTAAGATAAGCGACCCTAGTGGCTGACACAAACACCTGGCCCATCTAGGAGTGGCACTGCAGTGTCACGCAGGATGGCCCTTCCAAAAAACACTCCCCAAACAGCACATGACGCAAAGAAAAATGAAAGAAAAAAGGTGCAAGATGGAATTGTCCTTGGGCCCTCCCACCCACCCTTATGTTGTATAAACAATGGAGATGGATGGATACTAGTATACTTATGGATGGACGAGCGACTGCCGACACAGAGGTAGCTACAGCCGTGGACTACCGTACTGTGTCTGCTGCTAATATAGACTGGATGATAATGAGATAAAATTAAAATATATATATATATATATCACACTAGTACTGCAGCCGGACAGGTATATATTATGTAGTGACGGACCTGCTGGACACTGTCTGTCAGCACTGCAGACTCCTAAAGTAAGCTACTAGTATCAAGAAGATAGAAAAAAAAATAAACCACGGGTAGGTGGTATACAATTATGGATGGACGAGCGACTGCCGAGTCCCGACACAGAGGTAGCTACAGCCGTGGACTACCGTACTGTGTCTGCTGCTAATATAGACTGGATGATAATGAGATAAAATTAAAATATATATATATATATATATATCACACTAGTACTGCAGCCGGACAGGTATATATTATGTAATGACGGACCTGCTGGACACTGTCTGTCAGCACTGCAGACTCCTAAAGTAAGCTACTAGTATCAAGAAGATAGAAAAAATAAATAAACCACGGGTAGGTGGTATACAATTATGGATGGACGAGCGACTGCCGACACAGAGGTAGCTACAGCCGTGGACTACCGTACTGTGTCTGCTGCTAATATAGACTGGATGATAATGAGATAAAATTAATATATATATATATATATATCACACTAGTACTGCAGCCGGACAGATATATATTATGTAATGACGGACCTGCTGGACACTGTCTGCAGAATGCGTTTATAAAAACACCACACGACGAGTGTTTAACTTTTTCAGGCAGACAATCACAATATACTGGTGGTCAGCAGACAATCACAATACTGGTGGTCAGTGGTCACTGGTCAGTCACACTGGCAGTGGCACTCTGGCAGCAAAAGTGTGCACTGTACTTAAAATATGTACTCCTGCTATAACTGCTCCCCAGTCTCCCCCACAATTAAGCTGTGTGAGCACTGCAGTGAGCGCTCAGCAGTCAGATAATGATATACAGTATATGATGCAGCACACTGGGCTGAGCACAGATATGGTATGTGTGACTGTGTCACACTGTGTATCGTTTTTTTTCAGGCAGAGAACGGATTCATTAAACTGGTGGCACTGGTCACTGCCACTGGTCACACTATCAGCAGCAAGTAGTACTCCTCCTATATTATGCTCCCCAAAATTTGTGTCTCTCTCTCTCTAGTACTATTAGTCACTCTAAACGGAGAGGACGCCAGCCACGTCCTCTCCCTATTAATCTCAATGCACGTGTGAAAAATGGCGGCATTGCGCGGCTCCTTATATAGAATCCGAGTCTCGCGATAGAATCCGAGCCTCGCGAGAATCCGACAGCGGGATGATGACGTTCGGGCGCGCTCGGGTTAACCGAGCAAGGCGGGAGGATCCGAGCCTGCTCGGCCCCGTGTAAAAAAAGCTGAAGTTCGGCGGGTTCGGATTCAGAGAAACCGAACCCGCTCATCTCTAGCAAAAAGCCGGAGAAATTTGTTGCTATTTAGTTAAAATATAGAATAAATATTAAGGAAGTAAACGTAAAACACAAACACAGTCTGGCCTAGTTAAAAAGGTTTATACAGAAAGAAACTGTGTTGTGTTAAGTAAGCGATTATAGGTAATATCGCTTACATTTATAGAAGTGTGGAATTTGTACTATTGCGGACGTACGGGTTTTGTACACGTGTCTCGGACAAAGTACGAGACTGTGTACGCAACGTAAAGACGTACGCACGGTCGCGTGTTTACGCAACGTGCGTAAGGGTACGACCGCTAAGTACAAATTACACAATAGTATCGTTTAGTTTAGGGGCGGGACAGTAGTCACGCTACATTAGCACAAACTGGTCGGTTTCCAAGATTTAGTTTAAATAAAACCTTTTTTACTGTATTGCCTCTGGGAGTAAAGCTGTTTATCTGAATGAAAGATAATTTTCTGTACAGAAAAACCAAAGTGTATTTGAGTGAGCGAACGTAACAGTGAACATAGTGGACCCCAGGAATTCGGGATCCCGTCGAGTGGTACATCAAGTGAGTGGAGACTTGGTGGCGTGAGGCAGCTGACTCATGTTAATATAGATTGAAGTACAAAGGAGCAAGGTAGCAGAGTACCGCGGCCCAGGAGGTCAGCGAGGTTTAGAGTACCGCGGCCCAGGGGGTCAGCGAGGTTTACCCATATAGTTATTTTGATACGCTCCGGCTGAGGTTTCGCAGCCTGAAAATCGATTCCAGTGGTCGTACGGCGGATAAGTAACAAGTACCTATACGCTGTGCGATTGGACCGCGCGTTCGCGGGTGCAATATTTAGCGCAACGTGATACACTTTTTACGAGCTTTGCGTAAAATTGCGGTATCATTAGTGCTGTATATAGCATACGCAAGCGTGATTTGTGTATAATAAAGGTTTAGGGAGTTTTCGCTGGTCTCTCTCAGGAAATCTCCAAAGGCTTATATTTACTGGAAAGGGTAAATTATTCCCAGAAACTTCCAGTAAATAGAGGTTACATAGGGCCCTAAGTTGGGTACATTGCCTTCGCTATCGACAGTGTATGGTAGTACTGGCCAACGTGGGCGGTGAGTGGATGAAAGCACTCGGAGAACTTTCACCGTTGCCTTATATTGAGTATTTTGGTTTTTTTTGTGGGATTAGCCGAAAGGTCAATACCTGCAAATTATGGGGCCAGTTGCTCAAGTAAGGGACGTTCAACCAGGGTTCAGGTTGACATACCGCGGCCCAGGGGGTCAGCGAGGTTCATTATATGTGAAAAGTATGGTTCACACACAGAAGTTTTATGCAATGAATGGGAACGTATGACTGCGGAAGATATGGAACCATTCCCTAAGGTAGGCAGTTTTGAACCAGAGGTATTGCAGAATTTAAGGATTAGGATATGTCTGATTAAATCCCGAAAACAAAGAGTCAGACACACAGATTGTTTAATCTTAGGGCAGCAAGAGGGTGATATGCAAAGAGAATTAGCTCACGCAGCAGGTTCCAAACCTAGCAGGAAAATTATGGCCACCGCACCACCACCACCGTATACTGTGGGGGAGAAAGTGGCTACAGACAATGGCATATTGGTATCCGATAAGAGTATAGATGATAAATGTACTAACGCTAACTCTTGCCAGTTGTTTCCCATTTTAAATTTTCCTCAGGACTGCGAGCAAGAAGATGAGCCCAGCACGATATCGGCACTCTCTCTAGCAGCCATCATACAGAATACTCAGGTGGGCACGGCCCAACCAGCAAGAGCAGTAGTAAGGCCCCCTAGCGGAGGGATAAGTGAGGTCGTGTCTACAGGTAAGTACGGCACCATACATTATGCAGAGACAATAGCACCTCACATTGTGGAGTCAACTCAGAATGACGTAGTTGAACTAAATCCTGTCAGGGTGATCGCAGTCCCCAATGGGAGGACTGACGCTCAGGGAGTCACTCCCATCAGGAACATTGCCATGCATTGTCCCTGGTCCCGGACAGAATTGAGGTCAATTATGTCAGAATTTCCTGATCCCAGAAAGGATCTAGTCGCATGCCAGAGGTTCATTAAAGAGTTAGGTAACGCCACCGAACCCACAAACAAAGATTGGCGAACAGTACTACGAGTATGTTTACCTTCCAATATTGACCCCGCAAAATTCATTACTGATTGTAGATTAGACGAAGAAGTACCTCTCACTGATGAGTACACTCAGGAGAATGTACGACAAATCAATCTGCAATTAGGAGTATATTTCCCTACTGTTGTCAAATGGAATAAAATATTTTCCATAAGACAAAAAGAAGGTGAAATGGCATCTGAATATTTCCATTGAGCACTGCAGGAAATGGCTAGATACACTGGGATTGAGGACATTAAGGAAAATGTACATCACAGGGAGGTAGCTGTGTCAGTATTAATGGACGGGTTAAAAGAGGCATTAAGAACAAGGGTACAAACCTCTCTACCTAACTGGAGAGGTATCTCGGTGGCTGCATTAAGAGAGTCCGCTATCGAGCACGACCGGAACGTCATTAAGCACAGGGAGTCTCAGGGGGACAAGCTGATGACAGTAAGTATAAATGCTCTTACAACAAAACTGCATCAGCCAAAACTCCAGACCCCTGATGGTAAGTCACGTGTAGTAGTATGCTATAACTGTCAGAAGGAAGGACATTTTGCACGGAATTGTAGGTATAAAAACACACATAAGGTATACCGACCCCCTAGACCAGGATATGAACCACACTATAATACACGTAATTGGGATCAGGAACCGCATAGGAGAAGTTATGAGCCACATGCAGGGGAAACAAGGAGGTATCCACCAAGGAGGGACTGGCAGACCACCGAAAATTCTCAGTTACCCCCCTCACATATTGTAGCTTCCAGTGCGCTGCGGGAGGGTCACAATATACAATAGGGGTTGGGCCACACCTGTAGTCTGCAGCCAGTGAAGTTGATTGCTAGCCTTGGTAGTGAACCTGAGGTCACAGTTGATGTATCTGGTAGATCATTACCTTTTCTTGTAGATACAGGGGCGGCCAGGTCAGTGTTAAATTCGACGGTAGGTATGAAAACAACGGGTAAAACAATTTTGGCAATGGGAGTAACAGGAACAGTGCAACAATACCCTTTGAGTAGACCAGCAGAGATTACGATAGGGCCCTTGCAGATCAAGCATTCCTTTTTGCTAGCTGCATCGGCTCCGACTAATCTACTTGGGAGAGATTTATTGTGTAAAATGAGGTGTGTCATATATTGTACTCCTGAGGGTGTCTTCTTGGATATACCCGAGAATCACGTTCAGGAAGTGCAGGATATGTTAGACACCCCACAAAGGCTAATGTCACACTCTGCTGTTATAGACAGGTGTCCATCAAAGGTAGAGGAAATAATCTCACGAATACCGGGTTCCCTGTGGACCAAAGATGGACAAGACACTGGATTGATGGCGAATGTAGCTCCAGTAGTAGTGCAAATAAAAGATGGTAGGATAGCTCCAAAAATCCCTCAGTATCCTCTGAAGCCAGAGGTGGAATTAGGAGTGTACCCAGTCATAGAGCGCTTTCTACAACAGGGCATCCTAGTCAGGACGTCCAGCACTGCCAATAGTCCCATCTTCCCTGTGAAAAAGAGTGGGGGGAGGGGTTACAGGCTAGTGCAGGATCTAAGGGTGATAAACAAGATAGTTGAGAGCCAATTCCCCGTAGTGCCCAATCCAGCTGTCATCCTCATGCAAATTCCCCCTACTACAAAATTCTTCACTGTCATTGACCTCTGTTCTGCCTTCTTTTCTGTCCCTCTGCACCCTGACAGCCAATACCTGTTTGCATTCACATACAGGGGAGTACAGTACACCTGGACTCGCCTACCCCAAGGTTTCATTGACAGCCCAAGTATTTTCTCAGGCTTTGCATGACTGTTTACAATCCTTTCAACCTGAGAGTGAATCAGTATTAATACAGTATGTAGATGACTTATTGCTGTGTTCTGATTCACTCGAATCGTCCTTGAAAGACACGAAACAGCTTCTGTTTCACCTTTCTAATACGGGACACAAGGTTTCAAAGGAAAAGTTGCAGCTGTGCCAGACCAGGGTAAAATATTTGGGACATTGCTTGACGCAAGGACTTAGACACCTCACCGCTGATAGAATACAGGCGATTCGCGACATGACTCTGCCACAAACCCAGCAACAGATCCGCACCTTTCTTGGAATGTGTGGGTACTGCCAAAACTGGATCCCAGGGTTTTCCATACTGGCTTTACCTTTGCAAGAGATGGTCTCTTCGAACAAACCAGATCGGATCTCGCACACAGATAAATCCGAACTGGCATTTGAGAGACTCAAACAGTGCCTATCACAGGCACCTGCATTAGGCATGCAAGATTATGGGAAACCCTTTGAATTGTACGGTACGGAAAGTGCTGGGTGTGCGGCAGGTGTCCTAACCCAGAGACATGGTGATGCCAGCAGGCCGGTAGCTTACTACAGTGCACAGTTGTACACCGTAGCGCAGTCTCTCCCCACATGCTTGCAATGTGTTGCCGCGATAGCTTTGCTAGTAAGTAAAAGCGAAGACGTAGTGTTAGGACAACCTGACAATCCATACACCTCATGCAGTGTCAGCCTTACTGAACTCCGCCAAAACCAGACATGTCTCATCGGCACGGTTTACAAAGTGGGAATTAGCACTAATGGCCCCTGTAAACATCACCATAAAGAGATGCAGCGCACTAAATCCTGCAACTTATCTGCCAAGTGTGCCTGGACAGGCACAAAGGGTGTAGGATGAGAATGATGGTGAAGGAGGATTTAGTGCAGACACTGATACGCATGATTGTATGGAATACCTGAACCAGACTTTCACTGCAAGACCTGACATTAGTGACAACCCACTGGAAGGCGTAGATTTTACTTTTTACACTGACGGTAGTTGCCACAGACAGACGGACTCGGGAGACTTGTGCACTGGGTACGCAGTTGTAGACGACAGAAGTATCATAGAAGCTGAGACCCTGGGCCCACCGCACTCAGCACAAGTTGCTAAGAGCTGGTTGCCCTAACCAGAGTGTGTGAATTGGCCAAGGGTAAGTCAGCCAATATATACACAGATTCTAGGTATGCCTTTGGAGTAGTGCATGATTTCGGGGCCCTATGACGCCTCAGAAATTTTATGACGGCAGCTGGCACACCTGTAGCGCATGCATCCCACATAAAAAGGCTTCTAACAGCGATACAAGAACCAGACAGGGTGGCTGTTATCAAGTGCAAAGCACACACTTACAACCAAGACCCAATCTCACTTGGTAACAGCCGGGCAGACGAAGCTGCTAAATCAGCAGCCAGCAACCCCATACAAACGAACATCACATCACTGATGACATTCAACACAATCAACACACAAAAATTAATTGAAATGCAAAATTTATGTTCTCCACAGGAAAAGGCGGTCTGGAGGTCAAAGGAGTATGGCCAGGAGTCCTCAGGACTCTGGACAGGTGGACAGGGTAAGCCAGTGGCCCCCAGAGCATATCTTCCAAGCTTAGCTGAGGCGGCACACGGTCTGACTCATCTGGGTAAAGAGGGTATGTGTAAGCTCGTGAGAGCCTACTGGTGTGCGCTAGGATTCTCTTCTCATGCGGGTAAGAGAGCAATGACATGTCTTACTTGCTTGAGGAAGAATATTGGAAAGTCAATACCAACAGAACCATCCCATATCCCTCCAACAGACGGCCCTTTTCAGGTAATACAAATTGATTTCATATAGTTACCACCCTGTAAGAATTTAAAATACGTGTTAGTCTGTATTGATGTGTTTTCCAATTGGGTAGAAGCGTTCCCTGCTGCCACAAATACTGCTACGTTCACTGCAAAGAAAATTGTGCAGGAATTTGTGTGTAGATATGGTATCCTTAGAATAATTGAAAGCGATAGGGGTACCCATTTTACAGGTGAAGTCTTTCAGGTTATGTGCAAACTGATGGGAATTAATAGCAAGCTGCATACTCTGTACCGACCACAGGCGAGTGCGAAAGTGGAGAGAGTGAACAGCACTATTAAGAACAAGCTGAGCAAAGTGATGGCTGAGACTGGATTGTTGTGGCCAGAAGCTTTGCCACTAGTATTGTACAGCATCAGAAACACTCCCAGGTCCCCCCTTAACCTATCACCCTTTGAGATTCTTTTTGGCCGACAACCCAATGTAATGATAGACCCCCAGGATGATTTGAAATGCAATAATGAAGTGACTGTAAAATATTTGGTTAAGATGAGCCAGCAGTTGGGGAATCAAAATAGGAATCTAAAGCTGGTGATTCCTGACCTACCGAACAGTAATTGTCATGACATTGAACCTGGAGATTATGTAATGATTCGAAATTTTCTACGTTCAGGTTGCCTCATTGACAGGTGGGAAGGACCGTACCAAGTCTTGCTAACCAGCACGACAGCATTAAAGGTTGCCGAGAGAGAGACTTGGGTCCACTCGTCCCACTGTAAAAAGGTCGCTGACCCGGAGAGAACCCGTGACAAAGAGCACAGTGTAGAGAACATCGTATCACTGGAGCGTCTGTTCTGGGAAGGTTGAGAGGCAGTTCTGTTGAGACGGCACCTGAGCGCGGAGAACAACAAGACCAGAGGCGGTTGTCGCACCAGTTTTTTTTTTATTATTTTCTCCATCTCCCACTACCCTCTCTCTCTCCTTCTCTTTCTCCCCCTTCTCATTTCCCTTCTCTTCCCTTAACAAGATGGACTTACCCCAAGAGACTGCGTTCCGGGTTTTCCTGTTAATCCTGTTGTTGACCAGGCAGTCTGTTTCGGTGAGGGTCCCAGAGAGGTTGAGAAAGGATCTGGAATGGGTTCTGATGGTGAGGATGGATTTGTAGAATCTCAAGAGAAACACATCACTCGAGCAAAGGCGAGTATCAGAAAGCGATCTGGTAGTCAGGGAGCTCGGAGGCACTGTGAAGGGTTATTGGCTGAGGAAAATTGCATTTGTAGGAATTGTGAGACATAGTCGAGGATGGGTGCATCAAGAGATGTCAGTCCAGCCTTAATATCAACATGGACCATCATCCATTGAGTGATTACCACTCACTAGTGGGTAAGGTCTTAAACCAGACAGAATGCTGGGTGTGCTCACAAGTACCTCAAGGTCAGAGCAAGTCAGGATTAGTACCGTACCCTTTAGCAATAGATGAGGTACTCGAATTATGGGGTGGGAGACCGGTGGACAAGAAATTTATTATTTCTAGGCCCCCTAGTTTGAAGCTCCACCAGTATCATGTAGATAGAACCTTGGTGTGTTTCAACATTTCCAATTACCGAAAACCGGAAAATTGGGAAGTGACATGGAATAACCAGACAATGGCCTTTTCGCACAGAGCTGATAGGATACACATAGCCACTGAACTTGTATGCCAAATAGCCAACAGTGGAAGGTATTTCCGGTATAGGTTTACTCGAGGAAGCAAGACCATGTGGGTTGGAGAAGTATCACCAGGGTACTGTGCTCATATCATCCAGCCTGATACTTGTACTGAGCAGATGGGAGAACTAGGGATTGGGTTTTTCACTTGGAAAGTTTGTAATATGGTAATGTCATATTCTGTCCCCTATGTTCTCCCCGATGATGCCTATTTCATATGTGGGAGGAAGGCGTATAAGTGGCTTGCCCCGAACTCAGAGGGACTGTGTTATGTTGGAAGAGTGTTGCCAGAGGTCATGACCATAACCCATGATAAGATGAAAGATGTTCACCGCAGTGCTCAGGCTCCTTATACTCATACTCACTATGAACACATCGTTAAAAGACACCTCATAGAGAGGACAGAGCACGTAGCCTCTGATTTGATCCACGAATCCACCGGGATTCAATTCCTTCTTGCATTAGACATCACCCGTACTGCCAGAGGAATTATAATTTATAGGTATATCCATGCGCTAGCGAACTTGATAGATAATATCACTGAGATGTATGACGACACCTTCAGGTATACAGGAAGGGAGTTACAAGCTTACAAGACAGAACTGATCCAGCACAGGATGGTCCTTAATTATATCACAGCCGTGACGGGTGGGTACTGTGTCACTTTGGCAACTCAGTATGGTGTGAAGTGCTGTACGTATAATACAAACAGCACTGACGACCCCACAGAGATTATCGATCAAAAGATGGATGATATATTGCAGTTGAAGTGGGAGTTCCGGAGGAGACACAACCTTACCCTGACCGCTGTGGGTAATGAGCTGACCGGCTGGGTCTCATGGTTGAACCCACGAAATTGGTTCTCAGGATTAGGAGAGTGGGCTCAAAATGTTATTATGAGTGTAGGAAAGTTTCTCCTTTGTATCCTGGGAGTCGTCATAATTATTGGCTTGATATTTAGGTGTGTTTGAATTCTAACGCAGCGCAAGCACGGCACAAAATTGATGAGTCTAAGGAGCGGTGGCGCTGTTACAGCAGCAGATTTAATTTACGACCCATCAACAGAGACAGTGTTATGATAAGGATTGCAAATGAATTCCATGGCCTGTTTCTTTCACCCGTTTTTCCTTTGTCTCCCCCTCTGCCCAGATACAACCATCCGGAAAAGACATCGACCATACCCAAGAATGTTTATGTAAATGTTTATGTGAATGTATTTTAGATTTTTGTCTTATCTTCATCTCTACAACCTTCAGTTAATGACACACATAGTCGACAGGTGATATCCACATGTACTAGCACTCACATATGTTCCCCCTCAATGTATCATCAACTAAATGTGCACCCCATTTGTTGGAACAAGAAGCCGAAAAGAGCTCGGTAGTGTTTGTTGGCCCACTTACAGACCCTTAATACGGGATAAGAAGGATTTAATGTATACTTCGCAATACCTCGCAGCTTATCTAGAACATATACGGCACGATGATACATGCCCCTCCGACATGGATTCATACATACATGCTTTTTACTATCCCACTAGGTCATACATTTCCCGCCTACAACTCTCCTCCTACCATCCAATCGTCTGTAGATATTGTATTGATATTTTTCTGTTTAGAGTTTAGATAGTGGCAGTTATTGTTGTCTGCCAAAGGGTGGACTGTCAAAGTCGAAAAATATTGAAGAACACACAGCACGTATAAACTGCACACACATGCCCACTGCGCGTACACTTGTTCCGCCGTGCGTGCACATATCCGCAATTTGCGTATGGTCACTCCCGCGATCCTGCGCGTGGTATGGGTATTTACGGCGGAGTTTGTGTTCTAATACTTCTCTTCATTTAATGAATGTTTCCCTCCTGGACTTTGTTAAAACCCTTGATATATTTGAAAGTTTCTATCATGTCCCCCTTTTCCTTCTCTGCTCCTAACTATACATATTGAGATTTTTTTAGTCTTTCTGGGTATGTTTTGTGATGTAGACCATGCACCATTTTAGTAACCCTTCTTTGTGCAGTCTCTAATGTATTAATATCATTCTGAAGTCATGGCCTCCAGAATTGAACATAGTGCCAAAGTCGAAAAATATTGAAGAACACACAGCACGTATAAACTGCACACACATGCCCACTGCGCGTGCACTTGTTCCACCGTGCGTGCACATATCCACAATTTGTGTATGGTCGCTCCCGCGGTCCTGCGTGTGGTATGGGTATTTACGGCTAAGTTTGTGAACGCATGGAGAGCTATCAAAACATTACATATTTAATCCAAATAGTGCACATTGTACACATAGTCCCCCTGCACCACATCAGAAAGTATCAACAGTTTAAATGATTCCAGAACAAGGGGATTCGCCTTTACAGGATAAGAGGGGACAGACTAAGGTTATAAGGTGGTGTTTGGTATCCAGCTGTAGGGTATTTTAAGGGTAACATTCCGGTGTTGGTTTGCGGAAGATCGCATGTTCCTGCAGATAGTTAGGTGCAGAAGCAGAATATAGATATAAACTGTATTTACTGTATATTATGTATGCGGCAGGAATCCAGAGGAGACCACCCACAAGAGCAGTTGGGAAAGACATCGCCTACCTTTTCAAATCAACCTATGACCTCTCCTGTACTGTAAAGGTGCATTCCTGTGTCCAATGGACAATGGGATTACAGTATCCATTGTATTGCTTTTGGTAGACTTGTATAAATAAAGCCTGCTGCAGCCGGCCTGACACAAGACTCTCAACGTTATCAACCTGATAGCGGAGGACCGGACCGGGAGGCGCATGCGAATATTCTCACGTATGTACATTGACTGTAGCCATTTACTCTGTTGTATTGTAGTGCATAATTTGTATTGTTAACCCCCTTTCAGAAATATTACTCTGTGGTGTCGGAACCCAGTGATTAACTACAAATCGGTGTTGTGTCTTCCTTTTCCTGCTAAGGTTTAAGAGTGTATTAGTAATGCATCGCATTGCTGTATAAGGTTTAAAGTGAATCTCTGGGTGTGTGCGCGCTGTGTGTACTTTGTACCCCCAGCGCGGCGTTTGTACGCTAAGTCCGTACAGTGATACAGGACTCCGTACGCAAACAGTGTATAAAGTACAGAGCATGTGTATTAAGTATAGCGGCCGCAGCGGCTAAAGGTTTAAAGTGTATTTAAGGTGTGTTTAAGGTATAGCTTTATGTTTTAAGATAAAATCGACATTATCAATAGTATTCTAGATGAGGCCATACCAATGACCTATACAGTGGCATTATTACTTCTTTCTGCTGCTGATTCCTCTCCCAATGTAACCAATCATCTGACTAGCCTTCCTCATTGCTTTGTTACATTGCTTACCTGCCTTTAAGTCATCTGACATAGTGGCTCCTAGATCCCTTTCCTCCTCAGTAGTTTCCAGTATAGTGCCATTAATACTATATTTAGCCTTTGGATTTTTGAGACCCAAGTGCATGATTTAGCATTTTTTGGCATTAAACTGTAATATCCACGTTCTTGACTATTCCTCTAGTCTACCTACAGTAGATCCTCAATAATTTGTTTTACCCCTCCTGGTGTGTCTACCCTGTTGCATACCTTTGTGTCATCTGCAAAAAGGCATACTTTCCCTTTAATGCCATTTGCAATGTCACAAAGAAAGATATTAAAAAGCACTGGTCCAAGTACAGATCCCTGGGGTACTCCACTGGTAACATTTCCCTCCTGTGAATGCACTCCATTTCAGTGACGTGCGGTGAGGCCAGGGGCTGGGGAGGCACTGCAGCTAAACACCCCCTGGAAAAAAAAAGTGCAGTCCCCCCACACCGCTAAAACCAGCACCAGGCAGAACCAGCCAGGGGGGGATAATGCCATAGCAGGGGAGACACTCAGTGTGGGGTCTCCCTGCCATGCCATTAAACACCCCCCCAAACCAGTCAGCCCAGGGCTGGAATTTCTCAGAAAGTGGGGTCCCCCCTCCCGAGCAACAACCAGCACTGGGCTGATAGCCCAGTGCTATGCCCCTGGTGGCGGTGGGTGCGGGGTTCATTGTATGCTAATACTGTTCTTTACAGGTGGCCTACAGATCCCAGCAAGCCTGCCCCAGCATGCTGGCACTTGGAGAACCACAAGTGCCAGCATGCCCGGACATAAATGGCCCACTGGCACCTGTAGTCCACCTGCAAAGAATAGTAATATTGTTCTTTACAGGTGGCCTACAGGTCCCAGCAAGCCTGCCCCAGCATGCCGGCACTTGGAGAACCACAAGTGCCAGCATGCCCGGACATAAAGAGCCCGCTGGCACCTGTAGTCCACCTGTAAAGAAAATATAAAAAAAAAACACTACACGTTCTTTAAAAAAAACCTTTATTAAACTGGGTCTTCACCTGGGGGCGGCTGCCATTAAGCTCTTTTGCATGACCGCCGCCTTCCCAGGACTTCCAGCGTCTTCACCTGGTGGGCGGCGGCTGCTAAGCTCTTTTGCATAGCCGCCGCCCATCCAGGACTTCCACGGCGTCTTCGGTCTTCAGGAGCTCTTCTCTGCTCCTCCTACGCCGTCGGCCTGAAAGCCGCTGCCTCACGCTGACTTATATAAGTCAGCGGGAGGGGGCGGGGCGATGACGCGGCGAGCCATGATTGGCTTGCGGCGGCCATTTTGAATTTCAAAAATGACGCTGAGGCGCCATTTTTGAAATGGGTACCGCTTTAGCTGCCAAACTCTGCACAATGGCCCTGAATGCCGCGTCCCGCCGCCGCTACCGCCACCCGCATCTCCGCCGCCCAGCCCGCCGCATCCCGCACCTCCGCCGCCCACACAGTGATTGACAGTAGATCCAGTGACGGATCCGCTGGCCAATCACTGTGGCCTCACTCACAGGGGCGTGCTTTCATAGGTTGAAAGCACGTCCCTGTATGAAAGCGGCACCTCTAATGGTGCCGCTTTCCCATGTTATTTCAATGGGCTTTTCCTGCCCATTGCTAGGCCCTGCCCGCGCCCGCCCCCTGCTCCCATATCTTTTCCCAATCACTACGGGAGGCACCACGATCAGTGCCTCACAAACTAATTATTCACACTTTAATGATAAGTAAAATAATAAAGAAGATACTTATGTATCATAAGTATCTTCTTTGTATTATTTTACTCATTAATGACAGGGGAGGCACTGCCTCCCCTGACTGCACGTCCCTGCTCCATTTACTACAACTCTCTGTTTTCTATCCTGCAACCAACATCTTATCCATTCAACCATCTTAGTCTACAATCCCAAACTTTTGAGTTTATTTAGCAGTCTGCGATGTGTGAGTGTCAAAAGCCTTACTAAAGTCTAAATAAGCTATATATACGGCTTCACATTTACAGTATCTATTACATTAGCCACACAGTCAAAAAAGTAATTGAGGTTTGTTTGACATGATCTCTCTCCAGTGAATCCATGCTGCTTGGGATCCTGTAAATTGCTGGATTTCAGATAATCTACAACTCCTTGTTTCCGTCAATTTCCCTACTACTGATACTTATAGTTCCACAAGAGCAACACAACTAGTTTTTATAAAATTAGTCTAGTATGGGATACACATTTTATCAGAGGAAGAGAAATGATGTAATGGTCTATCCTGACAACAGAAGTGTTACATTACGCATATGCCATTGTTGGCTGTAATATTCCTTTAATCAGGTACACGCATGAATTACACAGGTTCTGTGGCTGGCTGACTTTCAAGTTTGCATTTCCCCAGGTTTTAATCAGCCAGCGAACCTGTGTGTGTAATTCATACGTGTCCCTGATTAAGGGGCTATTATGGCAACCCTAAATAGGGACAGCTATTATTGTAAATACATAAGTAACAAAATATTTCTGCTGCCTTTTTTCGACATACGAAATAAGCCAGGTTCTTCTAAAATGGAAAGGCTAATGCTTTCTATGATTAGTCTCCTCCTCCCCAAGCCCCTAGTTGTGGGTGCACTGAATGTGAGCATCCTGTGGGTTTGCCTTTTGATGCAGCAGTTACATAATAATAGGAAATGGGTGTCATCTTTCAAATTATAGTGACCACTCACACCCAGGAGACTTGTCCTCAGATGCTACCGTATGGCTGGCTGCGTGTAAAACCTATCCTCTGTCTCCTAGAGACGGAGCCCTACCATCTCATCCCCCACCTTTCAGACATAGCCCATTGCTATTCTGTGCTTGGCAGAACATTCGATGCGGCGCCCAATCACTGGGAGCAGCAGCAGCAGACGTCAGGAGGGCTTGTGTGGTTTTTTTCCCCCCACTGTCTTCTTGCACAGCCGACTGCAGTTGCTCACAGACTCAGTGCAGCAGCAGCTCCATTAGAACAGCCCTATTGATTTCTGAATCGCACTGCAGCAACAGACAGGGAGAACTGAAGGATCCGGCAGCAGCAAGGAGCATAGGGGGGAAACACATTTATGTCCTACTGCTCTGTTACTACTTAACCATACCATATAAATACATTTATAGGGAGAGGGCTGATAGGGAGTCATTGCTGAGGATATCACTGCACAATCTATGCACTCAGACATACAGTATGGTAATATATGGGGCATGTTCAGTGTGAGCAGGGTGCTGCAGGGCAGGAGAATGGCTGAGGTTCCTGGTCTAGTAACGGTGATCAGGATGTGTGTGTGTGTGTGTGTGTGTGTGTGTGTGTGTGTGTGTGTGTGTGTGTGTCTTTGTGTGTGTGTGTCTGGGTGGCAGTAAGTCTCTCCTAGACACCCTTATCAAATTATACTACTTGTACTGTATGTATATGCTGTATATAGATATGTATTATTTATTATATATTAAATACAGTATGTATACTTCCCACACACGCACATATATAATTGTGTATATATATATATATATATATATATATATATATATAAAAAACATAATTCTTCTTTGTTTAAAATTTTGCACAATAAGCAAAGTACAGTATATGGGGTCTGCTACCTTCTAGACGGTACATGGTGGTACAGTAGGGTGCACTATTATTACGCTACCCTAAAGGAGTGTCTGCATTGTCCTCTGTTGCTGCAGTGAGCTACAATTAAACATTGTTCTGGTGCACAATGCTTCTCTAGCATGAATTTGTGCATAGACTTACCTAATGGAATGTTAAAAGCATAACTGAAAGAAAAGAAAACCCATAATATTATATATTTTGAGATATATATATATATATATATATATATATATATATATATCTATCGTGTGTGTGTTTGTGTGTGTGTGTGTGTGTGTGTGTGTGTATGTGTGTGTGTGTGTGTGTGTGTATATATGTGTGTGTGTTTGTGTAACACTACATAACTCTCCATCTTTATAAAAAAATATGTGTGTGTATATATTTTTATATGTTTATTTATAGAGACATGTATATACTGTACATATATGTGTGTATAAATATGTGTGTGCATATATATATATATATATATATATATATATTACACAAGGCACCAATACTCAGCTCATTATATTATAATGTAGCTTTGCACATTCCAGGCTTTCTGACATGAGCCGTGCTATGTGCTGTCACCAAATTCCAGTGGAAATGGTGCAAGCACTGCGGGTTAGTAAGAGATGTCTAGGCGTTAAGCCATTATTAGTAAAAGCTATATTGAGCATGTTTGCCAGACAGGCAGAAAGGCTGAACTCTAGGTCCGCCCAGACATGTGCCCTGCCATTTTCGTTTTAATCAGTCTGCTCAGGACGGCTGCTGATTCATTTTGCAGGACAGCCCCCTGGGAGCCTAGGTGGGAGCTTGAGGCGAGCTGCTCCTGCCTCATTGCAGTATTCCACATCAGAGAGACTGAAAGCAGGTCGAGGAGGAATGGATAGGCAGGGATAGCTAGTCAATGAGCATATCAGACTGCAGACCCAGAGCTGCACAATATCATTACATGGAGTAACTCTTTCATTACCAGAAGCCACAGAGAAGCAGCTGGATTTCAGGCCAGTCTGTTTACTTCATGTGTCTAATGCTCTTCATTATTCCAAGCTGAAGAATTCAAATATCACTTGGAGAAAATGATAAGACAGAAACCACTCAGACAGTCACCTGAAAGCCAGACGGCATATATGTAGCATGATCTTCTCTTTACCCAAACCATAATACATCTGATCATCCGATACAAGCTCAAGAGACCCCACACATGTAGCATAAAGCAGATCTGAAATATACATTTGTTCATTTTGTTAATATGCTCCTATGAAACGCAAGGGGTTAAAAATGCTAACACTTTTTTTCTTCTTCCCTGAGCAGAAGGTGAAAATATATCACGTCTAAGTGTAGATTTAGCAAATAATGGGTTAGGGTGGTATACCTGATTTAGCAGGAGACTTTGATTCGTGGGATTGACAACCTTATTATGCAGCAAGCTTATTATCGATATTATTCTACTCTCGGTTGCTATGGCCACCTTGCAGAGAGACATTCAATTTTCTCTCTTCCATCATCATTATCTATGAGGCCATCTGTTGTAGAAAATGAATTCAGCCTCATTTGCATGACTGATAAGCAATTTTTTTTTTATCTATTTAACAGAAGGTCATATGCCGGGGATTTAGAGCTGGTAAAAAAAAATGTGAAAAAAGCCTATAGAGAGCATGAGTGGGAGTGCGTGCATTAGAGGATGTGTGTGGAACTGAAGCAGATCCCTTAGGCCTGCTAGCCTATCGTACCGCATTTGTCATTCCTGCCAGGGCGACATTTTTCCCCTAAGCTTCTGCACACTAAAGAGAGAGGCACACACAGGGCGAGGAGAAAGAGAGAGAGACAGAGATTTTTCCTGTGTCTTCTTTTTACTGTATATCGGTGGGTGTCATTTTTCTCTTCTTTCAGGAATATGGGTTCATAATTCAGATATCTGCGGAGGTACAACTACAGTGTTATCGTGGTATGCTCATTTACAACTATTACTCTTCTATATTTGTTGAGCTTGGTGAAAAGCTTGTACATGGTGTCTTACGCTACTTGTAGGGTAGTTAACTTTTGATGTCATAATTCATCCTTCTTGTTCCATGCTGGGTTTGTGTTGATGTTTGCATTGCATAGGTTGTTGTGTCTGGCTGAGTTAATCCTGCAGTGCAGAAGTGAAGTTGGGATTGCATCAAAGTCTTATGACTTTTTTATATTTGAAAATACAATTAAATAGTCTGCAGTCAGCCTTTATATTTTCCATATAGAATATGTGTGTGCAATATATAAATATCTATCTATCTATCTATCTATCTATCTATCTATCTATCTATATATATATATATATATATATATATATATATAAAATGTGTGTGTTGCATATGGTACAATTAAATAGACTTTCCATTATTTCTAAAGAATTAGATCAGTGAGTTTATTAAACTGCGTGGGGTTAAGAAATAAGTATGTTCAAATGTTTTGATATTGGATTTAGGTTATACTATTTGCTAAGGAGTTACTTTATTATACTATATACCTTTTTTATGGTATGTGTATAATTTTGTAAAGACTGCTGAAAAAGTGATTGGGGGATACGTCCAAGGTTACTTCTTGAATCGACCAATAGTAGCTAGGGAAAACCTGTCATCTTAAACTTATAATGAAGACTGATGGATTCATTCACTCAATCAATCACACTGTATAGGGAGCTCCTTTAATATCGGATTGCAAGAGATTAGGACTTGAATCCTAAAATTGTGTTATCCTCTATTTCACTTGATATTTTAGAATCTCAAGGACTTTGTGTTAATTGGAGACGTGTTTTTATTATGTAACTGTATGTATATGTTACAGAGTCCTAGCAATAAAAGGAATTACTTTTTTATCATTTCACAAATAAATAAAAATAAAGTATGATTGACAAGTATTTTTCCAATTTTTTTTAGCATCATTTACATGTACTTGTATTGCATGCTTTTAGATTGCATAGTATAGAGCGGTATACTAGTACATTTCATACAGCTCGCCTCTATTATGTTTGTCATATACAGTGGTCTATATGTGGTATATATGATATAAGTGTGGTTAAATATACCAGGGTGTCAGTGCATGTTTGAACCCCCCCATCCCCCCCCCAAAAAAAAAAAGTTAATTACCAAGCTTAGAGTCCTCCTTGCCACCCTGACATTTGACTGCTGCTAATTCACTGATTAATCTCATTAATGTGATTATAGTAGGATTTGGAGTTGGCTGCCATTGTTCTGTACAGGCTGCCATTCACACTGAGATCCTGACACGTCTATGTATATATTTGCTGGGATTTTTTCCCTGTCTACTTTTAGTCTGTGGTTTGGTTTCCTGAAATTTTCTGTTTCAGCACTAGGAGCTGTCCAGTGCTGAAGGCAAGCAGAGCAAGGGACAACTTTGTACTGGCAGCAATATGTAGGCTCCCCAGACATTCCCAATTATACTGTATATGCTCAATGTTTTTCATCCAATCACTATTAGTTTGAGGTTTTAGAGACATTAATATCGATTTTTTTTTTAAATCCTAAAAATGACTGCAGAACCATTTTTAACATTTATCATATTTATGTCTTTTGTTCTTTTAGATATCTTGAATTGTTTTATTACAGCTTACTTTGTGTAGTAAATAAAGTGTTTTTGCACCAGCAGTTTTTTTTCAGTTAACCCTTTAACATAGGTCATTGAAGTTGACTAGTAATAATACCAGCTAAGCATATTGTCTGTGAAACTTTCACTAGCCATTCTAGCGATGGCTAGACAACACAGGTCATGTACTATGAATGATTTGTGTACCTATAGACTATAAGAGAGTACACTTTGAGTTATTATATTTCTAATGTCTTTGATTTACTTTTTTTTTTCATTGTTGAAATCTTCACTGTACATTTCACCCACTTTTCTCTTTCCCCATATCTGCACCATACACAGTAGGTGATTTTTATTATTCCATTTTCATTGCATTTTTTTTACAAACTTTTTTGATGTATACACTTTTTTTATCAAAATGGTCTGTCATTTTTTCTAAGACATTTGTATAACCCCTCCCCTTGCATTTTACTCTTTCATCTTCCCACATCCTTCTTCTCCTCCTTCCTTGGCTTTTTCTCTTCCCCTTTTCTCCAACTTAATATTGTTTATGAGTGCTTACTTTTTGTGTGTGTTTTTTTATACACACCTATTGCATTCATTGAGTCATATTGGCAAATGGAATTATAGTTCCGTCTTTATTAAGATGCATCGTCTGATAAAATTGAATTTTTAGAACTCTTAGTTGAAAGGTAGGCGCTTATGGCTCTCTGTGCTGAGTTGGGACTAAAAGTCTCATTGTCACCTGTCAGTCCTAGGCTGCCTTTGAATGCTGGGACTTGTAGTATGCTTATGTTTGATTGTTTATATTTTATTAGTGGGAATCGAAATTAATGCTGATGCACTCCTTTTGAAGACTTTTCCAACTTTTATTGTGTGATAAGTCAGATATATTGTCAAATGGACACTGTTTGCATTTCTATTACTCCACAGAGCTCATTACTTGAAAAGTTGTCAGTTGTCACTTACATCTGTCAGCCACCTGCAGGTGGATTTTATGTTACATCATGTTGCACCCAACTGGCACTATGCATTTTACAGTGTATTACCTAGTAGCATGAAGCATCATATTGGTCGCATGTACCTATATTTATCATCAGACCACATCTGCCATAGCCAGTCAGTGACTGTCTGCAGTTAATGGTGTTCATAGTTTGGAAACAGATACTAATCCCTATGTTGCTTAGTTACAGTATAGATTCTAGGGCAGCATGCCTAATGTATTTTTTTATTATCAAAACAGTTAATATGTCTCATATGCAATAATGGAACAACAGTTGTGTACAATATTGGCTATGGAACCCTTTAATGTGACTTAATCACAGTCATATTTAATATTCCTAGACAGATTACATAACTTATATTGAGAGTCCCCTATATCCTCTTGCCAAGAAGTTCTGAGAAACTCCCAGCTGTGCTCCCCTCAGTCACAGTATATTTATATATGATGTGGAGTTGTATATTAATCATAAAGTTTCATTTATAGTTCAATAGATTTTAGCCAAAGCCAATTACAAAACAACGCTGACCTCAAACCAAATATATAATCATTTATTTTTATTTAAAAATAAAATATTAATCACCTACTACCAATATGTATATTTCTTGCCACCTTGCATAAGGAATATCATGTTTGCTATATAAAAACATTGCTATGTTATCCTTGGGGATCGCTGTAAGGAAACAAAAATAAGAGCACATAGTTTCAGCATGCCATGGTGTGAGTTCCCATCTATTACAATATATACAGTACTGCACACGTTACACAGGCTGCTCTAGAGATTTAGGGGCCTGTGGGTACAATGTTAAAGCATACAGTACATCCCTATACTTGTCTGACTGTGCTGTGCAGCCCAATAAGCAAGAGAGTTGAAGATCATTTGTTTAATCCAAAGCCAGACCTAGCAAAAATATACAGCTCAGCATCCAAGTGCACCCACACATAGAATTTGGGGAATGGACATGTTTTGCTCTTCTCAAAGGATGTCAGACTGAGACAGGGTAAGTCAGCAATATGCTACTGATGCTATTCTGCAGCAGTAATGTAGTCTCTGAGGGAGTTGGTGCTTCATGCATACTACACAGCTAAGCTTTCTAGCCCATTGCTTCACAGACTGTCTGCCGCTTTCATAATAGAGGATATAGTTGAGACTTCAGATGCAGCCGTGCTCACTTGTCCATTCATTCTCGGCATTTAGTGGTGTCAACCTATTAATAACTATTTTTGACTTCAGGTCCATTGCTTTCTTGTCTGAAAACATCATTACTATTGTCCATGTGGCACAATAATTAGCATACAGATGAGAAGTGATCTCGTCTCCAAGCATCAGCTGAAGGAAGAGAACGAAGAGGTGCGGTGGAAAGTTGATTGGATGAATGAAGAGGAATGGTGGGCGTTCAAATGCATTAGAAGAGTTTAGTTGTCATGGAAGAGGGTTGTCAATTTTCTTGGTGCATTTGCTAAGTGGGGAGTCGGGGGGTGTCTGCTCCCAGAATGATTGCTGATCACATCACGGCCTACTAAAAGTGGCAGATTTGGACTTTGTTGACTAATAATTTACCTGCCAGGTGCATCCATTCCCATTACATTTCTCACTCAGGTAAATATACCTTTTTGTCTCCTGCTTGCGTAATGCCAAAAGTGACTTTGTTGATGTATCTGATTAATTATGCATTTTTGTTGATGATATTGCTGTCAGCAACCAAAACTAAGTTTCATGTATCATAACTTTCATCTCATTGATAAATTACAGTTGGGTCCTTCTGGCGATTTACAAGAGAACTAGTGAACCCAACAGCAAACAGCTCAGGAGCTAAAATTAGCTGGCAATGGCTGATATGTATTTTTTTTTTTGTCTAGACTATAGAACTTGCAAGGCATTTTTTGTCATTGTAAATAGCTGCAAATTGACAGTCATTTAATCATCATGGGCTAATGAAGGTAGATTTTACACAGACAATTTCATCTCCTGCTTTGACAAACAAACTAGAAAAATAGAAACTGTTTTTCTCTTTTGCAGTCAGGGATGTCTACGGTATGTGTTATCTACCAAGCTGTTAATCCTATCTCATCTGATATATTGGTTGAAATAATCTATATCTTATTACTGTTAAAACAATATGTACTGTACAGTATGTGGCATTTTGTGCTGGAGTATAGCATGGTCTACTTGTCTCATACTGTAATCTTCACATCCAGACATCTTTACTCTCACTGACCTAATTTAAAAGTCCTGCATGTATTACAGAAGTAGCAGATCTCTAACTTGTTTCACAGATAGGAGAGATAGATAGATAGATAGATAGATAGATAGATAGATAGATAGATAGATAGATAGATAGATAGATAGATAGATGTGTCTGAGATATATGATGATAATAGATGATAGATAGATAGATAGATAAATAGATAGATAGATAGATAGATAGATACAGTAGATGTGTCTGAGATATATGATATGAGATAGATAGATAGATAGATAGATAGATAGATAGATAGATAGATAGATTAGATGATAGATTGCTTTGTAAATGTTGTTATTATATTTTCATCCATTTAAAAAGTATATCTGGCATTTTACCCATCTACCATGATGCTATTATTCATGTACCAGACACCACATTATAGTATGAGAAATAGACAGACAATTACATTAAGTCTGCATTTCCAGTAACCTTTGGATGCGTACCTTATCTTTGGAGCAAAAGGTCTAAGTGTTTTCACCATCTCATCCCACTGAGCAGAGAATGATGTGTATCAAAAGTCCTGTTTTATTTTTACGTCATTTGCTGAGGATTTATTGTGAACAGCGGGTGATGTGCAGTTACTGACAGCCAGCTAGTAGTAGGAGTTTTACATGAATACATATGCCACTGTTACACCCTGTGTCTGCTCCTGCTATGCCTTTTTTATATACAAGTACAATAGTGAGATTAAAACTGGCACACAGAGGCAACAAAGGATAAGAACAAAGAGAGTCACTTTATTATACCATCTATATTGTGAATTCTGTAACATCGATGGTATAACACAGCATCAGTGTTTGTCCTGTCTGGAGGGAAAGTGGCTCGTTTTAATCATTTAGGGGATATAGGGATTTGCTGTGTTTATTATATACCAAACAGAATGCCTAAGTCTTTATATGCCTGCCAACCACAGTTTGTGCTGTAATCTTCCCTCCAGCCCAGACATATGTGTTTTCTGTAAGATGACGCTACATGAAGTAGGTGGATGTTTGTACATGATGTGAAGTCCATGTGTTTATCTCCCAGGTTATTTATCATGAAACTTTGTGCAGCCAGTGAGCTGCTGGCTCTTCCTGGCATTGCAGCATCTACGGATTAAAATTCCATCCAGACTTCTAGATACTGCATAGAGTCTGGTTCACACTGTCTGTTCAATGAAATGCATCTACTTCTAAATGAAATACTTATTTTACAAGAACCGTAAACTCCCTGATATCGGCAACATTGCTAATAATTCGGATTTAGGATATTTACGGTACAGTGTAGAGTATCTTTCTGCATTATTACACCTTTCTATTGTGTGAGAATTTATATAATTGCATTGCGTAATATACAGTATTTCCTGTGTTTGATTGGCCTAAAT
The DNA here is from genome assembly GCF_028390025.1 of Pseudophryne corroboree. NCBI lineage: Eukaryota > Metazoa > Chordata > Amphibia > Anura > Myobatrachidae > Pseudophryne > Pseudophryne corroboree. The sequence goes on from NC_086447.1 coordinate 146,281,975, forward strand.
ATATACAATTTGACAGAGCAGTACTAGGGGTTGCATTAATTAGATCCAGCTTTAATACATCAGTTCAGTACAGTAAATCTTATATATCTTTTGCATATTTCTGCTTGGAAGATATATTCACCGCCTTACAACATTGCCAACTAAGCTGGTTTAAGAAATAATCAGGGTTGCAGGCAACCCATCGAGAGCTATTAAATCAAGAGTCTGCCATGGTAGACTGAGAATAGGGACTGAAATCAATACTCTATCTGCCAACAGACCCTTTGCTGCGTTGAAATTCCCACCTGCTTTATGCATCTGGGCAATTGGCTACTGCTGAAGAAATACAGTACACACTTGTGTCTGCAGCCATGTCTGCACCATAATTGCGGAGCAGTATGTTTTTTTGCAACTCTACAACACCAGGATTAACGTTGACTATTAAGAAGCAAATTAAAGATTGCTTAAATATAGGGACTTAACAATAAAAATGCTATTTTAACGGGGCATCTGTTTGCAACTTCAAATTGCAACAATGTACTGTATTATTGGCAATCTGCAGTATTGCTGTATATTAACTAATTGGCTGCTGGATTTTATGAAAGACACAGGTCATTCTTGATAATAAGCGTCCAGTGGAGATTATTTGCATGTTTGGAAGGTTTGAGTGGAAAAGAGTTTGCTCAGCATCGGGGCTATGTCCCTGGTTTATACTCTGAGGTACTGTATAATACACAGTACAAACATGGCGCCACTTTTGAACTATTTTGGAAACATTACAATGTCATTTTTAATAACAGAAATGGCATTTGCTTTGATTGCCTGTTTATCTGTACTGGGGAAAGTCATGTTGGACATGTTAGTTTCAACAAGAGGTGAGAGCAAGAAAGAGAAGGGCCACATAGAGTACTCAAGATTACCACTTGTGGCCCTTCTAAGAAGTCATTTTCTCCTTTATCTTATTTATCATGAGTTCACGGTCTTTGCACACGCATCCCCATAACCTGTATAATAGGGTGATCCATTATTTGGTTCCAGACAAGGTAGACTTATTGCAGCTAATGCATTTCATATTATGTCAGATCCTGCTCCAGTCTACAGCCTTTGCTCTACAATGCAAAAGCTGTGTTATTATCAGACAGGTGAGACGAATGCTACCATTCAGGCTGCTCTATTGGCATGTATCACCTGTGAAACCATGCTGCACTAGCTAGCCAATGACTTGGTGCAGTTGGTGCGGCTCTTGTTAACAACCAAGGACCACCTATGGGGCACCTGAAATGTGACCCATATTATATTTTCCAGGTAGGTCAGCACTTTATAATTATAATCATTGATATGGACTAGCTGATATTATTCATATACCCAGTATGTAGCTATTTCTGACATTGGCTGATATTTACACAGCACATTGGGTGTTGGTCAATGGGTCAACCAGACAGTCAATAAGTCAACCCCATTTGGTTGACATGCAGTAGGTCGACTAGGTCAAAAGGTCTTAAGGGTCAATAGGTCTACATGAAAAAGGTAGCCACCATGAAAGGTCGACAGGTACAAAAGGTTGACACTGTAAAAAGGTTTACATGGGACTGGTTGACACAAGAAAGGTCGACACACGTTTTTCGCATGTCATTTTGTATGTTTAATCACATGTAAGCCAAATTATTAGAAACGTGTACCCACGCGGGCTCACTTTGCTCGGCACGCTTCAGGCAAGGTGCCTTGCTCTGCTACCTCTTCGCTCGGCACATGTTACTATTCTCAATAGTAGCAATGTGGTTGGTGAATGAAAAGATAGAAAAGATGACAAAATAAAACCTGCGTCGACCATTGTCATTTTGACCATTTGAACTTGTCGACCTTTTGTAACTGTCAACCTTTTACATGTTCGACCTAATGCATGTCAACCATATGGGGTCGACCTAATGACTATCGACTGATCATCCGGAACCCACATAAATGATGCATTGGAGCATAGATATTCATAGGTATGCCAGAATAACATAGATGCACACATCACTGATCCTAGTTCACAGCCCATGTGTGCATCCTCTAATCATCTTTATCACAGCTGCAAAGAAAGGGGCACAAAAGCAAATGTGGGGAAGTACAGTACTAATGACACCAAAAAGCACAGCCTATTGACCCACAGTTGTGTTTTATATAACGCCTGAAGGTAAATGGAGATCAACAGCATTCATTTCCAGTAACAATAATAGGCTGCTTTGACTGAGAGTTATAAAATACAGGTAACAGGAATCAGTGCCAAATCAGGCTTGTTTAGCATTGATTCCCGTTTCAAAACTATTGTGAAAACCACCAATGATCGACTGCTTTGGCAAACCGTCTATTAGTAAATATACCCCTAATACTTTAAGGTCCTTTTTTTTAATCACAATGGCCTTCACAATCGTACATATGCACAGTCATTTTCATATTGTATATCATCAATGTTTTGTCTCTGGTGGTCAATGGCAGGGTCCCTATAAGCTACTATTAGTCTCTTTTTCTGTGTGCACGTACAGCCATCGTGAACCATAGTTTTCCATCGATGGTGAAATACCATTGACGGATTGTAATTTAATGGGCAACCCTACTTGTTAGGTAAGGGTATACTCTATATTAATACTCTATATTGAGTGCTTCTTGGGTGTTATACAATTTGTGTCCCTGGAAAAGATATTGATGCCTGATATGTTTTAATCGCTTTAATATCAGGGAGGCATTCTTTATAGCACTCTTACAGCTCACTCAGCAGTTAGTGCTAATCAGGTGCACATAAATGATTAAGGGGCAGATGTATTAACTTGGAGAAGGCATAAGGAAGTGATAAACCAGTGATATGTGCAAGGTGATAAAGGCAGCAGCCAATCAGGTGGGTAATTCTGAGTTGATCGCAGCAGCAATTTTGTTAGCAGTTGGGCAAAACCATGTGCACTGCAGGAGGGGCAGATATAACATGTGCAGAGAGAGTTAGATTTGGGTGGGGTGTATTCAAACTGAAATCTAAATTGCAGTGTAAAAATAAAGCAGCCAGTATTTACCCTGCACAGAAACGAAATAACCCACCCAAATCTAACTCTCTCTGCAAATGTTATATCTGCCCCCCCCCCCCTGCAGTGCACATGGTTTTGCCCAATTGCTAACAAACTTGCTGCTGCGATCAACTCAGAATTACCCCCCAGATCCTAACTGTTAATTTACATATTGGAGCTGATTGGCTGCTGCCTTTATAACCTTGCACATATCACTGGTTTATCACTTCCTTATCCCGTCTCCAGGTTAATACATCTGCCCCTCAATAACTTGTATTTAATGCAATGTACAACTACAGTGGTTTTCATACAGAGAATAGTCCGATCATCATTTACACTTGTGTATATGAGTCCACTGTCAATATATTCATGTAATTTCCATTTCCAGCTATAATTTTTTATGGCTGATCTTAAGGATAATAACTAACTTGTATTTTTATTGTCAGCAGAATCAGTAACTACAGTATATAGTAGCTGTTGCATACAATGATGCTGCAGGTTCAGTCAGTAACTAGATATGGGTGATGAACATTGATAGAAATATGGTAGTGTACAGTCAAATTATGAATGATATTTTGAGTGAACCAAGTTATTTTGAAATGAGAGATAATGTCAAATGGTACTTTCATCTGTCAAAGACTAATGGGTCTATTCATGAAGCAGTGAAAAGAGTGGATAAGTGAGCCTGTGGAGAAGTTGCCCTTGGCAACCAATCAGCTGCTCCATACAATTGTATAGTATGCAAATTATAAATGTTACTTCAATGTTGATTGGGCTCACTTCTCCACACTTTTCACTGTTTCATGAATTGACCATAATATAACGATGATAATAATAATAATAATAATAATAATAATAATACTACAAATAAAGCACTGATTCATTTTTCCATGCTAATTAGGCCACTGGCTGGTACCAGACTAAAGGATATTTATAATCATCACAAACAAAGCAAAACAAATGACACAAACAAAAAAACAAATTGAGTCCTGTTATATACAGTAACTCTGTAATAAGCCCCTGTCCTTTAAATGTATAAGTACAGGTTGAGTATCCCATATCCACATATTCCGAAATACGGAATATGTACTTGTATGCCCAACACTAAGTTGGATGGAAAGCAGACAGAATGTACAGTATGCACCTCGGCACTGCGTACGTGGAATAAAAAGGTACATATTCACTTATATGCAGAGTTGTAAACATTCTGTGGTGTACCTGTCACTATGTGTAGTCTTGGTTGCCTACTATCATCACCTTGTAGCAGCTTATACTAGGTGCAAATTATACATCTGAGAACATGAACACTTCTGTCCAACTCTGCATATCCGCAGTTGGGTTAAAATGCCCTGAGTGGGTTTTCCCTACGTGGGACCTCCTGTAGTTACCCAGTTACAACCCACTAGTGAAGATGTGACTGCAATGCATATGACTCCATATTGTCCGTATTTGCTTACACTTTGGGGGTAATTCAGTTGATCGTAGCAGCAAATATGTTAGCAGTTGGGCAAAACCATGGGGGGTAATTCTGAGTTGATCGCAGCAGGAACTTTGTTAGCAGTTGGGCAAAACCATGTGCACTGCAGGGGAGGCAGATATAACATGTGCAGAGAGAGTTAGATTTGGGTGGGTTATTTTATTTCTGTGCAGGGTAAATACTGGCTGCTTTATTTTTATACTGCAATTTAGATTGCAGATTGAACACACCACACCCAAATCTATCTCTCTCTGCACATGTTATATCTGCCTCCCCTGCAGTGCACATGGTTTTGCCCAACTGCTAACAAAGTTCCTGCTGCGATCAACTCGGAATTACCCCCCATGTGCACTGCAGATGTGGCTGATATAACATTTGCAGAGAGAGTTAGATTTGGGTGGGTTATTTTGTTTCTGTGCAGGGTAAATACTGGCTGCTTTTATTTTTACATTGCAATTTAGATTTCTATTTGAATACACCCCACCCAAATCTAACTCTCTCTGCACATGTTATATCTGCCCCCCATGCAGTGCACAGGGTTTTGCCCAACTGCTAACAAATTTACTGCTGCGATCAACTCTGAATTAGGCCCTTAGGGGGTAATTCCAAGTTGATCGCAGCAGGACTTTTGTTAGCAGATGGGCAAAACCATGTGCACTGCAGGGGAGGCAGATTTAACATGTGCATAGAGAGTTAGATTTGGGTGTGATGTGTTCAATCTGCAATCTAATTTGCAGTGTAAAAATAAAGCAGCCAGAATTTACCCTGCACAAAAATAAAATAACCCACCCAAATCTAACTCTCTCTGCACATGTTATATCTGCCTCCCCTGCAGTGCACATGGTTTTGCCCATCTGCTAAGAAAAAGTCCTGCCGCGATCAACTTGGAATTACCCCCTTAATTCTAGTGCATGTGCAGAACTGAACTGAAAATATATATATATGGTCCCAAAACATACTGACATATAACTCAGAGGCCTTTAATACCTTTAACATGGTGCATATAAATCAGTCTCCGTCCCATGTGTTCTAGGCACTGGCGTATTTATAATGAGTGGAGTGTGTGCGGTGCACAGGGGCCTCCGGGGTCCAGGGAGGCCCACACTGCATACCCTGCATCCATTATTTTTACCCTCCACAGCGGCCATTTCCCTCGGTGTTTCATGCATGCTAAGTAGAAAATCATTAGGAAAATGGCCACTGCACCATTTTCCTGGAGACCTGCACATGTGCGTAAGACTCTGGAACAGCGCTAGCTTCCCCTAGTGACACCATTGCCCAGAGCTACAGCGCTGCCAGCTAGAGAGGAAGGGGCCCAGATGGAGCCTGCACACGGGTCTCCTCCACACTAGATGTTCCCCTGGTTTTAGGTATTGAAAGAGCGAATAAAACATGTCCAAATCCAAATGGACTGGAGTTGAAATACCTATGTCAGAAATGTTTGTAAGTGCGTGTGTGTTTGTGAAATCTGAATTTGTGTTTTTTATTTTTATTGTAAATAAACATATAATAGTGTCGCGTCTACGATTTGTGTCAAGGATTCCAGTATTCCCTCACTCTGTACCACCTTCCGTGTTTGTACACTAGCTGTGTGAGGAAAACTTGTACCGCCTGAGGTGAGTTGCTCACTTTGACCCCACTTTATCACAATTCGCATTTTATATGTGATAGTGATGAGACATATTCGCCACAATGTGCATTGCAACGTTGAAAAATATTGCATGCATTTATCAATACGCAACCACCAGGACAGAGCTTGCAAACGACCTCTGCCTCAGAAAATGCCTAGAAGCTAAGAAATAGCTATCGTTATCACTGCTTTTGTGTATGGACCCAACGAGCTTACTGCGCATTTCAACCCTTGAACTGTGCATCGGTGGGGGAGATGGAGTAGCCTATGGAACACTGCCATTTTCATATAGCATTAGTTGTGGAGTCAAGCTTGATCAATCTGATGGTTTAGCAACATCCATAGAAACCTATGGGGCTGCTTTTGTGCAAGAAATGCTTACATTGTGCAGGGATTCCTAATTTCTGTAACATAACTAATAAATAGGACCCTTTGTCTCATGGCACTAATGTGTGTCTGTGTCTGTTTATGTATGTGGGCGAGTGCTTCTGTGTCTATTTATGTGTGTGGGAGCAAGTGTGTGTTTGTGTCTGTATCTCACAAAATGTCTCATTTATAACATAAAATGAAGGTAGTGTTGTACTGGCTAGATTTATATATATATATATATATATATATATATAGCAATATTCGGTGGCCTGGCACTCAGCACTTTCATCCAAAGAAACAATGCGGACAAGAAGTTTCCTGTCGGCATAGTTTCTTTGAATGAAAGTGCTGAGTGCCGCACCAGCGAGTATTGCTACAAGTTTTTCTTGCAAGGGCACCAACAAAAGCTGCCTATTACTATGGAGTGCCAGACCCGGGAATAATATATACATTGGCGTTTCTATAACGGGTGCAATGGGTGCGGTGCACATGGGCCCCTAGGTCTAGGGGGGTCCACACTTCACACACTGCACCCATTTAAATACTTACCTTACCATAGTCCAGCGGCGGGTGCAGCAATCGCGGCGGAAATCGGCACATGCGCGGTGGCCAAATTGGTCTCCAGATCATGGCGGGCCCCAGGTTTCTGGAGACCTGCGCATGTGCAGTAGACTCCAGAACAATGGCGGAGTCTACAGTGCCGTTTAGATGAGGCGGCCAACCCGGAGGTGCACACGGGCCCCCTCCTCTGTAGAAACGCCCCTGAATGTATATATATATATATATATATATATATATATAGTTACTTCCAAGGTTCGGCACCCCCAACATAATAAATCAACTTGAGCCGGTGCCCTCACAAGGAGAAATGTAGAAAAAACGCTGGTGCGGCACTCAAGCATTAAGCAGCATGAATAACATACGGACGCTGTGTAGTTTCAATCAACGTTTCAATATATAGAATTGATGACAATATTTTTTTTCTCTATATATTTTTCTATATGCACATTTTGTTATGTTACAGCCTTATTCCAAAATGGAATAAATTCATTTTTTCCCTCAAAATTCTACACACAATACCCCATAATGACAACATGAAAAAAGTTTTTTGGGAGATTTTTGCAAATTTATTAAAAATAAAAAACTAAGAAATCACATGTACATAAGTATTCACAGCCTTTACCATGAAGCTCAAAATTGAGCTCAAGTGCATCCTGTTTCCACTGATCAACCTTGAGATGTTCCTACAGCTTAATTGGAATCCACCTGTGGTAAATTCAGTTGATTGGGCATGATTTGGAAAGGCACACACCTGTGTATGTAAGGTCCCACACTTGACAGTGCATGTCTGAGCACAAACCAAGCATGAAGTCAAAGGAATTGTCTGTAGACCTCCGAGACAGGATTGTCTCAAGGCACTAAATCTGGGGAAGGGTACAGAAAAATATCTGCTGCTTTGAAGGTCCTAATGAGCACAGTGGCCTCCATCATCTGTAAATGAATGAAGTTTGGAACCACCAGGACTCTGCCTAGAGCTGGCCGTCCATCTAAACTGATCGATCGGGAAAGAAGGGCCCTAGTCAGGGAGGTGACCAAGAACCCAATAGTCATTCTGTCAGAGCTACAGCATTCCTCTGTGGAGAGAGGAGAACCTTCCAGAAGGACAGTCTTCAAAGCAGCAGATATTTTTCTGTACCCTTCCCCAGATTTGTGCCTCGAGACAATCCATCTCGGAGGTCTACAGACAATTCCTTTGACTTCATGCTTGGTTTGTGCTCAGACATGCACTGTCAAGTGTGGGGCCTTATATAGACAGGTGTGTGCCTTTCCAAATCATGTCCAATCAACTGAATTTACCACAGGTGGACTCCAATTAAGCTGTAGGAACATCTCAAGGATGATCAGTGGAAACAGGATGCACCTGAGCTCAATTTTGAGCTTCATGGTAAAGGCTGTGAATACTTATGTACATGCGACTTCTTAGTTTTTAATTTATAATAAATTTGCAAAAATCTAAAAAAAACTTTTTTCATGTTGTCATTATGGGCTATTGTGTGTAGAATTTTTAGGGAAAAAATGAATTTATTACATTGTAGAATAAGGCTGTAACATAACAAAATGCAAAAAAATCCAGATGCACTGTGTGTGTGTGTGTGTGTGTGTGTGTGTGTGTGTGTGTGTGTGTGTGTGTGTGTGTGTGTGTGTATATATATATAAACAGGGCGAGTAACAGCTATTCTGCAGTGTGATTATTATTTTTTTCTCTCTTTTGCATTTGTTTAGTGCCAACAGTCTATCCCTTGAGAAATAAACACCCATAATGTAAGACTAGAAGTTTACTAGTACATCCTCACAGGACACACTAATACACTTGTTTACAGGAATGATGCACCACCTGTTCAGGCACCGCACAGTCTAATGATGAATACCGAGACATTCTCTCTCTGTGTATCATTATGCAATAAATACATCAGCAATACTACCCCCAATGATTTCTATGCGTTTATTACTGCTTTTCAATAGGTCATTGTATTATTAGCCATTCTGACTGTACATTAGTACCACACAAGGATTCAAAGGTAATTCCAATTGTACACAAATATTTTTTTAAATGACCACCTTCGTCCACGCTCCCCATTACCTGTATTACAAGGTCGCTTCTGTAGGACCCCTTTCTCTGCACTGTTGGGGTCCATATTTATATTGGTCTCCAGAATGGAGGTTCCAATAGTGAAAAGGGCTGCAAGTCAAGTTTTAGATTGACCCTGCCTCCTGTTACATTGTTGAGACACATCAGGCCAACAACTCCGTGGTCCATCCACAACAGTTGTTGCACCTGGGATCTGGCTTGTCAGGCGCCAGAAGTGGTAATAGCAATGAGAGCTGGATGCAGATAGGACTTGGACTTTGGTCTATCAGCCATCAGTTATGGTGTGCCAATAAAATCATGAACTCAACAGCGACGCGTAGAGGGCTGTGGGTAAGGAACCTGTAATACAAACAAGAGGGAGCATGGGAGGTGGTGGTTCATTTTCCACATTTGCAGCATGGAGATGGAATTTATTCTTTGAGATTTACATACTGTTTTTTGCAGTTTATCAACTCAATACATCTGCAAAAGATTCAGCTGGTTGTATCGCATAGCATCCAATAACATAAAAATATGTTGCCTTGGGCTGCAGTGTCGGCGCCATTCCCAGGAAGATTCTACATACAATTATTCTGTGTTTGCAAAGCAGGAAAGCGGCAATGTTAAGGAAGGGAGCGAGCACGACTCCAACATTACAGCCAGCATCTAGTAATCACATTTTGCATGCCAATATATTACGATGTTTTTGGGCAGAAGGAGTACATGGGGGCTTTTATTATTTTAACCACACGCACAATGGATGAGGCACACCTGACAGGTCGTCTTTATGTGTGAATAAAGTTGTCCAATGTTCTGTATTATTATTCGCAAAAGCTGATTGGCTGTGTCTTGTCGCTCTGTTACCATGATGGCTGGTTTCTTATGCCTTGAGATAAGGGTAAGAATAATGGGTGGTGGGTGTGGTAATTATGTTTATAAAAGCCCCAGCCACCCAATGCAAAGAATAGCAGGGGAGTGATTGGGCATTTCATGTCATCATGCCCCATCATACTTTATGTTCTGAGGTGCGCGGAGCCTGATGATGCAATTTACATCCCTGCCCACAGCGTCAGACTGGCCCACAGGGGTACAGGGAAAACCACCGGTGGGCCCCACTGCCTGGGGGCCCTCCTCCTCCTCTAGTGATCAGGTTCCAGAGTGTGCAGATGAATTATACATTATACATATGTTACTTTTTATACTGCACGGGACTATAATGTATTCCCTACAGTGCATTGCCAATATTTATCTGGTACATTATCATGCACGCACTAGAAGTATTTATATATTTGTCAAGGGGCCCAGCCCATGCACTCACTAATGGTTAGGCAATCCAATGTAACGGCTGTCCACACCCCCTCTGGAGACTGACCACACCCCTAAACATGGGCCCCTACCACTGCATTCCCCGGTGGGCCCTTCATGCCCCAGTCCGACACTGACTGCCCACCTCGCAGCATGTAGGCACTCTGCAGAGAACTTCCTGCCCTTCCTGGAGAACAGGAGGTCTTCACCTTAATCCAGAAGTCTCCCAGATATTCTGGTAGAATAGGTGGGATCAGTACGAAATCCCGCCGGATGGGATCCCGGCAGTCTGAATACGGACACCGGGATCCCGACTGGCACAATCCCGACAAGGGGCGAGCGCAACGCAGTCCCTTGGGGGCACGGTACCTCGCTACGCTCAGCACACTAATTTATTCTCCCTCTATGGGTGTCGTGGACACCCACAGAGGGAGAAAATGCCGGGATTGTGCCGGTCGGGATCCCGGTGTCGGTATTTTGACCGCCGGAATTCCGTCCGGCGGGATCTTGACCGCATCCCAAATTGGTCACTATGGATCAGGGAAGTGCAGTCAGGGGAGACAGGGGAGGCAGTGCCTCACTGTTATATTCCAATCTGATGATTACAATAATACAAAGAAGATATTTATAACACAGATTCTGTGTTATAACTAACTTCTTTGTATTATTGTAATCATTTTTGCTGTAAAAAATCCTAGCCATAACTGGATATGAGGCAGCGAGAGCGCTGCCTCACACTGACAATTACAAACTGTATTAAGCAGGGGGCCGGGCCACGGGCGCTGTCAGGAAAAGCCCATTGAAAAAAACAAGGGGATGAGGCACCTCTATCGCTGCCTCAGTGACAGGGGCAGGGCTGTGATAGACGAAGATGCAGGGACGGATCCAGAGGGGGCGTGGCACACTGCTCTCTTACCCTCCCTGATTGGATGCCTGAGAAGGAGGCCTGGTTTTCAGTACTTATTGGCTTCCTCCCAGACCAGTCACTGGGCCAGGGGTGTATCTAGCGGCCCAAGCGCCCCTGGCAAAGTAAGGACTAGTGCCCCCCCACACACACACACAAACACATATTTGGAATAAGGAGGGTATATCAAAAAAAGGCATGGTCTTGTGGGGAAGGGGCGTGACCACACAATAGTACTTCCAATTCAAATTATGCCACACAGTATCATATTACACTGCACAGTAGTGTCTCTTATTCACGTTATGCCACACAGTATCACATTACACCGCACAATAGTGTCTCTTATTCATGTTATGCCACACAGTATCACAATACACCGCACAGTAGTGTCTCTTATTCACATTATGCCACACAGTATCACATTACACCGCACAGTAGTGTCTCTTATTCACGTTATGCCACACAGTATCACATTACCCCGCACAGTAGTGTCTCTTATTCACATTATGCCACACAGTATCACATTACACTGCACAGTAGTGTCTCTTATTCACGTTATGCCACACAGTAGTACCCCTATAGGAAACACTGTCTATAGAAGGCATATGGAGAATGAAAATAGAAATGTGGACCAGTGCTAGTAAATATATTTCTATTTTTATAAGTGGAATGCGGTCAAACCACATTCAGGGATGCGACTGCAATATCTCTGTTCTCAGCAGATCACATTGGCTGCAAACACCTTTGCCTGATTGACAGGGGTGGCGGTGATGGACTGTTGCGGGGACGGCATGGGGAAAACGGGATCAGGCCGTCTGCATTTTCGGGGCGGCTGAGTGACATCACACGCTGCCACCCCTATGTGAAAAATGGCGGCAAACCACCTGCATACGCAGCCTAGCTGCAGCTGCAGGGAGTATTCTACGGTTGCTGCGACCACAAATAAATTGCGGTCGCAGTCGCTGAACAGGCCATTCAGCATGCTGGACCGCCTTGTACTGAGATGGATGAGCATCCCCCAGCATGCAATAGAAAGGACTACAGGTTCTGCTGTTTAGCAGAATCTGCAAACCTTACAGAATAACCCCCGCTGCCATTAGTACATCTGATCCCGCCCATAGGCACACACATATACACTTACATACATACTGTCACACACATATACACTTACATACATACTGTCACACATAAAATACATACAGTACATATGAAATAAAGTACAGTCACATACATACATAGTTACAAACTTATTCACATACATAGTCACACACTAATACACACATAAATACAGTAGATACTTATACACACACATACACATATAGTCACATTCATAAATGCAGTCACAGACACACATACAGACAGACTATATAGTGTTTAACCCCCTCACTTCACAGACAGGGTACACTCAATGCATGTACTTTAGTAGCTCCTTGTCCTCTCCCCCTCTCCTCCATGCTGCTTGGTTGCCTGGCACTGACTGAGGGGCAAATGTATTAACTTGGAGAAGGCATAAGGGCTGATGGCACCCGCTGGTGCAGCTCCTTACACATCATTACGCTGCCTGTAACAATACATCCATCCAGCGGTGGCCTTTGCTGCAGTATACGTCTGGGCTCTGTCAGGGATCAGCTGCCTTGAGTAGACAGGAGTGCTGCTGGTGGCCCCCACTTGGCTGCAGGTTCATGGAACAGGTGAGCAGGACCTGACTGCTGCCCCCCTCCTTATCAGGACCAGCTCCATGCAGCTAAGCAGTGCCGCGATTCGCAGGGTTTTAGGGGGCGGGGCCTTATGTTGAGAAGTGCCCGCCCCCAGAACAGACCTGTGCTGTGTAGTCAGCTAGTGTTATTGTCTCTCCTGCTCCCTCCCTCTCCATAATCCCCCTCTCCCTAACACTCCCTCCTCTTGCTCCCTTCTCTCTCTCCCTGACATTCACTCTTCCTTCCTGACAGTGACTCTCTCTCTCCCCCAGACACTGGGGGTCATTCAGACCTCGCTGTTGATTCAGCCCACAGTGCAGTTTGCTGATGGAGGCAAATTGCACTGCATGGGCAGACACATTGCGGTCGCATCCCCGATGGATGCGGCCGCAGTGTTACTGACAGTGGCAGCTATCGGGCATCGTCATTGCGGCTTTGGGGGGCGGGCCGGATCATTTTTGGGGCGACCGCGTGACGTCACAGCTGCTCCAAAAACCAAAAAATGGTGGCAGACCACCTGACGGCGCAGCCAGGGGTGAACTTTAGTTCCAATGAGTCCACAATCTTATTGCGGATACATCGGGAGGCGGTCTAACACATGCTGGGTGGCCCTCAGCATGTGCGGAGATGGACGCAGATCTGACTGCGTATGCATTGATCTGCGGCCATCTCTGAATAAGGCCCACTGTCTCTCACACTCTCTCTGACACTTTCTTTCTCTCTTCCTGACACTCTCTACCCGACACTATAGCTCATTCCCTCTCTCTCCCTTTCTGACACTAACTTCCTCTCTCTCCCTGACACTGTCTCTCCCTCTCGCACACTATCTCTCTCTCTGCCTGAGACTGTCTCTCCCTCTCTCTTCCCCGACACTACTGTATATCTCACATCCTCTCTCTCCCTGACACTGTCTCTCTTTTTCTGACACTGTCTTCCTCTCTCTCTCTCCCCCTGACACTGTCTCTCCCTCTCGCACACTATCTCTTTCTCCCCGACACTCTCTCTCTGCCACTGTCTCTCTCCCCTCTCTCTGACACTCTCTCCCCCTCTCTCTCTCTCCCTGCCGCACTCTCTCCCTGACACTGGGGTCGATTCAATACGGCAACAGATGAATAGCGCTGGGAATTAGCTCCCGACGCTATTCAATTCAGCTACTAGTTACCCGCAATTGTCGGGAATTCTTCTCTCACCCCCTGGGGGTGAGAGAAGAAAACCGACAAAAGAGCTGCCGCGCGGCCGGCGCAAGGCTGATTCTGTTGGGAATCAGCATCGCCGCGGGTAGTTAAGTCGGAGAATGCTCGTTCTCCCGACAAAACTACCTGTTAAGTCGGTGAGAACGGGCATTCGCCGACTTAACTTTATCTGAATTGAATAACGTCGGGAGCTAATTCCCGGCGCTATTCATCTGTTGCTGAATTGAATCGACCCCACTGTTTCTCTCATTGATACTGTCTCTCTCCCTCTTTCTTTCCATCACACTCTCTCATTCTCTTTCTCTCTCCCTCCCGGACACTTTCTCTCACTCCCGCTCGCTTCTCTCTCTCGCTCCTCCCCCTCTCTCTCTCTCTGACACCTTTTCTCTCTTTTGCTCTATTCCTGACCCACCCCTGTCTCTCTCTCCATTTCTTTCTTGCTTCTCTCTCTCACCCTGGCACCGTTTCTCACTCTTGCTCCTCTCTTTATCCCTGATACCCTTGCTCTCTCCCTGACACCCTCTTTGTCTCTCTCTCTCCCCTCACTTCCTTCTCTCCTAAGGGGAAGTGACAGCGGCAGTGGGAGGTGGATGTGTGTGTGCGGGGACGAGGTGGGGGGTCCAGAGATATCCACGTATTGGGCCCCAAGATTTCTGTTGCTGGCCCTGCCTCCAATCCTCTCTCTGCCCCTGTTCCTCTAGATGGGTGACTACACTCTTATTGTCCTGTCTCTGACTCTATTACCCCACAGCCCCATCCCCATTCAGTCTCTCCACCTGCCCCTGTCTCTGGCCCTCTCCATTTGTGACTGCTTTGTCGTTGCACTGTTTTTGACACCCTCTATTATCTCCCCCAGTCACCTCTCTCTGCCCCTATTCCTCTCCCTCTCGTTGTTCTGTCTCTAACACGATCCCCCAGCCGCACCCTCTCTTTCTGTCTCCCTTTCTTCGCTCATTGCATCACCCACACTGGCCAGTGCCTCCCCAGCCATTGACCTCACCGCATGTCACTGCTATGGATTTGCTATTTGTTAGGATTATGTGTGCTTTTCTCTACCTTTGCTCATGCATGTCTATCATTGCTCCCCAAACTTTAGTGTAATACACCCCCACCACTGTGCTCACTTTTTTTCAATAATTAAATACATTAAACAGTCCTATTTCTGATGTTGCACACTGACGACATAATGTATGTTTTTTAGAAAAAGCCATGAGCTTGTTGCTGTCTGCGCCTCTTCTGTCCCAATGTTGTCCCAGATACTGTAGCTGTACCACTTCACAGTTCACACCATATTTTAATATCATTCTCACAGTTTCTCATAGTGAAATGTCTCTGCCACTTCATATGGAAAAGCAGCAGTGACGAGTCGCTTGCTAAACTGCGGAGGAAATCGTTTTAAGCTTTCAAGCCTCCTTCATTTGCCAGATTACCAGGTTGCGGGTAATCTGTCACAAGGAGCATACTTAGTGGGCTGAAATGTTTTCTATACTGTTAGATATGATGGGTATCATCATTAGATACCTCTGCTAAAATCTTTTTACTTCCGTCATACTGGAGACCTGATAACCTTATTGTGTTATCTAATGGACTCATAGCTCCAGCAGGGAAAAGCAGAGGAGCTACAGTATATACACTGTATTGCAGATAGACGATGATGGGCAGGGTTACCCAGGGGTCATTGTGATGTATTGTGAGAATCCCCAGCGACTGACTTTTGCAATGAGTCGAATAGCATGTCTCATTTTAGGCACTCTCTCAACAGAAAAAGCCATTGGACGACTCAGAAAGATAGATCACCAATTGAGCGTCAAAAATAAAAAGTATTTTGTGAGCTGATTGGTAGAGAATTCGGCGTCTATTTACCATTGGTAGACAATGGGCTGGAGGTCACTAGACTTATATATCACTACATATTGCACATACTGTATACATAGGGATGCACTGCTGCTATTTATCACATGGGGCACCTCTTGGAGAGTTCTCTCCCTGGGAGTGGGGAAGGGGGTGTGTACTAAGCATTGATAAGTGATAAAGTGGAGAGAAATAAAGTACCAGCCAATTAGCTGTCATTTTTCAAACACAGCCTGTAACTTGGCAGTTAGGAGCTGATTGGTTGGTAGTTTATCTCTATCCACTTTATCACTCTTCAAGGCTTAGTACATCTTCCTCCCTGTCACCAGCAGTCTAACACCACAGAAAACAGTGATATGCACATGCCAGGCTAACTACTGTGATAGTGATTTGGCCAGGCAGGGAACCAGCAAACCTCTCCAGCATCCCTGTTGCCCATTGTTAGGTAAAGCTAGCATCATCCTTAGGTCGCCTTAGTTGCGACAGAAACCTAAATGAATAAATTGTGTATAGCAAGGACAGAGCCTTTCCCCTGTGTTTTTGGGCAGAGATTAGGCTTAAATAGATTTTTATGCTCTCCTTTAAAAAAAAGATTTTCAAATGACTGAATCACAAGTTTGAGAACACTGAGGCCTCTGCCAGATAAGGGCCTCGGGCCTGTCAGAGCGTGGGAACTCCCCCTTCAGCCACTTACCTGCCCTGTTCCACCTCTTCAGTCATTCTTACCAATCAACACATCTGTAGACCTATTGTCCTAGGCCAGAGGTTCCCAAACTGTGTGCCGTGGCTCCCTGGGGTGCCTCGGGACACTTGCATGGGTGCCCTGGGTTGGTGGTCCAGGACCAATTCAAATTATTCATGGTCAATATAATAGGCAAAACCAGTGTTGGTGGCTGCCAGTCATAAAATATGTGGCCAAACAGAAGCAAATCTTGTCCCTCACCACACAACTGACCCTAAGGATGACATATAAAAGCGATCTACTTAATGTAATATTTCTTTCTAAATTTCTCAATAAGAAATTTTTGGCCTAGGGGTGCCGTGAAAAAAATTCTGATATTCTAGGGCGCCATGACTCCAAAAAGTTTGGAATCCACTGTCCTAGGCAGTTTGTGCATCATGAATATACAGTATGCTGCCCCTTGGTACCTGTATTTGGCATGCACGTTGCCTGGAACGGCACCCGCCAGCCTAGACACCCGCCACATGGAACTCCCTTAGGACGGTGGGATGCTTAACTGCTTTATGATCCTGGCAGACCTGAGCCCTCATCATGATGTCATGATGTCACATGTACAAAGGGCGGAGCCAGCACAGGGCACATTTTCTCCCTGCTATGGGCATAACTAACCTAATTCCACTTTATTCTCTATGGGGGTTAATCAATTAGGTCTGTTTTTTCGCCCAGCTGAAAAAACTGCACTTTTCACTATTTTTTAGAGTGAATGGGGATTCGCCCTATGTAGTAGCAAGGCACTTTTTTCGCCAAGGTGAATCCACATGTTTTCGCAATGCCTTTTTTCCAAAAAATAAAAGAAGTGAAAAGGCATTGGCAAAAAAATCTGCAAAAATGGCGCGCAATTGAATATGCAGTGGGGTAAATTCGATAGCTCCGGAACTGCCGGAGCTAATTGAATACAGCCTGCTTTCTTGCATAAATCTTCAGGCCAGGAATTGCTATCTCAAAATGGTTCTGTAAATGTTCTGCTACATTACATAAAACTGTCACTATTCACCCTTTTACGATTGTGCTTTGTACTGTATGTCACCAATGTAAACCTGTTTTTTTCACTATAATACTACAGTACATAATCATGAGACAGCTTCTTCTGAAATACAATAGTTCACCCACTTTGACCTATTTAGTAGGCATTTATTGTCTTTAACATCACTTTTGTCCCATTTTATTTCCTGAGCAAATTACACCTGATCAGGCTAGGCATTATTATCATTTTAATGTATTGCAGGGGTGTAACTCCCAGAGGCAATGGAGACACCTGCCTCCGAGCTCCAAGCCCTGCAGGGGCACCTGCATGTACAGCAGCACCTATGTGGTTCACAGCAGGATCCAAGTGTGACTACTGTTCTTCCAACGGAGCTCTGCGGTGCACCCGCTGCAGTTAATCTGCTCTGTTCCAGGAGACCTAACACCTGCAATAAGGGACAAGATGACCCCTGCCCGGTAACACTCAGCCGATGCTGCAGCAAGTGACGGTGCACCTGCCGCTGCTGCTGGACTGTGAGATGGGGCCCGCCAGTGAATGCTGATTCTGCACGCTGCCGGCGGCTGCATCGCAGCGTAGCTGGAGCCATGCCAATTCACTGTGGGTTCCGGTCCCTGTAGCCTAGCTGAGAGTGCTATATATATAATTCTATATAAGCCATGTATGTGTCTACACACAAACACACCATATTTGTTCTACCCTTTTTATTTAAGGGGGGGACTTCATTGAAGTCAATGAAGAAATCTCAAGGTACAAATGAGACTAATGTACTTTTAAATGGTACCCTTGTTACTGTTTTGCTCCCCATTGGAAAACCCAATGGAATATGCTATATAATGAATAAATGTGTTTCTCTTCATTTGGAATTATATTCTTTATTTTTTGTTATTTTGATCAAAGACTTTTTTTTTATTAACTTGCTGGCTCATTTCCATTTTCACTGGTCTTTTGGGTTTTCCCCAGTTTACTCCATCTACAACTAATGTCACACCGTTGGGGAATTTACAGATTCAGCTTAAGCAGAACTTTGCTGAGAACTTTTTGTATCTGCAGCAATTATTTTGACAGACTTTCAGCACTACTTCATGAGGTGCAATAATGAAGTGCAGTAAACGATGAAGAGAAAAGGAGGGACAATGCTACAATTGCAATGTTTAATGCATTCAACGTACAGTAGTAAGCCTCTTGTATCAGTGTGATAATATCAATTACACAATAGCACTTAATTAGTCTATTAAGCATATTGTGGGAGTGTTTGGTGTGGAATTGGTGACAGTAGGGAAAAATGTACTGCAGTGGACCTCCTGAGGGTGGTTAGTCAGTCCAGGGAGCATTGCATTTAATTTACTCATTAAAGCTATTAGCACATGCTGGAAAGCAGAAAAAAAACATGTTTGTAGCTATATATTACTTAGGGACAGTGACAGTTACCACAGTTTAGACTTGAGAGAGTTGAGCCACATCTGGAATGAGAATGCACATGTGGTTATTAAGCTAAAGGGCCCCATACACTTATGCGGCAACATGTCGCAGGTGATCGCAGGTGATCACCTGGCAGCCTCCCGGGGGGGCAGGATAGCCCAAGATACAGCGTATGCCATGCCCTCTGGTTGGACCTGATTGAATGTGCAGCACATTCAATCTGGAGGATCCGATCTGATGCTCACAGGAATGTGCATCGGATCAGATCGGATTGGAAACACCTAAAAAATGCCCGATTTCATCCGATATATTGGGCCAAATGCCCGAAATCCGCTAAAATCGGGCATTATCACTCTAGTGTATGGGGCACTTTACACAAAATCCCTACAATGAGTTGGGAACAGGGCAGATGTATTAAGCCTGGAAAAGTGATAAAGCAGTGATAAGTGCAAGATGATAACGCACCAGCCAATCAGCTCTTAACTGTCAATTTACATATTGGAGCTGATTGGCTGGTGCGTTATCACCTTGCACTTTCACTGCTTTATCACTTCTCCAGGCTTAATACATCTGCCCCAATGATTAATCGGTTTCCTGATTTAGAGAGGTATATGTTTTTTTTTTTATATCACGGAAGTTTGTGAATAGGTGTTCACTGGTAAACTTCTACACTTTTGCAGACCATTGTTCCTTCAAAAAAGCGTCCAAGAACCACTGTTGAGTTCAAAATGTATATGAAGAACTAAGTAAAACTATGATTTGTGCAATGTGAAACCTAATTTATGTAACAGAACACAGCTCAATAAACATTATTAAGTCTATGGTATGAAGTGCTTTGGTGGCCAGTGGTTTACAGCTATTGGCTAATTATGGAGGTTTCTGAGGAAGCAGTTCCATTTTTTTCTTTGGTGTCTTTGGTGTTTTATTAATTGGGATTGTTTATAGCAGTTTGTAGTTTATAGTGCTTGGGTTTGTTTACAATACTTAGAAGTATATTTACTAATGTCCGATAATTTTTTTTTTGTGATTTTGTATTCGATTTTGCATTTGTAGATTTACTGATGGCAAAATCGCACGTAAAATCGGTACTTTTACATAGACGAATATAGAATCCCCTAATTTACTAACATTCAAATTGAAAATCGAACACAAATTGGACACTAGGGGGTAAATTTACTAAGAGGGGAGTTCTATTTAAGATGGGATGTTGCCTACAGCAAGCAATCGGATTCTACTTCTCATTTATCTAGCACCTTCTAGAAGATAATACATGGAATTTGATTGGTTGCTATGGGCAACATCCCATCTTAAATAGAACTCCCATCTTAGTAAATTTACCCCTAGATTGAACTACAAATGCCCAAAATACTAGACAAATAGCAGACAGGTGATTTTAGTTTCTGGAAAACATTCTATTTCCTAAACCTTCATTATGATTCCTATAAAAGAAGAGCTGACGGACGCTATGCCGATGTTTTTGCGATTGAGCGATTATTGGTAAATTGCACATGAATTTGCTTAACACTGGGCAAGCACCAAAGTCTAATAGCAGTGCTGCTTGCACACTGGCAGTTACACAGAGTGATTGAGTTAGGCATTGTTTTTGAGTGCTGATGGGGGAGTGGTTGCAAAAACGCTGGCGTGTCGCACCCATTTTTGGGGCATGTCATTGGGTGCACTTGTGAATACATAGTCAAGTAGCATGTCCGTGGTGTCTCTGCTCAAGATGCCATGCTATAGGATCATTGATTTAGTCAAGATGACAAGTATCGATGGATTTGCGTGTGCGCTGGGAATGTGTACGCAGTTGATGTGCCTTTGCGATTGCTCCACTGACTGTCTCTGTACTTTTCAGCACTGCTGGGGTTTTTTAAAGAGTTTCGCACATCCTCAATCCCCGGAGCATCTGTCAATGAATCAGGCCATATATTAATAATGTAAAGGCTCCACGAGACAGGTCCATATTACATGATTTTAGATGTTTTTATCAATTTTAAAAGAAATCAAGAAAACACTTGAGGGTCTGCACACAACTCTAATATAATGGAACCCAAACATGTGGTTCTACGCGGTTGTAGGAATTAGGGACTTCATTCAGAGATGTACGCAGTGCACAATGGGGGTCATTCCGAGTCGTTCGCTCTGTAATTTTCTTCGCATCGCAGCATTTTTCTGCTTAGTACGCATGCGCAATGTTCGCACTGCGACTGCGCCAAGTATTTTTGCTATGAAGATAGTTTTTTTACTCACGGCTTTTTCTTCGCTCCGGCGATCGTAGTGTGATTGACAGGAAATGGGTGTTACTGGGCGGAAACACGGCGCTTTATGGGCGTGTGGATAAAAACGCTACCGTTTCCGGAAAAAACGCGGGAGTGGCTGGAGAAACAGGGGAGTGTCTGGGCGAACGCTGGGTGTGTTTGTGACGTCAAACCAGGAACGACAAGCACTGAACTGATCGCAGATGCCGAGTAAGTCTGAAGCTACTCTGAAACTGCTAAGTAGTTTGTAATCGCAATATTGCGAATACATCGTTCGCAATTTTAAGAAGCTAAGATTCACTCCCAGTAGGCGGCGGCTTAGCGTGTGTAACTCTGCTAAAATCGCCTTGCGAGCGAACAACTCGGAATGAGGGCCATTGTTCCTACATTTTTGGATTCCCCGGCCCCAAACGGTGACAGGCGGCGGCTTAGGGGGCACTGTGTGCGAGGATGCAGGACCCATTATGCACATACACAGAATGGGTCCTGTGCATTTGCAGGTTCCCCACCATCAGAGATGTATGCAAACCAGAATTAGAGGAACCTCAGCAGCTTCTTGCATGCGATATGTTTTGTTCAGTAGAAATACATAGGGAAGTGTTTGATCTCTTTCATTCAATATGCAAGCAATTTAAATCTAACTTAAAATCAAATACAAAATTGAACATGTAGAAAATATGCCCCTTGGCTAAGATGGGAGTTTTATTTAAGATGGGATGTTGCCCATAGCAACCAATCAGATTCCAGGTATTATCTTCTATAAGGTGCTAGATACAGTGCATCCGGAAATTATTCACAGCGCTTCACTTTTTTTTTCATGTTAAGTTGCAGCCTTATTCCAAAATGGAATACATTTTTTCATTCCATTAAAGTTTTACACACAATACCCCATAATGACAACATGAAAAAAGTATTTTTTAGATTTATGCAAAGTTATTAAAAATAAAAAACTAAGAAATCACGTGTACATTAATATTCACAGCCTTTGCTCAATACTTTGTTGATGCACCTTTTGCAGCAATTACAGCCTCAAGTCTTTTTGAATATGATGCCACACGCTTGGAACACCTATCTTTGGACAGTTTCGCCCAGTCCTCTTTGCAGCACCTCTCAAGCTCCATCAGGTTGGATGGGAAACATTGGTGCACAGCCATTTTTAGATCTCTCCAGAGATGTTCATTCGGATTCAAGTCTGGGCTCTGGCTGGGCCACTCAAGAACATTCACAGAGTTGTCCTGAAGCAACTCCTTTGATATCTTGGCTGTGTGCTTAAGGTCGTTGTCCTGCTGAAAGAGGAACCGTCACCCCATTCTGAGGCCAAGAGCGCTCTGGAGCAGGTTTTCATCCAGGATGTCTCTGTTCATTGCTGCATTCCCTTTCCCTCTATCCTGACTAGTCTCTCAGTTCCTGCCGCTGAAAAAACATCCCCACAGCATGATGCTGCCACCACCACGCTTCACTGTAGGGATGGTATTGGCCTGGTGATGAGCGGTGCCTGGTTTCCACCAAACATGACACTTGGCATTCACGCCAAAGAGTTCAATCTTTGTCTCATCAGACCAGAGAATTTTGTTTCTCATGGTCTGAGAGTCCTTCAGGTGCATTTTGGCAAACTCCAGGCAGGCTACCATGTGCTTTTTTACTAAGGAGTGGCTTCCGTTTGGCCACTATACCATAGATGCCTGATTGGTGGATTGCTGCAGAGATGGTTGTCCTTCTGGAAGGTTCTCCTCTCTCCACAGAGGAATGCTGTAGCTCTGACAGAGTGACCATCAGGTTCTTGGTCACCTCCCTGACTAGGGCCCTTCTCCCCCGATCGCTCAGTTTGACAGACGGCCAGCTCATGGAAGAGTCCTGGTGGTTCCAAACTTCTTTCATTTACGGATGATGGAGGCTACTGTGCTCATTGGGACCTGCAAAGCAGCAGATATTTTTCTGTACCCTTCCCCAGATTTAGTGCCTTGAGACAATCCTGTCTCGGAGGTCTACAGACAATTCCTTTGACTTCTTACTTGGTTTGTGCTCAGACATGCACTGCCAAGTGTGGGACCTTAAATAGACAGGTGTGTGCCTTTCCAAATCGTGTCCAATCAACTGAATTTATCACAGGTGGATTCTAATTAAGCTGTAGGAACATCTCAAGGATGATCAGTGGAAACAGGATGTACCTGAGCTCAATTGTGAGCTTCATGGCAAAGTCTGTGAATACTTATGAACATGTGATTTCTTAGTTTTTTATTTTTAATAAATTAGCAAAAATCTCAAAAACACTTTTTTCACGTTGACATTATGGGGTATTGTGTGTAGAATTTCGAGGGAAAAAATGAATTTATTCCATTTTGGAATAAGGCTGTAACATAACAAAATGTTGAAAAAGTGAAGCGCTGTGAATACTTGCTGGATGCACTGTAAATGAGTAGGAGAACCTGATTGGGTGCTATGGGCAACATCCCATCTTAAATAGACCTACCATCTTTGTAAATTTACGCCTTAGAGTCTATAGCTTTTTCTCGGTCTACAGTATGCTCTTTTGTAGTGGAATTGGTAAGTAGCTCTAAAGTGTTAATTTAGTGTATAGGCTCTTTAGTGGTGAAAATGAGATCTGCTCATTCAAGGTAATAGTAGTTTAATAGGTTTTGTAATATATGTGTTTAATGTATCTGAACTCTATTGGCCAAAAAAAAAAAAAAGGACACTCTTTTGCACAAACTGTTAATGTGACAAATACAGTGTAACTAGATAGCAAACTTGCAGACTTTGCTTAAATGAGTAAAGGTCCATACACACTGGGTATTTTTGCCCAGAGTGTATGCACAGCGATGATGGCTGACATCGCTGGGCTGAAAATCGCTCAGTACATAAACACTGAGCGCTTTTTCCCACTGCCCAGTGATGTCAGCGGGGTTAAACGGCTTTTCATAGCAGGACGCTATGGAAAGCTGTTCACCCCGCCGTTCATCTACTGGTAACCAGAAGATAAACGACGGCCGCCGGCGATGAAGCGGGAGCGCGCATCAGTGCTCATCGCTCATCTCCAGAGCATACACACTGGGCGGTTTTGAGCTGAAAGCAGCTCAAGTCAAAACACCAAAAGTGAGATGCTTTCAGCTCAAAATCGCCCAGTGTGAATGGGTATTGCTGTTTATTCTGTGTAGTGTATAGTTAGGTTCTGTTTTGCACACAGTATACTCTCTCAAGAGCAGTTGTGCTGCAGTGCTGCCTTTGTTTGGACTCCAGAACTGATAGATGTAGAGATTCCTCATTCTCTCTATCTTCCCTCGCTTCACTTCTCCTTGGTAGATGGTTTAACATGAATCACTTCTTGTGTTCCACTATGTTTCACATCATGGGGGTCATTCCGAGTTGTTCGCTCGTTATTTTTTTCTCGCAACGGAGCGATTAGTCGCTAATGCGCATGCACAATGTCCGCAGTGCGACTGCGCCAAGTAAATTTGCTATGCAGTTAGGTATTTTACTCACGGCATTACGAGGTTTTTTCTTCGTTCTGGTGATCGTAATGTGATTGACAGGAAGTGGGTGTTTCTGGGCGGAAACTGGCCGTTTTATGGGTGTGTGTGAAAAAACGCTGCCGTTTCTGGGAAAAACGCGGGAGTGGCTGGAGAAACGGAGGAGTGTCTGGGCGAACGCTGGGTGTGTTTGTGACGTCAAACCAGGAACGACAAGCACTGAACTGATCGCAGATGCCGAGTAAATCTGGAGCTACCCAGAAACTGCTAAGAAGTGTCTATTCGCAATTCTACTAATCTTTCGTTCGCAATTTTGATAAGCTAAGATCCACTCCCAGTAGGCGGCGGCTTAGCGTGTGCAATGCTGCTAAAAGCAGCTTGCGAGCGAACAACTCGGAATGACCCCCCATGTTCGAAGGGGAAAAACCACTTCAGTCTGAGATTGTGTCCTGTCGACTGGAGCAGGTTTTCGACAGGGTGCACAGTGTGTAAGTGGTGGCTGGAACTAATGCTTTTTGTCAAGTATGGGATATAGAAATATATTTCATAGTGAATACTCTTGGTGTTCGGACAGTGGGGGTCATTCTGATTTGATCATAGCTGTGCTAAATTTAGCACAGCTGCGATCAGGAACACAGACATGGGGGGGGGACACCCAGCACAGGGCTAGTCCGCCCCGCATGTCAGTGCCTGCCCCGTCACTGAAGTACAAAAGCATTGCACAGCGGTGATGCTTTTGTACTTCAGGAGTAGCTCCCGACCAGCACAGCTTTTGAGCTACTCGTCGCTGCCCGGTTCACAGAGGCTTGCGTGTGACGTCACGCAGCCGATGCGGCCCACCCCCCCGCACGGTGCAGCCACACCTGCGTTGGCCGGACCGCGCCCACAAAATGGCATCCAAACGCCGCCCTGCCGCCCCCTCTCACCCAGTGACCACCTCTGTCTGTCAATTAGTCAGAGGCAATCGCTAGGCAACAACAGCCGTCGGCTATCAGCCATGCACCAGCGCGCTGCAGTGCCAGCGCATGCACAATTCTGACCTGATCACTGTGCTGCGATAAACTGCAGCGAGCGATCAGGTCAGAATGACCCCCGGTGTCGGAATGGGGCATGAAGGTCCCACCGGGGGGATGCAGTGGTAGCGGCCCATGTTTAGGGGTGTGGCCAGCTACCACTTTGGTTTGCCTAATCATTAGACAATGCATGGTCTGGGCCACTTGATACATATATATAAAATACTACTATTGCATGATAAATTATATAATGTACCAGATTAATAGCAGCAATACTGTAGAAAATACACCCTAGTCTGTGCAGTGTAAGGTAACATGTATAATGTATAATTCAAGTGCAGAGTCTGGAACTTGATCCCTAGAGGAGGAGGTGGGTCCGCAGGCAGTGTGGCCCACCAGGGATTTCCCCAGTGCCCCTGTGGGCCAGTCCAACCCTGTATTCGGGTATGTTTGAGATCTGTGGTGCTACTGTGTTTAATAGGGATTAGTATACAAGCCAGAGTGGTAGTAATGCAGGATATATGTGTACGCAGAAGCTGGGAATATTGGGGAATTTTGATAAGATGTTAAGACCTGATATCGATGGCTAGAAAAGAGTGTTGGCTGTGGATTCAGTATACTGTGAATTCAAATCTACTAACGTGTAATCATTAAAGGATGCTAAAGTCGTGTGTGCTGGTTTGAGGAAGAACTCAGGAAATTTTCAGGGCAGGCACGTTTCCTGATACACCAGAGCTGCACCGCTGAACAAATCAGGTCATTCGCTGGTGAAGCTAATGATGAGTTTGGAGTAGTTCCTTGGGGATTTATGATTGGTGGATGGCTTTCTAAACATGGATGACAAAGGGGATTCACAAAGCTCTACACAAAAGTATTTAAGAACTCCTAAGGCTTCTCAGTCCTATGTGTCAGCTGCTGTAATAAGACAGAGAAAGAATAGAATAGCCCCATGGTTATTGCTGAGGTTGTGTAACAATGACTGGGCTGCAAAATGAACAGTTCATCTGTTGTGTTCCTGAGATCTTTTATAAACACAATGGGCACAGTCATTCTATATGATTGTACGTTCTGATGGGAGAGCAATATAGTGGTTCACCTGAATATAAGAATTTGAGGTTATTGGATATAAAGCAACATTTTTGATATATTAGGATGTATATTATAAAGCAGGCATGTCCAAACTGCGGCCCTCCAGCTGTTGTGAGACTACATATCCCAGCATGCCCTGACACAGTTTTGCTGTCAGAGAAGGCTAAAGCTATGTTAGGGCATGCTGGGATGTGTAGTTTCTCAACAGCTGGAGGGCCGCAGTTTGGACATGCCTGTTTTAAAGCATATACAGTAATTGGTGTTACTAGCGGTGTATGTATGTATATGTAATGTATAATTGTAAATTTTATTTCTTAATTCATAATTTTAATACATACTTGACTACTCTCCCAGGAGACTCCCGAATCTTGGGAGGTTCTCTCAGATGCCCATAAAAGGTAGGCAAGTTTCCCAGAGGCCCCTCACGGCTGCCCAATATGCCACCCACTTCACTTGGGGACTCAGGCTACTGCATAGCCCCACAACGATGCATTAGAGAGCTAGCAATTTTTTAATAATGGCCACCATCAGCAAAATTATTATTTTTTTAAATAACAATTTAAGCATATCCCCCGGTTATTTCTAGTACAGTATCCGTTGTATATAATATAGAATTTAAAATATATTAACATCAAGTTAGGACAGGGTTGAATTGGCCCACACGTGTACATTGGGTCCTATTGCCTAAGGACCCCGCCTCATCCAGGGATCAGTAACTTGGTGGAGCAGAATCATGGATGAACTTGGGGGCTTGGTTTGTTTCTCTACACCAAGATTAGCACTCCTGCCAATCAAAGTAGGTGGTCTTCTTGACACACCCCTTCCCCCTCCTTAAAAAATTGTCCTTGTTCTTTGAATCTCAATAAAGTTTGGCCAAGTCCCTATGTGGTGACTTTACCATTCCCTCTGGCAAGTCCCTCTGTGGTGGCTGGCCTACTACTGAAACATGCAATAGTAGCCCATCTACTGCAGTCTGCCCTAAACACAGGTGCAAGCACATACTTACACACTAATTTTTTGTAATGCGCCAATTAACCTGCCAGTATTTTTTGGGGACTGTGGGAGGAAACCAGAGTACCGAGAGGAAACCCACACAAGAATGGGGAGAATATACACAGTTAGGGCCATAGTGGGAATCGAGCCCATGACCTCAGTACTGTGAGGCAGTAATGCTGACCATTATACCATGCATACTGCCCTGAAAATCCAACAGAGGTTGAAGCAGTGGGTGTATTATATAGGAACAAAAAGACAGCACGCTTCTTCAAAGACTGGCCTGGCAAATTTGGAAGTCAACCACTAGTGCTCAGCTTCTTCTGCAATACAATATTGGTAAATTATGACAATAAGATTTTATATTTTTTTTTACAAATGCTTTCTCATTAATAGGCCCCAAAGAGTGTGTAGGGGAGGGGGAATTAATGTGTCACACTTTGGTGCATTGCTGACATTTTGTCATGGAACAGGTCTTGCTATCACTCTCAATGAGTAAAGCTGTATCTCTGCTATTATGTCCACATTTGTGTTATATTTCTGATATTTTAGGTTAATCATTCCAGTGAATGTACATATTATTGCCTCGAAGCAGAGCAATAAAGAAATTATTAGGGATGTTTACAATTATTAGAGTCTCATGTTTTGGTTTTGGTTCTAATTTAATTGTGTTTTAGTTTTGTCAAACCACTCTCAAGTGTTTTAATTCAGAATTTGGATTTAATATCTGAACCTTGGGTTTTGGATTTCTTGAAAATGAATAAAAACAGCTAAAATTATGTAATTTTAAAATCTGAATTCCAAACCATGAGAACTGTGTTTTGGTTCGATTTGGATCCACAAAATTCAAGTAGGTTCGAATTTCTTGAGTACCGTACCGCACGGCTCTAGAAATGATGGTGTCAAAAATTATTGTTAAGGCATTTAATTGGTCTTTTTATACACAGTATACAGTTTATTGCTGTATGAACATATCATTTATATAAGTTATCAATTTATCGTCTTCTTTGCACTATTTATTGATGGTGAACAGTATATGGGTATTTTGCAAGCAAAACAAATTCTTTTTAAAATATGGGTATCTGTGTACAGTATGTAACTTATTTCCTGGCATAAACTGGGCATATAAGGTACCGATGAGGACACACATCTATGCATTTCTTGTAATGGAAATTATGCCCATTTTGCAAATAACTGCATCAGTTAATTTATGTTCTGCTGGTGCTCCTATGAGCCGAGAGCTGGTATCAGTTTTTCCACACTGTAAACTGTATAAGTCAGACTTATTTTTGATACATTAGCAAGGTGATAGGTTAATGCTTACCAGCTTTTCAGAGTAGCTGTCAGTCTATGTCTCCTCTACAGCAGTAAAATAAAAATTGCACAATGTCGGGTGCTCTAAGGCTGACTGCATTGTACAATGCTTAGTACATTTTTCATCAGATGCCTATTGTGAATTGGCACAGTACAATATGATGAGAAAGGACACCCTTGACACTGGTTACTTTTGTTTGAAAATCTATTTTATGTTGTCTAACATAATTTTTTAAAACACTGGTTTTAGCCTGAAATCAGTTTGAGAGCAATAATATGTCAGTGTTCTTGTGATTGGTTCCTGGACCTAGTGGTGTGCAACATTTGTAGGGTGCAATTCAATTAGTCGTGTAAATTTACAGCAGGGTAATTGATCCCCAGGACTATCCAATTAGCCTCAAAGACAACCCCCTGGCAGCTGTTATCTGGGATTTTTTTTTTCAGGACCTCAGCAGGCTCTGAAAAATAATCCCTGTTAGTGTTAACTACCCTGATTTTGTGATGCTGGTAGCGTTAACACATAGGTACATGAACTTTTCATGGACTGTATGTGTTAACACACAAAAACAGAGAACGGACACAAAACCGGTTTAATTGAATGGCCAGAAGCTAAAAAGTCTGAAAAAGCTTAAGGCTACCCCTGTTTTTCTGACCTGTTACATTTTCGTGGCTAATTGAATTCTTCCTGTAGTATTTAAATGTCAATTGGGGCAGTACAGATGGTGTGAGGCAGTACGGCTGGTGTAATGGTTAGCATTACTGCCTCACAGCACTGAGGTCATAGGTTCGATTCCCACCATGGCCCTAACTGTGTGGAGTTTGTATATTCTCCCTGTATTTGCGCGGGTTTTCTCCGGGTACTCCGGTTTCCTCCCACAATCCAAAAATATACTGGTAGGTTAATTGGATCCCAACAAAATAAACCCTAGCGTGAATGTGTGTGGTAGAGAAAAGCGCTGCGGAATATGTGTGCGCTATATAAATAACTGGTAATAAATAAATACATTTATTTTACAAAAAAAGAATGGAAACCTAAAGTACGCAGTACTTGATGTTGTCATTGTTGTTAATACAAATGTTGGAGAACTTCCCAAAGTTATGAGATGTCTTATTTAAAATCTGCAAATATAGGTGATATGTTTTGCAATGCCCGCTGTACTGTTCTGTAATTGTGTTCACTGGCGTATTTATAATAGGTGCAGTGTGTGTGGTGCACATGGGCCCCTGGGGTCCAGGGGGTCCACACTGCCCACCCTGCACTCATTCTTTTCAATACTTACCCTCCAGAGTCCTGCAGCAGTGCTAGGGTCCTCTACAGAGTATAGGTGCAAATTTATGTTTTTGCTGGTGGGTGCTCAGTGGGAGGTGGAAGCGGAAATTAACGGCCGCCGCAGTGACTAATGCCCATTACACATTATGCAACACACTGTAATGCCCATTACACATTATGCCACACACCGTAATGCCTAATACACATTATGCCACACACCGTAACGGGCAGATGTATTAACCTGGAGAAGGCATAAGGAAGTGATAAACCAGTGATATGTGCAAGGTGATAAATGACCCACCAATCAGATCCTAACTGTTAATTTACATATTGGAGCTGATTGGCTGGTGCCTTTATCAACTTGCACATATCACTGGTTTAACACTTCCTTATGCCTTCTCCAGGTTAATACATCTGCCCCATTATGTGTTATGCCACACACTGTAACGTCAATTTACATATTATGTCTGAAACTATTTTATACCCCACACACAATAATGCCCCATGCAAATGATGCCACACAATAAGGCTTCAAATTACTTTTAAATTACCTGCCTGTCTTCAGGGGTCTCATGTTTGTTGCCAAGGGTTTCATGCACGTTGTCAGCGGTTTCATGCTCTGTGTTCCATGCTCGCAAGGGTCTCATGCGCATTGTCAGAGGTCTCATGCGCGTTGCCAGGGGTCTCTTGGCCGTTGCCCCAGTAAAGTATGGGAGAGTAGGTGTGGGCATTAGTAAGTATACTGCTAGCAACCCACAGTGGATTGAGATGTGCTGGGGGCTGCGAAAGTGCTTCCATCCAAAAACTCTTAAAATGCCCGTCACCGAGGAGACAGGTGCTAGAGATCAAATGTGACCTCTAGCGTCTGTCTCCTCCTCGGCGGTGACCATTTTTGGTGGGGTTTTTTACACTGCAGTGTACGGAAGCACTTCCACAGCCCCCAGCGCGTCTCAATCCACTGCATGGGCTGTGGGGGCTAGAGGTAACTTTACTGGGGCAGTGGCTGGTTCCGTGGGTGCTCCTCATTGTCCGTGGGTGCTTGGACCCGGGAGCACCCACGGAATCAGCACCTATTCTACAGACCCTAGTGCACAGAGATACAGCGATGCCGGCTAGAGAGGAGTGGACCCAGACGGATCCTGCACATGGCCCTCCTCCTCTCCTGATTGTGTTGTATGTAGTTGAAATCCATTCATCTATATTTTTTTAATGCATTCTATAGCTACGTAAAAATGTATGATATTAACATCATCACCCTCATCTGATATCTTCACTAGCTAAAGCCAAGCATATCCAAAACAAAGCTTATCTTCTTCCCTGCTCTCTGAGTTGTTGTCTGCAACAGCACAATAGCCTCAGTCTTCCATGCCCTCCACCTTTTTACAGTAACAAACGTTACTCCTTCATGTATTATGTGCTTTACTCATCTACTTTGCACTCTTTCCCAGTCTTGTCTTTATATTCAAAATATTGCTTATATTTCACACCAAATCTCACTTCAAATCTCCCTTCTTGACTATTGCAACCTATCTAATATCCCTCTTCACCCTTTTATCCCTGATTCAGTCCATCCTAAATGCTGTGGCAAGGATTGTTCTCATCATCCACTGGACCACTTGACATATTCATGCACTGACTAACCTTATGCTCTAGAATCCAGTTCAAATTCCCTGCTTTGTGGAACAACAGCCTATCATGCATCTCAAATCTCATGTCAAAATATTATTTCTTACGTTCTCTTAGATGTATATTTGATCTGGGCCTCTCCTCGTCTTTGGTAACCGACTCTCACTACCTCCTACATACCTTACCCCTGCCATTACCCTATTATAGAAGTCCTTCAAATCTTTAAATGAATTACTGGTCTTGTATTACCTGAAACACCTAAATTCTGGATACTTAACCTAATGGAAATACCTGTTTCGATCTATAAGAAATCGTTGCTTCGGCATCTCATGAAGGCTGCTAAAGTCATAATACCCTGTTATTTGAGAACCACATTCTGTCTCCCCATCTCTCGCTGGTTCCAAAGGCTGGACCATTATATGCTAATGGATAACTTATCGTCCTTTATGAAATCACCCTCATCTAATTTTACAGCTACTTGGTATAACTGGCTAGACTTTAAGGACACACCTGAATATAGAGAACACCTTGCCCCCCCATTACCTGGAATACCGTAAATGTCACAGTGAACTCTATTCTCCCTTCCTTCTATCCCACTCTCCTCTTTCTTATTTTCTTTGTTTACCTGTCCCTTCTTCTGTCAGTATTCCCTAAGAGGTTGTAATGTCAATGATTATTTTGTAATGTTTCTTTTACCTGGAATTGCATTTCTGGTTGATTGTTCGTATTCATTGGAATATTGTCTGTTCCTTACATCTTATCTGTTTGTAGCCTAATGGCCATGTGATCGTTTACTTGTTCTTTTTTAAACTAATGAAACAGATTGTAAAAAATAATAATAATTATAATCTTTAAATGGTTTCTGAAACCCATTCTCTTTATTGGATCCAACCCTACTCCTACATGATACTACTCACAGTGGTACACCTCCAAATCACTTCACTCCTTCCATTTGTCTTAGCTTTGACTTTTCCCTCTAGATTGCAAGCTCTCTCTACTCTTTGTTGTCACATCTGCAGTTATAGTATGTTGTCTATCTTGTACTGTATGTCCCCGCATACCCCAGTGTCTGGTGCAGCAGAGCACAGTGGCCCCTTACAAATCATACAATAATAATTATAAGGTAGAGTGTCTGGAAAGATCGTTTGTACATGGATTAGATCTTTCTTGATCACGAAATAAAGCTGCTCAAATATGTACAAATTGTCCATGGCAGACAAATGTCATCAGCATATTACTGATGCTTCGGCATCTCATGAAGGCTGCTAAAGTCATAATACCCTGTTATTTGAGAACCATATTCTGTCTCCCCATCTCTCGCTGGTTCCAAAGGCTGGACCATTTTATGCTAATGGATAACTTATCGTCCTTTATGAAATCACCCTCATCTAATTTTACAGCTACTTGGTATAACTGGCTAGACTTTAAGGACACACCTGAATATAGAGAACACCTTGCCCCCCCATTACCTGGAATACCGTAAATGTCACAGTGAACTCTATTCTCCCTTCCTTCTATCCCACTCTCCTCTTTCTTATTTTCTTTGTTTACCTGTCCCTTCTTCTGTCAGTATTCCCTAAGAGGTTGTAATGTCAATGATTATTTTGTAATGTTTCTTTTACCTGGAATTGCATTTCTGGTTGATTGTTCGTATTCATTGGAATATTGTCTGTTCCTTACATCTTATCTGTTTGTAGCCTAATGGCCATGTGATCGTTTACTTGTTCTTTTTTAAACTAATGAAACAGATTGTAAAAAATAATAATAATTATAATCTTTAAATGGTTTCTGAAACCCATTCTCTTTATTGGATCCAACCCTACTCCTACATGATACTACTCACAGTGGTACACCTCCAAATCACTTCACTCCTTCCATTTGTCTTAGCTTTGACTTTTCCCTCTAGATTGCAAGCTCTCTCTACTCTTTGTTGTCACATCTGCAGTTATAGTATGTTGTCTATCTTGTACTGTATGTCCCCGCATACCCCAGTGTCTGGTGCAGCAGAGCACAGTGGCCCCTTACAAATCATACAATAATAATTATAAGGTAGAGTGTCTGGAAAGATCGTTTGTACATGGATTAGATCTTTCTTGATCACGAAATAAAGCTGCTCAAATATGTACAAATTGTCCATGGCAGACAAATGTCATCAGCATATTACTGGGGGTCCTGCCAGTCCAAAGTTACATTGTGACATTATGGAGGGGTGATGTAACTAATTGATTAATGAGTCACCTGTATAGACGTGTGTTACGTGCACACAAATACATTACTAGGGTGCTAGCTCTAGGTCTAACAGTATGAAATAAATTGAGAAAGAACACAACCTGTCTTTCCAATCTTTATTCATGGTGGAATACAAAAGCACAGCTACGTCTGGGATAAATGGCCTAGCGCACTCTAGGGACAATTTGCCGCTTGTGTATTTACAACTGTATTGTATTGTATGCTGTGGAGGGGGTTTGGGGCTCAATAACATTTGTACAGTGAGTGTCTGGGGACTGTTTCTTCCTCCTGAGAGATACACATTTCAAAAAATCTTGTAATCTTCTTGATTGTAGTATACCTGTGTATAACTGGAAAAGGTTAGGAACAAGAGATAAAAACAGACGTGACGTGACTTCTTTATTTTTAAGGCGTGTGTCTACATAACCAATAAAAATATGTTTATAAAGTTGTGTCTCTACTGTTTCATGCACTGCCTGTATAATGCACATAGGGGGGTATTCAGAGGTGGGTGCTGGAGCATAGTCACTGTTTCTTTGTACGCAGCGATTGTGCAAAATTATGCAAAAGCTGCCAGAAGCGTCTTAAGTAAAAAGACACCCAATGCAAGCTTCTATCATCCTCTGCCGCATCCAAAGATGCAGCATCTCATCGACCAACTGCACGAACAGCGCACATCTGAGTAACAAATAAAACAGTAAAAGACTGGCTTTGGCATGCCCAGAAAGTAGCGCTGACATGCCCCCATTTCCTGGAACGCTCCCTGTCACTGCCCCCAAACGCCAGCTGCATTTCAATCAAGCTGCAGCTTTTGGGGCATTGTGATCAACTTAGCAAAATCCAGACCTGCAAATGCGCAGTGTGGCTCCTACTCCTGTGCAGATCAAAACACTGTAAATATAACATTTATGTGAATCTCTTTATCAGTAGTATTTAACAACACACAAGTCCATTCTGTTGGGTACAAATCCCCTTACAGTGTATATGCTTAAACTTTGGTATTCACAAAGATCAGAAACTAAACTTTGTAAAATGTACATTCACTTGTTATATATGAAAGAAATTCTTTGTAATGAAAACTTTTTAAAGCAATGATCAATGTCAATTACACTATTAAGGTATTTATTTTATTTCATGTTTTTTATTTTTTTTTAAAGAAATGTTTTTTTGCTATTTCTCTGGTTATTTATCTCCCTTCACAATCAGTTACTCTGAGCAACTGTTTCACGAGACAATGCTGTTCTTCTTTTGCCTTGGAAACACAGGCAAACATAGAAAACCATAGGGATAATTGTTTCCCCAAGGTGCATCTGCGGGAAGTGAGCTGGAGCATCACAGTATCCACTGGGAATGATCATTGACGTCAAAAGCAGCGCTGTACATTTGATTTGCCCTAGTATTTAAAAACCCCACTGGCTTTAATAGAGACTGATACGGTATATCCCCTCTGTGTAGCCATACACATTCCTTTAATCTTCCATTCAACACTTTAGAAGTTTTGAACAAAAGAAATTGAATAGTCAGCTGTTGTACACTTGTACCTAATTTCTACAGAGGAGTAGAACATTAAAAGTTCATGGATTTGCATCTTGGAACAGTTGCTAGCAGAGTAGGGGAAACTACTTTGACGGTAGCCCTCCCCCCTCTAAAGATCTAGTGCCACCCAAGCAGTCAGGCAAAGGCACTTTGCAGCAAGTAACATTGATAAATTCCCATTGCATCCCAAAGAAGTGCACAGGAAAATAAGTGATGTTTGTTACAGTACTATATGGTTGGCACATCTGGAAATTGAATCTTGCTATACTGTTAGCCTGGGTACTTTGGGAAATATGCCTGCTCTGGAGTCTGGACAGTATGGAAGTGATAGGACCAGTAAGTAACATAACTAGAGGTACAAATGCCTCTAGTAAAATGAAGGACTTGTCTGACTAAAACCCCTACTCCAGCTCACAGGTTCCAAAACACGGTCCTCAAGGCACCCCAACAGTCCAGGTTTTAGGTATATCCATGGCTCAGCACAGATGGTTAAATCAAATTGACTAAGGTGCTAATTAAGTCACCTGTGGCCAAGCATGGATACATTTAAGACCAAGACCATTGGGGTGCCTTGAGGACCGCATTTTGGAACCTCTGCTCTACTCAGCTGCATGAGACATCATTGTGACATCATTATGCTGCATTTCTCAGTCCAAAGCAGAAGCTTAGAGCGGTGACAAGGCCGGGGTTATTTGCATAGAGCCTTCCCCAGCGATTGGCAGCTGCAAGCCTCTCAGGGAATACAATGTGTGGCTGGCTGAGCAGGGCGGCACTTCCCCTCAACTAGCTCCCCTGGCAAGTGCCATCCTGGCAAACCAGTAATTACAGCCCTGATAGCACAGTTGCATTTCCATACATCTTGCCTCAATATGCCATACAGCAGGAGATGCCTGGTGTGAGCGAGCATCGGGCATCTTTTTTGCCATGAGCAGATTCTGTTGATTAAAATGATATGCAGCATGCCTATGTTCTCTGTGAGTCTGTGACTGTATCTGCATACGAAATAGTACATTACAGTGTTTTTCTAGGAATAACACTGTAACATGGCATTTCATATGCAGATACAGCCGCTGTCGCACACAGAATATAGGCATGCCGCATATCATTTTAATCAGCATAACCTGCTTGTGCATCTTAATGCATCATTTTGCGAATAAGATACATTTTAATGAAAAGAGTCGCACAAAAAGATACTAAGTACTACCAAGTCACTCCACGGCATGGTGTGACTGGAAGGGCTGTTTAACGTGCCAAGAGGCTAGATGTAAGTGGATATATCTGAATATAAAAAATAATTTATGCCATGAGAGGACAAACAATGGATGGAGGTAGTAAAAAGGGATTTAGTGGAACATTTATAACCTAACTGTATTATATTAATCATATCTAGTGGTTATATCATAATAGGGATGCAATGGTGTTTGTGCATCACAGTATCTTGTGTGCATAAATAAACCCAGATGCAAAAATGTTCCCTATAAATTGCATTCAAACATTGGCAACTATGTACAAAGAGGATTGTCCGAGGTTGGGTATGCTATCCCGGCAGTCAGGTTCCAGGCAGTCAGGATGCTGACTGTCCGACCAACCAGTATTCTGGTCTCAACTATGGCTTCCAGCTTCATCAAGAATTGTTAGGGCTTAATTTTTACATCATTGTTTTTTCCGTTAGAGCCGCACATTCTCTTTGTATGATCACAGTTTTTAAATATGACCACCTATGATACGGTACTCATCAGTTTGATCAAAATGTAATAATGGCTTTGTATACTGTAACAATGATCTATTATATAGTAAATATGTAACAAACCGCATATGGGTGGTCATTCCGAGTTGTTCGCTCGTTGCCGATTTTCTCTATATTGCGATTAGTCGCTTACTGCGCATGCGCAAGGTTCGCAGAGCGCATGCGCTTAGTTTTTTTACTCAAAAGTTAGGTATTTTACTCACGGCATTACGAGGTTTTTTCTTCGTTCTGGTGATCAGAGTGTGATTGACAGGAAGTGGGTGTTTCTGGGCGGAAACTGGCCGTTTTATGGGAGTGTGCGAAAAAACGCTGGTGTTTCTGGGAAAAACGCGGGAGTGTCTGAAGAAATGGGGGAGTGTCTGGGCGAACGCTGGGTGTGTTTGTGACATCAAACCAGGAACGAAACTGACAGAACTGATCGCAATGGCTGAGTAAGTCTGGAGCTACTCAGAAACTGCTAAGAATTTTCTATTCGCAAATCTGCTAATCTTTCGTTCGCAATTCTGCTAAGCTAAGATACACTCCCAGAGGGCGGCGGCCTAGCGTGTGCAATGCTGCTAAAAGCAGCTAGCGAGCGAACAACTCGGAATGAGGGCCATGGTCCAGACCACAGAGTCCTTACGATGGTTTATTCAGGTTATTGTGAGTCAGCCCTGGCTCCGCCCACAACATGAATGTGGGCACCAGGGAGGCGGTTCCACTGTAACTTTGGTGAATGAATTATGTGATTGCAGTCATAGCATTCATAACATCAGGGAAATTTTTGTCATAGATAATTTCTATCCGCCTGTCTGTGGTCTCATTCCAAGACAGCCCCCGTTAGAGATGAACAGATGGGAAGCGATCTGCTTTGTATGGTGATTCAAAAAAAGCAACCCATTTGCACACCACCTGTTTTGCTATACTCCACCTAAGTATTGATAGTAAATCCCTCCCTTTTCTGTATCTAAACCACACCTGTGGTGTACACATCTATAGAGACATGTAAGATAAAGTATGGTTATTTATTCCATAAGCTCGTCTTCTTCACTCACATTACACCAACATAATTTGTCAGTGCTGTTCAATGAAACGTACAGTACGTCTCAGGCATGGAATCCTTGTTCCACAAGAGCTCATGCAGTAATTTCCCTACTGTTGGTACATATTCTTACACACCTGGATGGACCTATATTTTCCCATAGCAACCTGGGCTGGAATAGAATCCAAGACTCCAGCAGTTCTAGGCCACTGTACAACCACCCCACCCCGGATTGTATGGGCCGCTATGGTAAAATTAAAGTTATTATTTAACTATGGTTTAAAAAACTGCATAATGAAATATACCTGAATACTGTAGTAGTTATTACTATTATTATTATTATTATTATTATTATTATTATTATTATTGCCAGTTATTTATATAGCACGCACATATTCTGCAGCTTTTTACAGAGAATATTTGGCCACTCACATCAGTCCCTACTCCAGTGGAGCTTACAATCTACTGTATATTCCCGACAACATGTACATGCACACACATTCTTGCAAGGGTTAATTTTTTTGGTTGGGAGCCAATTAACATGCCAGAAAATGTTTAGATTGTGGGAAGAAACCGGAGAACCTGTAGGAAACCCACACAAGCATGGGGAGAATATACAAACTCCACACAGTCAGGGCCATGGTGGGAATCAAACCCACGACCTCAGTGCTGTGGTTCTATCATTAAAAACATATACATATAGATGACAAACAGACAGATAGATTTTCATTCTTTTCTTTACATGAGCTCTTTCTTTCCATAAGCCGCATTTTTGTTTTCTGTTAGGCCTCTTTTTTCAGTAAGTTGCTACCTATAGGAAGCTTTTAGTTAGTTATAAAAGATGCTCTTATTTTTCTAATCGGTTCAATATTTGATCAAAGTTGGCATCTCAAGGGCCTGACGCTTGTTCACAGTGCGTTTAAGATATTAGGCCTGATTTGGGTTTTGCTGCCAGAGCCTAATTTTCAACTCGAGCTCGCAGTTAAAATAAGATGTTAAAATATATTATAAAATGTTACCTACTCAAGCTTAGATGGCTGCATATTACAGTGCTGCTGAGATTTACTAGGCGTTTGCAATTTAAGTTTGCTGTTTACATGGAAAACCTTAAAAATATTATACGATACAGCCATTAAATGTTCACTGAAAACCTACAGTATACAGTATATATAGCATATCAGCATTAACAGCATCCATTGGGCAGGAGGGCAGTAAAAACTAGAAAACAACTATCTCAATAACAGTTGCTAAGAATTTCCATTGGAACACGGCTTCTGCTGACAGTGGAACTGCGTCTTCTTAAGTTCTGACTCTGACATTCCCACCGCCAGGCTTGGACTGGCCCACAGGGGCACAGGGGAAACCACTGGTGCTCTAAGGATCAGGTTCCAGACTGTGCACTTGAATTATACATTATACATATTTTACCTTATACTGGACTATGGTGTATTTTCTACAGTGCATTGCTGTTATTAATCTGGTACATTATCATGCATGCAGCAGCTGAATTTACTGAATTTAATGAAGGGGCCCAGATGTTGCACTCTCTAATGTTAGTCAAATCAACGTGGTGGCAGGCCACACCCCCTCTGCAGACTGGCCACACC
Organism: Pseudophryne corroboree; assembly: GCF_028390025.1. NCBI lineage: Eukaryota > Metazoa > Chordata > Amphibia > Anura > Myobatrachidae > Pseudophryne > Pseudophryne corroboree. The sequence goes on from NC_086447.1 coordinate 146,322,360, forward strand.
CCTAAACATGGGCCTCTACCACTGCATTCCCCCGGTGGGCCCTACATGCCCCAGTCCGACACTGCCCACCGCTATTAGCCACCCCTTCAGTCACCATACAAGAGCAACTAACAAAATTGCATGGATCTCCCTGCAATTGCAATATGTGTCCCCTGGTGGTAACCATCAGAACACAAGTGCAGTACATCTTGGACGCATGCACAGAATGAAAGCATGTTTTCTGTCCACCTCTGTTTCTACCCCAAAGGTATCCAACATTTAATTTATAACCACATAAAGTATAATGACTAATCTTGATGAATACAGTATTTGGTTCATATAATTGAAATATATAGTATAGTTAAATGGTCATGTTGTTGATAGCCAGCGTGTTTTGTCCTTTTCGAATACCCTATTCCTATCCATTGATTTGAATAGGAAGACGGACAAATGGTTGAAAAATGTTTTAATACAGTACATTCTACCGTAACAGTACAGTATGCAGTATGATTTTTACATCCTGGTCATGGTTCTGTTTATCAAACACCTGTTTAAGCAACACATGTCACATTCTAATAATACTGTATGATGTGGTTTACGGGAGAAGCTTCTAAAGAGAACATGCACAGAAGTTTCCCATAGCAACCAATCAGATTGTTGCTACCGTTTATCTTGTAGCACATTTTATAAAATTACAGAATATGATTGGTTGCTATGGGCAACTTCACCTGTTCTGTTTAGGCTATTTGATACATCTCCCTCAATATCTCATACCTTCATAACATATACTTCTGACTCATACCCCTTTTCCACTAAAGCACGGGTCACCTAACACGGCTGCGACCCGTGCTACAGCCCCCTTTTGAACAGCGGGTTGGTGACGCTGCTACTGATGCGGCAGGGGCGGCGCTGGGAGATCACATGATTTCCCAGCTCCACCCTCCCTATACACTGTGAACGGGAGCCGTGTTGCCTCGACGCGGCTGCCGTTCACACTACACAGCTTACCGGGTTGAACACGTGTTCAACCCGGCTAGCTACCCGGGTAGGATTCCCGGATCGCTTGATCCGGGAATTTGCCGGGGGACCCTTTTCCACTAGGGAAAAACACGGGTAAATGCGTGCCCGCACACTTACCCATGTTTCTAAGAGCTAGTGGAAAAGGGGTATTATTCTATGATAAGAATGGGTCTTTGTGATGGCGTAACTAGAAATGTGGTTTTGAAGGGCACCCAAGATTCTCTTCTCACTGACCTTCCTAGACTACTCTACTGCACCCCTCCTAGCAGAAGTTCTTTTTGAAGACCCAAAAAGCCTTGCAATGTTGATGGCAAGAGTGTAAGTTTGGAGCCCAGTGCCCCACTCCCCTCCACTCGCATTCACTACCAACCTACCATACCAACAGCACCCAGGCACACACTCTCTAAGCAGAGATGGGGGGTTACTAATTACATGGGTCCGGGTTTATTAGAGGGGCCTGGTCCGGGTCATCAGCTAAGGGGGACATGGTCCTGTGCACTGCCTGTGCCCCCTGTACACCTGCCAGGAGCAGGGAACATTTGGGGGGAGAGTGTGAACTTAAGAGGAAGTCTCTACCCATAGGTGATGGTTGCTGTGAGAGGGGCCCTGCCTTTTGCAGATAATATTCACATTCTCCCTCATCATTCTCTTTCACCACCCCAGCAGCACCCAGACATGGAGAGGGAGGACTGCGGCACAAGCTCCCTGATTATTCCTGCTATGTGCCACATAAAGCAGAACCTGGAGCAATGGAGGAGGTCCGTGTGCCCCTTCAGGGTGGCGACTTCCTACCATTGTCTCCTGTATTTAACATACCCAGGGGTTAAAGTGTGTGTGTGTGTGGGGGGGGCGGGGGGGGCGGAACTGAGTTTCACTACCTGTAATGGTAGGGGGAACTAGTTCTACCTCTTCCACTGCCCTGCACAGTAATTCCAACAGAAAAGTCAGCCCTATCACATACATCAATCAATGATGCAGGCTGCGCTAGTGTTACTAATGAGCTGCAGCCACCTTCCCCTTCCTCAAGTCCTGGTGGCTCCATTATCCTCCTGATGGACCACATTCCTCCCTACCTCAGGTCCCAGGGGCTTCCTTTTCCAGCATGGCGTAAGTGATGTCATGCTGTCACTGCTGTTGAAGTGAAGAAGAGCCATGTACATCTAAAGACAAGATGAGAGGGCACTGGAGGGACAAGAGAGGTGGGGAAGCTGCTGTAGGGATACAGGGCATGGAACTGCTGGAGGGACAAAGGAAAGTGAGCTGCTGGAGTGACAGAGGCAGAGATGTGTATACGGGGCACTACTGTGGACATTATGTGTATGGGGCACTACTACTGTGGACATGTGTATAAGCTGCACTTCTGTGGTCATTATGTGTATAAGCGGTACTACTGTGGTCATTATGTGTAAGGGGCGCTTCAGCTGTGGGCATTGTGTGTAAGAGGCACTACTACTTTGGGAATTGTATATAAGGATCACTACTGTGTGGCATAACGTGTATAAAGGGTACCATTGTGTAGCGCAATGTGAATAAAGGGCACTACTGAGTGATGTAACCATAATAAGGGGCATTACTATGTGGTGTAATATGAATCAGGGGCACTACATGGGGTGTAATATGAATAAGATTGTGCTACTGTGTGGTGTAATTTGAATTGGTGGTATTATAGTGTAACTACGCTGCTTCTTTGTGAGATCAATGTCCCTTTTTAAAGTATGGGAAGTAAGGCACTAATTTATAGTTTGCAGGGGGGTGCCGAAAACACTATCACTGGCCCTTGCTCCGCTTAATATAAAAGGGGGTAGGTGGTGGGATAAATGAATTCCACCACCTCTCCACGACCACTTTAAGTCCTGAACGTACCTATTTGGTGGTCACATGGCAGGGAGCTCACAGAGATCCACTAATAGTTTTATTTACTAAAGGTCTATTTTCATCGATTTCAATTCAATAGAAATAGATTTAAATCAATGTTTAGTTTCGGAGACTAAAACACACATTTATTATTATTTAAAGATTAAAATTAAAAAAAACATTTGTTAGTAAATGTGTGTTTTAGCTCCTGATACCCCACATCAATTTAGATACATTTTAATTGATTTGAAAGGGTATGATTCATTAGATCTACATGGAAAATGTCTAAAGTCAATAGGTAAACCCCAAAAAGGTCAGCTTGAAAGAGGTCAACGGGGTCAAAAGGTCGACAGCAAAAATGTAGACAGCAGAAAAGGTCAAAAAGTCGATATGGAAATCGTCGATACAAAAATCGACAATTATTTCTGGGTGCCATTTTGTATTTTTAACCACATGTAACCCAAATTAGTGTACCATGTCCCCTCACAGGGCTCTTCCCAATCATAAATTACGTGGATGGTAAAGTATGAAAAAGTTGAAAAAAACAAATGTGTCGCCCACATGTGTGTTGATCTTATGTGTGTCAACCATTGTCATGTCAACCTTTTTTAACCTGTCGACCTTTTGTACTGACTACCTTTTACATGTCAACATTTTGACCATGTTGACCTTTTGTACATGTCGACCTATACTTTTAAATCATTTGGGGTCATCCTATTGACTGTAGACTAGGGATGGTGATCAGTGGGCTCTCCATTGATGGTTGTCATCAATGGTTGCCATCAGTGGTAACCATTAATGGCACTTAAACCATCGATGGTATGCACCACGCGATGGCCACTGCTGGTAACCGCTGGCAGGGCCGCAGGCCAATAAAAACCATGGGGGTGGGGCTTTGCAGGTAGCCAGACGCGGGGCTAAGCTCCGTGCAGGTAAAAAAAATGTGGTTCTACTCATCCATTAATGGCAGAGAACCGTTGGCTCTCTGTCTTCGATGGCAAAACCATCGGTAGTTAGCCATTGATGTTTGACAACTGTCGATGGTCGATGGCCATCCCTACTGTAGACATTTTTAATGTAGATCTATCAACTGGATACCGATTTGAAAATTGACCTTTAGAAAATAAACCCTTGGTTTGGCTGTGGCTGACAAGGCGATATTAAACATCACATGGAAGTTAGGAAATGAATACAGCATATATCTGGTATCTTACAGAATCTTAGCACCAGCAAGTCTTGTTCAAAATATCCCCAGCAAGACCTCCCAGCTACAAAGGCATCAGTACAACGCAGCATCCCTTACCATACTAGTATACTGTAATAAAGAGATACCACATCCTCTCTCAGATGCTAATCTTGGCTTTAAATAATACAGTAAACTGAAAGCTCTAGGGTTCACTGATGATTGCCAACAATGACCTTCTTCTTCTCTGACACATACTGAAGTCTGACTGCCCCAATTCTGCAGTTCATAGCAATGGTACAAAGAACAGTTTCCAAATAAGTATATCATTAGTTATACCCGTAGGCTGAAGAGAGCAAATTTTCATATCTGAGTAGAATTTGTTGTGATATGCAACACGTTTTTGACAGTATGTAACAATACTATTTAAAGGTGACTATGCAGAGAAACAATTCCATATTGTCAGTTATTGCTGCACTCATTCATTTACAGTACTACAAGTTATTTATATAGCTTACACATATCACACAGCACTATATAGAGAATAGTTACTCAGTCACAGCAATCCATGCACCAGAGAAGCTTACAATCTATGGGGGTTATTCATGTTTGTTAGCAAACCAAAAAGCAAGCAACTGGGCAAAACCATGTGCACTGCAGGTGGGGCAGATATAACATGTGCAGAGAGATTTAGATTTGGGTGGGTTATACTGTTTCTGTGCAGGGTAAATACTGGATGCTTAATTTTTACACTGCAATTTAGATTTCAGTTTGAACACACCCCACCCAAATCTAACTCTCTCTCTGCACATGTTATATCTGCCCCACCTGCAGTGCACATGGTTTTGCCCAGTTGCTTGCTTTTTTGGTTTGCTAACAAACCTGAATAAGGACCTATATTCCCTGACACATGGACACACTAGGGTTATTATTTTATTTCAGCAGTCAGTTGACTTAACAGTCTGTTTTCGGAGTGTGAGAGGAAGCTGGGGCATCCAGACGAAACCAACATAAACATATGGAGAACATACAAACTCCACACAAATTTGCCATGATCAGGAGTTGAATTCATGACCTCAGTGCTGTGAGGTAGCAGTGGTAGCTAACCACTACACCGACCATGATGCTGCATGAAACACATCCAGACACATATGAAAAGTAATATTGATTAAATTCAGATCTCAGACTTAATTTATATTTGTGATTGCAACTTAGCCAATGGACAATGTATGTCCTAACTGCACAGACGCAAGCACCGCAATGCGCCCGCGTGTTGGACAACAACAGCGGTCAGCGACACGATGGTGCGAAAATCTGCTTGCACTGGCGTTCGCAAAGTGATTGACAGGAAGAGGCCATTTGTGGGGTGTAACTGAGCGTTCACTGGGAGTGTCCGGAAAAACGCAGGCGTTCCCAAGCGTTTTCAGGGAAGGTGTCTGACGTCAGCTACGGCCCCGATCAGCCTGTTCTCATCGCACGGTAGGAGTAAGCCCTGGGCAGAGACTGCACAAAGTGGATTCTTGCAGGTCTGCGTAAACATGGAATCGCACGTTTGCACAGCGAGTTTACTATCCGAACATAGAACTGCAAAGTTTGCAGCCCAGCGAACAGGTCTGAATCACCCCTCATGTCACACAGGTGCCCTAGATGCTTTCTAGCCATGGAGGGTGTTCTGCCAAAGTATGGATATTGAGTACTCAATGAAATGTTCTGGTGATGGGATGTTTTCAGCCCCTGTGCACTAGGGAAGTTGCACAGGCCACACTATGAACTACAGTAAGTGCAAGAGATGACCGTCACCTAATGACCTGTGCTTACAGGTTTCTCCACACTTCTTCTAGATTAGCAGCAAATACTGAAGTCGGCATATTTCTTAAGCTGAGACTTGATGACATTTCTGAACTTAATTGCTGGGCTGCCATTGCAATAGAGAGGCACCCATGCCGAACTGCCAAGTTGGAAGGAATAAGATGCTGGCTCTAAAACGTCCCTTTTTTTAGGTTAGCGGCTGATTATTTATTTAGTTTCTCTCTATGCAGCAACGTTGCGATTGTGCTAATAGGCTGATGCCTATTCTCTTGGTTCCCTTATCTCTCTTCTCCAGCTGCCTCTTGAAACTAGAGGAGCAGAGCAATAAAATAGGACTGGGGAGAGCTGGCGAGAGATACCATGGTCTAGCAAACCGAGAATGAGACTAAGACCCCAATTCATTACGCTTCGCCCAGCATGTGCTGTAACCTTGCGTCACTGCGAGGAATCTGCTTTACATTATAATATGTAATATTTATTTTCTCAATCAGTCCAGTTCGCTTTTATTACAAATGTTTTGCATGGGTTGGGTATGTGGCCTAGACTTCCAGCAAGGTTTGTTTTAGAGATGTCATATAATCCGGCTCAATGCATTATTTCCCAAACTGTACATATCCTGTACCATATCCAATTTCTACTACTACTACTACTACTACTAATACTAAATAATAATAATAATAATAATCATAATAATAATAATAATAATAGTAATAATAATAATAATAATAATAGTAATAATAACAACAATTTTTGTAAATCAAATCCCTCTACATTATTAATCTATAGATCAGTTTTAGGAAACTCTGTGGAACTACAAGTCCCATCAAGTCCTGGTACTATGTGGCTGCAAGGACATATCTAATTTGAAGCTTTACAACCATTAGAGATCTTAGATTGCGTAGGTCTGGCATAGATACTCTGCACTGACATGGTGACAGAGCTGGAATAAGGTGGGACACGGTGCCTTAGGCTTCAGTCTCACAGGGCCAGAGCCGGCCCTAGCCAATTTGATGCCCTAGGCAAAATTTTGTCTGGTGCCCCCTAGCTCCGCCGCTAGTTCTGCATCTGTACCTGCAACGCTCAGGTAGTGGGGCCCACCGGGGGGTTACCCTGTGGGCCAGTTCAACTCTGCACAATGCCACACAGTAATGACCATAATACATATAATTCCACACAGTAAAGGAACCTTACACATATGCCCCACATTAGTAATGCCCATAATGCCACACAGTAATGCACCTTACACATATGCCCGACATTAGTAATGCCCATAATACACATATACTGCCACAGATACTGCCACACTTGCTGGTTATACAAAAAGACCTGTATCAAACATGTAGAAACTGTCCATTCTCTTCACTATTCAGTGTGTTTGCTGGTGTCTGTTACTGCATGCCCTTTACTTTATACTGTGGGAGTGATATGCTCTGCCCTCCAGTCTGATGTGTCCAAAAGTCACGCTGCACTGATGTTTCATATAGAAAAGCACAACGCAACTTACTGACCACGTTACAGTGCTGGGTGGCAGGGGAATTTTACGGCATGGACTGACTAGGAAATAAAGTGTGGGGAGAACATTGCCCATGTTATGTCCCTGCAGACTCCTAGGAATTGCACAGGGATAAGGGACACAGGATAACAGGGTCCCCCTCCCCTATGTGCACAAGCAGTATAGGTGATGTCAGGTTTCTGTGAAGCAGTCTTCCAAAATACACATGTGTTATCATAAGAAGCCATCCAGTAATAACCTTATATAGTCAGTGAAAATGTCACAGGTCCAGGAATTGCATTTACTTGGCTTCTGCTGTCTGTCTGAGGTCTCACAAGTCAGGGGCATTCAAGCATGTCAGAGGAAGTTTAAGGCACAGTGTGCATTTTTTTACAAATGTAAACAGCAGTGTATACAAGTACTGATTGAAAACATTTGGAAAGTAACAGTTAGTTTGCGGACTGTCCCTCCCAGCATGAGATACTGCAGGGTCATGCTTGGATGCCCCTAGACATGCTTGGATGCCCTAGGCAAATGCCTAGCCTGCCTATAGCTAAGGCCGGCTCTGCACAGGGCCCCCATGGCCAGAGCACACCCACTGTGCTGTCCTGTAGCAGGGGGCAGGCCAGATGATGAGATGGGGTGGGCCAGATGACGAGTTGATGTGGGCTGGATGAAAAGTTTGGCCGGGCCGAATGACAGGTGGGGCTGTGCTGACAAGAGGGGGAGAGATGGAGGATTGAGAGTAGGCACCTCCCTCCAAGACCCCAAGACCCCCATGGCTTAATCCATCCTGAGACATTGACAGGGGATAACTGTTGCATCTCATGAGGCACCTATGGCTTTATGTTTGCAGTTATCTTGTGTGAGCAAATTGTTCTTGTGATCATCGCCTTTATATGTAACAGACCAAAGTGTAGATTTTGTTAAGCTGCAATGCATTGTCTGCATTTCTATGATCCTGGTTATTTAGATTAGCATTTACACTGAGAAACCATGGTCCTGATTCTGAGTCGCCACCAGTGTCGGACTGGGGCATGAAGGGCCCACCGGGGAAATATAGGGGCCCATTCTTGGGGGTGTGGCCAGCCAACAAAGAGACTTGGCTTGCCATTAGATAGTGTATGGTCTGGGCCCCATGATTAATATATATAGTAAATACTGCTAGTGCATGCATGAGAATGTACCAGATTAATAGCAGCAATGCACTGTAGAAAATACACCATGGTCCTGTGCAATATAAGGTAACATAGGTATAATGTATAATTCAAGTGCACAATCTGAAACCTAATCCCTAAAGGAGGAGGTGGGGCCTCTGGCAGTGGGGCCCACCGGAGGTTTCCCCTGTACTCCTGTGGGCCAGTCCTTCCCTGGTCGCCACCACATGTCCAAATGTGGATACATCTGGAAGGTATATGCAGATTGCCCATGTGCCGCACCATGTTTATGCTGACAGATGGAAGCTCCATGCGTTCCCTGATCTCTCTTGGGAATGTTATGGGAGTGCCAGAGGCATGTAACCAGACTTCCGTGCGTGTTTGAGGAGTGTGCACAGAGAAGTGACGTCTGTTTCTGAGGAATATCTTGCATCTAGCTTGGGCTGGGTGTAAGTAGCGGAGGATAGAAAAACAGTGGGCGACCCACTCCTCAGCTTGAAGATGGACAGATACTCACATAGCATAAGGCGATAAATCTGCTTTTGCTGCCTCCTTGCATAAGACTCAGGCCCTATATGTTTTTGAGCATTGATTTATCTTTTATGTCAGCACAGCGCACTAGTACTAGTAAAATACATTACAATGCTGTATGTCTATGATGCCCAGAGCCGACCCTAACCAATATGATGTCCTGGGCAATTTTTGGCTGGTGCCCCCTAGCACCACCACTAGTTCCACTTTTGTCGCTGCACCCCTTTCCCAGTACACATCACCCCTCACCCACAGCAGTCCTCATTTTGTTGTTCCTACACGCTATATTTTAAATAGGAACAGTGCGCACATTCGGCGCACAGCCCAAAAAGGGGCCTGTTCTTGCTGGGAAGGGGAATGGCCACACAATAGTACCCCCAATTCAAATTAAATCACACAGTAGTGCAACTTTATTCACATTTTATCATGCGATAGTGTCTCTTATTCATGTTACATCACACAGTAGTACTACTTTACCTTATATACGTTACTCCTCACAGTAGTGCCCCTTATATACACATTACATCACACTGAATTGCTCCTTATTCACATTAGACCACACAGCAGTGCCCTTTCTATACGTAACGCCTCACATTAGAGCACCTTATACACATAATGCCACACATTAGTAATGCATTTATACACATAATACCACAGTAATGCCCCTTACACATGACACACATTATTAATGTCCTTATAAACATAATGCACCTTACACATTATGCCAACCTTTATTAATGCCCTTATACACATAATGTTTATTACACATATGCCGCACATTATTAATGCCCTTATACACATAATGACACACATACTGTAATGTCCCTTACACATATGCCGCACATTCTTAATGCATTTATAAACATGATACACATAATGACCCTAAAGGGCCCTACACACTGGCCGATAACAGTGAACGATATGAATGTTCTCATTCATTAATGAACGAGGCACCAACGATGAACGATGTGCGGCCCCGCGCTCGTTCATCATTGCTGCCGGGTCGCTTATGCATGCAGGCCAATATGGACAACCTTGTCTATATTAGCATGCAGTGCTATGGAGCCGGGTGAAGTTTCTTCACTCCACCCGTCACCTCCCCCCCTGCCACTGGGTCGGCCATATCCGCAGTCGGGCAGCTCAGCAGTAGATCGCCAAATGTGTAGGGGGCATTACACATATGCCAAACACTATTGCACAACCAACCCACACACAGCACTCACATGGCCGCTAACACTGCTTGGACACAGATGTGTCCTCATACATCTTGCCTCAATAAGCCATGCAGCAGGAAATGCCTTTTTGCAGAAAATGCATCTTATTTGCATTGCTATGTGGCTAGGATGCCCAAGCAGCTTCTGCTGATAAAAATGATATGCGGCATGCCTATATTCTGTGTGCGGCTATGGCTATATCTTGTACCACTTGTACCACTTTTGGACGGTACTAACCACGGTATACCGGGAACATCACACAAGACCTTTCATATTGGAGATACTCTGACCCACTCATCTAGCCATTACAATTTGGCTTTTGTCAAAGTCGTTCAGATCGTTACACTTGAAAATTTTTCTGCTTCCAACACATCAGCTTCAAGAAGTGAGTGTTCACTTGTTGCCTAATATATCCCGCTCCTTGACAGGTGGCATTGCAGCAAGATAATTAATGCTATTCACTTCACCTGCCTGTGGGTTTAATGTTGGCTGATAGATGCGTGTATATTTCCACATTTACAAGGAGAATGTGGATCATGGGCCTAATTCAGTAAGGATAGCAAATTCTGCTGACTGACGCCTCCGCCCCCCCCCCTGCTACAAGCAGAAATTGTGATCGCCTCGCAATTTCTGCTTGTCAGCAGAAACTAAGGTTGACTCCTGCAAGCGCAGCTTAGCTGCAGCCGCAGGAGTCCCGGCGACTTCTTACCTGTCGTGACATCACGCAGCCGCCACGACTGCGCCCCTGACACGCCCCCATTCGACGCACACAACCCACCATTCGTGTTGCCCCGCCCCCACAATGCTCCGTTTCCTCCCTGAAAATGGAGCATTGCCGCCCCCTCCCGCCCCACGAATGCCTCTGCCTGATTGACAGGCAGAGGCGACCGCATTTTCTATGGCCCCCCGCAGAAAATGCGGACGCATGCGCAGTAGGGCCCACTGCGCATGTGCCCGCGGCACCCCCGCAATAATTCCGAGCGGATCGCGATTTGCGATCCAACCTGAATTAGCCCCTAAATCTACGTCAGAAGCTTGGAGGCAGGGGCAAAAATGTAAATGATTACATTAAAATGATTGGTTCTCTGTCCTAGAGATGCACCCATTCTTCATGATCAGTACATACAAGACAATTCCCAGCAGTGCAAAAATGTAAAGACTTGCTTATTGTGGGAAATTATAATAAGGTACATACTCCATTACAATTATAATGTCTTATATGGCTATTTAAGATGTTGGGCAGTATTCCACATATGTGACAGTCAATCAAGTAAGATTGCCCAGATAAAAATTACTTTTTCCATTTACTTCTATACCTACCCTCCCTAAGATGACAAACCCAAGAATAGGCTACGGTGCATTGCAAAAACGTGATACCCACTGATAGGTAAGGCAGCCATTCTATGGGCTGGACCTATAAATTCAGTACCTACTAGTGACATCATTGTTGTGCTTAATGTGTCAGTAATGCATTTTGTTACAAAGGCAAGTGCAGAAAGAGCTTCCAGGTGCCCAATGTCCCCCCTCTAGACCAGGATTTCCAATGAGTAAAACTACACTGCTACTGTCTATAGTCCTGTACAATAACTCCCACTGACTCATTTTTGCAGGGTAGTGTCGTATGATTTTCTAGAGCAGGGGACAGATACTGTATAATGTTTGCTATTAATATAGAATGGGTTGGGTGTGGGTGAACGGTGGTTGGGATCTCGGCGGTCAACATACTGACATACTGATGCTGGGGTCCTGGCCGCCAGAATGCCAACAGGGGGGCTCGGTGGCTCACTGTGCTTGCTACAGGTTCTATTGCCACTCTATGGGTGTTTGTGGACGCCCATGAGTGGGAATAGTCCTGGGCCCCCTGCCAGCATTCTGGTGGCCGGGATCCCAGCGTTGGTATGTTGACTGCCAGGTTCCTGACCGCCGGGATCTTAACTACATCCCATATAGAATGTATAATTCTAGAGCATGTATTTTGCTATACCAGTGGTTCCCAAACTTTTTTGAATTATGGCGCCCTAGAGTATCAGAATTTTTTTCGCAGCACCCCTAGGCCAAATGTTTCTTATTGAGAAATTTAGAAAGAAATATTAAATTAAGTAAATTGTATTTATATGTCATTCTTAGGTTCAATTGTAAGGTGAGGGAAAGGATTTGCTGCTGTTTGTCCCTTATCTTATGATTGACAGCCACCAGCACTGGTTTTACCTATTACATTGACCATAACTAATTTGAATTGGTCCTGGACCACCAACTTAGGGCACCCGTGCAAGTTTCCAGAGGCATGCCAGGGTGCCACGGCACACAGTTTGAGAACCACTGTACTATGGGGGTAATTCTGAGTGGATCGCAGCAGGAACTTTGTTAGCAATTGGGCAAAACCATGTGCACTGCAGGGGAGGCAGATATAACATGTGCAGAGAGAGATAGATTTGGGTGTGGTGAGTTCAATCTGCAATCTAAATTGCAGTGTAAAAATAAAGCAGCCAGTATTTACCCTGCACAGAAACAAAATAACCCACCCAAATCTAATTCTCTCTGCAAATGTTATATCTGCCCCCCCTGCAGTGCACATGGTTTTGCCCAACTGCTAAAAAATTTCCTGCTGCGATCAACTTGGAATTACCCCCTATATGCAGTAAATATGGATATGTTTATTTCCCAACTTGCACAGCCACTACCCACCAAGCTCTAACAAGGCAAGAGAGGCAAATAGTAGTAGTACTAGCAAGCAAGGAAAGCAATATTGGCCTTAGCCAGAGTTGGATTAAGGAGGGGGGGGGCACAGATGTGAGTGCCCCAGGCCCCCCTCACTCAGGGGCCCCTCTTGGCCAAAGTACAGTACATTGCTGCACTGTGCAATCCCATATGGGGGCAGGCAACATGCCAAAATGGGTCGGGGTGGGTGATTAATGTTGGCGGGCCAGATGGCAGGAGGAGCAGTGCTTAGACGAGAGGGAGGGACTGGAGGCAGGCCCTCCCTTTCCTAAGTGCTCCGGACTGCCCAAAGCCTTAATCGACCCCTGGCTGTAGCAGCTCTACTAATATTACAACTACATATGCTCATCATCAGTTTCAATAATGAAGAGCTACTGATATAATAACATATAATACCACCGGCGTATGGAGTGAAGTGAGCATTGAAGCGCTCAGCTGTCCTCTCATAAAACAGGACAAAGATAGTGTATCTCTCTGTGGACAGGGCATAACGCCAAGCCGTGCCATGAGGTGGACACAGTACGCCATGCTGCAGATGTGCCAGTCACATTGTGGGGGCCCCTGTAATATGGTGAAGGCCTTAAGGATAGTGTCCCACTTGTCCCTCCGATAATCTGGCTCTGCCATGACTCAACCACTCTTTCACTTTACAAATGACTCTGCACAACATCTCGCTGGAAGTGACACGGTTCCTCTCTGTTTATTGTCGGCGTATCTGAGCAAATGAGCCTGCTGTATATCTGATAAGCTAATGGTTATTCCTCACAAATGCAAAAAGTGACTAGCAAATTGCTTTATGGTTTGTCAAACCCTAGCAAGGTTTCTAACTGCGCTGTTTTGGACCGGTGCCTATGCAATTATCTGAGTAGAAGAAGATCAATACAAAAGGGCCTTTCATGGTCCGGCGTATGCCTTGGTGATGTATTTCATTAACCTCTCTTGTACTTGAGGGTCCTGAAATGCCCTTTCTTGTAGACTTTTATGGTTTGCAGATTGATGGGGAAAGTATGATTGCTGTAAATCCTACTGAGAAATAATTATGGTGTGGAAGCAATATGGAGAAAATCACAAATGTGATTATTGACTTAAACCTATTTATCTCAATTACCTGCTTCTTCCTAATGCAGTGCTCTAAATATGAAATCACTTGCAAGCAAAGGAATTGGCGTTTTGTCTTATTCCACCTGGTACTATATACGCGCTGTGGGCGGAAGCAGAGCTGAACGCAAGACAGCTGTAATTAGACACCCACTGCGTGCATAAACGTACGGATATTCTCCACTATGCAGAGATGCCCAAATCTGTGCAACCGTCCGACCTCATACGTAAACTTGTTTTCATAGCCGATATCATTATCATTTCTCAACTGGGCGATATTCAATTGTTATATCATGCCCAATGTCCCATCTAAAGTGACGGGAGATTGCGGGGTGATGTTCAATCTATTTTTTTCCATTGAGGTTGGGTTTAGATACATAAAGCGACTAAACCCGACCAAACTAATGGGGTCAAAGCAATGCGAAAAGTCCTGTTTGTGCACTGAAACGGGTCACTGTTCGTGCATTTCAGGGGGTGTTGAGCTGAAATGCCAGTGCCAGCGCTGATCACACCCAAACGGAGCAGCAATTGAATGGCTCTAGTGGCTGCTGGCGAGAAATACCATTGAATCTCGCAAAATGTATCCAGAAACCATGTGATCTGCAAGGAAAATTATTGTCATCAAATGGTATTATTTATATCCTGTTTTGTTAGCTGAAATCATCCTACAGCAATTAGAGAATAATGTACAACAGTATTTTTGCCAGTGTTCACAAAAATCTGTGTCTCGATCCTTTTTAACTGATACGTTTTTACAATTAGTGATCAGTGACAGCGAAAAAGATAGCCAGTATGCCATATATCAGTGGTGGGGAACCTTTGGCCCTCCAGCTGTTGCTGAACTACACATACCAGCATGCCCTGCTACAGTTTTGCTATTTGGCCATGCTGAAACTGTTGCAGGGCATGCCGGGATGTGCAGTTCAACAACAGCTGGAGGTCCGCAGGTTCCCCACCCCTGCCCTATATGAATCATGAAAAGGGTATATACCAGTGGTTTCCAAACTTTTTTGAATCACGGCGCCCTAGAATATCAGAATTTTTTTCACGGCACCCCTAGGCTAAAAATTTCTTATTGAGAAATTTAGAAAGAAATATTACATTAAGAAGATCACGTTTATATGTCATCCTTAGGGTCAGTTGTGTGGTGAGGGACAAGATTTGCTTCTGTTTGGCCACATATTTTATGACTGGCAGCCACCAGGACTGGTTTTGCCTATTATATTGACCATGAATAATTTGAATTGGTCCTGGACCACCAACCCAGGACACCCCTGCAAGTGTCCCGAGGCACCCCAGGGAGCCACGGCACACAGTTTGGGAACCTCTGGTATATACTGTATTTCCGCATAACATGTCTCCCTTTTGTGTGTTTAGCTATATTACATTACATTGATTGAATTGTGTCTAGAAATGTGATTTATGTATTAAATGAATATAAAGTGCATCTGCAAGGTGGCAAGCCATTTCCATTGAAATAGTCTAATGCAGTGTTTCTCAATTTTTTTTGAGTCACGGCTTTCTAGAGGATTAGAATTATTTTCACAGCACCCCTAGGGCCAACAGTTTCTTACTGAGAAATTCAGAAAAAAATATGAAATTAAGTAAATGGTATTTATAAGTCATCCTATGTGGGGTATCCAGATGATAGATAGACAGTGTCTAGTTAGACAGTCAATAGATAGACACCACATGTTAGACAGACATTTTGTCGACACGGTCAAAAGGTCAACAGGGTCAAAAGGTCAACATGAAAATGGTTGACATAAAAAAGGTAGACAGTTTTTATTTTATTTTACATGTTTTTGGACTATTTCATACTTTCTCTATCCATGTCGGCATAGAGTTGGCTATAAACCTTGTGGCGAGCGCAGCGAGCCACCGAGCCCGAAGCGTGGCTAGCGAAGTGAGCCCCGCGAGGGGATGCCTTTCTACAATTGGGGGTCCCAGCTGACAAAACTATCCACACAAACCACAAAAATGCAAAAAAAATAAATGGTGTCTACCTTTTTTGTGTCGACCATTTTCATGTTAACCTTTTGACCCTGTCGACCTTTTGACCGTGTCGACAAAATGTCTATCTAACATGTGGTGTCTATCTAATTAGACACTATCTATCATCCATACCCCTATGTGGTGAGGGACAGGATTCACTTCTGTTTGTCCACATATTTTATGATTGGAAGCCACAAGCAATGGTTTTGTCTATTACATTGACTGTAAATAATTTCAATTGGTCCTGAACCACCAACCCAGGGCACCCCTCTAAGTACCCCAAGGCACCCCGGGGTGTCTATTAGTGAGTGCCTCCGAAAGGCTCCTTCTCATATTGGCTTATAGGTGCAATACTGCCTATTCTTGCTACCATTAGAAGCCCATGCAGATGCTGCCATCTTGGACCATAATTCCAAACAGTACTATTTTTCTGGAAAAATAGGTACAGGAACTACAGGTCTGGGGGTGGAGCTATTTAAAAAGTTATAGATAAATAGGGATGATAGATAGATGGACTTTAAAATATAACTTATCTCATGGAAAATACATTTTGGTCCACAACAGGTTCAGGAACCCAGTTCCTGATTATGTCATATTTAATAAGAGGTTCAGGAACTAAGGGGGTAATTCCAAGTTGATCGCAGCAGGAATTCTGTTAGCAATTGGGCAAAACCATGGGGGTAATTCCAAGTTGATCGCAGCAGGATTTTTGATAGCAATTGGGCAAAACCATGTGCACTGCAGGGGAGGCAGATAAAACATGTGCAGAGAGAGTTAGATTTGGGTGGGGTGTGTTCAATCTGCAATCTAATTTGCAGTGTAAAAATAAAGCAGCCAGTATTTACCCTGCACAGAAACAAAATAACCCACCCAAATCTTACTCTCTCTACACATGTTATATCTGCCTCCCCTGCAGTGCACATGGGGGGTAATTCCAAGTTGATCGCAGCAGGACATTTTTTAGCAGTTGGGCAAAACCATGTGCACTGCAGGGGAGGCAGATATAACATGTGCAGAGAGAGTTAGATTTGGGTGGGTTATTTTATTTCTGTGCAGGGTAAATACTGGCTGCTTTATTTTTACACTGCAAATTAGATTGCAGATTGAACTCACCACACCCAAATCTATCTCTCTCTGCACATGTTATATCTGCCTCCCCTGCAGTGCACATGGTTTTGCCCAACTGCTAAAAAATTTCCTGCTGCGATCAACTTGGAATTACCACCATGGTTTTGCCCAATTGCTATCAAAAATCCTGCTGCGATCAACTTGGAATTACCCCCCCATGTGCACTGCAGGGGGGGCAGATATAACATGTGCAGAGAGAGTTAGATTTGGGTGTGGTGTGTTCAATCTGCAATCTTATTTGCAGTGTAAAAATAAAGCAGCCAGTATTTACCCTGCACAGAAATAAAATAACCCACCCAAATCTAACTCTCTCTGCAAATGTTATATCTGCCCCCCCTGCAGTGCACATGGTTTTGCCCAACTGCTAAAAAAAATTCCTGCTCGATCAACTCAGAATTACCCCCTAAGTTCCTGCTGGTTCCTGCTGAAAAATTGTTCTGAGTCTAATGGGCCCTACAGACTCGGCGATGTCACCAGGCTCCGTAGACGTGCAGGCAAATATGGATGATCTCGTCCATATTGGCCTGCATGCACAACCGACAGGGCACCAGCGATGAACGAGTGCGGGGCCGTGCACCATTCATCGCTGGTGCCTCCACACTGCACAATATGAACGTTATCTCGTTCATTAATGAACGAGATCGTTCATATCGTGCAGTGATGTCGGCCAGTGTGTAGGGCCCATAAGTGCTTCTGCTTAAAGAAGGGGAGATTAATGAAAATTAAGGAGCAAAGTGCAAGAGCACAAATTAACCAGGAAAGCAAAATAGTTGAAAGGAGTAAATGGTTCCTACAGTAGAATTGGCTGATGTCTGGAAACCATCGATGGTATATAGCCGATGTTAACTTATTTTGCCATTGATGGCAAATAAACAGTTTCCCACCATCATTGGTCGTCACGGGCTACATGTTTTTTTTACCCATTTACATAGTGCTTCTGCTGCACATACAGTCTGCTGCCACCTCCCCCGTGACTTGCAGGCTCAGCTGTCAACAGCCCTGCCCACAACACACAACCCCATGTCTGCTGCTGCAGCCCACCCCCTGGCTCCTCCCAGTTCTTCCCTGCTTCACTGAGTGACATATGGATTGAGATCTGCTGCAAGTGAGAAGGTCCTCCGAGTTCTAACTCTGGCAGACTACCGCAACAGGGCAGCAATGCCAGTGCAGCAGCAGCCAACATAGCCGTGCCTCTGTGCATGTGCTAAACATTCGATAGTATCGATGGTATGTCATAGCGTAGTTTCACACCATCGATGGTTACTGTTAAGGTTGCCATCGATGGAGAACAATGCTGATAGCCATCCCTATCCTACAGTGGTGATGGGATAGATAGTAAAATTAAGTTTGCACAGTTTTCACTACAGTTTCACTCATCTCTAGTGTGCACTGGGTCCAGTCACCATACCAGCAATCGATGCCGATGCCGTAATACCAACACTGGGGGTCAGAAGACCAGCTCAGAAACTCCAACACAGGGGGCAATTCAGAGTTTATCACAGCACCCAAATCATACTTGCCTACAATCCCGGAATGGGGACGGGAGGCTCCCGAAAATCGGGTGACCCTCCCGCCCCCCCGGAAGAGCAGGCAAGTCTCCCGATTTTTTAGGGGCCCCCCTGCCCGGCCCTAACGAGTAAAGTGGGCGTTCCGGGCAGTCGATGACGCGATTCTTGCTGAATCGCGTCATCATAGCAACGCCCCCTGCTGTATAATGCCGGTAATCGCGGCATTACATAGCAGGGGGCGTGGCTTAAATGAAGTGCCGCGATAACCCCTCCCCTGTTCCACCTCCGCCCGCCCCGTTTTGCCTCCGCCCCGCCCCCTACCCGTGTCATAACCCCGCCCTCCTGCTGAGCCGACCTGGCTGCTCTCTCCCGGAGAGAGCAGCCAGGATGTCGGCATGTATGACCCAAATCTAACTCTCTCTGCAGATGTTATATCTGCTCCCCCTGCAGTGCACATGGTTTTGCCCAACTGCTAACAAATTTACTGCTGCGACCAACTCTGAATTACCCCCATAATTCAAAATGCTGGCGTCGGAATACAGACTGTCAGCATCCCGATTGTTAGTATGCCAGGAGAGGTAACGGTCAGACTGTGGGGGGAGGGGAGGTTAGGTTTAGGCTACGTGGGGACAGTTAGGGTTAGGCTGTGTGGGGACAGTTAGGGTTAGGCTGTGTGGGGACAGTTAGGGTTAGGATGTGTGGGGAGGTGCGGTTAGGATTAGGCTGCGTGTGAACGGCTAAGGTTAGACTGTGGAAGGCAGAGGGTTAGTGTTAGGGGGTTACTGTTAGTATACTTAGCAAACAGGTGTCAGGATCCTGATATCAACCCGTGCGCAATAAGCGGCAATCCCTGAAAACTACAGTATAGCGCCTGCATTACGCAGAGTGTATGCACAAAGGCGTTGTTATGATTGGGGTCCTCGCTGTCACGTGTTTTGAAAAAGTGCTGGGCATTGATGGGAGGTGAATAAACAGACGCATGGCGATGGTCTATCTTATTGACATGTTATGGGAGTGTCGCTGAAGAGTTTGCATATAGACACTCAATCGTTCATACTGGAGGCTGGAAAATCTGTACCTGCCATGGGGCTGGTGCAAAGCTCAATGATACAACTGATATTACAGCCTCTATTGAAGCTCATAGTGGGCGTCTCAGTCCTTGCACACTCAAACGCACGGATGCGCACAAGGGAATGTAACCTCATTTGTATAAAGTCGCAGACACAGCTACTGTACTCTGGGCCTAATTCAGATCTGATCGCAGCCGCAATTTTGTTAGCAGTTGGGCAAAACCATGTTGCACTGCAGGTGGGGCAGATGTAACATGTGCAGAGAGAGTTAGATTTGGGTGTGGTGTGTTCAAACTGAAATCTAAATTGCAGTGTAAAAATAAAGCAGCCAGTATTCACCCTGCACAGAAACAAAATAACCCACCCAAATCTAACTCTCTCTGCACATGTTATATCTGCCTCCCCTGCAGTGCACATGGTTTTGCCCAACTGCTAAATAATTTGCTGCTGCGATCAACTCAGAATTACCGCCACTGACAGTCTAGGTTTTAGTTATATACATTGGGATCATTAAACATATAAATTGGAAACAATGTGATACAGTAGCTCTCTCTCAGGTTAGTAAATGTAGACAAAGGCGTCACTCACCCAAATTAAAACTGGTGCAGCTGAAGATGCAAAAGGGGCATGGCTTCGCAGGGAGGGGCGGGGCTTCATGGGAGGAGCGGGGCTAAGTGTTCCGACCCCCATTTTCATTACTCCGGGGTCCGGGAGAGGTGGCCTGCCCCCGGAGACTGGTGTGCCTACTGCGCTGGCTTCTGCAGGGTCACAGGAGCCGGGATGCTATCACTGAGCAGGAGCCGGCACTTTGGTGCCCCTCCTCAGCGGGTGACACGGGTGCACCCGGGTGCGGAACGCACTCACCATGTTACGCTACTGAATATAGAAACAGTTAAATAATAATTATAACCATCTCCATCAACAATAGAACATACAGAATGATATGTTTTCATTCAAACAGTAGTAACTCCCACACAAAAGTGTTACAGAAGGCAGGGACAGAATGACCTACATCCAATCACATCCTCAGAATGGTCACAGCACATATGTGATGAGGAGTGTGTTGATCTTGTCTGAGGCCGTGCAAATTGCAATATGATTACATTAATGAGGACATGACTGTATGTGACAGCCACATGCTGTGAAAATGGTAACACGCATCTCTACATGAAACAAAATTTACACATCCAGCTTATTTCTACAAAACACTGATCTTTGAGCAAAGTAACATGATATACTGTAACCATTGCTCATATAACTGTAAACTGAGTAATGAACTAACACAGATTAAAACATGAAAGGAAGTGGTTGCTACGGGTAGCAGCATTCTTTTCACAACTCCAGTCCCTGAGAACATGTAGGATAATTACTGACCCATAAAAATATACAGTATGTAACTCACTCATGTACTGAAAGAAATCGAGAAAATATGACCTGTTAGGGTTCTCATGAAGAGTCACGAGAAACTGTCCTGAATGATCTCCTGCTGTGTGTGTACTAGTAGCAAATCTGTATGAGCCTTAATGAAGCACTATGGGGGTAATTCCAAGTTGATTGCAGCAGGAAATTTTTTAGCAGTTGGGCAAAACCATGTGCACTGCAGGGGGGGCAGATATAACATGTGCAGAGAGAGTTAGATTTGGGTGTGGTGTGTTCAAACTGAAATCTAAATTGCAGTGTAAAAATAAAGCAGCCAGTATTTACCCTGCACAGAAACAAAATAACCCACCCAAATCTAACTCTCTCTGCAAATGTTATATCTGCCTCCCCTGCAGTGCACATGGTTTTGCCCAACTGCTAAAAAATTTCCTGCTGCGATCAACTTGGAATTACCCCCTTAATGTACAATACTGTGTGTGCCACCTATACTGTAACATATGTGCATGCTATTTTGGGTCTAATAACAGAAATTACATCCTACACAAAGACTGGAATAGACCTTCAATGTTACTTCTACCCATTGCAAATTACTGTGTTCTTCCTAATTAATACAGATCAGAGAGAAGAACCTTACAGAGAAATGTATTATATATTATACCGGTAATGGACAAATGCAAGGACGATTATTATTATTATCCTTTATTTAAAAAGCTCCAACATGTAATGTAACAACATGAATTCTTCAACAGACCATAAGGACCACAAGGTCAAACAATAATAATCCTATTCAGATGTAATAATAATAATAATATTAATAATTTTATTTATATAGTGCTCAAGGTGCTTATGTAGGACTCAAGGCGCTTCTGTAGTTAGGTGGAGAAAAATAACACATAGGGCCCAAATCAGGTTGGATCGCTAATCGCGATCCAACCGCAAAAATGACGATAAGGATGTGGGCGCATGTGTAGTGCCCTTCTTGCGCATGCGCCCACATTTTCTGCGACAATCTGACAATAAGGCAGAGGCATTTACAGGTGGGGGGGGGGGGGATGCGCAACGCTCTGTTTCCTAGGCGGAGATGGAGCTTTGCAGGGGCGTGGCAACAAAACGGGAGGGGTGGCGGCATAAACAGAGGCGTTACAGGGACGGCTGCATGATGTCACACACAGCCGCCGTGATCACAAAGATGGTGGCGGGCCTCCCGCGGGTGCAGAATGGCATCCTTAATTTCTACGATCAAGCAGAAATTACAATGTGATTGCAATTTATACTTGATCAAGGGGGGGGGGGGGGGGGGGCGGAGGCAGCGGTGGTCAGCGTGATGGGCGGCCTTGCCCTGCGATGGGCGGCCACCAGCATGCAATCACAGAATTTGCAATCCAACCTGAATCAGGTCCACAATGCACTCTCCCCTGACCACCATCTATAACCAGGACTTGTACCTGTTCTGTTAGTATGGAAACTGCTTAATGCCCATTTTCTCTTTGCAATGTGCCAATGATAGGCACTGGCCGGCCCTTTAACCTTTAAAGGGGCTGCACGTTACTCTTCGGGCCTCATTCATGTTTGTAATTAAAGCAAAAGAAAAAAAAACATTTTGTGCCTCGAACAAACCGTGATGCCATGCAAGGGGAGCAAATACATTTATATTTTTTCTGTGCAGGGCAAATACAGGCTGCTTTTGCATGCAGCCCACAAATGTTAGACAGCTTTGTTTTTACACTGCAATTTAGATTTCAGTTCGAACACACCCCACCCAAATCTAACTCTCTCTGCACATGCTACATCTGCCCCACCTGCAGTGCAACATGGTTTTGCCCAGTTGCTTGCTTTTTTGCTTTACTTACAAAAAGGAATCAGGCCCTTCATATCAGTTGCACGTTAACTAATACTTTTAATCAGTGAAAGAGACAAACAATCATGACAACAAAATTGCATGCCTCCCAACCTTGTCTTGCAGGGAAGAGGGACACCCATAGCCGCATGCGCCTGGAATTAGGAGGTATGAAATAGCAAGGTGCTAAAGGCTGCTAATGAAGGCTTGGAGGAATGCATGCAACCTCAGGGCCAGAGCCTGCGCTAGCCGCTCAGCAAAGGGATGCAGTGCAGGGAGGCGCCAAACTGAAGAGGCTCTCAGCCTCTCCCTGCTCTGCATCCCTGCTGCTGCCAGCTGCCGCTGTGCCTGTCACACTGGATGACAGGTAGCAGCGCTGGCAGCTTGCAGCGCGGCTCCCTCTCCTCCCCCCAGAGAGTGCATGCAGTGTGCGGCCTCAGCCCACACATAGCGCCGCTGACATCCCGATCTGTTTAGAGGTTTGGAGGCGTGGCCTAATCGCGGGAGCTGTGACCACTCCCCTTTATGGATATTTTTTTTAAGTCTTTGCAGTACAGTGCAGGGTGGGTGCAGTGCCTGATGATCCCTGAGCCACCATCCCTCAGCCCCTCAGCCAGGGTCAATTCGAGGGGGGAGTATGATCACGGTGATGACACTCCCCCCACCCACCCATACAGGAACACACAGTGGCTCAGCATTATCAGCAGCCTCTCTGCCCCACTGCCGCACAGCACACTGAAGCATGTGCTGTGCTGCCAAGATGAGAGCTGATGCTGCTGCTGCTGCTAGTAAGTTGGGAGTGCAGCGGACCAGGGTCCCTCCGGGCCCCTCCATCAGTCCCAAGCCCAAGTAATTAGTACCCGCTCCCTCCCCCTCGTCACTGACAACATCCTAAAGAGCCACTGGAGTAACAGAGCCTGCAAGAAACCGGAGGAGAAGGGAGAGGAGGAGCAGCGCCCGAGCCGGGACCTCCTGCAGGTAACGGGGCCGCACTGTGGAGGGAATGAAGGCTGTACCTGGCATAGGGGGTCATTCAGAGATTAACGCAGATCGCTGCATATGCACCCGGATCTGCGTTCATCTCTGCACATGCTCAGGGCCGCCCAGCACAAAGCAAGACTGCCCAGCATGCATAGCGCTGCCTCCCGATGCATCTGACGTAAGGTTGACCCCCTGGCTGCGCTATCAGCAGCCTTTTTTTTTTTTCTCGGACACTACTGTGCGGTGTAATGTGACTGACAAACACTACTGTGCAGTGTAAAGTGACTGACGAACACTACTGTGCAGTGTAATGTGACTGACGAACACTACTGTGCTGTGTAATGTGACTAGCAGACACTACTGTGCAGTGTAATGTGACTGATAGACACTAGTGTGCAGTGTAATGCGACTGACGAACATAACTGTGCAGTGTAATGTGACTAACGGACACTACTGTACGGTGTAATGTGACAAATGGACACTACTATGCGGTGTAATGTGACTAGCGAACACTACTGTGCGGTGTAATGTGACTGATGGACACTACTATGCGGTGTAATGTGACTAGCGAACACTACTGTGCGGTGTAATGTGACAAATGAACACTACTATGCGGTGTAATGTGACCAACGGACACTACTGTGCGGTGTAATGTGACAAACGGACACTACTATGTGGTGTAATGTGACTAGCGAACACTACTATGCAGTGTAATGTGAGAAACGGACACTACTGTGCGGTGTAATGTGACTGACGAACACTACTGTGCAGTTTAATGTGACTAACAGACACTACTGTGCGGTGTAATGTGACTGACGAACACTACTGTGCAGTGTAATGTGACTAAAGGACATACTATGCGGTGTAATTTGACTAGCGAACTATACTGTGCAGTGTAATGTGACTAGCGAACACTACTATGCGGTGTAATGTGACTAACGGACACTACTGTGCGGTGTAATGTGACTAATGGACACTACTATGCGGTGTAATGTGACTAACGGACACTATTGTGCGGTGTAATGTGACTAATGGACACTACTATGCGGTGTAATGTGACTAGCGAACACTACTGTGCAGTGTAATGTGAATTGGTACTATTCTGTGGCCCCTATATTTTTGGCGCTTCCCCCTGCTGGGGGAAGTGGCATGTTTAAAAGGGTGCTATACCTGGAATAATGTGTGACTGGCTCTACCTGGTGCAATATGTAAAATGGGGCTGTATCTGGCGTAATGTATATAAGGGGCACTACCTGGCGTAATGTATATTAGTGGTACTACTGTGTGGCATAATTTGTAATAATGTTGACTACCGTGCGTCATAATTATTTTACGCCCCTATATTTTATGTCATTTTTTTATGACCCTATATTTATGGATCTTGAGGAGGGGGGGGCACCAAAATGTCTAGTTACAGCTCTCAGGATGAGATCGGTCACATTTGTATTTGCAGAAAGTCACAAAATTGATAGTTTGCAGGAGGGCGCCGAACACCCTAGCACCGGACCTGCTCATGGCCACCAGTTGTCCACCACTAATATATGCAATGCTGGTGATATCTCATCTTACATATATAAGCAATTACACAGTACAACTTCTCTTATTAAGATGTTTCATGCAATCAGATTTTATTCTATGTGTATGGGTAAATGAAGAGTGCCAATTGTATTTGATATGCTGGTTGCATCTGTATTTTCTGTATTATCTTGTATTATTTTGTTTTGTAAGTATGGTTAATGGTACAGTACCACTTCTCCTATCGATTATGTTGGATTTTACTGGATTTTTTGTATGCTGTGTCAGTAACAATGTATTTAAGCATAAAATAAATCAATAAAATGGTATTTCTAGGAAATTTTAGAGATCAATTTTTGATTGTTTAACACAGGAGAGATATATTTTAATTGTGTGTATACTAATATTCAGTTGATCCAAACCTCCGTTTGATGCTGATGTGCCAGTAATGCTAGATCAATTGGCGGAATTAGAGAAACTTCCAGCTTCCTAATTACAAAGTAACTTTTACATGGTCTGATCTGCTGCGAGGCCCTCCCACATAATGTTGTACCTTGCACAGTAATCATTCACATTTGTGCTTTATTTCATTGTTTGTTACATTATAATATTAATGCTCAACTCCATGATACTAAACTGGGGATGAATTGCAAGATGTTAAATCTCCCTACAGTCTTTACTTAATATAGGGGGTAATTCCAAGTTGATCGCAACAGGATTTTTGTTAGCAGTTGGGCAAAACCATGGGGGGTAATTCCAAGTTGATCGCAGCAGGATTTTTGATAGCAATTGGGCAAAACCATGTGCACTGCAGGGGAGGCAGATATAACATGTGCAGAAAGAGTTAGATTTGGGTGGGTTATTTTGTTTCTGTGCAGGGTAAATACTGGCTGCTTTATTTTTACACTGCAAATTAGATTGCAGATTGAACACACCCCACCCAAATCTAACTCTCTCTGCACATGTTAAATCTGCCTCCCCTGCAGTGCACATGGTTTTGCCCAACTGCTAACAAAAATCCTGCTACGATCAACTTGGAATTACCCCCATAGTCAACCCCAATAATACTTAACTGGAGAGAAATTACATTTGTAATTAAATAAAACATT
Source organism: Pseudophryne corroboree (assembly GCF_028390025.1). Classification (NCBI taxonomy): domain Eukaryota; kingdom Metazoa; phylum Chordata; class Amphibia; order Anura; family Myobatrachidae; genus Pseudophryne; species Pseudophryne corroboree. The sequence goes on from NC_086447.1 coordinate 146,348,938, forward strand.
GTTATGGAATGTAATCTGCTGAATGCAATCCAGGCAATAGAATAATTTGAAGAGTATATGCTGTCATACCTAAAAAAAAAAACCTCTATTTCTCTCAGTGGTGCAAGTAGAAAAACTGTAAAAAAAAAATGGGTGTGGCCAAATGCCACATGGGGCATGGCCAATGAAAATGGGTGGGTGATACACATATGGGGGGAGCGGCAGATACACATATGACCCCAATAGTGCCAGATACACGTTGCCCCACAGTGCCAGATATACATTGCCCCACAGTGCCAGATATACATTGCCCCACAGTGCCAGATGTACATTGCCCCACAGTGCCAAATACACATTGCCTCACTGTGCCAGATACAGAAATGCCCCCAGAGTGCCAGATATACATTGCCTCACAGTGCCAGATATACATTGCCCCACAGTGCCAGATATACATTGCCCCACAGTGCCAGATGTACATTGCCCCACAGTGCCAGATATACATTGCCCCACAGTGGCAGATACACATTGCCCCACAGTGCCAGATACAGAAATGCCCCCAGAGTGCCAGATATACATTGCCTCACAGTGCCAGATATACATTGCCCCACAGTGCCAGATATACATTGCCTTACAGTGCCAGATACACAAATGTCCCCACTGTGTCAGATATACATTGCCCCCCAGTGCCAGATACACATGTCCCCCCAGTGCCAGATACAGAAATGCCCCCACAGTGCCAGATATGCTCCCAGTGCCAGATACACATGTCCCTGCAGTGCCAGATATGACCCCAGTGCCAGATACACATGTCCCCCCAGTGCCAGATATGACCCCAGTGCCAGACACAGAAATGCCCCCACAGTGCCAGATATGCCCCCAGTGCCAGATACACATGTCCCCCCAGTGCCAGATATGCCCCCAGTGCCAGATACAGAAATGCCCACACAGTGCCAGATATGCTCCCAGTGCCAGATACACATGTCCCCCCAGTGCCAGATATGCCCTTGTGCCAGATATGCCCCCAGTGCCAGGTACACATGCCCCCCCCCCTTCCCCTGCTGCACACCGCTGCTGCTGTCTTGGGAGGTCATTCCGAGTTGTTCGCTCGTTGCCGATTTTCGCTATACTGCGATTAGTCACTTACTGCGCATGCGCTTAGTTATTTTACACAACAGTTAGGTATTTTACTCACGGCATAACAAAGCTTTTTCATCGCTGTGCTGATCATAGTGTGATTGACAGGAAGTGGGTGTTTCTGGGCGGAAACTGGCCGTTTTATGGGAGTGTGCGGAAAAACGCAGGCGTTCGAGTTGCAAAACGCAGGAGTGGCTGGAGAAACGGGGGAGTGGTTGGGCAAACGATGGGTGTGTTTGTGACGTCAAACCAGGAACGAAAAGGACTGAGCTGGTCGCAATGGCTGAGTAAGTCTGGAGCTACTCAGAAACTGCTAAGAAATTTCTATTCGCAATTCTGCTAATCTTTCGTTCACAATTCTGCCAAGCTAAGATTCACTCCCAGTAGGCGGCGGCCTAGCGTGTGCAATGCTGCTAAAAGCAGCTAGCGAGCGAACAACTCGGAATCACCCCCTTGATCCTGTGTGTGAGGGGAGGAGAGCACAGCCTGCGCCTCTCCTGCCCCTCAGTCTCCGGCAGCGGTGCGGGTGTCTACCCTTAATTCAGCGCCGATCCGTGAGCCAATCAAAGCTCGCAGTCCGGCAGCCAATCAGGAGCCTTGGCTGCCAGACCGCGAGCTCTGTTTGGCTCACGGGCCGGTGCTGAATTGAAGGTAGACACTGAGGGGAGGAGAGGCACATGCTGCGCTCTCCTCCCCTCAAGCAGCAGCGGCGGCGGTGAGTAGCAGCGGAGGGAGGGAGTGGCGGCCCCTCAGCGGTGGGTACGGCGTATCGACGGCTAAATTCTTAAGGGTACGCCGTACCCACCCACCCGTACCCGCCCACTTGCACCGCTGATTTCTCTATACCATAAACACAGTGTGAATATTTCACCCACTAATAGCTAGGGATGAAATGGGGGGAAGAGGAACATTAAGTTATTTGTGCCTAGTATTGTCTTAGGGGCCCAACTGTGGAGGAAGAAAAATGTCTCCCTCCACAGCATGCGCCAAGGTTTTGCGGTGTCACGCATATTGAAGGGGCATGGTAAACCCTCCCTAAATTTAGCCACACCGCTATCCCTCCCAGGCCGCAGTTTGTCTCTGCAGCTCCGACTATAGTCATTGCATCTATAGTATTAACTAGCAGTACTTTAAGATGCCACAAACCCCTGTACAATCTGTGGCACTGGCATACAAAGATAATCTTTATTATTATTATTATTATTATTATTATTATTATTATTATTATTATTATTATCCTTTATTTATATGGTGCCACATCAAATCCACAGCGCCCAGTTACAGAATGCATAAACAAATAAGCAAAACAAGAGAACGGTGACTTACAGTTCAAGACAATTTAGGACAAGTACAGGGTATATAGACATACTGTAGCTGCGTAAGCAGACGACACTGATCTAAATATCAGGGTGGCAGAAAACTGGGGGACTTGGCACGATGAAGGGAGTATTGAAAAGAAGGTAGGTTAAATCAGAGATGGAAAGCACGAGGGAAGAGGGCCCTGATCATGAAAACTTACATTCTAATGGGGAGGGGCACTCAGACAGGGGTAACAGAGATAGAGTCAAATGTGAGCGTGGGACAGAGGGCTTAGGATGAGAGATGGCTGGGTTTGGTGAAGAAATTTTGTAGTGAGGTGGAAAGTCTGATAGGGAGAGGTAGAGAATTCCAGAGAAAGGGGGCAGCACATGTGAAATCTTGGAGATAGGTGTAGGAGGAGAAAATAGGCAGGCAGTAGAGGCGACGTGCATTAACGGAGCGAAGAGGATGGGCAGGAGATAAGGTCTGAGATGTAAATTGGAGAGGAGTGGGTGAGGGCTTTGTAGGTGAGTGTGAAGGCCCGTACACAGTGGTCGATATATCGGCCGTTCTCTTGAACGGCCGATATATCGCGGGATCGTCGGCTAGTGTGTACGGCCGATACGTCTGTGAACTCCGTCGTTCACAGACGTATCGCGTCGGTCGCGCAGCACAGCCGACGGCCAATGTATCTACCAATATATTGGCGCGTCGCTGTGTGTGTACGGGGCGGTCGGCCGACCGCCCGTACACATGCTGCGGCGGCCGGCGGTGATTGACAGCTGAACTGGAAGGGCGTGTGTACATGCCCGCCCAGTTCATGACGTCAGTCCCCGACGGATCGAGCAGTGTGTATGCTGAACACACTGCTCGATCCGTCCATAGATATATCTGCAGATCAATTGATCTGCAGATATATCTATTAGTGTGGAAGGGGAGCCAGTGAAGGGCTTGTAAGAAAGGGGAGGCGCCTGCAGTACGTTTGGAGAGGAAGATGAGTCGTGCTGTAGCATTGAGGATAGATTAGAGTAGAGAGAGGTATGTGTCAAGGATGCCAGATAGGAGAAGATTACAGTAGTCCAGTCTGCAGATGACCAGTAAGTGGATAAGGGTCTTAGTGGTATCCTAGGTAAGAAAGGGACTATATATAATCTCTAAAATACATATAAAATTATATATTCAGTCTATTAAATATAGCATGATGTTTTGTAATTCACTATATTTTGGCTATTTTGGGGGCCTCACAATAATTTATATATTTTAATACATTTTGAAGACTATGTTTACTGACTGCAGCCATCTACCATTTAGACAGGTGACTGAGAGGCCACATTGCCCGCATACTCATCGTCACTACTACCACATTAACATGGAGTTTTTTAATGACTATCCAGCTGAATCCCGTAATCTATGTGAAAAAAGTGAGGGTGAGGAAATCCTGGAGATATTGTGGAGGTGAAAAACAGCAGATTGGGAGAGGGACTAAACGTGGTGTCAGATATACTACCGAAGGGAACGTGTTCCCAAAACTTTCTGCAAATCAATAAAAGGAAGAAGTTTATGTAAAGTAGAGATGAGCGGGTTCGGTTCCTCGGAATCCGAACCCGCCCGAACTTCATGTTTTTTTACACGGGTCCGAGCGACTCGGATCTTCCCGCCTTGCTCGGTTAACCCGAGCGCGCCCGAACGTCATCATCACGCTGTCGGATTCTCGCGAGGCTCGGATTCTATCGCGAGACTCGGATTCTATATAAGGAGCCGCGCGTCGCCGCCATTTCTCTGACGTCCTAGTGGATGCTGGGGACTCCGTCAGGACCATGGGGATTAGCGGCTCCGCAGGAGACAGGGCACAAAAATAAAGCTTTAGGATCAGGTGGTGTGCACTGGCTCCTCCCCCTATGACCCTCCTCCAAGCCTCAGTTAGGTTTTTGTGCCCGGCCGAGAAGGGTGCAATCTAGGTGGCTCTCCTAAAGAGCTGCTTAGAAAAAGTTTAGCTAGGTTTTTTATTTTACAGTGAGTCCTGCTGGCAACAGGCTCACTGCAACGAGGGACTTAGGGGAGAAGAAGTGAACTCACCTGCGTGCAGGATGGATTGGCTTCTTAGGCTACTGGACACCATTAGCTCCAGAGGGATCGAACACAGGCCCAGCCATGGAGTCCGGTCCCGGAGCCGCGCCGCCGACCCCCTTGCAGATGCCGAAAAGTGAAGAGGTCCAGAAACCGGCGGCAGAAGACTTTTCAGTCTTCATGAGGTAGCGCACAGCACTGCAGCTGTGCGCCATTGTTGTCACACACGTCACACCAGCGGTCACTGAGGGTGCAGGGCGCTGTGGGGGGCGCCCTGGGCAGCAATGAAATACCTATACTGGCTAAAAGATACATCACATATAGCCCCTGGGGCTATATGGATGTATTTAACCCCTGCCAGGTCTCAGAAAAACGGGAGAAGAAGCCCGCCGAAAAGGGGGCGGGGCCTATTCTCCTCAGCACACAGCGCCATTTTCCCTCACAGAAATGCTGGTGAGAAGGCTCCCAGGCTCTCCCCTGCACTGCACTACAGAAACAGGGTTAAAACAGAGAGGGGGGGGCACTTATTTGGCGATATGATTATATATATTAAGATGCTATAACGGAAAAACACTTATATAAAGGTTGTCCCTGTATAATTATAGCGTTTTGGTGTGTGCTGGCAAACTCTCCCTCTGTCTCTCCAAAGGGCTAGTGGGGTCCTGTCCTCTATCAGAGCATTCCCTGTGTGTGTGCTGTGTGTCGGTACATGTGTGTCGACATGTATGAGGACGATGTTGGTGAGGAGGCGGAGCAATTGCCTGTAATGGTGATGTCACTCTCTAGGGAGTCGACACCGGAATGGATGGCTTATTTAAGGAATTACGTGATAATGTCAACACGCTGCAAGGTCGGTTGACGACATGAGATGGCCGGCAAACCAATTAGTACCTGTCCAGGCGTCTCAAACACCGTCAGGGGCGTTAAAACGTCTTTTTACCTCAGTCGGTCGACACAGACACAGACACGGACACTGACTCCAGTGTCGACGGTGAAGAAACAAACGTATTTTTCTTTTAGGGCCACACGTTACTTGTTAAGGGCAATGAAGGAGGTGTTACATATTTCTGATACTACAAATACCACAAAAAAAGGGTATTTTGTGGAGTGTGAAAAAACTACCTGTAGTTTTTCCTGAATCAGATAAATTAAATGAAGTGTGTAATGATGCGTGGGTTTCCCCCGATAGAAAATTATTGGCGGTATACCCTTTCCCGCCAGAAGTTAGGGCGCGTTGGGAAACACCCCTTAGGGTGGATAAGGCACTCACACGCTTATCAAAACAAGTGGCGGTACCGTCTCCAGATAGGGCCGCCCTCAAGGAGCCAGCTGATAGGAGGCTGGAAAATATCCTAAAAAGTATATACACACATACTGGTGTTATACTGCGACCAGCGATCGCCTCAGCCTGGATGTGCAGCGCTGGGGTGGCTTGGTCGGATTCCCTGACTGAAAATATTGATACCCTTGACAGGGACAGTATTTTACTGACTATAGAGCATTTAAAGGATGCATTTCTATATATGCGAGATGCACAGAGGGATATTTGCACTCTGGCATCAAGAGTAAGTGCGATGTCCATATCTGCCAGAAGTTGTTTATGGACACGACAGTGGTCAGGTGATGCAGATTCCAAACGGCACATGGAAGTATTGCCGTATAAAGGAGAAAAAGACAACGTCTTTTCAGCCTCAGTCCTTTCGTCCCCATAAGGGCAAGCGGTCAAAAGGCCAGTCATATCTGCCATGGGATAGAGGAAAGGGAAGAAGACTGCAGCAGGCAGCCCATTCCCAGGAACAGAAGCCCTCCACCGCTTCTGCCAAGTCCTCAGCATGACGCTGGGGCCGTACAAGCGGACTCAGGTGCGGTGGGGGGTCGTCTCAAGAGTTTCAGCACGCAGTGGGCTCACTCGCAAGTGGACCCCTGGATCCTACAAGTAGTATCCCAGGGGTACAGATTGGAAGTTCGAGACGTCTCCCCCTCGCAGGTTCCTGAAGTCTGCTTTACCAACGTCTCCCTCCGACAGGGAGGCAGTAGTGGAAACAATTCACAAGCTGTATTCCCAGCAGGTGATAATCAAAGTACCCCTCCTACAACAAGGAAAGGGGTATTATTCCACACTATATTGTGGTACTGAAGCCAGACGGCTCGGTGAGACCTATTCTAAATCTGAAATATTTGAACACTTACATAAAAAGGTTCAAATCAAGATGGAGTCACTCAGAGCAGTGATAGCGAACCAGGAAAAAGGGGACTATATGGTGTCCCGGGACAGATGGTTACCTCCATGTCCCAATTTGCCCTTCTCACCAAGGGTACCTCAGGTTCGTGGTACAGAACTGTCACTATCAGTTTCAGACGCTGCCGGTTGGATTGTCCACGGCACCCCGGGTCCTTACCAAGGTAATGGCCGAAATGATGATTCTTCTTCAAAGAAAATGGACGATCTCCTGATAAGGGCAAGGTCCAGAGAACAGTTGGAGGTCGGAGTAGCACTATCTCAAGTAGTTCTACGACAGCACGGGTGGATTCTAAATATTCCAAAACCGCAGCTGTTTCCGACGACACGTCTGCTGTTCCTAGGGATGATTCTGGACACAGTCCAGAAAAAGGTGTTTCTCCCGGAGAAGAAAGCCAGGGAGTTATCCGAGCTAGTCAGGAACCTCCTAAAACCAGGAAAAGTGTCAGTGCATCATTGCACAAGGGTCCTGGGAAAAATGGTGGCTTCTTACGAAGCGATTCCATTCGGCAGATTTCACGCAAGAACTTTTCAGTGGGATCTGCTGGACAAATGGTCCGGATCGCATCTGCAGATGCATCAGCGGATAACCTTATCGCCACGGACAATGGTGTCTCTTCTGTGGTGGTTGCAGAGTGCTCATCTGTTAGAGGGCCGCAGATTCGGCATACAGGACTGGGTCCTGGTGACCACGGATGCCAGTCTGAGAGGCTGGGGAGCGGTCACACAGGGAAGAAACTTCCAGGGAGTATGGTCAAGCCTGGAGATGTCTCTTCACATAAATATACTGGAGCTAAGAGCGATTTACAATGCTCTAAGCCTGGCAAAACCCCTGCTTCAGGGTCAGCCGGTGTTGATCCAGTCGGACAACATCACGGCAGTCGCCCACGTAAACAGACAGGGCGGCACAAGAAGCAGGAGAGCAATGGCAGAAGCTGCAAGGATTCTTCGCTAGGCGGAAGATCATGTGATAGCACTGTCAGCAGTGTTCATTCCGGGAGTGGACAACTGGGAAGCAGACTTCCTCAGCAGACACGATCTACACCCGGGAGAGTGGGGACTTCATCCAGAAGTCTTCCACATGATTGTGAACCGTTGGGAAAAACCAAAGGTGGATATGATGGCGTCTCGCCTCAACAAAAAACTGGACAGGTATTGCGCCAGGTCAAGAGACCCTCAGGCAATAGCTGTGGACGCTCTGGTAACACCGTGGGTGTTCCAGTCAGTGTATGTGTTTCCTCCTCTGCCTCTCATACCAAAAGTACTGAGAATTATACGGCAAAGGGGAGTAAGAACGATACTCGTGGCTCCGGATTGGCCAAGAAGAACTTGGTACCCGGAACTTCAGGAGATGCTCACGGAAGATCCGTGGCCTCTACCTCTAAGACGGGACCTGCTTCAGCAGGGACCGTGTCTATTCCAAGACTTACCGCGGCTGCGTTTGACGGCATGGCGGTTGAACGCCGAATTCTAAGGGAAAAAGGCATTCCGGAAGAGGTCATTCCTACACTGGTAAAAGCCAGGAAGGAGGTGACTGCACAACATTATCACCGCATTTGGAGAAAATATGTTGCGTGGTGTGAGGCCAGAAAGGCCCCCACGGAGGAATTTCAATTGGGTCGATTCCTACATTTCCTGAAAACAGGATTGTCTATGGGCCTCAAATTGGGGTCCATTAAGGTTCAAATTTCGGCCCTGTCGATTTTCTTCCAGAAAGAATTGGCTTCAGTTACTGAAGTCCAGACTTTTGTAAAAGGAGTACTACATATACAGCCCCGGTTGTGCCCCCAGTGGCTCCGTGGGACCTTAATGTAGTTTTGGATTTTCTCAAATCCCATTGGTTTGAGCCACTCAAATCGGTGGATTTGAAATATCTTACATGGAAAGTAACCATGCTACTGGCCCTGGCTTCAGCCAGGAGAGTGTCAGAATTGGCGGCTTTATCGTATAAAAGCCCATATCTGATTTTCCATTCGGACAGGGCAGAACTGCGGAAGCGTCCTCAGTTTTTGCCTAAGGTGGTGTCAGCGTTTCACCTGAACCAGCCTATTGTGGTGCCTGCGGCTACTAGCGATTTGGAGGATTCCAAGTTGCTGGACGTTGTCAGGGCATTGAAAATATATATTTCAAGGACGGCTGGAGTCAGAAAATCTGACTCGCTGTTTATACTGTATGCACCCAACAAGCTGGGTGCTCCTGCTTCTAAGCAGACGATTGCTCGTTGGATTTGTAGCACAATTCAACTTGCACATTCTGTGGCAGGCCTGCCACAGCCTAAATCTGTCAAGGCCCATTCCACAAGGAAGGTGGGCTCATCCTGGGCGGCTGCCCGAGGGGTCTCGGCATTACAACTCTGCCGAGCAGCTACGTGGTCGGGGGAGAACACGTTTGTAAAATTCTACAAATTTGATACCCTGGCTAAAGAGGACCTGGAGTTCTCTCATTCGGTGCTGCAGAGTCATCCGCACTCTCCCGCCCGTTTGGGAGCTTTGGTATAATCCCCATGGTCCTGATGGAGTCCCCAGCATCCACTAGGACGTCAGAGAAAATAAGATTTTACTTACCGATAAATCTATTTCTCGTAGTCCGTAGTGGATGCTGGGCGCCCATCCCAAGTGCGGATTGTCTGCAATACTTGTACATAGTTATTGTTACAAAAAAAAAAAATCGGGTTGTTATTGTTGTGAGCCGTCTGTTCAGAGGCTCCTACGTTTGTCATACTGTTAACTGGGTTCAGATCACAAGTTGTACGGTGTGATTGGTGTGGCTGGTATGAGTCTTACCCGGGATTCAAAATCCTTCCTTATTGTGTACGCTCGTCCGGGCACAGTATCCTAACTGAGGCTTGGAGGAGGGTCATAGGGGGAGGAGCCAGTGCACACCACCTGATCCTAAAGCTTTATTTTTGTGCCCTGTCTCCTGCGGAGCCGCTAATCCCCATGGTCCAGACGGAGTCCCCAGCATCCACTACGGACTACGAGAAATAGATTTATCGGTAAGTAAAATCTTATTTTTTCACACGTGCATTGAGATTCATAGGGAGAGGACGTGTCTGGCGTCCTCTCCGTTTATAGAGATTCGAGAAGAGAGTGAGACAGAGAGAGACACAGTAGTAATTTGGGGAGCATTAGGAGGAGTACTACTACTACTAGTACTTGCTGAAGTGATAGCGAGAGATAGTGTGACTGTATTATCTGACTTGTGGGGGAGACACTGACAGTGGGGAGCAGTTAGAGTCTGAGAGCAGGACTCAGGACTCAGGAGTACATATAACGTACAGTGCACACTTTTGCTGCCAGAGTGCCAGCCACACTGCCATTGTTTGTGACCACACTGACCACCAGTATAATATATATTGTGATTGTCTGCTTAGGACTCAGGAGTACTACTTGCAAGTTGCTGATAGTGTGACCAGTGACCTGACCACCAGTTTAATAAATCACCACCAGTTTATGAGTTTAATATATATTATATATATATATATAATTGTATATAATATATATATAATATTGTATACCACCTAGCACCTACCCGTGTTTTTTTTTTTTTTCTTTCTTCTTTATACATACTACTATAGTAGCTTACTGTAGCAGTCTGCGGTGCTGCTGAGCTGACAGTGTCCAGCAGGTCCGTCATCAGTCATTACATAATAAATATATAATATATACCTGTCCGGCTGCAGTACTAGTGATATTATATATACATATATATTGATTTCATCTCATTATCATCCAGTCTATATTAGCAGCAGACACAGTACGTTAGTCCACGGCTGTAGCTACCTCTGTGTCGGCACTCGGCAGTCCATCCATAATTGTATACCACCTACCCGTGGTTGTTGTTTTTTTCTTTCTTCTTTATACATACTACTATAGTAGCTTACTGTAGCAGTCTGCGGTGCTGCTGAGCTGACAGTGTCCAGCAGGTCCGTCATCAGTCATTACATAATAAATATATAATATATACCTGTCCGGCTGCAGTACTAGTGATATTATATATACATATATATTGATTTCATCTCATTATCATCCAGTCTATATTAGCAGCAGACACAGTACGTTAGTCCACGGCTGTAGCTACCTCTGTGTCGGCACTCGGCAGTCCATCCATAATTGTATACCACCTACCCGTGGTTGTTGTTTTTTTCTTTCTTCTTTATACATACTACTATAGTAGCTTACTGTAGCAGTCTGCGGTGCTGCTGAGCTGACAGTGTCCAGCAGGTCCGTCATCAGTCATTACATAATAAATATATAATATATACCTGTCCGGCTGCAGTACTAGTGATATTATATATACATATATTGATTTCATCTCATTATCATCCAGTCTATATTAGCAGCAGACACAGTACGTTAGTCCACGGCTGTAGCTACCTCTGTGTCGGCACTCGGCAGTCCATCCATAATTGTATACCACCTACCCGTGGTTGTTGTTTTTTTCTTTCTTCTTTATACATACTACTATAGTAGCTTACTGTAGCAGTCTGCATTGCTGCTGAGCTGACAGTGTCCAGCAGGTCCGTCATCAGTCATTACATAATAAATATATAATATATACCTGTCCGGCTGCAGTACTAGTGATATTATATATACATATATATTGATTTCATCTCATTATCATCCAGTCTATATTAGCAGCAGACACAGTACGTTAGTCCACGGCTGTAGCTACCTCTGTGTCGGCACTCGGCAGTCCATCCATAATTGTATACCACCTACCCGTGGTTGTTGTTTTTTTCTTTCTTCTTTATACATACTACTATAGTAGCTTACTGTAGCAGTCTGCGGTGCTGCTGAGCTGACAGTGTCCAGCAGGTCCGTCATCAGTCATTACATAATAAATATATAATATATACCTGCCCGGCTGCAGTACTAGTGATATTATATATACATATATATTGATTTCATCTCATTATCATCCAGTCTATATTAGCAGCAGACACAGTACGTTAGTCCACGGCTGTAGCTACCTCTGTGTCGGCACTCGGCAGTCCATCCATAATTGTATACCACCTACCCGTGGTTGTTGTTTTTTTCTTTCTTCTTTATACATACTACTATAGTAGCTTACTGTAGCAGTCTGCGGTGCTGCTGAGCTGACAGTGTCCAGCAGGTCCGTCATCAGTCATTACATAATAAATATATAATATATACCTGTCCGGCTGCAGTACTAGTGATATTATATATACATATATATTGATTTCATCTCATTATCATCCAGTCTATATTAGCAGCAGACACAGTACGTTAGTCCACGGCTGTAGCTACCTCTGTGTCGGCACTCGGCAGTCCATCCACAATTGTATACCACCTACCCGTGGTTGTTGTTTTTTTCTTTCTTCTTTATACATACTACTATAGTAGCTTACTGTAGCAGTCTGCGGTGCTGCTGAGCTGACAGTGTCCAGCAGGTCCGTCATCAGTCATTACATAATAAATATATATTATATACCTGTCCGGCTGCAGTACTAGTGATATTATATATACATATATATTGATTTCATCTCATTATCATTTAGTCTATATTAGCAGCAGACACAGTACGGTAGTCCACGGCTGTAGCTACCTCTGTGTCGGCAGTCGGCAGTCCATCCATAAGTATACTAGTATCCATCCATCTCCATTGTTTACCTGAGGTGCCTTTTAGTTGTCCCTATTAAAATATGGAGAACAAAAATGTTGAGGTTCCAAAATTAGGGAAAGATCAAGATCCACTTCCACCTCGTGCTGAAGCTGCTGCCACTAGTCATGGCCGAGACGATGAAATGCCAGCAACGTCGTCTGCCAAGGCCGATGCCCAATGTCATAGTACAGAGCATGTAAAATCCAAAACACCAAATATCAGTAAAAAAAGGACTCCAAAACCTAAAATAAAATTGTCGGAGGAGAAGCGTAAACTTGCCAATATGCCATTTACCACACGGAGTGGCAAGGAACGGCTGAGGCCCTGGCCTATGTTCATGGCTAGTGGTTCAGCTTCACATGAGGATGGAAGCACTCAGCCTCTCGCTAGAAAAATGAAAAGACTCAAGCTGGCAAAAGCACCGCAAAGAACTGTGCGTTCTTCGAAATCCCAAATCCACAAGGAGAGTCCAATTGTGTCGGTTGCGATGCCTGACCTTCCCAACACTGGACGTGAAGAGCATGCGCCTTCCACCATTTGCACGCCCCCTGCAAGTGCTGGAAGGAGCACCTGCAGTCCAGTTCCTGATAGTCAGATTGAAGATGTCAGTGTTGAAGTACACCAGGATGAGGAGGATATGGGTGTTGCTGGCGCTGGGGAGGAAATTGACCAGGAGGATTCTGATGGTGAGGTGGTTTGTTTAAGTCAGGCACCCGGGGAGACACCTGTTGTCCGTGGGAGGAATATGGCCATTGACATGCCTGGTGAAAATACCAAAAAAATCAGCTCTTCGGTGTGGAAGTATTTCAACAGAAATGCGGACAACAGGTGTCAAGCCGTGTGTTGCCTTTGTCAAGCTGTAATAAGTAGGGGTAAGGACGTTAACCACCTCGGAACATCCTCCCTTATACGTCACCTGCAGCGCATTCATAATAAGTCAGTGACAAGTTCAAAAACTTTGGGTGACAGCGGAAGCAGTCCACTGACCAGTAAATCCCTTCCTCTTGTAACCAAGCTCACGCAAACCACCCCACCAACTCCCTCAGTGTCAATTTCCTCCTTACCCAGGAATGCCAATAGTCCTGCAGGCCATGTCACTGGCAATTCTGACGAGTCCTCTCCTGCCTGGGATTCCTCCGATGCATCCTTGAGTGTAATGCCTACTGCTGCTGGCGCTGCTGTTGTTGCTGCTGGGAGTCGATCGTCATCCCAGAGGGGAAGTCGGAAGACCACTTGTACTACTTCCAGTAAGCAATTGACTGTCCAACAGTCCTTTGCGAGGAAGATGAAATATCACAGCAGTCATCCTGCTGCAAAGCGGATAACTGAGGCCTTGACAACTATGTTGGTGTTAGACGTGCGTCCGGTATCCGCCGTTAGTTCACAGGGAACTAGACAATTTATTGAGGCAGTGTGCCCCCGTTACCAAATACCATCTAGGTTCCACTTCTCTAGGCAGGCGATACCGAGAATGTACACGGACGTCAGAAAAAGACTCACCAGTGTCCTAAAAAATGCAGTTGTACCCAATGTCCACTTAACCACGGACATGTGGACAAGTGGAGCAGGGCAGGGTCAGGACTATATGACTGTGACAGCCCACTGGGTAGATGTATGGACTCCCGCCGCAAGAACAGCAGCGGCGGCACCAGTAGCAGCATCTCGCAAACGCCAACTCTTTCCTAGGCAGGCTACGCTTTGTATCACCGCTTTCCAGAATACGCACACAGCTGAAAACCTCTTACGGCAACTGAGGAAGATCATCGCGGAATGGCTTACCCCAATTGGACTCTCCTGTGGATTTGTGGCATCGGACAACGCCAGCAATATTGTGTGTGCATTAAATATGGGCAAATTCCAGCATGTCCCATGTTTTGCACATACCTTGAATTTGGTGGTGCAGAATTTTTTAAAAAACGACAGGGGTGTGCAAGAGATGCTGTCGGTGGCCAGAAGAATTGCGGGACACTTTCGGCGTACAGGCACCACGTACAGAAGACTGGAGCACCACCAAAAACAACTGAACCTGCCCTGCCATCATCTGAAGCAAGAAGTGGTAACGAGGTGGAATTCAACCCTCTATATGCTTCAGAGGTTGGAGGAGCAGCAAAAGGCCATTCAAGCCTATACAATTCAGCACGATATAGGAGGTGGAATGCACCTGTCTCAAGCGCAGTGGAGAATGATTTCAACGTTGTGCAAGGTTCTGATGCCCTTTGAACTTGTCACACGTGAAGTCAGTTCAGACACTGCCAGCCTGAGTCAGGTCATTCCCCTCATCAGGCTTTTGCAGAAGAAGCTGGAGACATTGAAGGAGGAGCTAACACAGAGCGATTCCGCTAGGCATGTGGGACTTGTGGATGGAGCCCTTAATTCGCTTAACAAGGATTCACGGGTGGTCAATCTGTTGAAATCAGAGCACTACATTTTGGCCACCATGCTCGATCATAGATTTAAAGCCTACCTTGGATCTCTCTTTCCGGCAGACACAAGTCTGCTGGGGTTGAAAGACCTGCTGGTGACAAAATTGTCAAGTCAAGCGGAACGCGACCTGTCAACATCTCCTCCTTCACATTCTCCCGCAACTGGGGGTGCGAGGAAAAGGCTCAGAATTCCGAGCCCACCCGCTGGCGGTGATGCAGGGCAGTCTGGAGCGACTGCTGATGCTGACATCTGGTCCGGACTGAAGGACCTGACAACGATTACGGACATGTCGTCTACTGTCACTGCATATGATTCTCTCACCATTGAAAGAATGGTGGAGGATTATATGAGTGACCGCATCCAAGTAGGCACGTCACACAGTCCGTACTTATACTGGCAGGAAAAAGAGGCAATTTGGAGGCCCTTGCACAAACTGGCTTTATTCTACCTAAGTTGCCCTCCCACAAGTGTGTACTCCGAAAGAGTGTTTAGTGCCGCCGCTCTCCTTGTCAGCAATCGGCGTACGAGGTTACATCCAGAAAATGTGGAGAAGATGATGTTCATTAAAATGAATTATAATCAATTCCTCCGTGGAGACATTGACCAGCAGCAATTGCCTCCACAAAGTACACAGGGAGCTGAGATGGTGGATTCCAGTGGGGACGAATTGATAATCTGTGAGGAGCGGGATGTACACGGTGATATATCGGAGGATGATGATGAGGTGGACATCTTGCCTCTGTAGAGCCAGTTTGTGCAAGGAGAGATTAATTGCTTCTTTTTAGGTGGGGGTCCAAATCAACCCGTCATTTCAGTCACAGTCGTGTGGCAGACCCTGTCACTGAAATGATGGGTTGGTTAAAGTGTGCATGTCCTGTTTATACAACATAAGGGTGGGTGGGAGGGCCCAAGGACAATTCCATCTTGCACCTCTTTTTTCTTTCATTTTTATTTGCGTCATGTGCTGTTTGGGGAGTGTTTTTTGGAAGGGCCATCCTGCGTGACACTGCAGTGCCACTCCTAGATGGGCCCGGTGTTTGTGTCGGCCACTAGGGTCGCTAAGCTTAGTCACACAGCTACCTCATTGCGCCTCTATTTTTCTTTGCGTCATGTGCTGTTTGGGGAGGGTTTTTTGGAAGGGACATCCTGCGTGAGACACTGCAGTGCCACTCCTAGATGGGCCCGGTGTTTGTGTCGGCCACTAGGGTCGCTAAGCTTAGTCACACAGCTACCTCATTGCGCCTCTTTTTTTCTTTGCGTCATGTGCTGTTTGGGGAGGGTTTTTTGGAAGGGACATCCTGCGTGAGACACTGCAGTGCCACTCCTAGATGGGCCCGGTGTTTGTGTCGGCCACTAGGGTCGCTAAGCTTAGTCACACAGCTACCTCATTGCGCCTCTTTTTTTCTTTGCGTCATGTGCTGTTTGGGTAGGGTTTTTTGGAAGGGACATCCTGCGTGAGACACTGCAGTGCCACTCCTAGATGGGCCCGGTGTTTGTGTCGGCCACTAGGGTCGCTAAGCTTAGTCACACAGCTACCTCATTGCGCCTCTTTTTTTCTTTGCGTCATGTGCTGTTTGGGGAGGGTTTTTTGGAAGGGACATCCTGCGTGACACACTGCAGTGCCACTCCTAGATGGGCCCGGTGTTTGTGTCGGCCACTAGGGTCGCTAAGCTTAGTCACACAGCTACCTCATTGCGCCTCTTTTTTTCTTTGCGTCATGTGCTGTTTGGGGAGGGTTTTTTGGAAGGGACATCCTGCGTGAGACACTGCAGTGCCACTCCTAGATGGGCCCGGTGTTTGTGTCGGCCACTAGGGTCGCTTATCTTACTCACACAGCTACCTCATTGCGCCTCTTTTTTTCTTTGCGTCATGTGCTGTTTGGGGAGGGTTTTTTTGGAAGGGCCATCCTGTGTGACACTGCAGTGCCACTCCTAGATGGGCCCGGTGTTTGTGTCGGCCACTAGGGTCGCTTATCTTACTCACACAGCTACCTCATTGCGCCTCTTTTTTTCTTTGCGTCATGTGCTGTTTGGGGAGGGTTTTTTGGAAGGGACATCCTGCGTGACACTGCAGTGCCACTCCTAGATGGGCCAGGTGTTTGTGTCGGCCACTAGGGTCGCTTAGCTTACTCACACAGCTACCTCATTGCGCCTCTTTTTTTCTTCTTTGCGTCATGTGCTGTTTGGGGAGTGTTTTTTGGAAGGGCCATCCTGCATGACACTGCAGTGCCACTCCTAGATGGGCCCGGTGTTTGTGTCGGCCACTAGGGTCACTAAGCTTAGTCACACAGCTACCTCATTGCGCCTCTTTTTTTCTTTGCGTCATGTGCTGTTTGGGGAGGGTTTTTTGGAAGGGACATCCTGCGTGACACTGCAGTGCCACTCCTAGATGGGCCCGGTGTTTGTGTCGGCCACTAGGGTCGCTTAGCTTACTCACATAGCTACCTCATTGCGCCTCTTTTTTTCTTTGCGTCATGTGCTGTTTGGGGAGGGTTTTTTGGAAGGGACATCCTGCGTGACACTGCAGTGCCACTCCTAGATGGGCCAGGTGTTTGTGTCGGCCACTAGGGTCGCTTAGCTTACTCACACAGCTACCTCATTGCGCCTCTTTTTTTCTTCTTTGCGTCATGTGCTGTTTGGGGAGTGTTTTTTGGAAGGGACATCCTGCGTGACACTGCAGTGCCACTCCTAGATGGGCCAGATGTTTGTGTCGGCCACTAGGGTCGCTTAGCTTAGTCATCCAGCGACCTCGGTGCAAATTTTAGGACTAAAAATAATATTGTGAGGTGTGAGGTATTCAGAATAGACTGAAAATGAGTGGAAATTATGGTTTTTGAGGTTAATAATACTTTGGGATCAAAATGACCCCCAAATTCTATGATTTAAGCTGTTTTTTAGTGTTTTTTGAAAAAAATACCCGAATCCAAAACACACCCGAATCCGACAAAAAAAATTCGGTGAGGTTTTGCCAAAACGCGGTCGAACCCAAAACACGGCCGCGGAACCGAACCCAAAACCAAAACACAAAACCCGAAAAATTTCAAGTGCACATCTCTGATGTAAAGCTAGATGTTCTTTCTTTTTACAGTATGTGACACATGCTTACCCACATCCTAATGGCCTGTCTACAACAATAACAGGCACTTAATGGCAGAAACTCAGCTTAGCACTGCAAGAGGTCCAAAACCAGCCCCCTGAGTGGGGGCACGTTATCACATTTCTCTTAACTATCCCTTTCCCTTCGCATTTTTTGCAGCCATATGAATAGAACCCTGTTGATATTGTCACTCTATGTCAAACACATTGTGTGTGTGTGTGTGTGTGTGTGTGTGTGTGTGTGTGTGTGTGTGTGTGTGCGCGTGTGTGTGTGGGATTCAGTATGATATCCTGGTTGTCGGGATCCCAGCGGTCAGTAGACCAACGCCTGGATCCTGACAGCCAGAATAGTGGTGGCGAGCGCAGCGTGTCCCCTTGCAGGCCCGGTGGCGACCTTCCACTAATTTATTCCCCCTCAGCTGGTGGCGTGGACTACCACCCAAGTGGGGAATCTGTCCGCCGGTATTGTACCAAGTGTCGGGATTCCGGTGTCGGTATCCTGACTGCCGGGATTCTGACAGCTGGTAAAGTGATTGCCTCCCGTGTGTGTGCATGCGTGTGTGTTTTTGTGTATGTGTTTGTGCAGTTGTGTACCAGATAGTGTAAATTATTTTATATTTAGATATATACATTTTCAATTCTTACTATGAATTATTTTTCCTTCTATCTTGTTTTAAGCTTTTTTAACTCGTGCCGGCTACAACTCATCGCTGCCAAACACTTTCACATTATAATCATAACCACCGCCTACCCTTCACGCCACCTTTCTCTTTCTTATTTGTTCATATTTCTCTCTCCCACGTTCCTCCCACCTATATCTGTCTGTCTCTTCTACTTCTGTCATTTTCCCCTGGTAATGTGCTGGGGCTGCTTTCTCACACTCCCTCCCTTCATGGACCACAATTATCACATTACCACATGAGCTCGGTGGAAATGTCTTAACACATTTCTCTTCTCTACTCTAAGATGCAAGGTTGTTCTTCTACACCTCTATGCAGTGTATATATTATTCCGGGGAGTGCTACATAGCACATGCATTGCTAGAATCGTATGGAGAATGTATCCGGGTCCCAGACACCATGCTTCCTTGTTTAAATAAGAAATCTTGTTTTGTGAATTAATGAGTGTATTTGCCTAGCATAGGATACATTAAAGGTACATAAAATATATCTGTACATTGCAAAACCTTATGTAATGTAATGCTGCAGTGTAATCTGTAGTGACAAACCAGATTCTAAGGGGTATATTTACTAAAGAGTGGGTTTACAAAAGTGGAAATGCTGCTCATTGCTACCAATCAGGCTCTAGCTATTATATTCTAGCAGGTACTAGCCTTTTATTCCGGCGCTAATATATATATATATATATATATATATAAAATACATTTATATATATATATATATATATATAGACATAAATATATACATATATATATATATATATATATTCACTATTCCTAGCAGCAGCAGTCACCCAGGTATGCCTGTGGACGCATGCCTTAATAGAAAGAATTTCCCAAATCAATAGGTAAAACAAATTTCAATAAATAGAACAATGGCACTGCACTTATTATTTCAAATGGGATGTGTTCAGCATGTGACCGAAGCCAGAATACCGACAACCCTCAGGAGATCGGCGCCGAAACACCGTCAGCAAACATCCCAAACGTGAGGGGTTAGAGTTAGGGCCTGGGGGGATGGGGAATAAGGGTTAGGCAATAGGCGGGGTTCGTAGACAACACCCCCAGAGGATTAGCCCTAGCCGACACCACCAGAGGGTTAGCCCTGGCCGACACTCTCGGAGGGATAGGGTTAGCAGAGGGGTAAAATACTTACCCCCATCCGGTGTCGGTATTCTCACTGTCGGGATGCTGCGGTGGGTCATGTGACCGCCGGAATCCCGACTGCCAGCATTTCATACCCAACCCTTTAAAATATAACAAATTGTCCCTTTTTAAAACATAAGCCTACTACCATTGTTCTATTGTTTAATCCTCTAGATCACAGGTTCTCAAACTCGGTCCTCAGTGCCCCACACGGTTTACGTTTTGCAGGTCACCTGTAGATTACACAGTGCACATGCTGGGTGACATAGAAAACATGAACTTTGTGGGGTCCTGAGGACCGAGTTTGAGAACCACTGCTCTAGAAGGTGCTAGATAAATGATAAGTACAATCTGATTGGTTGCTATGGGTAACATCTCCACATTTGAAAACATGCACTTTAGTAAATATACTCTTAAAGGTAATTTTTCTAGTACCGTTTGCAAAAGTAAAACAAATGTATATATACTCTATAAAAACCACAGCAGCACCTAATCCTTGTTTCCTGCCACTCTGTTGCTTATTTGAGTGTTATGACGGGATGTAGTTATGTGACCGGCGGTCAGGAGACCGCCAGTCACAATACCGGCACCTAAATCCTGCACCCTCACTATCCCGACAGTCGGCATGCCGACCAACAGGGACTATTCCCATATTCCCACTCGTGGGTGTCCACGACACCCATAGAGTGGGAAAAGAACCTGTGGCGAGCTCAGATCGCCACCGAGCCCGTAGCGTGGCAAGTGGCAACCGCAGAAAGCCCGCAAGGGGCTTTGTTGCACTCGCCCCCCCCCTCACTGCAAGCCATCTAAATGCCGGGATCCCAACACTGATGCAGCAATTTTCGTAAACTTGCATTGTCTTGTACTTTAAGTCACTGTTTTCTTGTGTACTCATTTATTTATGTACTTTGTTAGCCACTGGGGAACCCTTGTCACGTAATATAAACAAAGGATAATAATAATAATATTACAGCAGTTTCTATGGATAATAGTCAGCCGTGCACCTCTGTTCATATGACCCTCAGAGAATTACAGTATGTCAGCAGTCTGATTTGAAGTTGAACACGACAGTGTGTCACTAGAAACCAGTGACAATGCTAAATCATTTCAGAGTAGTCTAAAGCAAATGTCTGAGTGGTTGCTATGGTTACAGTCAGCACTACATTTTATCTAGGGGCTGCAGTCCCCCCAGTAATATCTGCCACCAGCAGTGAACCAGCCGGATTCCTTGCACTGGGCATTTTCCCTGGTAGTGGCTTCCCATCGGAAGTGCACTCTGCTAATCAAATGCCAGACAGGCAGTCACAGAAGGAGGTATTTTGGTGGTCATTCCGAGTTGTTCGCTCGCTAGCTGCTTTTAGCAGCATTGCACACGCTAGGCCGCCGCCCTCTGGGAGTGCATCTTAGCTTAGCAGAAGTGCGAACGAAAGATTAGCAGATCTGCTACAAAATATTTTCTTGCAGTTTCTGAGTAGCTCCAGACCTACTCCTAGATTGCGATCAGCTCAGTCTGTTTAGTTCCTGGTTTGACGTCACAAACACGCCCTGCGTTCGGCCAGCCACTCCCCCGTTTCTCCAGACACTCCTGCATTTTTACCTGACACGCCTGCGTTTTTGAGCACACTCCCGGAAAACGCTCAGTTACCACCCAGAAACGCCCCTTTCCTGTCAATCATTCACCGATCAGCAGTGCGACTGAAAAGCGTCGCACGAACCCCAGCAAATCTACTAAGTTTCGTGTTAAATAACTTAGCGCATGCGTGCTGCGTACCATGCGCATTTAGCAACAAATCGCAGCATAGCGAAAATCGGCAACGAGCGAACAACTCGGAATGGCCACCTTTGTCCCTCTGGCACTGCCAGTCTGGACTGCGATTAGCAGAGAGGGGATGCAGTCAAAATGTCAGCGGTCGGAATCCCGACAGCTGGCATTTTGCCAACAGCCGGCGCCCCGACACCCACCACTAATTCCCACTCGGTCGGTGGGTCCACGCCACCAACTGAGTGGGAGTAAAACCTGTGTCAAGTGCAGCGAGCCTGCAAGGGGACTTGCTGCTGGCATTCCAACAGACAGGATGCCGCTGTCGGTATACTGACAGCCGGCATCCTGTCTGTCGGTATATCATTATGTACCCAGCAGAGAGTATTTCCAAAGGGAAAGCACTCCCCTGCCTTTCTGTCAGTTCTGCCTGGCTTCTAGAGGCTGCAGCTGATACAGTCCATATAAGCAAATTTTTGTGTGCGTGCGCCGGTCCCAGCACGTGCCCAATCCAATGCGTAGTGGACCTGGCAGGCACTGTTACAGTCTGGACCACTGGCTGGGCTGCAGTACATTCAGACCTCCCTCACCCAAATATGCAGGAGCCTCCTGTTGTTGCAGCATACCATATTATACCTATGCCCTCATATCAACTGGGTTTTGCTGTTAAAAATAAAAACCAGTTGGTAGTGATAAAAAAAAGAACAGTTTTTTTATTTATTTAACAAGCCCCCACAGGGCTGTTTTATGTAAGCGCCAGTTCACTCTAGCTGCCAGCAGGGTTTCCCACCTGTTTACAGACAACCCCTGTATGTGTACAGTTAGCCCAACACCAACAATCATCCACATGCACACACTGACACACCACAATGGCATCGGTGCATGCCAGTTTAAAAGAAAAAATGGAAACTGAGTAGAGCAGTTCCGGGGCAACCCAAAGTGTGTCCCCTGCGAGCCGTGCTCCCACCCACTCCCCACCTGTGTTCCACCACGGTTACCAGCTCCAAGCCTCCAAACACATCAAGGGAGCCCTCTGCGATGTCCAGATGTCTTAACTGCGCATGTGCAAGATCAGAAATACACGGCGCATGCGCGGTTAACAGTAAACTTTGTTCGTCGGCGCTGCTGGTCTCCGATAAACAGTGCACAGAAAGCACAATATCGCTACTGCTCTCCGGGGACACTCCAATGTTAAATAATGTTAAAAAACAACAACAAAGATGGACGAACGAGAACGTTATTTTGCACATAAACGAAGACACGTTGATAAATAGAGGCAATAGGGCCTTTAAAATGGTTAGGATTTGAAAGATAACTGTGGTAGCAATCTTGTTAAACAGGAGGACACAGTGATAGACCTTTTCCTTCTGCAACAAAGGGATTATCACTGATTCATAAATAGACCCCTAGTCTTGCCATTACACTCACTGCTTCTAATCTACAGTATGCAAGGAGAATTAAAAAAAGAAAATGGGTAGTGCCACACTTAATAGCCTGCAAGATTTGGAAAGTGTAGAGCTGTCAGCGATTTATAGCTGCAATTTTTTTGAGGAAATCTAGGTTCCATTTTATCAACAGATAATCAATTCACTGGCATGCTTTAGGACTGTGGGAGAAAACTGGAGAACCTGCAGTAAATCCACAAACACAAAGGGGGAGGACATACAAACTCCCCACAGATAAGGTCCTGGACTAAACTAAACCTATGATCCCAGTGATCCGGGCAGCAATGCTTACTACTTACTGTGCTACTTTGTTGCCCACTATGCCTCTACTAATGTCTAATATGATATGTAGTGATAAGACATACAGTAATCTACTGATACTTTCAGTTTTTTGCTTGGCAAAGGCTGATGCTAAGACAACACGGCATGTGTAAACTCTTACATCAATCCAAAGGCAACTGCCATGTCCAGATCTGGGGTATCAAAGGGGGATTTTCACAGTAATGCTTATACCAGAATGAATGAAAACCAAGTGCACAGAAGATGAATATGGGAAGCCCTGCACTCAGGAGGTCTGGCTCAGAGGTATATGCACTGATGATGTTGGACGATTGTCTGCTACTGCACATTGGTCTAAGATG
The DNA here is from genome assembly GCF_028390025.1 of Pseudophryne corroboree. Classification (NCBI taxonomy): domain Eukaryota; kingdom Metazoa; phylum Chordata; class Amphibia; order Anura; family Myobatrachidae; genus Pseudophryne; species Pseudophryne corroboree. Next base: position 146,372,470 of record NC_086447.1, read on the forward strand.
GTGTCTGCAGAGCCTCAGTTGTAATTTCAGGTGCTTGCAGGGAGAAGTGTATTGGAAATGTAGAGGGCGGTGACAGAGTGGTGTCTTAGCACACGCACAGAGATAATACGTCTTATGGATGTGTTATGGGAGTGTCGGGGAAAACGGTTGCATATACATAGGAGGCCATACGCAGACAGAGAAACTGCACCTTCCACAGGGCTTGAGGGAGTTTCGATGGGGTGGCTGGCCACTGACAGTGGGCGTCTCAGTGCTTGCACATTTGGATGCACGGATGTACACACCAGGAAAGGACTTTCCATAAAATGGCAGATGGGCGACCACCAGTAAAGGCAGCTGTATCCTCAGAATCAGGTCTAGGGCTCATGCAGAGTCTGGCGTACACCTTTTGTTTACTATAAAATATGGCAAATAGTTCTGCCCATACCCTGAAAGATATGGTTACAGCTGGAGAGGTGGGGCATGAATCTATATTGCAGGTGCATGTGAGCTGATGCAGATACACACTGACGAGGAAAGGGGCATGCAGATAGTGCGATTCTGTCTATGTGAGTTCCCTTGATCACCCCAGAGCCAAAGGGGGACATTTACTAAGCAGTGATAAGAGCGGAGATCACATATTGACTAAACACACGGTGCGATTTTGGCTCTGGGCGATTTTTGCTATGGTGAGTTCTGACTATACAATGTACTAGATTGTACACTTTATAGTCAAAACTGCCTGCACAGTCTACTTTAACTTGCGATGCCAACCCAGAAGGAGTGCGTATCTGCATCGCAAGCTATATACACACCGTGCGATATGCACTATGTTTACTACCGAAATAGATTATATACAGTAGTAGTTAAAATCGCACCGTGTATATGCAGAGCCGGCCCTAACCAATATGATGCCCTAGGCAAGATTTTGGCTGGTGCCCCCTAGCATCGCAGCTAGTTCTTCAGGAGATGCCTGGCATGAGTCAGTTGGCAGCTCTGCTAACGTTGGGCGCCTTTTGTTTATGAAAATTTATCTTATTTGCATTACTATGTGGCTAGGACGCACAAGCAGCTTCTGCTGATTAAAATGATATGCAGTATGCCTATATTCTGTGTGCGACTGTGGCTGTATCTGCATATGAAATGTTACAGTACAGTGATTTCCAGGAATACACTGCAACATAGCATTTCGTATGCAGATACAGCCGCAGTCACACACAGAATATAGGCATGCCGCATATCATTTTAATCAGCAGAAGTTGCTGGTGCCCCTAAGCATACCAAATGCCCTAGGCATTTGCCTAGTTTGCCTATGCCTAAGGCCGGCTCTGACAATATGCCTCTGAAGAGGATGAGGATAATGGTTGCCAGTGCTAGCTATCTGGTTCTGATTGGCTGATTGCACACATTCACAGATGAAGCCGATAGGTACTTTCTCTATTTATTGTACCTGATTTTGTGGGTGTATTATAGAATTCATGTGTTGTCACTGTTATTGGTACACAAGAAGATAGATTATACCAGCTGCATTATAGATGGTTAAAAAAAAAAAAGCAAAAAAATAGTAAATGTGTTTTTCATTATCAAAATACATTTTTACAACTTCTTGTGCTTATGACCTGCTTAGGTGTAAATGTTCCTGATGTAGGCTGACATGAACTTGGTGCATACAGTACAGCATAGGTGCCGATACCAAGGGTGCTTCCAGGCCCGAGCACCCACGGACAATGAGGAGCACCCACAGAACCAGCCGCTGCCCCAGTAAAGTTACCGCTAGCCCCTGCAGTGGATTGAGACGCACTGGGGGCTGCGGAAGCACTTCCGTACATTGCAGTGTAAAAAACCCCGACCAAAAATGGCCACCGCCAAGGAGGAGACAGATGCTTGAGGTCTCATTTGACTTCTAGCGTGCCTGTCTTCTCGGCGGCGGGCATTTTAAGGGGTTTTCTTACACAGCAATGGACAGAAGTGCGTCCGCAGCCCCCCACGCATCTCAATCCACTGCGGGGACTGTGGAAGCTAGCAGTATACTTACTAATGCCTGCACCAACTCTCTCATACTTTACTGGTGCAGAGGCTAGGAGACCCCTGGCAACGCGGAAGGAGACCCCTTGCAATGCGCAGGAGACCCCTGGCAATGCGCAGGAGACCCCTGGCAACGTGCATGAAACCCCTGGCAATGCACAGGAGACCCCCTGACAATGCGCATGAGACCCCTGTGAGCATGTAATCCAGAGCATGAAACCTCTGACAATGCGCATGAAACCCTTGGCAACAAGCATGAGACCCCTGACAATGCACATGAGACCCCTGCGAGCATGGAATCCAGAGCATGAAACCTCTGACAACGTGCATGAAACCCTTGGCAACAAGCATGAGACCCCTGACAACAGGTATGTAATTTAAAAGTAATTAGAAGCCTTACTGTGTGGCATAATTTGTAAGGGGCATTATTGTGTGGGGGACATAAAATGGTGTCAGGGCCATAACTGTGTGTGGCATAATATGTAATTGACGTTACAGTGTGTGGCATAATGCATAATGGGTGTTACGGTGTGTAGCATAACGTGTAATAGACATTACAGTGTGTGGCATATTGCGTAATGGTCATTACGGTGTGTTGCATAATGTGTAATGTGCTTTAGGGTGTGTGGCATGATGTGTAATAGGCATTACGGTGTTTTGCATAATGTGTAATGGGCATTACAGTCATACAGTGTGTTGCATAATGTGTAATGGGCATTACGGTGTGTTGCATATGTGTAATGGGCATTATGGTGTGTTGCATAATGTGTAATGGGCATTACGGTGTGTTGCATAATGTGTAATGGGCATTAGGGTGTGTGGCATAATGTGTAATGGGCATTACGGTGTTTTGCATGATGTGTAATGGGCATTACGGTCATACAGTGTATTGCATAATGTGTAATGGGCATTACGGTGTGTTGCATAATGTGTAATGGGCATTAGGGTGTGTGGCATAATGTGTAATGGGCATTACGGTGTTTTGCATAATGTTTAATGGGCATTACGGTCATACAGTGTATTGCATAATGTGTAATGGGCATTACGGTATGTTGCATAATGTGTAATGGTCATTACAGTGTGTTGCATAATGTGTAATGGGCATTAGTCACTGCGGCGGCCGCCCGTTCATTCCTGCTGTCACCTCCCGCCGAACACCCACCAGCAAAAACATAAATCGGCACCTATGCAGTACAGTATGCTTCTGCATAGAGTTTAGTACGTCTTGAGATGCCAAATTAGCATATGGGTTTAAATACGTTATTTTTATGTGCATTTGTTTTGAGCTACTTTTAACACACAAATCCAACTCGGCTTTAGACCCTCAAATCGTAGTCGTGTACTTCCTCATGCAAGGTCCCTACAGCAAATAGGGGGGTCCCTGTTTCTGGAAACACAAATGTATTGCCAGATATCACATTCATCATCATAATGTATCTGCTCGTGCACCAACACCATACTGAGGGGGTAATTCAGACCTGGTCGCGCGCAGGCTATTTTTTGCACTGCTGCGACCAGGTAATCGCCGCCTACAGGGGGAGGGGGTTAGGGCTTTGCAGGGATGCGTTCGGCTGAGCAGTGAGCTGCATAGTCTGTGCAGTTTCTGCACAGCCCAGGACTTACTCACCCGCTGCAATGATCCAGGAAGAAGCTGACGTCAGGATCCCTCCCTGGAAACGGCTTGGCACGCCTGCGTATTTCCGACCACTCCCAGAAAACGATGAGTTGCCGCCCACGAACGCCTTCTGTCTGTCAATCTACTTGCGATCACCGGTGCTATCGCTTTCTTCGTTCCTTTCATCGCTGCCCGGCGATGTCCGTCGCTGGCCAGCGTCGCTCCTGTGCATTGCGGCCCGCACGCATGCGCAGGTCAGACCCGATCGCACCACTGCAAAAAAATTGCAGCGTGTGATCGGGTCTGAATGACCCCCTAAGTGCAAGAGATCCGTCAGAACCAGACATTCCTTCCCCGTTTGCATAGATCTTTAGGTACACGCCCACAATACTGCCATGACACACCCACATGACAGGGTGGTTTAATGCACTTGCATTGTTGCTGCCTGGAAATACAGATCTGACTGAGTACCATATGGCTGGATCAGACCCCAGTGTGCTTCTGTTTACAGGTCCATATTTACAATGAATGGTGCCCCAAATATTGACAGTAAATATACCCTATTATTGAGTTTATTTATTTATTTTTAAACTTTAATATTTCTTGTGCACCAACATATTACACAACTGGTATAATGGAATTATTTTACAAAAGGATGATATGTGATACGTGTCTGGCAAAAACAAGTGACCATAAAAAGAAAACTGAATAAAATTGAAATCTACTAAAACATCTGAAAAAGAATCATAACTACAGAAAGTGCAAATATTCTGATAGTAATCACAGAAGCGCCGCCTGACACAGGCCTTGTGTTTGCATATAGACAAATAATGCGGTATTAATATGCAGGGAACTCATGTCATCCTGACAAATGATCCCTGCAGGCAATATACATTTATTATGCTGATGACAAATGTGACCCTGCTATAAGGTGCATAGATAGTAGCAAAATTATTAAGATATTATTGAATTCCTTTACAAAATTTTTAGCAATAGAACAGAATTATTTGTTATAAACCATATATGTGTGCACATTGAGAAGCAATTAAAATGTAAATAATAAGGATAGCTAGATAGATAGATAGATAGATAGATAGACAGACAGACAGACAGACAGACAGACAGACAGACAGACAGACAGACAGACAGATAGATAGATAGATAGATAGATAGATAGATAGATAGATAGTCCAAGGAATAGACGGTACCCCGGCAGATTGCAATAAACATATTACTTATTTTGAATTATACCCAGGGCCGGTAGAAGGTCCTCTCTGCACCTTTGGCAAAGCTCCAGCCTATAACCCCTTAACCTGCAAACCCCCCACCACAACCACCTCCTGGAGGGGAGATGCACGTGGCCACTAGGTGTGCTTGGGTGAATTGCATGCATACTTAGAGTATACAGACAAAAAAGGAATAACACTAAAGGACTTTCATATACTGCATATGGGGTCCGGTGGGGATATTTAATTGGGGTTGGGTACAGGATGCCGCCAGTCAGAATACCAACAGCGGCAGCCCAAACACCATAATACCTACATTTTTAATGAAATTAATTAGTTTGACCCCTTTTCCTCACCCTCCTACTCCGCAGCCTAACCCTCCCTGGCATACTATCATTCAGGATGCCGGCAGTCAGGATTCTGAAATTGGCATTCTGAGAGGTGTCGTGATTCCGGCTGCTGGTATTCTGAATGTCGGCATCCAACCTGCCGGGATGCCAACTACATCCGTTTAATTGTACGTGTATAAATACATACATACAGTATATATGCACAGACATACATATATTTATATGCTCCTCATTGTGTTCCATCCCCCCATCTGTAATTTCATTACTGACCCCCCTCCATTTGTACTGTATTGTGCCCCACTACCTGTATTTTCCCTGTTATGCTGTATGATCTGTGCTGTCTGTGGTCCGAAAATTTGATAAATGGAATTTATTGATTACTTTGTGATGGCTATATCAAGTTACTTAAACTTTGATTGATTGATTGATTGATTGATTGACTATACCTGTAAATATTTTCATTGTTCTCTTTCTCAAAAAAAATTGTTTTGTTTTGGTTTATCCATCTTTTTGTACCCCTCTTAGGATCTTTCCAAAATATGTATCTATGTTTTGCACGTGTATATAGCTCACTCGTAATTTTTTTGATAATGGCCTTTTTAGAATAAACCAAAATCTTTTTATGCATACTAATTAATAGCTATATCTTAAAACTGAATACAATATAGGTGGAGTGCCCCTGTAAAAGAGTTCTTCTCATACCTATTCTTGGATAGTTCTGTCTTACTACTACCCACTCTCAGGGAGCACCTCCACAGAGTTATCTTCATGGAAACTTGATGGGAAATGTATGATATGTGGATAGTCCAATATTAAAACCTATCTTACTAGTTTGGATTCTCAAGTGCTCAGACCTTCCCTTTCCCCATTTCCTTCACATCACCATAGCATCGTTGTGGCCTCCTCCTACTCTTCTAGCCCTTGTAGTGAGCTCTAAAGAGTGGCAATCACTATTGTTACCTTCATTTTATTTAGAATCACTTGTAGTAGGAGTAAATTCATTAGATGATTGAGAATCACGGCCTTTTTTTAAATTTGCATCGAGAAAACGGTTGTCGTTTTTCCCGTTTTCTAGAGTTGTCAGTCCATCGGTACACGTTGTTATGTTCATAGCCTAGATCCACTTTAGTCTTTTTCTCAGTTTTAAATTTAATGAGGTCCCTTTTGTATACTTATAGTTAATAATTTAATTTATCATACCATTTGGTAGTAGTGTCCAAAATGGGTTTTCGAGTGGTCTCAAGTGTTGCAATTTTGTTTCTTTCAATATATTCATCTCTTTGATGGATTGATCGATGATGAGTAAAATAAGGTCCACAGAACATTTATTTCATATACCAACCCCTTTTTCTACAAATATAGGGTTGTACCAGCCGATGGTAGGGGGATTTCTTACCCGCAGACCGGGCAGTATTTTTAGCATGAAAATAGTCGCTAAGGGATATGCAGTGATAGTAATAGACTAATAAGATAAGTGGTAACTAAAGTATTGGCAACTTCCTGGGACTATGCCTGTCCCTAGACCACTGTGTTTTTGTGATCAACAGAATACAACTTTAATCTACCTCCTGGCTTAATTGTGTTGAGTCTTTGGTCCAGAGTCAATGCTCGGCCATCTACCCAACAGTCCTGATCCACAGAAATCAGTCAGGAAGGCTTCTACTAAAGCCACAGCAGCTACATCTTGCCAAACACTTGAGAAGATCCACGTATCAGTGGTGGTGACACCAATTACTGTCCTACAGTTGGATATTACCATGGTGATCTGCATCTCAGTGGATCAGGTGTGCTTGGCCAATGTTACTGTTATAAACTCTATGTACTGTGAAATGAACAATACTACAAAACTAAATAATGTAAGCACTCTGTTCAATAACTTGTGTTCTTATCATGAAAACCTATCATTTATGTGTACACAAATGACTTCCTTTGCAATAGGGGTTAATGTATAGAACGTAAACTTAAAAATACACATAGTAAATCCAAACATAACGTAATGTTCCGAAGAGCTAATAATATTTGAAAGCATCCATTCAGTGGTGTCTAATCGCCAATAAATGGAAGACTTATTTCCAGTTGGCATTGCAGTTGGCTCCAGTTGGTATGTCACTTATGTCACTTATATGCATGTAACTTACATTTCCACTATTTGTGTTCTACACTGACTTAATTTCAACTCATGTCAATCAATCCAATGCAGATTGAGCTTGTTCTTCAGCTTGTGTAAAGGGCATTGCGCTGTTCGCTGCTGACCTCTTGATGTAATGCATTTTTATGTAGCTGCTGACTTTTGTAGTCTAGGGCATAAGTGTCTAGGGATCAGTGTGATTGACTTATTTGTGATTGACCTTTCTAGTGGTGTCACTCTCTGCAATGAGCTTGCCATCAAATGGAACACATTAAGAAAGCCTAGACCTGTTATCCAAGAATGACATTGGATTGTGGTTTAAGGATTTCCATTTTCTTTATAGAATGTGCTTTTAAATACGTGTCCACGTGGGATTTGACATATTGGTAACGCATTTAATTTGCAAGCTAAATCATTTTCACGCAGCTAAAATAGTGTCATTTTCCTGTTTGACCTGCTGAATGGCATATGGTAAGTGACTGTCTGACAGTCTTCTTTCCATTGATGGACAGTGGGCACTATCATTATGTATTGCTGCATACCGCAGCAATACATAATGTAATGCCACCAATACTTTGCATGAGTCCCGGCAAATCCTTCCCTTGGAAAATGTGCGGTTATTGTCAACACATGCGCACAATCTGGGCAGTACGGATGGTGTAATGATTAGCATTACTGCCTCACAGCACTGAGGTTATGGGTTCAATTCCCACCATGGCCCTAACTGTGCGGAGTTTGTATACTCTCCCCGTACTTGCGTGGGTTTCCTCCCACATTCCAAAAATATACTGTTAGGTTAACTGTATCCCAACAAAAATTAACCCTAGTGTGAATGTGTGTGCGTGTACATACTGTATAGTAGGGAATATAGATTGTAAGCTCCACTGGGCAGGGACTGATGTGAATGGTCAAATATTCTCTGTAAAGCGCTGCGGAATATGCGCGCACTATATAAATAACTGGTAATAATAAATAATGGTTCTACGATCCAGTGAGGATCTCAGCACTGTCCCTCGTATGGCGCCATATCCCTTGTTAAGCTGACCTAAAGCCATATCGAGCTGCTTTGCAGCAAAGCGCTTTATATTGCCACACAGCATCGGTAAATATCTTTGGGTCTCTTACATTAACCATTCAATAAATTGCATTAAATATTGCAATCTCCATTCTCCAGAAAAAGTGCCCATTTTCTCTGCATTTACAGCTTCACAGTATAATAATTGGACTCCTGAGTCAAATACAGGAGGCAGTGGACGGTGGTCGCCTCCAGTCACCAGCCCTGAAGTGGGCACCATGCCTTTCTCCATTGCTGTAGTTCTGCTTTATGCTCCCCAGAGCATGAATAAGCATGTGCTTGGTCTTTCCTCTCAAAGGGACTTCACCTTGGAGTCCGGCTTCAGCTACTTGCCTCCGGACTCCTGGAATTAACTTTTGCCCCCCCCCCCCCCGAGTCATTTGTGCTGAGTGGGATACATGGCAATAATCACTGAGAAAGATTTGCCACATATATAAATTTGTACAGAAAGGACCGCACCAAAAACAACGACAGGTCACACCCACATCTGAAGCACCATCTTCATTTTTTTGAGGTAACACCTTCTCCTCTGAAGCTTAAGGGGTCTATTTATGATGTAGTGAATAGAGTGAAAAAAAGTACCAGTGGAGAAGTTGCCCATAGCCACCAGTCAGCTTGGAAGGAAGCCTTTATTACAGTCTACTAAATGTAAGGGAGATGCTGATTGGTTGACATGGGCAACTTCTCCACTGGTCTGTTTCTCCACTGTTTTCACTGCTTTATGGATCTACCCTTAAAAACTTCTGCATCCATCACCACTGGCATACAGTAACTCTCCTTCCCCACTGCAGGTATAATGACTGTGTTTTCTTATCTGACACCTGGATAGATGGGAAGAGCAGAAAAGCGGGAGCACAAGGGACTGACAAGGACTGTTTATATCTGTCAGACTTACAATCTCCAATACAAAGTGTGAAAACTGACATTATTTTCACACTTATGTTACTTTCACATAACACAAATACAAGCAAACAAGGTTACAGTGCAAGGTGTTATCTCTCAGATCTGTACTGTATACATTCCCTAATTACCTAATACACATTGGGGATGTAGGTGCCCACTGGTTTAATTTGTGTGTCGACCTTTGTCTTTCCGACCTTTTGAACCTGTCGACCTTTTGTCCCTGTCGACCTACTGCATGTTGACCATATGGTGTCGACCTATTGACTGATGACCTAGACACTGTCGACCTATTATCTAGATACCCCTCAGTGCCAGCCATGTGCAGTTGATCGTTGCTGATCAAGCAGCCCAGCAGCAACCCCCACCCGGCAGCTGCAGCGAGGAACAGCCACCAGGTAAATAAATGAAGCAGCCCCCAGCCTCCCAGGGTATTCTGGGTGGCTGCAGAGAAGAGCAGCCGCTTAGTAAATGCAAGGCTGCAATGTCACAATGTTCCGATCATTGATAGACAGATATATCAGTTCCTGATGTTCTGATAAATTAATATTTTAAAAGTGTGAGCGTTTTTTGGAAACATTAGTAGTCCATTAACTGTTTAAGTAAGTATGTATGGGGGAATGGAGTGTGCACCTACTGTGAGGTTCTCCTGGAACATGGCACAGCACCTTGTTTCTGGAGACTTCTCTACTGCGCATGTACAAATCTCCACTGACTTCTCTACTGTGTATGTGCTTTATCTGGTGATTTGTGCTGCACTTCAGAGAGGTAAGTATTGGGTACATGCCGAGCATGCGGTGTGGGGTCCATATGCACCACACACCCTGCACCCATTATAGTTATGCTGATGTTCTAATAGGTGGTAGGAGTCCTACAGCAGGAAGAAACAATGCTTACCTAGCATCATATAGAAAAAGTATTACCATTAGAAAAACAAAAATTATGGTTTACAAACCATCAGGTTCCGATGGGCATCCCCAGGCCTGTCACTAGGCACACTATCAACACTATGCACATTTCAGGTGAATGGGAGTGAAACACCTGAGTCACCTGAACAGAAAAGTAGGAGAACCAGGAATGTAAGAGAACCAGGAAAGTAGGAGAACCAGAAAAGTAGGAGAACCAGAAAAGTAGGAGCAGTGCTGTAACTAGGTGTGTGCGGAGGGGGCACTGCACATAGCGCTACATGGTAGCACTTGTCAATTATCTGTTTTATTTACTTTCACTTGCAGCTTTCTCTCTTTTTGAAGCCCAGCATCTCCTGACCGCCACTGTCTCCTAGCCTGGTCCCTTCTGTCGCTAATACCTATAAAATATTTGTGAACTCAACTTGAGATTTCTTTGTTATTCAGTCATACTGCCATTTCCAGGATTCATACACATTCCCTGTGGCATTGCAGTCAGACAATCTATTCATTGAGCTATCTGCCCTTGCATAGAAAGGTAGATAATTTTAAGCTAGAGAATGCTAACTATTTGAAGCTTACCTTGCACTTTGTAAAAAAAAAATATCATGATTGCAGCTGAGCAGATCTATGCAAGAGATTGGATGTGTGGCTACACGCTACATAGATATGCTCAATGGCAATGCTGATTATTTTTATTTACAAAAGTAGCAGTAGCTTCATATAGTGTTCATAGTTTTTATGCAGGATCAAATAGCTCAATGGCCCTCATTCCGAGTTGTTCGCTCGCAAGGCGATTTTAGCAAAGTTACACACGCTAAGCCGCCGCCTACTGGGAGTGAATCTTAGCTTCTTAAAATTGCGAACGATGTATTCGCAATATTGCGATTACAAACTACTTAGCAGTTTCAGAGTAGCTTCAGACTTACTCGGCATCTGCGATCAGTTCAGTGCTTGGCGTTCCTGGTTTGACGTCATAAACACACCCAGCGTTCGCCCAGACACTCCTCCGTTTCTCCAGCCACTCCCGCGTTTTTTCCGGAAACGGTAGCGTTTTTATCCACACGCCCATAAAACGCCGTGTTTCCGCCCAGTAACACCCATTTCCTGTCAATCACACTACGATCGCCGGAGCGAAGAAAAAGCCGTGAGTAAAAAAACTATCTTCATAGCAAAATTACTTGGCGCAGTCGCAGTGCGAACATTGCGCATGCGTACTAAGCAGAAAAACGCTGCGATGCGAAGAAAATTACTGAGCGAACGACTCGGAATGAGGGCCAATGAGTAGGGTTTTTGATTCGAACTCAACAGGTTATAGGCTTGAATCCTGCATATGGCAGTATATTAAAATGTGTTATTTAACAAAGAGTATTGTCAGAGCCGGCCCTAGGCATAGGCAAACTAGACAAATGCCTAGGGCATTTGGAATGCCATGGGGTACAAGTAGCTTCTGCTGATTAAACTTATATGCAGCATGCCTATGTTCTGTGTGTGATTGCGGCTCTATCTATAAACAAAATGCATTACTAATGTGCGGCATTATGTGTATAAGGTGTACTGCAGTACTTCGTTGGGCGTAACGTTTAGAAAGGGCACTACTGCGTGGTCTAATGTGAATAAAGAGCAATATGGTGTGGTGTAATGTGAATAAGGGACACTACTGTGAGGAGTAACGTGGTACTACTGTGTTGTGTAACGTGAATAAGAGACACTATTGCATGATATAATGTGAATAAAGTTGCAGTACTGTGTGTCATAATTTCAACTGGGGGTATTATTGTGTGTCCATATCCCTTCCCAGCAAGAACACGCACCGTTTTGGTCTGCGCACCAAATGTGCACACTGTTCCTATTTAAAATATAGGGGGTAGGAGCACCAAAATGAGGACTGCTATGGGTGAGGGGTGATGGTGCTGGGAAAGGGGTACAGGGTCAGAGGTGGAACTAGCGTCTGTACAAGGGGGCACCAGCCAAAATCTTGCCTAGGGCATCATATTGGTTAGGGCAGGCTCTGAGTATTGTAACTGAATAACAACAAGCTCTCAAGTTAAGTGCATGGATGTGGTATCAAGAGGATTTGTGTCCAAATCCATTTTCTTGCAGTAGTCTATAAATATTTATAATGTGGTAAGGGGCATCATAGCATGGGTTTTCTCTGGGATCTAAAATGGGAGGGAGGGTGCGCCAATTCTCTCTTTGGCACAGGGCACCAAAAAGTCTAGCTACGGCTATACGTAGGAGAACCAGGAATGTAGGAGAACCAGGAAAGTAGGAGAACCAGGAAAGAGGAAGAACCAGATCATTCAGGAGGGTTTAAGCAATCACTTTGTTGGCAAACTTACAGAATGTAAAAGTGTGCAGTAAAAAGAGAGCACAGCTCTGATTGGATGTTTAGACTTTACGCAGGAATGAAGTGATTATCTGTAGTATCTGTGACAAATATTTCTGTGTCAGTAGCGTGTTAGGAAATGCGCGCAGATTTTCCCTGCAGACGAATAAAGTGCTTTAGGTGTTCAAATTATGTTATAAATGTTTTATTTGTAAGTAAGAAAACAGATGGCATTAAAATGTGTTATACAGCACTCTGCATAAAGTAGGGGGGAAATGTAATAGGAGTGTGCATTACCTGGTTTCTACTGATAAAATGAGAATGTATAATCTGATGTCTGAAATGAGGAGACGGGTGTCTGGTACAGTGTATGGCGTCCCTATATGACCTTGGTACCTTGTCGCTTACTGTGACAGAAGTGTCTACCTGCACCATTAGACATTTCTCATAAAATTCCCTATACCAGGATAAAACCTTGAAGTTTTAGAAGGTTGTGTGACTGATCTAATATAATTGAGATATGTGACACTTTGTTCTAGATTTTATCTTAAAAATTTTTATATTCATTAAAAATTTAAAGAAAAAAGTCTAAAAATGTGTATTGTTTTTAATGCTCATTGTGTGAAAACTTATTAGATGAAGTAGTAGCAATAAAAAGGAATGATTGCACCATTAAGGGTATTTTGAAAGAAAGAAAAAAAACAAATAGAAAATGTATAATGTTATTTTCTGCTGATCATGTCATTTCTTGCCGAGACACTGGTCATTGTGCCTGGCTTAGAGTATACACAGTGCAACTGCGAATTTCTACTAATGCCGCAGCCAGTGGATTTTGGGGCTAATTCAGACCTGATCGCTAGGCTGCGTCTTCGCACAGCGGGCGATCAGGTCTAAACTGCGCATACATATGCACCGCAACACACAGGCGCATCGCACGGGTACAAAGTGAATTGCCGCTCAGCGATGGGTTTGTGCGACGGATCCTTTCGCATGGGCGATCGCAAAGAGATTGACAGGAAGAAGGCGTTTGTGGGTGTCAACTGACCATTTTTAGGGAGTGTCTGGAAAAACGCAGATGTGTCTAGGCGTTTGCAGGGAGGGTTGCTGACATCAATTCCGGTCCCGGACAGCCTGATGTGATCGCAGCGGCTGAGTAAGTCCTGGGCTGCGCAGAGAATGCACAAAATCTGTTTGTACAGCTCTGCTACACATGCGATCGCACACTTGCACAGTGAAAATACACTCCCCCTGTAGGCGGCGACTATCTGATCGCAGCAGTGCAAAAATCGCTTGCTAGCAATCAGGTCTGAATTACCCCCCTTGTGCAGTGTGCTGTGTGTCTAACCCACCACCTTACACAGGAAGTCGCACCATCCGTACCATTCATTGCACATCTGTAGCACAACTGAACTTGCGAGCAGCCCTACAGTTACTCAGGATGTCCTTCAGAACATGACCATTGGTGGTGCCACTGCACGCACTCGATGTCGGTGATCAAGACTGCAATATACCCGCATCTGAGTAGCCAGCCCCCTGTTACCTTCCAGGAACACCCACCAACACTGGCTCTCTGTGTACGTATTCGCACTGTGGGCCTAGTTCAGAATGGATCGTAGATGTGTGAAAAAATGCACATCTACGATCCATTTCTCTGACATGGTGGGGGACACCCAGCACAGGGCAAGTCCACCCCGCATGCGCACACTTCACAGGGCTTCAGCATGCGAGCGCTGCCGCAGCAGTGTTCCATGCTGAATTAGGCCCTGCATCTACTGTCGGAAACCATCCGCCGCAAGCACTGTGTACACCACTGAATCAGGCCCATTAAGTTTGATATGGCTGTCTACATAGGGCTTAATTCAGACCTGATCGCAGCAGCAAATTTGTTAGCTAATGGGCAAAACCCTGGGGGTCATTCCGAGTTGATCGCTCACTAGCTAGTTTTAGCAGCCGTGCAAACGCTATGCCGCCGCCCACTGGGGAGTGTTTTTTACCTTAGCAGAAGCGCGAACGCATGTGCAGTTTCTGAGTAGCCCTGAACCTACTCAGCGCTTGCGATCACTTCAGCTTATTCGTGTCCGGATTTGACATCATACACCCGCCCAGCGACCGCCCAGCCACGCCTGCGTTTTTTCAGACATGCCTGCGTTTTTACAAACACTCCCTGAAAACGGTCAGTTGACACCCAGTAACGCCCCTTTCCTGTCAATCTTCTTGCTGCTGCCAGTGCGAAGGAAAACTTTGCTAGAACCTGAGTACAACCACATAGAGCTTTGTACCCGTACTTCCCGCGTGTGCATTGCGGGGCATACGCATGCACAGAAATTATGTTTTTTCACCTGATCTCTGCGCTGCGAAAATTGGCAGCGAGCGATCGACTCAGAATGACCCCCTATGTGCACTGCAGGTGGGGCAGATGTAACATGTGCAGAGACAGTTAGATTTGGGTAGGGTGTGTTCAAACTAAAATCTAAATTGCAGTGTAAAATAAAACAGCCAGTATTTACCCTGCACAGAAACAATATAACCCACCCAAATCTAACTGCATGTTATATCTGCCCCACCTGCAGTGCAGATCTGAATTAGGTCCATAGCACGCCTACCAAAATGTAAAGCACTCACTACAGTATGTCATATGCTTTACAGCTATATAATATACTGTAGACATGAGAAATAACTTATGGACTTTGTGACAGTTTCAGTGCACTGATACTGTATATCCTAAATTAGATGCAGCAATTAGTGCACATTTGATATTTGTAACACCTGTTGTCACTATTTGAAGATAACTCAATCTGTATTCCTGTGTCAGTGTAGCTTGGTCTTGGGTAGTGACATATCACAGATGGACCTGTGGATTCCTAGTTGTCTGTTGCTGCAGCCATGTCTACGTCCCTTGGGAGGGGAACCCCTTTTTTTGTGGCTAGTTAACATTACAGTGGGAGCATAATGTTTGTGTCTCCCTGCTATAGCATTAGCCCCTGGCTGGTTCAGCCTGGTGCTGGTTTTTGGAAAACAGGAACCTCACACCATCCCCTGTCCCACTATCTTCCAATACCAGCCCAGACTCAGAGGTTGGGACTGGTTATTGTTTTGGGGAAATGCCCCCACATTAGATTTTTTTAAGAAAATAATAATTATTACTGACTTTTAAACAGTAATACTGTTCTGTGCAGTCCTGGGCAATTATTTCCGCTGCAATGTTTCTGCGGGTGTAATCGTTTTAAAAAAACTTGTTGGTTAGTAAATCCGGGGTTTCTATTGATGATGTTATATAATCAATGTTTGGGGCAATGGTCATTTGCAGACTAAAGTGATTTTTTTTGTGTGTGTATGATTTTCCATCTGATTTGTCTTTAATAAATCTCCAGATTGCAAAATCAACAAAAAAATCACACACAAAAAAACAAAATTGATGTTAGTAAATTTACTATATAATGGCCCTCATTCCGAGTTGTTCGCTCGCTAGCTGCTTTAAGCAGCATTGCACACGCTAGGCCGCCGCCCTCTGGGAGTGTATCTTAGCTTAGCAGAATAGCGAACGAAAGATTAGCAGAATTGCTACTAAATAATTATTTGCAGTTTCTGAGTAGCTCCAGACATACTCCTAGATTGCGATCAGCTCAGTCCGTTTAGTTCCTGGTTTGACGTCACAAACACGCCCTGCGTTCGGCCAGCCACTCCCCCGTTTCTCCAGACACTCCCGCGTTTTTCCCTGACACGCCTGCGTTTTTTAGCACACTCCCGGAAAACGCTCAGTTACCTCCCAGAAACGCCCCTTTCCTGTCAATCATTTACCGATCAGCAGAGCGACTGAAAATCGCCGCAGAATCCACAGCAAATCTGCTAAGTTTTTAGTTAAATAACTAAGCCCATGCGCCCTGCGTGCCTTGCGCATTCGCAGTTTGCAACAAATTGCAGCATAGCGAAAATCGGCAACGAGCGAACAACTCGGAATGACCCCCTGTGTGTGGTCAGCACTCACCCTCTCTTTTCTGACCTATTTCCCCATTATAAACCCAATTACTGACCCTTATGTCTTGTAAACTCATTAATAAGATGGGGTATAAACCTTCCTCCTGGTACATTTTTGTATTTGGAACACGCAAAGATTTGCTTAGCCAAATCACTCCATTTATTATAACATCAGCTAATGACTTAAACATTTTCTATCTGCATTCTTTGAAGCAAAATTAAAAAACAAAACATTTTTAAGTGTACTATAATAGGCTGTTTGGAAGAAACTGAGAGCTGTAAGATTATTGTTACATATTTTAGAAAACGGTGAATGCAGCTTTAAATATCTCTTCTGTCTTTTATTTAGTTGTGCTATCAAGCTGTGGATACTTGGAGAAATTAAACAAAGATCACAGGGAGATCAAATGAAAAGCCTCAAACATCGTCCGTTAATTCTCACTGCATGAAATTCCCAGCGAGGAAATTCTTCATGAAGAATTGAGATGTCACCAGTAGAGGAACTCTGCATGAAAACTTAAGGTAATGCTTCTCAATAGGATGTTGGTTAGGAAAATCTTGGTGGGAGGGTGTAGGCTATAACAGAGGGAAACCTGTACTGGCTCTGGAAAAAACATGCTACAGTATATGTTTATCATTACCATGTTATCATGGATTGAACCAATAATAGGCAAAAAGCATTGCAAACATTACTGGCCAGGGAAAATAATATACTGTATTTTTTAAGTGTGCTGGTTACATGGGAAATACATATTTTAATATTTTGGAGTAATAATAATAAATAATAATAATTTTATTTATATAGTGCTCTTTCTCCATCAGGACTCAATGCGCTTGCCAGAGAGAGGCAGTAGATTTACCAAAGCTCCTCAAACAGACACTGGTGGTGTTTCCCATAGCAACCAATCACATTCTGTCTTTCAATTCCTAGAATGCAACAGAGAAATTCTATCTAGAATGGGGTACCACCTCCCCTTGTCTGTGTCACATACCTCCCAATTGTCCCAATTTCAGTGGCACAATCCCGATTTTCAGACTTTGTCCCGCATGTGGGGGCCACAGTGTCCCATGGGCGCGGGGGGGGTGGGGGCTGGAGAGGTGTCAGATTGGGAGAGCCTGTGAACACTGCTGCATTGCAAAACAGCCGGTGATCACTCAATAGGTGCTGTGCACACACGCACGGGGGTGTAGTATTGAATGCCGGCGGCCGGGCTCCCGGCGACCAGCATAACGCCGCCGGAATCCTGACCGCCGGCATACCGACAGCGTGGCGAGTGCAGATGAGCCCCTTGCGGGCTCGCTGTGCTCGTTATGCTGCGGGCACGGTGGCATGCTACGCACGCCATGCTATTTATTCTCCCTCCAGGGGGGTCATGGACCCCCAAGAGGGAGATAAAGTGTCGATATACCGGCTGTCAGGATTCCGGCGCCGGTATACTGTGCGCCGGGATCTCGACAGCCGGCAACCTGAAGACCACCCCACGCATGGCATCTAATCAATGCAGGGAGGTGGGCTGGGGGCTGCCAAATTGCTCAGGGAGCGCGGGGTCCCCCTTCAAAATGATGATAACGGGGAATGTGTGGCCAGACCCTGCCCCTCCCTGTGAAGCCCCGCCCCTCCACCAGAGGCCCCACCCCTTTTTCAAGTGCGGTCAGGCCTCCGTCGCACCATGTCCTGCATTCATACCTTCAGAAGTTGGGAGTGATGGTTTCAGAAGCTTTAGTAAATCTACCCCCGATTCTGAGCTGCGTGCAGGTCCGAATGTGGCTGCACCCAGCGATTTTTTTGGCGCATACATCGGGTGCTTTGATATGTTATGAGCACTTCAGGCTTTTTTGCATCTCAGCCGTGTCTAAATGGGTGTTTCTATGTGGCAGCAATACAAATGCACATTAGGGAACCACTCTGTGAATGCGCGGAGGGCGTGTAGCCAGAGATGCTTCCTATTCTGAGTCTTGCACATGCATAGCGGGCACCAATTTCCGATGGATCTCTGCACCTAGCATGGGGAAGATCTAAGGATGAATGATAGTGAAGATGGCCGCTCTCGCAGGCGTAGGAGTGCAGAGGAGCGATTACATAAGTGCCTACAGCTCAGAATACAGACGTAGCCTATATTCGCGTTAGCAGTCTCACTGGGCATCTGGAGTTGCGCTGACATTATGCTGCGACTGAGAATCAGGCCCTTACTCCATTTTTGTATTTTCTTTTGGCAGCATATTGTAATAAACTGCTAAGGTGCCACAGTGCCTCACAGCACGGGAGAGTGGGGAAAACAGAGCGTACATACATGGAATACAATCATTACTGATGGAACCACTTCTGCATAGGCTTACCATAATATTTATTTAATCCGAGACACCTACTGTATGATTTACACAGGGTCTGTGGCTGGCTAAATTAAAGCCTGAATTTTACATTGTCATAATCAGCTGCAGAACCTGTGTATATCAAACAGTAGGCGTCCCACATTAAAAGGATATTATGACAAGCTTACCTCTGCACCACAGGCAAACATTATTTATTTATTTATTTATTTATTTATTAACAGTTTCTTATATAGCTTCATTGCCCTTTAAAATTGGAAGAACAGTGATAGAACAAAACTGGTTAATACCAGACAGACATAGAGGTAGGAGGGCCCTGCTTGCAAGCTTACAGTCTATAGGGAAATATGCATTAATGCACAAGGATTGGTTCTACCTATTGCATAATGGTCCGGCCAGATTGCAAAGGTTCTTAATGCGCTGTATGATATGATCACTCAGCAATGTTGGCCAAGGGTCAGGAGGATATGAAAGTGAAGAAAGATAGTATATGTGAGGTTATGTTATGTGTGGACCGTATAGTGGGGATGTAATTAGATAGTGAGGCATTGCAGGTTATGTAGGTGGGTCTGGAATTTGATAAGCTTGTCTGGAGAGGTGAGTTTTCATGGAACGCTTGAAAGTTACATGTGATTGAACCGCTGATTAGTGTTTTCCACTATTTTCCTCATTAGCCTTAATATGGAAGCCACAGCTCACATCTTCTATAATAGGTAATAGGTTTAGAAGAGAGTCACCTGTGTTACTGGTTGATGCATTCACCATGCCATAAACCAGATACAAGCACCATCGTCAAATAGAATTGGTCTGGCTTTCAGTTGCCAGGCAACCTAAGCTGGTCTCTATGCACGCTCCAGGATAAGTCAGGGATATTCTGCAGCTCAGAGCCGGTGACGTGCGTCAGTAGGGAAGAGAATGACATAACCTAAACCAAACATAGCTAGCAAGAGACAGCTGACAGGAATGTGTTCCTATAACATACTTGCTAGCAATGGAATTTTCTGTTTGTTCAGGGGGAATAAATGATTGCGGTTAGCAACATTCAACTCACCACCTTCTTCATGTGTAATTTATACTCATCTGATTTAATAGCAGTGTAGGCAACAGTGAACTTGCCGAGCATTGGAGGTCATTTATAGGCACAAGTCACCAAAGGTACAGTACAAACTCCTCTGGCAGCTCTCTGCATATTGATGAGCGCAAATAGGTAAGGTGACCATATTCCCCCTTTTACCTGGGATGCTCATGGATTACACAGGTTCTGTGGCTGGCTGACTTCAAGCCTACATTTCAGATGGTTTAATCAGCCACAGAACCTGTATAATCCATGAGCGTCCCAGGTAAAAGGGTGGTCACCCTAAAATAGGCCTATATCCCCAGCACATGGAAATGCAGAGCAGGATTAGCAGAGGAACAAATGTTTGTGCCGGATTATAGGAAAAATTGGGTATAGTCGGGCGCTTATTGCTAAATACAGATTAAATGAAGCAAGACGTCATAGCAGTGCAGAAATGTGATATTAGATCATGGGATGAGATTATTTGCAGTGTGGAAGCCCATACATGCCTATTTCCACTTTGCCAGAGAACATGAATCTTGCACCAGATAAGATCATTGTTGATCAACCACTGGTTGGGCAGTAATGGTCCAAGGGACCCTCGAGATCCCTTTAATCCAGCTCTGCAGCTTCCACTGGAATGACCTGGCTCTGGGATGGATATAGCAAGTGCCCATAATTCTGCCACAGGTGGGATGGGTCGTTGGGTCGACACACATTAGGTCGACATGCATTGGGTCGACCACTAAAGGTCGACATGCACTAGGTCGACAAGGTGTCTAGGTCGAAAGGGTCGTTAGGGCGACATGTGCAAGGTCGACAGGTCAAAAGGTCGACATGGTTTATTTTACTGTTTTTGGTGTCGTTTACTTCGTACAGTGACCGGGAACCCCAATTAGTGCACTGTGTCCCCTTGCATGGCTCGCTTCACTCACCATGCTTCGGACAAGGATTACCGTTCCCATTAGTAGTCCACATGGATCGTAAAGTATGGAAAAGGTCAAAAAATTGCAAAAAACTCATGTCGACCTTTTGACCTGTTGACCTAATGAACCTGTTGACCTAGACACCCTGTTGACCTAGCACATGTCGACCTTTAGTGGTCGACCCAATGCATGTCGACCTAATGCATGTCGACCTAACGGCCGCAACCCCCATAGGTGGAGTGAGCAAAAATGATGGAGGAAATTGGAAGGGTAACAGTATAACTGAGGGCAGATCTTCCAACCAGAAGAGGATAAAGGTCTGTAACTTGTGATATAAAGTAGTCCAACAGATGGTAATGAGGGCCAGTTGCTTTAGTTAAATACATAGGGGGGAGAATCATGAGGTTTAGAGACATACTGTAAATTTCATCATAACACTTCTGCGTAGGGCACTAACCTTAATTACCTTTATATATAAGCTTACTATACATTTTGACTTAAGAACTACCATTTTAAACAAATGTTCCATAAGGACCGACCCTGCCAATTTTCATATCACAGGCCTATATCTTCTTTGGAAAATGTAATGTCTCTATATCTTGTTAATCAAGGGAAGTTTAGAAAGTATCCCCTGAGACCAACCTCTTTAGCTGACTTAGGTGTACCTAGTAGCTCCAAGGTACTTTATACCGTCAAAACTCTGGTCCAAATGTTAGTATGATAGGAAAGGCTCTGCCTCACCTGCCTCACCCCACCGCACGTCACTGGTACAGATATCTGCAGGTTGGGTTGACCCTCATCTGTGTGAACACACCCTGACTGATATTTACCTGCATGAGTATGCCTTTCTGATTATATGAATCAATGCAGCCAAATTGTGCATGACCTGCTAAGTGGCTTTGTGTGCTCTCATACCCCTTTCACACCGCAGCTATAACCCGGTAAATTGCAGTTTTTTAAGCCTTCCAAAACGGTTCTAGCTGCGGCGTGAAAGGTCTACTTTGAATTTACTGGTTACAGATTACTGGTATTTTAAAACGGGTAAAAAGCAGGGTCCTACACGGTTCAGACCCATTTCATTGTGCAATGTGAAAGGCTCAGAAACGGTATTTCCAAACCACAGAAGGTGATAGGCTGTCTCCATGCGTGATGTCACCAGGCAGAAGCAGGAAATAAACTGGAGGAAACACATGAGAATGAAGAAGCATTTTATTATACAGAAAGAATACAGTTTAAAATGGCAAATTGGAGTGATGAGGAGGTTAGGGAGCTGCTTAGGATCAGAGGGGATGAAGAAATTGCTAGACAAATCACTGGGACAGTGAAGGATGCAGTAATCTACAAAAACATGGTAAAGATGCTTGAAGCTGCTGGGTTCCATCATACGACTAGCCAAATTATTACTAATTAATAAATAATTAATAATTATTAATAATGTGTGGGCCAGAAAAGTCCATTTAAAATGACAACCACTGCTTTCTATGGGAGAAACGGGTTCAGTGTGAAAGGTACCAAAACGGTAATGAAACGGTAATATACCAGTTACAACTAGTGATGAGCGGGTTCGGTTCCTCGGAATCCGAACCCCCCCGAACTTCAGCCTTTTTACACGGGTCCGAGGCAGACTCGGATCTTCCCGCCTTGCTCGGTTAACCCGAGCGCGCCCGAACGTCATCATCCCGCTGTCGGATTCTCGCGAGACTCGGATTCTATATAAGGAGCCGCGCGTCGCCGCCATTTTCACACGTGCATTGAGATTGATAGGGAGAGGACGTGGCTGGCGTCCTCTCCATTTAGATTAGAAGAGAGAGAGTGAGAGTGAGACACTTGATTTACTGGAGCTTAGGAGTACTCAGAGAGTGCAGAGTTTACTAGTGACTGACCAGTGACCACCAGTGCAGTTTTATTATATTATTATTTAATATAATCCGTTCTCTGCCTGAAAAAAAAATGATACACAGTGACACAGTAACAGTATACCATATCTGTGCTCAGCCTCAGTGTGCTGCATCATCTATGTATAGCTGACTGTGCTGAGTGCTCAGTGCTCACACAGCTTAATTGTGGGGGAGACTGGGGAGCAGTAGCAGGAGTACATATTATTTAACAGTGCACACTTTTGCTGCCAGAGTGCCACTGCCAGTGTGACTGACCAGTGACCACTGACCACCAGTATAACTATATTGTGATTGTCTGCCTGAAAAAGTTAAACACTCGTCGTGTGGTGTTTTTATTCTATAAACGCATTCTGCTGACAGTGTCCAGCAGGTCCGTCATTAATTATATAATATATACCTGTCCGGCTGCAGTAGTGATATATATATATATTTTTTATATCATCTGCGGTGCTGCTGAGCTGACAGTGTCCAGCAGGTCCGTCATCAGTCATTACATAATAAATATATCTACCTGTCCGGCTGCAGTACTACTGTGATATAATATATATTGATTTCATCTCATTATCATCCAGTCTATATTAGCAGCAGACACAGTACGGTAGTCCACGGCTGTAGCTACCTCTGTGTCGGCAGTCGCTCGTCCATCCATAATTGTATACCACCTACCTGTGGTGTTTTTTTTTTTTTCTATCTTCTTGATACTAGTAGCTTACTTTAGGAGTCTGCAGTGCTGCTGACAGTGTCCAGCAGGTCCGTCATTATAATATATACCTGTCCGGCTGCAGTAGTGATATATATATATTTTTTATATCATTATCATCCAGTCTATATTAGCAGCAGACGCAGTACGGTAGTCCACGGCTGTAGCTACCTCTGTGTCGGCAGTCGCTCGTCCATCCATAAGTATACTAGTATCCATCCATCTCCATTGTTTACCTGAGGTGCCTTTTAGTTGTGCCTATTAAAATATGGAGAACAAAAATGTTGAGGTTCCAAAATTAGGGAAAGATCAAGATCGACTTCCACCTCGTGCTGAAGCTGCTGCCACTAGTCATGGCCGAGACGATGAAATGCCATCAACGTCGTCTGCCAAGGCCGATGCCCAATGTCATAGTACAGAGCATGTAAAACCCAAAACACCAAATATCAGTAAAAAAAGGACTCAAAAATCTAAAATAAAATTGTCGGAGGAGAAGCGTAAACTTGCCAATATGCCATTTACCACACGGAGTGGCAAGGAACGGCTGAGGCCCTGGCCTATGTTCATGGCTAGTGGTTCAGCTTCACATGAGGATGGAAGCACTCAGCCTCTCGCTAGAAAAATGAAAAGACTCAAGCTGGCAAAAGCACAGCAAAGAACTGTGCGTTCTTCGAAATCCCAAATCCACAAGGAGAGTCCAATTGTGTCGGTTGCGATGCCTGACCTTCCCAACACTGGACGTGAAGAGCATGCGCCTTCCACCATTTGCACGCCCCCTGCAAGTGCTGGAAGGAGCACCCGCAGTCCAGTTCCTGATAGTCAGATTGAAGATGTCAGTGTTGAAGTACACCAGGATGAGGAGGATATGGGTGTTGCTGGCGCTGGGGAGGAAATTGACCAGGAGGATTCTGATGGTGAGGTGGTTTGTTTAAGTCAGGCACCCGGGGAGACACCTGTTGTCCGTGGGAGGAATATGGCCATTGACATGCCTGGTGAAAATACCCAAAAAATCAGCTCTTCGGTGTGGAAGTATTTCACCAGAAATGCGGACAACAGGTGTCAAGCCGTGTGTTGCCTTTGTCAAGCTGTAATAAGTAGGTGTAAGGACGTTAACCACCTCGGAACATCCTCCCTTATACGTCACCTGCAGCGCATTCATAATAAGTCAGTGACAAGTTCAAAAACTTTGGGCGACAGCGGAAGCAGTCCACTGACCAGTAAATCCCTTCCTCTTGTAACCAAGCTCACACAAACCACCCCACCAACTCCCTCAGTGTCAATTTCCTCCTTACCCAGGAAAGCCAATAGTCCTGCAGGCCATGTCACTGGCAAGTCTGACGAGTCCTCTCCTGCCTGTAATTCCTCTGATGCATCCTTGAGTGTAATGCCTACTGCTGCTGGCGCTGCTGTTGTTGCTGCTGGGAGTCGATCGTCATCCCAGAGGGGAAGTCGGAAGACCACTTGTACTACTTCCAGTAAGCAATTGACTGTCCAACAGTCCTTTGCGAGGAAGATGAAATATCACAGCAGTCATCCTGCTGCAAAGCGGATAACTGAGGCCTTGACAACTATGTTGGTGTTAGACGTGCGTCCGGTATCCGCCGTTAGTTCACAGGGAACTAGACAATTTCTTGAGGAAGTGTGCCCCCGTTACCAAATACCATCTAGGTTCCACTTCTCTAGGCAGGCGATACCGAGAATGTACACGGACGTCAGAAAAAGACTCACCAGTGTCCTAAAAAATGCAGTTGTACCCAATGTCCACTTAACCACGGACATGTGGACAAGTGGAGCAGGGCAGACTCAGGACTACATGACTGTGACAGCCCACTGGGTAGATGTATTGCCTCCCGCCGCAAGAACAGCAGCGGCGGCACCAGTAGCAGGATCTCTCAAACGCCAGCTCGTTCCTAGGCAGGCTACGCTTTGTATCACCGCTTTCCAGAATACGCACACAGCTGAAAACCTCTTACGGCAACTGAGGAAGATCATCGCAGAATGGCTTACCCCAAATGGACTCTCCTGTGGATTTGTGGCATCGGACAACGCCAGCAATATTGGGTGTGCATTAAATCTGGGCAAATTCCAGCACGTCCCATGTTTTGCACATACCTTGAATTTGGTGGTGCAGAATTATTTAAAAAACGAGAGGGGCGTGCAAGAGATGCTGTCGGTGGTCAGAAGAATTGCGGGCCACTTTCGGCGTGCAGGCACCGCGTACAGAAGACTGGAGCACCACCAAAAAAACCTGAACCTGCCCTGCCATCATCTGAAGCAAGAGGTGGTAACGAGGTGGAATTCAACCCTCTATATGCTTCAGAGGATGGAGGAGCAGCAAAAGGCCATTCAAGCCTATACATCTGGCCACAATATAGGCAAAGGAGGTGGAATGCACCTGTCTCAAGCGCAGTGGAGAATGATTTCAACGTTGTGCAAGGTTCTGCAACCTTTTGAACTTGCCACACGTGAAGTCAGTTCAGACACTGCCAGCCTGAGTCAGGTCATTCCCCTCATCAGGCTTTTGCAGAAGAAGCTGGAGACATTGAAGGAGGAGCTAACACAGAGCGATTCCGCTAGGCATGTGGGACTTGTGGATGGAGCCCTTAATTCGCTTAACAAGGATTCACGGGTGGTCAATCTGTTGAAATCAGAGCACTACATTTTGGCCACCGTGCTCGATCCTAAATTTAAAACCTACCTTGGATCTCTCTTTCCGGCAGACACAAGTCTGCAGGGGTTCAAAGAAATGCTGGTGAGAAAATTGTCAAGTCAAGCGGAACGCGACCTGTCAACATCTCCTCCTTCACATTCTCCCGCAATTGGGGGTGCGAGGAAAAGGCTCAGAATTCCGAGCCCACCCGCTGGCGGTGATGCAGGGCAGTCTGATGCTGACATCTGGTCCGGACTGAAGGACCTGCCAACGATTACTGACATGTCGTCTACTGTCACTGCATATGATTCTGTCACCATTGAAAGAATGGTGGAGGATTATATGAGTGACCGCATCCAAGTAGGCACGTCAGACAGTCCGTACGTATACTGGCAGGGAAAAGAGGCAATTTGGAGGCCCTTGCACAAACTGGCTTTATTCTACCTAAGTTGCCCTCCCCCCAGTGTGTACTCCGAAAGAGTGTTTAGTGCCGCCGCTCACCTTGTCAGCAATCGGCGTACGAGGCTACTTCCAGAAAATGTGGAGAAGATGATGTTCATTAAAATGAATTATAATCAATTACTCCTTGGAGACATTCACCAGCAGCAATTGCCTCCAGAAAGTACACGGGGATCTGAGATGGTGGATTCCAGTGGGGACGAATTAATAATCTGTGAGGAGGGGGATGTACACAGTGAAAGGAGTGATGAATCGGAGGATGATGATGAGGTGGACATCTTGCCTCTGTAGAGCCAGTTTGTGCAAGGGGAGATTGATTGCTTCTTTTTTGGTGGGGGTCCAAAACCAACCCGTCATTTCAGTCACAGTCGTGTGGCAGACCCTGTCACTGAAATGATGGGTTGGTTAAAGTGTGCATGTCCTGTTTATACAACATAAGGGTGGGTGGGAGGGCCCAAGGATAATTCCATCTTGCACCTCTTTTTTCTTTTTTTCTTCTTTGCGTCATGTGCTGTTTGGGGAGTGTTTTTTTGAAGGGCCAGCCTGCGTGACACTGCAGTGCCACTCCTAGATGGGCCAGGTGTTTGTGTCGGCCACTTGGGTCGCTGAGCTTAGTCATCCAGCGACCTCCGTGCAAATTTTAGGACTAAAAATAATATTGTGAGGTGTGAGGTCTTCAGAATAGACTGAAAATGAGTGGAAATTATGGTTATTGAGGTTAATAATACTTTGGGATCAAAATGACCCCCAAATTCTATGATTTAAGCTGTTTTTTAGGGTTTTTAAAAAAAAAAAAAACGAATCCAAAACACACCCGAATCCGACAAAAAAAATTCGGTGAGGTTTTGCCAAAACGCGTTCGAACCCAAAACACGGCCGCGGAACCGAACCCAAAACCAAAACACAAAACCCGAAAAATTTCAAGTGCACATCCCTAGTTACAACATGCGATGTGAAGGGGGTGTAACTGCTCAGACCCGTTTTAAGAACCGTTTAAAGAACCGTTTCAAAAGCAGGGTTTGCGATGTGAAAGCGGTATCAGTTTCTGGGTATGTGCAGGTCGCAGGAAGAGTTCATGCAAGAGGCAAAAATGCCTATGCTTATATCTTTGTTACAGTACATAGATTAGATCATTTATATCCTTCTCATCAGTGCATAAAAATGTAAGAGAACATCTAGACACATATCCGCTCCCTCCCCTTATATGGTAGAACCCAAGATGTCCCATACTGGTAATCCACACTGCTTGGGCGATACGCATCCTTACTATACATTGTAATTCTGATTGCAAACTGTGGGGCAGATGTATTAAGCCTGGAGAAGTGATATAGCAGTGATAAGTGCAAGGAGATAATGCATCAGCCAATGAATTCCAATATGTAAAATGACAGTTGGGAGCTGATTGGCTGGTGCATTAACACTTTGCACTTATCACTGCTTTGTCACCGCTTTATCACTTCTCCAGGCTTAATACATCTGCCCCATTGGCTGCATCATCAGACAGAATTAAAAGAACTTGGATGCTCCTCCTTGTACTAACAACCCTACTGCATCATGTATTCTAATTATTCCCTGCTGTCATCCCTGGAGAAACAACTTCCATGAGCAGCAGGTTATCGCTGCAAAGCAACTATGCCCAACACTGGACAAGGGGGGTTATTCAGGTTTGTTAGCAAAACAAAAAAATCACAGTAATGGACAAAACCATGTTGCACTGCAGGTGGGGCAGATGAAACACGTGCAGAGAGATTTTGATTTGAGTAGGTTATATTGTTTCTGTGCAGGGTAAATACTGGCTGCTTAAGTTTTACACTGCAATTTAGATTTCAGTTTGAACACACCCCACCCAAATCTAACTCTCTCTGCACATGTTACATCTGCCCCACCTGCAGTGCAACATGGTAAATAAGGCCCAAGGTCCCAAGCAGTCATCTCATGGTGATGGGTTTATCTTGTGCTTCAATTTGCAATTATTGTTACCCTTGTGTCAAAACGGGATTAGAACCGTGTCATAAATGGGAGGAATATGAAGCATATACTGCGATGATGGAGGTGTTTGTGTTGTTCAGCAGAACAGGTAGCAATAATGACATGCTACTATAACACTGCATTGCATTAGTAGCCTGTCAGCTATATCATCTGTCTCTGAATTATTTATTATGAGTTTTTTTATAGCTAGATTTCTCCAGCCTCACATTGCTATACAGTATGTCTTTTCCAAATACATCATTGCTAAGTAGCATACAATGTATTTTCCTGTGGAAGCGGATATGTTAATGGACTTTGTCTTGATATAAAAATAGTCGCTGGCAGCGATGTTATGATCATGGCATTTTAATAAGAGAAATATGCAAGTTTGTAAATTCCAGGCATTCCCTTTCTCTTAGTAATGTATTTATGTAGGACGTGTGTTTGTGCAGTAGCTCTCTTATTGTAACATTTGCAGTAAAATTTCCTATCAATAATGGTATTATTAACATCCGGATTGACCTTACATTAGGATCCATGTTTGGATTTTGAAGAACAATCTCATTTGCTTGCTCAATCCGGTGATGACTCCACAATGTAGTAGAGTAGTGGGAGAAATAAATAGAATTGTTGGTGATAAATTTAAATTCATATAAAGGTTTTACTGGATTTGACACCCAACAAAACTCATACAGTAATGTGGCTTTTCCAAGTATAAGGAGACTTTTCTAAACAAAATGATCATCTACTAGTAAAGGGGCCTGGGATACACAGTATGCAAAGTCACTTTAATCTGTTCCCATCCTGTCCCTGCTTTGTCTCAGCGTTCTCCCCCTATTTGCTGCTCTGCCCCTGACCAACCTCTTCCACTCTGTCCCATTCATGGTCCATCCAAGCCCGCCCTTCCACTCCATCCCACCCCCATACTTACCTCGTTCCTGGCAACCCGGCAGGTTCTCCTACTCTCCAGATAGGTCTATCCAGTCTACCTAGCAGTGGGAGTCATTGGGATGTGCACGCCAGCTCCCACTGCGCATGTATGCTGGCAACAGGATGGACCTTACTAAATTGTTATATTTTATATAGGTTAATTTCAGTGATGTGCTGTGAGGTAAATGGCTCAGGAGGCACTGGCTAGTACCAGAGCCAGATTTACACACAATATATGAGCGCGAGGGTTCATGTGGGCATTATACACAGGTGCAGCAGTATATACTGTACATGTGGGCATTATACTGTACACAGGGTTGTGTCTACTGTATGTTCCCTTCGTGATCAGGAACAGGAAGTGACAGCACGAGAGGGCAGTAGATAACTTCCACCCTTACAGCACATAAATGTTTTATCCATTCTCTGTTCGTTTGAGGTTATTTCGTTTTATCTATGCTCCATTGGACCCTCCCAGGCTCGCTTCGCTCGCCACAGGTTACTATTACAAATAGTTTATGACATGAACCCAAGGGCTTATGGGAAAGGTCCTCTCCACGGAGGGTAACTAGACGCTACCTTATACACAGGTGCAGCTGTATATACTACTGGAAATTTGGTGAGGTTTGATTACAGATGTGCAGACAAGGTAGGCAGGGGAGGTGCCATAGACTTTTTACTCCAGAGTTTTGACTATAAAAATGATTAGAATAATACAAAGAAGATATTTCTATTATATTCTTTGTATTTTTGATCTAATTTATATAGTCAAAAATTTGGAGTATACTGGATTAAGGCAGGAAAAGGCTCTGCCTCACCTCACCTGCCTCGCCTCACCTCACCTCACCTCACCTGCCTTACCTCACCTCTCCGCACGTCACTGGTAATATTCAGTGCCTTATATATTACAAATAAATAGACTAAGCCATAAATACATATTGATTTATTGAGAAAAATAATCTTAACATTTTGTTTAGCATAAGCAGGTCTATGTAGGTCACATGGCCTTGCGACTTCACAACGTAGTTTAGAAATATTTGATGCCCTGGGACATGCGCGGCACAGGGTGCTACAGGGATGTGGCCTAAATTGGCGCAATTTTATAAACAAGAATGTCAGGATGTATGAGAGACTGTTAAAGTTTAAGAAAGGGATATCTACACGGGATACATACAATATCCCTGCAGACGGGATTCCGGCTGTCAGTATTCCGACAGCGGTATCCCATCTGCCGGAATGCTGGCAGCAAGACCCCACACGGGCTTGCTGTGCTTGCCACACATCAGGCCAGGTGGTGAGCTTAACTCGCCACAGGCTCTATTCCCACTTGGAACTATCTATTTATTTAGAATATATCAAATAGACATTACAAATAATCGTGAAGAGGATACAGCATAAAGGAAATAAAGGCCAATAAGGAGCGGTCAACAATAATAAGATACAGGGAAATAGTCCAATAGACAGATATAGCCAGCATGATAGAGGACATAAGAGAATAAGTAGTAGAGGTGGTGGCTTCATATCATGGGGACGCAATGGAGACCCTGATGGTGGCCTAAGAGCACAGTATGGATAGATGAACTAAGCTTTATTTTTGAAACATGTTAAACAAGGAAAATTAGCCTACGCCTACAGTATGCTAAGTCATATGCCTGTTGGTTTCCAGTATATCCACCTACAACTACTGTGTGATCTGAGATTTTTGAAATAATCCCTACACAATTGTAAGCAGTGGCATATCTATAATGAGTACAGAGTGTGCTGCGCAAACAGACCCCTAGGTCCACGGGGGCCCACATCGCAACATCCTGCGCCCATTTATTCTATACTTAGCTTTCCAGAGTCCAGTATCATCAACCGCAGAGCTACAAAATCACTGGGAAAATGGCGCTGTGGCTATTTTGTGGGCAATTTACACATGTGTCGTGGGAAAATCCCCTGGAACATGTCCACCATGCCACTTTCCCTGGCACAGTGCAAGAGTCTTCCAGCGCTAGAGCAATGTCGTCAACGGAAAGTAATATACACTAGAATGAGTTGCATCCTACCCAGCAGAAAGACTCTGTTTTGTAATTTAACTACTAGAATGAGCTGCTTCACATACTCGCAAACATGGTGTCTGCTGTATATATTTCCATTAAGGCGCAGCTTTTATTCATGTGCCCAGAAAGAGGTCAGGATAGAGTCTGCACTGTATCTGTGAGTGTTGTAAAATCACCAAAGACTGGCGTTTGATATACTTGCAGTCGGAATGGATCTTTCATAGTACTGTATGTCTGTATTGTATGCTGGTCCTCTGTCTCTGAGGATTTGCTCCTGCATTATTCCTACCAGTACTGAATCACATTTATATCTTGTTACTAGTATAGGTTTGCTATGCTTTCTATTCTTTACCAGGATATAACTGCTTTTTATTTTTGCTTTATGTATAACGATCAATGTAATGTGCGCTGCTTAGTATTATTGCCAACAGAGATGGCCCTACACTATGGTGGTCATTCCGAGTTGTTCGCTCGTTGCCGTTTTTCGCAATGGAGCATTTAGGTGGAAAATGCGCATGCGCATGGTATGCAGCGCGCATGCATTCAGTAATTTAACACAAAACTTTGGAGATTTGCACAAGCTCGAGCGACGTTTTTTCATCGCTCGAGTGTTCGTAGTGTAATTGACAGGAAGTGGGTGTTTCTGGGCAGAAACTGGCCGTTTTCAGGGAGTGTCCTAAAAAACGCAGGCGTGCCAGGTAAAAACGCAGGAGTGGCTGGAGAAACGGGGGAGTGTCTGGACGAACGCAGGGCGTGTTTGTGACGTCAAACCAGGAACTAAACGGACTGAGCTGATCGCAATCTAGGAGTAGGTCTGGAGCTACTCAGAAACTGCAAAGAATTATTTAGTAGGAATTCTGCTAATCTTTCGTTCACTATTCTGCTAAGCTAAGATACACTCACAGAGGGCGGCGGCCTAGCGTGTGCAATGCTGCTAAAAGCAGCTAGCGAGCGAACAACTCGGAATGACCACCTATATACTTGCCATTAAATTATTATTGCATTTACTGTACTACCTGCCCCAGTGGGGCTTATTTGCATTCTACACAAACTCTGTCCAATGTACAGTACTTAGAAACCAATTAACCTACTAGTACAGTATGTTCTTGGCTGTGAGAGTAAACTGGAGCATCCCACTTAGGTGTCTTTTTTAGTGATGTGCACCGGAAATTTTTCGGGTTTTGTGTTTTGGTTTTGGGTTCGGTTCCGCGGCCGTGCTTTGGATTCGGACGCGTTTTGGCAAAACCTTACCGAAATTTTTTTGTCGGATTCGGGTGTGTTTTGGATTTGGGTGTTTTTTTCAGAAAACCCTCAAAAACAGCTTAAATCATAGAATTTGGGGGTCATTTTGATCCCATAGTATTATTAACCTCAATAACCATAATTTCCACTCATTTTCAGTCTTTTCTGAACACCTCACACCTCACAATATTATTTTTAGTCCTAAAATTTGCCCCGAGGTCGCTGGATGGCTAAGCTAAGCGACCCAAGTGGCCGACACAAACACCTGGCCCATCTAAGAGTGGCACTGCAGTGTCAGGCAGGATGGCACTTCAAAAAAATACTCCCCAAACAGCACATGACGCAAAGAAAAAAAGAGGCGCAATGAGGTAGCTGTGTGACTAAGCTAAGCGACCCTAGTGGCCGACACAAACACCTGGCCCATCCAGGAGTGGCACTGCAGTGTCAGGCAAGATGGCCCTTCCAAAAAATACTCCCTAAACAGCACATGATGCAAAGAAAAAATGAGGCACACCGAGGTCGCTGGATGGCTAAGCTAAGCGACCCAAGTGGCCGACACAAACACCTGGCCCATCTAGGAGTGGCACTGCAGTGTCAGGCAGGATGGCCCTTCCAAAAAATACTCCCCAAACAGCACATGATGCAAAGAAAAAATGAGGCGCACCGAGGTCGCTGGATGGCTAAGCTAAGCAACCCAAGTGGCCGACACAAACACCTGGCCCATCTAGGAGTGGCACTGCAGTGTCAGGCAGGATGGCCCTTCCAAAAAATACTCCCCAAACAGCACATGATGCAAAGAAAAAAAGAGGCGCACCAAGGTCGCTGTGTGACTAAGCTAAGCGACCCAAGTGGCCGACACAAACACCTGGCCCATCTAGGAGTGGCACTGCAGTGTCAGGCAGGATGGCCCTTCCAAAAAATACTCCCCAAACAGCACATGATGCATAGAAAAAAAGAGGCGCACCAAGGTGGCTGTGTGACTAAGCTAAGCGACACAAGTGGCCGACACAAACACCTGGCCCATCTAGGAGTGGCACTGCAGTGTCAATCAAGACAGGGTGGCCCTTCCAAAAAATACTCGCCAAACAGCACATGATGCAAAGAAAAAAAGAGGCGCACCAAGGTGGCTGTGTGACTAAGCTAAGCGACACAAGTGGCCGACACAAACACCTGGCCCATCTAGGAGTGGCACTGCAGTGTCAATCAAGACAGGATGGCCCTTCCAAAAAATACTCCCCAAACAGCACATGATGCAAAGAAAAAAAAAGGCACCACAGGTATACAATGTAGATGGATGGATACTAGTATACTTATGGATGACGAGTGATGACACAGAGGTAGGTACACAGCAGTGGCCTACCGTACTGCTATATACAGTATACTGGACCTGGTGGACACTGTCAGCGAACTGCTAAACTAGTCTAAAAAAAAGGCACCACAGGTATACAATGTAGATGGATGGATACTAGTATACTTTATGGATGACGAGTGACGACACAGAGGTAGGTACACAGCAGTGGCCTACCGTACTGCTATATACAGTATACTGGACCTGGTGGACACTGTCAGTGAACTGCTAAACTAGTCTAAAAAAAAGGCACCACAGGTATACAATGTAGATGGATGGATACTAGTATACTTTATGGATGACGAGTGACGACACAGAGGTAGGTACACAGCAGTGGCCTACCGTACTGCTATATACAGTATACTGGACCTGGTGGACACTGTCAGCAAACTGCTAAACTAGTCTAAAAAAAGGCACCACAGGTATACAATGTAGATGGATGGATACTAGTATACTTTATGGATGACGAGTGACGACACAGAGGTAGGTACACAGCAGTGGCCTACCGTACTGCTATATACAGTATACTGGACTTGGTGGACACTGTCAGCGAACTGCTAAACTAGTCTAAAAAAAAGGCACCACAGGTATACAATGTAGATGGATGGATACTAGTATACTTTATGGATGACGAGTGACGACACAGAGGTAGGTACACAGCAGTGGCCTACCGTACTGCTATATACAGTATACTGGACCTGGTGGACACTGTCAGTGAACTGCTAAACTAGTCTAAAAAAAAGGCACCATAGGTATACAATGTAGATGGATGGATACTAGTATAATTTATGGATGACGAGTGACGACACAGAGGTAGGTACACAGCAGTGGCCTACTGTACTGCTATATACAGTATACTGGACCTGGTGGACACTGTCAGCAAACTGCTAAACTAGTCTAAAAAAAAGGCACCACAGGTATACAATGTAGATGGATGGATACTAGTATACTTTATGGATGACGAGTGACGACACAGAGGTAGGTACACAGCAGTGGCCTACCGTACTGCTATATACAGTATATACTGGACCTGGTGGACACTGTCAGCAAACTGCTAAACTAAAATGCACCACAGGTATAGGAATGTAGATGGATAGTATACTTAATGGATGACGACACAGAGGTAGGTACAGCAGTGCACTCTGCACTGTACTCCTCCTATATATAATATTAAATATACTGGTGGTCCCCAGTCCCCACAATAAAGCAGCACACTGTGAGCACAGATATGGAGTGTTTTTCAGGCAGACAAACGTATACTGGTGGTCACTGTCAGCAAAACTCTGCACTGTACTCCTGCTATAGCTGCTCCCCAGTCCCCACAATTAAGCAGTGTGAGCACTCAGCACAGATATATCATGCAGCACACTGAGCACAGATATGGTATGGAGCGTTTTTTTCAGGCAGAGAACGGATAAAAAAAACTAAACTCTGCACTGTACTCCTCCTAACAGCTGCTCCCCAATCCTCCCCACAATTATAGTAATAAACAAGCACAAGCAATCAAATCAACTGTCTTCTGACTTCTACTAAACGGAGAGGATGCCAGCCACGTCCTCTCCCTATCATCTCCAATGCACGTGTGAAAATGGCGGCGACGCGCGGCTGCTTATAGAATCCGAATCTCGCGAGAATCCGACAGCGGGATGATGACGTTCGGGCGCGCTCGGGTTAGCCGAGCAAGGCGGGAGGATCCGAGTCTGCTCGGACCTGTGTAAAAAAGGTAAAGCTCGGGGGGGTTCGGTTTCTCGGAAACCGAACCCGCTCATCACTAGTCTTTTTACTGAGCCTTGGAGAGAGACAAATACAGACTTGCCTACTCTCCCAGAATGGCTGGGAGGCTCTTGAACATTGAGTGGTCCTCCTGGTCCCCTGGAAGAACAGCCAAGTCTCCTGATTTCAAAGGTACCCTCCATGCCCAGCCACCCAGTAAGCGAGTAAAGTGGGCAGTCCATGCAGCTGATAACGCGATTCTTGCTAAATCAAGTCATCGTAGTCGCGCCCCCTGCTGTATAATGCCGGTAATCTTGGCATTGTAAAATGGGGGATGTGGGGCTTGGCTACAATGAAACAAACGTACCACCTCCTTTATATTGTTATGCCTCCACCCGCCCCCATTGATGCATCATACCCCTGCACCGCCGCCAAGCTGAGCTGCCCTGGCTGCTCTCTCTGGTAAAAAAGGGGCAGACTAGATGGGCCAAGTGGTTCTTATCTGCTGTCTATGTTTAAGGGCTTTGTGTTGCACAGTAAATGTCTGGGAACGGCAATATCCACTTTTATATGATTTGAGTTGATTTCTACTACGACGATCAGGGCACAGGGAAACAGGGGAACCCCTGGTGGGTTCCACTGCCTAAGGGCCCACTCCCTCCTCTAAAGATCAGGTTCTAGGCTGTGCATTTGAATTATACATTACACGTATGTTACATTATAGTGCACAGGACTATGGTGTTTTCTCGGCAGTGCATTGCTGTTATCAATCTGCTACATTATCATATAATTTTCAAGGTACCCAAACAATGCACTATCCAATGGTAAGCCAAGCATCTGCGGTGGCTGGCCACACCCCTAAGCATGGGTCCCTACCACTGCATTCCCCCAGTGGGCCCTTCATACCCCAGTCTGACACTGATGACAATTCTCCCTCTTCTAGTCTACTAGTGTTGTAAGTTACCTATATACTGGATAATTAGAGAAATCCCTGTACTCCTGCTATGCTGTCAGCGAAATCTCAAGGGCTATACTATTACACAAAACAAATAACATGCAACAAACAGCAGCATTAACAAGGGATATTGGTACCATCTCTTGCTTGTATAAGGAAACATTCAGATTTTACTAAAATATTACTAAAGCCATGCACACACTTTTGCATGAGGATCCCGGCTGTTGGGACACTGATGTAACGATACATCGGTTGACTCATACACACTGAACGATATATTGCGCAATACTGTATATCGTTCATGGCAGCATTCCCTGCATCCCATTGTTTTCTGGGTTATCCCATTGGGTCATGCTGCACACCCTGACAGGACTACCCGGCAAACAACCCGCAGGAGTGTGCAATTGGGGCTACACATTAGACGATGTGCCCGATATATCATTTCAATCCACATTGGAACTATATTTTGGGCGATTTATCATCTAATGTGTACCCAGTGTGGGAATTTTGGGGGTAATTCTGAGTTGATCGCAGCAGGATTTTTGTTAGCAGTTGGGCAAAACTATGTGCACTGCAGGGGAGGCAGATATAACATGTGCAGAGAGAGTTAGATTTGGGTGGGGTGTGTTCAATCTGCAATCTAAATTGCAGTGTAAAATAAGCAGCCAGTATTTAACCTGCACAGAAACAAAATAACCCACCCAAATCTAACTCTCTCTGCAAATGTTATATCTGCCCCCCCTGCAGTGCACATGGTTTTGCCCAACTGCTAAAAAATTTCCTGCTGCGATCAACTTGGAATTACCCCCTTAATTCTAAGCGATGTGCGTGGGGTGCTGGCAGAACAGTCAGGCAAGAGCACTCTGCAATCTATGGGACTTATATAATAGCCTGCCAGCTGCACGATCTGCGCAAATTCAAGCAAGTCTGACCGTATTTTTAAAGCGGCAATCCTTTAAAAGGCAAAACCAGGTTGTTTTGCCTTTAAAATGATTGCTGCTTTAAACATACGGGCAAACTAGCCAGAATTTCGCAGACCGTGCAGCTCACAGGCTATTACATAAGCCCCTATATCTTTGCTCATTTTACCATGCATGCCATAGTGATGCACAGGAAAATAAGCCAAGATTGCTTACCTTATTATACGGTAATGTGTGCAGCCAGACATCGCTGCAATGACCAGAGGAACATCACTCAGAATATAATTTCAACCAATATTATTATTTATTTATTACCAGTTATTAATATAGCGTCAGGGCCGGTTCTTGGGCGCTGTGCGTCCCAGGCGACAATAGAGGGCGTGGCTTCGTACAGGGGGCGTGGTCATTTACAGACTGAAATGATGTGCGGTGCGCGATGACGTCATCGCGCACCGCACAGCAAAGGTCCTCTCCACGAAGGGAAACTAGACGCGTAGCATCTAGTTCCCTTCGTGGAGAGGACCTTTGCTGTGCGGTGCGCGATGACGTCATCGCGCACCGCACAGCAAAGGTCCTCTCCACGAAGGGAAACTAGACGCGTAGCATCTAGTTCCCTTCGTGGAGAGGACCTTTGCTGTGCGGTGCGCGATGACGTCATCGCGCACCGCACAGTAAAGAACCTCTCCACGAAGGGAAACTAGATGCGTACGCGTCTAGTTTCCCTTCACAGCGGTAGCAGGGGGCAGGCGGCCAGCGGGGGGATCTTGCCCTGGTGCGGCGCCCTCCGGATGGCGCCCTGCGCCCCGGGCAAAAGTCCTGCTTGCCCGTGGCAAGGTCCGCTACTGTATAGCGTACACATGTTCCGCAGCACTTTACAGCAATCACAATCAGAATTATTTTGCACTCGCAGAAGCTGCACTGCGCACGCGCACACTGGGAACCCAGC
This sequence comes from Pseudophryne corroboree, assembly GCF_028390025.1. NCBI lineage: Eukaryota > Metazoa > Chordata > Amphibia > Anura > Myobatrachidae > Pseudophryne > Pseudophryne corroboree. The sequence goes on from NC_086447.1 coordinate 146,411,056, forward strand.
GAGATGCTATCAGCGGGGTGGGAGAGGGTGTGCCAACGGCTTTAGAACGCTGTTGGCGGGGCGTGGTCTGGACAACGGAGGCGTGTCCGGAACGTTGGGGTGGCAGGAGCTGTGCTGGCATGGAGCTACTCGTCAAGTACAAAAGCATTGCTGCCATGCAATGCTTTTGTACCTGTGCGGGGGGTAAGACCTGACATGCGGGGCGTTCCCCGCATGGCAGAGTAAATGATCGTAGATGTGCTAAATTTAGCACATCTACGATCAGGTCTGAATTAGGCCCTATATTCCCTACCACATGTATATACACACACACACATTCACACACGGGTTAGTTTTGTTGGGAGCCAATTAACCTACCAGTATACTTTAGGATTGTGGGAGGAAACCCAGAGGGAACCCACGCAAGCACAGTGACAATATACAAACTCCACACAGTTAGAGCCATAATGGGAATTGAACCCATGACCTCAGTGCTGTGAAGCAGTAATGCTAACCATTACACCGTCCGTGCTGTGTTTATCTACAGTATATGATGAACACACAATAATAATAAGAGAGGCTTACTTGAGCCAAGTGATTGTGTTAGAGATGAGCGCCGGAAATTTTTCGGGTTTTGTGTTTTGGTTTTGGGTTCGGTTCCGCGGCCGTGTTTTGGGTTCGACCGCGTTTTGGCAAAACCTCACCGAATTTTTTTTGTCGGATTCGGGTGTGTTTTGGATTCGGGTGTTTTTTTCAAAAAACCCTAAAAAACAGCTTAAATCATAGAATTTGGGGGTAATTTTGATCCCAAAGTATTATTAACCTCAAAAAACATAATTTACACTCATTTTCAGCCTATTCTGAACACATCACACCTCACAATATTATTTTTAGTCCTAAAATTTGCACCGAGGTCGCTGTGTGAGTAAGATAAGCGACCCTAGTGGCCGACACAAACACCGGGCCCATCTAGGAGTGGCACTGCAGTGTCACGCAGGATGGCCCTTCCAAAAAACCCTCCCCAAACAGCACATGACGCAAAGAAAAAAAGAGGCGCAATGAGGTAGCTGACTGTGTGAGTAAGATTAGCGACCCTAGTGGCCGACACAAACACCGGGCACATCTAGGAGTGGCACTGCAGTGTCACGCAGGATGTCCCTTCCAAAAAACCCTCCCCAAACAGCACATGACGCAAAGAAAAAAAGAGGCGCAATGAGGTAGCTGACTGTGTGAGTAAGATTAGCGACCCTAGTGGCCGACACAAACACCGGGCCCATCTAGGAGTGGCACTGCAGTGTCACGCAGGATGTCCCTTCCAAAAAACCCTCCCCAATCAGCACATGATGCAAAGAAAAAGAAAAGAAAAAAGAGGTGCAAGATGGAATTATCCTTGGGCCCTCCCACCCACCCTTATGTTGTATAAACAAAACAGGACATGCACACTTTAACCAACCCATCATTTCAGTGACAGGGTCTGCCACACGACTGTGACTGATATGACGGGTTGGTTTGGACCCCCCCCAAAAAAGAAGCAATTAATCTCTCCTTGCACAAACTGGCTCTACAGAGGCAAGATGTCCACCTCATCTTCACCCTCCGATATATCACCGTGTACATCCCCCTCCTCACAGATTATCAATTCGTCCCCACTGGAATCCACCATCTCAGCTCCCTGTGTACTTTGTGGAGGCAATTGCTGCTGGTCAATGTCTCCGCGGAGGAATTGATTATAATTCATTTTAATGAACATCATCTTCTCCACATTTTCTGGATGTAACCTCGTACGCCGATTGCTGACAAGGTGAGCGGCGGCACTAAACACTCTTTCGGAGTACACACTTGTGGGAGGGCAACTTAGGTAGAATAAAGCCAGTTTGTGCAAGGGCCTCCAAATTGCCTCTTTTTCCTGCCAGTATAAGTACGGACTGTGTGACGTGCCTACTTGGATGCGGTCACTCATATAATCCTCCACCATTCTATCAATGTTGAGAGAATCATATGCAGTGACAGTAGACGACATGTCCGTAATCGTTGTCAGGTCCTTCAGTCCGGACCAGATGTCAGCATCAGCAGTCGCTCCAGACTGCCCTGCATCACCGCCAGCGGGTGGGCTCGGAATTCTGAGCCTTTTCCTCGCACCCCCAGTTGCGGGAGAATGTGAAGGAGGAGATGTTGACAGGTCGCGTTCCGCTTGACTTGACAATTTTGTCACCAGCAGGTCTTTCAACCCCAGCAGACCTGTGTCTGCCGGAAAGAGAGATCCAAGGTAGGCTTTAAATCTAGGATCGAGCACGGTGGCCAAAATGTAGTGCTCTGATTTCAACAGATTGACCACCCGTGAATCCTTGTTAAGCGAATTAAGGGCTGCATCCACAAGTCCCACATGCCTAGCGGAATCGCTCCGTGTTAGCTCCTTCTTCAATGCCTCCAGCTTCTTCTGCAAAAGCCTGATGAGGGGAATGACCTGACTCAGGCTGGCAGTGTCTGAACTGACTTCACGTGTGGCAAGTTCAAAGGGCATCAGAACCTTGCACAACGTTGAAATCATTCTCCACTGCACTTGAGACAGGTGCATTCCATCTCCTATATCGTGCTCAATTGTATAGGCTTGAATGGCCTTTTGCTGCTCCTCCAACCTCTGAAGCATATAGAGGGTTGAATTCCACCTCGTTACCACTTCTTGCTTCAGATGATGGCAGGGCAGGTTCAGTAGTTTTTGGTGGTGCTCCAGTCTTCTGTACGTGGTGCCTGTACGCCGAAAGTGTCCCGCAATTTTTCTGGCCACCGACAGCATCTCTTGCACGCCCCTGTCGTTTTTTAAAAAATTCTGCACCACCAAATTCAAGGTATGTGCAAAACATGGGACGTGCTGGAATTTGCCCATATTTAATGCACACACAATATTGCTGGCGTTGTCCGATGCCACAAATCCACAGGAGAGTCCAATTGGGGTAAGCCATTCCGCGATGATCTTCCTCAGTTGCCGTAAGAGGTTTTCAGCTGTGTGCGTATTCTGGAAAGCGGTGATACAAAGCGTAGCCTGCCTAGGAAAGAGTTGGCGTTTGCGAGATGCTGCTACTGGTGCCGCCGCTGCTGTTCTTGCGGCGGGAGTCCATACATCTACCCAGTGGGCTGTCACAGTCATATAGTCCTGACCCTGCCCTGCTCCACTTGTCCACATGTCCGTGGTTAAGTGGACATTGGGTACAACTGCATTTTTTAGGACACTGGTGAGTCTTTTTCTGACGTCCGTGTACATTCTCGGTATCGCCTGCCTAGAGAAGTGGAACCTAGATGGTATTTGGTAACGGGGGCACACTGCCTCAATAAATTGTCTAGTTCCCTGTGAACTAACGGCGGATACCGGACGCACGTCTAACACCAACATAGTTGTCAAGGACTCAGTTATCCGCTTTGCAGTAGGATGACTGCTGTGATATTTCATCTTCCTCGCAAAGGACTGTTGAACAGTCAATTGCTTACTGGAAGTAGTACAAGTGGGCTTACGACTTCCCCTCTGGGATGACCATCGACTCCCAGCGGCAACAACAGCAGCGCCAGCAGCAGTAGGCGTTACACGCAAGGATGCATCGGAGGAATCCCAGGCAGGAAAGGACTCGTCAGACTTGCCAGTGACATGGCCTGCAGGACTATTGGCATTCCTGGGGAAGGAGGAAATTGACACTGAGGGAGTTGGTGGGGTGGTTTGCGTGAGCTTGGTTACAAGAGGAAGGGATTTACTGGTCAGTGGACTGCTTCCGCTGTCACCCAAAGTTTTTGAACTTGTCACTGACTTATTATGAATGCGCTGCAGGTGACGTATAAGGGAGGATGTTCCGAGGTGGTTAACGTCCTTACCCCTACTTATTACAGCTTGACAAAGGGAACACACGGCTTGACACCTGTTGTCCGCATTTCTGGTGAAATACCTCCACACCGAAGAGCTGATTTTTTTGGTATTTTCACCTGGCATGTCAACGGCCATATTCCTCCCACGGACAACAGGTGTCTCCCCGGGTGCCTGACTTAAACAAACCACCTCACCATCAGAATCCTCCTGGTCAATTTCCTCCCCAGCGCCAGCAACACCCATATCCTCCTCATCCTGGTGTACTTCAACACTGACATCTTCAATCTGACTATCAGGAACTGGACTGCGGGTGCTCCTTCCAGCACTTGCAGGGGGCATGCAAATAGTGGAAGGCACATGCTCTTCACGTCCAGTGTTGGGAAGGTCAGGCATCGCAAACGACACAATTGGACTCTCCTTGTGGATTTGGGATTTCAAAGAACGCACAGTTCTTTGCGGTGCTTTTGCCAGCTTGAGTCTTTTCAGTTTTCTAGCGAGAGGCTGAGTGCTTCCATCCTCATGTGAAGCTGAACCACTAGCCATGAACATAGGCCAGGGCCTCAGCCGTTCCTTGCCACTCCGTGTGGTAAATGGCATATTGGCAAGTTTACGCTTCTCCTCCGACAATTTTATTTTAGGTTTTGGAGTCCTTTTTTTTCTGATATTTGGTGTTTTGGATTTGACATGCTCTGTACTATGACATTGGGCATCGGCCTTGGCAGACGACGTTGCTGGCATTTCATCGTCTCGGCCATGACTAGTGGCAGCAGCTTCAGCACGAGGTGGAAGTGGATCTTGATCTTTCCCTAATTTTGGAACCTCAACTTTTTTGTTCTCCATATTTTATAGGCAGAACTAAAAGGCACCTCAGGTAAACAATGGAGATGGATGGATTGGATACTAGTATACAATTATGGACGGACTGCCACGGTTAGGTGGTATAAAAAAACCACGGTTAGGTGGTATATATTATAATAATAATACAATTATGGATGGACGGACTGCCTGCCGACTGCCGACACAGAGGTAGCCACAGCCGTGAACTACCGCACTGTACACTGGTTGATAAAGAGATAGTAGTATACTCGTAACAACTAGTATGACACTATGACGACGGTATAAAGAATGGAAAAAAAACCACGGTTAGGTGGTATATATTATAATAATAATACAATTATGGATGGACGGACTGCCTGCCGACTGCCGACACAGAGGTAGCCACAGCCGTGAACTACCGCACTGTACACTGGTTGATAAAGAGATAGTAGTATACTCGTAACAACTAGTATGACACTATGACGACGGTATAAAGAATGAAAAAAAAACCACGGTTAGGTGGTATATATTATAATAATAATACAATTATGGATGGACGGACTGCCTGCCGACTGCCGACACAGAGGTAGCCACAGCCGTGAACTACCGCACTGTACACTGGTTGATAAAGAGATAGTAGTATACTCGTAACAACTAGTATGACACTATGACGACGGTATAAAGAATGAAAAAAAAACCACGGTTAGGTGGTATATATTATAATAATAATACAATTATGGATGGACGGACTGCCTGCCGACTGCCGACACAGAGGTAGCCACAGCCGTGAACTACCGCACTGTACACTGGTTGATAAAGAGATAGTAGTATACTCGTAACAATTAGGATGACACTATGACGGTATAAAGAATGAAAAAAAAACCACGGTTAGGTGGTAGGTATATAATAATAAATAATACAATTCTGGTCGGACGGACTGCCTGCCGTGTGCCGACACAGAGGTAGCCACAGCCGTGAACTACCGCACTGTACACTGGTTGATAAAGAGATAGTAGTATACTCGTAACAATTAGGATGACACTATGACGGTATAAAGAATGAAAAAAAAAACCACGGTTAGGTGGTAGGTATATAATAATAAATAATACAATTCTGGTCGGACGGACTGCCTGCCGTGTGCCGACACAGAGGTAGCCACAGCCGTGAACTACCGCACTGTACACTGGTTGATAAAGAGATAGTAGTATACTCGTAACAATTAGGATGACACTATGACGGTATAAAGAATGAAAAAAAAAACCACGGTTAGGTGGTAGGTATATAATAATAAATAATACAATTCTGGTCGGACGGACTGCCTGCCGTGTGCCGACACAGAGGTAGCCACAGCCGTGAACTACCGCACTGTACACTGGTTGATAAAGAGATAGTAGTATACTCGTAACAATTAGGATGACACTATGACGGTATAAAGAATGAAAAAAAAAACCACGGTTAGGTGGTAGGTATATAATAATAAATAATACAATTCTGGTCGGACGGACTGCCTGCCGTGTGCCGACACAGAGGTAGCCACAGCCGTGAACTACCGCACTGTACACTGGTTGATAAAGAGATAGTAGTATACTCGTAACAATTAGGATGACACTATGACGGTATAAAGAATGAAAAAAAAACCACGGTTAGGTGGTAGGTATATAATAATAAATAATACAATTCTGGTCGGACGGACTGCCTGCCGTGTGCCGACACAGAGGTAGCCACAGCCGTGAACTACCGCACTGTACACTGGTTGATAAAGAGATAGTAGTATACTCGTAACAATTAGGATGACACTATGACGGTATAAAGAATGAAAAAAAAACCACGGTTAGGTGGTAGGTATATAATAATAAATAATACAATTCTGGTCGGACGGACTGCCTGCCGTGTGCCGACACAGAGGTAGCCACAGCCGTGAACTACCGCACTGTACACTGGTTGATAAAGAGATAGTAGTATACTCGTAACAATTAGGATGACACTATGACGGTATAAAGAATGAAAAAAAAAACCACGGTTAGGTGGTAGGTATATAATAATAAATAATACAATTCTGGTCGGACGGACTGCCTGCCGTGTGCCGACACAGAGGTAGCCACAGCCGTGAACTACCGCACTGTACACTGGTTGATAAAGAGATAGTAGTATACTCGTAACAATTAGGATGACACTATGACGGTATAAAGAATGAAAAAAAAAACCACGGTTAGGTGGTAGGTATATAATAATAAATAATACAATTCTGGTCGGACGGACTGCCTGCCGTGTGCCGACACAGAGGTAGCCACAGCCGTGAACTACCGCACTGTACACTGGTTGATAAAGAGATAGTAGTATACTCGTAACAATTAGGATGACACTATGACGGTATAAAGAATGAAAAAAAAACCACGGTTAGGTGGTAGGTATATAATAATAAATAATACAATTCTGGTCGGACGGACTGCCTGCCGTGTGCCGACACAGAGGTAGCCACAGCCGTGAACTACCGCACTGTACTGTGTCTGCTGCTAATATAGACTGGTTGATATTTAAAGAGATATTAGTAGTATACAACAATACTATACTGGTGGTCAGGCACTGGTCACCACTCCTGCAGCAAAAGTGTGCACTGTTAATTAATATAATTGTACTCCTGGCTCCTGCTAACAACCTGCAGTGCTCCCCAGTCTCCCCCACAATTAATTATAAGCTTTTAATTTATACATTGATGACTGTGCAGCACACTGGGCTGAGCTGAGTGCACACAGACTGAGTCACACTGTGTGACTGACTGTGCTGTGTATCGTTTTTTTTTTCAGGCAGAGAACGGATATAGCAGAGAGAAGTGAACGGATATATTATATTAAATAAAAGTTAACTAGCAACTGCACTGGTCACTGACTGTGGTAAACTAACTCTGTCTGCGACTCTGCACAATCTCTCTCTCTCTATCTAATCTATCTCTATTCTAATGGAGAGGACGCCAGACACGTCCTCTCCCTATCAATCTCAATGCACGAGTGAAAATGGCGGCGACGCGCGGCTCCTTATATAGAATCCGAGTCTCGCGATAGAATCCGAGCCTCGCGAGAATCCGACAGCGTCATGATGACGTTCGGGCGCGCTCGGGTTAACCGAGCAAGGCGGGAAGATCCGAGTCGCTCGGACCCGTGAAAAAAAACATGAAGTTCGGGCGGGTTCGGATTCCGAGGAACCGAACCCGCTCATCTCTATGTGTTATAGATCTAAATTAGCATCAATAATGTATTTATTCAAAATTTCTATAAGAATACAGTAACTACAGGCCTATTAGACAACTGACATTATGTGCCTACTGTATATAGGGGGTAATTCCAAGTTGATCGCAGCAGGATTTTTGATAGCAATTGGGCAAAACCATGTGCACTGCAGGGGAGGCAGATATAACATGTGCAGAAAGAGTTAGATATGGGTGGGTTATTTTATTTCTGTGCAGGGTAAATACTGGCTGCTTTATTTTAACACTGCAAATTAGATTGCAGATTGAACACACCCCACCCAAATCTAACTTTCTCTGCACATGTTATATCTGCCTCCCCTGCAGTGCACATGGTTTTGCCCAATTGCTAACAAAAATCCTCCTGCGATCAACTTGGAATTACCCCCATAGATAGATAATGTAGATGTACACCATTTGTTCTGAAATATCAAGTAACAGTTCATCCCAAAAGTAATCAGTAGGTTTAAGACTGGAACATTATTCAGGCCAGTAAAATTCTTCTACACCAAACTTGGCACCATTTATTCATGTATGGGAGCATTGTAAAATACTGGAATAAGAAACAGCCTTCACAAATTGTTGCCATAAAGTTTGACGCACACAGTTTTCTAGAATGTCACTGTATGCTGAAACAAGATCATTTCCCTTCATTGGAACTAACTGGCCCTGGTAAAAGCATTAAAATCATCCCCAAATCCTTTTCATCCTCCGCCACCAAATTTTTGCCAGCAGGACGTATTTAGCCAGGAAGCCTTCTCCTGCCATCTGCCAGATTTGTTGTCAGACTGGTAAAGCACAATTCTCCACTCCAGAGAACGCCTTTCTACTAATTTAATATCCAATAGCGGTGTGCCGTTACACCACTCCAACTGATGCATATGTTGAGCAAAGGTTTGTGCGAGGCTGCCATGGAAACCCAGTACCCCTGATGACCAGATCTTGTGTGGCCAACCACTTTTGCGATAAGCAGTTGTTGTTCCCAGTCCTAGACATTCCACCTCACAATAATAGCACTTCCAGTTGATGAGGCAAGCTCTAGCATGACAGAAATTTGACAAACTGTTGTGTTGGAAATGTTGCATCCTATGACATTGCTAAGTCACAGAGATCTTCTCTACTCATCCATTGTCCTGTTCATTTATTTATTTACAGTTTCTTATATAGTGCAGCGTATTACGTTGCGCTTTACAATTGGAAGCAACATTGATAAGACAAACTGGGTAATAACAGACAGGCGGTATCCGGACTCTGGGTCGACACCACTTAGGTCGACACCCATTGGTCGACAGTGAATAGGTCGACACTAGAAATAGGTTGACATGACCATTAGGTCGTCATGGACACGGTCGACATGCAAAAAGGTCAACATGAGTTTTTCAAATTTTTTGTCTTTTGTTGAACTTTTTAATACTTTATGATCCACGTGGACTACGATTGGGAACGGTAATCTGTGCCGAGTGCTGCTGTAGCGGAGCGAGGCACCGTGCCCCAAGCATGGCGAGCGAAGCGAGCCATGTGAGGGGACACAGTGCACTAATTGGGGCTCCTGGTCACATTACGGAAAAAACGACAGCAAAAGAACATGAAAAACTCATGTCGACCTTTTTACACGTCGACCTTGTTCTTGTCGACCTAATGGGTGTGTCGACCTATTTATTGTGTCGACCTAGCCACTGTCGACCAATAGATGTCGACCTAATGGGTGTCAACCTAGACACTATAACAATGGAAATAATTCAGAGACCCAAGGCGCAAACACACTTGTGCAGCCACTTGAGGAAAAAAAGGGCCACCTCACCCTTAACAAATAGATATACACAATACAAATACTCAAAATGAGGCGCTCAGTGTTGTTTCATATAAAATGAATAAATGGAATCATATACTCATAGTCCATAAATGAGATAAGGGCAAAAGAGTCCAATTCCACTTCAACCTTCATGTAGCGGTATGGTGATATCTTCTAATCCACAAGTATCTCACGATGATATAGAAATGGAAAAGGAACAGAATATCATGGTATAGTACGTCCAATCAAGTGAAATGATGCAAACAGTGACAAATGCCAATGTAACAAGAGGGTGGCGTACCCCACTCACACAAATTAGAGCTAAACTCCACACATCAAGGTATCTTTGTATGTTGAACTGTAGATAAATTTCATGACATCAAATGCGTACCATTACTCACTCTGAATCACGTATGTATCCTCCCATAGCGGTTTCTTTAGTATCCTACTCCGGAAAAACGGACGAGGGAGTGGTAATATAAAATCTTATTTATTAAAAATAGAAAGTGAACACTTATGACTCAGGGGTGGCAATGTAGCCAGTATTCAGCCGCCGGCCGAAAACGGCAAAAACCGGCCAGATGTAAATCACAATAACAACCCCAAGAGATACATAAATGTGTCACCTATCTGTAAAAGCACCTATCCGCTTTTACAGATAGGTGACACATTTATGTATCTCTTGGGGTTGTTATTGTGATTTACATCTGGCCGGTTTTTGCCGTTTTCGGCCGGCGGCTGAATACTGGCTACATTGCCACCCCTGAGTCATAAGTGTTCACTTTCTATTTTTAATAAATAAGATTTTATATTACCACTCCCTCGTCCGTTTTTCCGGAGTAGGATACTAAAGAAACCGCTATGGGAGGATACATACGTGATTCAGAGTGAGTAATGGTACGCATTTGATGTCATGAAATTTATCTACAGTTCAACATACAAAGATACCTTGATGTGTGGAGTTTAGCTCTAATTTGTGTGAGTGGGGTACGCCACCCTCTTGTTACATTGGCATTTGTCACTGTTTGCATCATTTCACTTGATTGGACGTACTATACCATGATATTCTGTTCCTTTTCCATTTCTATATCATCGTGAGATACTTGTGGATTAGAAGATATCACCATACCGCTACATGAAGGTTGAAGTGGAATTGGACTCTTTTGCCCTTATCTCATTTATGGACTATGAGTATATGATTCCATTTATTCATTTTATATGAAACAACACTGAGCGCCTCATTTTGAGTATTTGTATTGTCAACCTAGACACTGTTGACCCTGAGTCCCATACCCCAGACAGACATAGAGGCGGGAAGGCCCTGCTCACAAGCTTGTTAATGTTTGTCTATAGAGAGTTCATGCTGAAATTTTGATTGTATGCGCCTGTTAGGAATAAGTGTGGATACAATGGATGTGTTGGCGATGAGTAAAGGGCAACAGCTATATTTCTCATATGAATATAAATAATTAGCTAAAGACTTTACCAAAGTCCCACATTTTTAATTAGTGTATAAATTAAACTCAACAACAGTCATTCAGAATGTTTCCATTTGTTGGCTTCCAAATTGCAAATTACTCATACAGGGGGAGATGCATCAAACATTCTACAGAGGATGAGTGAAAACGTTGCCCATAGCAACCAATCAGATGCTACCTGTAATTGTATAGAATGCACCGGATTGGACACGTCTCCCCTAAATTCTTACTAAAACAATGAGAAGAAAATCTTTAAGATGCTATCTACTGGAATTGTGATTTTAACCCCTTTTCAAATGAATTGTGGTGCAGTCAGGGCCGGTTCTAGCCCTTTTGGCGCCCCGGGTGGACAATAGGGGCGTGGCTTCACACAGGGGGCGTGGTCAGTTACGCCCCCTGTACAGTAGAGTAGCGCCGCTGAAAGAGAAAAAAAAATGAATACTTACTATCCCCGCACCTGACCTCCGCCGGCGCCGCTCCTCTCCTCGGATCTGGCATAGACAGACACTAGAGGTCAATTATGACCCCTAGCGTCTGTGTCAGTCCCACAATGCTGTGCGGTGCGCGATTACATCATCGCGCACCGCACAGCAAAGGTCCTCTCCACGAAGGGAAACTAGACGCATAGCGTCCAGTTCCCTTCACAGCGGGGACCAGCGGGGGACACAGCGGGCAGCACAGCAGTAGCGGATCTTTCCATGGTGCGGTGCCCTCTGGATGGCGCCGGCGCCCTCCGGATGGCGGCGCCCCCGGGAAAAAGTCCTGCTTGCCCGTGGCAAGATCCGCTACTGGGTGCAGTATATTACAAAGGGCTAGTAGACTCATTGCTATCTTATTACTCTGTACTAGTTACATGTCTTGCAATCCTCCTGCATACATAATGATAAATGAGACAGATATTTTAGCATAAAACATGAAGCCAAAAAGTAGACAATACAATTTTAAAATGGTGTTAGAAAATGTTAACAAAAAAAATTTAATAGTGTGTTTATTCCTTCAAGATGTCAAAAATACTCAAAGTGTAAATGGAAATATATTGAAAAACCATGTAAAATATAAGAAAGTGTATGCACTGATATGTAGGTTTAGATTCCTTTTTAAAAAAACAGTTACAGTATCTAAATAAACATAAATAAAATTGACAGCAGGTATTTGTATAGAAAGTAAAATAAAGTATGCTTCTAGCTATGTATCTATGTGCACATGGTAACAAGGAACAGTAAACAATTGCACAAACACAGTAATAGAAACAGCTCAGCAGTTGTACATGTGCTACGCCGGGATCAGTACGAAATCCCGCTGGACGGGATCCCGGCGGTCGGAATACCGACACCGGAATCCCGACCAGCACATGGGATCCCGGTGGTCGCAATCCCGACAGGGGGGCGAGCGCAACGCAGGCCCGTGCGGGCACGGTGCCTCGCTACGCTCGGCACACTAATTTATTCTCCCTCTATGGGTATCGTGGACCGCCATGGAGGGAGAATATGTCAGGATTGTGCCGGTCGGGATTCCGGTGTCGGTATTCAGACCGCCGGGATTCCGGCCGGCAGGATCTTGACCGCATCCCGCTATGCCAAGTCGCTTAAATTGTGCAGCAACCAGTCCATGTTGTTGACCTGTTTCGGGTCAGGGCAGGCATTTATCTTGCACCTAAACATACGATATATATATATATATATATATATATATAGACGATACAAAAACTGCGGCACTCAGGGTCTTAAGTTCAAAAGCTTGTATTAGCACTCGGTTACATCGCGCACCCGCGCGATGTAACCGAGTGCTAATACAAGCTTTTGAACTTAAGACCCTGAGTGCCGCAGTTTTTGTATCGTCTATCCAGTATCTATGCTGAGGGCACCGGGGCACGGAATGTGTGGAGGGAGTGCCGGGCTTTAGGACATTCTAATATATATACATTCTTATATATTCACCTGGATATCAAACTGGCATCTTATTGGCTCTTGGATGTCAGGTGTCTTGGATAGTCAATAAGAAAGGTACGAATAAATCCGAACTTGCGTTAATTTTGACATTAAATACCGAGTAAATCCGAATCCACCCATCTCTAATATATATATATATATATATATAGCACAGCTACGATCAGGTCGTACATGGAACAAAAGCTGCTGCGGCCACTGGCATAGATGTGTATGAAAGCGGCGCAGCGGAAGGCTTTTATAGCCCTCACAGCGCCGCATACTCTCTGAGCCCCGGAGGCTCCTCAGCGCGTGATGTCACAGAAGTGCCTCCCCGCCACAGCCACGCACAGATCCCCAGAGGCTCTGACTCCGCAACACAGCACCTGGCCGGCCTGCCGGCCTGGAAGCCCCGAGATGGCTAATGTAACGACTAGATTGGGTGATATCGCGGAGGGTAATGTCTGGATGCTGACACTGACACTGCACAGCACTCTCACCTTTTACATTGATTCAGCGAGTCAGTCAGGTCTGCCAGTCAGTCACTATTGTTAGCGCCGGTGTCCCAATGCGCCGCATTACAGGGAAGTATACGCACTAAATAAACTACAGCTCCCAGCAACCCTTAGCGCCGAAGCATTCAGGCGCTAAGGGCTGCTGGGAGCTGTAGTTTATTGAGTGCATCTTTTTTCCTGTAATGCAGCGCGTTGGGACACCGGCGCTAACAATAGTGATTGGCTGCTGTGCGAGTCTCCGGGTGAGCCACTGCCAAAGGGAGGACAGCAGCCTAGCTGCTTCCAGGAGGAGAAGCATTACTCACCCCTCCCCCACTCGCAGTACCTCCGGGCCCCATCCACGGCACACGCACACACACCCCTCCACCACCCATGGTGGCTTTGGCCCCCACCCCTAGCACCCCTGCACCCGCCCCTCCCCTTCCCGTGGCACCCCCGCATCCACGGTGGCTCCGGACCCCCACCCCCAGCACCCGCCCCTCCCCCACCACCGCACCAGTACCTCCCCCCACCTGCGCCACCCCTCCCGCGGCACCCCCTCCCCATCCGCATCTCACCCGCCACTCCCCCAACCACAGCACCTACTAGGTGATTCATCAGGCACTGCATGCACTGTTCACGCTGTTGCAAGGGGCTACTACCCCTTACCCATCGCATGCCCTTTGTCCGTGCAATATTTAACCACTCACACACTTACGATTGGAGGTAATACTCCATATAATACAACTATTGCACGCCACAAGAGCGTGCAAGGGTTAAGGGGGCATAGCCTCTCATGACTGTGTGAAGAGCGCCCGTAGGGCGCGATGAATTACCTAGTATATATATATATATATATATATATATACAAACAAATATAGAAAACCACAGCACTTGCCACCCCAGAAGCGGGGTGCAGTGTCTGCACTCACCACTCCTAAGGTGGGGTGCATGCAGCCCATGGCCACCTACCCAAATACATACAAATAGAAAATTCAGCACTCACCATAGCAAGCTCACTTGTCCTCACAACATCAATAAATATATATATATATATATATATATGCACACTAACAGTGCAGGTTTGTTCTTCAGTATACGTGATTTTTGTTTTACAGCAAAATGCTACTAAAATAAACCATTTGTTCACCTTGAAATTTAAGATCACTGCCATTAGCATTTTTTTCCCTATTTTATGTAAAAACAAAACAGACTTGGTTAGAGTTTAGGCTTTTAGTAAAAGCCGGTTAAGGAGTATGGATGGAGAGAGAGTGGGGCTCCATCCATGAGACTCATTTGGGTTCTTCAGGTCTTCAGCTTAAGGGCAATCTATTTAGTACCTAAACCTGTAAGAGGCTGATATTAGCTGTGTCAGGGCTTTGCCCAGGGTTTCACTACCTGGGGAAACAGGCAGCAGGGCTGTTATGAGAGATTGTGATTTACTGACTGTAAGTACTGTGCATATGCCTGTGTTGGTGGTAGGGGCATTAGGTCCTACCACTCTGACAGAGGAAATCTATTTTGTTTAGGTAATGTCCAGGCTAGGATTTACTTTTATATTTTGTGTTTTTGTACTGAACAATAAAACTAGTTATGGCTAGATATGTCTATCAGGAGAGGGCACCTCAACCTTGATCTTCTCACAATGTATATATCCTTAACTACTCAGCTGTTTATATCAAATCTATAGCTAATAGTAATGCCTAGTACTAGGAGAGGATTTTATATAAAATGTCATCTATAAGTAATACTAAAGTAACACTAAGTACTACTAATACTAAGTAATACTGGTATATATATATACATGGAAACCTGATAATAATTGATTGGCTCCTCTAGTCTGCACACTTTATCTAAACTGACCATACTCTGATTGAAGAAAACAGAAACAAAGACAAATCTGCTTCAAGCGCCTAAAATTATTAATAACTGGTTCAAACAACAATAAAGCGCTGCCAAAAAAGCACTGTGCATGTGCCTTTGGTAATTTATGCAAAAGAAAAAGAAAAAAATTGGCTGCGCTTACAGTGTTGTTAGTATACCATAATTGTGGAGAGCTGACAACCGAAATATATGAAATATATTTATTAAAATAATAACACACCAATAAAAACTGAGACACAATATATAGAAAAATTATAAAAATGTATATACTCTGAAAAAACCGTAAATATATTTGATAAACAGTGTCCACAAATTAAGATGGTTATACCAATATATGAAGTATTAAATCAGTGCAGATATAGATTTGTAACACTGTTTAAGAAATGTATCATTACTATTGCATGCTTATCAAAATTGTATCGCTTCAGGAATTTACTCTGATTGATCCCACCATGTGACTACAGCATTATGTCTGATTGGCCATATACTGTACTGTATGTAATTTGTTATTGGGAATTGTTTGCACACTTGGAAGACGTACGCACAGACAGGCCAATAGAGGTCACTGCAGACAGAAGTTATGAACTTTTCTAGCTTTAATACTACAAATTTAATAGTACTTCCCAATAGAAAGTTATCACTCCAATGACTTCATTGATATTAATTTACCTCATAACATAACAGCTCCATTAATGTTATTAGCAAATAGTGGCTTCATTGACTTTGCTGACAATACGGCACAATAGAGATAAATGGTTTCATTACATGAATTAATAGTACTTCCTCTCAGAAAGTAATGTCTTCATTGCCTTCCCTGATAGTAACTTCCACCGTAAAATAATGTCTATATTAACTACATACATTGACACCATTTCTTATAGGAGGTGTTAGCTTTTTGACATATACTGTATGATAGTAGGCCTACTTTTCTTTAGAAAGTAATAGTTCAACTCACTTTGATGGTGCCTTACTACACAAACAAATAAATAGCACAATTGACTTCACTGGTAGTACAACAGTTTCCCATAGAAGTAATTATGTCTTCATTGATGCCCATTGAAAATACATTGTCTTCCTTCATATCATATTTGTGAAGAAAAGTAATGGCAGAATGATAGCACTGATAGGACTTTCCCACCCAAAATACTGTCTCAGTTGATTTAATTGTTACTACTTTCTCAGAGAAACTTCACTGATTTCATTGATAACATTTTCTCAAAGAAAATAATTTTGTTATTGACATAATTGATTGTACTCAACAGTATTGCTCTGTTGACTATTTTGACAGAGGAACTTAAAAATATATTTTTTTTTTATTAACTTTATATCTTGAAATTTAAAATCTTGCTACATAAGATATATCTTACATGGGTGTGGTATGACTGGCCAGCTGTCGGGATCCCAATGCTCAGCATACCGGCGCCGGGATCCTGACCACTAGAATGCCGGCAGCGGGCGAGCGCAAAAGAGCCCCTTGCAGGCTTGCAGCGCTCACCATGCTGCGGGCACGGTGGCGCATGTAACTATTTATTTTCCCTCCAGGGGTGTTGTGGACATCCCAAAAGGGAGAATAGTTGCCGCCATTCCAGAGGTCGGGATCCCGGTGCTAGTATGCTGCGCACCGGGATCCCGACAGCCAGCCAGTCGAGTGCCACCAATCTTACATGCATTATTCATTTATAGTGCTTTTTATTCAAAAGCAATTCCTTTCACTTCACTAATAGTATTGATCACCATCGGTGATTAACACCAATTGCATTAAACCATCAAGTCGGAACCATCGATGGTTTGCACCTATCGATGGTGGTCTTTCTTGCAGTGGTGAAGTGCTGCTGGTGAGCCAATAAGGGAAGAGGTGAGGTTTAACAACACAGGCTTGGAGTGGCGCTAAGCTACATGCCCTGCGCCATTGGAAAGAAAAAAAAAATAATTTCTGCCTCACAGTCATCACTGTAGAACCATCGGATCGACATCATCAAAAGCATGGTCGATGGCATACCTACAATCCAATAGAAATAAATTACTTTACCATAGAAAGTAATGGTACCACTTACTTAATAGATATTATTATTATTATTTACCTTAAGGAATAGTTGCTAAATTAATTTCTAAAGTACTCTGAAAGAATATTTTTCCACGCTATTTTGACAACTAATCCATTGGATTTTACTTACGCATGTAATAGTAATTTTCATAGAAAGTAATGACTGTATTGACTGCACCGATATTACTTGGCAACATGCTGTAAAATAATGTCTTGAATGACTCCATTGATTGTAATTTCCCACTTCATTGATAGAATTTTCCTAAAGAAAGCAATAACTCTAATGACTTCATTGATGGCTCCATTGACTTCAATGGTGGGTTCATTGATGTTTCTAATAGTGTTTTCCCATAGAAAATAAGAATTTAACTGGCTTTATTGAAAGGGGTTTCCCAAATAAATTAATGGCTTCATTAATTGTACATTCCCATATAAACTTATCGCTTCACTGACATAACTGAAAGTGCACCACAGCGTTCCCATTACAGATGTCCTCTTACATCTTTGCTCTGTGCGCTACAAGTCGCGTTACACACAACGCGTGAGTGTTGTGAGATTCGGCAGCTCAGAGCATCTGTTTTTGTGTTTTTTCTGCGAGAGTGCGTCTTAGAGTAATGTAGTAAAGTAATAAGATGCACAAGCAGCTTCAGCTGATTAAAATTAAATGCAGAATGCCTATATTCTGTGTGTGACTGTGACTGTATCTGCATACAAAATGCTATGTTACAGTGTTTTCATGGAACGTGGCATTAACATAGCGCACAGAGCAAATATGTAAAAGGACGCTTCTGTAATGGCGATGCTGCGGTGCCCTTTCTTTCAGTTACTGTATGTCAGTGAAAAAACGCAAAAAAAAGACACTCGGCGCTACTGAGTCCCGCCGCAGCATGTCGCGACTTCAAGGGCTGTTTAGCATGAGTGCAGTAACGATGTAAGAGGACACATCTGTACTTTCCCATTTAAATGGCTCATTTAAGTTAATTTATAGTACTTTCCAATAGAAAGGGATGGCTCTATTAACTCAATTGAAAGTGTTTACATAGTAAGTAATTACTTTGATCTGTTCACTAATTACTTAAGTGACATATAAAAAATAAACATTCACTGCACTTTGTATGAGGCAGACTACAGGTTGTCTTGTGAGATGTAGTTTGCATTCCGATGTACGGGATCCCGAGGGTCAGAAGATCTTTGCCAGAATCCGGACATCTGTCAGAATGCCGACACCAGAGTGCAGACCGCCGGAATCCTGAACGTAAATATGCTGGGGAGGGTTAGGGTTAGTGTTAGGCTGCAGGGAGAGAGTAGGGTTAGGCTGCAGGGGGAGGGGGTTAGACTGCGTGGGTGGGGGGTGTTAGGCTGCAGGGAGAGGGTGAGGGGGTTAGGCTGCAGGGGTGGGGTGGGGTGGTAAGGCTGCAGGGAGAGGGTTAGGGTTAGGCTGCAGGGAGAGGGTTAGGGTTGGGTTGGGATCTCTGAGTCTGTATGCTGCCCACCGGCATCCTAACTGCCGGTCTCCAGAACCCAACCCATCTTGCACTAATTATACCATCTTCATCGTATGGCCACACTTGAGCTACAAACAATGTAAATATATATATATTTATATTTACTGTACGTATATATGTATATATATATATATATATATATATATAAATCACATTCCTGTCTGATTCTGCCATCTCCTGTTCTGTATCTGCCAGTGCAGAATCTTATTGTGGCTTCATTGTTAAAATGATTCAGACTCCGTTGCCCCATGCCTGCTATCTGCCTTACTGTATATTTAAGTGTCTGTTTTGCTATCAGGTGTGCTGGATCATACTGATGTACTGAAGATTTTTTCATGGCAAATAAAAGTGTTTGTATTTTTAACCCTTTAACAAAAGGTGACATTTTCTGAACTACGTTACATGTATTGATGTAGTACTGTAGTTACCTTCTGAAAATAGCTGCTGATTGACATATTCTACACTGGTTATCTAAGACACCACTGGCAGCCTTCTGTCATATAGATTATAGAGGTGTATGTGGTTGCAAATGGATGATTTACTTACTATACTATACTATATAATGTATGTATATGTGTATAATGTATAATGTGCTGGACAGTTTTATATTTTGCAGTACTTTAGGCTGTAACTAGAGGTATGTGAAAGGTTATAGTAAATTTCATGTTTCTACAAACATCAATATTTCTCAGCAGCCAAACTGGTTTATATGAGTTCAATTTAAAAAAGTTCAAACTTGTTCTAAAAGACAAAATCAATCTTTAAAATGTAATTTAATAATTAGTCCTCAAGAAATGGAAAAAATAAAACTTTAGAAACAACCTACAGTATACCATTTAAACATTGTAAGAAAATAGAAAACATTTAGGTTTAATTCATGACTACAGATTTGTGGATCAATGTGTTGTAATTAGAACTACCTGCCATAATGTGCGAATTCTCCAGTGAACCAAACCTTGTGCTTCTTTTCTCTTCTTAGGTATAGTGTATATATGTATTTGCCAATTTACTGAACCCAGAGCAAGGTACCTATATGTACAGTATCTAAATTAAGGGGAACCTATCATTTGGTAATAGCACAATAGCGGATTTCTGTTATCTAATATTTTAGTGGCCTATTTATAAAGGTCAGTCCTCTCTAAACATACAAAACTGCAGTTTCCACATGATTTAAGTAACAGGGTTATTTAGGAAATTTCAGATGTATCTCCTGCGTTAGTCAAACTAAGGGGGAATTCAATTAGTCGTGGTAATGTACCATGGGCTAAAGGATCCCCTGGGACTATTTAATTAGTCCCGAAGGCAGCCCGCAGGCTGCAGTTAACAGTATTTTTTTTTAAATCAAATTTGAAAAGACATCCCTGATAAATAGTTTGTTTTTGTGTGCCTTGGCCGTGTTAGCACATAGGTCCAGGAACTTATCCCGGATTCTATAGGGGGGTACACACGGGGAGATCCATTCTTAAAAACTAAGCAATCTGATTAGATTGCTTAGATTTTAAGCATGGATCTCTCGTGTGTATGCCCCCCAGTATACTAGTCACTATTGCTGGTGCTAGATTGTCTAGCACATCGTTCATTTCACCCCCCCCCCATCACCCCCCCTCGCTCAGCACACATTGCACTGTGCTGAGCGGGGGGAGAGATGTGTGCTGAGCGGTCTGTGATAGATCGCTCAGCACACATCTCTGCCAATGTGTACTGGCCTTATGTGTTAACTTCCGTCAACAGTATAATTTACAGAGAAAAGGGGGCTCTGAATGAATACCGCCGGGCATTAAGACCCAAGGCTACCACCCTCTTTCATGCCCAGTAAATTAATGGGACTAATTGAATTACCCCCTAACACTACAGACTGTTTTTTGGAGAGGTCTCATGTGACGCCAACCCTGGAAGCCTCCATAGTTCACCTGATTACAGTGTATACCAACGTGTCATATAACGGGCACCTAAAAAGGAATTTCAAGAAATGATACTTCTAAAGATCCAGCTGCTTCCAATAATAAATACACCCCTTATTAAGGGTCTACTTTCGAAACTACAATTACGGTTTATTCTCCGAATGGATGTTTTCAAAGACTTGCGTCATTATTTCATTAAAACAGAAAGGTTTCTATGAATGTTGATATACACCAGGTTAGTGCAATAAAATTTAACCATGAGGTGAAGAATAAACACTAATTATTAGATAAACACTAATTATTTCATTAACAACATGTCTGACCTGACAGTAGAGCATGTGCATTAGGCATGTTGAGCGTAAGCTACCACTTCACTTTTTACTCTTCATCTGGATTGTCAAGCCCAGTGGTTCTCAAACTCGGTCCTCAGGACACCACACGGTTCACGTTTTCCATTTCAACCAACAGGTGCACTGTGTATCACCAACTGTCACATTTGAAAAATCTACAGGTAACCTGCAAAACATGAACCGTGTGGGGTCCTAAGGACCGAGTTTGAGAACCTGTGGTCTAGCCTATGTCCCACCAAGAGACATTTGATAAATGCCACACTAAAATAATTTCTTATAACCACGATTTTCAGAAAGAAAAAAAAAAAGAATTATAATTGTTAGGGCAAAATGAGGATTCAGCCTATCAAGTCACTTAGAATTAGGCACAATAGGACCCATTTACTAAAACTGCATTTGGTGCAAACTTTGCTTACAGTACAATGGCAGCAATCAGATACTTCCGTTCACTCTAACTTGTGCTAGACAGAAAATATAATTGCTAATTGTTTGCTGGTTCTAATCTGAGTACAAATGTTGCACTTTAATGCAGTGTTAATAATCAATGTGCGTTATAGGAGTCACTGGGTCAGACGTTTAATAATGCATTGTGGGTTCGGAAAGGGTAATGGTCTTTATGAGTTTGTTTATATCTCCCTACTAACTTGACCTATTTAGTCTCTCTCACTATTTCTTTGTTATGGATTCCAAACCAGGTTCCTTATTTCTGCAGTTTATCAGTACAAGGCTGATTTAATGCTGTGCTGTATAACAATACACCTTACAGCAGCTGGGCCTGACACTTGCCGTGTAATTAAGGCCATGATGGGTTTTGTTGATGGCGAATAAAAGAAAATGGCTTTGTTCTCAATTCCAGAGGCTCGATTGCCGGTTCTCACGCTCACCTGAATTCGACCCACTCTGCATCGCGCACATGATTGGTAGACTGTGAGTAATTGCCGCCCTGGCAGATGACATTTCCATGAAGCACACTTTGTGCTGCTCAAGACTAGAGGGAATTTACAGAATTTATAGCAGAGGAATCTCATCAAACATGGATTTAGGAAATGCCTGTGTGAAAAGCAGAATCTCACAACCAAATATCAGAGATTTTCTTTTGACATTTGCTTAAAATAGGCTCATTGCCCCCAGCCCTTGTTATCTCATGAGTGCAAGACAGATTTAGATACTTTTTTTTTTCAAGTAACCTATATTTTAATATGCAATTTTCACATATACAAATTGTTTTCACAGCTCTTCCAATTACAGCTGCAGAGTGAGGTAACCTGAGGATACTGCACAATTGGCTAGAATGAAAACCTGTTCTAAAAGCACAGAAATGTCTGTTCTCTGCGATGTATAAGCACATATAGAACATTGCATTATAAAACATTGCATTATAAAACAATATGAACCACTCTTAACGGGTTGGCGAGATTAAAAAAAAAAAAAAAAAAAGCATTCGCTTAATGGAAACCAGACGCAGTTTGTTTCTCACTTCGGTACAAAAATTTCTCGCAAATTCATAAATCTTAAATCGGCCTAAAAAAATGGAGCTAAATCGAAACAGGTTTGTCCATTTGTAAGCAGCTTTACATATGAACAAACGGGTTCCAGGAGGAAAATGTAATAAGTGGTGCAGAGGAGAGGGGAGAGTACTAATTTCCTGGGCCCAGGTCTGATGGAGGGCCCGGGCCTTGCCCAGTGGTGGCCCAGAGCACCCTCCCACTTGCACGCTGCTGTGTGCTGAGCTGCAGTGTGGCCAGGGAGGCACTTAAAATAAAAAAAATTCAGTAGGGTGCATGGCCATGCCTCCTGAGATTAGGCCACACCCCCTGAAAAGTACCTGGGCCCAGCCAGGCTCCCTACTGCCCTGAATGTACTAGGGTGTGAGAAGCTGGAGGTGGGGGAGTTTGTGCAAGAATGCCCATATGTTTTGAACTAGCAACCATTTACAAGTCAAAACCAATCTGGTTTTGCCTTGTAAATGATTGTCAGCAGGCCCGCCATCAAGGGGGGACGGTGGGGACTCCAGTCCCGGGCCCTGACTGAGGGGGCCCAGGTGGCAGGAATGAGGATCGCAGGGACAGGCCAGCAGTCTGCACAGTGTGCACCGGCAGGGCAGGCAGTCACGGATGCACAACGAGGAGCAGCAGTGTGTATTCTTTCCATTGAGCCGTCCATGAGCCAATCGAAGCTCATGGACCGGCAGGCAATAAGGAGCTGCCAGCTCCTGATTGGCTGCCGGTCCATGAGCTCCGATTGGCTCATGGCCGGCTCAATAGAAATAATACACACTTCTGCTCTGTGTGCCTCTGAGGCTACCTGTCCTGCCGGTGCGCTGGCCTGTCCCCGTGATCCTCATTGCTGCCACCTGGGACCTCTCTGGTAAGCTTTGGGGGAGCTATGGTACGGGGGGGGGGGGGGGGGTTGTACATATAAATGAGTGTTAAAAATTTGGTAAATCTACAGAGATGGCCATTTGAGACATCTTAATGTAAGTCATGCTTGCCTACTTTTGAATAAGCATTTCAGGCAGCCTTTGAAAGTAACACCAGAGCTAACATATACTTCTACATCTAAGAGGCGTGTCATACAAATGACTTACATCCAAATGTAAATGAGCCCCAAAGTTAGTAAGATCTACTTGTTGTAGTAAAGACACTAATATTTTTCAGGATTTGTTTGTGTATTGTGCTTTACAAGAGGTTCCATAAACTGTAAGTGGCCACGAGAAACCTTTTTTAAAATGCATGTAGCATAGGGATCATTGTGCCGTATAACCAATGCAGAGAAATGGCACTGTTGATCCCATTTGAATGTATTTATCTCTGAATTCTCTTTTTCCCCAATAATGTAACAGCTGCATAATGGGGATAAGGTGCAATCAGGGAGATTGCTGGTCTATTCAGGGAGGCAGGGAGATTGCTGCTATTTCAGTGAGTCTCCTGCAGAATGCAGGAGGGTAGGCAAATATTTGGTTCTTAGCGTTACCCGAGGAGCACCCGTAGCAGATATGGCAAAAAGTGACAGGACCATTTTTGTAGTTTATTAAATTCTACCCACTGGAGGTGCAATCCAAATTTTGATCCGATTGTTTGTTTGGACGTTCTTGTTCACACAACACAAGCCACACATCGGAAATGATGTCATTGGGGGTCATTCCGAGTTGTTCGCTCGTTGCCGGTTTTCGCAACGGAGCGATTAAGGCTAAAATGCGCATGTGCATGGTACGCAGTGCGCATGCGCTAAGTATTTTAACACAAAACGTAGATTTACTCACGTCCGAGAGAAGAATTTTCATCGTTGTAGTGATCGGAGTGTGATTGACAGGAAGTGGGTGTTTCTGGGCGGAAACTGGCCATTTTCTGGGAGTGTGCGGAAAAACGCAGGCGTGTCAGGAAAAAACGCGGGACTGTCTGGAGAAACGGGGGAGTGGCTGGGCGAACGCTGGGCGTGTGTGTGACGCCAAACCAGGAACGAAACTGACTGAACTGATCGCTATTTGTGAGTAGGTCTGGAGCTACTCAGAAACTGCTAAGAATGTTCTATTCGCAATTCTGCTAATCTTTCGTTCATTATTCTGCTAAGCTGAGATACACTCCCAGAGGGCGGCGGCTTAGCGTGTGCAATGCTGCTAAAAGCAGCTAGCGAGCGAACAACTCGGAATCACCCCTATTATGTCAACCGCCTTTTCATCCCCTTAGGGGAGGTTTATTAAAATTCTAATTACGTAGCTTTTCTATTTCCCACTTGAAGAATACCTATGTTACATTTCAGCTTCCTAACATATTGGGGAGTAAGAGAATTAGTGATGAGTGAGTGAGCAATGCATTTGCACACACACACACACACACACACACACACACACACACACACACACACACACATATATATGTATATATTAGAGATGAGCGGGTTCGGTTCCACGGGATCCGAAACCCCCCCCCCCCCCCAAACTTCACCTATTTTACACGGGTCCGAGGCAGCCTCGGATCCTCCCGCCTTGCTCGGTTAACCAGAACGCGCCCGAACATCATCATCCCGCTGTCGGATTCTCGCGAGATTCGTATTCTATATAAGGAGCCGCGCGTCGCCGCCATTTTCACTCGTGCTTTGGAGATTGAACGGAGAGGACGCGGCTGCGTTCTCTCCCTGAAAAGCTCCGTAATCTGTGCTCAGTGTGCTGCAAATATCTATGCTCAGTGTGCTGCAAATAATCTGTGCTCAGTGTGCTGAAAATATCTACGTTCTCTGCCTGAAAACGCTCCATATCTGTGCTCAGTGTGCTTCAAATATCTGATCAGTGTGCTGCATTGTGGGGACTGGGGACCACCAGTATATAATAATTATAGTAGTACAGTACAGTAGGCCATTGCTGTATCTTGCAGCTCTGTGTCACTACAAGTATCCATTCCATATCTGTGCTGCATTTTTGTGAGCAGTATATAGTATTACAGTGCAGCATTTTGGTGACCCAACAGTATATAGTTGTGTACAGTAGGCCATTGCTGTATCTTGCAGCTCTGTGTCACTGCACGTATCCATTCCATACTGTGCGGCATTTTTGTGAGCAGTATATATAGTATTACAGTGCAGCATTTTGGTGACCCAACAGTATATAGTTGTGTACAGTAGGCCATTGCTGTATCTTGCAGCTCTGTGTCACTGCACGTATCCATTCCATATCTGTGCTGCATTTTTGTGAGCAGTATATATAGTATTACAGTGCAGCATTTTGGTGACCCAACAGTATATAGTTGTGTACAGTAGGCCATTGCTGTATCTTGCAGCTCTGTGTCACTGCACATATCCATTCCATATCTGTGCAGCATTTTTGTGAGCAGTATTACAGTGCAGCATTTTGGTGACCCAACAGTATATAGTTGTGTACAGTAGGACATTGCTGTATCTTGCAGCTCTGTGTCACTGCACGTATCCATTCCATATCTATGCAGCATTTTTGTGAGCAGTATATATAGTATTACAGTGCAGCATTTTGGTGACCCAACAGTATATAGTTGTGTACAGTAGGCCATTGCTGTATCTTGTAGCTCTGTGTCACTGCACGTATCCATTCCATATCTGTGTGGCATTTTTGTGAGCAGTATATATAGTATTACAGTGCAGCATTTTGATGACCAACAGTATACATATATAGTACAGTACAGTAGGCCATTGATATTAATATATTACTGGAATATAATTCCACACATTAAAAAATGGAGAACAAAAATGTGGAGGGTAAAATAGGGAAAGATCAAGATCCACTTCCACCTCGTGCTGAAGCTGCTGCCACTAGTCATGGCCGAGACGATGAAATTCCATCAAAGTCGTCTGCCAAGGCCAATGCCCAATGTCATAGCAGAGAGCATGTAAAATCCAAAAAACAAAAGTTCAGTAAAATGACCTAAAAATCTAAATTAAAAGCATCTGAGGAGAAGCGTAAACTTTACGACACGGAGTGGCAAGGAACGGCTGAGGCCCTGGCCTATGTTCATTGCTAGTGGTTCAGCTTCACATGAGGATGGAAGCACTCATCCTCGCGCTAGAAAAATGAAAAGACTTAAGCTGGCAAAAGCACAGCAAAGAACTGTGCGTTCTTCTAAATCACAAATCCCCAAGGAGAGTCCAATTGTGTCGGTTGCGATGCCTGACCTTCCCAACACTGGACGGGAAAAGGTGGCGCCTTCCACCATTTGCACGCCCCCTGCAAGTGCTGGAAGGAGCACCCGCAGTCCAGTTCCTGATAGTCAAATTGAAGATGTCCCTGTTGAAGTACACCAGGATGAGGATATGGGTGTTGCTGGCGCTGAGGAGGAAATTGACAAGGAGGATTCTGATGGTGAGGTGGTTTGTTTAAGCCAGGCACCCAGGGAGACACCTGTTGTCCTTGGGACGAATATGGCCATTGATGTGCCTGGTCAAATTACAAAAAAAATCCCCTCTTCGGTGTGGAATTATTTTAACAGAAATGCGGACAACAGGTGTCAAGCCGTGTGTTGCCTTTGTCAAGCTGTAAAAAGTAGGGGTAAGGATGTTAACCACCTAGGAACATCCTCCCTTATACGTCACCTGGAGCGCATTCATCAGAAGTCATTGACAAGTTCAAAATCTTTGGGTGACAGCGGAAGCAGTCCACTGACAACTAAATCCCTTCCTCTTGTAACCAAGCTCCTGCAAACCAAACCACCAACTACCTCAGTGTCAATTTCCTCATTAGACAGGAAAACCAATAGTCCTGCAGGCCATGTCACTGGCAAATCTGACGAGTCCTCTCCTGCCTGGGATTCCTCCAATGCATCCTTGAGTGTAACGCCTACTGCTGCTGGCGCTGCTGTTGTTGCTGCTGGGAGTCGATCGTCATCCCAGAGGGGAAGTCGGAAGACCACTTGTACTACTTCCAGTAAGCAATTGACTGTCCAACAGTGCTTTGCGAGGAAGATGAAATATCACAGCAGTCATCCTGCTGCAAAGCGGATAACTCAGGTCTTGGCAGCTACGTTGGTGTTAAACGTGTCTCCAGTATCCACCGTTAATTCACAGGGAATTAGAGAATTGCTTGAGGTACTGTGTCCCTGGTACCAAATACCATCTAGGTTCCATTTCTCTAGGCAGGCGATACCGAGAATGTACACAGACGTCAGAAAAAGAGTCACCAGTGTCCTAAAAAATGCAGGTGTACTCAATGTCCTTTTAACCACGGACATGTGTACAAGTGGAGCAGGGCAGACTCAGGACTATATGACTGTGACAGCCCACTGGGTAGATGTATTGCCTCCCGCAGCAAGAACAGCAGCGGCGGCACCAGTAGCAGCATCTCGCAAACGCCAAATCGTTCCATGGCAGGCTACGCTTTGTATCACCGCTTTTCATAAGAGGCACACAGCTGACAACCTCTTACGGAAACTGTGGAACATCATCGCAGAATGGCTTACCCCAATTAGACTCTCCTGGGGATTTGTGACATCGGACACCGCCACCAATATTGTGCGTGCATTACATGTGGGCAAATTCCAGTACGTCCCATGTTTTGCACATACATTGAATTTGATGGTGCAGAATTTTTTTTAAAACAACAGGGGCGTGCAAGAGATGCTGTCGGTGGATTGAATTGCGGGCCAGTTTCGCCATTCAGCCACCGCGTGCCGAAGACTGGAGCACCAGCAAACACTCCTGAACCTGCCCCGCCATCAGTTGAAGCAAGAGGTGGTAACGAGGTGGAATTCAACCCTCTATATGCTTCAGAGGATGGAGGAGCAGCAAAAGGCCATTCAAGCCTATACATCTGCCCACGATATAGGCAAAGGAGGGGGAATGCACCTGACTCAAGCGCAGTGGAGAATGATTTCAACGTTGTGCAAGGTTCTGCGACCCTTTGAACTTGCCACACATGAAGTCAGTTCAGACACTGCCAGCCTGAGTCAGGTCATTCCCCTCATCAGACTTTTGCAGAAGAAGCTGGAGACATTGAAGGAGGAGCTAAAACGGAGCGATTCCGCTAGGCATGTGGGACTTGTGGATGGAGCCCTTCATTCGCTTAACCAGGATTCACGGGTGGTCAATCTGTTGAAATCAGAGCACTACATTTTGGCCACCATGCTCGATCCTAGGTTTAAAGCCTATGTTGTATCTCTCCTTCCGGCAGACACAAGTCTGCAGATGTTCAAAGACCTGCTGGTGAGACACTTGTCAAGTCAAGCGGAACGTGACCCGTCAACAGCTCCTCCTTCACATTCTCCCACAACTGGGGCTGCGAGGAAAAGGCTAAGAATTCCGAGCCCACCCGCTGGCGGTGATGCAGGGCAGTCTGGAGCGAGTGCTGACATCTGGTCCGGACTGAAGGACCTGCCAACGATTACTGATATGTTGTCTACTGTCACTGCATATGATTCTGTCACCATTGAAAGAATGGTGGAGGATTATATGAGTGACCGCATCCAAGTAGGCACGTCAGACAGTCCATACGTATACTGGCAGGAAAAAGAGGCAATTTGGAGGCCCTTGCACAAACTGGCTTTATTTTACCTAAGTTGCCCCCCCTCCAGTGTGTACTCCGAAAGAGTGTTTAGTGCAGCCGGTCACCTTGTCAGCAATCGGCGTACGAGGTTACTTCCAGAAAATGTGGGGAAGATGATGTTCATCAAAATGAATTATAATCAATTCCTCCGTGGAGACATTCACCAGCAATTGCCTCCAGAAAGTACACAGGGACCTGAGATGGTGGATTCCAGTGGGGACGAATTAATAATCTGTGAGGAGGGGGATGTTCACAGTGAAAGGGGTGAGGAATCAGACGATGAGGAGGAGGTGGACATCTTGCCTCTGTAGAGCCAGTTTGTGCAAGGAGAGATTGATTGCTTCTTTTTTGGTGGGGGCCCAAACCAACCAGTCATTTCAGCCACAGTCGTGTGGCAGACCCTGTCACTGAAATGATGGGTTCGTTCAAGTGTGTATGTCCTGTTTATACAACATAAGGGTGGGTGGGAGGGCCCAAGGACAATTCCATCTTGCACCTCTTTTTTCTTTAATTTATCTTTGCATCATGTGATGTTTGGGGCCAATTTTTTGAAGTGCCATCCTGTCTGACACTGCAGTGCCACTCCTAAATGGGCCAGGTGTTTGTGCCGGTCACTTGGGTCGCTTAGCTTAGTCATCCAGCGACCTTGGTGCAAATTTTAGGACTAAAAATAATATTGTGAGGTGTGAGGTGTTCAGAATAGACTGGAAATGAGTGGAAATTATGGTTATTGAGGTTAATAATACTATCAAAATTACCCCCAAATTCTATGATTTAAGCTGTTTTTGAGGGTTTTTAAAAAAAAACCCCACCCGAATCCGACAAAAAAATTTCAGGGAGGTTTTGCCAAAACGGGTCCGAATCCAAAACACGGCCGCGGAACCGAATCCAAAATCAAAACACAAAACCCGAAAAATGTCCGGTGCACATCTCTAGTATATATATATACATATGAAAATAGACAGACAGACAGACAGACAGACAGACAGACAGACAGACAGACAGACAGACAGATAGATAGATAGATAGATAGATAGATAGATAGATAGAGACTACTATCAAACCAAGCGTATACAGGAGAGTGTGACCATACTCAGTAGGGGGCCTTCTGCGGAAGGTGCACGCAGACGACCCACATACAGGCTACATTGATGCATGTAATATTCTTTGCAGAAAACCATCTCTTTCTATATTAGTAAATGGAAGCAAAAAATGATTCAGAATACAGAATACAGAATTACTTTAATCCATGGGGGAAAATGCATCATGCAGCAATTTCATGAAACTGACGTTTACAAATTGGCAGATTTATAAACACGGCACAACGCAAATCGTCATACCCATTTTTTTTTTGGTCTGATAACAATTTGTGGGATTTATTAAGATGCAGTTTGACAAACTGCTGGTAATCTGGGAAAAAACACCAAAAGTGGTGTCTCTGGTGGGCAAGACTGATTATGATGGGAGCACCATTTATACTTCATATTTATAGCACTAAATGTGCCAGCATGTCTACGCCCCTGGCGCTGGCTGGCAACTTTTAGAGCACTGACCTGGCCATAAGTAACTCCCATCCTTAAATGGAGGTTTTCAATACACTATATATTATCTGCAGTGCAGCCGAGTCACTAATATATTCCCAGTCATTGGCCCTGCTTATTGTGCTGAGACTGTGAGCTGTTACTCAGCAGACAAGCAGTCTCCAGTGGTGATTCGGCCACTTATGTGCAGCAGTATCACAGCCTTCTGTTACTAAATGTAGACCTACAAGGCTTTTGTAGCCCTGTATAACATAAAGTTAACAGAAGATTATAATAACATGGTCACAAATGCTGACAGGAGGATTGTGGTTGTATAAACTACTGTACCACCAGGGCTGTTACTACAGAGGAGGTAGCCTGGGACTACTCAGGTAGCCTGAGGAGGTAGCCTAGCGCATGGCACCCTGCCCCCCCCCCCTCCCCCCAGTTCAGCCCACCCCTGACATGTCCCCATTAAAAAATAAAATGGCCCCAATTGAAATACACATATTATACACCCTTAATCATGGGCATAGTGCAAGTCTGGGCAACCCGTGGCTCTCCAGCTGGTGTGAAACTATAAAAAGGACAATCAAGTTGCATGGAGATACCTACACCTGTCAACAGGAATGTTCTCAATCCACAGAAAAGTTTAAAGCAACTTTGGAGTAAAACCTACATTCAAAGACTTCAGAAGTCTACTTCTAAAAAGGATGGCAGATTCCAAAAATATATATACCCGCAATTTGTTTCCCTATTCCCAGCATACTCTCCCACTGATCAGCTGGTAAAGAATGATGCTACTTGTATTTTCTCAACAGCTGGAGAGCTGGTCGGCCAGGCCTGCTGTAGTTGGTGCAGGCATGCCATTGCTATGGGGCCCAGAGTCACAGAGGGCCCTGTAGGCAGGATATATGTAGTTGCATACCAATTTCCCAGATTTGCTTGGCTTGCTAAGCAAAAGGGTCCAACCCATTGGCCAGTCTGAATGGGTTTATATTACATTTTCAGTGAGAGTAGTGTGTAGTGGATGTTATAATGGTAAGTGGGCACTGTAATGTGGCATAATTTGACCTGCTCGTTATATATAATATACATTGGAGATCCCTATAATGTTACATAATAAGAACTGGAGCACTGTAATCTGTCACAGTATGAAGTGTAGGCACAATACTGTAGTGTGGCATAATATAAATTGCATACTTTGAAATGGAGGACACTGTAACGTAGCACAATAAGAGCTGGAGACACTATAGGGTGCCATAATATAAATAATGTGGTATAATGGGAAATGGGGGGAGGCAGTCAACTGACCGCCTGTCGGGATCCCAGCGGTCAGGATACCGACGCCAGAATACTGACACCAGCTGAAATACCGGCGGTTGGAGTCCTGACCACAGGCTGGGTACTCCTCTTGAGTGGTGGTCCACGCCACCACCCGGAGGGGAATAGAAAGCTGTGGCAAATAGAAAGCTGTGGCGACCGCAGGCCGGAAGCATGGCGAACGGACACGTTGCGTGTCCTCTGTGTCGGTCCGACCGCCGGGATCTCGTACTGATCCCGAACTGGGGACATTGTATGTCATAATACGTATTGGCAGCCCTGCAATTTGACATAATGAGAACTACTTTAGGGCACTACTGTGGTTTATAAAAAGAAAAAATAGGGCACTACCAAAGGGCATAACATTAAATAGGGCACTGCTATGATTCAGAAAATAAACTAAGTAGGCTGACCATACTATCCCTTTAAACTGGGGAACTCATAAATTACACAGGTTCTGGGGCTGATTAAAACCAGGTGACATACAGACTTGAAGTCAGCCAGCCACAGAACCTGTGTAATTCTTTAGTGTCCCAGTTTAAAGGGATATTATGGTCAGCCTACTAAAAGCATTGGGACAGGGGCCCCTTCATAATGTTGCTATTGGGCCCACAAAGTTCTCTTATCATGATTTCAATATTATTTAGTATTTTTAAATAATCCAGTAATCTGACTACCATTAAAAAAAACTCATTAAATAATTCTGTCCCCAGAAGTAATAGTCCTTGCTCTTATTACATACAGGTCTATTCTGCCTCATTGTTAGTATCTGACTGGCCAGATAGCTCATACCATCACTGTGTGCTAGTTTCCGGCAGTAAGATATGGATTGCTGGCTGTATTGGTTTTCCCAAACTGCTGCACATCACCAGTGATATTACATTTAAGTCTACACATTGGTGGATAATCCCTCAGTTTGGGGGACCAAATTTCATGGAATGTGAAGCAATTTACAAATAGACTGGAAATTGGCCCTGGATAAATGTAACTCCCTATGTACTTAAGAGCATCTATAAAAAAACAAAAACAAAACATTTCATGGAACTTACAAAAGGGTATTTTCCCTTTAAAGCTGCCATTGCACATCTGCATTTAAAGTAAGACTGCCTTGTAAAAAGTGATATACAGTATGCGACAGAGTGACCTAACAACTATCATAATTTGTAGTGCCAGGAGACTAAACATAGAAACAATAAGTTCCAGCGAATAGTAATAGGGAAATGGCATTTCCTGCTTTCTGTAGCTGCTGAGCCTGGTGGCAATTATACTGGAAACTGGATCACAAAGGGAATTATTGTTGCTTCTTGATTGTAAGCTCCTTGGAGCAGGGCCCTCTTCCCTCCTGCTCCCAAATCCCTCTTCTCTTACACTTTATTTACAGCTCTCTCCTATTCAGCGACCGTCTATATACCCGCATGTCCTTTCGCTTGTAACTGTTCAACTCTTCCAACGGCTGCCTGCCCCTAGTAGTACGCCAATTACTCCTTTGCTTCCTGACATCTCAGCTGTAGTGTGTACTGAGAACTGTGCTGCTAATTGTTACCTGTGCTCTGTTTTATTTTTTACTATCATGCTATGTTCTAGGTACCCTGTATTGTTCTAATGTTTACCGTATGTACGGCACTGCAAAACACTTGTGGCCCCTTATAAACACATTTTTATTATAATAATTGTATCAGAAATATTATATTATTAATAGATAATCTTAAAATGTCATATTTGTTTTTAACCACTGATGGTCTTAAAAACATATCTTTAAATGCATGAAAATGATTCCCAACCGTGGCATAATGCAAGATGCATCTTTCGCTCATTAATTTTAAATTGACATCTGCAAAGATCTAAGTCTTTGAATTATTGATTATGTTCAGTACAAACTTGTCATCAAGAGTGAGATGTCTACCCCATGTTTTATCTTTGGTGCCTAGTTTATCATACTCCATTGCATTAGTAGGTAGGTCCTTCTGACCCCAGGTGAGCCTTTTTCTGTTGAAGGTAATCTTCAGGTGGGATTTTGCCGGTATGCCCATTATCAGTCTTATAGGCATGGCGGAGTCTTTGTTTTTCTTTTTTTACTAATGTTGGTTTAAAGAAAATATTGGGCTGGATGTAGTGAAGTCCGAGCTTGGCGGCTGTGCGGGATGCCGGATGAACGCGGACATCTTTTTAAAAGGGCAATCAATTACAAGGCTAAACCATGCCCTGTAAATGATTGCCCCTTTAAAAAATCATCTGAGTTCGGCCAGCATCCCAGCCTATATTTGAAACTGTTGCTCCAATTGTGGGACACCCTAGTATAAACTACCTATTATACGTATACCAAAGCGTCTGCATCAGTAATAATTCTGTATTTGCTAAAACCTTTTTCAGCGCTGTGGTCCCAGACATTCAGCAAAGTGCAGAAGAGTTGTGACATATGTTGCTCACTGAACTCTAATGTTGTGGATCCAAGTGCTCTGACCCAAAACACAGACATAGGAGGAAGGTTTATTATCATCCAATTTTGTACCCCCTACTAATACGGTTTCTAACCTATAATTATTATTCTAGCTGGAATTCTGACTGTGTTCCTCTACATCTTCACTATAGTTCTATTGATTATAACAGAGGGCCTAATTCAGACCTGATCACAGCAGCAAAATTGTTCTGTAATGGGCAAAACCATGTGCAGTGCAGGGGGGGGGGGTGCAGATATAACGTGCAGAGAAATTTAGATTTGGCTTGGTTATATTGTTTCTGTGCAGGGTAAATACTGGCTGCTTTATTTTTACACTGCAATTTAGATTTCAGTATGAACACACCCCACCCAAATCTAACCCTCTCTGCACTTGTTATATCTGCCCCACCTGCAGTGCACATGGTTTTACACATTAGAGAACAATTATGCTGCTGCGATCAGGTCTGAATTAGGCCCATTATCCGGTATGCAGTTAGTTTGTCGAAAGAATGATGACATTTATGATGTTGATATGATTACAATGTCCACATCATAAATGTCATGGACAGAATGAAGATATTAGGGTTAGGTTTAAGTGGTTAGGGTTAATTTTTAGATTAGGGGCTATGGTTATCATAAATTAGGGTTAGGTAAAGACTTACATTCTGACCCCGTCAACATTTCATCATTGTTCATATGCTGAGTGTTAATATGGTCAATTTCACATGATGACCATATTGATGAATATCGAGCTAATATACTGAACCCAATTGTTCCTGTATAAGAGTCATCCTTATTTCCCCAATTGACACCCTGGTCACGGCTCTGTGTGAAAAGGTCCCTGAAAAATAACAACTCTGGGGCCAGTGACCTGGGAATCCAGCCTGGATAGCTTGCAGGTTTGGTCTCGGGAAGGATCCAGGTAACGGGGTAGTGTGAATGGGTAACCCAGGTCATCTGACCCAGGTCCCTTTCGAACCCTATGGAACGCTGGTTCACTAGCGCTTGTAGATTATATAATTTCCAGGTGTCGGTAGAGGAGAAGCCCTGGTAATATGCCAGCTCCAGCTTGCGATGTGACACTCATGAAAACTCATGTTCAGTGACCTGGGAAGGACCTGGGAATATGGTATGAAAGGGGTATTAAAGTGAAAGAAAAATTGTACTGTCGACATGCCAGCTTTCATTGATGGAATGTGGATGTCAACTTTTGACATGTTGACATTTTGGCACTTAATATTGATAAAATATACCACCTCCGCCCACCGATATTCCAGGAGTGCATTCAGGAATGCATAATAATTTTTTGTCCTTACATATATATTTATATATTGTCGTACAGAAATAGCTGGTATAATTTTGATAGCGGAATGACAAATATGATTAGAGAGCACTTCAACTACTTAATTGTAGAATGCGGAAAGTGTCAAGGATAAGTATTGGGCAATAAAAGGGTATACAAGAAGTGGGAAAAAAACACGTTCACAAGAGTTTTTTTAGGCGTAATTTGCATAGAACAAAGTATACCTATGTTTGAGGTTCTCCTCATTATACTACTTGTTATATATTTCTATCATTAATTCTTGTTAAAGATAGGCTTCTGTGCTGTCAGTGGCACTACCCACGACTTTCTCTGGGGATGTCAGGCATGTCTGGGTGATTCAGAATAACCTGCAATTACCAGCATTATTCAGAAGCACGCATGTGTTACGTGTCTACATGAAGTATGGGGAACACAGAACGCAGACTTACTTATATATATCTCACAATTTAACCTGCGCTGTACTTTAAATGTTACCTGTACTGGATTTAGGGGCACATTTCTCCATGAAAAGCTCAGGGTGTAATATAAAACTAGAAAGATCTTCCCTAGCTGTAAATACATTATTTCTCTATCGTCCTAGTGGATGCTGGGGTTCCTGAAAGGACCATGGGGAATAGCGGCTCCGCAGGAGACAGGGCACAAAAAGTAAAGCTTTAGGATCAGGTGGTGTGCACTGGCTCCTCCCCCTATGACCCTCCTCCAAGCCTCAGTTAGATTTTTGTGCCCGGCCGAGAAGGGTGCAATCTAGGTGGCTCTCCTAAAGAGTTGCTTAGAAAAGTTTAGCTTAGGTTTTTTATTTTACAGTGAGTCCTTCTGGCAACAGGATCACTGCAACGAGGGACTTAGGGGAGAAGAAGTGAACTCACCTGCGTGCAGGATGGATTGGCTTCTTTGGCTACTGGACATTAGCTCCAGAGGGACGATCACAGGTACAGCCTGGATGGTCACCGGAGCCTCGCCGCCGGCCCCCTTGCAGATGCTGAAACGAGAAGAAGGTCCAGAATCGGCGGCAGAAGACTCCTCAGTCTTCTTAAGGTAGCGCACAGCACTGCAGCTGTGCGCCATTTCCTCTCAGCACACTTCACACGGCAGTCACTGAGGGTGCAGGGCGCTGGGAGGGGGGCGCCCTGGGAGGCAAATGTAAACCTATTTTTGGCAAAAAATACCTCACATATAGCCTCCGGGGGCTATATGGAGATATTTAACCCCTGCCATAATCCGTTAAAGAGCGGGAGACGAGGCCGCCGAAAAAGGGGCGGGGCCTATCTCCTCAGCACACAGCGCCATTTTCCCTCACAGAAAGGCTGGAGGGAAGGCTCCCAGGCTCTCCCCTGCACTGCACTACAGAAACAGGGTTAAAACAGAGAGGGGGGGCACTAATTTGGCGTAAGAAATATATAAAAAAGATGCTATAAGGGAAAACACTTATATAAGGTTGTCCCTATATAATTATAGCGTTTTTGGTGTGTGCTGGCAAACTCTCCCTCTGTCTCTCCAAAGGGCTAGTGGGTCCTGTCCTCTATCAGAGCATTCCCTGTGTGTGTGCTGTGGGTCGGTACGTGTGTGTCGACATGTATGAGGACGATGTTGGTGAGGAGGCGGAGCAATTGCCTGTAATGGTGATGTCACTCTCTAGGGAGTCGACACCGGAATGGATGGCTTATTTAGGGAATTACGTGATAATGTCAACACGCTGCAAGGTCGGTTGACGACATGAGACGACCGACAAACAATTAGTACCGGTCCAGACGTCTCAAAAACACCGTCAGGGGTTTTAAAACGCCCGTTTACTTTAGTCGGTCGACACAGACACAGACACGGACACTGAATCCAGTGTCGACGGTGAATAAACAAACGTATTCCTTATTAGGGCCACACGTTAAGGGCAATGAAGGAGGTGTTACATATTTCTGATACTACAAGTACCACAAAAGAGGGTATTATGTGGGATGTGAAAAAACTACCGTAGTTTTTCCTGAATCAGATAAATTAAATGAAGTGTGTGATGATGCGTGGGTTCCCCCCGATAGAAAATTATTGGCGGTATACCTTTTCCCGCCAGATGTTAGGGCGCGTTGGGAAACACCCCTTAGGGTGGATAAGGCGCTCACACACTTATCAAAACAAGTGGCGGTACCGTCTATAGATAGGGCCGTCCTCAAGGAGCCAGCTGACAGGAGGCTGGAAAATATCATAAAAAGTATATACACACATACTGGTGTTATACTGCGACCAGCGATCGCCTCAGCCTGGATGTGCAGAGCTGGGGTGGCTTGGTCGGATTCCCTGACTAAAAATATTGATACCCTTGACAGGGACAGTATTTTATTGACTATAGAGCATTTAAAGGATGCATTTCTATATATGCGAGATGCACAGAGGATATTTGCACTCTGGCATCAAGAGTAAGTGCGATGTCCATATCTGCCAGAAGATGTTTATGGACACGACAGTGGTCAGGTGATGCAGATTCCAAACGGCACAAAGGTGTATTGCCGTATAAAGGAAGAGGAGTTATTTGGGGTCGGTCCATCGGACCTGGTGGCCAAGGCAACTGCTGGAAAATCCACCGTTTTTACCCTAAGTCACATCTCTGCAGAAAAAGACACCGTCTTTTCAGCCTCAGTCCTTTCGTCCCTATAAGAGTCATATCTGCCCAGGGATAGAGGAAAGGGAAGAAGACTGCAGCAGGCAGCCCATTCCCAGGAACAGAAGCGTTCCACCGCTTCTGACAAGCTCTCAGCATGACGCTGAGACCGTACAGGACCCCTGGATCCTACAAGTAGTATCCCAGGGGTACAGATTGGAATGTCGAGACGTTTCCCCTTCGCAGGCTCATGAAGTCTGCTTTACCAAGGTCTCCCTCCGACAAGGAGGCAGTATGGGAAACAATTCACAAGCTGTATTCCCAGCAGGTGATAATTAAATTACCCCTCCTACAACAAGAAAAGGGGTATTATTCCACACTATATTGTGGTACTGAAGCCAGAAGGCTAGGTGAGACCTATTCTAAAAAAATTTGAACACTTACAAAGGTTCAAATCAAGATGGAGTCACTCAGAGCAGTGATAACGAACCAGGAAGAAGGGGACTATATGGTGTCCCGAGACATCAGGGATGCTTACCTCCATGTCCCAAAATTGCCCTTATTACTAAGGGTACCTCAGGTTCGTGGTACAGAACTGTCACTATCAGTTTCAGACGCTGCCGTTTGGATTGTCCACGGCACCCC
The DNA here is from genome assembly GCF_028390025.1 of Pseudophryne corroboree. Classification (NCBI taxonomy): domain Eukaryota; kingdom Metazoa; phylum Chordata; class Amphibia; order Anura; family Myobatrachidae; genus Pseudophryne; species Pseudophryne corroboree. Next base: position 146,450,150 of record NC_086447.1, read on the forward strand.
GGGTCTTTACCAAGGTAATGGCCGAAATGATGATTCTTCTTCGAAGAAAAGGCGTCTTAATTATCCCTTACTTGGACGATCTCCTGATAAGGGCAAAGTCCAGGGAACAGTTGGAGGTCGGAGTAGCACTATCTCGGATACTGCTACAACAGCACGGGTGGATTCTAAATATTCCAAAATCGCAGCTGATCCCGACGACAAGTCTCCTGTGCTTAGGGATGATTCTGGACACAGTCCAGAAAAAGGTGTTTCTCTCGGAAGAGAAAGCCAGGGAGTTATCCGAGCTAGTCAGGAACCTCCTAAAATCAGTGCATCATTGCACAAGGGCCATGGTAAAAATGGTGACTTCCTACGAAGCAATTCCATTCGGCAGATTTCACGCAAGAACTTTTCAGTGGGATCTACTGGACAAATGGTCCGGATCGCATCTTCAGATGCATCAGCGGATAACCCTATATCCAAGGACAAGGGTGTCTCTCCTGTGGTGGTTACAGAGTGCTCATCTTCTAGAGGGCCGCAGATTCGGCATTCAGGATTGGATGCTGGTGACCACAGAGGCCAGCCCGAGAGGCTGGGGAGCAGTCACACAAAGAAAAAAAAATAAATAAAAATTTCCAGGGAGTGTGATCAAGTATGGAGACTTTTCTCCACATAAATATACTGGAGCTAAGGCTAAATTTATAATGCTCTAAGCTTAGCAAGACCTCTGCTTCAAGGTCAGCCGGTATTGATCCAGTGGGAAAAACATCACGGCAGTCGCCCACGTAAATAGACAGGGCGGCACAAGAAGCAGGAGGGCAATGGCAAAAACTGCAAGGACTTTTCGCTGGGCGGAAAATCATGTGATAGCACTGTCAGCAGTGTTTCATTCCGGGAATGGAAACTGGGAAGCAGACTTCCTCAGCAGGCACGACCTCCACCCGGCAGAGTGGAAACTTCATCGGGAAGTTTTCCACATGATTGTAAACCGTTGGGAAATACCAAAGGTGGACATGATGGCGTCCCGTCTGAACAAAAAACGGGACAGGTATTGCGCCAGGTTAAGAGACCCTCAGGCAATAGCTGTGGACGTTCTGGTAACACCGTGGGTGTACCAGTCGTTGTATGTGTTCCATCCTCTGCTTATCATACCTAAGGTACTGAGAATTATAAGACGTAGAGGAGTAAGAACTATACTCATGGCTCCGGATTGGCCAAGAAGGACTTGGTACCCGGAACTTCAAGAGATGCTCACAGAGGACTTATGGCCTCTGCCGCTAAGAAGGGACTTGTTTCAGCAAGTACCATGTCTGTTCCAAGACTTACCGCAGCTGCGTTTGACGGCATGGCGGTGGAACGCCGGATCCTAAGGGAAAAAGGCATTCCGGAAGAGGTCATTCCTACCCTGGTAAAGCCAGAAAGGAGGTGACCGCACAACATTATCACCACATGTGGAAAAAATATGTTGCGTGGTGCGAGACCAGAAAGGCCCCACGAAGAAATTTCAACTCGGTCGATTCCTACATTTCCTGCAAACAGGAGTGTCTATGGGCCTCAAATTGGGGTCCATTAAGGTTCAAATTTCGGCCCTGTCGATTTTCTTCCAGAAAGAATTGGCTTCAGTTCCTGAAGTCCAGAAGTTTGTCAAGGGAGTATTGCATATACAACCCCTTTTGTGCCTCCAGTGGCACTGTGGGATCTCAACGTAGTTCTGGGATTCCTCAAATCACATTGGTTTAAAACCAGTCAAATCTGTGGTTTTGAAGCATCTCACATGAAAAGTGACCATGCTCTTGGCCCTGGCCTGGACCAGGCGAGTGTCAAATTGGTGGTTTTTTTCTCAAAAAAGCCCATATCTGTTTGTCCATTTGGACAGGGCAGAGCTGCAGACTCGTCCCCAGTTCTCTCCCTAAGGTGGTGTCAGTGTTTCACCTGAACCAGTTTATTGTGGTGCCTTGCACCTACTAGGTGTCACGATCCGGGTATCTGGACGCCATTACTTACCCTTCAGATGCCTCCTAAGGCGGGCTCAGCGTTCCAGGACCAGGTTCCGCTGTTCCTGAGTTTCCACATACAGAGTGGTCTTTTCATCAGCCGCGGCCTCCGCTGTGCCCGCGTGGTTAAATGTGCATCTATCAGCCTGGCGTCTCCTGTCTCCGGTGGCCGGCGCCGCCATTACTGTTTCCCAGACCACATGGATTACAAACCAAACTTCCCTCCAAGTGTCTGCATGGGCGCAGCCATCTTGGATTCTGTCATCTGATCATTTCCACCAATCTGCTGTCTGTGTTGTTGATTTGCATAATTGCCTAGCCAACCCCTTCCTTGCTGCAGGTATAAGTAAGCTGTACCTGAGCAAGGAAGACGTCAGTGCTTTGGTTGTCAAACCTAGTTCCTGTTTGTCTCTCTTCTATGATTGTCTTCCAGGTTCCAGCTCCTGTCTCAAGACTTCCACCATAGAGACCCGCACCAGCATTCCACCTGCGGTGTAGCCTGACTCTCCAATCCATTGTGGATTCATCTGTTTCCAGCTACAACACTACCTGCTTCCAGCCTCAGCTTCCAGCAGAGTACAGCTTCCCTTAAAGGGCCGGTGTCCTTTCTACACTTTACCACTCTCCACCGGAATTATTATTTCTCCGCTCTCAAGTTCTACATTTCAGTTCACATTTCATCGCTCCCAAAGTTCATTTATTATTTAACTGGTTCCAGCCAGTATCCACTCCGTGCTAACAACAGTCTGGTTCCAGCCAGTATCCACAGCAGCTGTTTTACCTTCAGCAACCCAGCTCTTCCTGGAACACCAGCTGGTATAATCCTGGGTTATCTCCATTGCTACAGCCGGGCCTGGTAAGGACTTTCCATCTAGAAGATCATAAGAACTATCTCACACTACCAGTGCCCTGTGGCTCCTGCCATGCTGTAGTACTCAGGAACTGTATTTATTCTTTGCTGACTTTTACGTTTTCTTTTATTGCTGCTGTGATGCGGAGTTGTCATAATAAACATCATTGACTTTTATCTAAGTTGTCGTGGTCACGCCTTCGGGCAGTTATTATTCATGTTACTTACATGTCCAGGGGTCTGATACAACCTCCCAGGTTCCGGTACATCTCAGCCCCTACAACTGAGGCTGCCTCCCGTCAGCTCAGGCCCTCAGTTGTGACAGTAAGCACTGACCTAATGAATCCAGCCGGAGACCAGGATCAAGCGGCTAGGTCGATGCAAGAACTGGCAGCCCGACTAGAACATCAGGAGGCTGCACAGGGCCACATCATCCGCTGTCTCCAGGATCTCTCTACTCGGCTGGATGGGATTCAGACAACTCTCCGTGGATCAGGCGCGTCTGGTGCGTCAACCACAGTGACTCCAGCTATAACCCCACCCACCTTACCCATTTCTGCTCCACGTCTTCATCTTCCAACGCCAGCAAAATTTGACGGATCTCCAAGATTCTGCAGGGGATTTCTCAACCAGTGTGAGATTCAGTTTGAGCTACAACCTGGCAATTTTCCCAGTGACCGTACAAAAATTGCCTACATTATTTCTCTTCTCAGTGGCTCAGCCCTTGATTGGGCATCACCGTTATGGGAGAGGTCCGACACCCTGCTATCTTCTTACACTGCATTTGTGTCAACATTCAGGCGCATCTTCGACGAGCCAGGCCGGGTAACTTCAGCTTCGTCTGAGATTCTCCGTTTACGCCAGGAATCACGTACTGTAGGACAATATCTTATACAGTTCCAGATCCTGGCATCCGAACTGGCATGGAACGACGAGGCCCTGTATGCTGCATTCTGGCATGGTTTATCCGAGCGTATTAAAGATGAGTTAGCTACCAGAGACTTACCCTCCAAGTTAGATGAGCTAATCTCACTTTGTACGAAAGTTGACTTGCGTTTCAGAGAGAGAGCAACTGAGCGTGGAAGATCATCTGCTCCAAAATCTTCTACTCCTCCTCCTCGCCAACTGTCACCAACTACAGATGAACCCATGCAAATTGGCCGTTCCCGTTTAACTCCTGCTGAGCGCCGAAGACGTCTCTCCGAGTTTCTCTGTCTGTATTGTGCAGCTCCGTCTCACACCATTAATGCCTGTCCCAAACGTCCGGGAAACTCCAAATCCTAGCTCGCCAAGGAGAGGGCCGGCTAGGAGTAATGATCTCCTCTCCATCTCCTCAAGATTGTAACCTCCCAGTCTCGCTTCAAGTTGCTCAACGTTATCAGAACGTCATTGCCCTCCTGGATTCCGGAGCAGCTGGGAACTTTATTACTGAAGCCTATGTTAAACGGTGGTCCCTACCCACCGAGAGACTTCCTTCGTCCTTTTCCTTAACTGCTGTGGATGGCAGTAAAATTTTTGATACAGTTATTTCTCTAAGGACTCTACCAGTTCGTCTGAGAGTGGGAGTTCTTCATTCCGAACTTATTTCATTTTTAGTGATTCCAAGAGCCACACATCCTGTGGTCCTGGGCCTTCCATGGCTCCGTCTTCACAATCCTACAATTGATTGGACGACTACGCAAATCCTGGCATGGGGTTCCTCCTGTACTAAGACATGTTTGTTTAAAGTGTTGCCTGTCTGTTCTTCCTCCCCCAGGTCGTCTGATGTTCCACCTCCTCCATATCAAGATTTCACGGATGTGTTCAGTAAAGCTTCTGCTGATATCCTTCCTCCTCATAGAGAATGGGACTGCCCGATTGATCTCGTTCCAGGGAAGGTTCCACCTCGAGGCCGAACTTATCCGTTGTCTCTCCCCGAGACACATTCTATGGAGGAATACATTAAAGAGAACCTAGCAAAGGGGTTCATTCGACCTTCTTCTTCTCCAGCCGGCGCAGGCTTCTTTTTTGTAAAGAAGAAAGATGGTGGTCTGCGGCCGTGCATCGACTACAGAGGTTTGAACGACATTACCATCAAGAACCGCTATCCTTTACCCCTGATTACTGAGCTCTTTGACAGAGTTAGCGGAGCTACCATCTTTACAAAGCTGGACCTGAGAGGTGCATACAATCTCATCCGGATCCGTGAGGGTGACGAGTGGAAGACCGCATTTAACACCCGTGACGGACATTATGAGTACCTCGTCATGCCCTTCGGATTGAGCAATGCTCCAGCTGTCTTCCAGCATTTCGTCAATGAGATCTTCAGAGACATTCTATACCGTCATGTCGTGGTCTATCTAGATGATATCCTCATTTTTGCCAACGATTTAGAGGAACATCGTTTCTGGGTAAAGGAGGTTCTGTCCCGTCTCCGTGTCAATCATCTCTACTGCAAATTAGAGAAATGCGTCTTTGAAGTCAAGTCCATTCCGTTTCTAGGGTACATTGTGTCCGGTTCCGGACTATAGATGGATCCTGAGAAACTACAAGCAATCCAGAATTGGCCGGTACCCTTAACCCTCAAAGGGGTCCAGAGGTTCTTAGGGTTCGCCAATTATTACCGAAAGTTTATACGAGACTTTTCCACCATTGTGGCGCCTATTACTGCTTTCACCAAGAAGGGTGCTAACCCGTCCAAGTGGTCTGAAGAAGCCATGCAAGCTTTTCATCTTTTAAAACAGAGGTTCATCTCTGCACCTGTCCTGAAACAGCCTGACATCGACTCTCCTTTCATCTTAGAGGTGGATGCCTCCTCCGTTGGAGTAGGAGCGGTGTTATCTCAGAGGGCTAAAGATGGTCATTTACATCCTTGCAGTTTCTTCTCACGGAAGTTCTCCCCAGCGGAGCGCAACTATGCCATTGGCGACCAGGAGTTGCTAGCCATCAAGCTCGCTCTAGAGGAGTGGAGATATCTGTTGGAGGGAGCTTCTCATTCAATCACCATCCTTACAGACCACAAGAACCTTCTATATCTAAAAGGCGCACAATGTCTCAACCCTCGTCAGGCCAGATGGGCACTTTTCTTTTCCAGGTTCGATTTTAAACTCCAGTTCTGTCCGGGCTCTCAGAATCGCAAGGCCGATGCCCTTTCCCGCTCATGGGAGCAAGAAAATGAGTCAGAGTCTTCAGACAAGCATCCTATTATAAATCCGTTGGCATTCTCCACGGTAGGGATGGACTCTACGCCCCCATCAGGGAAAAGTTTTGTGAAGCCGACACTAAGGAAGAAGCTCATGCATTGGGCCCATGCTTCCCGTTTTGCCGGACATACAGGTATCCAAAAAACCCTGGAGTTTATCTCTAGGTCCTATTGGTGGCCAACTCTGAAAAAGGACGTTTTGGAGTTTATTGCATCTTGCCCAAAGTGTGCTCAACATAAAGTATCCCGCCAGTCGCCTGCGGGGCAACTGGTTCCACTATCTGTTCCCCGTCGACCATGGACCCATTTGTCGATGGATTTTATTACAGATTTGCCCATGTGCAACAAGTTCAATACCATCTGGGTGGTAGTTGACCGGTTCACCAAGATGGCACACTTCATTCCTCTCACCGGTCTTCCGTCAGCTTCCAAGTTGGCTCAAGTATTCATACAAGAGATCTTCCGACTCCACGGTCTTCCAGAAGAAATTATCTCAGATCGAGGAGTTCAATTCACAGCCAAATTCTGGCGAAGTTTATGTCAAGTCCTCCAAGTCAAGTTAAAGTTTTCCACGGCTTACCATCCTCAGACCAATGGTCAAACTGAGAGGGTGAATCAGGACTTGGAGGCCTTCCTCCGCATCTATGTGTCCTCCTCTCAAGATGACTGGGTTCAATTACTTCCCTGGGCCGAGTTCTGTCATAACAACCAGTATCATTCTTCATCTTCTTCAACACCATTCTTCACCAACTTTGGATTCCACCCTAAAGTCCCTGAGTTCCAACCGCTTCCAGCAACTTCTGTTCCCGCAGTGGATATCACCTTGCATCAGTTTGCCAATATCTGGAAGAGCGTACGATCAGCTCTGCTCAAGGCATCGTTCAGGTACAAGAAGTTTGCGGATAAGAAGCGTCGAGCAGTTCCTGCTCTCAAGGTGGGTGATCGGGTATGGTTATCCACGAAGAATTTGAGGTTAAGAGTTCCCAGTATGAAGTTTGCACCTCGCTACATCGGTCCTTTCAAAATTGATCAAGTCATCAATCCTGTTGCTTACAGACTCCAGTTACCTCCCTTCTTAAAAATACCCAGGACATTCCATGTTTCCCTGTTGAAACCGCTAATATTGAATCGGTTTCATTCCTCACTTCCACCAACTCCGAAAGTCCAAACTCAACGAGGCGTTGAGTATGAAGTGGCCAAGATCCTGGACTCACGTCACCGTTACGGTCAACTTCAGTATCTCATTGACTGGAAGGGCTATGGTCCTGAAGAACGCTCTTGGACCAATGCCTCTGACGTCCATGCTCCTGCCTTGGTCCGAAATTTCCACGCAAAGTTTCCTTTAAAGCCTAAGAAGTGTCCTGGGGCCACTCCTAAAGGGGGGGGTGCTGTCACGATCCGGGTATCTGGACGCCATTACTTACCCTTCAGATGCCTCCTAAGGCGGGCTCAGCGTTCCAGGACCAGGTTCCGCTGTTCCTGAGTTTCCACATACAGAGTGGTCTTTTCATCAGCCGCGGCCTCCGCTGTGCCCGCGTGGTTAAATGTGCATCTATCAGCCTGGCGTCTCCTGTCTCCGGTGGCCGGCGCCGCCATTACTGTTTCCCAGACCACATGGATTACAAACCAAACTTCCCTCCAAGTGTCTGCATGGGCGCAGCCATCTTGGATTCTGTCATCTGATCATTTCCACCAATCTGCTGTCTGTGTTGTTGATTTGCATAATTGCCTAGCCAACCCCTTCCTTGCTGCAGGTATAAGTAAGCTGTACCTGAGCAAGGAAGACGTCAGTGCTTTGGTTGTCAAACCTAGTTCCTGTTTGTCTCTCTTCTATGATTGTCTTCCAGGTTCCAGCTCCTGTCTCAAGACTTCCACCATAGAGACCCGCACCAGCATTCCACCTGCGGTGTAGCCTGACTCTCCAATCCATTGTGGATTCATCTGTTTCCAGCTACAACACTACCTGCTTCCAGCCTCAGCTTCCAGCAGAGTACAGCTTCCCTTAAAGGGCCGGTGTCCTTTCTACACTTTACCACTCTCCACCGGAATTATTATTTCTCCGCTCTCAAGTTCTACATTTCAGTTCACATTTCATCGCTCCCAAAGTTCATTTATTATTTAACTGGTTCCAGCCAGTATCCACTCCGTGCTAACAACAGTCTGGTTCCAGCCAGTATCCACAGCAGCTGTTTTACCTTCAGCAACCCAGCTCTTCCTGGAACACCAGCTGGTATAATCCTGGGTTATCTCCATTGCTACAGCCGGGCCTGGTAAGGACTTTCCATCTAGAAGATCATAAGAACTATCTCACACTACCAGTGCCCTGTGGCTCCTGCCATGCTGTAGTACTCAGGAACTGTATTTATTCTTTGCTGACTTTTACGTTTTCTTTTATTGCTGCTGTGATGCGGAGTTGTCATAATAAACATCATTGACTTTTATCTAAGTTGTCGTGGTCACGCCTTCGGGCAGTTATTATTCATGTTACTTACATGTCCAGGGGTCTGATACAACCTCCCAGGTTCCGGTACATCTCAGCCCCTACAACTGAGGCTGCCTCCCGTCAGCTCAGGCCCTCAGTTGTGACACTAGGGACTTGGAGGACTCCAAGTTGCTAGATGTTGTCAGGGCCCTGAAAATATAGGTTCCAGGACGGCTGGAGTCAGGAAAACTGACTTGCTGTTATCCTGTATGCACCCAACAATCTGGGTGCTCTTGCTTCTAAGCAGACTATTGCTAGTTGAATGTGTAATACAATTCAGCTTGCACATTCTGTGGCAGGCCTGCCACAGCCAAAATATGTAAATGCCCATTCCACAAGGAAGGTGGGCTCATCTTGGGCGGCTGCCCGAGGGGTCTCGGCTTTACAACTTTGCCGAGCGGCTATTTAGTCAGGGGCAAACACGTTTGTAAAATCCTACAAATTTGATACCCTGGCTAAGGAGGACCTGGAGTTCTCTCATTCGGTGCTGCAGAGTCATCCGCACTCTCCCGCCCGTTTGGGAGCTTTGGTATAATCCCCATGGTCCTTTCAGGAACCCCAGCATCCACTAGGACGATAGAGAAAATAAGAATTTACTTACCGATAATTCTATTTCTCGGAGTCCGTAGTGGATGCTGGGCGCCCATCCCAAGTGCGGATTATCTGCAATACTTGTACATAGTTACAAAAATCGGGTTATTATTGTTGTGAGCCATCTTTTCAGAGGCTCCGCTGTTATCATACTGTTAACTGGGTTCAGATCACAGGTTGTACAGTGTGATTGGTGTGGCTGGTAGGAGTCTTACCCGGGATTCAAAATCCTTCCTTATTGTGTACGCTCGTCCGGGCACAGTATCCTAACTGAGGCTTGGAGGAGGGTCATAGGGGGAGGAGCCTGTGCACACCACCTGATCCTAAAGCTTTACTTTTTGTGCCCTGTCTCCTGCGGAGCCGCTATTCCCCATGGTCCTTTCAGGAACCCCAGCATCCACTACGGACTCCGAGAAATAGAATTATCGGTAAGTAAATTCTTATTTTCAGAAAGTATTACAAAGCGTTTCTCTAGAATTGTGTGTATGGTGGCAAATCCCGGGATCTGGATCGGCGGGATCACGGGATTTTGACCAAAAATTGCCCAGGATTCAATCCCATATTGGGGCTTCCAATCCTGGGGATTTCGGGATTAGGAAACCCCTTCGATTTTTCAATGCTGGACAGTGCTGCGCTCCCCCTGCTCACGGCGGTGGGCGGTATTCGGCTGTCTGTGCAACGTGACCTCTGACTTCACGTTGCGCTGTGCAGACTGCCGCACACAGCCTGCCGCTTGGACCTCAGCAGTAGATGGACCCGCCCTCCCACCCGGACATATTGGTATGTTTTTATGTGGTCTGGGCAGGGCGGGAGAGTGCGGGACAGCGGCTGACATTGCAAGGGAACCAATCCTGATTCCCAGGATTGAAAAAATTGCCCAGGATTGGCCTACCTAATTGTATGTGCTTTCCAAATGCAGTTGAATCTTGGGACATTATGATTGACAAGCACCTTCATAACCCTAAAACTGACTAATAAAGAAAGTTGGCGGGTGACCTCCGAGCTCATTTGTAAAGTGAACAACATGTTACGTCAAATTTCAAGATTCATACATGTTCCTGTGTTTTGTAGATGGCCAGTTGAAGTTAGGTATTATGATCAAAATTTAATCTTCAGATGTTGACCCTAAACAACAAAGGTGATATTAGCTGTCTTAAAGCATTGTAGGCCCTGGGCAAAGCAGTGCCCTAGGGCACCTAACCACCCATTCACGGGAATACATTTAAAAAAAAATCATAACTTACTCCTCCAGTGGTCCAGGGCCGTCTCACAACATGCTTCCATACAGTGAATAGCTGTCGGTACTCTGATTGGTGGATAGCTCCACCCACCCAGCAATCAGAATGCTGACAGTTATTCACTGTACAGGTAGAGAATGGTGACTGGACACTCTATATGTGTTTGTTTGTGACCCCTTCCTTTTTCTACATACTTACCTACTTCCTGGCTGCTCTCTTCGGGAGAGAGCAGCCAGGTTGGCTCAGCAGGGGATGGGGCAGGGCAATAACGAGCAGAGGGGACCGGGTGGAGGAATGGGGCGGGACAGATGCGGAATGAGGCACGGTTACCGCATCACGTCATTTAAGCCACGCCCCCGCTCTGTAATGCCGATATTACCGGCATTATACTGCAGGGGGCGTGGCTATGATGACACAATTCAACAAGAATCATGTCATTGACTTCCCGGACCGCCCACTTTACTTACTAAGTGGGCGGCTGGGCAGGGGGGACCAGAAGAATCTGGAGACTTGCCTGCTCTTCCGGGGGGCCAGGAGGGTCACCCGATTTTCTAGAGCCTCCCTGCCATTTCGGGGAAGGAGGCAAGTATGTTTTTGTAGCACCTGATATAATTATCTCCAGGAATGATTGAGTAGCTACCACTGTTTGTCCACTCTCTATGTGTGCAATTCACAATCAGAGCAGCCGGGCAGCATTCTCTATCTGCCTCCCAGGAAGCTCCGAAAGCACCTAGAATTGTGAGACCCTAGGCGGCTGCCCAGTATGCCTATACATTGAAATGGCCTTGGATATTAGCTGTGAGTCGCGAACAAAAATAACAAAGGATTTCCCTCCAGTGGCGGCTTCAGAGGAGGGGCTGCAGGTCAGTTCAAATTTCAAATAAGGGAGCCACACCAACTGTCATCAACTGCCATTTCAAACTGACCCATTGGCAGTTGGTTTGGCTCCCCTATTTAAATTTTGAACTAATCTGAAGTCCCACCTCTGGAGCCGCCCATTTCCCTCCCATAATTACCTGCAATGTGCGCAGGTTCCGATGACACATCACACATACAGTAATTGAATCATTCTAAAATCTCCAAAATATATTTTAGAAATGTCAGCAAATGGAACACATGGAATACATGTATCTTATGAGCTTGATGCCAAGTTGAACACAAATCATCCATATACGCTCCAGATTTGCGTGCATGGAAATATGTGTCGATTTCCAACCGTATGCAGGGTAGTACGCATCTTGCGAAGTGCCAACCACTTATTTGTATGCTTGGATTGCTACTCGTCATTAGCAGTATACACTGCACAGCATATACTGTACGTGGTGCAATGACATACCTGGAAACATGCACTATTTTACGGCTATGTCAACCTCTGCACAGCCGCAATGTCACTGACACGGGATGTATTTAAAAATTCCATAATAACATATCAATGTTATGGACGTTGCTAAAAGGTCAATAGGCAACAAGTTGATGTGATCAGAATGTCAGCAGGTGAAATTATGACATTGTCAGAATGTCGACAATAGGGTTTGGCTGAGGGTGGAAGGCTTAGGGATAGGCTGCATGGGAGGAGTTAGGGTTAGGCATTATAGAGGGAGGGTTAGACCAGGAAGGCACAGTTGGAGCTGCTGCAGCCACCAGGAAAAGGTCATACCCCTTTCACACTTAAGCCCCGACTCTTACATGTATCCGACTCGGGATTCTTATCATGGGTTGGAGGCGGAGCTTCAGATAAACTTTCCCCTTTTGCACCATCTCCAGTACCTAGGTCATCACCACTCACTCACACAGGACACTTGGAGATGACGTCATCTCCATTGCTCCTGAGCCAGCTAATAGTCATCCTTTTAGGCATGACACGGGTCATCAATGACCTGGGTCTGCCTTTCACATAAAAGCTGCCCCATGTAGAACCTGGAAATAACCCTGGTTGTGACCTGGGTCGCACACCTGGAATGCAAGACCCTGGTTGACCCTTTCACACTGAACCTGGAGCCGGCTTCTCCACTTGGTGTAAAAAGTGTGTAAGTCACCACTGGCCCACCTGGGCGAGATGTCAACATTCTAACATGTTGACATTTCATCGCTGTCTACATTTCGACATGGTGAATGTTGCCATTATGACTGTCAACATTTCATACCCAACCCATTGACACGCCCTCACTGATCTTTGCCTATGTACGCACGCCCTGTCACAGCCCATTTACTCAGTCACTTGTGAAGATGCAAATGAAACGCGTCTGACTCTACATAATCTGTACTTGCATCTTCGCCTTGCGGGGAAAACACACAAAGTACTCTCTGTGCAATTCTGTATGAGTCCCTATATGTATAAACAATATTTCTTACCTTTAAAATGTCCTTTATATCACTTTTGTGCCTATTAATAATAAAAGATTTGTGGGTAGATATGGCAAATAACTAAGGTTTGGTCTGGTATCACATCTTGCTCAGAATAATAGGAGACCGTCTTTTCTCTACCGATTTGACTCTGCATCGTACTAAGAGTGCTGTGTAGAGATAAGATTGTTTTGTAATAATCTGAACACAGCTTGTGTCTGTCTTATAAACTGATAGCCACCTGTATTTTGCAGAACTTCTAGAGAACAAATAAGACATAATTACATTTTAAAAGCCTTTATGGTTTATGTTATTTATTCCCCACATTTCCCATGTAAGTCTTACTAATCATCTCTAATGCCACTTGTAGCTTGATCGCCTTTCCTGTGAGCCACGTAAAGAACACATAATCGCATCCTACTGCTGTATGCTCTCCCAAGCCTGTGACATAGATAGATAGGGCTCCGGTGCATCTAATATATTCAGCTGGTGAGCCCAGGGATTACCTGGAGATTAGTTGGGCAAAAGAATGCTTCAATAATATCCATATTAATGTCATTCACATAAATAACCTTTGGCTTGAAAGGATACACTGTTATTCAAAAGTCCTTGTCCAGGGATGACACAAGATGGATCACTTCATAGCAGCTAGAAGTCATAATCATTGGTTACCATTTATTGTACAATGTAGCAAATGCAGCTGTCTTTTATGTTGACAATTAGCGTATCAGTTTAGCATCCCCGGCGCAGTTTCAAATAACTGCGGAACATGGCCCAACACACCGTTATAGAAGTCAGAATGACATTATTAAGGATCGAAGGATGTATTCACTGGAGATAATAGTAAATGCATTTTTTTCCACCCAAACAAAATTGGCAGCAAATGACTATGGCCACCTTTGGAGGACTTTTACAGACTATGGCCAAATTCAGTTTTAAAATCAATATGTATGTAAGCATTCTTGAAGCCTGTTATTCTCTGTTCCATTTTAATGGGATGCGGTCAATTTATCTACAATCAAAATCCCGGCAGTCAAAATACCAACAAACATTGACCGATGGTCAAAATCCCGACAAGGTCAAAATCCTGACATGGTCAAAAAACGACATTTAAAATACTGACAAGGTCAAAATCCCGACATGGTCAAAAAACCGACATTTAAAATACTGACAAGGTCAAACTCCCGACATGGTCAAAAAACCCGACATTTAAAATACTGACAAGGTCAAAATCCCGACATGGTCAAAAAACCAACATTTAAAATACTGATAAGGTCAAAATCCCGACATGGTCAAAAAAATGACATTTAAAATACTGACAAGGTCAAAATCCCGACATTTAAAATGTCGACAGGTCAAAAAGTCGACATGAGTTTTTCATGATTTTTTCATTGAAACCGACTTGTTTATACTTTACCATCCAAGTGGACCTGGATGGAGAATATAATAGTGTGCCGAGTGCAGCCAGATGGCGTAAGTATAGGAAATGCGATCTGGGTTACTGGAAAAAAAATGAATTAAAGGGGTTGGAGCAGTTTCTCATGAAAACTGCTCTAAAAACCCTTTAAAACATTCAGGTGATACTAAAATAATATGAAAAGGGTGAGAAAACACAATTTTTCACATTATTTTAGTAAACTAATGGATAAATAATATGCCCGATAGTGACAAATGATTCTCATGAAGAAAGTACAGCATGTTCTAGTTTTCCCCTGATCCTGTTCCGTCATCTGCTACGGTAAGGTATCCTGACCACCGTGATCCAGAGAGCTGGCACATTAAATGCATCACCTATCAGTATGGTACAATACCTGCTTGTGGAATCTAAATATATATATAGGCTTGTTCATTCTTCTGGGGGGCAAATACTAAATAAAGTCTTCAGTACATCAGTTTCAGGGAAATTAGCTTCCACCTTACAGTGTGTCTCTATTACTGTCTAACTTGTATAAATGACAACCATTGTTCTGGAGACCAAAAATGCACTGCAACCTATTGTACAGTATGTAAATGACTCAGCTATTATTGTTTAGATTAGAGGCAAATTGTTGCTACGATTGATGAACATTTGGAAAAAATTCTCAGTGAAGTGTTATATGAGATTATCAGCCTGGCACTGATTAGTACCTGAAAACATGGTAGTTCTCTGTCACACAATTTTTTGCTGAGATAAATCTAAATTGGGTATTATTTGTGTGGCATTCTTGTGTTTGTGTGGAGATTCTTTGGATGCTCCAGTTTTGACTCAAAAATGTACAGGTAGCTTAACTGTCTGCAAATTGGCACTCGTTCATGTTGACCTGTGGTAGGGAAGTTAGATTGTAAGCTCCCGTGGGTCATGGACTGATGTGAATGAATAAACATTGTCTTACTGTTCAGCACTACCAAATATATTGGCACTATACACTGCCGTACTGGGGCATGAAAGGCCCACCAGGGGAGTGCAGTGGTATGGGCCCATGCTTAAGTGGTGTGACCGGTCTCCACAGAAAGCGTGGCCAGCCTACAGAGCCGTGGCCAACTATGAGAGATGACATAGCCTGTGACAACATGGATACTACAGCACATGGTCCGCGGCCCTTTAAAAAGATATATGCTGTACAGCAGTAAATACTGACCCTATATATACCAAATTAATGCACTTTACATGGGGGCCATGGTACCAATCAGTGTATAAAACACAATGAGAATTGCATTAAGTATGGTAAAGGTCAAATACTGTACATGGCATTGTTTAAAAAAAAAAAAGACGTAAATTATTACCACTATTAGGGGTCTATTTACTAAGTCTTGGATGGAAATAAAGTCAACGGAGATAAAGTAAAGTACCAGCCAATCAGCTCCTAACTGTCATTTTTCAACCCCAACCTGTGACATGTCAGTTAGGAGCGGATTGGTTGGTACTTTATTTCCATCCAAGACTTACTAAATAGACCCCTAAGTTACTTTTTTTTCGCAACTACTGTTCATTCTTAGTTTACAATATGCTATAAAATGTTATTACATGCAAGAAGACATTGAATCTGTAACCCAACAACTAATTTTGATTGGTAGGCAGTTGAATCTTAGCGTAATTGCTATGGAAACAAACCAAGCACCCATGTTCATCCACGTTCCTGCTCTACCAGCAACTGACCTCCTAGTAGAGTAAGTGTATAATTCCAGTGAACAATCTGGAACTGACATTAGAAGAGAGGGTGGGGCCTATAGGCAGTGGGGACCACTGGGAATTTTCCCTGTACCCCAGTGGGCCAGTCTGACCCTGCCACTATATACAGTACAATACTAATAACCAGGACACCTCATAAGCAAATACATTGTCCACATTCCAAAGAAACTGTTATAGTGACTAAGGGATATATTCAATTCCTGTCGAAATTCCTGAAGGTCGAAAAAACTGCACTTTTTGCAGTTTTTAGGGTGAATTTCGATAATCCCTATTCAATGTAAGTGCCGTTTTTTGCTTGTCAGAAATTCCGACACTGTCGAAAAACAGGTGGATTGGCAAAAATGCCGCCGATCCACCTGTTTTGGAGAATTTGCGGGCGTTTTGACCCTTTTTTGTCCTGTTTTGCTCACACCAATTCGACTTTAAAAAAAGTCGGATTGGCATGGGCGAAAACAGAACAAAAGTCGTTGAAAACGCTCGCAAATTGAATAATGAACTGTCGGATCCTCTCCGTCGGAGAAGGTCCAACAGGAATTGAATATCCCTTATTGTTCTAAATTGCATACAAGGGGTATTCTGAGTTGATCGCACGTAGCAACTTTTTGCTGCTGGTGCGATCAACCTGACGCCGCCTATGGGGGAGTGTATTTTAGCATAGCTGGGCTGTGATCGCTTGTGCAGCCCTTCTATGCTAAAAAAGTTTCAAGTAAAACAAGACCAGGGCTGCAGTTACTCACCCAGTGCGACAGACCCAGTGATGAAGGTCCCGGTCCTGACGTGAGACATCCGCCCCCACCAAATGCCTCGACACGCCTGCGTTGGACTCACCACGCCTGGAAAACATATCCGCCCCGGAACCCCTCCTGCCTGTCAGTCTTCTTGCAATCGCCGCTGCGATCACATTTATCGCTGGCGGCATTGTTGGCCGGCAACGACACACATGTGCAATGCGTCCGCCGCGCATGCACATTTCTTACCTGTTTGCATCGCAGCGAAGAACCGTTTCGTGTGAACGGGTCGGAATGACCCCCAGTGTCGGTACAGCATGTTGTGCAATGTGTAAGGCTTTTATCACTTCAAGGCAGGGCAAAAACACATCTCTGGCTTCCTGATATACACAGCAATTATTATATCTTGCGTTCTCCTTAAAGGAACCCTTAAGATTCTACTACTCCATTAATATGTCATATGCTATTGCTTTGGATGCATTTTATTCACATCCTTAAATTTTAAGATCCCCACGAGAAGGAATCATTGAAGCAGCTAATCAATCCACCTTCATGCATCTCAATATTCAGTTATTCAGGCATAAAATTGTCTGCAAATGATCCTTTCTTCTGTTTATGTCAGTGAAAGCATTAATTTCAAAGTATTGTTGATGCTTTTACTCTTAGGAAGAAAATATTGTTTAACACAAATCAACCATTAAGATGGCAATGGAGTTATGTGTAAAACAACCTTATAATCAACAAGTACTAAGCAGCCCTAAGGAGGTGATATATATATATATATATATATATATATATATATATATATACGTTCCATAGCAGCACATCAGCTCATAGGATAGTTTCAGCATATCATACTGTACATACGATTCGGTATGTTTTTATTTCCAATGTGGGCACCATTCTACAATCCAATTCCCCTTTCCTGCGGATAATTGTGCCAGAGTCTTTGCTCTCTTGTGCACATGCGCCATCTTCCCTAATATCACTGGGAAAATGGTGGCATGGAGGAGGAGAGAACCGCTTGCTGGCACAAGGAAAGATGCAAAGGGGCTGTTGGAGCCTGTTGCTCAGAGGAGGGGGCCCGCTGCGCACAGGGCCCCCCAGGCATTAATATGCTCCTGGTTGGAGGCTGTGCAGTCACACAGATGTGTCCATCTCTGAATACCAGCAGATGTTCACATGGGGCTTAAGGCCCATACACACTGGGCGATTTTGAGCTGAAAGTAGGTCACTTGTGGTGTTTTGAGCTACTTTCAGCTCAAAACTGCCCAGTGTGTATGCCCCAGCGATGAGCGCTGATGCGCGCTCCCGCTTCATCGCCGGTGGCCGCCGTTCATCTGCTGGTATTACCAGTAGATGAACGGCGGGGTGAACTGCTTTCCATAGTGTCCTGCTATGGAAAGCCGTTCACCCCCGCTGACATCGCTGGCCAGGGAGGAAAATATCTCAGTGTGTATGCACTGAGCGATTGTCAGCCCAGTGCTGTCAGCCATCATCGTTGTGCATACACGCTAGGCAAAAACGCTGGGCAAAAACACCCAGTGTGTATGCACCTTTACTGTCACAGGAATCGAATGGAATTCAGGCCACATTATATACGACTCAGCATAATCAGGCCAAATACTGTATGTAACTGCATGACGGTGCTTGTGCATTATCCATACTTCCTTACTGAAATTGCCTAGTAATACTTTGAGACTGTCCCATGTACAGTAAATGTTAAGTGAAGTTTAATATTGGTTAAATCCAAAACTGTAGATGCTAGTTTCCTTTGTACTCAGTCTCATTATCTTCTAGAAGCTTTTCCATATTAATGGGATTTCTAGCAATAATATCATGTATATAAGGAACCATTCTTTCCATGTGATCACTACCTCTGATTTCTGACCACACTGTAAGCACATCTCAGTGGCGCACCCAGGGGGGGTTTCCGAGTACCCAGAAACCCCCCTCCACTAAAAAAAAAAAAACAATTTTTTTTTTTTTTTAGCTGCATGAGTATTATTAATGACTGTCTAGCTTCCTCTGCAGCCTGCTGTCTTCCTGGTGGCACTTGCAAGTGCAATAAAAGTTTACTTTATTTTAATTATAGTACATATATATCCATGTGCCTACATATATACACATGTATATACATACATACATACAAACACACACACACACACACACACACACACACACATATGATATATATATATACATGTGTATATATATATGTGTACTGTATGTGTGTGTATATATATATATATATATATATATATGTATGTATGCATGTTTAATATGCTATGTATATGTGTATATGGGTTCACTACGATCTCCCAGCGGCCGGCCTCCCGGCGACCAGCATACCGGCGCCGGGAGGCCGGCCGCCGGCTTACCAACAGTGTGGCGAGCGCAAATGAGCCCCTTGCGGGCTCGCTACGCGCGCCACACTATTCTATTCTCCCTCCAGGGGGGTCGTGGACCCCCACGAGGTAGAATAAGTGTCGGTATGCCGGCGGTCAGGCTCCCAGCGCCGGTATGCTGGTCACCGGGAGCCCGACCGCCGGCATACTGAAGACCACCCGTGTATATGTATGTGTGTGTGTGTGTAGATATATGTATATATATATATATATATATATATATACACACACACACACACACACACACACACACAGACACACTAGTTTTATGGACCCAGCATATACTGGGTCACCTCAGTCCCCACCCCCGTGATTGGCTCCGCCCAGTTCTGGAAACCCCCCCATGCAAATCCTGCGTTTGCCACTGCCATCTTACGCACTGCAACAACGAACATGATGCTTGAGCTGAAAGGTGCATCACACATGGATTGTGTTTTGGGATGAAATGTACTATCTAGAAATGTCCCTCTTCTGTTACTGTGCACATGCCAGGCTTTGTTTATGGCATTACTCATTTATGAATTGCCCATAGCACTTGCAAATTTTTATCTTACCCAACCAGCCATTCCGTGTGAAAGTGACATACGGTGGTTTACATCAGTCAATCATAATTTCATTCGTCACCCAAGCAATACTCTTCTTTTGTAGGCATCTATGAATGCTGTTGTCTCCACTGCACAAAGCTATTTAAAAAGCCAAAGTACATGAAATGCAATATAAATAATACAAATATGTAGTAGGCACAAGAGCTGCTGTATCCGGTAATTCATACTGACAGAGGCTTCCAACTTAAATGTATAATGAAAGTATTCCTGTGTTAGTGGTTTCTGTAGTGATTGAAGGCAGGTCCTATGATATCCCTACCGGTCATCGGCCCCTTTTGTTGAACTAACTGATACTGTACAGATGTGTCCTTATACACCGAGCGCCTATAGCCTATACACCATAGGGCTTGAGATTCCCGTTATGACTGCTGCGCTCTCTGAGCAGGGCCGGTTCTAATTCTTTTGGCGCCCCGGGCAGAGAATAGGGGCGTGGCTTCATACAGGGGGCATGGTCAGTTACGCCCCCTGTAGAGTTGTGCCCCCATTTGTGCCCCCTGTAGCGTAGCACCGCTTGCACACACACACAAAAAAAATAATAATACTTGCAATCCCCGCTCCTGACCGCTGCAGACCTCCGCCAGCATCCGCTCCTCTCCTCGGATCTATGGGAGAGACGTCAAATATGACCCCTAGCGTCTGTCAGTCCCACATTGCTGTGCGGTGCGCAATGACGTCAGCGTGCACCGCACAGCAAAGGTCCTCTCCACGAAGGGAAACAAGACGCGTAGCATCTAGTTCCCTTCACAGCGGGGGACCAGCGGGGGACTCAGCGGGGGGCACAGTAGCGGATCTTGCCATGGTGCGGTGCCCTCCGGATGGGTCCGGCGCCCTCCGGAAGGCAGCGCCCCGGGCAAAAGTCCTGCTTGCCCGTGGCAAGATCCGCTACTGTCTCTGAGGTGTAGCGTACTTCTCTTATTTGCATCTTAGATGCAGCAATATCCATCAAAAGTGTTCTACAGACGCAGGGCTGTAACTTTAACTGCACAGGAATTAATTTTAAAGACATACAAAGTTGCAAATGAAGCACAACGGAACTTGGCGTGTGAAAAAGCCACAGCCAGTGCATTGCAACACTTCCTATACATTCAGACTCATCCGCACATATATATACAAGTGTCGCACATCAAATTGATTAGTGCAGTCTAGCAAAGTAGTTTTCTCGATCCCAGTTGTTTTATTTGTTGAATAAGAAGCACATTTTGAACAAGAAAGACGCTCGACGTGGCCATGTCTCCCAGCACCTGGTGCACCGATAGGGTCTATTTGCCGTGACTAGTGCCACATCGTATGAGGAAACATCTGTGGTTCTTGATGTAATATCTGCATAGCTGCGACAGTAGTCTTCAGATTTAAAATACTTGTGTTCTATAAGTAAATGACTACATGGTTAAATACACCATCCAATGACGTTAATTTACCGTATGATGCGAAACATACCTTGCTGCAAATTTTACTTAATATATTGATTTCTGTTTCCCGTCTCTGTCTGTGCTTTATAGTATTTAAAAATGTATATAATGACCCAAAAGTGATTTTTTTTTGTTTCTTTTTGAAAATTTAGCAAGAGGAAAATGCAACAAACAAATAAAGTGAGAACCCTCCCACCACCCACTAAAGCCATGGAATACAACTAACAATGGGCCTAATTCAGACCTGATCGCTGGGCTGCATTTTTGCACAGTGGGCAATCAGGTCTAAACTGCGCATGCGTATGCACCACAATGCGCAGGAGCATCGTACGGGTACAAAGCGGATCGCAAGGAGATTGACAGGAAGAGGGTGTTTGTGGGTTGCAACTGACCGTTTTCTGGGAGTGATTGGAAAAACGCAGGCGTGTCCGAGCGTTTGCAGGGCGGATGTCTGACGTCAAATCCGGCCCTGAACAGGCTGAAGTGATCGCAGCGGCTGAGTAAGTCCTGGGCTGCGCGGAGAGAGACTGCACAAAATCTGTTTGTACAGCTCTGCTACACATGTGTTCGCACACTTGCACAGCTAAAATACACTCCCCCTGTAGGCGCCGACTATCTGATCGCAGCAGTGCAAAAATCACCTGCTAGCGATCAGGTCTGAATTACCTTCATAGTCCTTTGGTTATTACAGTATGTGTAATCACCCTATGTTAAAGTCTGTCTACTGTATTTTGCCTGAAGTAACTGATTTGATGGGGGGGGGGTTTAAATCCAAGTTTGTTGATTTTATAATGTAAGAAAAAAATACTTAGCATACGTAATGTGACTTTTTAAAGCAACAGTCCCAAGAAATAAAGAAAATGCTGGTATTTAATATTTTCCATACTTTCTTCAGCCTGATACTAATTATATATAGAGATCTATGTACTAAGCCTTAGAGAGAGAGAAGGTGGACGGACATAAAGTACCAGCCAATCAGCTCCTACTGTAACTGCCATGGTACAGGCTGTGTCTGAAAAATGTCAGGAGTTGGTTGGTTAGTACTTTATCTCCGGCCACTTTACCTTTCTCTATAGCTTAGTACATACTGTAGATCCCGTAATTCTGCAAATTGTCATGGACTTCCATGGCAACCACAGTCATATGGCACATTATGTAGTGAGCAAAGAGGCTCTGGCACCTACCCCTGAGCTCTGTCTGCTCTGTGGACTATTGAATCTCCCCATTGTGCTGTCCCTCAGCCATACTTTATACACATCAAATAATGTTGAAAAGGATATAATGATTTGTACGAGGTCAGCTGAGACAAACAACAAAATCAGACAAAATAACCCTACAGTATTTGGGATTGCCACTTTAACTTGATTTATAGTTTAAGATGTGATGGTGTGGATGCACTATGTTTAAGGATTTGTATTTACAATATATAACGAATCCTTTTACATACATAAACTGCAGTATGTCATATTTTCTATGCTATCAATAAGAATTAAGGACCTAAGCGGTAAAAGACATGTTCTGAACCTTAGTTCCTGGAAGAAATAACTGCGCTCTTGCACTATAAAATTCAGAGTTTCTTTGCTTAAATACTAAGTAACTGAAAGCTTGCTGAAAAATCCTTTATATTTAACGGAATCCCAAACCAAATGCTGGATTTCATGCATCCGTACTAGATTCTAGTAAAATTGGCTTTGGAAAACTATCGGGCTTTTATCTACTGTAACAAAACTACAAAGTGAAATCTATATAGGACAACTAAATTACTGTAACAAGCAATGATGGCTGGAACAGTCCGAGTGCCGTGCAAAGGTTCGAGACATCAAACTGTAGTTCAAACTGTGGTTAGCCGGCCTTGCTTCAGCTCAGCAAACTGCAGTGAGAAACTTCAGTCAAGTGTCAAAGCTTCAAAGGCTGCACACAGCCAATATACAGTGTGTGTGTGTGTATATATATATATATACTATATATATATATATATATATATACACACACACACACACACACACACACACACACACACAGTTTTTATTGCATGATCCTCTCATTAAATATGACATAATCAGGAACTTGGTTCCTAAACTGGGATGCGTTTAATTCGACGGCTGTCAGGATACCGACGCCAGAATCCCGCCAGCCGGCAATGCCGCCTGCCAGAATCCCGGCACATTGGGACTATTCCCACATGTGGGTGCCCACGACACCCATAGAGAGGGAAGAGATCCTGTGGCGATCGCAGTGAGCCACTGAGCCCACAGCATGACAAGCACGGCATTCTGGCAGGCGGGATGCCGCTGTCGAGATATTGACAGCTGGCATCCCTTCCGCTGGTATATCATACTTAATCCCCTGAACCTGTCCTGGGCCAAAATGTATTTTCCATAAGATAAGTTTTATTGTAAAGTTCATTTTGAGTGTCTTCTTTTCTAAAAAAATCTATTTATCAACTATCTATCTATCTATCTATCTATCTATCTATCTATCTATCTATCTATCTATCTATCTATCTATCTATCATCTATCTTTTTGTTTTTTACTTTTTGGTGGCGAACGCCTTTACATTTGTGTGTCTTACAAACTAGTCCCAGAGTGCAGTATGGAAAACTGATATTCCTAAATATGTACAACATTCAGAGTTAAAATCTGTGTTTCCATAGAAATGCAATGTATGTTTATCTATACTCCAAGACTTGGAACTTGATTCCAAAAGCAGCCCACTCATTTATATGCATATGGCAGTTTTATGGACGCAATTAATCTCCTGAAGTGTAATTTACTCAGTCTCAGGTCTGCTCAGAATGTAAGCATTGGCTAGCATGTCGTGAAGGACACACAAAGACACAATCCAAACTCCTCCTCAAAACTTTATTTATATCACATTCATCAACATGACTCATTATGTAACCCATTAATTACTGGTCAGAGTTTCAACAGGATATGAAATTTGACACTCCGTAAATACATTTTTGAAACTGATTGTTATTTTTATTAATTATGAAAACTGTTATAAATATTATTATCTATTTGCTGGACATAACAGACCAATTGCAATTGGTATACTTGTTATTCTCATCAGTCTCATCACCATTGGAGCTTACAGTCTAAATTCTCTACCCTACTAGTAAAATGCCCTACACACGTCCAGAGATGTGTGCTGAGCGATCTACCAGTGACCGCTCACCACACATCTTTCACCCCGCTCAGCACAGCGCGATGTGTGCTGAGCGAGGGGGGGGGGATCTCTCCGTGTGTACCCCCCTTAAGAGAAAAAAAACTGAATATCTGGAAGAAACCCTCACAAGCAAGGAGAGAACATATAAACGTCACACAGATTAGGCCCTGGTGGAGAATCATACTTATGAGCCCCTGCTGTGAGGCAGCAATGCTAACTACTATGTAACCCTTTTTCCCCAGTCACACATTTAAAATATGTTAAAATTTATTTTTAAAAAATCAGTCATAAAAAAAGCTATCATACTACAGTACTTTATAGAGGCCCTGATGCAGAGCTGGATGAAAATTGGGCATATGTTGGTCTTGAACAACATGCTTAGAACAAAACGCGTACCTTTGCCCATATGCAGATGCTGCATGCAGTGCACTTGCCCCCTATTTCATGGCTGCAACTAGGGGGGGCCCCTAAGGGGGCATGCGCCCCGGGTGCAGAATCTGAGAGGGCGCAGAGATGAGTACTCTGTCTCCCCTCCTTCCTCTCAGCCCTAAGGAGCTACCTTCTGCTGGATCCAAGAACCCTCGCTGCAGGTACCTGCTCCCCAGCACCACCATTTAAACTCCCCCCTATCTGGCATTTAGAATGCTAATGAATGGGGAAAGGGCAGAGACCATGGACTCTCCAGCTGCCCTTTCATTTCCAAAGCGCTGGTCTATGGCCGCTCACACACTCCTGTGCCTGTGTAAGCGATTTCTGCCTCCAAGCCTGTTCCCCAGTACCTTCCCTTCCCACACGCAGCTCCACCAGAGGAGTACAGGGCCCTAAGGGGCTACCTACTTCCGGGTCTCAGAACGCTCGCTGCAGGTCCCCGCTCCCCAGTACCACCAATGTGGACTCATGTGAACCCCCCCTCTGTGTGTGTGTGATACAGTGATTGCACGGCTTATATCAGGTATATAACACTAGCCAGTCTTAGAGGCTCATCTCTGCAACCAGGATAACCCACATTGTGATTCCCGCCTCCCCAGAAAGTTGGTACTCCTCCTCTTTAACTGGTCCTAGGTCCTGACTGGCATACTGGGCTTTGTAGTCCTGCAACAGTTGGCAAGTCCCCCACAGTACTATGGGGGTAATTCTGAGTTGATCGCAGCAGCAAGTTTGTTAGCAATTGGGCAAAACCATGTGCACTGCAGGGGGGGCAGATATAACATGTGCAGAGAGAGTTAGATTTGGGTGGGTTATTTTGTTTCTGTGCAGGGTAAATACTGGCTGCTTGTTTTTACACTGCAATTTAGATTTCAGTTTGCACACACCCCACCCAAATCTAACTCTCTCTGCACATGTTATATCTGCCCCTCCTGCAGAGCACATGGTATTGCCCAACTGCTAAAAACTTTCCTGCTGCGATCAACTTGGAATTACCCCCTATGTCTGAGGTGCATGTTAGTTTTCTTGTGTTCCTGTTCCTTCTCCTATGCAATATGTGCTGGATGCACCCTGATGGTGCTGGATGTCACTTTGCCAAGTGTTTATTACTGTGTTTTTGATGTGGTTCCAAAGTGTGTGTGTGTGTGCATGGAGGGCGCCAAATTACAGCCTTGCCCCGGGTGCCAAAAATCCTAGTTTCAGCCCTGCCTATATATACTCGCTGCTCTCCCGGCAGCTGCAAAAGACTCCAATTTTTTGGGAGTAGACCTTTGCCCCCCCCCCCCCCACACACACACACACACACACACACACCTCCAATGGGGAAGAGAGGCCGAATCTCCCAATTCCAGACCACTTCCAAGTAAAGTGGGCAGGCTTTGCCTATGCCTTTGTGAGTAGTAAATTAGTGAATATAAATGTGAGTAAAATGCATACAACTCTGCATTACCTGTGCTTGTGTATACTCAGTTTTGCAGTATGAAATAACTCAAGATACGCTCTGCATTTCATTAATGCAAAAGTGCAAAAAATGTAAGTATTGGTACAAGCAATACTACAACACAGTTACAATAAAAGAAACATAAAATATATTGAATTAAGTTTAACAAGATCACTACTGCTATAAATATACAGTATATATAAAGTTAACGGCTTGCCGCTGCCGCCTGTTAGTACCGAATCCCTTTTTCAACAGCTCGGAGGCCAGGTGGTGAGACCAAGAACCAAGTAGATTGATTTCATTATTTCTTATTGTGTTGTTCCAGATAAATGCAGAACAAACTTCACAGTGGGAAAGGTTAGCATCAACTAGGGACAGTAATCTCTCCTCCAGTCTAGACAATTAAAATTAGTCAAGTCTACTGGATCAATTTCCCCAATTATGTCCTATTGTAATTATAGCTGCGGATCCATTTCTTGTTCAATACAACTGTAAATTCTGCCATTGAATTTGCCACCACCACCTCATGGCACGAAGTATTACACAGATCGGACCCCCTTCCTATACTGATAGCGTGGCCCTTTCTCTCCCCCCCCCCCCCCCCCCACAAGTGGTATTACCCTGTTCTTTGAATTATCCTTTGAAAATTTTATTAGAAAATGTTTATATTGATCTTAATTATATTTACGCATTTTAAATACATTTGTTTAAAAAAAAAAACCAATATAATAGTATTTCTGACCTGTGTATAACGGGTTGGGATCCTGATCTCTGTATAA
The DNA here is from genome assembly GCF_028390025.1 of Pseudophryne corroboree. Classification (NCBI taxonomy): domain Eukaryota; kingdom Metazoa; phylum Chordata; class Amphibia; order Anura; family Myobatrachidae; genus Pseudophryne; species Pseudophryne corroboree. The sequence continues at coordinate 146,476,942 of NC_086447.1, forward strand.
CCTACCCCTTTCTGAGATCTCCTGCCTCTGCTCGCTCTCTAGTTCTCCTGTGCACACAACTGTACCCCAACTGCTCAAGATGAGGTCTTATTAGTGACCTAGACAAATGTGATACAATGTTTGCATCATATACTAGTATTCCCATTTCATGTATCTCTTGAATTTCTTACCTTTACCGCCACTGCCTGGCTCTGTGTAGCTAAGCAACATTCTGTCAGTCAGTATTACAAAGTTCCTTTTCATCTCAGTAAGTTACAGTGATTACCATGGCTTGGGCACATAATCACAGATACAGTATATCTACATAACATTACATGTGCCAGTCTGTCTACAACACTCTGCAGCAAGTTACTTTATTGTTACAATATGTTAATATCCCTATATACTGTAGCTTAGTATCATCTGCAAATATAGACACCTTCTTTTCAAAACCATCTATAAGATGATTAATAAAATGATTGACATAGGGGGTAATTCCAAGTTGATCGCAGCAGGATTTTTGTTAGTAATTGGGCAAAACCATGTGCACTGCAGGGGAGGCAGATATAACATGTGCAGAGAGAGTTAGATTTGGGTGGGGTGTGTTCAATCTGCAATCTAAATTGCAGTGTAAAAATAAAGCAGCCAGTATTTACCCTGCACAGAAACAATATAACCCACCCAAATCTAACTCTCTCTGCACATGTTATATCTGCCTCCCCTGCAGTGCACATGGTTTTGCCCAATTGCTATCAAAAATCCTGCTGCGATCAACTTGGAATTACCCCCATAGACCGGATCCAAAATGAGATCCCAGCGGTACATCACTGATACATTTAACATACTGTATGATTATGTTGTTCTTTTCATATGAACTGTATATGTTAGGTATTGGGATTTTATGCATAGATTTACTTATTTTGTCATTTTTTTTATTATTATTATTATTATTATTATTATTATTATTATTATTATCTATACATGTAATAAAACTGTAAGGGTTGTATCTGTACATATCATTTTTATTTTAGAAACATACTTCTAGGGACTGTTTACGAAATATGGAGACGAAAAATAAAATTCAGTCTATGGGGGTCATTCCGAGTTGATCACTAGCTGCCGTTGTTCGCAGCGCAGCGATCAGGCTAAAAAATGGCATTCCTGCGCATGCGTATGCCCCGTAATGCGCACACGCAACGTACGGGTACAAAGCCCGTTGTGGTTGTGCACAGGTTCTAGTGAAGTTTTCAGTCACACTGACGGCCGCAAGAAGATTGACAGGAAGAGGGCGTTTCTGGGTGTCAACTGACCGTTTTCAGGGAGTGTTTGCAAATACGCAGGCGTGTCTGAAAAAACGCAGGCGTGGCTGGGCGTTCGCTGGGCGGGTGTATGACATCAAATCCGGACACGAATAGGCTGAAGTGATCGCAAGCGCTGAGTAGGTTCAGAGCTACTCTGAAACTGCTCAAACAGTTTTTGTAGAGCTCGGCTGCACATGCATTCGCACTTCTGCTAAGCTAAAATACACTCCCCAGTGGGCGGCGGCATAGCATTTGCATGGCTGCTAAAACTAGCTAGCGATCAACTCGGAATGACCCCCCATATGTCTGTCTGTTCGTTCCGGCACAATGCAAAAACTACTGAATGAATTTGGAGTTTGTTTTCCCTATTGTATAGCTTAGCAACCAAGAAAGATACTGAGGTATATATGATTTTGATGTGACATCAGGGAGAGGAGCAATAAAGGAAAAAATAGACGCTCGACTTCCAGCGCAAAGCATTGCACTGAAAGTTGGTGTTCCGATCATACTTCTGCGGAACAAAGTTATACAACGGAACCCGACTTAAATTGAGGCAGAGATTCTAACAGGATGTGGCGCAGTTGAGACTCTGTTCATACCACTTATACCCTTTATCCCCACAAATTTTCTTTTTTAATTCAAGCGCTCTCCAGTTTCTTGTAAGTGTCTGCTTCGCTATGACAATCAACAAGTCACAGGGGCAAACGTTCAGGGCTGCAGGAGTAGATCTCAGGACCAGCAGCTTCTCCTATGGGCAGCTTTACGTGGCTCACAAGTTATAAGCCCCAAGCATCTTTTTGTGTTAATCCCTGAAGGAGATACTGTAAATATTGTTTACAAAGAAAGTTTGTCATCAATGTGTACAATATAAAGTGTACATCACAATATTAGATCGCACTACTGTCTTTGTAAAATTAGTTCATAACAGACATCCATGCAAGTGAAACCGCGGACAAACGCTAGATATTATTTTCATTATTTATATGTTGCCACAAGGGATCAGCAGACACCTTACATGGTGCATAAAGAGAAACAGTAGCAACAAAACAAGAAAAAGTGACTTACATAGCAGGACATAGATATGGTTTATAAACATTGCTGGGTCAGCAGTCATAAAACCCAAATAAGCATCAGGAGGACAGAACCAAAGGGTATGGTGCCATTGTAGGCAGTAGGGAGGAGATGATGGTATAAGTGAGGGAAGGAAAAGCACATGAGGGAAGAGGACCTTGCTTGTGAGAGATTACACTCTAAGTTGAAAGGGGCATACAGTCAAGGTTGACACAGGAATGGGAGAAGTGAGTTAGGATGAGAGCTGTATAGCTTTGATAAAGAAGTGGTCTTGAGAGCCAGTATGAAGTTTTGCAGAGAGGTGGAGAGCCTGATAGAGAGAGGGAGAGAGTTCCAGAGGTTGGGTTCAGCACGGGTAAAATCTTTGAAGCAGGAATAGGAGGAAGCAATCAGTTGGGAAGAGAGGAGGCATTTATTTGTGGATGGGTAGGAGTGTAATGGGAGATGAAGTCAGAGATGTAAATATGAGAGGATTGGGTGAGGACTTTGTAAGCGAGTGTGAGAAGTTTGAATTTGGTTCTGAAGGGAAAGGTGAGCCAGTATAAAGCTTCTGGGAGATCGTAGGCAGATGTGGAGTGTTTGGAGAGGAGAGGAGCCAGGCAGCACCACTAAGGACCTTACCCAGCTTCAGCTGCAAAACTGCAAAATCGTAAAATGGATGATTATAGGACGACTGCGCATGCACTGTAAATGCATTGTGCGTATGTGACCTATAATTTGCTATTCTTCTGTGATCACATCTTTCCAGGATGTGATTGCAGGCTGATTGACAGGCGGCGGGCGTTCATGGGCGTACATATGGCGTCTGCAGGAAGTGGTTGTGGAAACATAGGTGTGTCATGGCCGTTTTCAAAACATGGTGCCTGATGCGCATGCATTCTCATTATTCTGAATAGCCCTGGGCCATCCGCAACTGTTGATGGTGCTTGATTTCTGCATATGCATTTCAGTTTTGTATCTGCATATGCAAATTGGCGAATGCATCGGTGGGCAACTTTTTCCTTTCTTGGCGGCTCTTCACATGCTATTTTTAGCAGAAGCAGGATTGAGGAAATTGCTATTTTTGTCTCAATAGTGATCCTTGCTACACAGTATATGGGCCTAGGGGCGGCGTGGAGAGAGGTTGGAGACAGGGAGGTCAGATTACAGGAGGTTACAGTAGTTAAGTGTGGAGATGAGTGAATGAGCGACTTATACCCCTTTCAGACCGCCTGAGGAGGGTGACACACGGGAGCCTGACACGGGAGCTCCCAGTGTGTGACCCGCCTCAGGCACCCCGCTACCGCTGACTGCATCCCGGCTTATTGCTGGGTTGGTGACGTCAGCGGTAACTCGGCGGGGGTGGCGCTTGGAGATCACATGATCTCCAAGCACCCCCCGTACACAGAGAGTGAACAGAAAATGTGTCGCATCGACCCTGGCTCCCATTCACACCGTACAGTGAGCCGAGTTGAACCCGTGTTCAACCCTACTCACGACCAGGGTTGAAATACCAGGTCACTCGAATCGGTATTTCAACCCTTGCACCTTTCAGACCGCACCTGAACACGGGTTGTGGCGCTCATGTGCCAATAACTCGTGTTCATAGGTGGCGGTCTTAAAGGGGTATTAGTTGCTTCCAGGGTGACAAGGGGTCTGATCCTTTAAATGTTTACCATACTATTTACTGCTTCGCTGTACTGTAGCATACTACACCAAATGTATCCTTATATGCCATACCGCACACACACTGGTCACTTCTCACAGTACTGAGCTTTGCGTTATGCATTGCATAATACTATGCAATTGTCTTTTTTCTGCTGCATTAGGCTGATAATGGGGGTGATTCCGAGTTGTTCGCTCGCTAGCAGATTTTAGCAGCATTGCACACGCTAGGCCGCCGCCGTCTGGGAGTGTATCTTAGCTTAGCAGAATAGCGAACAAAAGATTAGCAGAATTGCGAATTGAAAATTCTTAGCAGTTTCTGAGTAGCTCGAGACTTACTCCTACACTGCGATCAGCTCAGCCCGTTTCGTTCCTGGTTTGACGTCACAAACACGCCCTGCGTTCGGCCAGCCACTCCCCCAATTCTCCAGCCACTCCCGCGTTTTATCCTGGCACACCTGCATTTTTCCGCACACTCCCAGAAAACGGTCAGTTTCCGCCCAGAAACACCCACTTCCTGTCAATCACACTCCGATCACTTCAACAATGAAAATTCTTCGTTCAGACGTGAGTAAATCTACTAAGTTTTGTGCTAAAATACAAGGCGCATGCGCACTGTGTACCATGTGCATGCACATTTTTGCCTTAATCGCTCCGTTGCAAAAATCGCCAACGAGCGAACAACTCTGAATGACCCCCATTATGCAGTGTTTTGATGTGTTAGTAAATCCATGATCACTTGTTTGCATAACCACTGCAGTCAGTGCTTTTCTCCTGGCTACAAGCATTTCAGTCGGTTTTAAAGATTCTCTTGAAAGATTCATATCATTCATAATCGTTGGCATTATATATTTTGCTCTCCGTATTTATCAGTGACGCCTTCCCTGGACATCACCACCTGCACATAGGGCCTCATTCACCATGGGTTGTAGTTGTCTGAAAAATAAAAAACTACAGCCCTTTACACTAACATGCGGGGGGGACGCCCAGCACAGGGCAAGTCCACCCCGCATGCCGGGTCCTTCTCCCATTGCTAATATGCAAGCACTTCGGACAGCAGCGAAGCGCCTGCATGATTAGGGTTGCCTGCGAAGGAAGATGGAGGGCCGCCATATTTTGGGTCGCTGCGGCTGCGTGTGACCTCATTGCGGCCCACCCCACATACGGCCCAGACACGCCAGCGTTGTCCGGACCGCATCCCCCAAATGGCGACTTAGACAGCATTCTGAAGCGAACGCGATTTCAGCACAATTGTGGTTCATGCTGAGTCGCCCCCATAATGGTTACTCTTCAGCAGCAGATGTTGGATCAGTTTATCTGGCGCACACTTCTGTATATGAGGCATGTTGAGTGGCATTGTAACCTATTCATTACGTGTAATTGCAAAATCTATGTATGTATTCATATGATCATTGGTTCTTTTTCCTGTTGTGTCACATATTTGACCATCTGTGCATGTATCCTCCATTGAAATCTTTAAATGGCACTTGTAAGGTGGGCAAACTTGGAAAAGCAGAAGGGAACCAGGCACGTGTTAGTTTTACAACATCTTTAAAAAGAATGTTGCAGATAAGACGTCACAATCCACAGACCAGAAAAGGGGCAAGAAGAATCTACGAAGAGTTTCTTCCCCAGGGTCATACACGTGTATTGCAGGTACAGTATTGAAAGTCATGACCACACCATTTATTGTACAAGCTCATACATAGTCCAATCCAATGAATAACGGCAGAAAGTCATTTCATATCTGGCAAACCTGAAATAGGTAATGCAGCACTTTACTACAGGTTGAGTATCCCTTATCCAAAATGCTTGGGACCAGAAGTATTTTGGATATCGGATTTTTCCGTAGTTTGGAATAATTGCATACCATAATGAGATATCATGGTGATGGGACCTAAGCCTAAGCACAGAATGCATTTATGTCTCATATACACCTGGGCCCTCATTCCGAGTTGTTCACTCGCTAGCTGCTTTTAGCAGCATTGCACACGCTAAGCCGCCGCCCTCTGGGAGTGTATCTTAGCATAGCAGAATTGCGAACAAATGATTAGCAGAATTGCAAATAGAAATTTCTTAGCAGTTTCTGAGTAGCTCGAGACTTACTCCTACACTGCGATCAGTTCAGTCAGTTTTGTTCCTGGTTTGACATCACAAACACACCCAGCGTTCGGCCAGACACTCCCCCGTTTCTCCAGCCACTTCCACGTTTTTCCCAGAAACGTCAGCGTTTTTCAGCACACTCCCATAAAACGGCCAGTTTCCGCCCAGAAACACCCACTTCCTGTCAATCACACTACGATCACCAGAACGATGAAAAATCTTCGTTAGGCCGTGAGTAAAATACCAAACTTTTGTGCTAATTTACTTGGCGCAGGCGCACTGCGAACATTGCGCATGCGCAGTTTGCGACTAATCACTCCGTAGCGAAAAAAACTAACGAGCGAACAACTCGGAATGACCCCCCTTATACACACAGCCTGAAGGTAATTTCAGCCAATATTTTTAATAACTTTGTGTATTAAACAAAGTTTGTGTACATTGAGCCATCAGAAAACAAAGGTTTCACTATCTCAGTCTCACTCAAAAAAGTCTGTATTTCGGAATATTCCGTATTTCGGAATATTTGGATATGGGATACTCAACCTGTAATAACATATACATTTAGATGCAGTCTCTACAGTAATGATACAGACAGTATGGGGTAAATGTAATTGGGTTCAAGTTGCTGGAGATCTGGCATTTTATTCAAGAATGGCCGTATTTTTAAAGCGGCGATCAGTTTTGCCTTTTAAATGATTGACACTTTAAAAATACGGCCATTCTCAGACGAAATCCCAGACCTCCAGCAACTCGGAACCAATTACATTTACCCCTAAGGGGTATATTCAATTGAAGTCGAAAGCTGCCGTCTGTTGAAAAGACGGCAGTTTTCGACATTTTTAGGTCGGAAGGGGTTCCGACCCATTCAATATATTCGACAAGTCGAGGAATTCGACTTGTCGAAAAGCACGTGGACCGGCGGAATAGCTGCCGATCCACATGCTTGTGTTTGGCCCCCTTTTCGACCATCTCAACTCGACTTTAAAAAAAGTCGAAGTGAGATGCGGGAGCAGTGACGGGGAGAGCCGCGGGCAGCCAGACGGGGAGAGCAGGAGGATGTCACAGCCGCCGCTCACAGCAGCGTCCACCCGGCTCCAGCAAGCGAGACCTCTCTTGCTGGAGCCGGGTGGACGCTGCCGTGAGCGGCAGCTGTGATGCGGGGCCGTGGAGAGGAGGGACGGGGAGAGACAGAGAGACGAGGGTGGGAGACGGGGGAGAGCCGTGGGCAGACGGGGGAGAGCAGCGGCTATATAGCTGCTGCTGTAGCGCTGCTCTCTCCTGTCTGCCCGCGGCTCTCCCACGTCTAAGCTCCTGCAACTCAATTCGACTTTTTTTAAAGTCGAATTGATAATGCATTGAATAGCCCAGGTCGGATCCATTCCGACAAATGAATGTCGGAATGGATCCAACTTCAATTGAATATACCCCTAAGTCTCTTCTCACAAATGCTTGCTGAGTTATTGAATATCCTGTAGTGTTCCAGAAGTGACTGTAGCGCACTTACTGTCACCCCAGGAGCCGTCTGATCCTGAGGTGAACGTATCTGCGGCAGCTATTATGGATGACTGTGGCAGCCTGCTTACTAGCTTATGTTAATGTGAGAATCTGCATATGTGTGCAGAAAGTCTGTGCAATCTGCATGTGGAGGCCAATCCCAGCCACCGTATTTCCATAAGCAGCTGTAATCATTAGTATCTGGACCTGCACCCTTCCCATGCTGGATGCAAAAGATCCATCTGAAATCGGCATCATGTGTCCTTTCGCATGCTGCAATCGAGCATGAAAGTTGGTTAGCATGCCCACCTCACTCCCATGACACTCCTACAAGACTGCATTCACAATGTCGCCACCCAGACACTGGCCAGAAATGCCCATTTGGCAAAGAGTGGGGTCCGAGGAAGGACCGGTCAACCCATATGCACTAACGATGTTTGTCTGTGTGCTTAAGTCTGATTTGGTGCGCGATTTACTTTGCTATATGCATCGTATGCTGAAATCTGCAAGATCCACGCGCATTGCCACTTGCTTCCATCTCAGAGTCAGCTACTTATTCTTTACTGGTTCTCCTCTCTGTAGTTTTCTTATTGAAAGACTCTCTCTCCAGGTCATTTCTTCACCATATTATCTGTAGACACCCTTTCCACTTCACTAGGGGCCCGATTCAGACCTGATCGCTGCTGTGCGTTTTCGCACAGTGGGCGATTATCGAACTACTGTGCATGCATATGCACCGCAATACGCAGGTGCGTCGCTAAACAGTGACAGGATGGTGCGAAAATTTTGATTGCACAGCCATTAGCAAGGTGATTGACAGGAAGAGGACGTTTGAAGGTGGTAACTGGCCGTTTTCAGGGACTGTCAGGGAAAACGCAGGCGTTCCCAAGCATTTTGAGGTAGGGTGTATGACGTCAGCTCTGGCCCCAATCAGCCTGATTTCTTCGCACTGGAGTAGTAAGTATTGAACTATGCACAGACTGTGCACACTGCATCAAATGGTAAAAACATTAGATGGTGAGTGTCATAGGCAAATGTAGGAGGGTTTCGGTTACCCAGAACCCCCCTCCTCTTGCACAGTGGCTCAAATCTTTACCACAATAGCATTAGTATGTAGGGCCTAATTCTGAGTTGATCGCAGCAGCAAATTTGTTAGCAGTTGGGCAAAACCATGTGCACTGCTGGGGGGGCAGATATAACATGTGCAGAGAGAGTTAGATTTGGGTGGGTTATTTTGTTTCTGTGCAGGGTAAATACTGGCTGCTTTATTTTTACACTGCAATTTAGATTGCAGATTGAACTCACCACACCCAAATCTATCTCTCTCTGCACATGTTATAACTGCCCCCCCCTGCAGTGCACATGGGTGGTCATTCCGAGTTGTTTGCTCGCAAGCTGCTTTTAGCAGCTTTGCACACGCTAAGCCGCCGCCTACTGGGAGTGAATCTTAGCTTATCAAAATTGCGAACGAAAGATTCGCAATATTGCGAAAAGACTTCTCTGTGCAGTTTCTGAGTAGCTCGAGACTTACTCCTACACTGCGATCAGTTCAGTGCTTGTCGTCACAAACACACCCAGCGTTCGCCCAGACACTCCTCCGTTTCTCCAGCCACTCCCGCGTTTTTCCCAGAAACGGTAGCGTTTTTTCAAACACTCCCATAAAACGGCCAGTTTCCGCCCAGAAACACCCACTTCCTGTCAATCACACTCCGATCTCCAGAACGAAGAACAAAGCTCGTAATGCCGTGAGTAAAATACCAATCTTCATAGCAAATTTACTTGGCGCAGTCGCAGTGCGAACATTGCGCATGCGCAATTAGCGGAAAATCGCTGCGATGTGAAGAAAATTACTGAGCGAACAACTCGGAATGACCACCTTGGTTTTGCCCAACTGCTAAAAAATTTCCTGCTGCGAGCAACTTGGAATTAGGCCCCATGTGCACTGCAGGGGGACAGATATAACATGTGCAGAGAGAGTTAGATTTGGGTGGGGTGTGTTCAAACTGAAATCTAAATTGCAGTGTAAAAATAAAACAGCCAGTATTTACCCTGTACAGAAACAAAATAACCCACCCAAATCTAACTGTCTCTGCAAATGTTATATCTGCTGCCCCTGCAGTGCACATGGTTTTGCCCAATTGCTAACAAACTTGCTGCTGCGATCAACTCAAAATTACCCCATAATGCAATGACTAGGGGGTTCATTCCGAGTTGATCGCTAGCTGCCGTTTTTCGCAGCATAGCGATCAGGCTAAAAATCGACTATTCTGCGCATGCGTATGGGCCGCAGGGCGCACGCGCCAAGTAATTTCACACAAAACTAGGCTATTTTACACAGGGGCGAGCGACGCTTTTCAGTCGCTCTGCTGATCGGTGAGTGATTGACAGGACGTGGGTGTTTCTGGGCGGATACTGACAGTTTTCCAGGAGTGTGCTAAAAAACGCAGGCGTGTCAGGCTAAAACGCAGGAGTGGCTGGAGAATCGGGGGAGTGGCTGGCCGAACGCAGGGCGTGTTTGTGACGTCAAACCAGGAACTAAACAGTCTGCAGTGATCGCAATCTAGGAGTAGGTCTGGAGCTACTCAGAAACTGCAGGAAAAGATTTTCGAGCAATTCTGCTAATCTTTCATTCGCACTTCTGCTAAGCTAACATACACTCCCAGAGGGCGGCGGCTTAGCGTTTGCACTGCTGCTAAAAGCAGCTAGCGAGCGATCAACTCGGAATGAGAGCCTAGAGCTGCTGCAAAATGCAGCTTAAGGGAGAGAGCAGAACTGCTGCACATACTAAGTATAGCAGCTTCTTCTACAAAGTTTCCTGTATGTGTGGATCTCAGTGCAGTGGACCAGAGTAGCTACCAAGAAAAAGGATAGTCGCCTTACCCTGAGTTGGAAGAATGTGTGCTTAGAAAGGGCAGTTCCGTCTCTACTGGTTCTATTATGTTTACAGAATTATTTACTTATTTATTAAGGGATGTTTAACTTTTCCTGTGCACTTATTTATATTAGTTAAATATGCCTGATACAGCCTATACTATAGACCATCTATAGTGTTAATTATTAATAATATATTTCATACACAAGCTAGTGTATAAAAAGACCAAGACTCCTGCATTTGCTACAATATTCCGCGGAGCGGCAGATTGTGGATTGCATTTGGAAACCCCCCTGTAGAAATCTTGCGGTTGCCCCTGAGTGTAATGCGGACGGTTTTGCATCTGTCCGATGACTGAGGGACATTTTCGCACAGCGTACACATGCAATCGCACACTTGCACGGGGCGAATTTTCACTCCTCTTGGGCGGTGACTATCTGATTGCAGGACAGTGTAATTTGCAGCACAGCGGTCAGGTCTGAATTAGGCCACAGGTTAGACTCAAATAGGACTCTATGGTGGGCAGTGGGCTGGCAGTAACTATCATTATGTACTGCTACATCTCCCAGTGATTCATAGTGAAGGATCACCGCAATTTACCATATCAGAGCTTCTCTGAGACTCCCAGCAAAAAATCCCTCTTCAGCAAGGAAAACGTACCTCTCACTGGCAAATGTCATGCACTAACGCAATGTGTGACATTTGCTTCAGAGTGGGTAAATTGAATGATTAAAAATTATGGTTTCCGGATGATATTTCAACAATGTATAGGTCGACAGGTAAAAAGGTCAACTGATAAAAGGTCGACTCTACTTAAGACTGACAGGTACAAAAGGTAGACAGGTTTAAAAAGTTGACATGAAAATGGCCAAAACATTAATGGTCAACACATTTCCAATGGTCGGCACATGTTTTTCAACATCTGCTATCACCGTGAACATCTATTGAGAATAGTAACATACTCGAGGTGTGGGGAGAGAAGCGAGCCCATGAGGGTAGAAGTTTTAATCAATGGTGGTTAGATAACAGGTACAATCAAAGATTTGGGACAAAATAAACATGTGTTAACCATTTGTGTGTCAACCATTTTCACGCAGACCTTTTTACACGTGTCATCCTTTTTGTATCTGTTGACCTTAAGCACCGTCAACCTGTCATGTGTCGACATTCTGTACCTGTCAACATAATGCATGTCGGCCATATAGTATTGACCTAATAAGTGTCAACCTAGACATTGTCAATCTATTAATCCACAGGATGCGGTCAAGATTCCGCCGGACGGGATCCCGGCGGTCGGATCCTGACACCGGGATCCCTACCGGATCAATCCCGACATATTCTCCCTCTGTGGGTGTCCACGACACCCATAGAGGGAGAATAAATTAGTATGCCGAGCGTAGCGAGGCACCGGGCCCGCAGCGAGCTCGCAAGGGGTTGCATTGTGCTCGCCCCCCTGTTGGGATTGTGCCGGTCGGGATCACGGTGTCGGTATTCCGACAGCCGGGATCTCGTACTGATCCCTAATCCACACCCTAGAAATATTGCCTAGACTTCATGTGAATGTTGAGATGGGTACCATCTTACCTGGGGCGGATTGGCCATAGGGTAGATTCCCGGTGGGCATGTGGGTCCTGTTTTATTTGTTGACATGTGAGGGAGGGTGCTGCCGCCATGGTTACACGGTATACCTCTGGTGCTGTCCATGTAAGGCTACTTTCAAAATTTTTTCCAGAGCCACTTTAAGTTCTCAATCCGCCTCTGCCTGACTTTGGAAAAAAGTGCAATGGAATATGCTAGTGCTACATAAATGTTAATAAATAAATGAATGTATAGATGTTACAGCCAAGAATTATAAAACATCCTGGTGTCACTGAGCCTTTCACACAGCAGTGGAAAATTGAAACAAATTGTAATACCAAAAGCTATATTATAAATTTAACTTTTTTTAGTCCTGTGGGGGGCAATTTGTTTTATTGCTTTCTGTGATGGCCAATGTGTGTGTTTTTTCCTTTGGGGGCCAATGTGTTTTATTTTTTTTCTAATTTAATCTGCGCTTGCATCTAATTTGCACCAATCATGCATGTACCTGCTCCAACTCAGAACCAGACCCTATGGGAAGGAATCCCACCCCCTCAACAGACCCCACCACCACAACAGACCTCACCCCCTTTTTGTCTGCTTCAATAAATTTCCCAGGCTGGTGTTCCATCACAATCCACCCCTGCATTATATCCCCCCTACTCCCCCCCCCCCCCCCAACTATTCACTACCCCACCACTCGCCTCCTCCATTGCAGTTCGGTTTTCCCCATTTGAACCAAATCAGATTTCTGGACACTGCAGGTGAAGCAGAGATGAACAGATTTGTAGATGTTTTAACTCACACACACTGCAGGAGGATTGATGGATTTTTTTGTACGTGTCAACATACTGTAACACAATAATTCCACTGCATCTCACGCACAAATATTTCTGTACATAGGTGAATTGATGGTGAGGTGTTGCCTGGAATCCTTCTTCAGTTGGAGAAGGATGGCTGCAATACCACTTATGGCACATGGGTGGCAGTAATTAGTTAAAGGACCTCTTGTGTAATTGTACTCCTCTTTATAGCAGGATGAATATACATATGTGTATATGTATGTAGATTATGTGCATACATCATGAAGGTTATCTCTGTCATTTTTTTTTTACTATATAGAGGTGACTTATAATTTGTTGATTTCTACTCTATTCCCCTAACCCCTGCAAACCACACACTTGCTGCTGCTCAATAGCACATTCCCCATTGGGGACAAAATGATTTCAAATGTGCTTACAGATTGTGTTGAAGAATATTGAACAAAAATAAAATAATAAAGCTTTTTTTGTTATTATTTGAATGTAAAATAAATAACCCATGCCCTTTGTCTTAATGGTATCACTGCGTCTTTAATATATTCTTATTCTCAGCATCCAAAGTTTTACTTAAGCTTGAGAATACCTCAGGACGAATGCATATATTTGATGCAGTTCACAGTCCCATGCAGTGTGACATAACAACAAAGATTACAAAGTAGCAATATTTGTGCAAATTCAAAGAGACGACGCTTGTCATGCAAATGGGAGATAAACTAAAGCTCCCTGAGCCAGACGACCATTCTTCTATAGGTTTCACTGGGTGGTGTCAGATTCCAGCAGAGCAATTTTACCTCTCCACTGGGAGCCGAAAATGGTACGTAAGATAAGATGCTTAAAAACAAAATAGTACATTCAGTTTTCTGGAACACCGGCGGCTAATTATACCACGCATAGCATTATTGCTATGTGTTTGTTCGGTTGCTTTGTCTACCTTCTCATTTTAGTTTCAGGCAAGGACAAAACTTGTCATTTTGGTATAAATCTCAATGCATGCAACAATCAGACAATTGTGATCTGTTAACAATTAATACAATTGATATTAATTAGGTTCACTTCAACCAGTAAATATTATAGTCTACACTGGTGAATGTTATTTCCAATATATTTTCAGGTATTTTAGGAGTAATATTGTACTTAAAATAATTTAATACCTACTATTTAGAAAAACGAAAGCTTAAAAATGGTGTTAGGCGGTTAGCTGCTTGGATTTTTTTATTTATGATTAAAATATTAAGCACTATAACCATCATACCAACACTCAGGGGGCGATGTATCAAACCATTTAAAGAGCAATGGCGCTGATGGGGGGGGGCAGTTTTCAAACACGGGATCGGGTCTGCACCCTATGTAACACTTGAGAGGGGACACTGCCTCTATACCCAGCCCAGCACACGCTGCTATGTGGTGGGCTGCAGAGGGTCTAAACGGGAGTATCCTCTCTCTGCATGGAGTTCGTGCAGGAGGGCAATCACTCTGACCCCCCCCCCCCCCACACACACACACACACACACACACATCCTCCATAGAAAGAGAGGAGCAATCACCCTGACCGCTACCCAAACGCACAGTATTTTAATCAAATTTTATTTAGGGAGCTGCGGCGACACCTCCCCATTTCGGCCACACCTCCAGTACCAAAATGGCCTAAAAAGGTTTCAGATAACATAATCTGGCCTCTCCATAAAATGCAGCATAATAGTTCTCAGTAATATACTTTAATACAGTATTTGCTTGAAGCTATTTCCATTTATTGCCTTCAATTTATGTTTTTTTGTTGTTGTATTTTTACTTCTACGCATGATGTAAAATCAAATAAAAAAAATCAAATAAAAATACAGAAAAGGTTATTTGCAAAGTGAAAACAGCGAAGACAAATCCCTCTTCGTCGGATGATGTAACCCTAGAACAACAAAAATGTTATATACAGTGAAAGCGGTGGTTCTAAGAGGGGTGACTGGAGTTTGATGTGTCATTTACACTTTTGCGCAATTCACCGATTTTAACACCTTCGTCGGTGCATTTGCAGGTTTGAGGAGGCACCTCCTGGGAGAGATGAGAAGAGGGGAACCTGGATAATACTGTATATACTTGATGGACCATCTAGACATACTTTAAGAGGGCAAAACCAAAACAGTATACAGTGCACATCCAGCCTGCTTTATAAATGAGGTCCAGAGAAGTGCTACGTTGAGTATAGTAATTGGTATCTGGCTAAGCACATGCTATTTTCATTTAGTGAAGTGATTAGCAGTGAATTAAGTATCAAAATGACCTGCTGGTCCTGCTGATATTGCATGTTTGCCAATTTTACAGGATTCAACTCACTAAACCCCATATAAATTGGCTGTAAAGAAAATAAACAGTTGTAGAGCGCTGAGCTATGTAGAAATCAGTCCGGCAGTGGCTTAAGCAAATTGTGGCTTTATGTGCAATGTGGAACTACAGCTCTCAGCAAATTTTGCCAGCCAAATTCAAGCGATCTCTGCCAACCACCCGCTACCATAGCTCGATGAAAAGTATGTTGATCCACAACAGTTCAAGGCCCCTGTCTAACCTATGGCAAACAGCAGCAGCAACAAACTGCTTGATTCAGATGAGTCGAACATACACTTGTTGGCGAAGCGCAGCTTGCGTATGTTCCGGAACTGTGTGCACATATTTACAGGTGATGCTAAGTTTTACGCATTTCAATCACATCTACACTCATAGAGGAAGTATAACCGGGCTGTAACGAGATGTTCTCCAATAGGCAAAGTTTATTGAGAGTGCATCTACACAACTGTGGCTATGTAGAATGTAAGAGTAGCACTCGAACATGGTGGCAGTGTGCCATCCCCACCCCCTAAGTCCATGATGGCATATCTAGTGGGCGGGCCTGCCAGGTCTGGGAGAAAGAATACCACCCAGAGTGTCCCTTTGGTGCACCAGAATGCTTTGCAATAGCGCTACTGGCTGCAGGGTGCTGTTCCTACCAGCCACATACAGACGCTAAGGGGGCCCTGTGCGATAGCACCACTAGTTATGGCTCTGCGTAAGAGTACATATGCCTGTTTCCTTCTATATCTTTTGTCTATAGTATAGGGCTGGCGCAAATGAGTTCTGTTGATGATGACTAGTATCAAATCAAGTGCATGGATAGGCCTGGGAGCACCACAAGATACGTACACATTCTCTTTCTTGTACACAATGTAGGAACACATCAGCCCCATTGCCATTCATCTCTGCATAAGGCCCTTTGTGCCCTACAAGCACAGCAGTTGAAACATCCCTAAAGGAAAAAAATGCAACTTTTGTGTAGACTAGCCTAGAATGTCATCTATAAAAAGTGACAACAGAGGAGAGCTGCTATGTTTTATAGGCATTTATATGTCTATAAATTCTAGTGTTACCTTACATTTAGCGATCTCTCTGGGTTTTTTGTTGTCTTTGTTTATGTGGGCTATTTATCAATGAAACACTTTGCAGCAGAGAAGGCTGGTTGGGTGCCATTCAGAGATAATTGAGTCGAGAAGGCATTGCAGAAGAAAGAGCCAATGACACATTCAATACCAAGGAGATTTACAAGGTTACATGGTATTTAACCAATGTTCAGGATGTGTGATCTGTAAGTAACCTTGGCAGTCTAGTCATGGTGACACCTCAGCGTTATTTACCTGGCACCTCTACAGCAATATACAATGCCTTTTAGCCTCGACACAATCCAGGCCTTCACAGTGCTTACTCAGAATTTTGGGGGTAATTCAGAGTTGATTGCCGCAGCATATTTCTTAGCAGTTGGACAAAACCACGTGCACTGCAGGGGGGCAGATGTAACATTTGCATAGAGAGATAGATTTGGGTGGGTTATTTTGTTTCTGTGCACGGTGAATACTGGCTGCTTTATTTTTACACTGCAATTTAGATTTCAGTTTAAACACACCCCACCCAAATCTAACTCTCTCTGCACATGTTATATCTGCCCCCCCTCCCCCCCCCACATGCACTGCACATGGATTTGCCCAACTGCTAACAAATTTGCTGCTGCGATCAACTCTGAATTAGGCCCAATGTCCATAAGAATGCAGCTTAACAACTGGTAAGAAGTGAGTGGCATCACTAGTGAAAGTGCAGAGGATTGATAGGGGAATTATCACTGCAGCCCACCAAGTCTCTGCCACTGCTGTGTGTAGGGGACTGACACAGTTTAACAGTTTTAGGCTTCATTAGAAATGAACCATCCGGCTAGTCTGTTCCTGAGCAATAAAGTCTTAGGAAATTCCAATAATAAATGATTTATTGGCATTTGAAGAGTCAGGAATAATTGTCTGACATGCTTGTTCTGCTTCACAATGAAAACAATTGATTTCAAGATGAAACATAGGGAGTATATTGCAGGGGCCAGGGCCCTAGCAGTACTAAAATAAACCCTATGTAGGATCTTGAGAACCTACTGTACCACTTGCGCCTTTTGCTCACGTGTGGCTCCTCATCGCAACTTTCTCCCTGCGGTGTCCATGTAACGGAGACTGACTGCGGACCCCAGTAATCAGCTATATCACAACCGCTGTGCGCATACACCAAAATCCCACTGCCACCACTGATTATAGCCCTTACAGTGAGTGCACTTCCTGGCGCACCACAACACCCAGCATAACCCTAAAGCTCCTGGAGAATCCTTACAATCTTTACCTGCTATTAACCTTGTATTACCTGTTCCTATTTACTACCTGGTTAGTAAACCACCCTGCTGTGTAGATAGATAGATAGATAGATAGATAGATAGATAGATAGATAGATAGATAGATAGATAGATAGATAGATAGATAGATAGATAGATAGATAGATAGATAGATAGATAGATAGATAGATAGATAGATAGATAGATAGATAGATAGATAGATAGATAGATAGATAGATAGATAGATAGTTTACTTACCTGGTTAGTAAACCACCCTGCTGTGTAGATAGATAGATAGATAGATAGATAGATAGATAGATAGATAGATAGATAGATAGATAGATAGATAGATAGATAGATAGATAGATAGATAGATAGATAGATAGAGAAGATTTTCTGCTGGATAAGTACAGCTGAACCTCCTACATAGCTTCTGCCACACTCTGTCTCAGAGATCAGCTGTCTGTAGAGCTGAACACCCCCAAGTGATTCATATCACAAATTATTTATTTTTATCCTTTTAAATAAATAATTATGAAATGGTGACCAAACTGAGTGGAGGTCTTCTAGAGAATTACATATACATATTCAAGCATCTGGCAATACAGTCTGTGTACAAGTCACCACACGGTGTGCATTCTGCTTCTGTAGTTGTCGCCCCAGGCTGTCCACAGGCACAGAAAAGAACCAATGATGGCACAGAGTCTGTTACCCAATTGGGATCAATTATTTCCTCTTGTCCGAATACACATCAGGCAGATAGGAAAGACCTATACGCACAGACCTTCTCCAGCGTGTTTCTGTAAAGTACATGTTTGTACACAACATCAGTATAGTTCAACTAAAATACTGCATCAGATGTACTAAGAATGAAGTGATAAAGTAGAGAGGGATAAAGTACCAGCCAAACAGCTCCTAACTGTCCTTTTTTAAACAGGGCCTGTGACAGGGCAGTTGGGAGCTGATTGGCTGGTACTTTATCACTCTCCACTTTATCACTTTTCAAGGCTTAGTACATCTGGCTTGTAGCTGTATACATGCAAAAACCCTGAGAATTGTTACCCTCAGTGACAATTCTGCCCTCATAGATGCACTCAGGTTTATAAGGTTTTATCAGGTTTTTATGTGTAAACACAAATCAGTGTAATCTTAACTGTAAATTCCACCAGCGTATCACAGGTGAAAACCATGGGATCCGGTCTGAAGATCGACAGTGTCTAGGTCGACAATGTTTAGGTCGACCACTATTGGTCGACAGTCACTAGGTCGACATGGATGGAAGGTCGACAGGGTTTCTAGGTCGACATGTGCTAGGTCGACAGGTCTAAAGGTCGACATGAGTTTTTCACATTTTTTTTCTTTTTTTTAATTTTTTCATACTTAACGATCCACGTGGACTACGATTGGAACGGTAAAGTGTGCCGAGCGAAGCGGTAGCGGAGCGAAGGCACCATGCCCGAAGCATGGTGAGCGAAGCGAGCCATGCGAGGGGACGCGGTGCACTAATTTGGGATCCCGGTCACTCTACGAAGAAAACGACAAAAAAAAAATATCCTCATGTCGACCTTTAGACCTGTCGACCTAGCACATGTCGACCTAGAAACCCTGTCGACCTTCCATCCATGTCGACCTAGTGACTGTCAACCTATAGTGGTCGACCTAAACATTGTCGACCTAGACACTGTCGATTTGATGAACCACACCCGAAAACCATAAACCAGAATAATCCAGTATAAGCATGAAGGCGGTGATTCAACTGCTTTAGGCGCCTGTTGCTCCCGATTAAAGTGACTGGGAGATATTTAATTGCTTTGTGCGACCAGCCCAGAGGCTGCACTAATAGCAGATTTCTCCTCGTACCCCCCACCTGAGGTGCGAGCAGAAGCCCGCATAAAGTATGGCTTTGGGGCTGGGTGCAAGTGTCAGGCATGCCTTAAGTACAGCATGCCCAGCACTTAACATGGGAGAAGATAGTTGTGCAAATACAGTAAATGAAAAGCTCCCAGGTTATACGAGTGCCCCAAAAAATGTAATCACCACCTAAGACTGTGAAAATAGATTTTGAAAATAGTGTAAGATCAACATCACTTTTTTTTTTTTTTCTTCATTTCTATAGTACAGTACTAGTGTTTGCAATTTTTTTTACATTTAATTAAAAAGTTGCTATGGCACTGTGGATCTCATGCAGTATATTTCCCAAAAAAAAAAAGTTTTTAAGGGGTTCCCATAAATATTAAGTATACCCCAGATGTACTATGGAGGGATCGCAGCATTTCATCCATTCCTCCATTTTTGTCTACAAATGCAGTCCCCACAAGCTCCTATTAGAAATGTGCATGAACCTCTGTGTCTTGGTTTTGGTTTTGTCAAAACCACCCTCCGTGTTTTTGTTTGTTTTTTGCTTTTGGCAAAACCACCCTCATGTGTTTGGATTTGTATTTATTGAAAATTGATATAAACAGCTAAAATCATGTATTTTGGAACTATTTTTGTTCCTACAGTATTATTAACCTCAATAACGCTCATTTCCAGCCATTTATAGACAATTTTTTTGAGGACACTCTCCTGTGTGTATCGGCACCTGAAATCACAAAGGAGGGACTTACAGTACAAGAAATCCAAATCCTAAGATTCTGATTTTAAATCTGAGTATCGAACCAAGTGAACCTCTAAATCGAGATTCAGTTCCCCTAAATTCGGATTTCTAAAAAAACGAAATCACACATCTCTAGTTTCCATGGGGTCAATTCAATTTGCCGACAGTTGAATAACGCCGGGAATTAGCTCCTGGAGCTATTCAATACAGTGCCATGTGACGCTTAATTGTCTGGATTTCTTCTCGCACCCCCGGGGGGGTGCAAGCAGAAATCCGACAAAAGTGTGGCGCGGGACAGTTAAGTCTGAAAATGCCCTTTCTCCTGACAAATCAACCTGTTAAGTCTGGGAAAATGGGCATTCGCCCACATAACATTGAGCAGAATGGAATAGCGCTGGGAGCTAATTCCCGGCGCTATTCAGCTGTCGGCAGATTGAATTGACTGGGGGCTGCAGTGCTGTCGGATTTACGCAGCCATGTGAGGCACACTGAGGCATATATCTGAGGCATACTGTACCTTATATTTCCTTCAACATACTGTATATTGCTTGACCAACAGCTGTGATTCAATGAACAATTTCAATAATGATTACATGATGAGTTATGCATCTGAATGACTCATGTGTGCTAAAAAGAACAGAAAAAAAAATACAGCTCCAGGTGGCAGTCTTTATGTTAGGCATTAGCTAATCTTAAATTAAAACATACAGTATTGGGCCTGAGTTGAGCATAACTCTAGTTTCGACTAGATTTTATTTTTTATTTTATGTATGTGAATATTCTAAAAAAATATTCGAATTGATTTTTATTGAGCAGACTAATTTTCCATTGTGGCACACACCAGCACGAGTAATTGTAAAATATACCAGTTGATATCAGGTTGACAATACCTTTTTTTCATTCTACAGATGTGTATTTGTTTTACCCCTTGGTCAGTTAGGCGCTAGGTTTACCTCCAGCTCTCTGAGCTGAACGTACACCTATTTATAGAACATATCTTGCTGGGATTCACACTTCAGGATTTGGAAATGGGCGCACGCAAGTACTGGTGCCTCAGAGTTATATCCATTTTGATTCCATTTACACTTGTGACCAAAAAGGATGAACTGGGCTGTAATAGGCCATTGTCATGTAAGCAAAGTTCAGTGATGGGCTGCTTATGCAAATGTGGGCTATGCTGACCTAGACCTGAGCAAACGTACGTCTGCATGGAGGCATATCGTTTACACCTTATATAGTGTACAGTAGGTGCAAGTGCACACTAATGATGATAACTAGTAACAAGCCAGCCGTACATGCGCACACCTCAGGTTCCATATATGGGCGAGTATAAGCTTTTTTTTCTGTGCATGCTTTGTTGGACCAAAATATGCCCAATTTACGTTCAACTTATTACTATTTTGAAGTCAATAAAAAGAATACAAGTGGAATACAAATAGGAATCCAAGTAGTTGATATGTTATGTTATTGATTATGGGGGTCATTCCGAGTTGTTCGCTCGCAAGCTGCTTTTAGCAGCTTTGCACATGCTAAGCCGCCGCCTACTGGGAGTGAATCTTAGCTTATCAAAATTGCGAACGAAAGATTCGCAATATTGCGAAAAGACTTCTCTGTGCAGTTTCTGAGTAGCTCGAGACTTACTCTTCCAGTGCGATCAGTTCAGTGTTTGTCGTTCCTGGTTTGACGTCACAAACACACCCAGCGTTCGCCCAGACACTCCTCCGTTTCTCCAGCCACTCCCGCGTTTTTCCCAGAAACGGTAGCTTTTTTTCACACACTCCCATAAAACGGCCAGTTTCCGCCCAGAAACACCCACTTCCTGTCAATCACATAACGATCACCAGAACGAAGAAAAAACCTCGTAATGCCGTGAGTAAATTTCCTAACTGCATAGCAAATTTACTTGGCGCAGTCGCAGTGCGAACATTGCACATGCGCAATAAGCGGAAAATCGCTGCGATGCGAAGAAATTTACAGAGCGAACAACTCGGAATGACCCCCTATAGTGGATGATGATTACGTAAGTATTATTGTGTTGAGAATCTTATCTCATTTAACAGTATGTGTGAGTGTTATTGGTAGAGCAGATGCCATTAGCGAGATTACCTTGTGTCTAAGGAGCTTGCACCCCTTGCCCAATTTCTCAACTATTTTGAAATTAGAGGATGACAAGTGATGATGATGATGATGATGATGATGATGATGCAGATGATGATGATGATGATGATGATATTACTAGAGAATGCTAATTTGGAAGTTCCTACTATGCTAGTGCTTAAATTGATGAGGATGATGTTGGATATTATATTGAACTAAGGCTACCACCAGTATCACCACATACCCAACATAAGCTGATAGTCCTACCTGGTCAAATGACAAAGATCCAACTCTCATGTGTGAGAATATTTATACCCCATCCCAGGCAAGACTGTAGCCTTTGTCAGGCTGAAATAAGTTAAAGTAGAAAGGCCGAGTATATAGACAGAAGCACCTCACCATTCTTAACAAGAGAACCATGTCTTCTCAAGAAGAGTCATTACTGAGCAATTGTGAAGACCTCTAATGATTGATTCAAGTCCGAATGAGCTTACATTGATATGAGTGCTGACACTGATAAAGATGAAAGGCAAATGGAGGAAAATGATCACTTTAAATGGGCATCCGGACTCCAGGTCGACAACAAAAAGGTCGACACACCTTAAGTCGCCGCCAATTGGTCGACACACCTTAGGTCGACATGGACAAAAGGTCGACAGGAACAAGGTCGACATGGAAAAAGGTCGACATGAGTTTTTTATGTTTTGGTTTTTTTTTTTCGAACCTTTTCATACTTAACGATCCACGTGGACTACGATTGGAACGGTAATCTGTGCCGAGCGAAGCGAAGGCACCATGCCCGAAGCATGGTGAGCGAAGCGAGCCATGCGAGGGGACGCGGTGCACTAATTGGGGTTCCCGGTCACTCTACGAAGAAAACGACACCAAAAAAACATTAAAAAATCATGTCGACTTTTTTCCATGTCGACCTTGTTCCTGTCGACCTTTTGTCCATGTCGACCTAAGGTGTGTCGAGCAATTGGCATCGACCTAAGGCGTGTCGACCTTTTTGTTGTTGACCCTGAGTCCCAGACCCCTTTAAATGACCACTCTAAAGGCCCATACAAACTTGGCGATAATATGAGCGACATCGCTCATTTTCCCCCTTCCTGAGCGATGTCGCTCATTTTATCGGCAAGTGTCTATGCCGCCAGTGGCGAACGATGCGCGGCCCCGCGGGTCGGCAACAATCGTCGCAGTAGGCAGTGCATGCAAGCTCAATCTGGACTGTCGTCAAGGAGCTGCATGCACGACTGGCGGCTGCATGACGTCACTGAGCGATATGAGCAGTCAGTGTGTACGAGCGACCACCCTGCCAGGGAGGTGAAACACTAGACGACATCGCTTATAGAGCGAACTCGTCAAGTGTGTATGTGCCTTTAGGGCTAGATGCGTCATCCCTTGGAGAGTGATAAAATGGAAAGAGAAAAGGCACCCGCCAATCAGCTCCTAACTGCCATACAACAGGCCCTGGTTGAAAAATGACAGTTAGGAGCTGGTTGGCTGGTGGTTTATCCATTTCCATTTTATCACTCTCCAAATGATGATGCATCTAGCCCATAATCTTAAATAGTACAAAATCCATAAAAAGGTTTTGTATGGGGGTCCAAACAAACCAAGCACACAAAATTAAGATTGCCTGTTGATGAAGGGACTGTTTGTGTGTTTGTTTAATTACACACAATGTCACATTATTTTACAGTAGTATTATTTAATTGTTTTTGCATCTAAGGCCATTTTGTTTTACTAGTAGGAAATGCATATTTTATTAAACTAACATCTAACTTAGGAGTCTATTTAGTTAGCTTTGGAGAGAGATAAAGTGGAGCAAGATAAAGTACCAACCAATCAGCTCCCAACAGTCATTTTTTCAAACACAGCCGGTAGGATGGCAGTTAAGAGCTGATTGGCTGGTATTTAATATCTCCATCCACTTTATCTCTCCCCGAGGCTTAATAGACCTCAAAGTAATAGCTAATTAGCTCCTAGCTGCCAAGTTACAGGGTGTGTTTGATAAATGACAGTTGGTAGCTGGTTATTAGGTACTTTAACTACTTTATCTCTCTCCAAGGCTTAATAAAAAGACTCCTAAGTATCTAGGGCTGTCCTTCCAGTCTGTTTCATTTGCATCTAATGCCTAGTAGCAGAAATACTATAGATCACATTGCCTTGAAATTAGAGACTTGTTCTAAAACCAGTTAAAAAAAATGACATACAGTATCAGGTCAGTTTGGGAAATGGTCCTGTTACACATATCAGTTTAATATTGCGTGTAGTCAACAATATCAGCCAGCTTGCTGCATCTAATAAATGTTATAAAACAGTACAGTAAATCAGTGCAAATTGCTTAAATACTAATTTGGGAGCAAAAAAGAGCTTGAAATTACATGATTTTGTGGGAGATTTTTCCAAGATTTTTTTGTTACCATTGTTCGGCAAGTTACATTTCTGGATGAAATCTAGAACCAAAGCTATTGCCTGAACGCCAACACTTTGAAAGACAGCCGACATTAAATACAGGGCTGTTCCTCCATCTCTATTAATGACAAACATTAACTTGTGAAAGTTATTAGCATGCAGTGTTACAGCAGCTTTTAACAATATGGTATGTACTTATCATCTGTATAACCTCTCACACTCCTATTACTCACCAAGGTACCTTTACTGATTTAGATGAGCCCCGGCAGTGAGAAGGATAATCAGAGTGTCTGGTTTCCAGCACTCTCTTGGATACTGTAGTAGGATGTGTTGGCTGCTATTAGAAGCCTAAAGAAACAAATTATTCCCACACTGCGAATCTCAAGTTACATATTGCAAGCGCTGCAGTTTATGGGGAAGTATCATAACGGAAGGACACTGCCTCCTTATTTTTTAATATAGAAACCAGCTGTTACAGGTGTCAGTAGTGGTGAAATTAATATTCTGTTGTTTATTAGGCAAAAGAGAGGTTATCAACCCATAACACAGGTAGTACACATTAGGCTGAAGTGGGGCCATGTACATAAGAGACTCCAAGGAAACGGCTATAATAATATTTTATTACAAGAAATATAATTTCTTAATAGATTCTACCTACCCATCAGACATCCTTTAGCACTTGCTGAATGGCTGACCCATGGGCATTTGTAGAATTTCCATGAGAACCCAGTGTGCACAACTGTAGTGATCACGCCTCCTGGTTGGCCATGCCCCCTTAGGGTGGCCCTATAATCATGTGTCACAGGCAACTTTTCTCCCAGCATAGATTTCTCATTAAACAGGATGTAGTTGGCATCTTGACGGTCAAGATGCCAGCGGTCAGAAGGGCGTTGCCGGAATCCCGACAGTCAGCCCGAATGTAAGTATGCCTTGTAGGGTTAGGGTTAGGCTGTGGGTGGAGGGGTTAGGGTTAGGGACTAGGAGGAGGGTTACAGTTAGGCTGTGGGATGGGAAGGTTAGGGTTAGGATGTGGGAGGGAAGGGTTAGAGTTAGGCTCTAGGAGGAGGGTTAGGGTTAGGCTGTGGGTGGAGGGGTTAGGGTTAGGCACTAGGAGGAGGGTTACAATTAGGCTGTGGGATGGGAAGGATAAGGTTAGGCTGTGGGGTGAGGAGGTTAGGGTTAGGCTGCGGGAGGGGAGGGTTAGACTCTAGGAGGAGGGTTACAGTTAGGCTGTGGGACGGGAAAGTTAGGATTAGGATGTGGGAGGGAAGGGTTAGAGTTAGGCTTTAGGAGGAGGGTTAGGGTTAGGCTGTGGAGGGGTTAGGGTTAGGCACTAGGAGGAGGGTTACAATTAGGTTGTGGGATGGGAAGGTTAGGGTTAGGCTGTGGGGGGTGGAGAGATTAGGGTGAGGCTGCGGGAGGGGAGGGTTAGACTCTAGGAGGAGGGTTACAGTTAGGCTGTGGGACGGGAAGGTTAGGGTTAGGATGTGGGAGGGAAAGGTTAGAGTTAGGCTCTAGGAGGAGGGTTAGGGTTAGGCTGTGGAGGGGTTAGGGTTAGGCACTAGGAGGAGGGTTACAATTAGGCTGTGGGATGGGAAGGTTAGGGTTAGGCTGTGGGGGATGGGGAGATTAGGGTGAGGCTGCGGGAGGGGAGAGTTAGGCTCTAGGAGGAGGATTACAGTTAGACTGTGGGACGGGAAGGTTAGGGTTAGGATGTGGGAGGGAAGGGTTAGAGTTAGGCTCTAGGAGGAGGGTTAGGGTTAGGCTGTGGGTGGAGGGGTTAGGGTTAGGCACTAGGAGGAGAGTTACAATTAGGTTGTGGGACGGGAAGGTTAGGGTTAGGGTTGGGCAGTGAGTAGGGGAAGGGTAAGGAGAAGGGTTAGCCTATTTACTGTACCAAAATGTGTCAGGATTCAGGCTGTCGGCATGCTGCTGTTGGTATTCTTACAGTCGGCATCCTGCCGGTATCTCGTACCCAACCTTTTTAAGCATAGGTCACAATGCCATTAAGGGTGAGCTTTACTGACTCTTTTCTTTCATACAAATTGCGTATTATCAGCTAACAAACTCACTATTAATCATTCATAATTTGTACATTTATGTGCTGTCTGATACCTTTCTGAACAATAAAATACTTAATTGCAAAGAAAAGTAAAGCCATTAAATGGAAGTACATTATTAATTCATACCTCCTAACATGACCTTCTCCAGGAGGGACACAATGCTCTGTTTCTGGACTATTTTCTTCATTTATGATTGCTGGCACCTGTGTTGAACAGGTAATGGATAAGAAAGGTGTTTCAGCACAGGTGATGGCAATCTTAAATTAAGAGGGAAGTCCAGGAGCAGAGCATTGTGTCCCTCCTGGAGAGGGTCATGTTGGGAGATATGTTAATTGAAAGCTGGACTTTGGAAAACAAGGATTGCAGATCATGTGCTGCACAGTGTACATCTTCTGGCATGCTGGAGGCTGCATTGTGGCCAGACAGCTCCATGTAAGGAGCTTTTATGCCTCTCACATCGCCCTCTGCTGGCTGGCACTCTACTCAGAAGCGTAGTGAGGGTATATGTCAGGCTGGCCCTGTATACTCCCCACAGACAGGCATCCATCTGTTCAGCCTAGCATCGAGCCCATAATGACAAATGTACAAGCACAATATGGGAACATTGGAAAGCAGGCACAGAATCTGAGACTCAGACAATGACTGTCAGGTGGACATTTTTCCATTGTGCACACCAGTTAGAGGTTATAGGAATATCCTTTATTCACAGACGTTTTAGCTTGTTTGCACTATATATGTAAATAACTCTTTGTATCCCGTGTTCTGCAGTCTTGCTAACATACTCAGGGAAGATACAGAAAGAGTCACAACTATAAATTCATAAAACAAATTTCTCTCCCTCGGTTGTAGACTAAACCAGTGTAAGGGATTCATGCCACGTTCTTGCACTGATTATATTGTAACTGCTATCTCTGATCTTCTCTTCCTACAACAAACTTGTCCTTCCTGTAGCCATAGAGAAAGATGTGCTCCAAACATTCATTTATGTTACAGAGACCTTTCTAAGGAAGAATCTGGTGATGTGGCCAAAGAAGTACTGTATTTCAATTAGCTTCATATATATAGTATGTACTGTATGTGTTGTATGTGTAATTCCATTTATTGTGCTTGTAGGAATGTTGCACACATGCTTTGTATGTGAACCATCAGAAAAGACTGTCACGTTGCCAACTGGTTCGGTTCATGTGGGCCTGAACGTGGGGCAGTGAATCGATGGTAATAGGGAAGTGTATAGGAAGTGATATATGGTATTGGCAAAGGTTGTTTGAGTCTGCCATTGCCATAGAGAGTTGTTTAATGCAAATGTTTGCACTTATATTTTGGAATCAGATTTCTGCTTAGACTTACCGAGGGGTCCAAGTATATTTACACTTACCCCCCTAACCCTCCCTTTCTGCAGCTTAACCCTAAATTTCATTCCCCCCCCTTTCCCCCGCAGCCTAACTCTAACTCCCCCTCCCTGGTGGTGCCTAACCCTAACCCTCCCTTTCCCGCAGCCTAACCCTAACCCTCTGGTGGTGCCTAACCCTAACTCCCCCTCACCGCAGCCTGACCCTTACCCTTCCTTCCCCGCAGCCCAACCCTAACACCCCCCGGTGGTGCCTAACTCTAACTCCCCCTCCCTGGTGGTGCCTAACCCTAACCCTCCCTTTCCCGTAGCCTAACCCTAACCCTCCCTGGTGGTGCCTAACCCTAACTCCCCCTCACCGCAGCCTGACCCTTACCCTTCCTTCCCCGCAGCCCAACCCTAACACCCCCCAGTGGTGCCTAACTCTAACTCCCCCTCCCTGGTGGTGCCTAACCCTAACCCTCCCTTTCCCGTAGCCTAACCCTAACCCTCCCTGGTGGTGCCTAACCCTAACTCCCCCTCCCCGCAGCCTAACCCTAACCCTCCCCGGTGGTGCCTAACTCGAACCCTCACTCCCTGCAGCCTAACCCTAACCCTCCCTGGTGGTGCCTAACCCTAATCCCCCTCACCGCAGCCTGACCCTTACCCTTCCTTCCCCGCAGCCCAACCCTAACACCCCCAATGCAGCCTAAATCTAACTCCCACACACACACACGGCTTACCACTGAGGACTTCTGGCAGAGGTCAATTGGGATTCCGGCGTTCAGGATCCTGGCACTGGCATTTTGATCCATGTCGGAATACCTGTGTCAGCATTCCAAGCAGTGTCGGGATTCCGGCGTCTGTATTCCAACTGCTGGGATCCCGAACGCCGCTATCCTGAACAGATCCCTGCAGGAGATACCATGGATATCTCTTGCTTACCTTTCAGCCACCGATCTGGCCAGCTCTCCAAACTATTGTACCTAAATTTATCAAGCTCTGTAAATATTCCATTTTTGAAATTTGACAGCGGGAGCCTTTACCATCTTCTGATGGCGCTAATTCACTGGCGTTTCTATAATGGGTGCAGTGTGTGCAGTGGACATGGGCCCCTGAGTCCAGAGGGGGCCCCCACTGCACACGCTGCATCCATTTTGTGAATACTCACCCCTCCCTCTGGAGTCCCGTGGCGACGTCCATGGTGGTGTTAAAACTCCATGAAAATGGCCCAGCGGCCATTTTCACAGAGTTCTGCGCATGCGCAGTAGAGAAATCTCAGGGAAAATGGCCGCCGCGCCGTTTTTCCGGGGAAATGCGCATGCGCAGTAGAGTCTGAGCACTCTAGTGCTCAGACTTTCCCCGCTGCCAGCAGAGAGGAGGGGGCCCGAAAGGAAGAGCCTGCACCCAGGCCTCCTCCTCTCTTAAAACGCTGATGCGCTAATTGCTAGATCCCACTCGTTCCTTATGGGAAGGAGTCATTGGTTGCAAAAAGGGATTTGGTTCCATCCACCCCTGTTAAGCTTCCTCCGCTGGACGTTGGGCACAAGGGGGTTAACTCAGATCTGATTGCTGCAATTTTTGCAGCCCTGCGATCAGATAGTCGCCGCTTACAGGGTGAGTGGGTTTTCGCTGTGCAGGTGTGCGTTCGCATGTCCAGGACTTACTCAGCTGCTGCGATCACATCAGCCTGATTGGGACCGGAGCTGACGTCAGACACCTTCCCTGAAAACGCTTGATCCCGCCTGCGTTTTCCCTGACACTCCCAGAAAACGGTCAGTTGCCACCCACAAACGGCCTCTTCCTGTCAATCTCCTTGTGATCGGCTGTGTAAACGGATCCTTCGCACCATCCCATCGCTGACCGCCGATGCCCGTTGCAGCCGCGCAATGCGCCGGCGCAGTGCGGTGCATACGCATGTGCAGTTCGGATCTGATTGCCCGCTGTGCAAAAATGCACAGCAGCAATCAGATCTTAATTAGGCCCTAGGTGCGCATGCGTACGCCCAAGTTCATGCTTGTGAAGAAACACAGCAGAGTCAGACTCGGCAGTGCCAAGTGACAGGGATCGCTGGTCTTCAGATCCACTGCCTCTGCATAGGAGCAATGTTGAATTGCTCTGGTGATTTTGTATCCACCGCTGCTACTCTCAGCAAATTGGATACGTAATCCCTCCCAATGATACTTTATTAATATGGATTCTGCAATCTATTTACATTTTTCATTTGACATACTGTACTGTATGCAATATGCAGCAAAGGGAATCCTCATGTTCTTTTTTTAAATGGGAAGACAACGGGACTTTGCATTTACAGTAACTTAATGTACTACTTTAATGTTATATTTGCAATTGTATTTAGCAGTCTTTTACATGGTAAATGCGACCTAGTATTTATAACACTGTCTAGACACAATGTATTATGGGGGTAATTCTGAGTTGATTGCAGCAGCAAGTTTGTTAGCAATTGGGCAAAACCATGTGCACTGCAGGGAGGGGGAGGGCAGATATAACATGTGCAGAGAGAGTTAGATTTGTGTGGGTTATTTTGTTTCTGTGCAGGGTAAATACTGGCTGCTTTATTTTTACACTGCATATATTAACACTTTTCACTTATTAATTTTTTAACACTATTTCTTTATTTTAATTGCATTTCCTTTTTGTATCACTTTCTCTATAGCTTCGGCTTCCTAAATACTAATTTATTAACACTATAGTTTTTTCACTGGTATGCTACGCTGGGCTTTCTGGCTTATGCTGGTGTTTTGGGGTGCCACACCCTGCACCTAGATATAGCGCTAGGGACCCAAAATATACAGAGACGCCTTGATGCGGCTTTGGGGCTTATTCACACATTTGCGCAAATATGTGTAACGAAGATCTCCGAATTCTATTATTATGTGGAATTTATATCTGGTTACGGTTATCATTCAGGGTGCTGGGGGAAACAAATGCCTTTTTTTCGTACTACTTTAATGTTATATTTGCAATTGTATTTAGCAGTCTTTTACATGGTAAATGCGACCTAGTATTTATAACACTGTCTAGACACAATGTATTATGGGGGTAATTCTGAGTTGATTGCAGCAGCAAGTTTGTTAGCAATTGGGCAAAACCATGTGCACTGCAGGGGGGGGGGGGCAGATATAACATTTGCAGAGAGAGTTAGATTTGTGTGGGTTATTTTGTTTCTGTGCAGGGTAAATACTGGCTGCTTTATTTTTACACTGCAATTTAGATTTCAGTTTGAACACACCCCACCCAAGTCGACATAAGCTTTTTTATATTTTTTGGTGTAGTTTCAACCGTCACAGCATGTGGAACCTCAATTAGTGCACCGAGTCCTCTCGCATGGCTCGATTCGCTCGTCATGCTTCGGGGAAGGTTACTATTCCCAATAGCAGTCCACGTGGATGGTAAAGTATGAAAATGTTTTTAAAATAAAATAAAAATATCGACCATTGCCATATCGACCTTTTCACCGTGACGACCTTTTCACCATGTTGACCTAATGCATGCTGACCATTAGTGGTCGACCTACTGACTGCTGTCCTTATTACCGTCTACATAAAATCCGGATACCGTGTAAAATCAGGGTAATGCATAAATATCTCAGATGCGTGCTAGATTTTCTCTATTTTCCTTCAGCAGAACAATCCCCAATGGTTTCTATGGGAACTGCAATCTGCCAGTTTTGTGGAGTTTCTGTCTTTATAGATAAAGCCATCACTTGATGGCATTAGCCATTGTAGCCTAGAGGCTTTGGATACCTCTCCAAATGCCGCGTTCACATGTGTTACCTCTGCCATGCCCATAACCCTGAAGTAAAGACTTTGCCAAGACATCAAGACATCAGAAAAGTTGTCCCTGTAAACATCATCATACTATATTCCAGTGATGAGATATGTGGCGAGGTCATCACTGCGCCATGATGCACCATGCTCAGGAAATAAATTGTGATCATTGATACATAGGCTCCCTAGTGAGATACTGCATGAAAAAGTTGAACCAGACAAAGGCCCTCATTCCGAGTTGATAGCTAGCTGCTGTTGTTCGCTGCGTAGCGATCAGTTGAAAAAAACTGCAAATCTCCGCATGCGTATGCACTGCAATGTGCACGCGCGGCGTACGGGTACAACGAGCATCGTGGTTTTGCACAGGTTCTAGCGATGCTTTCAGTCGCACTGGCGGACGCAAGGAGATTGTTAGGAAGTGGGAGTTTCTAGGTGTCAACTGACCGTTTTCTGGGAGTGTTTGGAAAAACGCAAGCGTGGCCGGGTATTTGCAGGGCGGGTATCTGACGTCATTACCGTGTCACTCGTCGCAGCAATCATCGCACAGAATAAGTAACTACAGGGCTGGTCTTGTTTTGCACAAAATGTGTTTGCAGCCGCTCGACTGCACAGGCGTTCGCACTCCTGCAAAGTGAAAATACACTCCCCCGTGGGCGGCGACTATACGTTTGCACGGCTGCTAAAAGTAGCTAGCGAGCGATCAACTCAGAATGAGGGCCAAAATCGAAAGGACCACAAAAGTGTATTAAAGTGAACTCAACTCAACAAGAAAGCAAACTGTCATAGCATCATTGTAAATAATGGACCTGAAGAAAAAAACAGCTTGATCTTGGTCTGAGTAGCATTGGAAATGTCCTGATTTCACAGAACAGATGTGGCATTAGTTCACTGTTAAGTGCTTTTTGGCAGATTAGTAAATGATTAATTGTACCTGTTCTATAGAGTTTGAATACCTTGTAATGTAAAATAGGAAAGGATTAAAAGACGTAATGATCATGTGTGATTAAGTTGTTACTATGCTAATAAAGCAGATAAAAAAAAAAACTAATTGTTGGCGCATTAAGGGCAAAAAATGACCATTAGGAACGTTAATAAGAATTTGTTTATGTAACTATTGAACCTTCTATTTAATGATCACATACACAATAGTAGTGATACATGTCATTTGTTTTTCTGTTTATTCCAGATACAGTAGAATGCAGATTATCTGAACTAATTGGGAACGAGTGTAGTTAGGATAATCAGTTTGATAATTGGAAGTGTATTAAACTATATATGTACAGGTTATAGGGATGTAGTTAGCATGCCGGCGTTGGGGATCTCGGCGGTCAGGATGCCGGTGCCGGAATCCAGACCCCTATCGGAATACCGGTGCTGGATGCCTGAACACTGAGAATCCCAACGTACGTATGCTGGAAGGGTTAGGGCTAGGCTGCAGGGGTAAGGTTAGGGATAGGCTGCAGGGAGAGAGGGTTAGGTGTAGGCTGTGGGAGGGGAGGGTTATGGTTAGGCTGTGGGAAGGTAGGGTTAGGGTTAGGCTTCGGGGAAAGTGGGAAAGGTTTAGACTGTGGGAGGGGAAGGTTAGGGTTAGACTGTGGGAGGGGAAGGTTAGGGTTAGACTGCGGGAGGGTTAGGGTTAGAATTAGGCTGCAGGGAAGGATGATTAGGGTTAGGCTGTAGGGAGGAAGGGTTAGGTTTAGTCTGCGGGAAGGGAGGGTTAGGGAGAGGGTTAGGATTAGGGTTTCTTTAGTATGACGCCCCTGTCGGGATTAAGACCAGTTGGAATGCTGGATGCTGGGGTCAGTATTCTGACCTCTGGCATCTTAACAACCGGTCTCCCATACCAAACCCAGTATATATATATATATATATATATATATATATATATATAATGATACAATTTAGTTTTATGGGCTACTATACATTCATACAGAGTTTTTCCACAATATCACATGGGGCAGTTTCATGGAAGACCTTACTTGTGATGAGTACTGTATAAGTTAAATTAACAATCACTATATGATTTTGAGTAGTAGAGTATAAAAAATCTGACTGGAAAGTTGTATTCATTACATCTCTGATTGGCTGGTACTTTATCTCCGTCCACTTTATTTCCATCTAAGGCTTAGTAAGTGGAGAAGTTGTCCAAAGTAATCAATAAGCTTCTGCATGTATTTGCTTTATTTATCTCCAAGGCTTGATAAATCTCCCCATAATGTGGATCTAGCAGACTAAGATTTGTGTTTCCTGAAAACAAATGATAATAAGGGCTTTTAGCCACCCATAATTGTGGATCATACGCATGGTGCAGCCTCTCGTCTTACCTTCTGCTTGAGAGGTTTAATCCAAACTGTAAATGCCTCCTATTTGTAATAATGTGGAATACTAATCACACAGATGATACACGGATGCATTGGATGCTTACATGGGATCAGACTGAGTGTATATGTCAAGCATACTTATGTTATGATGACTGTGTGGTTTTACGTGCATCATTACAGTGTCCTGTTGTAAATCACACGTAGCTGCCAGCAATTATTCTCATACGCCAATGCTGGCTAATGATACATGAACAATATCCATAGCCCCAGGTCAATTACTATGGATACTGATTGCTCATGGACTATGTACAGTAATGTTATTTTACATTAATTATAAATATGGATGTGCCTGTCACTAGGATGTGATTGCGCGCAACATTCTGCTGTAGTATTGGATGTCTATCAGAATCCGCTCGTGAACGCAGGGTAATATTCACGGATAATGTTGCCCTAGGCAATTTCAGTGAATAGGTCTTAAATTAGTCACTGATCACCACGTATTTTTGTGCCTCCGAACAGAATCTAACAGCTCCTGGGAAAATTGGTGCTTGGTAATTGGTAAAGACTGGATAGCAAAAAGTTAAATGAAAAGGAAAAAAACATGTCATTGAGAGCTAATAATTTCTAGGCTGTCCGCTGAGTGGTGCTGCCCACAGACAAGGGCCTAGTTGGCCAATAAGGAGAATAGTGTACAACCCTGCAACCCACAGAATACGGGCAATACTGATATTGAAATGTGCTCTAAAGTGAACTGTACAGCATCACACTATATTGGGGAAGATGGGCCTTATTCAGATCTGATTGCTGGGCTGCGTTTTTTGCTGCCCTGTGATCAGATAGTCGCCACCTACAGGGGGAGTGTATTTTTGCTGT
The DNA here is from genome assembly GCF_028390025.1 of Pseudophryne corroboree. Taxonomy (NCBI): domain Eukaryota; kingdom Metazoa; phylum Chordata; class Amphibia; order Anura; family Myobatrachidae; genus Pseudophryne; species Pseudophryne corroboree. The sequence continues at coordinate 146,511,948 of NC_086447.1, forward strand.
GCAAGTGTGTGATCGCATGTGTAGCCAAGCTGCACAAAATGAGTTTGTGCAGTCTCTGCGCAGCCCAGGACTTACTCTTCCAGTGCGATTGAATCCTGCTGATCGGGGCCGGAGTTCCCCATAAAACGCTTAAGCCCGCCTGCGTTTTTCCGGACACTCCCTGAAAACGGTCAGTTGCCACCCACAAATGCCTGTCAATCACTTTGCGAATGCCCGTGCAAATGGATCCTTCGCACTATCCCGTCGCTGATCGGCGAAGTCCGTTGTAGCTGTCCGACGCACCGTCGCATTGTGGTGCATATGCATGCGCAGTTCAGATCTGATCGCCCGCTGTACAGCAGTCAGATCTGAATTACCCTCGATGTATTATAATTTGCATACTATAAAAGTATACAGAGCAGCTAATTGGTTGCTATGAGCAACTTCCCCATTGGCTCACTTCTCCACTCTTTTTACTGCTTGATACATCTCCCACTTATTCCCCCAGGAGAAAACTATATTCTCCAGTATACCCCCCCCCCCCCCCCCAAAAAAAAAAAAAAACACAAACAAACAAACTACTGTAGCCTTTTAAGTGTTTATTTAATATCAATGCTTTTGTCCAGTCCATATTAAACAAACAAGAGAAGTGACTCTCAGTCTATTTCATTTTAGTTGCATCAAATTACAATTTTCCTTGTTTTGTGCAATTTAAGCAGACTTGCCATTTACACACTGCAGCCACTATATTGGCTTAAGCGCTTGTTACAGCTCACTAAGAACTGGGGGCAACCGTAACACATGAATAAATATAAAGTATGCCAGCCAGCATATATGAGCACTTGTATACCACATCAGTTGGGAAATACTTTCTGTTGAGGATGTTTTTCGCTTTACAAGGGTACTAGAAAGAAATGGGGCCGTTTCTTTATAAAGTTAATTCAGCAAAGAATATCATATGTAGAGGTGATTGGAGACTATGGGGTGGATGTATGAAGAGCGCTATGGGGTTTAGCAGTATCTGAGCATGTTATGTGCTGAAGATACATTTCTCCCCATGTAGTAATGAGGGGTGGTGTGCCATGCTCCCCCTCATTATCGGCGCTACTATCTACAAAATAGCGCCAATGTGCCTGCAAATGTATGAGTGGTCAGTGGCATTGACTGTTCCAACAACTGCAGCTATCGATTTTGACAGCTGCAGCTGTCATTGCCATCTATCTATCTATCTATCTATCTATCTATCTACCAACCACACACCCATCAGCCATAGCATTAAAAAAAACACCTTCCTAATATTTTGTAGGTCCGAAATGTGCCGAAAAAAACAGCTCTGAAATGTTGAGACATGGACTCCACCAGACCTCTGAATGTGTCCTGTAGTATCTGGCACCAGGATGTTAGCAGCAGATCTGTTATGTCCTATAAGTTGCGAGGTGGGGCCTCCATAGATCAGACTTGTTTCATCAGTGCTGAATTGGACTGAGGTCTGGGGGATTTGGAGGCCAAGTCAACACCTTGAACTTGCCATGTTCCTCAAACCATTCCTGAACATTTTTAACAGTGTGACAGGGCACATCATCATCCTGCTGAAAGAGGCCACTGTCATCAGGGAACATCCTTGCCATGAAGGGGTGTAATTTGTATGCAACAATGTTTAGGTAGGTGGTACGTGTCAAAGTAATATCTCCATGGTAACCGGGACATATGATTTCCCACCTTAACATTGCCTCCGCCAGCTTGCCTTCTTCCCATAGTGCATCCTGGTGCCATCGCTTCCCCAGGTAAATGATGCACATGTACCCAGCCATAAATAAGATGTAAAAGATAACAAGATTCATCAGATCTGGTCACCTTCTTCCATTGCGCCTTGTCCAGTGCTGAAGCTCATTGTAGGCGCTTTCGGTGGGGACAGTGGTCAGCATGGGCACTATGGGTCTAATTCATGTTTGTACACAATGGCAATGTTCATCAACTGAGCAATTATTGCAGACTGCACGATCACATTGCGCATGTGCCAAGGTACCTCTGTGATGCTGCTTGCAGTGAGATCTCTTTGTAGAGTGATTGACAGGAAGAAACTGTTTGGGAGAGTTAACGGGGCGTGGCAGCAAAACCGCAGGTGTCATGGCCGTTTTCGGTAGGGGGTGTGTATCTGCCTTCAGCTGTGATCATGTACTTAGAGAAACATGGTGGCAGCATGGATACTGCAGCAGCCAGTCTGCGTAACCGTACACTTTCTCTAGGAGTTTATGTTTCTGGTTACTGCGTTGGTGCTGCATGTGCGTATGCAGTTGCTCAGGACATTGCGACGGCTCTGCAGGACGCCTATATTCTTTTCCGGGCAGCAGCTTCACTTGCGTTGATTAACAGTTCCATAGCCTAAACATTGGCAGCTACGTAGGCATATATGTACAAACATGAATTAGGCCCTCCAGCGGCATTTCTAGAGAGGAGGGGACCCGTGTGCAGACTCCGTGTGTGGGCCCCCTCCTCTCCTGTAGCCGTCACAGCCGATGTCCGCCGCTGTCAGCGCTGAGACTCTGGCACAGTGCCAGAGTCTACAGCGCATGCGCAGGACTCTGAAAAATGGCTGCCGTGCCATCTTTCCAGAGTCCTGCGCATGCACTGAAGACTCTGGCACTGTGCCAGAGTCTCAGCACTGACAGCGGCGGACATCAGCTGTGACGGCTACAGGAGAGGAGGGGGCCCACACACAGTCACTGATGGACGCCGGAAAGGTAAGTATAGGAGAAATGGGTGCAGTGTGTGCGGTGTGGGCCCCCTCTGGACTCAGGGGCCCGTGTGCACCACACACTGCACCCATATAGATACACCAGTGCCTCTGACCAGTCTGCAGCTACGCAGTCCTGTATGGAGCAGGCTGCAATGCACTGTGTGAGCCAGTACCTCTAACTTTTTCAGCAATTTGTGGTACAGTAGTTCTTCCGTGGGATGGAACCAGACGGGGTAGCCTTTGCTCCCCACATGATTCAATGTTCCTTGTGCGTCCATAGTCTTGTTGTCAGTTCACTTGTTGTCCTTCCTTGGACCATTTTTGTCAGGTACTGCATTCTGGAAACACCCCACAAGACCTGCTGATTTGGAGATGCTCTAACCCAGTCCTCTAGCTATCAAAATTTGGCCTCTAATCAAAGTCACTCAGATCCTTACACGGACCCATGTTCCTGCTTCCATCACATCAAGAACTGACTGTTCACTTGCTGCCTAATATACACCACCCCTTGACAGGTATTGTAATGAGATAATTTTATTCAATACACCTGTCAGTGGTTTTAATGTTATGGATGATGGGTGTATGAGTGGGTATATATATATATATATACACACGTATATATTATACTCACCTTGACAATGGGGCTACGTGCCTCAAAACGGTTCACGCACTGTATGTAGTGCTTTAATACAACATTCTTATGACAACACAAGCCCCAGAGTGCCGCTGTTTTCCCTTGACTATATATATTATTTGGAAGATTCAAATAAGAATCTTCCAAATAAGAATATATATATATATATATATATATATATATATATACAAAGCGTCTCCAAGCATGCAGCGGCACTCAGGGAATGATGCAAGCCATTATAAGGCAAAAGGTGTTTATTCCATAGTGAAGAAAATGGTCCAACGTTTCGGGGTGCAACCACCCCTTTGGTCCCAATGGTGATTAATGTATAGGGATCAGCCGTGCTGGGACCAATGGGATCCGGAGGGTGGGGATAAAAACGGGGCTATTGGTGCCAGTGAGACATTCCATTTTGGCAGCAGACCTTGAGAAAGACCCGAGGCGGGTCGGAACGCGTGGGTACCTTGCCTGTATACCCCCCACATGCTGACACCGATGTTTATGGACTGAGCCTACGCCTGGATAAAACTGAGACCAGGAGATCCCCTTGCTGCAGCTGGGAGAAACCACCTGGATTCACATGCGCTTTAGAACTGACGCAAATCAGTTCACCAGGAATCGGTAATCAGCCATTGCTTCTGTTTTCTCATGAGGGTGGATTCATTTCTGTGAATGTCTTTGTCCATTGTTGACACATGTTGTGTCAATACACCAGCATCTTCCATATTGGAATCATATTTTGTGTGTTTTTTAGAAGGTTGATGATATTAAATATTTGTTTTTATGGTGTCACACTATTCTCTGTATTCTCCTCTTTTTCCGGTCACCTATTGATATGAACACTCCTAATTAGGAGAAATCAACGGAGAGTAAGAGGTGGATTGCTCCGCTATAAACGGGGCAGGCGCTGGTGAAGTAGTATCTTTTTCCTTTTCCTTTTGTTTTCAATAGTTTATTGCTGCTTGCTGCCATGTGCTTACTCAAACAATTATGGGGATGATTCATTCCTAATTGCTGCGGTTTGTTTTCGCACAGCGGGCAATCAGGTACTAACTGTGCATGCGTATGCACCGCAATGTGCACGTGAATCAAACAACAACAAAGGCCATCACTAGTCATCAACGGGATGGTGCAAAAAATGTGATCGCACGGGCGTTCGCAAAGTGATTGACAGGAGGAGGCCATTTGTGGGCTGTAACTGAGTGTTTATTTGGAGTGTCCGAAAAAACGCAGGCGTGTCCAAGGGGTTTCAGGGAGGTTGTCTGACATCAGCTCCGGCCCCGATCAGCTTGTTTTCATCACACTGAAGGAGTAAGTCCTGGGCTGCGCAGAGACTGCACACAGTGGATTTTTGCAGATCTGCGTACACATGGGATCACACACTTGCACTGCAAATTTATGCTCCCCCTGGAGGCGACAACTATCTGAACGCAGGACAGCAAAGTTTGCAGCCCAACGATCAGGTCTAAATCACCCCCTATGTCCTTTGATCATCTGCCCATTGTGGTCAGATATAGCCTGTCTTAATCAGATTTACTATATCTTTAGGGGCAGCTATGGCTGAGGTTTGCAGCCATGTTAAAATAGACTAACACCCCTTTTCCACCTACGATGCGTGTCGCAGCCGGGAGCCTGACACGGGTGCTACCCGGCTGCGACCCGAATCGGGCCCTTTCCCATCACTAGTCACCATCCCGGCATATTGCCGGGTTGGTGACGCTGCTGGTAACGCGGCAGGGGCGGCGCTGGGAGATCACATGATCTTCCAGCGCCGCCCTTCTATACAGTGTAAACGGGAGCCGTGTCGCATCGACACGGCTTCCGTTTACACTACACCTTACCTGGATCATTGCCGTGTCCTACCCAGGTAGCTACACGGGTAGGATTCCCGGGTTACTTGATCTGAGCCATTTCCACTAGCAAAAAACACGGGTAAATGCACACCCCGTGCATTTACCTGTGTTTTTTGAGCTAGTGGAAAAGGGGTATAAGTGTTAAAGGACAAAGGGGGTCATTCCGAGTTGATCGATCAAAGCAACTTTTTGCTGCCCGTGCGATCAACCCGACGCCGCCTATGGGGGAGGGCTTTTTTGCATAGCAAGGCTGCGAACGCTTGTGCAGCCCTACTATGCAAAAAAAGTTTTGTGTGGAACTAGACCAGGGTAACAGTTACTTACCCTGTGCAATCGATCCAGCAAGTAACAAGTTTTACCAAGGTCCAGGAGGGATACGTTCTTCAAAGGAAAAGACGTATAGAACACAAGAACATTCACTGGAGCTGGAGGGAGGTAGGTGGGTTCAGGGGAAGTTACTTCACAGGAAAGGTAGTGGATAAGTGAAACAGCCTGCCATCAGAGGTGGTAGAAGCTAAGACAGTAGAGCAATTTAAACATGCTTGGGATAGACATATGAATATCCTTACGAAGAACTAAGGCTCAAATATAGTTGAGGTTACCTAAAGGTTAAACAGGGGCAGACTAGATGGGCCAAGTGGTTCTTATCTGCAGTCAAGTTCTATGTTTCTATTTATGTAATTCAGTTTATGTAGTTTAAGTATTGTGCTCCGTATCACAGAAAAAGCCTAATGGGAAACTTCTTGTCCAAGAATTGCGGACGCGAGGTCCCATACCTGTACATTAATTGACAGGTCGATATTTTTTGCCATCATAATGGAGTATTTTCAATAGGCTTCAGCTGTGAAAAACGCAACATTATCACAACTGAAATGCTCTTCTGTTATAGGAAAACATTGTGCAATGTGATACCAACAGAGCTGCTGAATACCTTATTTCTCTGTCTGAAAAAATGCAGCATTCTAATACCAGCCCAAATGCCTGGGTGGTCACACAATGGTGGTCATTCCAAGTTGTTCGCTCAGTAATTTTCTTCGCATCGCAGCGATTTTCCGCTAATTGCGCATGCGCAATGTTCGCACTGCGACTGCGCCAAGTAAATTTGCTATGAAGATTGGTATTTTACTCACGGCATTACGAGGTTTTTTCTTCGTTCTGGAGATCGGAGTGTGATTGACAGGAAGTGGGTGGAAGTGGCCGGAAACAGGCCGTTTTATGGGAGTGTGTGAAAAAACGCTACCGTTTCTGGGAAAAACGCGGGAGTGGCTGGAGAAACGGAGGAGTGTCTGGGCGAACGCTGGGTGTGTTTGTGACGTCAAACCAGGAACGACAAGCACTGAACTGATCGCACTGGAAGAGTAAGTCTCGAGCTACTCAGAAACTGCACAGAGAAGTATTTTCGCAATATTGCGAATCTTTCGTTTGCAATTTTGATAAGCTAAGATTCACTCCCAGTAGGCGGCGGCTTAGCGTGTGCAAAGCTGCTAAAAGCAGTTTGCGAGCGAACAACTCGGAATGAGGGCCAACGTATTTAACACAGAATATACTATATTATGGTCCTTTGCAGACTGAGCCAGAGGGGAAGTGGGTGATAGAGGTTTGTCCAGCTGTATCTCTGGTGTAAAATAACGACCAGCCTACTGATGAATTGTTGGTCAATAAGAGGAGGATACATGCTGGGAAATATGTATTAATTGGAGTTTAATATTGTGAACATGTTTGAGATAGGTCCACATTTTTACTTCAAAGTGTTAAATACAGGTGAATGAAAGATTTGGCTCCATTTATGCTTTCCCCCTCCAGGCGGCTATTTTCTGGGAAGAGTTTTCATGAAAGGGGGACCTCTCTAACGTCTCAGTGTGCAAATTATAGCAAACCCACAACAAAGGAGCGACGTGTGCTGCATTGTGTTTATGCCTCCAGCTCAGTGACACAATCGCTTTTTAGAAATGAAAAGGCTGCCCAATAAATCCTAGATTGTTTTGAGAAAAAAAATGAAAAGAGCCAGCTTAATACTGTGCCTCTGACTGAACAGCAGCCAATTAGTGGCACGGGGAAGTTGGGCATGCACTAATTAGGGAGAAGAAGACGATGGATGGATTAAGTTAGTGTCTTTGCCTTTTGTCTAATTGCTGGACTCGTTTAGATCTGCTGGAATTTTACATTGTATAGACATATTGATTATTATGCAGGGTGAGTATGCAAATGCTTTACAGGACATTTCGACTTTTATTGAATATTATATACTGTACACTGCAGCCTGGGTGCGGATCATTAGATCGACAATAAAAAAAAAAGGTCTACAGTCAATAGGTCTACCACTAATGGTAGACATGCATTGGGTTGACAAAATGTCGACATAGAATAGGTAAACAGTAGGAAACGTCAACAGGGTCAAAAGGTCGACAGGGTCAAAAGGTCAACATGGAAATGGTCGACACAAAAAGGTACACTATTTTTATTTTTTGGGGGTGCTTGGGTCATTTATCTGCCACAAACAAGCCCATTAGTGTACCACATCCTACGAACTTCGGGCAAGGTGCCTCAATCTGCTACCGCTGTACTCAGCACATGTTACTATCCTCAATCGTAGTCCACGTGGATGATAAAGTATGAAAAAGTTTAAAAAAAGAAAAAACGAAAAAACCTTTTGACCCTGTTGACCTTTTGGCACTGCCAACCTAATACATGTCTACCATTAGTGGTAGTCCTACTGACTGTAGACCTTTTTAGTGTAGATCTCTAGTCCTGATACCCTGCAGCCTACACTACACGTTCATCAGAGAAGGAGGAAGCCAGTGGAGGGACCCCCACCTATTGTGTACTACCTGGTCAAGTCACATTATTTTGACCACCTCCTACATTTACATTGGCTGTGCGTAGCCCGTGAAGTACGTCACGTGTTGTGTGCGCTGACTTGGTGGGAATATAAGGTGTGCGATAGGCCGTCTGCACACATATCACGTCGGCTATAAAGGTATGCGAGGCACGACCGACATGCTACAGTGAAGCAGCTCATCATCTGAATGAACCTGGGAGCTACCAGACGTGTGTCTAAAATGACAGCTCAGCCTGTCTAGCTGCTGTCTGTGCTGCACACGACGGTTACTCTATTAGCTGCTGGTCATAATAATGTGACTTAATCATGTAAATGCGCATAAATTATAGTGGTTCAGTTTATTAAAAGTGGAATTGACCTTTAAACAATCTTTAGTTGGTGGACATTTGTTGAAATCTGCAATTTTCTGCAATGCGCCATATGTAATAATCGAACACCCTAGAAAATTGCAGGAAAAATACCATTTTAACTTAAGTCAGTCACTGTAAGCCGCCATCCTGATTTTTTTTAATGTCAGTAATAACCAGTGATGGCTCCAGGGATTCAGTATGGGATCTCGCCGGTTGGGACCCGGCGTTCAGGAGACCGACGCCCGAATCCCAACAGACGGAATCCGGACAGCGAGTGCGCTCACCACGCTTCGGGCCTGGTCTCGCCACACTATTCTTTTCCCCCTCGGGAGGTGGTATGAACCACCACGCGAGGGGGAATACCGGGCTTCTGACGGGATTCCAGCCGTCGGCATTTACACATGTCCTGAATGCCGGGATCCCGGCAGCCGGTATATTGACCACATCCTGGCTCCAAAGGTGGGGGCTGCATAGCAGTCCAAAGTTTAAACAGGGGAGTCACACTGACTGCCACCAACTGTCACCAGGGCCGGCCCAAGCTTATTTTTTTTAGTAAACAAAAATCTATTTTGGTGCCCCTTGATGGGATAAAAGGGTGTGGTCTTACAAGGAAGGGGTGTGGCTACACAATTGTACTCCCCGTGGTACAGGGTGATAGTGGGTGACAGGGAGATAATAGGTTACTGGTGAGGCAGGGGTGACAGGGAGATGGTGGGTGACTGAGGCAGGGGTGACAGGGAGATGGTGGGTGACTGGGAGATGGTGGGTGACTGAGGCAGGGGTGACAGGGAGATAATGGGTGACTGCAGCAGGGGGACATTGAGATAGTGGATGATTGATGTCCCCAGACACAAGATACACATGTCCCCACAGCGCCAGATATACCCCCAGTGCAGATACACATGTCCCCACAGTGCCAGATATGCCCCCTATCAGATACACATGTCCCCACAGTGCCAGATATGCCCCCAGTGCAGATACACATGCCCCCACAGCGCCAGATATGCCCCCAGTGCAGATACACATATCCCCACAGTGCCAGATATGCCCCCAGTTCAGATACACATATCCCCACAGTGCCAGATATGCCCCCAGTGCAGATACATATATCCCCACAGTGCCAGATATACCCCCAGTGCAGATATACATGCCCCCACAGTTCCAGATATGCCCCCAGTGTAGATACACATATCCCCACAGTGCCAGATATGCCCCTAGTGCAGATACATATATCCCCACAGTGCCAGATATGCCCCGAGTGTAGATACATATATCCCCACAGTGCCAGATATGCCCCGAGTGTAGATACATATATCCCCACAGTGCCAGATATGCCCCCAGTGCAGATACATATATCCCCACAGTGCCAGATATACCCCCAGTGCAGATACATATATCCCCACAGTTCCAGATATGCCCCCAGTGCAGATACATATATCCCCACAGTGCCAGATATGCCCCCAGTGTAGATGCACATGCCCCCACAGTGCCAGATATGCCCCCAGTGCAGATACATATATCCCCACAGTGCCAGATATACCCCCAGTGCAGATACATATATCCCCACAGTTCCAGATATGCCCCCAGTGCAGATATACATGCCCCCACAGTTCCAGATATGCCCCCAGTGCAGATACACATATCCCCACAGTGCCAGATATGCCCCTAGTGCAGATACATATATCCCCACAGTGCCAGATATGCCCCGAGTGTAGATACATATATCCCCACAGTGCCAGATATGCCCCCAGTGCAGATACATATATCCCCACAGTGCCAGATATACCCCCAGTGCAGATACATATATCCCCACAGTTCCAGATATGCCCCCAGTGCAGATACATATATCCCCACAGTGCCAGATATGCCCCCAGTGTAGATGCACATGCCCCCACAGTGCCAGATATGCCCCCAGTGCAGATACATATATCCCCACAGTGCCAGATATACCCCCAGTGCAGATATACATGCCCCCACAGTTCCAGATATGCCCCCAGTGTAGATACACATATCCCCACAGGGCCAGATATGCCCCTAGTGCAGATACATATATCCCCACAGTGCCAGATATGCCCCGAGTGTAGATACATATATCCCACAGTGCCAGATATGCCCGCAGTGCAGATACATATATCCCCACAGTGCCAGATATACCCCCAGTGCAGATACATATATCCCCACAGTTCCAGATATGCCCCCAGTGCAGATACATATATCCCCACAATGCCAGATATGCCCCCAGTGTAGATGCACATGCCCCCACAGTGCCAGATATGCCGTCAGTGCAGATACACATGTCCCCACAGTGCCAGATATGCCCCCAGTACAGATACACATGCCCCCACAGTTCCAGATATGCCCACAGTGCAGATACACATGCCCCCACAGTGCCAGATATGCCCCCAGTGCAGATACACATGCCCCCACAGTTCCAGATATGCCCACAGTGCAGATACACATATCCCCACAGTTCCAGATATGCCCCCAGTGCAGATACACATGCCCCCACAGTGCCAGATATGCCCCCAGTGCAGATACACATATCCCCACAGTGCCAGATTTGCCCCCAATGCAGATACACATATCCCCACAGTGCCAGATTTGCCCCCAATGCAGATACACATATCCCCACAGTGCCAGATATGCCCCCAGGGCAGATACACATGCCCCCACAGTTCCAGATATGCCCCCAGTGCAGATACATATATCCCCACAGTGCCAGATATGCCCCCAGTGCAGACACATATATCCCCACAGTGCCAGATATGCCCCCAGTGCAGATACACATGCCCCCACAGTGCCAGATATGCCGTCAGTGCAGATACACATGCCTCCACAGTTCCAGATATGCCCCCAGTGCAGATACATATATCCACACAGTTCCAGATATGCCCACAGTGCAGATACACATGCCCCCACAGTGCCTCCCACAATGCCAGATATGCCCCCAGTGCTGATACACATGCCCCCACAGTGCCTCCCACAGTGCCAGATATGCCCCCAGTGCTGATACACATGTCCCCACAGTGCACCCCCCACCCCACAAAAAAAAGGTAAGTGCTGCTCACCGCTTCGCACCTGCTGCTGTGAGGGGAGGAGATTGCAGCATGCGCATATCCTACCCCTCCGTCTCCAGGGCGGTGTCTATCTTCAATTCGCCGCCGGCCAGTGAACCAATCAGAGCTCGTGGTCCGGCAGCCAATCAGCAGCCTCAGCTGCCGTTCCGTGAGCTCTGATTGGCTCACGGGCCAGCGCCGAATTTAAGATAGTCACTGCCGCCGGAGACGTCAGTGTGCACCGGGCAGCGGTGGCTGGGAGCGGATCGAGACGCTTGCTGGCCACCACTGCTGTAGAGAGTGAGTCACTGTGACTCACTGTCTGCAGCAGCGCCCTCTACTGCCTGGCACTCAACGCGGCTGCGTAGCCCGCGTATGCGCCGGGCCGGCCCTGACTGTCACCCTAAACTGACTCACTGGCAGTTGGTGTGGGTTCCTTATTTAAACTTTGTACTGCGCTGCAGCCCCATCTCTGGAACCGCCACTGGTAATAACGGTCACCCAATGCAGCGTCAGTTTACCATTAAAATAATAATCATTCCCTCATCATATTTGAAAGTAAATGTTTGTGTATAGAATTATTGTTTGTCTCAATTTAAGAGACTGAAACACTGGGAATTCCGCAGCTGCCCTTAGAAAGATGCAATCTGTAGCCTTAAAAACAACTGGCTCTGAGCAAATTAGAAGATTCATTAAAATGTAGTATAGCTGAATAATCTCCTTTTGCTGTGTAGACAAAGATGTAAACAGCAAAATAGGTTCTATTACAAGGCAACATAAGAGTAAGGTTAGCAAATGAGGCAACAACTCTATTTTCTAGTGCACAATCAGTATAAGTTCTTACAATGGGCAATTACCCTAACTGTGTGCCTGCGGCACCAACACAGTTGGATAATCAGTCCATTGCCCAAGGTTGAGCACCTCCCACTTCCTGATTAACCAATTTGCATTATGCTACATTAGCTGTAGTAACCTGAGCTTTTTTTTTCTCTTTTACAAAGTTCGTAAATGTATGTAACCTAAATCAGCACATTTGGAAATGTTGCGTCTTGAGCTAAAACTTGTGTTATTGAAGGAATACTATTAATACCTCCAAATCCTATGATGTAGTCATACATTGGACTGTGATCATACTGTAGGTGGGAACCTCTTACCTGTAGGAGTTAGCAATGAATCACACTGGGCATCTAGATACAGGGATTGTGATCTAGTGTTAGAGGATGTATTGTGATGCTCAGTGCTTAAAGTGGTCCTAGAGAGGTGGTGGAACTCACCCCTCTCCCCACTGCGCCCGTGTAATAAGCAAAAATGGGGTGTGGTCTCGCAAAAGGGAGTGTGGTCTCAAAAAGAAAGGGGCGTTGTCACACAATAGTAATAATGCCCACAGTAGTAGCACCCAAGTGGAAATTTTGAAGTGGGGGTATGGAAAAGTGAAGGTTGTAATTATGTGTGCGCCGAAGGCGTGTGCGCTCCTGAAAAGGGGGTGTGGTCACTCAAAAGGGGGCATGTCCTTCAGTGTAGTTTACCACACCATATACCCCTTATACATATTATGCACCACAATAGTAGGAACCCTTACTGGTGCCCCTTTCACATTATACCACACAGTATGAGCCGAAATTCCCATTATACTCAACAGTATGAGACGAAATTCCCATTATAGCACACGGTATGAGCCGAAATTCACATTATAGCACACAGAATGAGCCAAAATTCACATTATAGCACACAGAATGAGCCAAAATTCACATTATAGCACACAGAATGAGCCAAAATTCACATTATAGCACACGGTATGAGCCGAAATTCACATTATAGCACACAGAATGAGCCAAAATTCACATTATAGCACACAGAATGAGCCAAAATTCACATTATAGCACACAGAATGAGCCAAAATTCACATTATAGCAAACGGTATGAGCCGAAATTCACATTATAGCACACAGAATGAGCTGAAATTCACATTATAACACACGGTATGAGCCAAAATTCACATTATAGCACAGTATGAGCCAAAATTCACATTATAGCAAACAGTATGACCCGAAATTCACATTATAGCACATGGTATGACCCGAAATTCACATTATAGGACACGGTATGAGCCAAAATTCACATTATAGCACACAGAATGAGCCGAAATTCACATTATAGCACACGGTATGAGCCGAAATTCACATTATAGAGTGACAGAGGGACAGGGAGAGTGACAGGGACAGGGAGAGTGACAGATAGAAGGGACAGTAAGGGCATACAGTAGGGAATAGTGAGAAAGAAAGGCAGCAGGGTAAGATTACTGTCACGATCCGGGTATCTGGACGCCATTACTTACCCTTCAGATGCCTCCTAAGGCTGGCTCAGCATTCCAGGACCGGATCCCGCTGTTTCTGAGTTTCCACATGCAGAATGTCAGAGTGGTGATTTCATCAGCCGCGGCCTCCGCTGTGCCCGCGTGGTTAAATGTGCGCTTGTCAGTCTGGCGTCTCCTGTCTCCTGTGGCCGGCGTCGCCATTACTGTTTCAATTCTCACATGGATTACAAACCAAACTTCCCTCCAAGTGTCTGCATGGGCGCAGCCATCTTGGTTTTTGTCATCTGATCATTTCCACCAATCTGCTGTCTGTATTGTTGATTTGCATAATTGCCTAGCTAACCCCTTCCTTGCTGCAGGTATAAGTAAGCTGTGCCTGAACAAGGAAGGCGTCAGTGCTTTGGTTGTCTAACCTAGTTCCAGTTTGTCTCTCTCCTGTGGTTGTCTTCCAGGTTCCAGCTCCTGTCTCCAGACTTCTGCTATAGAGACCCGCACCAGCATTCCATCTGCGGTGTAGCCTGACTCTCCGATCCATTCTGGACTCACCTGTTTCCAGCTACAGCAATCACCTGCTTCCAGCCGAGCTTCCAGCAGTGTACAACTTCTCTTAAAGGGCCGGTGTCCTTTCTGCAGTTTACCACTCTCCACCGGTATTATTATTTCATCGCTCTCAAGTCAATCACCTGCTTCCAGCCCAGCTTCCAGCAGTGTACAGCTTCCCTTAAAGGGCCGGTGTCCTTTCTGCAGTTTACCACTCTCCACCGGTATTATTATTTCATCGCTCTCAAGTTCGTTTATTATTTAACTGGTTCCAGCCAGTATCCACTCCGTACCAACAACAGTCTGGTTCCAGCCAGTATCCACAGCAGCCGTTTTACCTTCAGCAGCCCAGCCTTTCCTGGAACACCAGCTGGTACGATCCTGGGTTCTCTCCATTGCTACAGTCAGGCCTGGTAAGGACTTTCCAACTAGAAGATTATTAGAACTGTCTCACACTACCAGTGCCTGTGGCCCTTGCCACCCTGTAGTACCCAGGAACTGTATTATTGCCCTGCTGACTTTTATGTTTTCTTATTTTCTGCTGTGTTACGGAGTTTGTCATAATAAACATCATTGACTTTTATCCTGGTTGTCGTGGTCACGCCTTCGGGCAGTTATTCTACATGTTACTTACATGTCTAGGGGTCTGATACAACCTCCCAGGTTCCGTTACATCTCAGCCCCTACAACTGAGGTTGCCTCCCGTCAACTCAGGCCCTCAGTTGTGACTGTAAGCACTGACCTAATGAATCCAGCCGGAGACCAGGATCAAGCGGCCAGGCCGATGCAAGAACTGGCAGCCCGACTTGAACATCAGGAGGCTGCACAGGGCCACATCATCCGCTGTCTCCAGGATCTCTCCACACGGCTGGATGGGATTCAAACGACCCTCCGTGGACCTGGCACGTCCGGTGCGTCCACTACAGTGACACCAGCTGTAACCCCACCCACCTTACCCATTTCCAGTCCACATCTTCATCTTCCAACGCCAGCAAAATTTGATGGATCTCCAAGGTTCTGCAGGGGATTTCTCAATCAATGTGAAATCCACTTTGAGCTTCTACCTGGCAATTTCTTCAGTGACCGTACCAAAATTGCCTATATCATCTCCCTTCTCAGTGGCTCAGCCCTTGACTGGGCATCACCTTTATGGGAGAAGTCTGATCCCCTGCTATCCTCCTATACTGACTTTGTAGCTACATTCAGGCGCATCTTCGACGAGCCAGGCCGGATAACATCTGCTTCATCTGAGATTCTTCGTTTACGCCAGGGAACACGTACCGTGGGACAGTATCTTATACAGTTTAAAATCCTGGCATCCGAACTGGCATGGAACGACGAGGCCCTGTATGCTGCATTCTGGCATGGCTTATCAGAACGCATCAAGGATGAGTTAGCTACCAGAGACTTGCCCTCTAAGTTGGATGAGCTAATTTCTCTTTGCACGAAGGTTGATCTACGTTTTAGAGAGAGAGCAACCGAGCGAGGAAGATCATCTACTCCTAAATCTTCTGCTCCTCCTTCTCGTCAACCATCTCCATCCAAGGATGAGCCTATGCAAATTAGTCGTTCCCGTCTATCTCCTGCTGAGCGCCGAAAACGTCTCTCTGAGTCTCTCTGTCTCTACTGTGCAGCTCCGTCGCACACTATCAATGCCTGTCCCAAACGTCCGGGACTCCAGATCCTAGTTCGCCAAGGAGAGGGCCGGCTAGGAGTGATGATCTCCTCTCCATCTCCTCATGACTGTAACCTCCCAGTGTCGCTCCAAATTGCTCAACGTTACAGGAACGTCATTGCCCTCCTTGATTCCGGAGCAGCTGGGAATTTCATAACCGAAGCTTATGTTAAATGGTGGTCCCTACCCACCGAGAGACTGTCCTCGTCCATCTCTTTGACTGCCGTGGATGGCAGCAAGATTTTTGACGCAGTCATTTCCTTAAGGACTCTTCCAGTTCGTCTGAGAGTGGGAGTTCTTCATTCTGAGTATATTTCTTTTTTAGTGATTCCAAGAGCCACACATCCAGTGGTTTTAGGCCTTCCATGGCTCCGTCTCCACAACCCATCAATTGACTGGACGACTACGCAAATACTGGCATGGGGTCCCTCCTGTGCTGAGACTTGTTTAGCCAAAGTTCTTCCTGTTTGTTCTTCCTTCCCCAGGTCAACTGATGTTCCGCCTCCTCCATATCAAGACTTCACGGATGTGTTCAGTAAAGCCTCTGCTGATATCCTTCCTCCTCATAGAGAATGGGACTGCCCAATCGACCTCATTCCAGGGAAGGTTCCACCGCGAGGCCGAACTTATCCGTTGTCTCTGCCCGAGACACACTCCATGGAAGAGTACATCAAAGAGAACCTGGCGAAGGGTTTCATCCGACCATCTTCTTCTCCAGCCGGCGCAGGCTTCTTCTTCGTTAAGAAGAAAGACGGTGGTCTGCGTCCGTGCATCGACTACAGGGGTCTGAACGACATTACCGTCAAGAACCGATACCCTTTACCCCTGATTACTGAGCTCTTTGATAGAGTTAGTGGTGCAACCATTTTCACAAAGCTGGACTTGAGGGGTGCCTACAATCTCATCCGAATCCGTGAGGGTGACGAGTGGAAGACCGCCTTTAACACCCGTGACGGACATTATGAGTACCTCGTCATGCCCTTCGGATTGAGCAACGCTCCAGCAGTCTTCCAGCACTTCGTGAATGAGATCTTCAGGGACATCTTGTACCGCCATGTCGTGGTTTATCTAGACGACATCCTCATCTTTGCTAATAATCTCGAAGATCATCGTTTCTGGGTAAAAGAGGTTCTTTCCCGTCTCCGTGTCAATCACCTCTATTGTAAATTGGAGAAGTGTGTGTTTGAAGTTAAAACCATTCCGTTTCTAGGTTACATTGTGTCCGGTTCCGGACTAGAGATGGATCCTGAGAAACTCCAAGCAATCCAGAATTGGCCTATACCCTTAAGCCTCAAAGGGGTCCAGAGGTTCTTAGGGTTCGCCAATTATTATAGAAAATTTATACGAGACTTTTCCACCATTGTGGCGCCTATCACTGCATTAACCAAGAAAGGTGCTAATCCGTCCAAGTGGTCCGAGGAAGCTACACAGGCCTTTCACCTTCTGAAGCAACGGTTCATCTCTGCACCAGTTCTGAAACAGCCTGACACCGACTCTCCTTTTATCTTAGAGGTAGATGCCTCCTCCGTTGGAGTAGGAGCAGTGTTATCCCAGAAGGCCAAAGATGGACATCTACATCCTTGCAGTTTCTTCTCCCGGAAGTTCTCCCCAGCTGAGCGCAACTATGCCATTGGCGATCAGGAGTTGCTAGCCATCAAGCTCGCTCTGGAGGAGTGGAGATACCTGTTGGAGGGAGCTTCCCACTCAATCACCATACTTACCGACCACAAAAATCTTTTATATCTCAAAGGCGCACAATGTCTCAACCCTCGTCAGGCCAGATGGGCACTTTTCTTTTCCAGATTTGACTTTAAACTCCAGTTCTGTCCGGGTTCTCAGAATCGTAAGGCCGATGCCCTTTCCCGCTCATGGGAGCAAGAAAATGAGTCCGAGTCTGCAGACAAGCATCCTATTATTAATCCGTTGGCATTCTCCACGGTAGGGATGGACTCTACGCCTCCACCAGGGAAAAGTTTTGTTAAGCCAGTTCTAAGGAAGAAGCTCATGCATTGGGCCCATGCTTCCCGTTTTGCTGGACATACAGGCATTCAGAAAACCCTTGAATTTATTTCTAGGTCCTACTGGTGGCCAACTCTGAAAAAGGACGTTATGGAATTTATTGCCTCCTGCCCAAAGTGTGCCCAACACAAAGTCTCCCGCCAGTCGCCTGCGGGGCAACTGGTTCCATTATCTGTTCCCCGTCGACCATGGACCCATTTGTCGATGGACTTTGTTTCCGATCTACCTATCTGCAACAAGTTTAATACCATCTGGGTGGTAGTTGACCGGTTCACCAAGATGGCACATTTCATCCCTCTCACCGGTCTTCCGTCAGCTTCCAAGTTGGCTCAAGTGTTTATACAAGAGATCTTCCGACTTCACGGTCTTCCTGAAGAGATCATCTCGGATCGTGGAGTACAATTTGTAGCCAAATTTTGGCGAAGTTTGTGTCAAGCCCTCCAAGTCAAGTTAAAGTTTTCCACGGCTTACCATCCTCAGACCAATGGTCAAACCGAGAGGGTGAATCAGGACTTGGAGGCCTTCCTCCGTATATATGTGTCTTCCTCTCAAGATGACTGGGTTCAACTCCTTCCTTGGGCCGAGTTCAGCCACAACAATCAATACCATTCCTCATCTTCTTCTACACCATTCTTCATTAATCATGGATTCCACCCTAAAGTCCCAGAATTCCAACCGCTTCCCGCAACTTCTGTTCCAGCAGTGGATGTCACCTTGCGTCAGTTTTCAAATAACTGGAAGAACGTCCGCGCAGCCCTGCTTAAAGCCTCATTCAGGTATAAAAAGTTTGCCGATAGGAAGCGTAGAGCGGTTCCTGCTCTCAAGGTGGGTGATCGTGTGTGGTTGTCCACGAAGAATTTGAGGTTGAGAGTTCCCAGCATGAAATTTGCACCTCGCTACATCGGACCCTTCAAGATTGAACAAGTCATCAATCCTGTTGCCTACAGGTTACAGTTACCATCCTTCTTGAAAATACCCAGGACATTTCATGTTTCTTTGTTGAAACCGCTGATCCTGAATCGGTTTCATTCCGCACTTCCTCCAGCTCCCAAAGTTCAGACTCAACGGGGAGTCGAGTACGAGGTGGCCAAGATTTTGGACTCACGTTTCCGTTACGGTCAGTTACAATACCTCATTGACTGGAAGGGCTATGGTCCTGAAGAACGCTCTTGGACCAATGCCTCAGACGTCCATGCTCCTGCCTTGGTCCGAAATTTCCACGCAAAGTTTCCTTTAAAGCCTAAGAAGTGTCCTGGGGCCACTCCTAAAGGGGGGGGTGCTGTCACGATCCGGGTATCTGGACGCCATTACTTACCCTTCAGATGCCTCCTAAGGCTGGCTCAGCATTCCAGGACCGGATCCCGCTGTTTCTGAGTTTCCACATGCAGAATGTCAGAGTGGTGATTTCATCAGCCGCGGCCTCCGCTGTGCCCGCGTGGTTAAATGTGCGCTTGTCAGTCTGGCGTCTCCTGTCTCCTGTGGCCGGCGTCGCCATTACTGTTTCAATTCTCACATGGATTACAAACCAAACTTCCCTCCAAGTGTCTGCATGGGCGCAGCCATCTTGGTTTTTGTCATCTGATCATTTCCACCAATCTGCTGTCTGTATTGTTGATTTGCATAATTGCCTAGCCAACCCCTTCCTTGCTGCAGGTATAAGTAAGCTGTGCCTGAACAAGGAAGGCGTCAGTGCTTTGGTTGTCTAACCTAGTTCCAGTTTGTCTCTCTCCTGTGGTTGTCTTCCAGGTTCCAGCTCCTGTCTCCAGACTTCTGCTATAGAGACCCGCACCAGCATTCCATCTGCGGTGTAGCCTGACTCTCCGATCCATTCTGGACTCACCTGTTTCCAGCTACAGCAATCACCTGCTTCCAGCCGAGCTTCCAGCAGTGTACAACTTCTCTTAAAGGGCCGGTGTCCTTTCTGCAGTTTACCACTCTCCACCGGTATTATTATTTCATCGCTCTCAAGTCAATCACCTGCTTCCAGCCCAGCTTCCAGCAGTGTACAGCTTCCCTTAAAGGGCCGGTGTCCTTTCTGCAGTTTACCACTCTCCACCGGTATTATTATTTCATCGCTCTCAAGTTCGTTTATTATTTAACTGGTTCCAGCCAGTATCCACTCCGTACCAACAACAGTCTGGTTCCAGCCAGTATCCACAGCAGCCGTTTTACCTTCAGCAGCCCAGCCTTTCCTGGAACACCAGCTGGTACGATCCTGGGTTCTCTCCATTGCTACAGTCAGGCCTGGTAAGGACTTTCCAACTAGAAGATTATTAGAACTGTCTCACACTACCAGTGCCTGTGGCCCTTGCCACCCTGTAGTACCCAGGAACTGTATTATTGCCCTGCTGACTTTTATGTTTTCTTATTTTCTGCTGTGTTACGGAGTTTGTCATAATAAACATCATTGACTTTTATCCTGGTTGTCGTGGTCACGCCTTCGGGCAGTTATTCTACATGTTACTTACATGTCTAGGGGTCTGATACAACCTCCCAGGTTCCGTTACATCTCAGCCCCTACAACTGAGGTTGCCTCCCGTCAACTCAGGCCCTCAGTTGTGACAATTACCTGTTTAGCAGCGGCGGCAGTCTGCGGTACTGTGGATGAGTAGGCTGTGGTAGGCGTGGGGTGGAGGAGGCTGTGGGCCTCGGAGATAGTGCGGATGAGGAGGCTGTGGGCATGCTGAGGTCCGAGGGCAGGGTGGCAGAGGAGGCTGAGGGTGGCTGCAGCGGATCTGGGACCAGGCTGGCTTTATTATCCCTGCTGCCGCATCGAGCTCCTGTGACCACGGCGCTAATATTTCAAAACTGCTGTGGACCGGCAGCCAATCAGTGATAGATTTGAACTAGTAGCACCACGGTCACAGGAGTTCGATGCGGCGGCAGGGGTAATAAAGCCAGCCTGGTCCCAGATCCGCTGCAGCTGGGAGTCTGTAACTATGGCTTCCAGTGCGGCGGTGATAGTAGTGGCGGAGGGACGGAGGGCGGACCGAGAGCTCAGCTTCTTTGTCGGCCCTGCAGTGCTTGAAGAAGTGCCAGTATACCATACCGTTGTATACCGGCCCACTTCGAGCACTGGTAGCACGCCGTAATACACATACAGTAATGCCCACAGCAGTAGCACCCCTTATACAATGCCCACAGTAGTAGTGCCCCTTATGCAATGCCCACAATAGTAGTGCCCCTTATGTCCCCAGGAGTGGTGCCCCTTATGAAGGGGCCCCTTTACAATGCCCTCAATAGTAGTGCA
This sequence comes from Pseudophryne corroboree, assembly GCF_028390025.1. Classification (NCBI taxonomy): domain Eukaryota; kingdom Metazoa; phylum Chordata; class Amphibia; order Anura; family Myobatrachidae; genus Pseudophryne; species Pseudophryne corroboree. Next base: position 146,533,194 of record NC_086447.1, read on the forward strand.
CCCCATCAGTAATGCCCTTAATGGTAATGCCCCTGTGTAGTATTGCCCCCAGTAGTAATGCTGCCTGTAGTAATGCCCCCAGTAGTTTAGCCCCCTGTAGTTTAGCCCCAGTAGTTATGCCCCCACTGGTAATGCCCCTCCAGTTATGACCCCAGTAGTTTGCTCCCCCCCCCTTTAGTTTAGCTTCCCAGTGGTAATGCCCCCAGTAGTTTAGCCCTCATGTAGTTTGCCCCATGTAGTTTAGCCCTGTCCCCTGTAGTTTAGCCCCCAGTGGTAATGCCCCCTGCAGTTGTGCCCCCAGTTGTTTAGCCTCTGTAGTTTAGCCCCCATGTAGTTTGCCCCCAGTAGATAGCCCCCGTTAGTAATGCCCCCAGTAGTTTGCCCCCTTGTAGTAATGCCCCCTGTAGTTTCCCCCCCCTGTAGTTATGCCCAAGTAGTTTAGCTCCTGTAGTTATGCCCCCTTGTAGTCTAGCCCCAGTAGTAAAGCCCCCAAGTAGTAATGCTGCCAGTAGTTTAGCCCCCCTGTAGTTTGCCCCTTGTAGTAATGCCCCTGTAGTAATGCCCCCAGTAGTAATTCCCCCAGTAGTTTTCCTCTTTGTAGCTTGCCCCCTTGTAGGTTGCCCCCAGTAGTAAAGCCCCCCAGTAGTAATGCCCCAATACTTTGAGCCTTTGTAGTTTGCCCCCAGTAGCTTGCCCCCCAGTAAAAGCGCCGCTAGTACACATATGGGAGGGAACGACGACACCATACTCACAAACCCCTGCTCCCGCCGCAGTCCTCTCCTCTACACTATGGGAGAGACAGCATGACGTCTCTCCCATAGCGCGCACCGACGAAGCCGGAAGACGGAGCTCTGTAGTGAGTGCCTGCCTCCGGCTTCCACTGTGGAGAGGGAGCCGGGTGCCCGCTGGTAACGCAATATCAGCGGGCGCCTGGCATCTCCCTGCAACGCCGGGACATCGGGTTAGGTGAGCCGGAGGAGGCGGAACTGCGTTCGGTCTCCAAGTGGAACTGACGGAATGCAGTCCCGCCCTGTTCCGGCTCACTTTAACCCCTGGTGATGCTAATAATACATAAGAACAAAGGGTCTACTTCAGACCTGATCATAGCAGCAAATTTGTTAGCAGTTGGGCAAAACCATGGGGATAATTCAGACCTGATCGGTAGGGTGCGTTTTTTGCATCCCTGCGATCAGGTAGTCGCCACCTACATGGGGAGGGTATTGTGTGTGTGAAGGTGTGCGATCGCATGTGTAGCAGAATTGCACAAACATTAGTTTGTGCAGTTTCTGCTTAGCCTAGGACTTACACAGCAACTGCGCTGATCGGGGCCAGAGCTGACGTCAGAAATCCTCCCACAAAACGTTGGGTCCCTCCTGCGTTTTTCCGGACACTCCCTAGGAATTGTCAGTGGCCACCCACAAATGCCCTCTTCCTGTCAATCACCTTGCGATCGCCGGTGCGTTCGTAATTTTCGCACCATCCCGTTGATGCGGATCCCCGTTGCTGCAGTCCGTCGCGCCTGTGCATTGCGGTGCATACACATGCGCAGTTCAGACTTGATTGCAGCCTGTGAGAAAACGCACAGCAGCGATCAGGTCTGAATCGGCCCCCATGTGCACTACAGGGGGAGCAGATATAACGTGCAGAGAGAGTAGATTTGGGTGGGGTGTGTTGAAACTGAACTCTAAATTGCAGTGTTAAAATAAAGCAGCCAGTATTTACCCTGCACAGAAACAATATAACCCAACCAAATCTAACTCTCTCTGCACATGTTATATCTGTCCCCCCTGCAGTGCACATGGTTTTGCCCAACTGCTACCAAATTTGCTGCTACGATCAGGTCTGAATTACCCCCTAAGTGCTGACTTTGGGCCTAATTCAGATCTCATCGCAGCAGTAAATTTGTTAGCTAATGGGCAAACCCATGTGCCCTGCAGGGGGGGCAGATATAACATGTGCAGAGAGAGTTAGATTAGGGTGGGGTGTGTTCAAACTGAAATCTAAATTGCAGTGTAAAAATAAAGCAGCCAGTGTTTACCCTGCACATAAACAATATAACCCAACCAAATCTAACTCTCTCTGCACATGTTATATTTGCCCCCCCCCCCCCCCCTGCAGTGCACATGGGAGGTAATTCCAAGTTGATCGCAGCAGGAAAGTTTTTAGCAGTTGGGCAAAACCATGTGCACTGCAGGGGGGGCAGATATAACATTTGCAGATAGAGTTAGATTTGGGTGGGTTATTTTGTTTCTGTGCAGGGGAAATACTGGCTGCTTTATTTTTACACTGCAATTTAGATTGCAGATTGAACACACCACACCCAAATCTAACTCTCTCTGCACATGTTATATCTGCCTCCCCTGCAGTGCACATGGTTTTGCCCAACTGCTAAAAAATTTCCTGCTGCGATCAACTTGGAATTACCCCCATGGTTTTGCCCATTAGCTAACAAATTTTCTGCTGCGATCAGATGTGAATTAGTCCAATTATCTCAACAAGTGATACCACTGGTATTCATGGTTATTTTCTATTTAGTATTCAACTTTTCTAAACGTGTCAATGCTAGCAGCAATCCGACCACGCCTCGCTCATATAAAGATAGGAGGAAATATAGCACTTACTGTATTGTGTTGTACAGTCCTGGGTCTGATTTATCAATCGCGCAGGAGAAAGTTAAATATGGACACAAAACCCTCACACTGTGTGGTACCGTCACCTTCCACCCATATTTAGAGCTGTATTTATCTTGCACTTGCAGCAACCTGCAAGGGATTGGGTAAAAACCAGAACGGGCCAGACCGCAGAACACTGGACCGAACCAGCTCCCTACAACAAACTCTGCCATTCTGGAGCTAGTAGTGCTTGTCCATGTCCAGCCAGTGTCCTGTCCAGCAGGGTGCCTGTGATAGTTGTCACCTGGGTGGTGGGGAGGGACAGATTACCACCTCCCCATATATTCCAGGAATGGGGTAATAACTGGAACGGTCCGGACCAAATGGGAGGCTGTAATCTCTCCCTCTCCGCCTCTCCAGTGACAGCTGTCACAGCAGTGGCGGATTTGGCGGGGGGCGATTAGGGCAAACGCCCCCCCCCTAAACATACCGCCACCGGGATGGATGGCCGGGTCCCGCTCCGGTGTTGGTGTTATTACTGCTGGTGCAGCCCGGGAACGGACTGGAGAGTGGTGCAGCGCGGCGGGGGAAGGGGAGAGAGAACGCTGCGGAAGAGTGACACAGTGCAGCAGCAGCAGCCAATCTGTCCGTCGGCTTACAGGGAGGAGGGGGCGTGGTCAGAACAGAGGCCGGCGGGGACAGGCTACAGCGATTGTGTACACTGCTGCCTCTGCCGTCCCTTCTCTGTCTCCTCATGCTGCAGCGTGCGGGCCGACTGACTCCAAAATACAGTATGTTTCAGCATGTCTTCCCCCCTCCTAGCTAAAGTGTAAGCCATGACTCCTCCCCCCTCCCCTCCTAGCTAAAGTGTCTGTGTGCCACGTCTCCCCCCTCCCCTCCTAGCTAATGTGTCTGTGTGCCACATCTCCCCCCTCCCCTCCTAGCTAATGTGTCTGTGTGCCATGTCTCCTCCCCTTCTCCTAGCTAAAGTGTATGCCAAGTTCCCCCTCCTAGCTAATGTGTGTGTGCACCATGTCTCCCCCACTCTTCTCCTAGCTAAAGTGTGTGTCTCCTCGTGTACCGTCCCAGTACCGCCCGCCCCCCCCCCCCCAAGTAAAGTGTGTGTCTGCTCCAGTACTGTCCCAGGCACCAGTGTGTATGTCACCATGCCCCCCCTCGCCCAGTATGTTTGTCACCAAATCCCTCTCCTGGCCCCCGTATTTGTCACTATGTCCCTTAAAGCCACAGTGTGTATGTCACCATGTCCCTCCAAGTCAGGGACAGCTCGACGGCCATTTGAGTGGAGTGGCGGGACACATGACTGATCTGGCAGAGGACCTCCAGTCCAGAAGCGGACCTCGGACAGAGAAACCTGGGACAAAGAGCGCAGCCCGAGAGCCGGTCAGAGGTGACAGAAGATCCGCAGACCCGCAGCTCGGGGTGAGATACTGTTTAAGCCCTTCCGCTGCAATACTCTGCCTAACGGAGTAAAGAAGGGGGCAGGCTCCCCTGTGTTTTTTTTTTCCTCGCTGCCACAGTGTACAGTTAATAAGGGGGTAGGATTCCCCTTGTCCCAGTGCCTGCATTATTTCGGCTCACACAGTGTACTGTAATGTGAATTTCAGCTCATTCAGTGTGCTATAATGTGAATTTCGGATTATACCGTGTGCTATAATGTGAATCTCGGCTTATACCGTGTGCTATAATGTGAATTTTGGCTTATACCATGTGGTATAATGTGAATTTCGGCTCATTCTGTGTGCTATAATGAGAATTTTAGCTCACACCGTGTGGTATAATGTAAATTTCGGCTCATTCTGTGTGCTATAATGTGAATTTTAGCACATACCGTGTGGTATAATGTGAATTTCAGCTCATACAGTGTGCTATAATGTGAATTTCGGATTATACCGTGTGCTATAATGTGAATCTCGGCTTATACCGTGTGCTATAATGTGAATTTTGGCTTATACCATGTGGTATAATGTGAATTTCGGCTCATTCTGTGTGCTATAATGAGAATTTTAGCTCACACCGTGTGGTATAATGTAAATTTCGGCTCATTCTGTGTGCTATAATGTGAATTTTAGCACATACCGTGTGGTATAATGTGAATTTCAGCTCATACAGTGTGCTATAATGTGAATTTCGGATTATACCGTGTGCTATAATGTGAATCTCGGCTTATACCGTGTGCTATAATGTGAATTTTGGCTTATACCATGTGGTATAATGTGAATTTCGGCTCATTCTGTGTGCTATAATGAGAATTTTAGCTCACACCGTGTGGTATAATGTAAATTTCGGCTCATTCTGTGTGCTATAATGTGAATTTTAGCACATACCGTGTGGTATAATGTGAATTTCGGCTCATTCTGTGTGCTATAATGTGAATTTCGGCTCATTCTGTGTGCTGTGCAGGAATGGCGATTTGCCAGTCTGTATAACCAGTGCGCAGGGTTCTCTCCACTAACTGGCAACATTTTATTAGTAATGGCAACAATAGAAAATTTTAGGAGCGAACGGGAAGGGCATTTCTAAGTGGGAGGAGCTATGATTAGGGGGAGGAGTCATAATTCTTAAACCGCCCCCCCTAAAAGTTAAGTCTAGATCCGCCACTGTGTCACAGGCACCAGAATGGCAGTTTTCTGCATAAAGACGGTCCAGTCTGGCATTCCGGGATCCAAACAGTTACGTTTTATACCTAATCCCACCTACAAGTCTGTGGCAGTAATGTGTAAATGCAGTACAGTAGGGATGCAAGTTATTTAGGGTTTCACTTGTTTTTAAATACAATAACCAACAAAAAGACAATAACTGCAAAATTAGGAGCTGATTTGGATTATTCCAGCATCTTTTCTCCAGATGCATCTATACAATAGATTTAAGGTCACAGTACTGTAGTAAAACATCCAGAAAACAGGATCGATTAGCTGGACCCAGGTTTTTACTGGCCCACAGGCGTACAGGGGAAACCCCAGGTGGTCCCTACCACCTCCTCCTCCAGGGATCAGGTCCTGACTGTGCACTTGAATTATACATTATGCATATGCTACCATATACTGCACAGGACAATAGTGTATTTTCTACAGTTCATTGGTGTTATTAATCTGGTACATTATCATACATGCACTAGCAGTATTTACTATTTACTGTATACACCTTGTACTCTCTAATGGTTAGCCAAGCATCTATGGCAGCTGGCCACACCCTCTCTCCGGAGACTGGCCACACCCCTAAACATGGGCCCTATTACTGCATTACCCTGGTAGGCCTTTCATGCCCAAATCCGGTACTGGTTGGACACCTAATGCTCTGGCATTGCTCACATTTTCCTCAGTTGTCTAATGGCTGGTATTTGAGAGATTGTGCTTAGTAATGTGTTCAGAGCAGTGATTGGTCATTTCTCTTTACACATCGTTTGTCACCTGTTTAATTAGATCTTTTAGGAAATGCAAAAAAAAAAGAAGTATTGAGCAGAGAAGAGACAAAGTGGAGACTCTGGTCCTGATGCAGAGATGTACAGTTTTTTGCAGTTGAGCAATCATGACAGTCTGCGCGTGCATCTAAGTTGCACTGTGCATATGCCGCAATGGTCATGCAATGGCAATTGCAGAGAGGATTTATTTTCGAAGTGATTGACAGTAAGGGACCATTTCAGGGAGGTAATGGGAAGTGGCAGCAAAAATGCAATCTTCTCACAACCACGTTTGAGGCTGCAACTGCAATCCCATATGCAGCTGCAATGTCTCTAGTGTCTTACTTCCTGCGACCAGGCTGTGCAACGAAAGGGCTAATCAGAACTTTGATAAATTAATGATCTGTGGGGCTCGCGCACAGGACCCATTCTGCGTATGTGCGGAATGGATCCTGCGATCCTGATTGACAGGCAGAGGCATTTGCGAGGAGGGATGGGGGCGACCGGCATTGGGGAAAATGGAAAAGGGGGATCGCAAACATTTTCCGGGAGTAGCAAGGCCAAGCACTGTGTACCGAGACGCAGTTACCTTGGCCCCGGAAGCCACACTGTGGTGGCAAAGCTGAGAGAGCTTAAGCTTACTTAGCCTGCTGACGCAGATGAACATTGCGACCGATGGCAAACTCAGGGAGGACGTGGTATGCACCTCACCCTGCTTTTGCAATGCTATGAATCGCAATTGTGCATTTGCATTCCTTAGTGAAATAGGCCCTGTGACGGCTGCTGAGTCTTTGTACGCAGCCACTGGAATTTTCAAAGTTGCCGACAGGCATCTCAATACAAACCCAGACAGCTGCAACATTTACATATTTTCGCACAGCTACTGCGTACAAATTTGCAGCTGCCGGTATGCCAAGTGGAGTCTTGAAGTTAAACTCCTGTATATTTATATAATTAAAAATGAATAGCTGCACTCCGAGCTTCCATTATTCACTCTTTCTGCTTATCAAGGAGGAGGACCTACGGAGATGCAGACATTTGTGGTTTTATTTCCTGACACCATGAGATGCTGTCGCTGGTGCTCATATACAGTAAGACCAATGTGCCGGAAGTATGGTCCTCCTAGTGACCCCTAGGGAGTGAGTGTAAGTTGATGAATTAAAGGTGAGAGCTGTCATTTCAAATATATTGCCAGCCTGGCTGATGTGGTATCCCAAATTGTTTTGAACCAAAGTGATAAAAACAAAAAGTAGTACAGGTTGAGTATCCCATATCCAAATATTCCGAAATACGGAATATTCCGAAAGACTTTTTTGAGTGAGACTGAGATAGTGAAACCTTTGTTTTTTGATGGCTCAATGTACACAAGCTTTGTTTAATACACAAAGTTATTAAAAATATTGTATTAAATGACCTTTAGGTTGGGTGTATAAGATGTATATGAAACATAAATGAATTGTGTGAATGTGCACACACTTTGTTTAATGCACAAAGTTATACAAAATATTGTCTAAAATGACCTTCAGGCTTTGTGTATAAGGTGTATATGTAACATAAATGCATTCTGTGTTTATATTTAGGTCCCATCACCATGATATCTCATTATGGTATGCAATTATTCCAAAATACGGAAAAATCCGATATCCAAAATACCTCTGGTCCCAAGCATTTTGGATAAGGGATACTCAACCTGTATTAAAAAAAATCATTATAATAAGAACATTTTAAAACTACTGTACAAAAAGCTTCTTGTTGTTAGTAGTACCAAGAAGATGGAGGAAAATCAGTATGTCGACCTCATCCATATTTCCCTAGGCCACCAAGGTACCACAAGGAGTCATGTACATGAACTTAATGGGGGTACAAGTAGAGCATACCTTAGAAGTCAAAGGTTTAATGACTGTCCTAATACAACTAGAGCGGAACAGCCCATCCTTGTTGAAATTCTTAGAATCTTGAAAGACACTTATGGAAACACTTCATTGGAAGCTTAACGTCTACGAGATTGATTCTTCACTTGATTTCAATGGGAAGGAAAAAACTTGCCACAATTTACTAACACTCTGCATGCACTGATGAGCACTCTTCAGTGGAAACAATGTCAAGGTGCACTGGTCAAAAGAAGCAAATTACTGCAAGGTCGGTTTATTATAGGTCTGCAGTATGTCCCACTCTAGCAGATAATATGGGAACAAGTAGACTGTGTCCAGAATGTGTCATCGGGATTAGAGTGAGAAGAACAATATGGAGTCTTTTTCGTGTTTCAGGAGATGGCTATTGGGACGATTTGTGAGAAGTCAGGGAAATTTCGAGTAGTTAGGTCATGGGATAGCTCGTTTGAAAAATGGATCAGAAACCGCAGTGAAAAGAAGATCTTATTTGTTTATTAGACCAAAGAGCTGACATCAGATGCTGGCATTTTGGTCATGAGACATTTGCCAACAAGAACTTGACAAGGCTGAAGAGAGTTTTTATACTACCTCACCTGCAGTTTTCCTTGAAAACTACAGGGACAGTAGAGATGGCTTCTGTGGCAAGTTCCCCTGTACATGTGATATCACTCAAGAATCCAACAAGAAACCCACAATGAATGATGGAATGTGGCAAATAAAGTTTGTTGCAAAGACCTGAAGTACAGCCATAATGTACAAATGCTGCACGTCCGATTGATGTTTTGACGTATATTGCTTTGAGCCAAAGACAATGAAATAAAAGGCAAGAGAATGATCCCATTATCAGAATGGCTGGGTTAAAATGTCTATGAAGTGTCTGTTTTTGTTGCCCTTGTGATACTGTACCTCTGGGCAAAAGGTTTACTTGTATTACTGGACCTAGAGCCTAATTCAGGGTTGATTGCAAAAGCAAAATCTTTCTGTAATGGGCAAAACCGTGTGCACTGCAGGTGGAGCAGATACTGTATAACATGTGCAGAGAGAGTTAGATTTGGGTGGGTTATATTGTTTCTGTGCAGGGTAAATACTGGCAGCTTTATTTTTACATTGCAATTTAGATTTCAGTTTGCCCCCCCCCCCCCCAAAAAAAAAATCTAACTCTCTCCGCACATGTTACATCTACCCCACATGCAGTGCAACATTGTTTTGCCCATTAGAGAAAGATTTTGCTTTTGCAATTAACCCTGAATTAGGCCCAATATACACAGTTGGATGCAATTTAAGCACAAATGTGTCTGGGGGAAAAAAATAAGCATTTTGCTATCTATGCAGAATTAGCCGCAAGGTGAAAAGTGGCCCGCTCAAGCATAGGTAGAAATGTACCCCCTTCTCCCTGCAAATAGAAGGAGCCAGTGCGTCAGGAATACAACAAAAGGTGTGGCTTCTGTCTGAGTACCTAAGATGCACAAAAACACAGTACGCAACTCATACACATTACAGTAAATGGCAGAAAAGTGGAGATAATGAGTACCCATATCACATGGAGGGGTAAATGTATGAAGGAGTGATAAGAGTAGAGAAGTGAGCCAGTGGAGAAGTTGCTGATGGCAACCAATCGGCTACTCCGTACAATTGTATAGTATGCAAATGATAAATGTTACGTCAATGCTGATTGGTGGCCATAGGCATGTCGTGACCGTCTTCATGGCGTGTCTCAGCCTACAACTGCGATTCCATACACAGAAAACATGGCGCCAGCATCTCCCTTCCTGCGCCCATTCTGCGCTGCCATAGGGTCAGGGCTGGCAACAAAATCTTGGGGCCCAGCACAACGGGATTTGCTGCGCTATATAAGAAACTGTTAATAAGTAAATATATATATTTATACACATATATAAATTAGAGCTGAGCGCCTGAAATTTTTCGGGTTTTGTGTTTTGGTTTTGGGTTCGGTTCCGCGGCCGTGTTTTGGGTTCGAACGCGTTTTGGCAAAACCTCACCGAATTTTTTTTGTCGGATTCGGGTGTGTTTTGGATTCGGGTGTTTTTTTCAAAAAACACTAAAAAACAGCTTAAATCATAGAATTTGGGGGTCATTTTGATCCCAAAGTATTATTAACCTCAAAAACCATAATTTACACTCATTTTCAGTCTATTCTGAATACCTCACACCTCACAATATTATTTTTAGTCCTAAAATTTGCACAGAGGTCGCTGTGTGAGTAAGATAAGCGACCCTAGTGGCCGACACAAACACCGGGCCCATCTAGGAGTGGCACTGCAGTGTCACGCAGGATGTCCCTTCCAAAAAACCCTCCCCAAACAGCACATGACGCAAAGAAAAAAAGAGGCGCAATGAGGTAGCTGTGTGAGTAAGATTAGCGACCCTAGTGGCCGACACAAACACCGGGCCCATCTAGGAGTGGCACTGCAGTGTCACGCAGGATGTCCCTTCCAAAAAACCCTCCCCAAACAGCACATGACGCAAAGAAAAAAAGAGGCGCAATGAGGTAGCTGTGTGAGTAAGATTAGCGACCCTAGTGGCCGACACAAACACCGGGCCCATCTAGGAGTGGCACTGCAGTGTCACGCAGGATGTCCCTTCCAAAAAACCCTCCCCAAACAGCACATGACGCAAAGAAAAAAAGAGGCGCAATGAGGTAGCTGTGTGAGTAAGATTAGCGACCCTAGTGGCCGACACAAACACCGGGCCCATCTAGGAGTGGCACTGCAGTGTCACGCAGGATGTCCCTTCCAAAAAACCCTCCCCAAACAGCACATGACGCAAAGAAAAAAAGAGGCGCAATGAGGTAGCTGACTGTGTGAGTAAGATTAGCGACCCTAGTGGCCGACACAAACACCGGGCCCATTTAGGAGTGGCACTGCAGTGTCACGCAGGATGTCCCTTCCAAAAAACCCTCCCCAATCAGCACATGATGCAAAGAAAAAGAAAAGAAAAAAGAGGTGCAAGATGGAATTGTCCTTGGGCCCTCCCACCCACCCTTATGTTGTATAAACAAAACAGGACATGCACACTTTAACCAACCCATCATTTCAGTGACAGGGTCTGCCACACGACTGTGACTGATATGACGGGTTGGTTTGGACCCCCCCCAAAAAAGAAGCAATTAATCTCTCCTTGCACAAACTGGCTCTACAGAGGCAAGATGTCCACCTCATCATCACCCTCCGATATATCACCGTGTACATCCCCCTCCTCACAGATTATCAATTCGTCCCCACTGGAATCCACCATCTCAGCTCCCTGTGTACTTTGTGGAGGCAATTGCTGCTGGTCAATGTCTCCGCGGAGGAATTGATTATAATTCATTTTAATGAACATCATCTTCTCCACATTTTCTGGATGTAACCTCGTACGCCGATTGCTGACAAGGTGAGCGGCGGCACTAAACACTCTTTCGGAGTACACACTTGTGGGAGGGCAACTTAGGTAGAATAAAGCCAGTTTGTGCAAGGGCCTCCAAATTGCCTCTTTTTCCTGCCAGTATAAGTACGGACTGTGTGACGTGCCTACTTGGATGCGGTCACTCATATAATCCTCCACCATTCTATCAATGTTGAGAGAATCATATGCAGTGACAGTAGACGACATGTCCGTAATCGTTGTCAGGTCCTTCAGTCCGGACCAGATGTCAGCATCAGCAGTCGCTCCAGACTGCCCTGCATCACCGCCAGCGGGTGGGCTCGGAATTCTGAGCCTTTTCCTCGCACCCCCAGTTGCGGGAGAATGTGAAGGAGGAGATGTTGACAGGTCGCGTTCCGCTTGACTTGACAATTTTGTCACCAGCAGGTCTTTCAACCCCAGCAGACTTGTGTCTGCCGGAAAGAGAGATCCAAGGTAGGCTTTAAATCTAGGATCGAGCACGGTGGCCAAAATGTAGTGCTCTGATTTCAACAGATTGACCACCCGTGAATCCTTGTTAAGCGAATTAAGGGCTCCATCCACAAGTCCCACATGCCTAGCGGAATCGCTCCGTGTTAGCTCCTCCTTCAATGTCTCCAGCTTCTTCTGCAAAAGCCTGATGAGGGGAATGACCTGACTCAGGCTGGCAGTGTCTGAACTGACTTCACGTGTGGCAAGTTCAAAGGGCATCAGAACCTTGCACAACGTTGAAATCATTCTCCACTGCGCCTGAGACAGGTGCATTCCACCTACTATATCGTGCTCAATTGTATAGGCTTGAATGGCCTTTTGCTGCTCCTCCAACCTCTGAAGCATATAGAGGGTTGAATTCCACCTCGTTACCACTTCTTGCTTCAGATGATGGCAGGGCAGGTTCAGTAGTTTTTGGTGGTGCTCCAGTCTTCTGTACGTGGTGCCTGTACGCCGAAAGTGTCCCGCAATTCTTCTGGCCACCGACAGCATCTCTTGCACGCCCCTGTCGTTTTTTAAAAAATTCTGCACCACCAAATTCAAGGTATGTGCAAAACATGGGACGTGCTGGAATTTGCCCATATTTAATGCACACACAATATTGCTGGCGTTGTCCGATGCCACAAATCCACAGGAGAGTCCAATTGGGGTAAGCCATTCCGCGATGATCTTCCTCAGTTGCCGTAAGAGGTTTTCAGCTGTGTGCGTATTCTGGAAAGCGGTGATACAAAGCGTAGCCTGCCTAGGAAAGAGTTGGCGTTTGCGAGATGCTGCTACTGGTGCCGCCGCTGCTGTTCTTGCGGCGGGAGTCCATACATCTACCCAGTGGGCTGTCACAGTCATATAGTCCTGACCCTGCCCTGCTCCACTTGTCCACATGTCCGTGGTTAAGTGGACATTGGGTACAACTGCATTTTTTAGGACACTGGTGAGTCTTTTTCTGACGTCCGTGTACATTCTCGGTATCGCCTGCCTAGAGAAGTGGAACCTAGATGGTATTTGGTAACGGGGGCACACTGCCTCAATAAATTGTCTAGTTCCCTGTGAACTAACGGCGGATACCGGACGCACGTCTAACACCAACATAGTTGTCAAGGCCTCAGTTATCCGCTTTGCAGCAGGATGACTGCTGTGATATTTCATCTTCCTCGCAAAGGACTGTTGAACAGTCAATTGCTTACTGGAAGTAGTACAAGTGGGCTTACGACTTCCCCTCTGGGATGACCATCGACTCCCAGCAGCAACAACAGCAGCGCCAGCAGCAGTAGGCGTTACACGCAAGGATGCATCGGAGGAATCCCAGGCAGGAGAGGAATCGTCAGAATTGCCAGTGACATGGCCTGCAGGACTATTGGCATTCCTGGGGAAGGAGGAAATTGACACTGAGGGAGTTGGTGGGGTGGTTTGCGTGAGCTTGGTTACAAGAGGAAGGGATTTACTGGTCAGTGGACTGCTTCCGCTGTCACCCAAAGTTTTTGAACTTGTCACTGACTTATTATGAATGCGCTGCAGGTGACGTATAAGGGAGGATGTTCCGAGGTGGTTAACGTCCTTACCCCTACTTATTACAGCTTGACAAAGGGAACACACGGCTTGACACCTGTTGTCCGCATTTCTGGTGAAATACCTCCACACCGAAGAGCTGATTTTTTTGGTATTTTCACCTGGCATGTCAACGGCCATATTCCTCCCACGGACAACAGGTGTCTCCCCGGGTGCCTGACTTAAACAAACCACCTCACCATCAGAATCCTCCTGGTCAATTTCCTCCCCAGCGCCAGCAACACCCATATCCTCCTCATCCTGGTGTACTTCAACACTGACATCTTCAATCTGACTATCAGGAACTGGACTGCGGGTGCTCCTTCCAGCACTTGCAGGGGGCATGCAAATGGTGGAAGGCGCATGCTCTTCACGTCCAGTGTTGGGAAGGTCAGGCATCGCAACCGACACAATTGGACTCTCCTTGTGGATTTGGGATTTCGAAGAATGCACAGTTCTTTGCTGTGCTGCTTTTGCCAGCTTGAGTCTTTTCATTTTTCTAGCGAGAGGCTGAGTGCTTCCATCCTCATGTGAAGCTGAACCACTAGCCATGAACATAGGCCAGGGCCTCAGCCGTTCCTTGCCACTCCGTGTCGTAAATGGCATATTGGCAAGTTTACGCTTCTCCTCCGACAATTTTATTTTAGGTTTTGGAGTCCTTTTTTTTCTGATATTTGGTGTTTTGGATTTGACATGCTCTGTACTATGACATTGGGCATCGGCCTTGGCAGACGACGTTGCTGGCATTTCATCGTCTCGGCCATGACTAGTGGCAGCAGCTTCAGCACGAGGTGGAAGTGGATCTTGATCTTTCCCTAATTTTGGAACCTCAACATTTTTGTTCTCCATATTTTAATAGGCACAACTAAAAGGCACCTCAGGTAAACAATGGAGATGGATACTAGTATACAATTATGGACTGCCTGCCGAGTGCCGACACAGAGGTAGCCACAGCCGTGAACTACCGCACTGTACTGTGTCTGCTGCTAATATATAGACTGGTTGATAAAGAGATAGTATACTCGTAACTAGTATGTATGTATAAAGAAAGAAAAAAAAACCACGGTTAGGTGGTATATACAATTATGGACGGGCTGCCGAGTGCCGACACAGAGGTAGCCACAGCCGTGAACTACCGCACTGTACTGTGTCTGCTGCTAATATAGACTGGTTGATAAAGAGATAGTATACTCGTAACTAGTATGACTATAAAGAAAGAAAAAAAAACCACGGTTAGGTGGTATATACAATTATGGACGGGCTGCCGAGTGCCGACACAGAGGTAGCCACAGCCGTGAACTACCGCACTGTACTGTGTCTGCTGCTAATATAGACTGGTTGATAAAGAGATAGTATACTCGTAACTAGTATGACTATAAAGAAAGAAAAAAAAACCACGGTTAGGTGGTATATACAATTATGGACGGGCTGCCGAGTGCCGACACAGAGGTAGCCACAGCCGTGAACTACCGCACTGTACTGTGTCTGCTGCTAATATATAGACTGGTTGATAAAGAGATAGTATACTCGTAACTAGTATGTATGTATAAAGAAAGAAAAAAAAACCACGGTTAGGTGGTATATACAATTATGGACGGGCTGCCGAGTGCCGACACAGAGGTAGCCACAGCCGTGAACTACCGCACTGTACTGTGTCTGCTGCTAATATAGACTGGTTGATAAAGAGATAGTATACTCGTAACTAGTATGTATGTATAAAGAAAGAAAAAAAAACCACGGTTAGGTGGTATATACAATTATGGACGGGCTGCCGAGTGCCGACACAGAGGTAGCCACAGCCGTGAACTACCGCACTGTACTGTGTCTGCTGCTAATATATAGACTGGTTGATAAAGAGATAGTATACTCGTAACTAGTATGTATGTATAAAGAAAGAAAAAAAAACCACGGTTAGGTGGTATATACAATTATGGACGGGCTGCCGAGTGCCGACACAGAGGTAGCCACAGCCGTGAACTACCGCACTGTACTGTGTCTGCTGCTAATATATAGACTGGTTGATAAAGAGATAGTATACTCGTAACTAGTATGTATGTATAAAGAAAGAAAAAAAAACCACGGTTAGGTGGTATATACAATTATGGACGGGCTGCCGAGTGCCGACACAGAGGTAGCCACAGCCGTGAACTACCGCACTGTACTGTGTCTGCTGCTAATATAGACTGGTTGATAAAGAGATAGTATACTCGTAACTAGTATGTATGTATAAAGAAAGAAAAAAAAAACACGGTTAGGTGGTATATACAATTATGGACGGGCTGCCGAGTGCCGACACAGAGGTAGCCACAGCCGTGAACTACCGCACTGTACTGTGTCTGCTGCTAATATATAGACTGGTTGATAAAGAGATAGTATACTCGTAACTAGTATGTATGTATAAAGAAAGAAAAAAAAACCACGGTTAGGTGGTATATACAATTATGGACGGGCTGCCGAGTGCCGACACAGAGGTAGCCACAGCCGTGAACTACCGCACTGTACTGTGTCTGCTGCTAATATAGACTGGTTGATAAAGAGATAGTATACTCGTAACTAGTATGTATGTATAAAGAAAGAAAAAAAAACCACGGTTAGGTGGTATATACAATTATGGACGGGCTGCCGAGTGCCGACACAGAGGTAGCCACAGCCGTGAACTACCGCACTGTACTGTGTCTGCTGCTAATATATAGACTGGTTGATAAAGAGATAGTATACTCGTAACTAGTATGTATGTATAAAGAAAGAAAAAAAAACCACGGTTAGGTGGTATATACAATTATGGACGGGCTGCCGAGTGCCGACACAGAGGTAGCCACAGCCGTGAACTACCGCACTGTACTGTGTCTGCTGCTAATATATAGACTGGTTGATAAAGAGATAGTATACTCGTAACTAGTATGTATGTATAAAGAAAGAAAAAAAAACCACGGTTAGGTGGTATATACAATTATGGACGGGCTGCCGAGTGCCGACACAGAGGTAGCCACAGCCGTGAACTACCGCACTGTACTGTGTCTGCTGCTAATATATAGACTGGTTGATAAAGAGATAGTATACTCGTAACTAGTATGTATGTATAAAGAAAGAAAAAAAAACCACGGTTAGGTGGTATATACAATTATGGACGGGCTGCCGAGTGCCGACACAGAGGTAGCCACAGCCGTGAACTACCGCACTGTACTGTGTCTGCTGCTAATATAGACTGGTTGATAAAGAGATAGTATACTCGTAACTAGTATGTATGTATAAAGAAAGAAAAAAAAACCACGGTTAGGTGGTATATACAATTATGGACGGGCTGCCGAGTGCCGACACAGAGGCAGC
This sequence comes from Pseudophryne corroboree, assembly GCF_028390025.1. Lineage (NCBI taxonomy): Eukaryota > Metazoa > Chordata > Amphibia > Anura > Myobatrachidae > Pseudophryne > Pseudophryne corroboree. Next base: position 146,549,879 of record NC_086447.1, read on the forward strand.
CACAGCCGTGAACTACCGCACTGTACTGTGTCTGCTGCTAATATAGACTGGTTGATAAAGAGATAGTATTCTCGTAACTAGTATGACTATAAAGAAAGAAAAAAAAACCACGGTTAGGTGGTATATACAATTATGGACGGGCTGCCGAGTGCCGACACAGAGGTAGCCACAGCCGTGAACTACCGCACTGTACTGTGTCTGCTGCTAATATAGACTGGTTGATAAAGAGATAGTATACTACTAATATTATATATACTGGTGGTCAGGTCACTGGTCACTAGTCACACTGGCAGTGGCACTCCTGCAGCAAAAGTGTGCACTGTTTAATTTTAATATAATATTATGTACTCCTGGCTCCTGCTATAACCTATAACTGGCACTGCAGTGCTCCCCAGTCTCCCCCACAATTATAAGCTGTGTGAGCTGAGCACAGTCAGATATATATATACATTGATGCAGCACACTGGGCTGAGCAGTGCACACAGATATGGTATGTGACTGAGTCACTGTGTGTATCGTTTTTTTCAGGCAGAGAACGGATATATTAAATAAAACAAACAACTGCACTGTCTGGTGGTCACTGTGGTCGTCAGTCACTAAACTCTGCACTCTCTTCTACAGTATCACAGCCTCAGGTCAATCTCTCTCTCTCTCTCTCAACCCTAATCTAAATGGAGAGGACGCCAGCCACGTCCTCTCCCTATCAATCTCAATGCACGTGTGAAAATGGCGGCGACGCGCGGCTCCTTATATAGAATCCGAGTCTCGCGAGAATCCGACAGCGTCATGATGACGTTCGGGCGCGCTCGGGTTAACCGAGCAAGGCGGGAAGATCCGAGTCGCTCGGATCCGTGTAAAAAAAGCTGAAGTTCGGGCGGGTTCGGATTCAGAGAAACCGAACCCGCTCATCTCTAATATAAATATGTATATCTCTCCTTCCTCCTCCGCACACTCCACACTCTATTTCTCCCCAATGACACCATGCTGCATTCCCAGCTCCCCCACCAGATCCCAAAGCCCTGTATCCCCTCACCAACCCACACTTACCCCGGGGAGATACTCACCTGCACTGCAGTATCCAGACCCGAACACCACACAGCAGGTACCATGCTGCCCTCTCACCCCACCAGAAAAGGCTGGCGCAGGGCATGGGACTTCTTGCCAGGGGAGCTGCTGCCATATCCCATAACTGCCTGCAACAGAGCTGGCACACACTCACCCTGCTCAGTCACTGTGTGTGAGAGGCTGTACCCACACTGCCTACAGCTCGCTGGCCTATTTGGACAAGGCGGATGATATCCCTGCCGGGCACTAAGCAACATATCTTTGGGGCCCCTCTGATCCTTGGGGCCTGGTACAGGTGACCCCTTTGACCCCCTGCATAGGGTTACTTGGGCAGTCAATTATGGAAGGATCGGACCCGTTGCTGCGTATTTGTACACAGTGGCTTCTCAATAGAAATGCAAGTGTCTGTGTCATTTGCATATTTTCCCACATCTGCATACAGGATCGCAGCTGTAAATGCATTATTGTACAACTCTGAATCAGGCCCTTTTAGCTGCAGCGACACACCCCGTCCAACCTCTGCTTCAGTTCCCTTTGTGAAGGGAGCTGCAACAGCAAAATGTGGCAAAATACACATCTGCTATAAAGGAATGAAGTTGTAGGGGAAATAATCGCAACCTGTCCAACTTATGTCCCACACTGAATGGCACCCATGTGTTTGAGTATACCTCCTAATATTTTGCAATGTAAAATTGGGACCACATGCGCTTCCGCCTGAAAAGGGGGCATGACTTTGCTGGGAAAGCAGCGTGGCGGTAAAAGTGGCATGGCCTCTAATCATGCGCCAGATTTCATCACCCTGGGGGCATGCCCAGCACACACTGCGATGCTGAGCTGCCCCCAGGTTCTCCTCAGCACTGTGTAGATGTCATGCCTCTCCCAATTCCCCTTCCCTCCTCCCCCTACAGGACAAGGCAACTTGTGGTTGGGAACCGTGGGATAGCATAACTGTCCCTGAATAGCAGGAATGTTCTGCAGAAAGCGGGACAGTTGGGGGGGGGGGGGGGGGGGGGGTATGGTTTGAGTAGTATTTTTTTTTTAACTGCGCTCATATTACCAATGCTATATATTGACCTGACCAGCCATAAGAAATGAAAGGCCTCTCTAATTCTGACAAGTGCCTGACATTTGAATACTGTACATATTTCTAAATTTGATAAATAACTACAGAATTATGGAGAACCAAGATGCAGATATCATATGATCATCTAGAACTAGCACTGTCAGGTTCCAATGCTTCACAATACTTATTGTAAATTGCTGGTGGCAACATGGATTACAATTGGCATTTCTTCCCTTAAAAACTGTTTAAAATGCCCATTATCTGCGCTTATTAGTATACACAGCATTTCTTCCAGTCAAGGAAATATTTATTTCTCTAACGTCCTAAGTGGATGCTGGGGACTCCGTAAGGACCATGGGGAATAGCGGCTCCGCAGGAGACTGGGCACAAAAGTAAAGCTTTAGAACTACCTGGTGTGCACTGGCTCCTCCCCCTATGACCCTCCTCCAAGCCTCAGTTAGATTTTTGTGCCCGAACGAGAAGGGTGCACACTAGGTGGCTCTCCTGAGCTGCTTAGTGAAAAGTTTAGTTTTAGGTTTTTTATTTTCAGTGAGACCTGCTGGCAACAGGCTCACTGCATCGAGGGACTAAGGGGAGAAGAAGCGAACTCACCTGCGTGCAGAGTGGATTGGGCTTCTTAGGCTACTGGACATTAGCTCCAGAGGGACGATCACAGGCCCAGCCATGGATGGGTCCCAGAGCCGCGCCGCCGGCCCCCTTACAGAGCCAGAAGACAGAAGAGGTCCGGAAAATCGGCGGCAGAAGACGTCCTGTCTTCAACAAGGTAGCGCACAGCACTGCAGCTGTGCGCCATTGCTCTCAGCACACTTCACACTCCGGTCACTGAGGGTGCAGGGCGCTGGGGGGGGGCGCCCTGAGACGCAATAAAAACACCTTGGATGGCAAAAAATGCATCACATATAGCTCCTGGGCTATATGGATGCATTTAACCCCTGCCAGAATACATAGAAAACTGGGAGATAAGGCCGCCGATAAGGGGGCGGAGCCTATCTCCTCAGCACACTGGCGCCATTTTCCCTCACAGCTCCGTTGGAGGGAAGCTCCCTGGCTCTCCCCTGCAGTTACTACACTACAGAAAGGGTTAAAAAAGAGAGGGGGGCACTAATTACGCGCAGTATTAAAGATACAGCATCTATAAGGGGAAAAACACTTATATAAGGTTATCCCTGTATATATATAGCGCTCTGGTGTGTGCTGGCAAACTCTCCCTCTGTCTCCCCAAAGGGCTAGTGGGGTCCTGTCCTCTATCAGAGCATTCCCTGTGTGTGTGCTGTATGTCGGTACGTTTGTGTCGACATGTATGAGGAGAAAAATGATGTGGAGACGGAGCAGATTGCCTGTAATAGTGATGTCACCCCCTAGGGGGTCGACACCTGAGTGGATGAACTGTTGGAAGGAATTACGTAACAGTGTCAGCTCTGTATAAAAGACAGTGGTTGACATGAGACAGCCGGCTACTCAGTTTGTGCCTGTCCAGACGTCTCATAGGCCGTCAGGGGCTCTAAAGCGCCCGTTACCTCAGATGGCAGATATAGACGCCGACACGGATACTGACTCCAGTGTCGACGGTGAAGAGACAAATGTGACTTCCAGTAGGGCCACACGTTACATGATTGAGGCAATGAAAAATGTTTAACACATTTCTGATAATACGAGTACCACCAAAAAGGGGTATTATGTTCGGTGAGGAAAAACTACCTGTAGTTTTCCTGAATCTGAGAAATTAAATGAGGTGTGTGATGATGCGTGGTTTTCCCCCGATAACAACTGATAATTTCTAAAATGTTATTGGCATTATATCCTTTCCCGCCAGAGGTTAGGGTGCGTTGGGAAACACCCCCTAGGGTGGATAAAGCGCTCACACGCTTGTAAGAACAAGGGCTCTACCCTCTCCTGAGATGGCCGCCCTTAAGGATCCTGCTGATAGAAAGCAGGAGGGCATCCTAAAAGGTATTTACACACATACTGGTGTTATACTGCGACCAGCAATCGCCTCAGCCTGGATGTGCAGTGCTGGGTTGGCGTGGTCGGATTCCCTGACTGAAAATATTGATACCCTAGATAGGGACAGTATATTATTGCCTATAGAGCATTTAAAAGATGCATTTCTATATATGCGTGATGCACAGCGGAATATTTGCCGACTGGCATCAAGTCTAAGTGCGTTGTCCATTTCTACCAGTAGAGGGTTATGGACACGACAGTGGTCAGGTGATGCGGATTCCAAACGGCATTTGGAAGTATTGCCTTATTAAGGGGAGGAGTTATATGGGGTCGGTCTTTCAGACCTGGTGGCCACGGCAACAGCTGGGAAATCCACGTTTGTACCCCAGGTCGCCTCTCAACATGAGAAGACGCCGTATTATTAGGCGCAGTCTTTTCGTGGGCAAGCGGGCAAAAGGTTCCTCATTTCTGCCCCGTGACAGAGGGAGAGGAAAAAGGCTGCAGAAATCAGCCAGTTCCCAGGAACAGAAACCCTCTCCCGCCTCTGCCAAGCCCTCAGTATGACGCTGGGGCCTTACAAGCAGAATCAGGCACGGTGGGGTCCCGTCTCAATGAATTTCAGCGCGCAGTGGGCTCACTCGCAAGTAGACCCCTGGATCCTTCAGGTGATATCTCAGGGGTACAAATTGGAATTCGAGACGTCTCCCCCTCGCCGTTTCCTAAAGTCGGCTTTACCGATGTCTCCTTCTGACAGGGAGACAGTTTTGGAAGCCATTCACAAGCTGTATTCCCAGCAGGTGATAATCAAGGTACCCCTCCTGCAACAGGGAACGGGGTATTATTCCACACTGTTGTGGTACCGAAGCCGGACGGCTCGGTGAGACCGATTCTAAATCTAAAATCTTTGAACACTTACATACAGAGGTTCAAATTCAAGATTGAGTCACTCAGAGCAGTGATTGCGAACCTGGAAGAAGGGGACTACATGATGTCTCGGGACATCAAGGATGCTTACCTTCATGTCCCAATTTACCCTTCTCACCAAGGGTACCTCAGGTTTATGGTACAGAACTGTCACTATCAGTTCAGACGCTGCCGTATGGATGGTCCACGGCACCCCGGGTCTTTACCAAGGTAATGGCCGAAATGATGATACTCCTTCGAAGGAAGGGAGTTTTAGTTATCCCTTACTTGGACGATCTCCTGATAAGGGCAAGATCCAGGGAACAGTTAGAGGTCGGTGTAGCACTATCTCAGGTAGTGTTGCGGCAGCACGATTGGATTCTCAATATTCCAAAATCGCAGCTGATTCCGACGACTCGTCTTTTGTTCTTAGGGATGATCCTGGACACAGTTCAGAAAAAGGTGTTTCTCCCGGAGGAGAAAGTCAGGGAGTTATCCGAGCTAGTCGGGAACCTCCTATAACCGAGCCAAGTCTCAGTACATCAATGAAATGGTTCTGGGGAAAATGGTGGCTTCCTATGAAGCAATCCCATGCGGCAGATTCCACGCAAGAACTTTCCAGTGGGACCTGCTGGACAAATGGTCTGGGTCGCATCTTCAGATGCATCAGCGGATAACCATGTCACCAAGCACAAGGGTGTCTCTCCTGTGGTGGTTGCAGAGTGCTCATCTTCTAGAGGGCCGCACATTCTGGACTGGGTCCTGGTGACCACGGATGCCAGCCTGCGAGGCTGGGGAGCAGTCACACAGGGAAGGAATTTCCAGAGCTTATGGTCAAGCCTGGAGACATCACTTCACATAAATATCCTGAAGCTAAGGGCCATTTACAATGCTCTAAGCTCAGCAAGACCTCTGCTTCAAGGTCACCCGGAGTTGATCCATTCGGACAACATCACGGCAGTCACCCACGTAAACAGACAGGGTGACACAAGAAGCAGAAGGGCAATGGCAGAAGCTGCAAGGATTCTTCGCTGGGCGGAAAATCATATGATAGCACTGTCAGCAGTATTCATTCCGGGAGTGGACAACTGGGAAGCAGACTTCCTCAGCAGACACGACCTCCACCCGGGAGAGTGGGGACTTCACCCAGAAGTCTTCCACATGTTTATAAAACTCGACAAGTATTGCGCCAGGTCAAGGGACCCTCAGGCAATAGCTGTAGACGCTCTGGTAACACAGTGGGTGTACCAGTCAGTGTATGTGTTCCCTCCTCTGCCTCTCATAACCAAGGTACTGAGAATTATAAGATGGAGAGGAGTAAGCACTATATTCGTGGCTCCGGATTGGCCAAGAAGGACTTGGTAACCGGAACTTCAAAAGATGCTCACGGAGGATCCGTGGCCTCTACCTCTAAGAAGGGACCTGCTCCAGCAAGGACCCTATCTGTTCCAAGACTTACCGCGGCTGCGTTTGACGGCATGGCGGTTGAACGCCGGATCCTGAAGGAAAAAGGCATTCCGGATGAAGTCATCCCTATCCTGATCAAAGCCAGGAAAGATATAACCGCAAAACATTATCACCGCATTTAGCGAAAATATGTTGCGTGGTGCGAGGCCAGTAAGGCCCCGACAGAGGAATTTTCAACTAGGTCGATTCCTACATTTCCTGCAAACAGGAGTGTATATGGGCCTGAAATGGGGGTCCATTAAGGTTCAAATTTCGGCCCTGTCAATTTTCTTCCAAAAAGAACTAGCTTCAGTCCCTGAAGTTCAGACGTTTGTGAAAGGGGTACTGTATATACAGCCTCCGTTTGTGCCTCCAGTGGCACCTTGGGATCTAAATGTAGTTTTTGGGTTCCAAAAGTCACATTGGTTTGAACCACTTAAATATGTGGAGTTAAAATATCTCACATGGAAAGTGGTCATGCTGTAGGCCCTGGCCTGGGCCAGGTGCGTGTCAGAATTGGCGGCTTTATCCTGTAAAAGCCCTCATCTGATTTTCCATTCGGACAGGGCGGAATTGAGGACTTGTCCTCAGTTTCTCCCTAAGGTGGTTTTCAGCGTTTCACCTGAATCAACCTATTGTGGTGCCTGCGGCTACTAGGGACTTGGAGGACTCCAAGTTGCTAGACGTTGTCAGAGCCCTGGAAATATAGGTTTCCAGGACGGCTGGAGTCAGAAAATCTGACTCGTTGTTTATTCTGTATGCACCCAACAAGCTGGGTGCTCCTGCTTCTAAGCAGACTATTGCTCGTTGGATTTGTAGTACAATTCAGCTTGCACATTCTGTGGCGGGCCTGCCACAGCCAAAATCTGTAAAAGCCCATTCCACAAGGAAGGTGGGCTCATCTTGGGCGGCTGCCCAAGGGGTCTCGGCTTTACAACTTTGCCAAGCAGCTACTTGGTCAGGAGCAAATACGTTTGTAAAATTCTACAAATTTGATACCCTGGCTGAGGAGGACCTGGAGTTCTCTCATTTGGTGCTGCAGAGTAATCCGCACTCTCCCGCCCGTTTGGGAGCTTTGGTATAATCCCCATGGTCCTTACAGAGTCCCCAGCATCCACTTAGGACGTTAGAGAAAATAAGAATTTACTTACCGATAATTCTATTTCTCGTAGTCCGTAGTGGATGCTGGGCGCCCATCCCAAGTGCGGATTGTCTGCAATACTGGTACATAGTTATTGTTATTAAAAAATCGGGTTATTGCTGTAGTGAGCCATCTTTTCTAGAGGCTCCTCTGTTATCATGCTGTTAACTGGGTTTAGATCACGAGTTATACGGTGTGATTGGTGTGGCTGGTATGAGTCTTACCCGGGATTCAAAATCCTTCCTTATTGTGTACGCTCGTCCGGGCACAGTATCCTAACTGAGGCTTGGAGGAGGGTCATAGGGGGAGGAGCCAGTGCACACCAGGTAGTTCTAAAGCTTTACTTTTGTGCCCAGTCTCCTGCGGAGCCGCTATTCCCCATGGTCCTTACGGAGTCCCCAGCATCCACTACGGACTACGAGAAATAGAATTATCGGTAAGTAAATTCTTATTATTTATTTAAAAATGAATAATTCATTGAACATAATTGCAGTATTTTATAACATGTCAAATATTGTGCTGATCAGTGGGTTTGGACTGACAGCAAATCAGATGACCACAGTGCAGCCAGCCGGGGGCTTAGCAATTCCACAACGCGACACTGACATGATGGAGACTAAATCGCATTACCTTTATTTCACAATCCCGAAAAATGGCTCCTGGGGAGAAGTAATTAATTAAACAAGTCAGTTTATTTATAATAAAAGGTCCTACTTTGGGGTGAGAAGCTGTATTGTTTAACTCTAATACACTGCATTGATTAAAAAAGTTACTTCATACTGTATGGATGGTGTAATGGTTAGCATTACTGCCTCACATCACTGAGGTCACGGGTTCGATTCCCACCATGGCCCTAACTGTGTGGAGTTTGTATATTCTCCCTGCTTGTGTGGGTTTCCTCTGGGTACTCCGGTTTCCTCCCACAATCCAAAAATACACTGGTAGGTTAATTGGCTCCCAACAAAATGAACCCTAGTGAATGTGTGTGCGTGTACATGTGGTAGGTAACATAGATTGTAAACTCCACTGGGGCAGGGACTGATGTGAATGAGCAAATATTCTCTGTAAAGCGCTGCGGAATATGTGTGCGCTATATAAATAACTGGAAATAATACTGTACTAGAAAACCATGTACTGTAGATCAGTATCCAGATGATAGATTGACAGTATTGGTCGGCAGTCAATAGGTCAACATCATATGGTCGACATGTAAAAAAAGGTTGGCATGTACAAAAGGTTGACAGTTTAAAGGACGACAGTGCTTAACGTCGACAGGTACAAAAGTTTGACAGGTTCAAAGGTCGACATGACAATAGCATACCTCACAAATTTTCATTTGTGTAGGGAAGGACAAAGGCGCGACTGAAAATAAGGGGCAGGGCTTAGTAGCAAGGGGCCTGTATCGGAATGCCGAGATGGAAATCCCCATTTTTATCATGCTGGGGGCTCGTCCAGCACATTCGGAGCTGCTGGATAGCCCCCAGCTTCTACTCGGAGATGGCACAGTGTCTGTGGATGATGGGCCCGTCATCCATTCTCCGCTCCTCTGCATTGCAAAGCAGCGCTTTCAGTGTTTTCCCCCAAAGCCCCCTGCCCGCAGGATACTGCGGGCCCATGGATTGGACATCGGGCTAGTCCCAGAAAAATGGGATTGTCCTACTGGAATCGGGACAGTTGGGAGGTATGGCCATTGTTGACATAATTAAAGCTTAGACTTACTCAGATGGCTGACGATGGCTGCCCAATGGGTATCCAATGCTGTGTCCTTGCACATCTGCAATGCTGGCAGTGGGTGTCTTTTATCCTCAGACACCTCCTGCAGCATTAGCATATTTCCACATCAATGCAAATAGCGTACAACTTAGAATCAGGCCCATTGCTTCTTAGTTGCAGAGTTGTAGCAGTGATAATGCGCCCTGGGACGCACATGTGAAGTCATAATATCACAAAGAGGGGGCTGCATCAAAACTGCGACCAGGAGTCTGAGCTACCTGCGTTTCCTAAGGATGCACAGGGTGGATTTATGGTTGATCAGATATCTGCGGTTCCAGGCACGATGCATGCTAGTTGTAGGTGTCATGTTGCAGTAACTCTCTGCCTTGCTCCCTGGGTGGCTGCACTGCTCACACCCCCCTGGAGTCCAATTCTGAGTCTGATACATCTCTGTGCACAGACACACACAGCGACTTATAGCATACATTGCAGGTGTCATGTTGCAGTAACAGTACCACCCTCTCTGCCTTGCTCCCTGGGTGGCAGCACCGCTCACACACTCTTAGCAGCTGTGCCAGGAATACGACAGGAGATGTGGCATCAATGTAAGCACAAAGGAGACCCGAAAACACAGAAAATAAGTCAAGGCTTATGAGATGTAAACTGAACAAGACACAAATAGAAAATGTTAACATTTATAAAGCCTAGACTAACAAACATGGCGGCAGCCTTCCTCTTCCCAAACAGAAGAGAAGCATGTTTCATGTTCAGAACACTGTAATCCTGCCACTAGACTGCAGCCACCGCAGTTACACTAAATTTGCATAAATGGGTGTGTCTTTCATGCTTTCGGTAAATAAGATATAGCTGGTGGCCATCATTATCATAATCACCATCATCATCATCATAATCACCATCATCATCATCATCATCATCAGATCACAGCTTGCACTAGATATGGAGTACCTGAAGGTCATGTTCCTCCATACAGGCTTAATTGGGTGCTTTAGGAGGCCATTATACAGTAGACTCCTAATGGCCATGGCCACGTGACCCCTCCAACCCCTGGATCCGGTCCTCTTGTCATGGGGAGTTGCAAATTGAACTTGCCAGAAAAATAAAAAGATGCCATCACGAAATTACACTCATACGCTGTAAACAAAAAGGCAATTTCATTCGAAACAGGCGCAGTTTGTATGTATGTCCAACTCTGAATAAGGATCATTGGGGCAGATGTATTAACCTGGAGAATTGATAAAGAAGTGATAAAGCAGTGATAAGTGCAAGGTGATAACGCACCAGTCATTACAGATTTGAAAAATGACAGGAGCTGACTGGCTGGTGCGTTATTGCCTTGCACTTACCACTGCTTTATCACTTCTCCAGGCTTAATACATCTGCCCCAATTAAGAAAGAAAGAATCTGTATTCTTCATAATGCAGCTTTTGCCTTCACCACTTAGAAGATATTTGCTAGATGTGTATTAGCACCTTTCCCAGTGAGGGTGCCTTCGCAGTGCTAAGTGCATGGTTCCTTACCTCTTCATAGTACTTACAGTCCTTTGGGAGGAGGGAACCAACAGAAATCATTCAAAGATGAGGACCACAAAATGCCTTTCTTAGGATTGCAGCAGCCGTGTCAGGTTATTCTCACACATTAAGTGCTAAGTAGAAAGCCATGGGTGCTTAATGCTCATTACAGCTCTTAGGTAGATGGTGCCATTAAATAGTGCTGTAGTATTAGTATTAGAGATGTGCACTTGAAATTTTTCGGGTTTTGTGTTTTGGTTTTGGGTTCGGTTCCGCGGCCGTGTTTTGGGTTCGACCGCGTTTTGGCAAAACCTCACCGAATTTTTTTTGTCGGATTCGGGTGTGTTTTGGATTCGGGTGGTTTTTTTTTAAAAACACTAAAAAACAGCTTAAATCATAGAATTTGGGGGTCATTTTGATCCCAAAGTATTATTAACCTCAAAAACCATAATTTCCACTCATTTTCAGTCTATTCTGAATACCTCACACCTCACAATATTATTTTTAGTCCTAAAATTTGCACCTAGGTCGCTGGATGACTAAGCTAAGCGACCCTAGTGGCCGACACAAACACCGTGCCCATCTAGGAGTGGCACTGCAGTATCACGCAGGATGGCCCTTCCAAAAAACACTCCCCAAACAGCACATGACACAAAGAAAAAAAGAGGCGCAATGAGGTAGCTGTGTGAGTAAGATAAGCGACCCTAGTGGCCGACACAAACACCGTGCCCATCTAGGAGTGGCACTGCAGTGTCACGCAGGATGGCCCTTCCAAAAAACCCTCCCCAAACAGCACATGACGCAAAGAAAAAAAGAGGCGCAATGAGGTAGCTGTGTGAGTAAGATAAGCGACCCTAGTGGCCGACAAAAACACCGGGCCCATCTAGGAGTGGCACTGCAGTGTCACGCAGGATGGCCCTTCCAAAAAACACTCCCCAAACAGCACATGACGCAAAGAAAAAAAGAGGCGCAATGAGGTAGCTGTGTGAGTAAGATAAGCGACCCTAGTGGCCGACACAAACACCGTGCCCATCTAGGAGTGGCACTGCAGTGTCACGCAGGATGGCCCTTCCAAAAAACCCTCCCCAAACAGCACATGACGCAAAGAAAAAAAGAGGCGCAATGAGGTAGCTGTGTGAGTAAGATAAGCGACCCTAGTGGCCGACACAAACACCGGGCCCATCTAGGAGTGGCACTGCAGTGTCACGCAGGATGGCCCATCCAAAAAACCCTCCCCAAACAGCACATGACGCAAAGAAAAAAAGAGGCGCAATGAGGTAGCTGTGTGAGTAAGATAAGCGACCCTAGTGGCCGACACAAACACCGGGCCCATCTAGGAGTGGCACTGCAGTGTCACGCAGGATGGCCCTTCCAAAAAACCCTCCCCAAACAGCACATGACGCAAAGAAAAAAAGAGGCGCAATGAGGTAGCTGTGTGAGTAAGATAAGCGACCCTAGTGGCCGACACAAACACCGTGCCCATCTAGGAGTGGCACTGCAGTGTCACGCAGGATGGCCCTTCCAAAAAACACTCCCCAAACAGCACATGACGCAAAGAAAAAAAGAGGCGCAATGAGGTAGCTGTGTGAGTAAGATAAGCGACCCTAGTGGCCGACACAAACACCGTGCCCATCTAGGAGTGGCACTGCAGTGTCACGCAGGATGGCCCTTCCAAAAAACCCTCCCCAAACAGCACATGACGCAAAGAAAAAAAGAGGCGCAATGAGGTAGCTGTGTGAGTAAGATAAGCGACCCTAGTGGCCGACACAAACACCGGGCCCATCTAGGAGTGGCACTGCAGTGTCACGCAGGATGGCCCTTCCAAAAAACATTCCACAAACAGCACATGACGCAAAGAAAAATTAAAGAAAAAAGAGGTGCAAGATGGAATTGTCCTTGGGCCCTCCCACCCACCCTTATGTTGTATAAACAGGACATGCACACTTTAACCAACCCATCATTTCAGTGACAGGGTCTGCCACACGACTGTGACTGAAATGACGGGTTGGTTTGGACCCCCACCAAAAAAGAAGCAATTAATCTCTCCTTGCACAAACTGGCTCTACAGAGGCAAGATGTCCACCTCATCATCATCCTCCGATATATCACCGTGTACATCCCCCTCCTCACAGATTATCAATTCGTCCCCACTGGAATCCACCATCTCAGCTCCCTGTGTACTTTGTGGAGGCAATTGCTGCTGGTCAATGTCTCCACGGAGGAATTGATTATAATTCATTTTAATGAACATCATCTTCTCCACATTTTCTGGATGTAACCTCGTACGCCGATTGCTGACAAGGTGAGCGGCGGCACTAAACACTCTTTCGGAGTACACACTTGTGGGAGGGCAACTTAGGTAGAATAAAGCCAGTTTGTGCAAGGGCCTCCAAATTGCCTCTTTTTCCTGCCAGTATAAGTACGGACTGTGTGACGTGCCTACTTGGATGCGGTCACTCATATAATCCTCCACCATTCTTTCAATGGTGAGAGAATCATATGCAGTGACAGTAGACGACATGTCCGTAATCGTTGTCAGGTCCTTCAGTCCGGACCAGATGTCAGCATTAGCAGTCGCTCCAGACTGCCCTGCATCACCGCCAGCGGGTGGGCTCGGAATTCTGAGCCTTTTCCTCGCACCCCCAGTTGCGGGAGAATGTGAAGGAGGAGATGTTGACAGGTCGCGTTCCGCTTGACTTGACAATTTTGTCACCAGCAGGTCTTTGAACCCCAGCAGACTTGTGTCTGCCGGAAAGAGAGATCCAAGGTAGGCTTTAAATCTAGGATCGAGCACGGTGGCCAAAATGTAGTGCTCTGATTTCAACAGATTGACCACCCGTGAATCCTTGTTAAGCGAATTAAGGGCTCCATCCACAAGTCCCACATGCCTAGCGGAATCGCTCCATGTTAGCTCCTCCTTCAATGTCTCCAGCTTCTTCTGCAAAAGCCTGATGAGGGGAATGACCTGACTCAGGCTGGCAGTGTCTGAACTGACTTCACGTGTGGCAAGTTCAAAGGGCATCAGAACCTTGCACAACGTTGAAATCATTCTCCACTGCGCTTGAGACAGGTGCATTCCACCTCCTATATCGTGCTCAATTGTATAGGCTTGAATGGCCTTTTGCTGCTCCTCCAACCTCTGAAGCATATAGAGGGTTGAATTCCACCTCGTCACCACTTCTTGCTTCAGATGATGGCAGGGCAGGTTCAGTAGTTTTTGATGTTGCTCCAGTCTTCTGTACGTGGTGCCTGTACGCCGAAAGTGTCCCACAATTCTTCTGGCCACCGACAGCATCTCTTGCACGCCCCTGTCGTTTTTAAAAAATTCTGCACCACCAAATTCAAGGTATGTGCAAAACATGGGACGTGCTGGAATTTGCCCATATTTAATGCACACACAATATTGCTGGCGTTGTCCGATGCCACAAATCCACAGGAGAGTCCAATTGGGGTAAGCCATTCCGCGATGATCTTCCTCAGTTGCCGTAAGAGGTTTTCAGCTGTGTGCGTATTCTGGAAAGCGGTGATACAAAGCGTAGCCTGCCTAGGAAAGAGTTGGCGTTTGCGAGATGCTGCTACTGGTGCCGCCGCTGCTGTTCTTGCGGTGGGAGTCCATACATCTACCCAGTGGGCTGTCACAGTCATATAGTCCTGACCCTGCCCTGCTCCACTTGTCCACACGTCCGTGGTTAAGTGGACATTGGGTACAACTGCATTTTTTAGGACACTGGTGAGTCTTTTTCTGACGTCCGTGTACATTCTCGGTATCGCCTGCCTAGAGAAGTGGAACCTAGATGGTATTTGGTAACGGGGGCACACTGCCTCAATAAATTGTCTAGTTCCCTGTGAACTAACGGCGGATACCGGACGCACGTCTAACACCAACATAGTTGTCAAGGCCTCAGTTATCCGCTTTGCAGCAGGATGACTGCTGTGATATTTCATCTTCCTCGCAAAGGACTGTTGGACAGTCAATTGCTTACTGGAAGTAGTACAAGTGGGCTTACGACTTCCCCTCTGGGATGACGATCGACTCCCAGCAGCAACAACAGCAGCGCCAGCAGCAGTAGGCATTACACTCAAGGATGCATCGGAGGAATCCCAGGCAGGAGAGGACTCGTCAGAATTGCCAGTGACATGGCCTGCAGGACTATTGGCATTCCTGGGTAAGGAGGAAATTGACACTGAGGGAGTTGGTGGGGTGGTTTGCGTGAGCTTGGTTACAAGAGGAAGGGATTTACTGGTCAGTGGACTGCTTCCGCTGTCACCCAAAGTTTTTGAACTTGTCACTGACTTATTATGAATGCGCTGCAGGTGACGTATAAGGGAGGATGTTCCGAGGTGGTTAACGTCCTTACCCCTACTTATTACAGCTTGACAAAGGCAACACACGGCTTGACAAATGTTGTCCGCATTTCTGGTGAAATACTTCCACACCGAAGAGCTGATTTTTTTTGTATTTTGACCAGGCATGTCAATGGCCCTATTCCTCCCACGGACAACAGGTGTCTCCCCGGGTGCCTGACTTAAACAAACCACCTCACCATCAGAATCCTCCTGGTCAATTTCCTCCCCAGCGCCAGCAACACCCATATCCTCCTCATCCTGGTGTACTTCAACACTGACATCTTCAATCTGACTATCAGGAACTGGACTGCGGGTGCTCCTTCCAGCACTTGCAGGGGGCGTGCAAATGGTGGAAGGCGCATGCTCTTCACGTCCAGTGTTGGGAAGGTCAGGCATCGCAACCGACACAATTGGACTCTCCTTGTGGATTTGGGATTTCGAAGAACGCACAGTTCTTTGCGGTGCTTTTGCCAGCTTGAGTCTTTTCAGTTTTCTAGCGAGAGGCTGAGTGCTTCCATCCTCATGTGAAGCTGAACCACTAGCCATTAACATAGGCCAGGGCCTCAGCCGTTCCTTGCCACTCCGTGTGGTAAATGGCATATTGGCAAGTTTACGCTTCTCCTCCGACAATTTTATTTTAGGTTTTGGAGTCATTTTTTTACTGATATTTGGTGTTTTGGATTTGACATGCTCAGGCGCTATCAACAGTAATCATATAAAAGGTATAAAGTTCTCTTACAACTCATATAATCTAAATAGCCGCAAATAGGGTAGAATGGCCAGTGGAAGTGGCCAACACAATCACACCTGATTGAAACCAGGTGTAGCACAAACAATTCTAATTAACCCCTTGCGCTATTAAATAAAAGGCAACATGACGTGAAGACACATGATTAATTGGTTAAGATAGTTTTAATATCCATAAAATAAATTATAAACATATAAAAAATGAATTGATTAGTATGCACATACAAATAAAAAAGCTAAATACTAAACCTACTATTTGAGCATAAGAGGTGGATCATATAACTAATTGTGACCATAACGGATTATTCAATAATCATAAGTTGACGATGTCCATATTTCATATTCTCAAAATAGGATAGTCCCATTAAATGTGCTCGTAGAATTTGATTTAGGTATGTACCAAACAGGTAAATTGAACCAATATATCAGTTGTGAGTGGTTCTTTTACATGTGGAGATATTCTCCAGACAGCACGGAGGAAATTTTAAATGTCACCTGGGGCTTGGTGCACGGCAAGCACCTAAGGAAAGCTCACGTTTGCCACAGTCCGTGAGTGGTGCACTCCGTCTTCTATTGTGTCAGGTTCTCACACACACACCTTAATTCACGTTGAGAGATAGAGGTCTGTCCGGCTCCCGGAGCTTTGCGCACTGCAGGCGCTGATTAGATGGTTTTGCTCCCGTCTTCAAGCCGCCGCATATAGCGTCCTCCTTGTCTCCCGCTTGTCAGCCTCAGGCAGTATTGCACATCAATAAGGATCTAGTATCAAATGTCCATTGGGTCACAAAGGGCACCTTCTCTGACGCGTTTCGCTTCTAATTGAAGCTTCCTCATAGAGTCTATGATGTGCAATACTGCCTGAGGCAGACAAGCGGGAGACAAGGAGGACGCTATATGCGGCGGCTTGAAGACGGGAGCAAAACCATCTAATCAGCGCCTGCAGTGCGCAAAGCTCCGGGAGCCGGACAGACCTCTATCTCTCAACATGAATTAAGGTCTGTGTGTGAGAACCTGACACAATAGAAGACGGAGTGCACCACTCACGGACTGTGGCAAACGGGAGCTTTCCTTAGGTGCTTGCCGTGCACCAAGCCCCAGGTGACATTTAAAATTTCCTCCGTGCTGTCTGGAGAATATCTCCACATGTAAAAGAACCACTCACAACTGATATATTGGTTCAATTTACCTGTTTGGTACATACCTAAATCAAATTCTACGAGCACATTTAATGGGACTATCCTATTTTGAGAATATGAAATATGGACATCGTCAACTTATGATTATTGAATAATCCGTTATGGTCACAATTAGTTATATGATCCACCTCTTATGCTCAAATAGTAGGTTTAGTATTTAGCTTTTTTATTTGCATGCGCATACTAATCAATTCATTTTTTATATGTTTATAATTTATTTTATGGATATTAAAACTATCTTAACCAATTAATCATGTGTCTTCACGTCATGTTGCCTTTTATTTAATAGCGCAAGGGGTTAATTAGAATTGTTTATGCTCTGTACTATGACATTGGGCATCGGCCTTGGCAGACAACGTTGCTGGCATTTCATCGTCTCGGCCATGACTAGTGGCAGCAGCTTCAGCACGAGGTGGAAGTGGATCTTGATCTTTCCCTAATTTTGGAACCTCAACATTTTTGTTCTCCATATTTTAATAGGCACAACTAAAAGGCACCTCAGGTAAACAGTGGAGATGGATGGATACTAGTATACTTATGGATGGACTGCCGAGTGCCGACACAGAGGTAGCTACAGCCGTGGACTACCGTACTGTGTCTGCTGCTAATATAGACTGGATGATAATGAGATGAAATCAATATATATATATGTATGTATATATAATATCACTAGTACTGCAGCCGGACAGGTAGATAATATATTTATTAGGTAATGATGACTGATGACGGACCTGCTGGACACTGTCAGCTCAGCAGCACCGCAGACTGCTACAGTAAGCTACTATACTATAGTAGTATGTACAAAGAAGAAAGAAAAAAAAAACCACGGGTAGGTGGTATACAATTATGGATGGACTGCCGAGTGCCGACACAGAGGTAGCTACAGCCGTGGACTACCGTACTGTGTCTGCTGCTAATATAGACTGGATGATAATGAGATGAAATCAATATATATATATGTATGTATATATAATATCACTAGTACTGCAGCCGGACAGGTAGATAATATATTTATTAGGTAATGATGACTGATGACGGACCTGCTGGACACTGTCAGCTCAGCAGCACCGCAGACTGCTACAGTAAGCTACTATACTATAGTAGTATGTACAAAGAAGAAAGAAAAAAAAAACCACGGGTAGGTGGTATACAATTATGGATGGATTGCCGAGTGCCGACACAGAGGTAGCTACAGCCGTGGACTAACGTACTGTGTCTGCTGCTAATATAGACTGGATGATTGATAATAAGATGAAATCAATATATATATGTATGTATATATAATATCACTAGTACTGCATCCGGACAGGTAGATAATATATTTATTAGGTAATGATGACTGATGACGGACCTGCTGGACACTGTCAGCTCAGCAGCACCGCAGACTGCTACAGTAAGCTACTATACTCTATAGTAGTATGTACAAAGAAGAAAGAAAAAAAAAAACCACGGGTAGGTGGTATACAATTATGGATGGACTGCCGAGTGCCGACACAGAGGTAGCTACAGCCGTGGACTACCGTACTGTGTCTGCTGCTAATATAGACTGGATGATAATGAGATGAAATCAATATATATATATGTATGTATATATAATATCACTAGTACTGCAGCCGGACAGGTAGATAATATATTTATTAGGTAATGATGACTGATGACGGACCTGCTGGACACTGTCAGCTCAGCAGCACCGCAGACTGCTACAGTAAGCTACTATACTATAGTAGTATGTACAAAGAAGAAAGAAAAAAAAACCACGGGTAGGTGGTATACAATTATGGATGGACTGCCGAGTGCCGACACAGAGGTAGCTACAGCCGTGGACTAACGTACTGTGTCTGCTGCTAATATAGACTGGATGATTGATAATGAGATGAAATCAATATATATATATATGTATGTATATATAATATCACTAGTACTGCAGCCGGACAGGTAGATAATATATTTATTAGGTAATGATGACTGATGACGGACCTGCTGGACACTGTCAGCTCAGCAGCACCGCAGACTGCTACAGTAAGCTACTATACTATAGTAGTATGTACAAAGAAGAAAGAAAAAAAAAAAACATGGGTAGGTGGTATACAATTATGGATGGACTGCCGAGTGCCGACACAGAGGTAGCTACAGCCGTGGACTAACGTACTGTGTCTGCTGCTAATATAGACTGGATGATTGATAATGAGATGAAATCAATATATATATGTATGTATATATAATATCACTAGTACTGCAGCCGGACAGGTAGATAATATATTTATTAGGTAATGATGACTGATGACGGACCTGCTGGACACTGTCAGCTCAGCAGCACCGCAGACTGCTACAGTAAGCTACTATACTCTATAGTAGTATGTACAAAGAAGAAAGAAAGAAAAAAAAACCACGGGTAGGTGGTATACAATTATGGATGGACTGCCGAGTGCCGACACAGAGGTAGCTACAGCCGTGGACTACCGTACTGTGTCTGCTGCTAATATAGACTGGATGATAATGAGATGAAATCAATATATATATATGTATGTATATATAATATCACTAGTACTGCAGCCGGACAGGTAGATAATATATTTATTAGGTAATGATGACTGATGACGGACCTGCTGGACACTGTCAGCTCAGCAGCACCGCAGACTGCTACAGTAAGCTACTATACTATAGTAGTATGTACAAAGAAGAAAGGAAAAAAAAAAAAACCACGGGTAGGTGGTATACAATTATGGATGGACTGCCGAGTGCCGACACAGAGGTAGCTACAGCCGTGGACTAACGTACTGTGTCTGCTGCTAATATAGACTGGATGATTGATAATGAGATGAAATCAATATATATATATATATATGTATGTATATATAATATCACTAGTACTGCAGCCGGACAGGTAGATAATATATTTATTAGGTAATGATGACTGATTGACTGACCTGCTGGACACTGTCAGCTCAGCAGCACCGCAGACTGCTACAGTAAGCTACTATACTATAGTAGTATGTACAAAGAAGAAAGAAAAAAAAAAAACCACGGGTAGGTGGTATACAATTATGGATGGACTGCCGAGTGCCGACACAGAGGTAGCTACAGCCGTGGACTAACGTACTGTGTCTGCTGCTAATATAGACTGGATGATTGATAATGAGATGAAATCAATATATATATGTATGTATATATAATATCACTAGTACTGCAGCCGGACAGGTAGATAATATATTTATTAGGTAATGATGACTGATGACGGACCTGCTGGACACTGTCAGCTCAGCAGCACCGCAGACTGCTACAGTAAGCTACTATACTCTATAGTAGTATGTACAAAGAAGAAAGAAAAAAAAACACGGGTAGGTGGTATACAATTATGGATGGACTGCCGAGTGCCGACACAGAGGTAGCTACAGCCGTGGACTAACGTACTGTGTCTGCTGCTAATATAGAGTCTAGACTGGATGATAAATTATTGATAATGAGATGAAATCAATATAATATCACTAGTACTGCAGCCGGACAGGTACTATATATATTTATTATGTAATGACTGATGACGGACCTGCTGGACACTGTCAGGTCAGCACAGCACCGCAGACTGCTACAGTAAGCTACTATAGTAGTATGTATAAAGAAGAATGAAAAAAAAAAAAACCACGGGTAGGTGGTATACAATATTATATATATATATATATATATTATATACAATTATATATATATATATATATATATATATATATATATTAAACTGGTGGTGATTGATTATTAAACTGGTGGTCACTTCAGGTTACGTTGCAACTTGCAACTAGTACTCCGAGGCCTAAGCAGACAATCACAAAATATATTATTATACTGGTGGTCAGTGTGGTCACAACAATGGCAGTGTGGCACTGACTCTGGCAGCAAAAGTGTGCACTGTACGTTATATGTACTCCTGAGTCCTGCTCTCAGACTCTAACTGCTCCCCACTGTCAGTGTCTCCCCCACAAGTCAGATAATACACTTACAGTCACACTATCTATTATCTAATCTAGTATAAATATCACTTCAGCAAGTAGTATAGTAGTATACAGTATAGTAGTACTCCTCCTAATAATGCTCCCCAAAATACTGTGTCTCTCTCTTCTCTAAACGGAGAGGACGCCAGCCACGTCCTCTCCCTATGACTCTCAATGCACGTGTGAAAATGGCGGCGACGCGCGGCTCCTTATATAGAATCCGAGTCTTGCGATAGAATCCGAGCCTCGCAAGAATCCGACAGCGTGATGATGACGTTCGGGCGCGCTCGGGTTAGCCGAGCAAGGCGGGAAGATCCGAGCCTGCTCGGACCCGTGTAAAAAACCTGAAGTTCGGGCGGGTTCGGATTCAGAGGAACCGAACCCGCTCATCTCTAATTAGTATAACACATTATTTCAGCATTTAATACTGTGGGGGATTTCAGTTCTCTGCGATATGCATGAAGTGTCACCTACATCAGTATTACCGGTATCTGGGCCTTAATTAGGTTGACAGTCAGTAGGTCAACCACTTGGTCGACATGGTCAAAAAAATCCATGGGCATTATGTCGATATGTAAAAGGTCGACAGTGCAAAAGGTCAACAGGCACAAAATGTTGTCATGGTCACATGGTCAACACATGTGGTCGACACACATACGGTCAACACAGCTTCTTTTTCTCTGAAGTTTTTTTATTTTACCATCCACGTGGACTACGATTGGGAATGGGCAGCTTATGAGCTATGCTAGGGGACGCTAATTGGGGTTCCCTGTACTGTTACGAAGAAAACAACACCAAAAAAAACAAAAAAATACTTTCTCGACGTTTTGTGTTGACCTTTTTCATGTCAATCTTTTCAAGTGTCGACTTTTTTTCATGTTGACCTTTTGCACTGTCAATCTAATGCCCATATCGACCTTTTGGCCGTATTGACCTTTGCCATATTGACCATTAGTGGTTGACCTAATGACTGTCGACCTAATTAGGGTCGACCCAGTGATCCATGCCCAATACTGGCTTTCATCCAACTGAGGTGCACTGGAAAATTAGCAGTGTTGGGCTACTGTGATTCTCAGAGATGAATGCAGCTGAATGTTTCAGCAGCATATTGCATTTTCTCCTATATATTTACTCATTGCAAACATCGTACACATTTCCCTACCTGCTGATATAGTAAATGAAGTGTAAACAGTAGAGTTATAAATGAAATATAAATGAAATATAAATGAAATATAACTTAGAAAGTGACACAAGTCAGAAGTCAGAATTTAATTTGCATGTGATTTAGGGCTACTCCATATGGTGTGTGGTATGGAAGGTAGATAGTAACTAGGTCGACAGTGTCTAGGTTGGCCACTATTGGTCGACAGTAAGTAGGTTGACAGGGTGTCTAGGTCGACAGGGTCTTTAGGTCAACATGGTCTAGGTCAAAAGGTTGATATGCGTTTTTTATGGGGGGTTTGTGTCGTTTTCTTCGTAGAGTGACCAGGAACCCCAAATAGTGCACCGTGTCCCCTTGCTTTGGGCAAGGTGCCTCACTCCACTACCGCTGTGCTCGGCACAGATTACCGCTTCCGCAATCGTAGTCCATGTGGTCATTAAGTATGAAAAGGTTCAAAAAAAGAAAAAAATTGTGAAAAACGCATGTTGACCTTTTGACCTGTCGACCTTGAACATGTCGACCTAGAGACCCTGTCGACCTAGTTACTGTCGACCAATAGTGGTCGACCTAGATAGTGTCGACCTAGAGACCGGATCCCGTCCATATGGAGGGTCCGCAAGAATGATATCATGGTCCGATGCTGCATTCCGCCTCACTAGTACCACTTGCATTTATTTTATTGATACCTCGCCTCCAGTAACTTCCTATTCATGTCGTCACTGAATATGAAAGTGCACTTAGCCACTGGTTCAGCATTGTGGAGCCCCAATCTTAATGTATGCCCTGGTCATGATTTTGTCTAACACAGGAAATGTAAAGGTAGATAATTGTGGTAGCTACCGACACAAGGGTCTATTTATGAAGCAGTGATACTGCCTTTCTTTTACTTTTTTTTCCAGAGAAAGGGCTTAGCATCACTTCATTCTATTTAGAAAGAATAGAAACCACTGATTGTGCTTGCAGTCCATCCTTTTTCGGGTGGTTATGGGGACAGTATTGTTTGCTCTGTTTATCAAGAGGTAGAAAGATGGAGGCTCCCAATACCATTCTATGGGGGACCTGCACAGCTGGATAGTCCCTTGCAGGATTCATTCCTGGTCTACTGGCAGTGCATGCTATATTGTCTGATCTCTTTGCCAACAACGTCTGGCTGCCAGTGAGGTGAAGGAAACCTACACGTAGGAGCAGAGTTTTTGCCGGGGTTCCAAGATTAGTTTAATGTATGCCACAATCTGTGGTAATATGGAATGTTAACTTTCATAGGGACACTGCAGATATTAATAAGTACACTTTGTAAGGCCCCCACATATAGCTGCATTTTTCTCCCAATACCCAATGGCTGGCTTCTCATTTGGAAACAAATACCAGCTTTAATAATCCTGCTTCTGCCCTACTAATAATATCGGCCTCAAGTGCAATTTCAGAGGCAGGTGGCACCACTTGCGACAACATACAGGACAACGATTAGGTCTGAATTAGCCCCACAGTCTCTTCCTGCTGCGGGGGCGCAAGCGCAAAATATTTATTTTTATGTCTGAGGTGGGGGGGGGCACATTTTTTACTGATCGCATTGGGATCCAAATTGTCGAGAAACAGCCCCGTGTGTGGATCCTGTCTGAAGACATTTAATGGCATACTTGTCTACTCTCCCAGAGGATGGTCTTCAGTTTGCCGGCTGTCGGGATCCCGGCACATAGTATACCAGCGCCGGAATCCCGACAGCCGACATACCGACACTTTTTCTCCCTCTTGGGGGTCCACGACCCCCCTGGAGGGAGAATAAATAGTGTGGCCACAGCGTGGCGAGCGCAGCGAGCCCGCAAGGGGCTCATTTGCGCTCACCACGCTGTCGGTATGCCGGCGGTCGGGATCCCGGTGCCAGTATGCTGGTATACCATACTACTCCCCTCCCAGAATGTCAGGGGAACTCCTGATTTTGGGACTCTTGGATCTATCTGTAGTACTTCGCAACATTGTGGTCCTTCCCTCTACTGTACAGTGCCATATATTATGGCATCATACAGCGGGTGGGGGGCCATGCCACACACACCTCCCACTCAGGCATTCCTCTCCAGCCTCTCCCAGGTGGCATGGGAAAAACCAGCCAGTATACTAATGAATTAGTATAACATTTCTAAAGCACCTTATTTTCATATCTATGCCGCATTTGCACTTCATGCCTGGATGACGTCACTGGCTCTTAGGCTGAATGCGTAGTGGTAATCCTGTAGGTGAATATAGCAACGGGGGCCTTTAAGCTTTTTGGCATTAGCTGTGTGTTGATGCTGTGAGCGTTTTGACTCCAGGATAGTTGTTACACTCTGCACATAGCTGCTAGATTGATGCCCTGACTGATACTCAGTAACTTGGCAGGCTTCAGCAGCAGACGCCTTGAAGAATTTAATTTGTCGCTTTCTTAATGGACCATAACCTTCCATGACAAGGTCATTTGCTGCATATTCATTTAGGACACAACAATTGTCAGTACAAAAGCAGTGCAGAATGCAAACTAAAATGTGCATTTTATCTGGCTGAACCTTCAGATCCTTTTAAAGTGTCATTACACAGAGATCAAATAGAAACAAATACTGTACATGCTTGTTTATGAAGGCTTCCTCTGTGCCACTCTGCTGAAAGGCCTTCTGTTACCAGATGGTGCTACGTGCTTGTCCCAAATAATAATATATATTATAAGGGCAAATAATGCTTGACTATGGCACAGTTGTTCAGCAAGTGGCATTGTGTCTCCCCCTTAGTACAAGACTTTATAAGTTTCTGTTTATGTTTCAGGGCCAGATGCATCATCGCTTGGAAAGTGATAAAATGGAGAATGATAAAGAACCAGCCAATCAGCTCCTTAATGCCATTTTTCAAACACAGCCTGTGACGTGTCAGTTAGGAGCTGATTGGCTGGTACTTTTTCACTTTCCATTTTATCACTTTCCAAGCGATGATGCATCTAGCCCTCTGTCTTATAAATAAGACTAAGAATAAAATATAGTAATGGGAACACACAGTATATATCGGAGTTGGCTATTATAATACGCAGTATAACATTCACTGTCATACTTTTAGAAGCCACTGATTGTAATATTAAACTTTAATAGCAAAACAAACACAATACAATGTGGTATACCAGTTCCTTAAACTGTATTACATATGATCTTCCCTTTTTCTGCTTAGTACTTATTCTGTACTGCTCTGTCCTCTGGAAGAAATGGGTCGGATGTAATGAAGTCTGATTTGACTAGAAGTGCGGGTTCCCAGCCATATTTTGACTTTTTTTAAAAGTGGCAATCATTTACAAGGGATGGTTTAACTTGTAAATGATTGCCGCTTTAAAAAAATGTCTGAGTTCAACCAGGTACCCGCACCTCCGGCCAACTCAGACTTCATTACATCCGACCCAAAAGCTGAGTATAATCCATCTGGAGAAATGTATTAAATTCTAAAGCGGACAAGAGGGGGTGTAGCCTATTGTAACCAATCTGGCTCTTGCTAAAATGTATTTATTACCTTTTATAAAACAATACATAGGGGTATATATATACTAATGTTCGGTTCAAAATCGATGTTGTTCGATTTTGACTAATGATTTTGTGTCCGGTTTAGGATATCCATTTCAAAATCGAACATGAAATCACCTAAAGCTCAAATATAAAATCAAATGACATAGAACAAACACTTCCCTATGTATTTACATTGGACACAAATTCACATGCAAGAAGCTGCTGTGGTTCCTCTAATTTTGGCTTGCATACATCTCCGATGGTGGGGGTTGTGTGCAGTCTAGGTCTGGGTCCCCTCCTCTCTGGCAGGCAGTGGCAGTGACAGCGACTCTGAGCTCTAAGTGGTGCACACTGCACAGGTCTTCAGGAAAATGATGTTGCGGCCATTTTCCCAGTGATTTTTCAATACTGCACCTGCACACCACCTAGTGCTTAGAGTCACTGTCACTGCCGCGGGACTCCGGAGAGATAGGTACTGAGAAAATGGGTGCAGGGTGTGCATTGTGGGCACCGCACACATTGCACCCATTATAGAAATACCACTGCATAGAACCTGTTCTGAGCATGGGCGGAACGGGTCCTGCATCGTTGTACAAAGTGCCCCCTAAGCAGCAGTATGTCACAGTTTGGGAACAGGCAATCCAAAGTTACATTAATGATGTGCACGTTGCACTGCATCCATCTCTGAATGAGGCCCATAATTCATACAGTGAACCACATGGTTGGGTCCCTTTTTATTAGAGATGTGCGCAGATCCTCAAATGTTTCTTGATTTCTTTTAAAATTTATAAAAATATCTAAAATCATGTAATTTGGACCTGCCTCATAGAGCCTTTATAGTATGTGTAATACCTGATTGATTAATTAATCGCTCCTGCAATTGTGCGCGTTGAGGATGTGCATTTGTTCAAAACGCCCAGTAGCCCTGAAATGTATAGAGAGGCCCACCTGAGCCATTGCATAGGCACAGCAACTGCGTACACATTCCCAGCGCACATGCAGACCCATCGATAATCGTCAGCTCGAGTAAATCAATGGCCACACAGCATGGCAGCATGAATGAAGGTCTTCTAGGGAATAGAATGTTGTCTAGAAGCTAAAATTGCCTATCTGTTATTAGCCTATTATTTGGGGGATTTGTAGTTTGATTTTGTATTCGAAATGTGTTTGATTTTCAATTCAAATGTTAGTGAACAGGGATTCTATATTAGTTTATGTAAAAGTACAAATGTTTTGGCGATACTCTATTTTGAGTGGGGTTTGGTTTTATATTGGATTTTACATTCAATTTTGCATTTAGCAAATCTCCAATAGTAAATATACCCCATAGAATCTGATTGGCTGCTATGTGCATCATATTCAGTTGTCCTCTTTAGAAGGTATGATACATATGATGTAAGGGTGATCATTATTCGTGTAATCTATTCTTACCTTATCACCTACAAAGAGAGGAGACTGGTTTGGAACTGAGGTTCAGTATGTCAGTCAGGTGAATGCAGCCTGAGCTTCTGTTGCCAACTTCCAATTCAGTACTTGGCTTCCACTGTCATTTCTTTTTGTCATAGATGTGGCTGGGGAGCAGATGCTATAGCAAAGAATGAAGTAGACTTAAGAATTGTAAAAAAAAAAAAGAAGCAAACATAAGTATAAACAAACACCCAACACACACACTCACTATCTCTCTCTCTCACTCTCTCTCTCTCTCTCTCTCACTCCATCCTCCCCAGCGTAATGTGTAAAAGGAGGCTCTTCCTGGAGTAATGTGTAAAGGGGACTCTACTTTGTGTAATCTGTAAAAGGGGACTCTACTTGGCGTAATCTGTAAAAGGGAACTCTACCTGGTGTAATGTATAAAAGGTGCTCTACCTGGTGTAATGTATAAAAGGGGACTCAACCTGGAAAAATGTGTGACAGGGGCTCTACCTGGTGTAATGTGTAAAAGGGGGCTCTACCTGGAGTAATGTGTAAAACGGGGCTCTACCTGGAGTAATGTGTAAAAGGGGGCTCTGCCTCGAGTTATGTGTAAAATGGTCTCTGCCTGGTATAATGTATATAATGGCCTCTACCTGCTGTAATGTGTATAAGTGGCACTACTGTGTGGCATAATTTAAATAATAGAGACTACTGTGCAGCGTAATATGAATTGGTATTATTTTGTGACCACGCCACTTTCCCATGAAGCCACACCCCTATATTTTTTACGATCACCTTCGGAGTGCACAGGCCCTATTTTAGTCATGGGGGGCACCAATTCTCTCTCTGGTACATGGCACCAAAAAGTCTAGTTACAGCTCTGGTCTTCTTACATTCTTTATGGTTCAATGTAAGACCAATAAGAGACTGGTGACTTTTTTTCACCCCCAAAGCTTGACATTGTATCAAATTCACTGTGCATGCGGCTTTCTTGTTTAATGCATGATGTATGTCACTTATATTTTGTGAGTGCAAAGTCTCATCACGTATTTCCTACTCATACCACTCAGTGCTTTAGTCTTTGTAGGATGCACATATTGAGAATATTAATAGCAAGAAGCTGGGCAGAGCAGAAGAGAAGCCTTCAGCTATAAATTCTGGTGTGCATGCTCCCATGCTGTTCAGCCATTGTGTATAGTACACTACTAATGAAGCAAAGCCAAAATGCAAGACATGTGAAGAACTGATGTATTCATCAGTGACAATATGCTAATATATATATATATATATATATATATATATCTTTATATATATATATATATATATATATCTTTATATATATATATATATATATATATATATATATATATATATATATATATACCATGATTTGCGATGCACGAAGCAGTCTGCAGTATACAGGCTTAATCCACCCAAAAACCTCTGACACACTTTCAGTGGTGCACTGGCGGCATACGTGGGTCATGATGCATGCTACAAAATTGCATTTATCTGCATGTAGGGGGTAATTCCAAGTTGATCGCAGCAGGAAATTTTTTAGCAGTTGGGCAAAACCATGTGCACTGCAGGGGGGGCAGATATAACATCTGCAGAGAGAGTTAGATTTGGGTGGGTTCGGCCAGCCACTCCCCTGTTTCTCCAGACACTCCCGCGTTTTATCCTGGCACGCCTGCTTTTTTCCGCACACTCCCAGAAAACGGTCAGTTTCCGCCCAGAAACACCCACTTCCTGTCAATCACACTCTGATCACTTCAACGATGAAAATTCTTAGTTCGGACGTGAGTAAATCTACAAAGTTTTGTGCTAAAATACTTAGCGCATGCGCACTGCGTACCATGCGCATTTTTGCCTTAATCGCTCCGTTGCGAAAATCAGCAACAAGCAATCAACTCGGAATGACCCCCCAGGTTTTGCCCAACTGCTAACAAAGTTGCTGCTGCGATCAACTCAGAATTACCCCCATAGTTATGTATTTATGGGGATACATTGAGTCCGACCATCTCAAAATGTAATTAAATACAAATTAACTACAAATAATTACATTTATGATGTTTTTCTCTTTAAAAATCAAATGCAAAAGTCCAAATAGAAGGTGAATACATGGTCAGCCAGCAATATAGCAATAGCAATGTCTATTCTAGCACCATTCCTCTAGTGCAGTGGTTTCCAAATTCGGTCCTTAAGGGCCCCCAGCAGTTCATGTTTTCCAGGTCTCCTCACAGAACCACAAGTGAAATAATTAGCTCCACCTGTGGATCTTTTAAAATGTGTCCGCAAGTAAGGACTACACCAGTGCACCTGCTAGGTGACCTGGAAAACATGAACTGTTGGGGGTCCTTGAGAACCAAGTTTGGGAACCACTGATCTAGCGCCTGCAATAGCGCCGAGATAGGGAGGGTACTAATCACCAAGGCCTGGACCTGAAGGAGGGGCCTGGCGGGGCCAAGGTCTGCTGCTCGGCTCATCCCCCTCTCCCTTACCTGCTGGCACCTTCTGTTTTGTATCCCCCCCAGCCTGGCTGCAGTGGGTCTAAGGGGAAGCAGGTGCAGCAGCCACTTCTGTCTGTAGCAATTGCACTTATTGCAAACCCCCCCCCCCCCTCCTCCTCCTTGATCTGCTCATGTGTGGGGGGCACAACAGCACCCCTTGTGGAGCATGCAGCTTCGCTTTGAAGCGCACCAAATATTATTGCTTTACTATTTGTTTTCTATAGGGAGGGATGGCCACGCTGAAACATACTTTTACTGCACATCTATAGCATGGCGATAATCTGCCCTGCACTCTTCCCGATTCTCAAACATGTGGCATCATGAAGTCAAGATGAGGGTAAGAAGCTGCTAGAAGGAGCTGAGCGCTTTAAACATCCTAAGGCCGGCTACAATTCAGAGTAATGTATAGTTGGCGGATCTGACGGGTGACGAGACTCTGCTTCAGCAAGTACATACACCCTTGCATGATGCAGATGACCTCACATATCTTCTGGTTGACCTTGCAGCAGGACCAACCAGAAATGTTGCATACGACTGCGGGAGCATGCAAAAAATTTTTACGATATGCCTGATTTGTTGCTACCATTTGCCCAGAAACTGCACATTAAGCCGATATATATCGTTCAAGTGTGGACCCACCCTAAGGGAGCTCCAGCTGGCAGTGGTGACTAGAGCGGGTGGTCTGCAGATTAAATTGCATGGTGACATCTTCCAGATATAGTAAAGGAGAACTGCGCTAA
The DNA here is from genome assembly GCF_028390025.1 of Pseudophryne corroboree. Lineage (NCBI taxonomy): Eukaryota > Metazoa > Chordata > Amphibia > Anura > Myobatrachidae > Pseudophryne > Pseudophryne corroboree. The sequence goes on from NC_086447.1 coordinate 146,580,308, forward strand.
TTTGTACCACACAAACTCACTAAGCTGGTTGCTGCTGATATACTATTAGTAGGTGTACTACAAAACACCTACTATAGAGAATTACAGTAATGGAAAAGAAGATAGTTCAGCGCATCCCTTGCTTATTCCTATCCATATGAATATTAAAACAATCTAAAATAATCAAAAAGGGAAGGTATATAGAGATAGATACTAGACAGATTAATCTGTCTAGTATCTATCTCTATATACCTTCACTTTTTGATTATTTTAGATTGTTTTAATATTCATATGGATAGGAATAAGCAAGGGATGCGCTGAACTATCTTCTTTTCCATTACTGACATCTTCCAGAGCCTGAGAAATCAGCGGTTTCAGAGGGGAACTTTAAACACTTACTATTGTTACTAAAACAGTTACAAATTTGACTACTTGGAGCTGTGGACACATTTTGTCATTATAAGTGATACTTTGGTTCTTTTGATACATTTGTGCCATGAGCCAAGGGCAACACCACCCACCAGATGTCTTTGATATACTGTATGAGCTACTTGTGACTGGTTTTTTTTTTATCTTTCATTAATTAATTCTGGTTACATAAGCACTTGTGTGTTTTTTCTCTTCCGCAGTGTTACCAGAGGATTTACTTCCATTTTATATTAATATTCTATTTATAATGAATTTTATTATGTTTTTATTTTAAAGTAGATTAAATATATGAAATGTGATTCAATCTTTCTGCGCTCTCTCTGTATGTTCTGTTTTCCAGTTAGGCTGCAGGGTTCTGTTCCAGACAGTTAACTTCTAATGTCACAGGGGAGCGAAGGTGCCACACTCTAGGACCCGCATCCTCAGGTGGCACTTCTCGCACACATCTAGTTATGACCCTGCTTTGCTGTACTTGATCTATGCATGCCTACGTCTGCACAGATGAAAGCAAATCATATACTGTATAGAGCAGCAACAAGTATGGCACTCCTGGTGGCTGGAAACAAACGTACTCGGGGTAATTAAGACCTGATCGCAGCAGCAAATTTGTTAGCATTTGGGCAGCTCATCATTATGAGTTGATCGCTAGCTGGCATTGTTCGCAGCACAGCGATCAGGCTAAAAATCGGCACTTCTGCGCATGCGTATGCGGCTCAATGCGCACGCGTGACGTACTTTCACAAAAGCCGATGCAGTTTCACACAAGGTCTAGCGACGCTTTTCAGTCGCACTGCTGGCCGCAGAGTGATTGACAGGAAGTGGGTGTTTCTGGGTGGTAACTGACCGTTTTCGGGGAGTGTGTGTAAAAACGCAGGCGTGTCAGATACAAACGCGAGCGTTAATGGGAAAACGCAGGCGTGGCTGGCCGAATGCAGGGCATGTTCGTGACGTCAAAACAGGAACTAAACAGTCTGAACTGAAGTGATCACAAGCTAGGAGTCGGTCTCGAGCTGCTCAGAAACGGCACAATCTTTTTTTGTAGCAGCACTGCGATCCTTTCGTTCGCACTTCTGCTAAGCTAAGATACACTCCCAGAGGGTGACGGCGTAGCGTTTGCACGGCTGCTAAAAGCAGCTATTGAGCGATCAACTCAGAATGAGGGCCCATGTGCACTGCAGGTGGGGGGGGGCAGATATAACATGTGCAGAGAGAGTTAGATTTGGGTGGGGTATGATCAAACTGAAATCTAAATTGCACTGTAAAAATAAAGCAGCCAGTATTTACCCTGCACAGAAACAAAATAACCCACCCAAATCTAACTCTCTCTGCAAATGTTATATCTGCCCCACCTGCACTGCACATGGTTTTGCCCAACTGCTAACAAATTTGCTGCTACGATCAGATCTGAATTACCCCCTCAGGCAGTCATAAAGTATGACGACGTTTCGATGCCAGTTTGCTGTGACATTTTTCACAGATCTCTGGTCACCAGGAGTGCCATACTTGTTGCTGGTCTATATTGAATTTATGTGGGGGCACCACATCAAATCTGTAATGGGACACACACACGCGCGCACACACACACACACACACACACACACACACACACACACACTATACAGTGCCTTTGCACAGTGCGTAGTTAGTTCAAGATAACAGATGTTTGAACTATATATGAGCTCCAACAACCTGTGATGACCTAAAGTTATCTAGTGAGATGGCAGCCACCTTTCTCTGTTGGCAGGACATGGTTGCTGCTCTGCTCTGGTGCCTGCCCTGAAGACAGGACTGCAGAAAACAGCTGTGGCCTCAGTAGATTAGTTACACTGTAGATGGAGTCTTTGTTACATGTACATCTAAGTGAGACTCAAACATTTTCAGGAGATAAAAATTCAGTGCACTTATGAGAAAATGATACAAGAGTTATACAAGTGTGCAAAAGAAAGCTTTCAATTTGCTGAACATTAAAAGTTCTTGCTTAAAAAAAAAGAAATTGGATTAGGGTTCTTTAGGACCATTTATTAACTTAAACTATTGACGATCCACACTTTATATATGCAAGAGCACACAATTGTAATAGCGTATTACCTGGTATATGCAGAGATCTCTTGGGAGGCGTTCAATTCTGCATGGGTTTACTGCCATTATCTCTAGTGTGTACTCTCATCTGCCCTATACTGGGTGCAAAAGAGAAGCCTCATAAATATATATACATACTACCAAGTGTCCTGTGTCAGTTGGGACTGTCCCTATTTAAAGGCATCCTGATCAGCCTAGGCATTGGGATATACGATCCATTCACGCTCCTCTGCATAGAATTAACCTACCAGAATGTTATTGGATTATGGGGGTCATTCCGAGTTGTTCGCTCGCAAGCTGCTTTTAGCAGCTTTGCACACGCTAAGCCGCCGCCTACTGGGAGTGAATCTTAGCATATTAAAATTGCGAACGAAAGATTCTCTAAATTGCGAATAGACACTTCTTAGCAGTTTCTGAGTAGCTCCAGACTTACTCGGCATCTGCGATCAGTTCAGTCAGTTTCGTTCCTGGTTTGACGTCACAAACACACCCAGCGTTCGCCCAGACACTCCTCCGTTTCTCCAGCCACTCCCGCGTTTTTCCCAGAAACGGTAGGGTTTTTCACACACACACCCATAAAACGGCCAGTTTCCGCCCAGAAACACCCACTTCCTGTCAATCACATTACGATCACCAGAACGAAGAAAAAACCTTGTAATGCCGTGAGTAAAATACCTAACTGCATAGCAAATTTACTTGGCGCAGTCGCACTGTGGACATTGCGCATGCGCATTAGCGACTAATCGCTCCATTGCGAGAAAAAAATAACGAGCGAACAACTCGGAATGACCCCCTACGAGAAGAAACCGGAACGCCTGGAGGAAACCCATGCAAAAACTGAGAACATGCAAACTCCACACAGATATGGCCCTGGTTGGAATTGGACCCATGACCATGGTGCTGTGGGGCAGCAAAGCTATCAATAGTGCCACCAGACTGCATAGTAAATCCTTGCAAGACAAACAGTTCAAACTAATCATTATTAACCTTAAAAAAGCACATTCCCTGCAGGTGAATAACATCACCAGAGAACAAAGTAATGACACTATAGGACTGATTCAGAGTCTTCCCTGTTTTTGAATCACACAACACGGTGTGCACATTTGGTGCACAATATGTTTTTGAAGTCACAAGTAGGTGCATGCTCCATTTGCACGTATTGTGTGCAAATAGAGACCAGCATGAAGAAGGAATTTCTGAGCGGCAACTAAGTAGTGAGTATCAAGAGGTATATCTGATGGGAATGTCATGGGCATGCATGTAAGTCTCCGTAGCATGGGGATGGTGTGAATGCCAATACTAATTTTGATGGCTGTGTTTGTGGATGCTAGTAGAGTGGGCAGTATAGGCTTGCACTATCAGATGCACAGATTTGCGACTTACAGTAGTTCGGCCGATTGTCACATTAAGACATAAAAGTGAGCACAATGCCGCTGCTGTATGGAAAAGTGGCCGCAGAAGTGTGCGGTTTATGTTTATATATGTTTAGTTCTAAGTTTTGTGTTTTTCATCCTTGTGCAGAATTGATGGTGAGCAGGACATTTTTACTTAGTATATCTGTGGCAAAGCCTGTAGTACATTTACAATATATTTATCAAAATTATTTTTACTAGAATAATGTGAAAAAGGGTGTTTTCACACCCTTTCACATTATTTTAGTGTAACCAAAATGTATTGAAGGGCTTTTGGAACAGTGTTCGTAAAAAATGATTCCAAGCCCTTTATTTAAGTAAGTAGATCGTATTTCCCATTCTTGTAATGGAAAATGTGATCTGCCCTAAATTTTACTGTGCTAAGGGGAATTGTGTAAAAATAGGGAGCCCTGCGATAACAATGCTATCTGGAGATGGTGTTACGTGGGCTTCTCCCTGTTTCTCCTGCTCTGCTCAGATAGACAGAGCAGAGATGGAAACCGGCCCCTGTGATTAGCTTTGTGGTCTAAATAGACCACAAGCAGATCACTGGGAAAAAAAATACTCACCTGCACCAAGGGGCCCGGTAATCAGTGATCGCTAAGTGTCTCCTCCAGTCAGCTGGTCATCAAGCTCTTGCTCTGCAACCCCAGTCAACTGTGCTGTTAACTGGCACCTTACTTTACAGCATATGAGATGTCAGTTTACAGCATGTGTGTGGTACAATCTCAGGGTATTTTTCACAAAAAATACCCTTAGAATTGTGGAAAGTAGATTAGCAGGGACAGAGCTTTTTTGCAAGTTCTGTTCCTAATTACTACATCACTGTGATGTATTTAGAGGCAGCTCCAGGAGGGGGCTTGCAGTGCAATCCAAAATTCAAATAGGGGAGCCACACCAACTGCCATCCCAAACGCTGCCAATTATTGCTGGCCGGGACTCACTGGCAGTTAGTGTCGCTCCCCTATTTGAGTTTTGGACTGTGCTGCAGCTCCACCTCTGCAACTTCCACTTATTGTGTGCAATTATTGGATTGCAGACTGTAGCAAATTTATCACATCCTGTCCAAGATGCAGATTGTGATAAATATGCCACATAGTGTGTACATAGCATGCAAATATGCAGTGGACAGCCTACTGGCAAAGACATAAAGTCCATTTGTACAGCTGTCTCCTAGCGTGAGACACAGAGACAGAGAGGCTAGTCCTGGACACTTTAACAATCCCTGAACTGAAAACAGCTATTTTACTCTTAATAGAATAATAATATACAGTAAAAGTATACAAATATATTAGGGATAAGGCACTCCTTACTGTAAAAGAGAAGAATCTTACAAGTAGTCAGTTTTGAGTTAAGAGCCCAGAAAAAAAACATTAGGTTGTCGGACAATTACTTAAACATCACAGGAACTGGAAGTGTCTTACTTAATGTTTTACTAATAATATGGATTGCATTATTAATTATAATACACAAATTTTCCTAATAAAGGCTGAAGTGATAACAGCAGAAATGGACAATTATATGTATTGACGTCAGAACGCATTGTGCAAAATTATATTATGGGAGCTTAGATGAGGGATAAAATACCCTCTGCTGTAAATTACAAAGACATAAGTCACACAGGAATTCTATGCCATGTAAAGACACAAGGTCGCAGGCTAAGTGATTTAACAAAGGTAATGCATTTCCAAGGTGTCTTTTAATATGGCTAATAATCTACAATATGTGGGGCATGATTTATTATTATGTAACATTTGATGCTGTCAAAAGGCTGGTGCTGAGGAGAATAATCCACCTCCTTCTCTGCCCCGCCTCTGCCTCCATCTCTTCTGATGCTGCCCTGCTCAGTGATGTAAATGCTTGGACGACAGGCCAAGCTCCACCCACTATATGTTAAATATGTAAGGTGTGCAGGGATAGGCTGAATCCCGGCACAACAGGGTTATTCCCACTTGTGGGTGTCCTCAACACCAATAGATCCTGTGGCAAGCGCAGTGAGCCACTGAGCCTGCAAGGTGACTCTTATTGCTCGCCCTGCTGCCGGCATTCTGATGGACGGGATGCTACTGTTGGGATATTGGGCCTAATTCAGACCTGTTTGCTTGCTAGGGTTTTTTTGCAGTCCTGCATTCGCATAGTCGACGCCCATAAGGGAGTGTATTTTCGCTTTGCAAGTGTGCGAACGCATGTGTAGCAGAGCTGTACAAGCAGATTTTGTGCAGTCTCTGAGTAGCCCAGGACTTACTCACGCCTGCGTTTTTCCAAACACTCCCAGAAAATGGTCAGTTGACACCCACAAATGGCTTCTTCCTGTCAATCTCCTAGCAAACGCCTGTGCGAATGGATTCTTCGCACAAACCCATCGCTGAGCGGCGATCCACTTTGTATCCGTGCGACGAGCTTGCACATTGCAGTGCATACGCATGCGCAGTTTAGACCTGATCGTCCACTGTATGAAAATGCAGCCTAGCGATCAGGTCTGAATTAGCCCCATTGACAGCCGGTATCCCGTCTACCGGTAAATGGTATATTGGGAGTAATTCTGAGTTGATCGCAGCAGCAAGTTTGTTAGCAGTTGGGCAAAACCATGTGCACTGCAGGGGGGGCAGATATAACATGTGCAGAGAGAGTTAGATTTGGGTGGGTTATTTTGTTTCTGTGCAGGGTAAATACTGGCTGTTTTATTTTTACACTGCAATTTAGATTTCAGTTTGAATACACCCCACCCAAATCTAACTCTCTCTGCACATGTTACATCTGCCCCCCCCCCCCCCCCCCCCCCCCCCCTGCAGTACACATTGGGGGTAATTCCAAGTTGATCGCAGCAGGAATTTGGTTAGCAGTTGGGCAAAACCATGGGGGAATTCCAAGTTGATCGCAGCAGGATTTTTTATAGCAATTGGGCAAAACCATGTGCACTGCAGGGGAGGCAGATATAACATGTGCAGAGAGAATTAGATTTGGGTGTGGTGTGTTCAATCTGCAATCTAAATTGCAGTTTAAAAATAAAGCAGCCAGTATTTACCCTGCAGTGCACATGGTTTTGCCCAACTGCTAAAAAAAATTCTGCTGCGATCAACTTGTAATTACCCCCATGGTTTTGCCCAACTGCTAACAAATTTGCTGCTGCGATCAACTCAGAATTAGGCCCATATTCCCTTTAATATTTCAATTAATTTAAAAAGCTATTTTTTAAAAATTGCTCTAGCCCCTCGCTCTCCTGGTCTGCAATGTCCCAGAGATCACAGGAGCTAATTACACAGCGCCCACTGAAGATGGATGCTCACTGCATGGACTACACAAAAATGGCTGCCACTGGTCAGTAACAGAACTCCTGGCCCCTTCTGAAAGTGGAGTGATTAAAGGAGCTGAGCTGATGGAGAGTGGTTACTGTATAAAGTACAGATGAGTGAAGCATTTGCATTGATATTTTTGCATTGATCTAAACTGAGTGAATTGTGATGTAGGATCAGTACAGTTGTCCGCTCGACACAATGTGGACAGTAGTATTATTTATCTAAACTATAGAAGGAGGAGGAGAGAGATTTGTCTGTATAGTTCAAGCAGAGTCTCTGTGGCAGCCATAGCTCTTCACAGAAATGTAAAGCCTTACAGAGAGATTGCCCTTGTGATTTGTGTCTTTTCATGCAGGCCATCAATTATGGTACCCACTGACAGAGCAAGCTTGTAATGCTTATTGACTGATCTTATTGTGCTGATCATATGAGTGAGTGAGTGAGTGTGTGGGCGGGATGTACTAAAAGCAAAATGAGGCCAAAACTCAGAAAACTTCAGTTTACTGTGCTTTAGCCGCATTTCCCATATATATCAAGCTCCAGAATGCGATACTTTCCAGAGTTTGGACCCAATAGCCAATGCCATCTATAGATTGTGTTGCCTTATAGAAGCCTACGGGCTTCTTTTCGCATTATGCACGGAGAGGGATCCAATAGGATCCCTTATAGTGTCCACCAAGCTTGCACATGCATTTGCCAAAGGCCGCACATGCCGAGAGGGATTCCTGAGTCATAAACCCGGAAGTCCATTAATCATACAGGACAACTCTTTTCGGAAGAGCTGTCCATTACGATTTTAATTGTAATTCTACATACAAACTGGTATTATTAACCCCGCTATACAGGATATGGGATAATTGGTAGGATGCATTGCATTCAAAATTGATGCTTGATACATCCCATCCCCTGTATATGGCTTTGGTCTGGCCATTGAATATTGGGGTGTATAGCTGGTGCAATTTACAGGATGAGTAGGTATATGAAACAGACCTTGTGCCGTAGTATGATAAACATAGCATGGTTCCTTTCTGTAGAGGGAGAGTGACAGTGCATAAGCCAAATTGGGTTACGCTGTCATAACAATCGCTGTGTTCATAATTGTACTACTGTACCTATGTGCAGCTGAGTTGTAGTTCATATCCTCTGAGGAGTTGCGTGTTACAGGGTCTCTATAGATTGTGTTTGTGCTCCTTCCGATTATCGGTGCATGTAATTCAATATTGTTGTCTTTATCAATGTTCTTTGCTATTTTATCTCATGTCCTATTCATCATTGCAATATTGCATTTCCACACAGCAAGTCAGTCATGCTCAGTCACTCTGGGATAGATTTACTAAAGCTTCTAAAAAAATGAAAAGTGGTGATGTTGCCATAGCAACCAATCAGATTCTGTCTATCATTTCTCTGTAGCATCCTAGAAAATGATAGACAGAATCTGACTGGTTGCTATGGACAATATCACCAATTTTAAATTTTAGTAGCTTTAGTAAATTTACCCCTCTGATTCTACTCTGTAAATTAAGCACCTAGGTGGTCATTCCGAGTTGATCACTAGCTGCATTTGTTTGCAGCGCAGCGATCAGGCTAAAAAATGGCAGTTCTGCGCATGCGTATGCGGCGCAATGCGCACGCGCGTCGTACGGCCACAACGAACGATGTAGTTTTGCACAGGGTCTAACGAAGCATTTCAGTCGCACTGGTTGCCGCAGAGTGATTGACATGAAGTGGGCGTTTCTGGGTGGCAACTGACCGTTTTCAGGGAGTGTGCGTAAAAACGCAGGCGTGCCAGTAAAAACGCAGGCGTGGCTGGGCGAATGCTGGGCGGGTTTGTGACATCAAAACTAGAGATGAGCGGGTTCGGTTTCTTTGAATCCGAACCCGCACGAACTTCACTTTTTTTTTCACGGGTCCGAGCGACTCGGATCTTCCCGCCTTGCTCGGTTAACCCGAGCGCGCCCGAACGTCATCATGACGCTGTCGGATTCTCGCGAGACTCGGATTCTATATAAGGAGCCGCGCGTCGCCGCCATTTTCACACGTGCATTGAGATTGATAGGGAGAGGACGTGGCTGGCGTCCTCTCCATTAGAATAGATTAGAAGAGAGAGAGATTGTGCAGACAGAGTTTACCACAGTGACCAGTGCAGTTGTTGTTAAGTTAACTTTTATTTAATATATCCGTTCTCTGCTATATCCGTTCTCTGCCTGAAAAAAACGATACACAGCAGTCACACAGTGTGACTCAGTCTGTGTGCACTCAGCTCAGCCCAGTGTGCTGCACATCAATGTATAAAAGCTTATAATAATTGTGGGGGAGACTGGGGAGCACTGCAGGTTGTTATAGCAGGAGCCAGGAGTACATAATATTATATTAATTTAAAATTAAACAGTGCACACTTTTGCTGCAGGAGTGCCACTGCCAGTGTGACTAGTGGTGACCAGTGCCTGACCACCAGTATAGTAGTATATTGTTGTATACTATCTCTTTATCAACCAGTCTATATTAGCAGCAGACACAGTACAGTGCGGTAGTTCACGGCTGTGGCTACCTCTGTGTCGGCAGTCGGCACTCGGCAGGCAGTCCGTCCATCCATAATTGTATAATTATATACCACCTAACCGTGGTATTTTTTTTTCTTTCTTTATACCGTCGTCATAGTCATACTAGTTGTTACGAGTATACTACTATCTCTTTATCAACCAGTGTACAGTGCGGTAGTTCACGGCTGTGGCTACCTCTGTGTCGGCAGTCGGCAGGCAGTCCGTCCATCCATAATTGTATTATAATATATACCACCTAACCGTGGTTTTTTTTTCATTCTTTATACCGTCATAGTGTCATACTAGTTGTTACGAGTATACTACTATCTCTTTATCAACCAGTGTACAGTGCGGTAGTTCACGGCTGTGGCTACCTCTGTGTCGGCAGTCGGCAGGCAGTCCGTCCATCCATAATTGTATTATAATATATACCACCTAACCGTGGTTTTTTTTTCATTCTTTATACCGTCATAGTCAGTCATACTAGTTGTTACGAGTATACTACTATCTCTTTATCAACCAGTGTACAGTGCGGTAGTTCACGGCTGTGGCTACCTCTGTGTCGGCACTCGGCAGGCAGTCCGTCCATCCATAATTGTATTATAATATATACCACCTAACCGTGGTTTTTTTTTCATTCTTTATACCGTCATAGTGTCATACTAGTTGTTACGAGTATACTACTATCTCTTTATCAACCAGTGTACAGTGCGGTAGTTCACGGCTGTGGCTACCTCTGTGTCGGCAGTCGGCAGGCAGTCCGTCCATCCATAATTGTATTATAATATATACCACCTAACCGTGGTTTTTTTTTCATTCTTTATACCGTCATAGTGTCATACTAGTTGTTACGAGTATACTACTATCTCTTTATCAACCAGTGTACAGTGCGGTAGTTCACGGCTGTGGCTACCTCGGTGTCGGCAGTCGGCAGGCAGTCCGTCCATCCATAATTGTATTATAATATATACCACCTAACCGTGGTTTTTTTTTCATTCTTTATACCGTCATAGTCAGTCATACTAGTTGTTACGAGTATACTACTATCTCTTTATCAACCAGTGTACAGTGCGGTAGTTCACGGCTGTGGCTACCTCTGTGTCGGAACTCGGCAGGCAGTCCGTCCATCCATAATTGTATTACAATATATACCACCTAACCGTGGTTTTTTTTTCATTCTTTATACCGTCATAGTCAGTCATACTAGTTGTTACGAGTATACTACTATCTCTTTATCAACCAGTGTACAGTGCGGTAGTTCACGGCTGTGGCTACCTCTGTGTCGGAACTCGGCAGGCAGTCCGTCCATCCATAATTGTATTATTATAATATATACCACCTAACCGTGGTTTTTTTTTCATTCTTTATACCGTCATAGTGTCATACTAGTTGTTACGAGTATACTACTATCTCTTTATCAACCAGTGTACAGTGCGGTAGTTCACGGCTGTGGCTACCTCTGTGTCGGCAGTCGGCAGGCAGTCCGTCCATCCATAATTGTATTATAATATATACCACCTAACCGTGGTTTTTTTTTCATTCTTTATACCGTCATAGTCAGTCATACTAGTTGTTACGAGTATACTACTATCTCTTTATCAACCAGTGTACAGTGCGGTAGTTCACGGCTGTGGCTACCTCTGTGTCGGCAGTCGGCAGGCAGTCCGTCCATCCATAATTGTATTACAATATATACCACCTAACCGTGGTTTTTTTTTCATTCTTTATACCGTCATAGTCAGTCATACTAGTTGTTACGAGTATACTACTATCTCTTTATCAACCAGTGTACAGTGCGGTAGTTCACGGCTGTGGCTACCTCTGTGTCGGAACTCGGCAGGCAGTCCGTCCATCCATAATTGTATTATTATAATATATACCACCTAACCGTGGTTTTTTTTTCATTCTTTATACCGTCATAGTGTCATACTAGTTGTTACGAGTATACTACTATCTCTTTATCAACCAGTGTACAGTGCGGTAGTTCACGGCTGTGGCTACCTCTGTGTCGGCAGTCGGCAGGCAGTCCGTCCATCCATAATTGTATTATAATATATACCACCTAACCGTGGTTTTTTTTTCATTCTTTATACCGTCATAGTCAGTCATACTAGTTGTTACGAGTATACTACTATCTCTTTATCAACCAGTGTACAGTGCGGTAGTTCACGGCTGTGGCTACCTCTGTGTCGGCACTCGGCAGGCAGTCCGTCCATCCATAATTGTATTACAATATATACCACCTAACCGTGGTTTTTTTATACCACCTAACCGTGGCAGTCCGTCCATAATTGTATACTAGTATCCAATCCATCCATCTCCATTGTTTACCTGAGGTGCCTTTTAGTTCTGCCTATAAAATATGGAGAACAAAAAAGTTGAGGTTCCAAAATTAGGGAAAGATCAAGATCCACTTCCACCTCGTGCTGAAGCTGCTGCCACTAGTCATGGCCGAGACGATGAAATGCCAGCAACGTCGTCTGCCAAGGCCGATGCCCAATGTCATAGTACAGAGCATGTCAAATCCAAAACACCAAATATCAGAAAAAAAAGGACTCCAAAACCTAAAATAAAATTGTCGGAGGAGAAGCGTAAACTTGCCAATATGCCATTTACCACACGGAGTGGCAAGGAACGGCTGAGGCCCTGGCCTATGTTCATGGCTAGTGGTTCAGCTTCACATGAGGATGGAAGCACTCAGCCTCTCGCTAGAAAACTGAAAAGACTCAAGCTGGCAAAAGCACCGCAAAGAACTGTGCGTTCTTTGAAATCCCAAATCCACAAGGAGAGTCCAATTGTGTCGGTTGCGATGCCTGACCTTCCCAACACTGGACGTGAAGAGCATGCGCCTTCCACTATTTGCATGCCCCCTGCAAGTGCTGGAAGGAGCACCCGCAGTCCAGTTCCTGATAGTCAGATTGAAGATGTCAGTGTTGAAGTACACCAGGATGAGGAGGATATGGGTGTTGCTGGCGCTGGGGAGGAAATTGACCAGAAGGATTCTGATGGTGAGGTGGTTTGTTTAAGTCAGGCACCCGGGGAGACACCTGTTGTCCGTGGGAGGAATATGGCCGTTGACATGCCAGGTGAAAATACCAAAAAAATCAGCTCTTCGGTGTGGAGGTATTTCACCAGAAATGCGGACAACAGGTGTCAAGCCGTGTGTTCCCTTTGTCAAGCTGTAATAAGTAGGGGTAAGGACGTTAACCACCTCGGAACATCCTCCCTTATACGTCACCTGCAGCGCATTCATAATAAGTCAGTGACAAGTTCAAAAACTTTGGGTGACAGCGGAAGCAGTCCACTGACCAGTAAATCCCTTCCTCTTGTAACCAAGCTCACGCAAACCACCCCACCAACTCCCTCAGTGTCAATTTCCTCCTTCCCCAGGAATGCCAATAGTCCTGCAGGCCATGTCACTGGCAAGTCTGACGAGTCCTCTCCTGCCTGGGATTACTCCGATGCATCCTTGCGTGTAACGCCTACTGCTGCTGGCGCTGCTGTTGTTGCCGCTGGGAGTCGATGGTCATCCCAGAGGGGAAGTCGTAAGCCCACTTGTACTACTTCCAGTAAGCAATTGACTGTTCAACAGTCCTTTGCGAGGAAGATGAAATATCACAGCAGTCATCCTACTGCAAAGCGGATAACTGAGTCCTTGACAACTATGTTGGTGTTAGACGTGCGTCCGGTATCCGCCGTTAGTTCACAGGGAACTAGACAATTTATTGAGGCAGTGTGCCCCCGTTACCAAATACCATCTAGGTTCCACTTCTCTAGGCAGGCGATACCGAGAATGTACACGGACGTCAGAAAAAGACTCACCAGTGTCCTAAAAAATGCAGTTGTACCCAATGTCCACTTAACCACGGACATGTGGACAAGTGGAGCAGGGCAGGGTCAGGACTATATGACTGTGACAGCCCACTGGGTAGATGTATGGACTCCCGCCGCAAGAACAGCAGCGGCGGCACCAGTAGCAGCATCTCGCAAACGCCAACTCTTTCCTAGGCAGGCTACGCTTTGTATCACCTCTTTCCAGAATACGCACACAGCTGAAAACCTCTTACGGCAACTGAGGAAGATCATCGCGGAATGGCTTACCCCAATTGGACTCTCCTGTGGATTTGTGGCATCGGACAACGCCAGCAATATTGTGTGTGCATTAAATATGGGCAAATTCCAGCACGTCCCATGTTTTGCACATACCTTGAATTTGGTGGTGCAGAATTTTTTAAAAAACGACAGGGGCGTGCAAGAGATGCTGTCGGTGGCCAGAAAAATTGCGGGACACTTTCGGCGTACAGGCACCACGTACAGAAGACTGGAGCACCACCAAAAACTACTGAACCTGCCCTGCCATCATCTGAAGCAAGAAGTGGTAACGAGGTGGAATTCAACCCTCTATATGCTTCAGAGGTTGGAGGAGCAGCAAAAGGCCATTCAAGCCTATACAATTGAGCACGATATAGGAGATGGAATGCACCTGTCTCAAGTGCAGTGGAGAATGATTTCAACGTTGTGCAAGGTTCTGATGCCCTTTGAACTTGCCACACGTGAAGTCAGTTCAGACACTGCCAGCCTGAGTCAGGTCATTCCCCTCATCAGGCTTTTGCAGAAGAAGCTGGAGGCATTGAAGAAGGAGCTAACACGGAGCGATTCCGCTAGGCATGTGGGACTTGTGGATGCAGCCCTTAATTCGCTTAACAAGGATTCACGGGTGGTCAATCTGTTGAAATCAGAGCACTACATTTTGGCCACCGTGCTCGATCCTAGATTTAAAGCCTACCTTGGATCTCTCTTTCCGGCAGACACAGGTCTGCTGGGGTTGAAAGACCTGCTGGTGACAAAATTGTCAAGTCAAGCGGAACGCGACCTGTCAACATCTCCTCCTTCACATTCTCCCGCAACTGGGGGTGCGAGGAAAAGGCTCAGAATTCCGAGCCCACCCGCTGGCGGTGATGCAGGGCAGTCTGGAGCGACTGCTGATGCTGACATCTGGTCCGGACTGAAGGACCTGACAACGATTACGGACATGTCGTCTACTGTCACTGCATATGATTCTCTCAACATTGATAGAATGGTGGAGGATTATATGAGTGACCGCATCCAAGTAGGCACGTCACACAGTCCGTACTTATACTGGCAGGAAAAAGAGGCAATTTGGAGGCCCTTGCACAAACTGGCTTTATTCTACCTAAGTTGCCCTCCCACAAGTGTGTACTCCGAAAGAGTGTTTAGTGCCGCCGCTCACCTTGTCAGCAATCGGCGTACGAGGTTACATCCAGAAAATGTGGAGAAGATGATGTTCATTAAAATGAATTATAATCAATTCCTCCGCGGAGACATTGACCAGCAGCAATTGCCTCCACAAAGTACACAGGGAGCTGAGATGGTGGATTCCAGTGGGGACGAATTGATAATCTGTGAGGAGGGGGATGTACACGGTGATATATCGGAGGGTGAAGATGAGGTGGACATCTTGCCTCTGTAGAGCCAGTTTGTGCAAGGAGAGATTAATTGCTTCTTTTTTGGGGGGGGTCCAAACCAACCCGTCATATCAGTCACAGTCGTGTGGCAGACCCTGTCACTGAAATGATGGGTTGGTTAAAGTGTGCATGTCCTGTTTTGTTTATACAACATAAGGGTGGGTGGGAGGGCCCAAGGATAATTCCATCTTGCACCTCTTTTTTCTTTTCTTTTTCTTTGCATCATGTGCTGATTGGGGAGGGTTTTTTGGAAGGGACATCCTGCGTGACACTGCAGTGCCACTCCTAGATGGGCCCGGTGTTTGTGTCGGCCACTAGGGTCGCTAATCTTACTCACACAGCTACCTCATTGCGCCTCTTTTTTTCTTTGCGTCATGTGCTGTTTGGGGAGGGTTTTTTGGAAGGGACATCCTGCGTGACACTGCAGTGCCACTCCTAGATGGGCCCGGTGTTTGTGTCGGCCACTAGGGTCGCTAATCTTACTCACACAGTCAGCTACCTCATTGCGCCTCTTTTTTTCTTTGCGTCATGTGCTGTTTGGGGAGGGTTTTTTGGAAGGGCCATCCTGCGTGACACTGCAGTGCCACTCCTAGATGGGCCCGGTGTTTGTGTCGGCCACTAGGGTCGCTAATCTTACTCACACAGCTACCTCATTGCGCCTCTTTTTTTCTTTGCGTCATGTGCTGTTTGGGGAGGGTTTTTTGGAAGGGCCATCCTGCGTGACACTGCAGTGCCACTCCTAGATGGGCCCGGTGTTTGTGTCGGCCACTAGGGTCGCTAATCTTACTCACACAGCTACCTCATTGCGCCTCTTTTTTTCTTTGCGTCATGTGCTGTTTGGGGAGGGTTTTTTGGAAGGGACATCCTGCGTGACACTGCAGTGCCACTCCTAGATGGGCCCGGTGTTTGTGTCGGCCACTAGGGTCGCTTATCTTACTCACACAGCGACCTCAGTGCAAATTTTAGGACTAAAAATAATATTGTGAGGTGTGAGGTATTCAGAATAGACTGAAAATGAGTGTAAATTATGGTTTTTGAGGTTAATAATACTTTGGGATCAAAATGACCCCCAAATTCTATGATTTAAGCTGTTTTTTAGTGTTTTTGGAAAAAAACACCCGAATCCAAAACACACCCGAATCCGACAAAAATAATTCGGTGAGGTTTTGCCAAAACGCGTTCGAACCCAAAACACGGCCGCGGAACCGAACCCAAAACCAAAACACAAAACCCGAAAAATTTCAGGCGCTCATCTCTAAATTCAAAACAGGAACTGAACAGTCTGAAGTGATCGCAAGCGCTGAGTAGGTTTTGAGATACAAAAATACTTTGTAGCCGCTCTGCGATACAACCATCCGCACTTCTGCTAAGCTAAAATGCACTCCGAGTGGGCGGCGGCATAGCGTTTGCGCGGCTGCTAAAAACTGCTAGCGAGCTATCAACTCGGAATGACCCCCCTAGTTCCTAATATAAGCCTGATTCAGAGGAGGTTACACTGCCAGTGTCTGCGGATCTGAGTCTTCATGACATCGCCATTGACATATATTTCCATTCAATTGTGATGTTACTTGCTCTTTAAATTCCTAATGTTGCAGACAAGCAGAATTCAGAAGCATACAATTCCACAACAAGTACATTCTGTAATACATAGCAAAAGACAGGCTAGCACTTCTGCAGAAAAGGCATCTGCTGCTTAGAATGCTTACACACAAGGAAATTCTCAGACAAAACAAAAGAATATGAATGTGCGACCTGGAATAACCCAACATCTGCACGGGATGAAATCATAAAAGGAAAAGTATATACTGCTTGGTACACATGCAGATGTCTCTGTCTTGTTCTCTGACATATATTGGGGGTCATTCCGAGTTGATCGTAGCTGTGCTAAATTTAGTACAGCTACGATCAGGCACTCAGACATGCGGGGGGACACCCAGCACAGGGCTAGTCCGCCCCGCATGTCAGTGCCGCCCCCCCCCCCCCCCCCACTTCCCCCGCAGAAATGCAAAAGCATTGCGGCTTTTGCATCTCAGGAGTTACTCACCTCTCCACTGCCCCGGGTTGCAGCGGCTGCATGGGAAGCCTGCGTTGGCTGGACCATGCCCCCTAAATGGCGGCTTAATGCTGCCGTCCAGCTCCCTCCCACCCAGCGACCACCTCTGCCTCAGAGGCGATCGCTAGGCAACGATGGCTGGCATGTGCTGGCGCACTGTGGTGCCAGCGAATGCTCAGTTCTGACCCGATCGCTGCGATAAACTGCAGCGAGTGATCGGGTCGGAATGACCCCCATTGTTCAGTGTATCCTGCAATGTCATGCATATAAGACACTGGCTCTTTAAAGCGCACCTTTGCTGTTATGCAGCCTGGGGCCCTATAAACTCCTACACTGTAAGCAGTTTTATTGGCTCCTTATATCTTGCCCTATAGTGTTAATGGATTCAGTATGATATCCCGGCGGTCAGGAGACTGATGGGTCAGGAGACCGTGGACAGGGTTATATTCCCACTCGGGTGGTGGCATAAACCACCACTCGAGTGGGGATTTCATCCGGCGACCGGGATTCCGACCGCTGGTAAGTCAGCGGGTGTTGGGATACCGGCGTTGGTATCCTGACAGTCGGGATCCTGACAGCCAGTAATTTGAATGCCTCCTGTGTAAATGCATGGATGTGTTTGGACCATGACTGAATGTTTTGAATGAAACACAATATAAGTAATACCTGCAGAACAATAGACCACACAAATAGGGCTTCCATTATTCTTAAATAAAAAAAAAAACTAGGACAACTTGTGACCTGAAGTTTGCTCAAGCCATACATTACTACACGGTGCCCTGTGCAGGCCCCCCAAAGCACATGACATTATAATGTCATGCTGAGTGGGCAGGGCCACAGCCACCAGGAAGAACAAAAGTTGCCAGATGATCGCCAGGATGCTCCGAGGGGCTATACAGGCTGCAGTATGCATGATTGGAGCATCGAAACGATGCTTCAGGCAGCACTGCAGCAGGAATATTGGCTGCAGGGTGCACAACCCTAGTTATGGCTCTGATTATAACCCATTCTCCCACTTAGGTCCCAACCAAGGTAAAATGTTGGAACTATCACAAGTTGTCCTTAAATGGGGCTTCACCAGGAGTTTAAATAACATAGTAACATAGTTAATGAGGTTGAAAAGAGGCAAAAAGCCCATTGGGTTCAACCTGTATTCTGTATTAAGCAGTGCACATTATAATGCACCAGCCAAAATAATGGTTTTCGTACCAATTGACAACTATATTTTGTATCACTCCCATATATATAATGTCAGTATATTAAATGCTATACTTTGTAAGCTAGAAAACTGTCCAAACCGTTTTTAAATGCATTTACAGAGTCCGCCATTATTATCTTCTCCGGAAGGGAGTTCCTAATCCTTATTGCCCTTAGTGTGAAGAACCCTTTCCTACGTTTTGCAGGGAATTTTCTCTCCTCTAGCCTCAGTGAGTGCCCACGTGTCCTATACAGAGTTCTATTAATAAACAAATCCCCTGCTAACTCTTTGTATTGATCCTTTACATATTTGAAGATATTAATAATGTCTCCTCTTAGTCTCCTCTTTTCAAGGGAATACATATTTAACCTAGTAAGCCTGTCCTCATACTCCAGTGTCTCTAACCCTTTAATCAGCTTAGTAGCGCACCTTCGAACTCTGTTGAGTTCCCCGATATCTTTTTTATAATATGGTGCCCAAAATTGAACACAATATTCCAGATGCGGACATACCAATGATTTATACAGAGGCAGGATTACATCTTAAGAAGAAAATAAGCAATATGAGTTAAACAGTCCCTACAAGGTTTTCTATTCTTTGGTTCTAAAAATCACAATGGTGTCCTAATAATTTGCTATAATACCATAAATTAAGAAACTAACGGAGTTTAAGGAGACTATTAGAATACATGCTTGGCCTATGGGGGTCATTCTGAGTTGATCGCTCACTAGCTAGTTTTAGCAGTCATGCAAACGCTATGCTGCCGCCCACTGGGGAGTGTATTTTAGCTTAGCAGAAGTGTGAATGCATGTGCAGCCGAGTTCTGCAAAAACAGTTTGTGCAGTTTCTGAGTAGCTCTGAACCTACTCAGCACTTGCGATCACTTCAGCCTATTCGAGTCCGGATTTGACGTCATACACCTGCCCAGCAAACGCCCAGCCACGGCTGCGTTTTTTCAGACACGCCTGAGTTTTTGCAAACACTCCCTGAAAACGGTCAGTTGACACCCAGAAACGCCCCCATCCTGTCAATTTTCTTGTGGCCCCCAGTGCGAAGGAAAACTTCGTTAGAACCTGAGCACAACCACAAAGAGCTTTGTACCCGTACATCGCACGTGTGCATTGCGGGCCATACATATGCACATAAATGCCATTTTTTCACCTGATCGCTGCGCTGCGAAAATCAGCAGTAAGCGATCAACTCAGAATGACCCCCTATGTCCAGTCTTACTATGAGGCGACAATGGTATCTTGGCTAGCGCTGGATGCTGGAACATCAACAAGAGCATTTCCATTCTCAGGCCAGTGAGAAGAGTTCCTCGATCTGTAGAACACTGCCAGCATCCATCCCCAATCTCCATTTAGCATATTTCACATTGCATAATATTATTCATGTCCTTAACTAGGAAAGTTCAAAAATGGAAAGAATAAAAAATTCTCTTAAAATGATTCCATTTGAATCATAAAGGAACTAAATTGTGAATATGTATTAATCTCCTTAATACAGTAGAGAGGTGCAATCACAAATTGTTCATAATACGCCACTCTCCTGAAGTCTGCATAACAGTGATATTATGCATTCAAGAAAGAGTTTTACATAAAGCTGAATTTTATGAATAAAGCGAAATAAACCTGCTTTACATCTGCTTATGCGAAGGGGGTTTACTGTGCTGGCCTTTTGCAATGCATGCAACTCTTTGGCTTGGAACACAGTTTTCCATTTGTTCATTTCATTCATATAGTTTGTAGTAATCACATGACCACATCCATGGCAACATAATTCCGTATGAATGCATGCCTCGTAAATAAATTGCTTTGGCTGGGACAGACTATGGCGCTGATTAACGGGTGGACGCTGTTTCAATTTTGACACAGTTTCATGATGATTGGAGAACTGTGCATGCATCGGAGATGCAGGGTGCATGTGCCTCCATACAGCTGCGACGTTGGTTGCTGTGCCTCCATACAGCTGCAGCATAACTGACAAATATTCCTGCTCACACTGACATGGCGGCTGTTTGCAAACTCAGCTCTTATAGGGAGATCTGTCCTTTGCGATACTAATCGCATATGTTAGTACATATGCTATTATTATCAATGCGTTGTGTGGCGGGATATACCGCAAAAGGTTAGTACATTCCTCCCTAAGAACCCTATTCAGGTTGAGTAGCAGACTCTGCTAAAAAGCAGAATCTGCTACTCAGTAAGATTGCACGATGAGGGCCGCCCAGCACAGGGCAAGGCAGCCCAGCATGGCAAGTCCCGCCCAGCATTGAGATTACAATCTAATTGCGTTATCATCTGTGTCCTGGGAACTGCAGATACCTCCCTGCGCGTATGCAGCCGCACGCATCACAACCACTTTCTTTATCGAAACAGCTGCATGTGACATCACACAGCCGCCCCGAAAACAGCCAGGCCACGCCTGCATTGGCAGGACCACTCTCCCGTAATGCCGTGACGACGACAAATAAAGGTCATCATTTAGAGTTTGGAGCGAATCCAGCTAAAGGGTGCAAATTTGCACCTGGACAAACCATAACTCTAAAAGAGGTCCACAGTGCTGAATGGCACTGCTTAGGAAACTGTCTGTTCTGCACAATTTAGTTAATGAGAAATAATAAACAACATTATTGTCTCCTCGTTTGTAGATTCATCTTCTATCTAGTACACTCAGCTAGGATAATCTTACAGCGTGCTTTGTTTCCTGTGTGAGGAAAGCTTGTGTACTGTAAATAAATGATAAGGTTTACACTTGTAGTGTGTATTAATATGTTGTCATACAGTCCAACACATGAAAACCGGTACAAATTAGGAAAGGGGGAGTGGCCACGGCCCCTTTCCTATACTTTCAATATTAATTTGGAGAGTCAAAAATCGGTGCAAAGCCCTTTTTGGCCCGGTACAGACCATAAAAAAAGTACTGTACCTGCCAAAAAGGTACAGTTAGAGGGTACAAACTCTGTATCAGAGATCACATTCACGGTTCAAATTTTGTTTGGATGTGCAGTATTTCTGAGTTTGTTTCCACCAATGGAATAATGGAGTCCTACTGTGGAGATTTATCTGGTGAAAATTCTGACAGCCTATTTGTTTCACCAGCCACAAGTTAGGGTAGTCTAGACCCGTTTACAATGTAAGTTCTCACAAGCAGGCCCCTCCCCCCTCATGTATCATTTCTCCCCTTGGTCTCACTAACTACTGTAAGCTGATAGACATATGGTGTAAGTATTCCCACTCATGTAATTATGCACATATGTTATTTGGGTGTGGTATATTTTATCATTACGAGAATGTTGACATGGTTGTGTCATCAGCATGCAGCATATCAACATGCTTGGCTTCTCGACATTTGTCACGTCGACGTTCATCATGTTGGATGAAATGTTGACATGATTTTATTGTCAACAAAAGTCCCATGTGGTCTATAGGTGACTTACCTGGTACAGCACATCTGGCTGCTCTAGCTGGGACTGATGGTGGCGTCATTATACCTTATAACAGGTCCTGTCATGCTTTGTTTGGTGAGTATGACTAACCTCTAACTCTAACCCTAACCTCCCCTCCCACAGCTTAGCTCTAACCCTCTCCTGCAGAACCGGGCAGAATGTGGACATTTCACATATTGGCATTGGGAACATGTCGGCATTCTGCAGATGCTAACATTTCAACTGTGTGGACATCATAACTGTTGACATCCCATGTTACTTTGTGTAACCTGTTTTGAGCGTTTGCTCTGTGCAGAAAGTTTTGGTACCTCAAAATAAATGCTAATGTGATGTATATAATACATTTCTGCGCATATTATATGGCAACTGAGAAGCAAACAAGAAATCTGCTGTGGTTCCCGCAGATATAGTAGATTGTATGCAGGGGTTAAAGTGTGTGTAAATGAATCCAGCATTTCAGAACTGTATTAAGGGGGTTATTCAGGTCGCATCACTAAGCGATGTGACGGCAATAACCCCACTGGCGGCGCCAGGGTGCATGTGCAGGTACCATCCAGCACGGCTGCCGAATGCTTTCAGCTCGTAGTGGTTGCGAACACCTCTGCCTGACAGGCAGATGCATTTGCGGGGCGGGCGGGGGGTGGCGTTGGACCATTGTGGGGGTGTTTTCTGAATATTTTTTTTTTAAATAAAACAAAGGTGTATTCTATCATGGGTTGAGTGGCTACATGTGGCTCATTATACTTATGCTCAGCATGAGTTTGTGGATTTGACGATGGAGTCAGAAGCTGGGAGCAACAGCAATAGCCTAAATAACCTTTTTTGGTGGAACGGGAACAAATTAGAACAATATAGTATCAATTACTATTAGCTGTTTTTTTTTTAGCACATACTGTTATCTTATACAACATCCATCCATCTGGCATTTGTCCCACATGAATTTTTGCAGACAGGGATGAAGGCAAGTCAGATTATTGGCTGCATTGTGAGAGGAATCAGCAGCAGAAAGAAAGAAGTAATAATGGCGTTGTATAGGTCATTGGTACGGCCTCATCTAGAATACTGTGTTAAATTCTGGAGGCCAAATCTTCAAAAGGATATTAATACATTAGAGACTGTACAAAGAACGGCAACATGGTACATGGCCTACATCACAAAACATACATAGAAAGACTAAAAAATCTCAATATGTATAGTTTGGAGCAGAGAAGGGAAAGGGGGGACATGATAGAAACTTTCAAATATATCAAGGGTTTTAACAACATCCAGGAGGGAAACATTTTCCAAATGAAGAGAAGCAATAGGACACGAGGACATGCACTGAGACTGGAGGGGGGTGGGGAGGTTCAGGGGAAGTTTGGGGGAAAATTACTTCACAACAAGGATAGTGGACAAGTGGAATAGCCTCCCATCAGAGGTGGTAGAGGCTAAGACAGTATAGCAATTTAAACATGCATGGGATAGACATAAGGATATCCTTACAAAGAAATAAGGATCATATAAGGTTTGAGATAAAAAAATATGGTTAAAAAAAGGGGCAGACTAGATGGGCCAAGCGGTTCTTATCTGCCGTCAAATTCTATGTTTCTATGAATTGCTGAAGATGTAAGCATCATGGGATGAACCAGGATAGCCAGTTACAACACTCATGATTTTAAAATTCATTATAACATCCAGCCAAATTGCCCAATATTGTGCTCTGGTGCTAGCTATTGCACATTCATGGAATAAGTATGATGTCTATATAAGTATAAATATGTGCACTATTCAACTCATAAAGCTGCTGATGGTTCTCTGATTGATCCTCCAGGGTTATCATAGCCAGGTGGTGATTTGCATTGTGCAGGTAGGTGCACAACATACCATAACCTTGCACATCCATTATTACTACTTTCACACTGCCCTACATGCTTTGGGGTACTTAAAAAGTCATCGCTATCAATTTCTTACCATTAGAATGGTGTTTAGAAGCCAAAATCAAATGTCTAACGTCATTCTAAACATTTGGGGATTTGAGGTCCGATTTTTAGTTCGATTTCAAACCGATTTGCAAATCTAATTTTAGTAAATGAGGGGATTCTATGTTGGGCTATGGGAAAAGATTGATGTTTTTCAGAAATTTGACTTTAGAATCGAATTGACATTCAGTTTGGCCTTTAGTAAATCTCTTCAATCCAAATTGAATGGAAATCAAATGGAATTCAAATGGGAAACCCCTTGATATTCCAAAATCGAATTTTAGTAAATATATCCCCAGTTTGCCAAAAGAATGAACAGAATGACAAGGAAAGCTACAAGGTTGCCCTAGAACTGAGAAATAGAAAGCTAATGAATAAACTATAATCCATAAATGTAACTGAGTAAACCAATACAGTATATGTAATTATGTACTGGTTAATTGACAACAATGACCAAACAATAAGTGACAAAGGTCAAATAACCAACAACAGATTTAAATAGTGTAGATATTTACCTGTTCTGACGCTGGGATCTTTTAGTAAAAACCTCAGCCAAAATATATCTTTATAGCAGTTACTTGTACGGCCTGAAGAAAATATGGTTTATATACCGTATACCTGACAGTTTCAGCAGTTCAGGCTTATTGTAACCAGCTGTGGAACTGGAAGTCCCAACATTCCCTGCCAGCTTGCAGATTGGGCCTTGTTGTCTACAGAGAGAACCATGGGTTAACTAACTCTGGTGTAGATGGTGTCTAGCTAGATGCTACACAGTATTTAATTGCATAAATTATGTTTCATTATAAGTGTATGGGGTGACAAAGTGGAAAATTGCAACTAAAAACTCTGCGGCTGTATTGAACAGGCGTAACCTATTATTTTCTATGGGCAAGTTCCTTAAAGCTAATCCGTATGTCCTCATTTGAATACTGTACTTAGTTAGCTGTTATGCTCTTTGCAAGCTCAGCCCATTAAAATATGCTTTTCATTTAATGCGCAATGTGTGACTGCACTTAGCTTAATAAGCATGTGTAGAGAAAGAATGGTTGTGAACAATGAGGAGAACTGGAGCAAAGAAAAAAATACAGCATGGTAAATATAGTAACAATACAGATCTATATTATTTTCTTTTTAAAACAAGGTCCGTGGAAATGAAAAGAGAAGACCACACAAAACCCACTTTGTCTCTGTCCCGTCAATGCCCAATGGCATGACAAAGGAAACACTGTGGTTGTCAGCATAGTAGTTAGCATTGCTGTCTCACAGCACTTGGGTCTTGAGTTGATTCCTGAACTGGACCCTATTTGTGTGGAGTTTGTATGTGCTCCGTGTGTTGTCATGGATTTCCATTGAGTACTCCAAATCTCCCCCTAGAATCCAAATACATAGCAGAAGATTTACTGGCTGCTGACATAAATGTACCAGAGCATGTATGTGTTAGAGAATTATAGGGTCTATTTACTACGCCTAGGAGAGAAACAAAGTGGAGAGAGATAAAGTACCAACCAATCAGCTCCTATCATTTTATGCACATCCTGTTATGTGGCAGTTAGGAGCTGATTGGCTGGTACTTTGGGATCTATGTGCTAAGCCTCGGAGAGAGATAACGTGGACAGAGATAAAGTACCAACCAACCAGATCCTAACTGTCATTTTTCAAACCCAGCCTGTTAGGAGCTGATTGGTTATAATTTATCTCTGTCCACTTTATCTCACTCCAAGGCTTCGTAAATAGACCCCAGAATGTAAGCGCCAGCAGGGCATTGGCTGATATGAATAAAAATATCCCCCATACAGCACTACATAGTTGGTGGCACAATATAAATTAGAATAATAATATGCAAGACACAGACCTTCCCATCAGTTGGCACTGTCACCTCCGTCTTATCCATAAAATGGGCAGAGGGCAACTGTACTCTGCATTCAGACAACTTACAGTACAGTATGTTTCACATATACTGCTTGTGTCTGCAGCTTGCTAATTACCTGCAGCTCTGACACATTTTATCACTGGTGCCTTATTGCCGGACACAGGTGAAATCATTCACGGGAGCAATAATCTTGTAGAACAGGAAGACAGTGGCCGTGCATGGGTAGTAGTGCAGAGCAGTGGTACAGTATGATTGTTCCCACAGTTCCGTCAGGTTCATTCTATTGCATTTAAATATTCCACCTAACTAACTCATTTTTGATTGACTTGGCCATTTACATTTGATTCTACTGAATCTATTTCATCCTAAATTTTCAGACCTACACCTGTCAATTTTTTGACAATTTGTTAGGCATCAGCTCAATGGAATAAAATCAGTGCTGGCACCATGGTTAGACTTACAGGGCCAAATTCAGACCTGATCAATGCTGTGCATTTTCGCACAGAGGGCAAACAGCTGTTAACTGCGCATGTGCATGCACCGCAATGCGTACGCGTGTCGGCAAACAACAACAGGCATCGCCGGTCAGTGACAGGCTGGTGCGAAAATTCTAATCGCACAGCCATGCGCATGGACAGGAGGAGGCCGTTTGTGGGTGGTAACTGACCGTTTTCTGGGAGTGTCAGGGAAAATGCAGGCATGCCCAAGTGTTTTCAGGGAGGGTGAGTGACGTCAGCTCCGGCCCCGATCAGCCTGTTCTCATCGCACTGTAGGAATAAGTCCTGGGCTGCGCACAGGGCAAATCATTCAATGGCGAGTGAGGTGCAAACGGATTTGCAGCTGTCTGACTGAGGTTTTTTTTAGCAACTCGGTGTACACATGTGATCACACACTTGCACGGCAAATATACACTCCTCTTGGGCGGCGACTATCTGATCGCAGGACAACAATTATAGCAGCCCAGAGCTCAGGTCTGAATCACCCCCACAGTCCACAAAGCTTGTGTCTTGGGTTCATTTCCGACAAGGGGACTACCTGCGTGGCGTTTACATGAAGTTCCCTTATTTCTGTAAGGTACGACTGTTATCCCCACAGTCCCCCTCCCTCCAAAAAATTTGCCCCTGGGTTGTGTGTGCCTGAGGCTGAAATTAGACCATATGCTTCACAAGGGAAGAGACTGATGTGCTTGTTTGTTGAAGTGAAGGTAAAGGTTTGCAATAAAAATCCCCAGTTTGTTGTTTGTAGAATTAAACAATACAATTACTGCATGAGAATCAAAGGTTTTTTTTTACTACACATATAATAATGCTAAATTAGAATGTAGATTTATTTTAATTAGATTTATAATCTTGCAATAATTAATATTCTATATATTTTTGTAAAGACGGAAGGAAATCAAACATCTACTAATCAAAGGCACAAGGAGCCAAGCGACAATCTGAGAAAGCATTTTGTATGTATCTAGGCCAAACCGTCAGTGTCACACGATTGACGTTATTTCAGAGAATTCCCTTTGTGCATTGAAGCGATCTTTCTTCATGCTGCACTATGAAGAGGAATCTAATATGAAATATAAATGCCACAGTGCTACATCGCAATACTTGCGTTCTAGTAGTCACTGCGTCTTGTGTGCATTTTAGAACCCATATTGATCACTAAATATTTCATTCCACAACTATGTGTGAGAGGTCTGAATGGTGCAGTTCTACCCATGTGGTACTCAGATGCTTGTCAGGAGTCTTACAGTGCATGAGGAGGCTACAGAGGGACAAGTTGTTACCTTTATACTGTATGTGGAATTGCGATAACTCAGTGGGAGTCTGGACAGTTGATGGCAGAGACACGCACTTATTGAAAGTGTCATGACACCTGCTTAAGGTTAATACAGTCGGAACAAAATGCATTTCTTAGTGCCACAATTAGTGGTCATAATAATCATTTTGGGGTAAAAGTGCTAACTTTAACACATCGGCACCACTATCTAAGCAGTAGTGACCTAAACTATTAGTAATGTGCAGTGCAGTGTAAAACTGCCAGTCTAAAGTAGAGATGTGCCTTTGGTTCTCCAGAAATCCAAATCCACACAAATTTTGTGGATCGGAACCGAACCAAGACCCGGTCCAGATCCCCCGAGATGATCCAATCCAAACTGAGGGCTTTATTCAGGTTTGTTAGCAACCCAAAAAAGCACACTAATGGGCAAAACCATGTTGCACTGCAGGTGAGGCAGATGTAACATGTGCAGAGAGATTTAGATTTGGGATATATTGTTTCTGTGCAGGGTTCAAACCTTCCTGTGGTTTGTGCTTCCCGATATATGGATTTCGGATTGCAAAAATTACATGATTTTAGCTGGTTTTATACATTTTTATCAATTTCTATCAAAGATTATCAAACCGAATTCCAAAGCCAAAATAAAACACTTGAGGCTGATTTTGACAAAAACCCGTTGATGAAAACAACAAGAAGGAAGATAAAAAAAAACACAATGCAGTGTTTCTTTTTTGAAGTTGTATTGGAAGTAATAAAACTGATATGTTATCAGCATGGATGGTGTAATGGTTAGCATTAATGCCTCACAGCACTACGGTTTTGGGTTCAATTCCCACAAAGGTCCTCCTAACTGTGTTGAGTTTGTATATTCTCATCTGGCTTGTCTCGGTTTCCTCCGATTACTCCGGTTTTCTACAATGTTCCATAAATACGCTGGTACGTTAATTGACTCCAAACAAAAATGAGGCCTAAAGTGGGTATGCGGTCAAAATCGTGCCAGTGGGGATCCTGACAGTCAGAAGACCTACAGGGGGATCCCAAAGGCCAGAATCCAGACACATCCCAGAGGTAAGTACAGGGGTTGGGATTAGGGTTAAGCACTAGGGGGAACGTTGGGGTAAAACAGTGAGTGGGGGAGGGTTAGGGTTAGATTACGGGAATGGGAGATTAGGGTTAGGCTGCAGGAAGTGGTGGTTAGGGTTTGACTGTGGAAGGGATGGGTTAGGCTGCAGGAGGGGTGGGTTAGAAATAGGGGTAGGAATAGGGTGAAATGTCAGGATTCTGGTTATCAGGATTCCACTGCAGGTCTTCTGACAGTTGGGATCCCACTGGCGTTATCTCTTGCCCAACCCCTTGTGTCAAAGTGGTAGTGAACAAAGAGGCGTTTATATCAAAGCTTGGAGAAAGATAAAGTACCAAACAGCTCCTAACTGTCAGTGACAGGAGCTGATTGGTTGGTAGTTTATCTCTCTCCACTTTATCTCTCCAAGCTTTGATACATAGTGTATGTGTGTGCCCTATAGATTGTAAAGGGCCCTACACATTAGGCGATATGCCGCCGAGGTGCCCGATGGCCAATACGGCCGACGGGGCGACCTGGCGGCACGTGGGGGGGAGGGGGTGACGGGGGGAGTGAAGTTTTTTCACTCCCCCATCACCCAACCCCATAACAATGCATTCTAATATGGATGAGATTGTCCACATTGGCCTGCATGTATAAGTGACCCAGCACCAACAATGAATGAGCGCGGGGCCGCACATCGTTCATCGTTGGTGCCTACACACTGAAAGATATGAACAATATCTCGTTCATTAATGAACGAGATATCGTTCATATCTTTCAGTGTGTAGGCATTGTTCTTATCTTTAATTGATGTCGCCTAATGTGTAGGGTCTATAAGACTGATGTGAAGGGATAACTAATTTCTGTAAAACTTGTGTGCTTTATATATGTGCATTATATATATACCTGGTAAAAATTGTTCTTGAATGCCCTACTGTAGATCATTAACTTTAAAGGATTGCAAGATTACCTGCATTTATTACACCAATTCAAAATGCAAAAATACCTATTAAAAAAAATCAGTCTATCCAAGGTTTTATGGAAATTTTGAGATAAAAATCCGTCCTTTGTTCACTTTAGGAAACATTTGCCTTCCAGCACACAACCCAAACAGAGGTATGATATGACTGAAGATCAACCGCACAACGCTTATTAATCATGACATGACATGGCTACTTAATTCATAGGAAAATAAATATCTGATACACAATTCCATCTATACAAGCATTTTATCATTTAAATACCTAAGCAAACGTGTGGTTATGATACAGGAAAATATGCAAAACAAAGTACCCAATTTGATTTACTACAGCAAAGATTACACGGCTATATTTTATCGTGTGCACCATACATCACTTCATCTTCTAGCATTTCTCACACTATCACACGGAAGCATGTTTGCTAAGCTAGCACAGGCTGTCAGATATTACATTCACTGGCAGTAGCTCGCAATCTCTGATGCTATTGTTAGTGTGATACATATGCAAACAGGACTGCATTCTCTTACCTAGAAAATATTTCTGCTGAAGCTACTGTACTATAAGACCAGTGTTGCTGACAATCTAGAATAGTTGTTTTAATTATTGTTCTGTATTGGTCTAAGTAAAAATATAATAATAATAATAATAATAATAATCATCAATTATTGGACTTTTTTTATTCTTTAGAGTCACTCTATTTTCTTTATATGGGTTTTCATGTTATGGTGACTTCAGTTTCACTTAAATGTGATTTAACTTTTACACCTACTTGCCTGCCTTTCATACTTCCCCATCATCAATAGGCGTGGCAAATCATAGGATTATGCTAATTTCATCATAACACCTAACCCCGGGCACTCAGGTGGTTGGGGCTTGATGAGTTCAGTTATGCCAGTAAATGGGTTGGGCAAGGCATATAAGAGCTGACTTGCATCACCATGGATCGGACAGAACTGAATGACATTCAGGCCCAGAATTATCAAGTCTTGGATAGTGATAAAGAGCATGGTGGTAAAGTACCAACCAACCATGTTATAGGCTGTGTTTGAAAAATGACAGTTAGGAGCTTATTGGTAGGTGCATTATCACTTCTCCAGGCTTAATACATCTGCCCTTGAGCACTTTATGGCTGGAGGAAAGCACCCATCTGAGATTTATTTGCGTTGGCAGATGTTTGGGAGGTGTCATCTTAATCTGGACATCTCCTGGATGTTCTGGGTAGGCAACTATGGGGCTGATGCAGAGTTCAACACAAGTCGGCTGCACCTGCCCCTGAGTGGTGTGCATGGTTCTAATGGTGTATTTTTGACCCTACTGTAGACAGAGATGTCCATGACTGCAAGTTGACCACCCCTTTCTGTGTGTGTGTGTGTGTCACGTGTTTTCGTTGAGACTCTTGTGGGTCGCCCTCTCACTTATTTGCAGAGGCTCTCTCCTTTTGGGGAGAGCCAAAGATATCTTTCCCCAGGGGGAACTTCAGCCAACCCTGGGCAAGAAAGGAGAAACCCCAAGCCGTGAGGCGGAAGTAAGCTTGAAGACCCTTGGCACTGGAGTTCAGGGAGTCAAGGGGTCCCTCTGAGCTCCGACAAGGGGGGACCCAAAGATCCTTTTTCTTCTCAGTAGGCCACTTTCTCCAGCCCTCTTCATGATGAAAAAGATACATCTGGGGGCATATTTATGCTTCTGCCCAACTTAATGTAGCCCACAATTCCAAGGGGCATGGGGGGGCAATAACTGGTTACCCAGGCCCAGGCTTGATGTAGATGGGGGACCCAGCCAGCTGCTACGATGACAACATTTTTTTCTTTTTTTTTCGGAGTAGGCATGGCCATGCCTCCTGGATTTAGCAACACCACCTCCCAGTACACCTGCAGCGGAGCTGCAAATGAAATGCATATGAGACTGCATCGCCTGTACTTGCA
Source organism: Pseudophryne corroboree (assembly GCF_028390025.1). Lineage (NCBI taxonomy): Eukaryota > Metazoa > Chordata > Amphibia > Anura > Myobatrachidae > Pseudophryne > Pseudophryne corroboree. Next base: position 146,611,794 of record NC_086447.1, read on the forward strand.
AATCCTCATTCTGGACCATTGTGCGGTGTCAAAACATGCAAAATATGCCCCACTGACAGGCATATGTTCAACTTTCCATCAGCCCCTATGTGTTTATTACATGATACCTTATTTTTCTTTTAATCCACTTTTGTATTCTAGGCATGTCCCTATCATACCCAGGGCCATCTTAATGTATAGGCACACTGGTCAGCTGCCCAGGGCCACACATTTCTATAGGCCTCCAAGCAGGAGCAGGTGGTCGTCACACATCGTAGAGTGAATGGTTGTCAGCATGCTGGTTGGTGGATGGCTGGAGCGATCCACCAATCAGAATGCTGATAGTCATTTACTGAATTGAAGCATGTGGAGAGATGAGACAGGACAGCAGGAGGGACATGTTATCATTTTTTTTTATTGGTTCCATTAATGGGTGTGTAGGAGCTCCAATGCATTGCTTTGCCCAGTGCCTACAATGCTGTCAAGATGGTACTGATCATACCTGTATGTAAACAGAGGTTTTTGTTTTGTTTTTTCATTGCACTGGGATAAAATACATTACTGAAAAGCACACAAGGTAGTCAGCCAGCAAGACCTGTGTGTACAGTAGAAGTTGCACTAGGACAAGCAAATAAAATTAGGCAATATGAAGAAATACTACACACTACAGCACGTCTTTGTAAAGACTCCTTAAGACAACAGTTGACGTAATCTTGAGAAATTTGAATTTTTACTGTATTTATGAATATTATACGATTAAATAAACATGTTTAAATAAAGGTATCAGGGGTATAGGGGGATATTTTCAGCATAATTATCATCAAGAATTTTATTGTTTAGAATGTCATAGAATGAGCCTTTATCTTCCCATCTGTCTACTAAAATTGATAGTGGTAGCTACGTTAATTATATAGAATTTTGTTGTTTTACGTCGTGAGGACACGTATTGAATTGAGTATTCCTCATAAATGCTGACGATAATAAAAATATGAAATCCATGTTTTCCATATTTAGAACAGAATATTATCCAATACATTGTTGTTTCTATAGTCATTAGCCAAGAGATGTCTGTATTGTGGATGGTCATGTAAATAGGGTAAGCTCCTATCCATAATCTGCACCATTTAATTTCAATCACTAAAACATCATTTTGTCATTTTAATATCGATAGTTAACAAATAGAAACCAACAGTATATATAGCAATATATAGTTAGATATAAAAGTTATAGACGTACAGTATATTGCCTTGCACATAATATTATTGAGCAAAAGTTTGTGTAGCCACGGTGCTGGTGGCAGATTGTCATTTGCATTTTACTTACCTACTGTACAGTAAGGGTTATAAAACTTATTAAAAAAGAAAATAACCTCCTTATTAGGCTAGTGAAACATGGACTCTTTTGCCCACTGATTTGGCCACGGGACACCAGTAGAACATACAGTACTGTACATTCTCTTAGGTCTTCACCTCTCTATAGAAATAAGGCCTGAATAAGATGGTTCCTTTTTTTAGATTCATTCTTTCATAATAGTAGGACTTGGTAGGACTGTACACATCATAGTACAGTGTAGCAGTAGGTATGAGCAATACCAATGCCGGAATCCCAACAGGGGTACAATGCCGATGCTGGAATATCGGCGAGGTAGGTGATTCTCCCTCTGTAGGTTTCCATGACACCCATAGAGGGAGAATAGAATCTGTGGTGAACGAAATGAGCCACCATGCCCACAGCGAGCCCGCATGGCGCCTCAATGCGCTCTCTCCGCACACGGGATGCCGCGGTCAGTATAGTGGCAGCTGGCATCTCGTACGCCGGGATCCCATAGCGATCCCTAGCGGTATTATAGTAATATGGTAGGAATTGATAGTTGATCATTTTTGGCAGCTAAAGTTGTAGGTATTGGTCTTCTGAATGGATGTCTGAGTTTTGGTAAAGGTCTTCCACTGATACAACTGTGAGCTAATCTGTGTAAGCAAAAAAATTAAAATTAAATAAAAAAAATCAATATATAGCCTTCCAACTTATCAGTATGCCAACATAGAGAAATGCCATGCCATGTGAAATTCTCTGCCACTCCAGAGAAAAACAGTACTCCCACTCAACTATTCCGGTATACACCATTCCCCTGGTTGTTCTAAAGATGAGCATAGGGGGTGATGCAGATGTGGACGGATTTAGCATTGCCGCTGCTGCTTGCTTCCTTGAAAGCAGAAGCGATGCCAGCATATGGCAATGCAGCAGGAGGCATCTGGTATAAGTAGTCGCCTCCTGCATGCATGTGTGATTCACTGCTGTGTCTGAGAACCCAGCATCGGATCACCTGCAATGCCATCGGCCGGCTGAGTGACCCATGAGGTTACACAGAGCGGCATCCGGAGCTCCAGAGCGGCATTCTGGCCAGGAATTCCCAGTCAGAAGATGGAGACCCTGGCTTTGCCACTCTGCTTTATGTGAAATGGAGGCCATCGCCGCCCCCGCCCCCAAACAGCTGCACACTGCCAATCAACTGACTTGAGCAGCCGTAGTACATCCAACAACACAGGACCTCTACTGCACATGTTCAGTACAGGTCCAGCGCATGGGCAATGTGCTGAACATCAGTACAGTTGCGTCCTTCTATAGCCTGCAATCAGATCTGAAACCCCCCCATAGTGCTCTTTCCAGACTTTCCAAGACTTGTTGTGAAAAACCCTGTAAATGATCTCTAGTGCCCATATGGTAGGGAATATGGAGTCTAAGCTCCACAGAGGAACTAATGTCAATGATTAAGTATTCTCTGTAAAATGCTGTATAGTATGTAGCTGCTATATAAACAACTGTTAAGAAAGTAGAAGAGCATCTCATTTGCCAATTACTTCTTTAACAATGCCAGTGGCGACTCCAGAGGTGGGGCTGTTGCGCACTGCAGATTTCAAACAGGGGAGTCACACCAACTGCCACCAACTGTCATCCCAAACTGACTCACTGGCAGTTGGTGTGGTTCCCCTATTTGAACCTCTGGTGCCGCCACTGATGCTAACCATATCAGTTGCTGACATAATCTACATTAGGGTATGTAGCCAATATGCTGATATTCAACATGTTGACATGGACACTATGTTGACAATGGACATGTCGACAAGAACATAATGTTGACATGGTCATTATGTCAACATTCTAAATGTTGACAGTAAGAATATCAAATGCCGACTGTTAACATGTACAATGTTGATATTGACCCATCACATGTCGACATAACATCCGTCAGCATTTTGTGCCACATCCCCAACATTAGCAATGATCCCTACCCTTTCAGCTTCTGATCTTCAGACCAGAGCCAGATTAACAACACTGTTCCTGGGGCAGTCGCCCAGGGGCTCCCACACTTTGAGGGGCCCCACACATACTGTACATCGCCAGTAAGGAGCACTGTGGCATATGATAACTGGGGTTTCAACTTTCTGTGTTGCACAGTGTCGGACTGGAGCATGAAGGGCCCACAGGGGTATGCAGTGGTAGGGGCCCATGATTAGAGGTGTGGCCAGCCACCGCAAAGGTTTGGCTAACCATTATAGAGTACCTGGTCTGGACTCCTTGATAATTTATATAGTAATTAATGCTAGCGCATACATGAAAATGTGCCAGATTCATGACAGCAATGTACTGTAGAGAATATATCATAATCCTGTGCAGTATAAGGTAACATATGTATAATATATAATTCAAGTGCACAGTCTAGAACCTGATCCCTAGAGGAGGAGGGCCCCCCAGGCATTGTGGGGTCTACCAGTGGTTTCCCCTGTACCCCTGTGGGCCAGTCCGAGCCTGGTCTGGCATATGTTAACTGGGGTTTCTGTGTGGTATAATGTGAACTGGGGGCACTAGGGGGGTTTAACACATTTGTGGTGCCTGGAGTATTTATATATTGTACTTTTTATGACATGTCTTCATGACAATTTTATTAGAGGGTTCCAACAAGTTACTTGCTCTTGGGCCCCCACAAACCATAATCTGGCCATGCTTTAGACCATCTTGCCTTGGGTTCTGTTCTTACTGAATAATTGGGAGCTCTTTTATGCTAACGCTCCGTGAACGTTCCGTATTTGTGGGTCTTACAGCTTTCATTTACATACCTACACACACACACACACACACACACACACACACACACACACACACACACACAAGCATGGTCTATACGTATAATGAACGCAGCAGCTTTCATGAATACCAATCACTCCATTTGAATTCATGTGGATATTAGAATGTACAAAGATGAGCTTTTCTTTCCCAGCCACGGGTCACCATATGCTTTTCTTTGTCTCCTGTTTTCCAGACAACCCACCTGGGCTTACCATCCCTTTCCTCATTTAGCTCGGTCCACCAGACAAGCAGACAAGGCTTCAAATGCTCAGGTACATAAACTAAATACTTCTGGAATGCTTGTGTAGAAAGGTTCTTGCAATTAAGTAATTTATATAATTAGGATGTATGTGGATATAGAGGTAATGCATGAAATTACAGGGTTCACTTTATAAAAGCTTGTAGAGAGGTAGCTGCAAAGTGGTGCAACCGATGGGATGTGCTTTCATGTTCTTGATTGCGCTACACAAATGGCAGCATCTTACTGGTTGCTAGGGGTTACAGCATTTTATTTTGCTGTTACCTGTGCATTATTTCCTAAATGCCCCCAATATTTTCCAATAAGCAATATGGTTTATTTATTCTTCTATTGAATGAAAAATGTAGGCTTTCTTTATTTAATTCTAAAAGTAATTGTCCTCGCATCAGTTCAGTTAGGAGGAGTACAAATTATCATACCCAATGTGCTTTACAGCATACCTGGGCAGGTAATAGCAAGGCCGTAGCTACCATAGGTGCAGGCAGTGCAACTGCTATGGGGCCCAGAGCTGAGAGGGGCCCACCTTCCCTGTCACAGTTACATGTGTTATATACATTTTTCACCTTTGGGTGGTACGTAGGGGTCCTGTCAAACTTTTTCCTTGGAATATATCTAGGTATGCCCCTGGACCTGCTCGTTGTAGTGTGGTATAAAATGAACTGGAGGGCATTTTAATGTTATATAATATGAACCGGGGCTCTGTAATGAGGCACAATATGAACGTGGAGCACTATATATCATAATGTGAATTGGGGGTACTGTGCGGCATAATGTGTACTGGCAGCTCTGAAATGTGACATAGGGTGAATTTAAGCACTACTGCGATTCAAAAAAGAAACTACTATGGGGCATAACATTAAATCATTAAAAAAGGCTCTACTACGGTTCCGAAAATGAACTAGGGCACTATTATAGGGCATAAAATTAACAACTGCTGCAGAGAAGTGTCTCCCTAGAAGCATTGGGATGGGACTTCCTTCAAAATGTTGCTATGGTGCCCACAAAGTTCTGGCTACGCCCCTGATTTATAGCTTCATCTTCCCTCCTCTATGCCAGAGCTTCCAACCAGAGGCAAATAATAAGAATTTACTCACCGGTAATTCTATTTCTCGTAGTCCGTAGTGGATGCTGGGAACTCTGTAAGGACCATGGGGAATAGACGGGCTCCGCAGGAGACTGGGCACTCTAAAGAAAAGATTAGGTACTATCTGGTGTGCACTGGCTCCTCCCTCTATGCCCCTCCTCCAGACCTCAGTTAGGGAAACTGTGCCCGGAAGAGCTGACATTACAAGGAAAGGAAATTTTGAATCCAGGTTAAGACTCATACTAGCCACACCAATCACACCGTACAACTTGTGATAACCTTACCCAGTTAACAGTATGAAATACAACTGAGCCTCACTCAACGGATGGCTCATAACAATAACCCTTAGTTAAGCAATAACTATATACACGTATTGCAGAAAGTCCGCACTTGGGACGGGCGCCCAGCATCCACTACGGACTACGAGAAATAGAATTACCGGTGAGTAAATTCTTATTTTCTCTGACGTCCTAGTGGATGCTGGGAACTCCGTAAGGACCATGGGGATTATACCAAAGCTCCCAAACGGGCGGGAGAGTGCGGATGACTCTGCAGCACCGAATGAGCAAACACAAGGTCCTCCTCAGCCAGGGTATCAAACTTGTAGAACTTTGCAAATGTGTTTGAACCCGACCAAGTAGCCGCTCTGCAAAGCTGTAAAGCCGAGACCCCTCGGGCAGCCGCCCAAGAAGAGCCCACCTTCCTTGTGAAATGGGCTTTTACCGATTTTGGATGCGGCAATCCAGCCGCAGAATGAGCCTGCTGAATCGTGCTACAGATCCAGCGAGCAATAGTTTGCTTTGAAGCAGGAGCACCCAGCTTGTTGGGTGCATGCAAGATAAACAGCGAGTCAGTCTTCCTGACTCCAGCCATTCTGGAAACATATATTTTCAAAGCCCTGACTACGTCCAGCAACTTGGAGTCCTCCAAGTCCCGAGTAGCCGCAGGCACCACAATAGGTTGGTTCAAATGAAACGATGACACCACCTTTGGGAGAAATTGGGGACGAGTCCTCAATTTTGCCCTGTCCATATGGAAGATCAGATATGGGCTTTTACATGACAAAGCCGCGAATTCCGACACACGCCTAGCCGATGCTAAGGCCAACAGCATGACCACTTTCCACGTGAGATACTTTAGTTCCACGGTCTTAAGTGGCTCAAACCAGTGGGATTTCAGGAAATCCAACACAACGTTAAGATCCCAGGGTGCCACTGGTGGCACAAAAGGGGGCTGAATATGCAGCACTCCCTTAACAAATGTCTGAACCTCAGGCAGTGAAGCCAGTTCTTTTTGAAAGAAAATGGATAGGGCCGAAATCTGGACCTTTATGGACCCCAATTTTAGGCCCATAGTCACCCCTGACTGTAGGAAGTGCAGGAAACGACCCAGTTGGAATTCCTCTGTAGGGGCCTTCCTGGCCTCACACCAAGCAACATACTTCCGCCATATACGGTGATAATGCTTTGCTGTCACGTCTTTCCTAGCCTTTATCAGCGTAGGAATAACTTCATCCGGAATGCCTTTTTCCGCTAGGATCCGGCGTCAAACGCAGCCGCGGTAAGTCTTGGAACAGACAGGGCCTTTGATGCAGCAGGTCCTGTCTGAGAGGCAGAGGCCATGGGTCCTCTGTGCGCATTTCTTGCAGTTCCGGGTACCAAGTCCTTCTTGGCCAGTCCGGAACAATGAGTATTGTTCTTATTCCTCTCTTTCTTACTATTCTCAGTACTTTTGGTATGAGAGGAAGAGGAGGAAACACATATACTGACTGGTACACCCACGGTGTCACTAGGGCGTCCACAGCTATCGCCTGAGGGTCCCTTGACCTGGCGCAATATCTTTTTAGCTTTTTGTTGAGGCGGGACGCCATCATGTCCACCTGTGGCAGTTCCCATCGGTTTGCAATCAGTTGGAAGACTTCTTGATGAAGTCCCCATTCTCCCGGGTGGAGGTCGTGTCTGCTGAGGAAGTCTGCTTCCCAGTTGTCCACTCCCGGAATGAACACTGCTGACAGTGCTTGCACGTGATTCTCCGCCCATCGCAGAATCTTTGTGGCTTCCGCCATTGCCATCCTGCTTCTCGTGCCGCCCAGGCGGTTTACATGGGCGACTGCCGTGATGTTGTCTGACTGAATCAGCACTGGCCGGTTTTGAAGCAGGGGCTCTGCTTGACTCAGGGCGTTGTAAATGGCCCTTAATTCCAGTATATTTATGTGTAGAGAAGTCTCCAGACTTGACCACAGCCCTTGGAAGTTTCTTCCCTGAGTGACTGCCCCCCATCCTCTGAGGCTTGCATCCGTGGTCACCAGGACCCAGTCCTGTATGCCGAACCTGCGGCCCTCGAGAAGGTGAGCACTCTGCAGCCACCACAGAAGAGACACCCTGGCCCTCGGGGACAGGGTGATCAGCCGATGCATCTGAAGATGCGATCCGGACCACTTGTCCAACAGATCCCACTGAAAAATCCTCGCATGGAACCTGCCGAAGGGAATGGCTTCGTATGAAGCCACCATCTTTCCCAGGACTCGCGTGCAGTGATGCACCGATACCTGTTTTGGTTTAAGGAGGTCCCTGACCAGAGATGCTAATTCCTGGGCTTTCTCCACCGGGAGAAACACCTTCTTCTGTTCTGTGTCCAGAATCATGCCCAGGAAAAGCAGACGCGTCGTAGGAATCAGCTGCGACTTTGGAACATTCAGAATCCAGCCGTGCTGTAGTAACACTTCCTGAGAGAGTGCTACGCTGATGAACAACTGCTCCCTGGACCTCGCCTTTATGAGGAGATCGTCCAAGTACGGGATAATTATAACTCCCTTCTGCCGAAGGAGTATCATCATTTCGGCCATTACCTTGGTATATATTCTCGGTGCCGTGGACAGGCCAAACGGCAACGTCTGGAATTGGTAATGACAGTCCTGTACCACAAATCTGAGGTACTCCTGGTGAGGTGGGTAAATGGGGACATGCAAGTAAGCATCTTTGATGTCCAGCGACACCATAAAATCCCCCTCTTCCAGGCTTGCAATAACCGCTCTGAGCGATTCCATTTTGAACTTGAATTTCTTTATACAGGTTGAGTATCCCATATCCAAATATTCCGAAATACGGAATAATCCGAAATACGGACTTTTTTGAGTGAGAGTGAGATAGTGAAACCTTTGTTTTTTAATGGCTCAATGTACACAAACTTTGTTTAATACACAAAGTTATTCAAAATATTGTATTAAATGACCTTTAGGCTGTGTGTATAAGGTGTATATGAAACATAAATGAATTGTGTGAATGTAGACACACTTTGTTTAATGCACAAAGTTATAAAAAATATTGGCTAAAATGACCTTCAGGCTGTGTGTATAAGGTGTATATGAAACATAAATGCATTCTGTGCTTAGATTTAGGTCCCATCACCATGATATCCCATTATGGTATGCAATTATTCCAAAATACGGAAATATCCCATATCCAAAATACCTCTGGTCCCAAGCATTTTGGATAAGGGATACTCAACCTGTATAAGTGTTCAAGGACTTTAAATTCAGAATGGGTCTCACCGAACCGTCCGGTTTCGGTACCATAAACATTGTGGAATAGTAACCCCTTCCCTGTTGAAGGAGGGGGACCCTGACAATCACTTGCTGGAGGTACAGCTTGTGAATTGCCGCCAGCACTACCTCCCTTTCCATGGGGGAAGCTGGCAAGGCTGATTTGAGGTAACGGCGGGGGGGAGTCGCTTAGAATTCCAGCTTGTATCCCTGAGATACAATTTGTATAGCCCAGAGATCCACCTGTGAGCGAACCCACTGGCTGCAGAAGTTTCGGAGACGCGCCCCCACCGCACCTGGCTCCGCCTGTGGAGCCCAAACGTCATGCGGTGGACTTAGTGGAAGCAGGGGAGGACTTTTGTTCCTGGGAACTGGCTGCATGGTGCAGCTTCTTACCTCTACCCCTGCCTCTGGCAAGAAAGGATGCGCCCCTGACCCTCTTGCCTTTTTGGGAACGAAAGGACTGCATTTGATAATACGGTGCTTTCTTAGGCTGTGAGGAAACCTGAGGCAAAAAAGTCGACTTTCCAGCTGTCGCTGTAGACACGAGGTCCGACAGACCGTCCCCAAACAATTCCTCACCCTTATAAGGCAAAACCTCCATGTGTTTTTTAGAATCAACATCTCCTGTCCATTGCCGAGTCCATAAGACCCTCCTGGCAGAAATGGACATAGCATTAATTCTAGAGCCCAGCAGGCAAATGTCCCTCTGAGCATCCCGCATATATAAGACGACGTCTTTGATATGGCCCAGGGTTAGCAAAACAGTATCTCTGTCGAGGGAATCTATGTCGTCTAACAGAGTATCTGTCCACGCTGCTACAGCACTACACATCCAGGCTGAAACAATAGCAGGTCTCAGTAGAGTACCAGAGTGTGTATACACTGACTTCAGGATAGCTTCCTGCTTTCTATCCGCAGGCTCCTTTAGGGCGGCCGTATCCTGAGACGGCAGGGCTACCTTTTTAGATAAGCGTGTCAGCGCCTTGTCCACCCTAGGGGATGTTTCCCATCGTAACCTGTCCGTTGGCGGGAAAGGGTACGCCATCAGTAACCTCTTAGAAATCACTAATTTCTTATCAGGGGAACTCCACGCTTCTTCACACAATTCATTTAATTCATCAGATGGGGGAAAAGTCACTGGTTGCTTTTTCTCCCCAAACATATAAACCCTCTTGGTATTAACAGGGTTACTCTCAGAAATGTGTAATACATCTTTCATTGCAATAATCATGTATCGGATGGCCTTGGTCATTTTAGACTGTAAATGTGCCTCATCATCGTCAACACTGGAGTCGGACTCCGTGTCGACATATGTGTCAACCATCTGAGATAGAGGGCGTTTATGAGCCCCTGACGGTTTCTGAGTCGCCTGGGCAGGCGCGGGCTGAGACCCCAGCTGTCCCAAGGCTGCAGCGTCATCAAACCTTTTATGTAAGGAGTTTACATTGTCATTTAAGACCTTCCACATATCCATCCAATCAGGTGTCGGCCCCGACGGGGGCGACACCACACTTATCTGCCCTTGCTCCGCCTCCACGTAACCTTCCTCATCAAACATGTCGACACAGCCGTACCGACACACCGCACACACACAGGGAATGCTCAGACTGAGGACAGGACCCCACAAAGTCCTTTGGGGAGACAGAGAGAGAGTATGCCAGCACACACCACAGCGCTATATAACACAGGGATTTTCACTGCTAATAAGTGATTTACCCAATAGCTGCTTTTTTTGTCTTATTTGCGCCTAAATTTATGTGCCCCCCTTCTCTTTTTAACCCGTCTTGTACCTGGATACTGCAGGGGATAGCCCTGCACCCTACAGTGACCGGAGTGTGTAAGTGTGCTGGGAGCAATGGCGCACAGCTGCGATGCTGTGCGCTACCTTAATGTAGACAGGAGTCTTCAGCCGCCGATTTCGTCATCTTCAAGCTTCTGTTCTTCTGGCTCTGCGAGGGGGACGGCGGCGCGGCTCCAGGAACGGACGATCAAGGACAGGTGCCTGTGTTCGAACCCTCTGGAGGTAATGGTGTCCAGTAGCCTAAGAAGCACAAACTAGCTGCGAGCAGGTAGGTTTGCTTCTCTCCCCTTAGTCCCACGTAGCAGTGAGTTTGTTGCCAGCAGAAGCTCACTGAAAATAAAAAACCTAATAAATACTTTCTTTACTAGCAAGCTCAGGAGAGCCCACTAGGAGCACCCAGCTCTGGCCGGGCACATATTCTAACTGAGGTCTGGAGGAGGGGCATAGAGGGAGGAGCCAGTGCACACCAGATAGTACCTAATCTTTTCTTTAGAGTGCCCAGTCTCCTGCGGAGCCCGTCTATTCCCCATGGTCCTTACGGAGTTCCTAGCATCCACTAGGACGTCAGAGAAATTGGAATTGGAATACAGTGGCCCCACTGGGGTGGGTGACACCCAGTGTGCCGTACTCACCCTGTCACCCCTCCTGTGCTTGCAAAAGAGATGTGGCCTTGTGGCAACGAAGCCACACCATCTGATGAATGATTTTTGGGGTGACTGCGTTTTACTCCCTGGTTCTTGTCATGCTGGGAGAAGGGCTGGCTATGTTTCTTTTGCGGCTTCACTGAGCCTGCACCAGCCCAATGTAGCTGAGAATTGCAGAGCAAAGTCTTCAGGATTATGGTCCTGCATCACTGGACTCCCTCACTTCCGGAGCCCAGAACTGCCAATACCCCTGCAGTGGCAATGGATCTGTTACTAAAGCCACCCACTAATTAGGAGCACCAGAAGGGTCAGCAGGAAGAAGTTATTGCTGCTGGTGCAGGTGTCAAGATGCAGTTGACCTTGTGCAAGACGACCTTTTGGGGTCGACCTAGACGATCTTTTGCTGAACTATACTCGTTATAGGAACTATCAGGAACTATAGGAGCTGTCACTGTTTGTATTGCATTCTGTATATTGTGTAAGTTAAAATAAAATACATTTCTATCGCACCTTAGCTATTGTAGTTGACAGTTCTTTTCTTGTGTGCACAGCTCATGTGCAGTAAGTTAAGAAGAAGGCTGTTCATTAGACAAAGTTCTGTACAGATTTTAAAGTGGGCATCATCATCACTTGCACCAGTCTATACTGAACACCCAAGATCTGGCATATTTATGCTTCCATCCAACTCTGCAAGCCAGCAGTTATGGTGCCACGACCACTTTGAACATGAGGATGCCCTGTTACAGCCCGGTGTTGCCCCTTTAGGAGCAAAGTGAGATGCAACTAAAATGTGGGTTACTGCATCTCCCACACATTGTATGTCAGGTGTCCCCAGGCACAGCCTAATGACGGGCACTGTCTCCGAGCGGGTAACGGCGGGCGTGCGCATTACGGGCCCCGCGCATGCACAGTAGTGACCCGGTCACAGCTGTGCGAACAAAAGCATGCTGCGATCAGGTCGGAATGACCCCCAATGTACAGTGCTGCATAGTACAGCAGTGCTTTATAAATGAAATATAATTATAGTTTGTGTTAGCATGGTTCATGAGCACAGTAATACAATACCAAATTAATGCATCAGTTTTATACGAACCCTTATAGTTTAACCCAGAGATAGTGAGCCTGTAAGTTACCCGCTGATGTGAACCTACGGTACAAATTCCTGTCCGCCAAAGCCACATCACCGTGGGAACCGTGGGTTGTCTGTCTCTAGAGATGTGTGCGGACCCCGTGTTTGGGTTTTGGTTCTAATTTCATCCTTGTGTTTTTGTTTTCCAAAACCACCCTTAAGTGTTGTTTGATTCAATTTTTTGATTCATTTCAAAATTGATAACAAATCAATAATCATTGATAAAAATCTATAAAATCAGCTAAAATCATGTAATCTTTGTAATCCAAAACCCTAAATCCGAATTCCGCAGTAAGATTCGAGCTGGGACTTGGTTCAGAATGGATCTCCTCAGTGGAGCCGGACCAGGTTTTAGTTCAGTTCAGATCCACAAAATTCGGGTGGATGCGTGATGTTCTGGAAAACCGAACTGCACATCTCTAGTCTAATGTAACCCTATTGATGCATGTCAACTCTCATTACAGAATGACAGACATGCTGTATTTTGCCTGTTGATTAACTATGAGATGCATATATTTTTAAATATTATTCTGATTAATTTGTTTAACTTATCATTACTGAACTGTATCACATCACAAAACGCAAACACCATAAAATTAATGTGATTGTGTCTTATTCCAGAGAATGATGTAAATATAAGATCTTAATAGTGCATGTATCCAGGAGCGGCCCTTGGTGCGGGCAAACAGTGCCTGCGCCCGGGGCGCTGCGGCCTGGGGGCGGGGCCGCAGTCGCCCCGCAGGCACCGCCGCCTACACGCACCCCGCTCCCCGCTCCCAGGCTGCAGTGGACGCCGGGGGCTGTGTGGGCGTCTGCTGCAGCCGGCTCCAGTGACAGACACTAGAGGTCAGGATTGACCTCTAGTGTCTGTGCGGCGCTGCTATGGGAGAGACGTCATGACGTCTCTCCCATAGAGAGGAGCCGCGGGAGGCAAGAGACGGAGCAGCAGCAGCGGCGGTGGCGGACGGGAAGCAGTGGTAAGTATTGTTTGTTTTTTGTGTGTGTGTTTTTTTTTCAGCGGCAGGGGGCACAGCAGCAGAGGGCACAACTCCAGGGGGCACAGCATCAGAGGGCACAACTCCAGGGGGCATGCAGCAGAGGGCACAAATACAGGGGGCACAGCAGCAGGGGGCACAAATACAGTGGGCACAGCAGTAGAGGGCACAACTCCAGGGGGCACAGCAGCAGAGGGCACAAATACAGGGGGCACAGCAGCAGAGGGCACAAATACAGGGGGCACAGCAGCAGAGGGCACAACTCCAGGGGACACAGCAGCAGAGGGCACAACTCCAGGGGGCATGCAGCAGAGGGCACAAATACAGGGGGCACAGCAGCAGGGGGCACAAATATAGGGGGCACAGCAGCAGAGGGCACAACTCCAGGGGGCACAGCAGCAGAGGGCACAAATACAGGGGGCACAGCAGCAGAGGGCACAAATACAGGGGGCACAGCAGCAGAGGGCACAACTCCAGGGGGCACAGCAGCAGAGGGCATAACTACAGGGGACACAACTACTGGGGCACAGCTACTGGGGGGAAAAGCAACAAGCGACGGGGCGCAACTCATGGGGCACAGCTACTGGGGGCACAGCTACAGGGGGCAAATCTACTGGGGGGCACAACTACTTGGGGCAAATCTGGGGGCATAATTGTGGGCATGCCCTTATTTTTGGGTGCGCGCTTCCGGCGCACACAAACTTTTTTACCGCGGGGGGCGCCAGTGGAAACTTTCGCACTGGGCGCCACAAGGTGTAGAACCGGCCCTGCATGTATCAATAAGCAGAGAGGACTCAAATGTTCTGCTTTATAAGACACGCCAGAGAAATGATGAAAGCATGTTACTTATGTCTATCAAATCATAGCTAAGATGTAGCGGAGAGTCAGGGCGCTGGATCAGTCAGGCTGATCTCTTTTAAATACTGTAAACAGCATAAGTCACAGAAATAATCTTAAAAGAACATTTGTGCCAAGAAGCATGTTTTATTAAATGCTTGTGAGCCTGATCTGAATTGAGATTTTTACGACTTCTGATCATCAAAGACAAAAAGTTGTCATAAAATATAGTAACAAAAACATCCATTATACAATATTGTTCAAAACTGGTACAATATTTTCCTATATTGTAAATAGAATAGTTCACTACCAGCAGGATACGAAAAAAACATATTCATTTGCAAAAATGTGTAAAAAATAAAATAGATGGTATTACTGCATATATTGAAACGGGTGTAGTATGGTATGCTGGCGGCAGGGCTCCCAGCGGGCAGCATACCGGAGCCAGAATCCCGACCGCCGGCATACCGATACCTGGGCGAGCGCAAATGAGCCCCTTGCGTGCTCGCCGTGCTGCAGGCACAGTGGCGCGATACGCACGCCATGGTATCTATTCTCCCTCCAGGGGGTTGTGGACCCCCAAGAGGGAGAAAAGGTGTCGGTTAGAGATGTGCACCGGAAATTTTTCGGGTTTTGTGTTTTGGTTTTGGGTTCGGTTCCGCGGCCGTGTTTTGGGTTCGAACGCGTTTTGGCAAAACCTCACCGAATTTTTTTTGTCGGATTCGGGTGTGTTTTGGATTCGGGTGTTTTTTTCAAAAAAAACTTAAAAAACAGCTTAAATCATAGAATTTGGGGGTCATTTTGATCCCAAAGTAATATTAACCTCAATAACCATAATTTCCACTAATTTTCAGTCTATTCTGAACACCTCACACCTCACAATATTATTTTTAGTCCTAAAATTTGCACCGAGGTCGCTGGATGACTAAGCTCAGCGACCCAAGTGGCCGACACAAACACCTGGCCCATCTAGGAGTGGCACTGCAGTGTCACGCAGGATGGCCCTTCCAAAAAACACTCCCCAAACAGCACATGACGCAAAGAAAAAAAGAGGCGCAATGAGGTAGCTGTGTGACTAAGCTCAGCGACCCAAGTGGCCGACACAAACACCTGGCCCATCTAGGAGTGGCACTGCAGTGTCAGGCAGGATGGCCCTTCCAAAAAATACTCCCCAAACAGCACATGACGCAAAGAAGAAAAAAAAGAGGCGCAATGAGTTAGCTGTGTGACTAAGCTCAGCGACCCTAGTGGCCGACACAAACACCTGGCCCATCTAGGAGTGGCACTGCAGTGTCAGGCAGGATGGCCCTTCCAAAAAACACTCCCCAAACAGCACATGACGCAAAAAAAGAAGAGGCGCAATGAGGTAGCTGTGTGAGTAAGCTCAGCGACCCTAGTGGCCGACACAAACACCTGGCCCATCTAAGAGTGGCACTGCAGTGTCACGCAGGATGGCCCTTCCAAAAAACACTCCCCAAACAGCACATGACGCAAAGAAAAAAAGAGGCGCAATGAGGTAGCTGTGTGAGTAAGCTAAGCGACCCTAGTGGCCGACACAAACACCTGGCCCATCTAGGAGTGGCACTGCAGTGTCACGCAGGATGGCCCTTCAAAAAAACACTCCCCAAACAGCACATGACGCAAAGAAAAAAAGAGGCGCAATGAGGTAGCTGTGTGACTAAGCTCAGCGACCCAAGTGGCCGACACAAACACCTGGCCCATCTAGGAGTGGCACTGCAGTGTCAGGCAGGATGGCCCTTCCAAAAAATACTCCCCAAACAGCACATGACGCAAAGAAAAAAAGAGGCGCAATGAGGTAGCTGTGTGAGTAAGCTAAGCGACCCTAGTGGCCGACACAAACACCTGGCCCATCTAGGAGTGGCACTGCAGTGTCACGCAGGCTGGCCCTTCCAAAAAACACTCCCCAAACAGCACATGACGCAAAGAAAAATGAAAGAAAAAAGAGGTGCAAGATGGAATTGTCCTTGGGCCCTCCCACCCACCCTTATGTTGTATAAACAGGACATGCACACTTTAACCAACCCATCATTTCAGTGACAGGGTCTGCCACACGACTGTGACTGAAATGACGGGTTGGTTTGGACCCCCACCAAAAAAGAAGCAATTAATCTCTCCTTGCACAAACTGGCTCTACAGAGGCAAGATGTCCACCTCATCATCATCCTCCAATTCATCACCGTGTACATCCCCCTCCTCACAGATTATCAATTCGTCCCCACTGGAATCCACCATCACAGCTCCCTGTGTACTTTGTGGAGGCAATTGCTGCTGGTGAATGTCTCCATGGAGGAATTGATTATAATTCATTTTAATGAACATCATCTTCTCCACATTTTCTGGAAGTAACCTCGTACGCCGATTGCTGACAAGGTGAGCGGCGGCACTAAACACTCTTTTGGAGTACACACTTGTGGGAGGGCAACTTAGGTAGAATAAAGCCAGTTTGTGCAAGGGCCTCCAAATTGCCTCTTTTTCCTGCCAGTATACGTACGGACTGTCTGACGTGCCTACTTGGATGCGGTCACTCATATAATCCTCCACCATTCTTTCAATGGGGAGAGAATCATATGCAGTGACAGTAGACGACATGTCCGTAATCGTTGGCAGGTCCTTCAGTCCGGACCAGATGTCAGCATCAGCAGTCGCTCCAGACTGCCCTGCATCACCGCCAGCGGGTGGGCTCGGAATTCTGAGCCTTTTCCTCGCACCCCCAGTTGCGGGAGAATGTGAAGGAGGAGATGTTGACAGGTCGCGTTCCGCTTGACTTGACAATTTTCTCACCAGCAGTTCTTTGAACCCCTGCAGACTTGTGTCTGCCGGAAAGAGAGATCCAAGGTAGGTTTTAAATCTAGGATCGAGCACGGTGGCCAAAATGTAGTGCTCTGATTTCAACAGATTGACCACCCGTGAATCCTTGTTAAGCGAATTAAGGGCTCCATCCACAAGTCCCACATGCCTAGCGGAATCGCTCTGTGTTAGCTCCTCCTTCAATGTCTCCAGCTTCTTCTGCAAAAGCCTGATGAGGGGAATGACCTGACTCAGGCTGGCAGTGTCTGAACTGACTTCACGTGTGGCAAGTTCAAAAGGTTGCAGAACCTTGCACAACGTTGAAATCATTCTCCACTGCGCTTGAGACAGGTGCATTCCACCTCCTATATCGTGCTCAGTTGTATAGGCTTGAATGGCCTTTTGCTGCTCCTCCAACCTCTGAAGCATATAGAGGGTTGAATTCCACCTCGTTACCACTTCTTGCTTCAGATGATGGCAGGGCAGGTTCAGGCGTTTTTGGTGTTGCTCCAGTCTTCTGTACGTGGTGCCTGTACGCCGAAAGTGTCCCGCAATTCTTCTGGCCACCGACAGCATCTCTTGCACGCCCCTCTCGTTTTTTAAATAATTCTGCACCACCAAATTCAAGGTATGTGCAAAACATGGGACGTGCTGGAATTTGCCCATATTTAATGCACACACAATATTGCTGGCGTTGTCCGATGCCACAAATCCACAGGAGAGTCCAATTGGGGTAAGCCATTCCGCGATGATCTTCCTCAGTTGCCGTAAGAGGTTTTTAGCTGTGTGCGTATTCTGGAAAGCGGTGATACAAAGCGTAGCCTGCCTAGGAAAGAGTTGGCGTTTGCGAGATGCTGCTACTGGTGCTGCCGCTGCTTTTCTTGCGGCGGGAGTCCATACATCTACCCAGTGGGCTGTCACAGTCATTGTTATGATTCCCGTACTCCAGACCAGAGGAGATCTTATGGCAGAGGTCTGAGTACTGGAAAGATATGCTGGTTACGGGAATAGGAAAGCCTAGTAACCCCTGGCGCCCTAACTCCGTTGTCTCGCCCGTGTTATCAGAAATCCCCTGCGAGACTATGGTTGCTTGAGCCCATGGCAGCCGCGTTCGAAGGGCGGATTATGTCTGCCCAACCCCGATGCCCCCTCAGGTCTTAATGGGAGACAAAGGGAAATCCGAGACAGGGTGATAACAAGGGGCCCTCTGACTAAGCAACCAGGCCAGGGGTTACAAGCTATCTAACTTAACCAAAAGTATGTGCGGACAAACCGCCAGGGAAAAGGACAACCAAAGATCCACTGATCCGTTACTCCTATCCAGCACCGCTGGATACCAGAGTGGACTTGTGGGAGCGGAATCCTCCGCAAAAGCTCCAGAACACAATAAAACTAAATAATAAATAGTAAGCGGTCAAGCCGCAACACACGGCTACGCCGCGACTCACGAACACCACAGGATGTTAAAGGTGCTCGGTAGGACTCCAGGAATAGCTGACAAATTCCGAGTACTGGATCACTGAGGACAGGAACAACCGAATTGAGCAGGACTGGAAACTCTCTGTAACTGACACAGCCAACAGGAAGCTAACACCGGCGTCTGTGAGAAGTCCTGAGAGTGCTTTTATTAGGAAACCCTCCAATCCGGATCCAGACAGGGTAATCATAATTATGCCGTGCAGCTGCATGCCCGGCAACTTTGCTATCGTGAAACTCCGTCAAAACCGTTGCTCTCAAAAACTCGGGGACAAAAAGACGACCAGCAGGAGTATTACCAGGAGCTTGATGTTGAAGCTGCTTCAACTGGGTAAATAAATCTTGTGTGAGGCCTGCCCGAATGACTGAAGACGGAAGTATGGGAGTAACAGGACTGTTGTCTTGAACTGGAAGAAAACTGCGTGACAGGGCATCTGCCTTAGTATTCTTGGAACCTGGCCTGAAGGTGATAATGAACTTGAAACGAGTAAAAAATAAAGCCCAACGAGCTTGCCGGGCATTCAGCCGTTTAGCTGATTCAATGTATTGAAGATTTTTGCGATCAGTCAAAACTGAAATGGTATGAGTGGCTCCTTCAAGCCAATGTCTCCACTCCTCGAAAGCCCATTTAATAGCCAGTAATTCCCGGTTACCAACATCGTAGTTGGATTCAGCAGACGAGAATTTCCTGGACATAAAGGCACAAGGATGTAATTCTAGGGAATCCGGATCCTTCTGAGACAGGATAGCCCCTACTCCAACCTCCGAGGCATCGACCTCAACAATGAAAGGCAATTCTGGGTTGGGATGTCTGAGGACAGGGGCTGAGACAAAGGCTTGTTTCAAGGCCTGAAAAGATAACTCCGCTTCACGTGACCAGTTGGTAGGATCTGCTCCCTTTTTAGTCAGTGCCACAATGGTAGCAACTAGGTCAGAGAAAGAGTGAATAAATCGTCTATAGTAATTCGCAAACCCTAAAAAGCGCTGAATTGCTTTTAAATTGGTGGGTTGCGCCCAACTAAGGATGGCTTGGAGCTTCTTTGGTTCCATACAGAATCCCCGAGGGGAAATAATGTACCCTAAAAAGGATACCTCCGTGACATGAAATTCACACTTCTCCAGCTTGGCATAAAGGTGATTTTCACATAATTTTTTTAAAACCTGACGCACCTGGGTAACATGTTGTTCTATAGAGTCAGAATATATCAAAATATCGTCTAAGTAGACTACAACGAATCTTCCAAGAAATTCACGGAGCACATCGTTAATGAGATCCTGGAAAACTGCCGGAGCGTTGGACAGGCCGAATGGCATAACCAGATACTCATAGTGGCCTGACTGAGTACTGAATGCCGTTTTCCACTCATCCCCTGACTTGATTCTGATGAGGTTATATGCTCCTCTTAGGTCAATCTTAGAAAAAATCACAGCCGAACGTAGCTGATCAAAGAGGACAGAAATCAGCGGCAAAGGGTAAGTATTCTTTACTGAGATTTTATTCAAGGCTCTAAAGTCAATGCAGGGTCTGAGTGATCCATCCTTCTTCTCCACGAAGAAGAAGCCTGCACTTAAAGGGGATTTAGATGGCCTGATAAATCCTTTCCCTAGGCTTTCTTTAACATACTCATTCATGGCCACAGTTTCAGGTCCGGACAATGCATATAACCTTCCCTTAGGCAAAGTGGCACCAGGAATTAACTCAATAGCACAATCATAAGGCCTATGGGGAGGCAGAATATCCGCATTGCCCTTGGAAAATACATTAACAAAATCCTGGTATTCCACAGGAATGGGTGCGGGAATGACAGCAGCAATTCTGATGGGAAGCGTAATACATTCCTTATTACAGATGGTACCCCATTGTAAGATCTCCCCCAACTGCCAATCAATGATGGGATTATGAAAGGCCAGCCAAGGGTGACCCAGAACCACAGGAACTGCTGGGCAATGGGTAAGGAAAAACTCAATCTTTTCAGAATGCAGAGCTCCTACCGAAAGAAGAACAGAAGGTGTACAGAGAGAAATAACCCCATTGGACAAGGGACTCCCATCTAAACCATGCATGGTGATACACCTACCCAGGGCTAACTGAGGAATACCTAAGGCCTTGGCCCATGTTAAATCCATAAAGTTCCCTGCAGCTCCACTGTCCACAAAAGCCGAGACCGAGGAACAGAGGCTGCCAAAGGAAACTTTAGCTGGAACTAACAGCAAATTATTTGAGGAGATAAGCTGTAAACCAAAGTGAACCCCCTCACCACTCACTTGGTCGAGGCGTTTCCCGACTTGTTCGGACAACTACGGGCAAAATGTCCCTTACCCCCACAGTATAAACAGAGACCAGAATTTTGCCTTCTGGTTCTTTCTTCAGGAGACAGTTTGGAGAGGCCTATCTGCATGGGCTCCTCTATGTCCACAGGAATGGAAAAAACACAAGGAGTAGACCCGACAGATGCTCCTTTTTCAGCCCTCCGCTCTCTGAGACGACGATCAATCTTAATAGAGAGCTCCATGAGTTTATCGAGAGTCTCAGGAGCGGGATACTGAAGGAGACTGTCTTTTATAGACTCAGATAAGCCGAGGCGAAACTGACTGCGCAGGGCTGGGTCATTCCATCCACAGTCGTTCGACCAACGGCGAAACTCCGTACAATAAATCTCTGCGGGATTCCTACCCTGTCTGAGAGCACGCAACTGACTCTCGGCGGATGCCTCTCTATCAGGGTCGTCATACGAAAGCCCTAAGGACCCCAGAAAGGCGTCTACAGACAATAAAGCTGGATCGTCTGTCTTTAAACCAAAAGCCCAGGTCTGAGGATCCCCCTGTAGCAGAGAAATAATAATTCCTACCCGCTGAGATTCCGTACCTGAGGAGACTGGTCTTAAACGAAAATACAGTTTACAAGATTCTTTAAAATTAAAAAACTGCTTTCTATCCCCAGAAAAACGGTCAGGCAGATGCATTTTTGGTTCAGGAATGACCCTCGGGGAAGTCCGTAACAGATCTTCCTGTGACCTCACCCGAAGGGACAGATCCTGAACCATCTGAGTAAGCTCTTGAATCTGGCTAACTAAAAGCTGGCCCGGATTTGGCCCAACTCCGGTGGGATTCATGAGGCTGACAAATCTCCCAACTGAATAAGGGAAAAAATTAACTCCTGTTAATTTTAAATTTTAGTATGGCCGGTGTTAATGTTATGATTCCCGTACTCCAGACCAGAGGAGATCTTATGGCAGAGGTCTGAGTACTGGAAAGATATGCTGGTTACGGGAATAGGAAAGCCTAGTAACCCCTGGCGCCCTAACTCCGTTGTCTCGCCCGTGTTATCAGAAATCCCCTGCGAGACTATGGTTGCTTGAGCCCATGGCAGCCGCGTTCGAAGGGCGGATTATGTCTGCCCAACCCCGATGCCCCCTCAGGTCTTAATGGGAGACAAAGGGAAATCCGAGACAGGGTGATAACAAGGGGCCCTCTGACTAAGCAACCAGGCCAGGGGTTACAAGCTATCTAACTTAACCAAAAGTATGTGCGGACAAACCGCCAGGGAAAAGGACAACCAAAGATCCACTGATCCGTTACTCCTATCCAGCACCGCTGGATACCAGAGTGGACTTGTGGGAGCGGAATCCTCCGCAAAAGCTCCAGAACACAATAAAACTAAATAATAAATAGTAAGCGGTCAAGCCGCAACACACGGCTACGCCGCGACTCACGAACACCACAGGATGTTAAAGGTGCTCGGTAGGACTCCAGGAATAGCTGACAAATTCCGAGTACTGGATCACTGAGGACAGGAACAACCGAATTGAGCAGGACTGGAAACTCTCTGTAACTGACACAGCCAACAGGAAGCTAACACCGGCGTCTGTGAGAAGTCCTGAGAGTGCTTTTATTAGGAAACCCTCCAATCCGGATCCAGACAGGGTAATCATAATTATGCCGTGCAGCTGCATGCTGCACGGCCAGGAAACAATTTGACCTGATTAATTAGACCTAGCAACGGGGAACGCGGTCCGACAGTGGCGTCCCCGTTGCTATGGTCTGAGCGGCTCCGTGCGCCCGGCGTCTAGCGTTGCTAGGGAGCCGGCGGCTGTCTGCCTGCGGCGTCCCTAGTTGCTAGGCGCCGGGCCGCACTGACGGGCGGACCCTCGGCGCCTAACAGTCATATAGTCCTGAGTCTGCCCTGCTCCACTTGTCCACATGTCCGTGGTTAAGTGGACATTGGGTACAACTGCATTTATTAGGACACTGGTGAGTCTTTTTCTGAGGTCTGTGTACATTTTCGGTATCGCCTGCCCAGAGAAATGGAACCTAGATGGTATTTGGTACCGGGGACACAGTACCTCAAACAAGTCTATAGTTGGCTCTGCAGTAATGATGGATACCGGAACCACGTTTCTCACCGCCCAGGATGCCAAGGCCTCAGTTATCCGCTTTGCAGCAGGATGACTGCTGTGATATTTCATCTTCCTCGCAAAGGACTGTTGGACAGTCAATTGCTTGGTGGAAGTAGTAAAAGTGGTCTTACGACTTCCCCTCTGGGATGACCATCGACTCCCAGCAGCAACAACAGCAGCGCCAGCAGCAGTAGGCGTTACACGCAAGGATGCATCGGAGGAATCCCAGGCAGGAGAGGACTCGTCATAATTGCCAGTGACATGGCCTGCAGGACTATTGGCATTCCTGGGGAAGGAGGAAATTGACACTGAGGGAGTTGGTGGGGTGGTTTGCGTGAGCTTGGTTACAAGAGGAAGGGATTTACTGGTCAGTGGACTGCTTCCGCTGTCGCCCAAAGTTTTTGAACTTGTCACTGACTTATGATGAATGCGCTGCAGGTGACGTATAAGGGAGGATGTTCCGAGGTGGTTAACGTCCTTACCCCTACTTATTACAGCTTGACAAAGGCAACACACGGCTTGACAAATGTTGTCCGCATTTCTGTTGAAATACTTCCACACCGAAGAGCTGATTTTTTTGGTATTTTCACCAGGCATGTCAATGGCCATATTCCTCCCTCGGACAACAGGTGTCTCCCCGGGTGCCTGACTTAAACAAACCACCTCACCATCAGAATCCTCCTTGTCAATTTCCTCCCCAGCGCCAGCAACACCCATATCCTCCTCATCCTGGTGTACTTCAACACTGACATCTTCAATCTGACTATCAGGAACTGGACTGCGGGTGCTCCTTCCAGCACTTGCAGGGGGCGTGCAAATGGTGGAAGGCGCATGCTCTTCACGTCCAGTGTTGGGAAGGTCAGGCATCGCAACCGACACAATTGGACTCTCCTTGTGGATTTGTGATTTCGAAGAACGCACAGTTCTTTGCTGTGCTTTTGCCAGCTTAAGTCTTTTCATTTTTCTAGCGAGAGGCTGAGTGCTTCCATCCTCATGTGAAGCTGAACCACTAGCCATGAACATAGGCCAGGGCCTCAGCCGTTCTTTGCCACTCCGTGTGGTAAATGGCATATTGGCAAGTTTACGCTTCTCCTCCGATGATTTGAATTAAGATTTTTGAGTCCTTTTTTTACTGATCTTTTGTGTTTTGGATTTTACATGCTCTGTACTATGACATTGGGCATCGGCCTAGGCAGACGACGTTGATGGAATTTCATCGTCTCGGCCATGACTAGTGGCAGCAGCTTCAGCACGAGGTGGAA
The DNA here is from genome assembly GCF_028390025.1 of Pseudophryne corroboree. Classification (NCBI taxonomy): domain Eukaryota; kingdom Metazoa; phylum Chordata; class Amphibia; order Anura; family Myobatrachidae; genus Pseudophryne; species Pseudophryne corroboree. The sequence goes on from NC_086447.1 coordinate 146,636,134, forward strand.
GTGGATCTTGATCTTTCCCTATTTTTGGAACCTCAACATTTTTGTTCTCCATATTTTAATAGGCACAACTAAAAGGCACCTCAGGTAAACAATGGAGATGGATGGATACTAGTATACTTATGGATGACGAGTGACTGACGACACAGAGGTAGCTACAGCCGTGGACTACCGTACTGCGTCTGCTAGTATAGAGATGATAATGATATAAAAAAATATATATATCACTACAGCACGTATATATATAATATAATGACGGACCTGCTGGACACTGTCAGCAGACTCCTAAACTACTAGTATGAAGAAGATAGAAAAAAAAACCCCACCACAGGTAGGTATGCAATTATGGACGAGCACTGACGACACAGAGGTAGCTACAGCCGTGGACTACCGTACTGCTTCTGCTAGTATAGACTGGATGATAATGATATAAAAAATATATATATATCACTACTGCAGGACAGGTATATATTATATAATGACGGACGTGCAGGACACTGTCAGCAGCAGACTCCTAAACTACTAGTATGAAGAAGATAGTAAAAAAAAACCACCACAGGTAGGTATACAATTATGGACGAGCACTGCCGACACAGAGGTAGCTACAGCCGTGGACTACCGTACTGCGTCTGCTAGTATAGACTGGATGATAATGATATAAAAAATATATATATATCACTACTGCAGGACAGGTATATATTATATAATGACGGACCTGCTGGACACTGTCAGCAGCAGACTCCTAAACTACTAGTATGAAGAAGATAGAAAAAAAAAAACCACCACAGGTAGGTATACAATTATGGACGAGCACTGCCGACACAGAGGTAGCTACAGCCGTGGACTACCGTACTGCGTCTGCTAGTATAGACTGGATGATAATGATATAAAAAATATATATATATCACTACTGCAAGACAGGTATATATTATATAATGACGGACCTGCTGGACACTGTCAGCAGCAGACTCCTAAACTACTAGTATGAAGAAGATAGAAAAAAAAAACCCACCACAGGTAGGTATACAATTATGGATGAGCACTGCCGACACAGAGGTAGCTACAGCCGTGGACTACCGTACTGCGTCTGCTAGTATAGACTGGATGATAATGATATAAAAAATATATATACATCACTACTGCAGGACAGGTATATATTATATAATGACGGACCTTCTGGACACTGTCAGCAGCAGACTCCTAAACTACTAGTATGAAGAAGATAGAAAAAAAAAACCACCACAGGTAGGTATACAATTATGGACGAGCACTGCCGACACAGAGGTAGCTACAGCCGTGGACTACCGTACTGCGTCTGCTAGTATGGACTGGATGATAATGATATAAAAAATATATATATATCACTACTGCAGGACAGGTATATATTATATAATGACGGACCTGCTGGACACTGTCAGCAGCAGACTCCTAAACTACTAGTATGAAGAAGATAGAAAAAAAAAACCACCACAGGTAGGTATACAATTATGGACGAGCACTGCCGACACAGAGGTAGCTACAGCCGTGGACTACCGTACTGCATCTGCTAGTATAGACTGGATGATAATGATATAAAAAATATATATATATCACTACTGCAGGACAGGTATATATTATATAATGACGGACCTGCTGGACACTGTCAGCAGCAGACTCCTAAACTACTAGTATGAAGAAGATAGAAAAAAAAAACCCACCACAGGTAGGTATACAATTATGGACGAGCACTGCCGACACAGAGGTAGCTACAGCCGTGGACTACCGTACTGCGTCTGCTAGTATAGACTGGATGATAATGATATAAAAAATATATATATATCACTACTGCAGGACAGGTATATATTATATAATGACGGACCTGCTGGACACTGTCAGCAGCAGACTCCTAAACTACTAGTATGAAGAAGATAGAAAAAAAAAACCCACCACAGGTAGGTATACAATTATGGACGAGCACTGCCGACACAGAGGTAGCTACAGCCGTGGACTACCGTACTGCGTCTGCTAGTATAGACTGGATGATAATGATATAAAAAATATATATATATCACTACTGCAGGACAGGTATATATTATATAATGACGGACCTGCTGGACACTGTCAGCAGCAGACTCCTAAACTACTAGTATGAAGAAGATAGAAAAAAAAAACCCCACCACAGGTAGGTATACAATTATGGATGAGCACTGCCGACACAGAGGTAGCTACAGCCGTGGACTACCGTACTGCGTCTGCTAGTATAGACTGGATGATAATGATATAAAAAATATATATATATCACTGCTGCAGGTATATATTATAATATAATGAATGACGGACCTGCTGTACACTGTCTGTCAGCAGAATGCGTTTATAGAATAAAAAAAAAAAAACACCACACGAGTGTTTAACTTTTTCAGGCAGACAATATACTGGTGGTCACTGGTCAGTCACACTGGCAGCAAAAGTGTGCACTGTACTCCTGCTATAACTGCTCCCCAGTCTCCCCCACAATTAAGCTGTGTGAGCAGTGAGCACTCAGCACAGTCAGATATACATAGATGATATTATCATGCAGCACACTGAGGCTGAGCACAGATATGGTATGTGACTGTGTATCGTTTTTTTTTCAGGCAGAGAACGGATTTTAAATAATAAATAAAACTGGTGGTCACTAGTATAACTATCAGCAAAACTCTGCACTCTCTGAGTACTCCTAATGCTCCCCAAAATTACTAAAATTAAATTACTAGTAAATCAAGTGTCTCACTCTCTATCTAAACGGAGAGGACGCCAGCCACGTCCTCTCCCTATCAATCTCAATGCACGTGTGAAAATGGCGGCGACGCGCGGCTCCTTATATAGAATCCGAGTCTCGCGAGAATCCGACAGCGGGATGATGACGTTCGGGCGCGCTCGGGTTAGCCGAGCAAGGCGGGAAGATCCGAGTCTGCCTCGGACCCGTGTAAAAAGGCTGAAGTTCGGGGGGGTTCGGATTCCGAGGAACCGAACCCGCTCATCTCTAGTGTCGGTATGCCGGGTGTCGGGATTCCGGCGCCCGTATACTGTGCACCGGGATCCCAACAGCCAGAAAACTGAAGACCACCTATTGAAACAATATAGAAAGCTACTGTAGGGGTTGAATATCAAAGAAGTTCTGGAGACCACTCTTCTGTGTTTTGAAAGCATAACACAAATTAGTAGAAAGCGTCTCACATACAATTAGAATTGTTTGCACTTAGTAAATGCTAATTGGAGTTGAATTAGGTTCCACATAGACAATACTGCGGTAAGAGGAAGTGAGGAAGAGCATGAACCGATTCCAAATCAGCAAGATTAACGTCTAAGGAAATACATTTTGAAGCCACACTGCATGCACCAGGGCCGTAACTAGGTGTGTGTGGAGTGTGCTCCGCACATAGCACTGCAGGGTAGGGGGCGCTGCATTATCTAATTACTTTCACTTGCAGCTTCCTCCCTTTTTTAAGCCCAGCATCTCCTGACCGCCACTGTCTCCTAGCCCCACCCCTTCTGTCGCTAATACAGCTAATACAATACCTATACAGCATTCATGGACTTGACTTGATAACTCTTTGTTGTTCAGTCGCACTGTCCTTTATTACATTTTGGGATGCTGATGTGCCTGGGATTCAAACCCGTTGCCTATGACACAGCAGTCAGACACTCTATTCATTGAGCAATCTGCCCTTGCAAAGAAAGCTTGAGAATTCCAAGCTGTAGAGTTTAAACTATTTGAAGCTTACAATGTACTTTGTGAAAGGGTGATCAGCGTTGCGGCTGGGCAGATCTATGTAGTATGTGGCTGCCAGGGATTGGATGTGTGGCTGCACACTGCATGGAACTGCTCGATTATGGTGCTGGTTATTTTTTTTACTGGGTATAGGTAGCTTCATATAGTTAGAAATTTCATAGTTTTTATGCGGGATCAAGTAGCTCGGTGGGTGGGGTGTTTGGCTGGGATGCAGCAGGTTGTGGGTTTGAATCCTGGGTGTGGCAGTATATTGAAATGTATTATTTAATAAGGGGTTTTGTGGCTGAATAGTGGCAAGCTCTCGGGTTGAATACATGAATGTTATAAAGAGGATTTGTGTCCAAATCCATTTTCTTGCAGTGTTCTATACAGTAAATGTGTGCGTGTAATTTATATGTGGGAAGGGGCATCATAACATGGGCTTTCTCTGGGATCAATTTTGTCATGTACCTTCCCCGCGAGGCATACACCTTATGTCCCTATTGGAAAAATTGTGGGGGGGGACGACAATTATTTATCTGGCACAAAAGTCTACTTCTGTTTCTTGCATGCACTGCCAATTTATTTTTCCAGCTCTCGAAGCACATGTGAGTACAATCTCAATGTCTGGCTTTCTAAGCTGAATAATTGTGTAGTTGCTTGTTGTTGTCTCCCCTTGTTGGAGCAATACAAACAGGCAGATCTACTTTCTCTGTCACTTGGCATATTTGTGGGCAAAGCCATTTTTAAAGGTACTCACAGCCTATATTTCTGTATTATTATTATTTTGTATTTGTCTTATGTAAATCTTAAGGGTTAAATATGTAAAAATACATGTTACATGACTTTATACAGTAAATACAAGTAAGCTTTCATGCACTCGTGCAGAACTCACAAACTACTACAGAATACATTCTTGGGGCGGGATGTAATGAAGTCCGTATTTGGCTGCCTTGCGGGATGCTGGCTGAACGCGGACATTTTCTTAAAGGGGCAATCATTTACAAGGCTAAACCATGCCTTGTAAAGGGATGTGGTTATGTGACCAAATGATTGCCTCTTTAAAAACATCCCTGCCGTTGTCTTCACTTCCCTATAATCCTTCTACCCTCTCACATAGGGGAATATTCATCATGAAAAAATTTGTGCAATGAGAATTTGTAGTTGTATTCTCTCACAATTTTTTCATTATTCATCATGCCCCCATCAGAAAATTATGACTTTTTGAAAAACTGATATTTTTGAGAAGGCAGTTTCTCAAAAAGTGATAATTTTCCCCTCTGGCTGCAGCCGCGGTATCCCCCGCAAACCCTGCTGGCACTGTGTCCCCCTGTCCGGCTCACCTTGCTGCAGCTGTGCCCACCCCCCTGGCACTGTGTGTCCCGCTGCAGCCACGCCCTCTGCTCACCCCCTGACGCCGGCACCTTTTTACTGCGGGTGCCCGGTTGCAGAGATTGCTTTTCCGGAGTTTGATGAATGTCACAATTTCTACATCCCCTGGGGAGTGTAGAAATTGGGACATTTAAAAGATAATGAATATGCCCCATAGCCCTCCTGTCAATTCAATGGAGATTCGATCATGTTCTCACAATATAGAAGTTTGGGGGGCATGGCCTAGTGGTATGTGTGACATAATTGTGTACTATGGCATTGGGTGCTTTGCTAAGACTGGAACTGTACAAATAATATGAGAGGGGGAACAGGAAATCATGTCTGATCCATGATCATGATATTTACAGTATATGCATAAACACACATGCATTCTTACAATTACCCCACCTGGCCCTATCCTGCAGTGTTCTACATCTGCCTACAGCGGTAAGAGTAGGCAGTGCAATCAAAGTTTGGCTGAATGGGGCACTTTTTAGTGTTGTTTTAGGAAGCTATGTGGTCAGTCACACAGAGCTTTGTTAGGCTGGCGCTTGTTATTTGATGTCATTGTCTGTACATATACACCAAACGTATGGGGGCATTTTTATTATCTTTTATTTGTCACAATTTCTACACTCGGATGTAGGAATTGTGATATTCATCAAACTCCAAAAATGCTTTATTTTTGGAGTTTGAAAGTGATACTGTCCGCAGTCCTGAGATGGCGAACTGCCCCCGAATCGCTTCTCAAGCTGCTGATCACACCCAGCAGAGGGGGGAGGAGGAGGGGGGGTGTCTGTGGCTGCAGCTGGAGAGGCCTGTGCCAGCAATAAGGGGTCAGCTGGGAGGGGGAGGGGTGCAGCGCTCAGCTCTGTAGTTGGGTAGTGGGTCACAGTGCCAGCGGTGGAAGCCAGAGGAGACTCCAGCGAAAGCACTCACCTGTGAAGCTGGGCAGTGGGTCACAGTGCCGGCAGGGGAAGTGGTAGGAGATACCGGCTGCAGCACTTACCTGTGGAGCTGGGCAGTGGGGGTCACAGTGCTGGTGGGAGGAGACCATGGCTGCAGCGCTCAGCTGTAGGGGGGCATAGGGGACACAGCTGCAGCGCTCACCTCTGGAGCTGGGCAGCGAATCACAGTACCGGCGGGGGAAGAAGGAAGAGACCTGACTACAGCGCTCACCTGCAGGGGGGCATAGGGGACACAGCTGCAGCGCTCACCTCTGGAGCTGGGCAGCGAATCACAGTACCGGCGGGGGAAGAAGGAAGAGACCTGACTACAGCGCTCACCTGCAGGGGGGCATAGGGGACACAGCTGCAGCGCTCACCCCTGGAGCTGGGCAGCGAATCACAGTACCGGCGGGGTAAGAAGGAAGAGACCTGACTACAGCGCTCACCTGCAGGGGGGCATAGGGGACACAGCTGCAGCGCTCACCTGTGGAGCTGGGCAGTGGGACACAGTGCTGGCAGTGGGGAGCGGGAGGGGACCCCAACTGCAGCGCTCACCTACAGTGGGGCATAGGGGACACTGCTGCACCGTTCACCTCTGCAGCTTGGCAGCGGGTCACAGTCTCACACTTCTGAAAAACTGTCTTGCAAAAATATATTTTTTTCGGAAAGTGATAATTTTATTATGGGGGCATAAACAATTTAGAAGAAAATATCAAATGCTAGAATGAGGATTGAAAACTAAAGTTTCTCATTTCACAATTTTTTCAGGATGACTACGCCCTATGGTCTCTTTTTAGTGCTGTGAGCATGAGCATAACTGAATGCTGGGACTTGCATCTGAAGTGATCACTGGGACTTATAGCAGAATCCACTCATCCACTGCTTTGGAATCCCAAACTGTACTTAGAATGCACTAAAGCCAACCTAAGTGTTCCCGATTTGAGATTTCAGTTCCACTATGATTATTATTATTATTATTATTAAGAATTATCGTGGCGGAAGCAAAAGTCCAAAAGTGGCTCCAATGTGCTTATGCCGGGCCCTGGGGCATGATCAAAGGCACAGATCAGGAACCTATTGGACACAAAGCTCCGCAGCCCTGGCTGTGAGACAGACCTTATGTCCATATGATATTACTGGAAGAGAAAACTAGCTTTTGCTTAAAACTTGGGCTCTCCAGAATTTGTTTTACCATACAATATAAGCTATCAGATATAAAAGTTTTTCAATAAGCTATAGAAAAAGCTACCTAAATCATAAAATGGTAAGATGGTGATATATGTGTAGAGACACATATATATACTTCAACACTCCAAACCAATGAAGGAAATGGTCAATGAGAAAGTAAGATGACGTTAATTGCACCTTCTAGTGAGTAGAACAATGTATCAGTTAGACTATAGGCATGTGTGACATTTATCATTGCATCATGACATGGAAGTCAGCTGAACCAACATTCATGAAAAGTCTGCCTGGGTTGGGTGTGTGTGACCGGCGGTCACAAATACCCAAAAAATACAGACGGCAGGATCCCGGCATTTAGAGGGGGGGGGGGGGGGGGCGAGCGCAACAAAGTCTCCTTGCGGGCTCGCTGCACTGGTCACGCTGCGGGCTTGGTGTTGAACTGCGCTCGCCACAGGTTCTATTCCCACTCTATGGGTGTCGTGGACACCCACAAATATGAACAGTCCCTGTTGGTCGGCATGCCGACTGTATGGATAGTGAGGTTCCAGGATGTAGGTGCAGGTATTGTGACCGGTGATCTCCTGACCGCCGGTCACATAACTACATCCCTTCTGCCTTTCAGTTCATAGGAGGCTAGTGACATACTGTGGCACTATGTCACAGGGGGCTAGTGATGTACTGAGGCCTGATGCCACAGGGGGCTAGTGATGTACTGAGGCACAATGTCACAGGGGCTAGTGACGTACTGAGGCATGATGCCATAGGGGGCTAGTGATGTACTGAGGCACAATGCCATAAGAGCTAGTAACGTACTGAGGCATGATGCCATAGGGGATAGTGATGTACTGAGGCACAATGCCATAGAGGGCTAGTGATGTAGTGAGGCACAATGCGATAGGAGCTAGTGACATAATGAAGCATGATGCCATAGGGGCTAGTGACGTACTTAGGCATGATGCCACAGGGGGCTAGTGATGTACTGAGGCACAATGCCATAGGGGGCTAGTGATGTACTGAGGCACAATGCCATAGGGGCTAGTGACATACTGAAGCATGATGCCATAGGGGGCTAGTGATGTACTGAGGCACAATGCCATAGGAGCTAGTAACGTACTGAGGCATGCTGCCATAGGGGCTAGTGACGTACTGAGGCATGATGCCACAGGGGCTAATGATGTACTGAGGTACAATGCCATAGGTGCTAGTGACATAATGACGCATGATGCCATAGGGGCTAATGACGTACTGAGGCATGATGCCACAGGGGGCTAGTGATGTACTGAGGCACAATGCCATAGGGGCTAGTGATGTACTGAGGAATGATGCCACAGGGGGCTAGTGATGTACTGAGGCACAATGCCACAGGGGCTAGTGACGTACTGCGCATTATGCCATAGGGGCTAGTGACATACTGAGGCATGATGCCACAGGGGGCCAGTGATGTACTGAGGCACAATGCCATAGGGGCTAGTGACATACTGAGGCACAATGCCATAGGGGCTAGTGATGTACTGAGGCATGATGCCACAAGGACTAGTGATGTACTGAGGCACAATGCCATATGGGCTAGTGACGTGCTGAGGCGTGATGCCTTATGGGACTAGTGATGTACTGAGGCACAATGCCATAGGGGCTAGTGACATACTGAGGCATGATGCCATAGGGGCTAGTGACATACTGAGGCATGATGCCATAGGGGATAGTGATGTACTGAGGCACAATGCCATAGGGGCTAGTGATGTACTGAGGTATGATGCCACAGGGGGCTAGTGATGTACTGAGGCACAATGTCATAGGGCCTAGTGATATACTGAGGAATAATTCTATAGGGGCTAGTGATGTACTGAACCATGATGCCACAGGGGGCTAGTGATGTACTGAGGCACAATGCCATACGGGCTAGTGACGTGCTGAGGCATGATGCCACAGGGGCTAGTGATGTACTGAGGTATGATGCTACAGGGGCTAGTGATGTACTGAGGAATGATGCCACAGGGGCTACTGATGTACTGAGGCATGATGTCACAGGGGGCTAGTGATGTACTGAGGCATGATGCCACAAGGGCTAGTGATGTACTGAGGTATGATGCCACAAGGGCTAGTGATGTACTGAGGTATGATGCCACAGGGGCTAGTGATGTACTGAGGCATGATGTCACAGGGGGCTAGTGATGTACTGAGGTATGATGCCACAGGGGCTAGTGATGTACTGAGGTATGATGCCACAGGGGCTAGTGATGTACTGATGTATGATGCCACAGGGGCTAGTGATGTACTGAGGAATGATGCCACAGGGGCTAGTGATGTACTGAGGAATGATGATACAGGGGCTAGTGATGTACTGAGGTATGATGCCACAGGGGCTAGTGATATACTAAGGAATGATGCTACAGGGGCTAGTGATATACTAAGGAATGATGCTACAGGGGCTAGTGATGTACTAAGGAATGATGCTACAGGGGCTAGTGATGTACTAAGGAATGATGCTACAGGGGCTAGTGATGTACTAAGGAATGATGCTACAGGGGCTAGTGATGTACTGATTCATGATGCTTCCCTGTATAATTAGTTCCTAGTGAATATACAGTATAGGTAAAACATTAGTTCACCATACAGTGAGCAGCTGTCCCCATTGGGTCTGATGCAGAGTTGGACAGAAACCAGGTGTATACTGCCACCGAGCTATGTGAACAGAAACTGTGTATATTTGCTGATATGCAGAATTGTACCAATCTTGTGGTGTGTCTGCCTCCTGTGTGTACACTTGGGATGCTTGTAGTTATCATCATCAGTATGCACTTGCACTTATCCAGTACTAAATGCAAATAATACAACTCCAAACAGGTGCATTTATGCTTACTAGGAAAGACAATCCCCCAGGATGTTTTTGTCCCAAAAATACCTGGGATTATAATCATTAAATCTTGGGTATTAAAAGATTCAAAAGACACTGTGTTTTGGGCTGTGGAAGTAGGATAATAATAATACTTACCGTCTCAATTCCAGTTGCACTATTTAGTCCTAACAGGCTCTCTCAGCTGCCCATTGAATAGATGGAGTCCTATGATGCAGTTGTTCTCAGTCACTGATTGGCTGGGAGTGCACTGCGCAGTGACATCACCACCTTGTGGCCACTGCTGTGTGACAAAGGTACCTGTGTAAGTTAATTTATAAAGATTGTAAGCTTGCGAGCAGGGCCTTCCTACCTCTATGTCTGTCTGTTTTTACCCAGTTTTGTTCTATTACTGTTGTTCTAATTGTAAAGCGCAACGGAATATGCTGCGCTATATAAGAAACTGTTAATAAATAAATAAATAATAAAGAAAGCGCAGTGCAATTATATGCATGCTCCGCTCCGACAATATTGCCTTTGTTCATCTTTGTATCAGCCCCTTTGTAGTAATCGTAACACTTAATATACTGTAGCTAAAAAGAAAATGTTACATACACAAAACACCAAATGTCAATTTGCTAGACAAATATTCAAATAAAGGGGTATTTGTGTAATGATTATGCCACAGATATGGATTTCAGTGAACCTATAATGTTTATACAGTAAATGCCCTTTACCAGTCACCTATTTACTCCAGAGATTATTGCAAAACAAATGGGAAACACAATTCCTCTTATACCCAGTCAGGTGAATATGGTTGTTACAGGATTTCCAATCTAGCAGCAATGTATTTGTGCAACAGCAGCGTGTAACTGTAATTCACCCCTGTGAAATCGCTGTCCTATTTCCCAGGCACTGTCATTGTCAGTGTAGGTGGTCTGTCTCGTGCGCCCCCTTGTGTCTCTTTCCTAGTATCGTCTGCTACTGTAGCTGAGATGTGCATTCTGTTGTTCCGCTGATGTATTGGTTAAGAAAAGGATCAGCATACTGTAAATAGGGAAAGAAAACAATATAGCAGGAGATGCATAATAAAATGGCAACACAAGGGCTGTATCTTTGTGGTCTGTTCAATTGGTGGAAACGCCGCCAACGTCACTTCAACTTGTCCCCCTCGCAGTCCATTTGGACTTAGATTTGGGTGGAGTGTTTTCAAACTGAAATCTAAACTGCAGTGTAAAAATAAAGCTGTCATTTGTGGGCTACATTCAAAAGCTGCATGGCCGGATTAAGGGAGGGGCGACAAGTGCGGCTGTCCCAGGTCCCCTACACACTAAGGGCCCGCACACATTCCGATATTGAATCGAAGGAGTCTCCCTCTGGTGGCTCAAGACTGTGTGCTTTGGCGTGCTGTCCTGCTGCTGCTCTGCTCCAGACGTCTAGAGGCGGGTAGGTGGGTTGTGTGTATGTGTGTGTATTTGAGTGTGCTCCAGTGCGCTGTCCATGTGTGTGTATGTGGTGTGCATGTGTGTTAGTGATGTGTGTGTGTGCACTTGTGCACGCGTCCCTAGGGGGGCTTTGCCAGCGATAATGGTGACCTCCACAATCTCTGTCATCCTGGCCCCCACCTGCCTTTATCCAGCCCTGAAAAGCAGTTAGTATTTACATGCTTTGTTCCAAACACAAAGTTACTTGTTTTTCTTTGCCAGGGTCTACGTCCCCCTGCCATACAGTACACTAACAAAGACAAAGTTGCAGGTGCACAATTCAAACACTACCAATTTATTAATAATAATCATTGCAGTAAAATGTTGCATTTTGAGCGAGGTTCTTCGCATAGTTATGGCCATAAGTAACGGCTTGCCCACCGCGTCCAGGTGACCTCATTATTCGGGCAAGTCCCTAACATTTTGGGGGGTACCAATCTAGGGTGCGGGACACCCCAAAATGAAGCAGCTGAGTGACCCCAGGGCAACACTAAAGTTAAAAAAAATATATAGTGAAAAAAGTGAAAATAGGTTAGTAAGAGAGGCTGCTGAAAACAGCAGAGGTTAATTAGTGAGAGGTAACGAGGTGACAATTAAAAGCAGTGAGAGGTAAAGTAGTGAGAAGTGAAGCTGGGAAATGAGTTAGATTGAAGCAAAACACACGATAGGGATGAAAGTAAATATGAAAATAAGTGTTAATCTGTGTTGCTCCTGAGGCCAAACATCCACAGCAGTCCAGGGGAACCCACACCCCAGAAATCCACCCCCACATCTAATAGTCCGATATACATTTGTGCAGGACTCACCTTGCTCTGTATGCAGTCTTCACATAGTTATGCGTTGCCCTAGGGTCACTCAGCTGCTTCATTTTGGGGTGTCCCGCGCCCTAGATTTGTACCCCCCAAAATGTTAGGGACTTGCCCGACTAATGAGGTCACCTGGACGCGGTGGGCAAGCCGTTACTTATGGCCATAACTATGTGAAGAACCTCGCTCAAAATGCAAAATGTTATTGCAATGATTATTATTAATAAATTGGTAATGTTTGAATTGTGCACCTGCAAGCTTGTCTTTGCATGCAGTTCTACTGAAAAGTCTCCGCAGGGTCGCACCTCTCATTACCGGTGTGCACCCCAGGACCCCTCCCCTGTATACAGTACACTTAACCTGGACATCAGTAAAGGTGGTGGCAGCTATAAGACAGTAATTTGGTAGCAATCAGCTACAAAGGGTCAGAAGAGAAGTTGTCACAGGTGGTGAAAGGATCAGCATTGATAACAAGCAGCTGTAGCACCAAGCCTTGTCACATCATCATGAGCAGAAGCAGCACCACGTAATCAGGCAACATTATGCAAGCAACATGTGAGAGAGAGTACCATATGGACTCACATGTCCTGACAATATTACAAAATGTGATTAATAATTGGCAGAGACCCAGAGCACTGCAACGTGATTATGGAGGAACATCATTATGTAGTAGTGTAGAACAGGAAACATATCGCAGCTGCATTGCATTGGGTTCAACTCGCCCTTATTCCGCGCTTTGCTCATCTCCTCTGTCTTAGTATAACTCACTTCCTATCATAGTGTAAAATGTATTGCTCTTGGCACAAAGTGTCTCTTCTCACTTTCATCGATCCAACACATCCTGAAACATTTTACATACACTTCTTGTTAGCAACAAATTGCCATTGCATAAGTCTAAAATGAATGCAATAGACGGAATAGCACTTTCAATATGCTTATGCGGCTTAATGAGCAGCAAAAAGCCATGACTGAGTAAGTCATGGAGCATTACCAGATACTGGACGGTGCCGGCTAACATCCTCGGCAATGACAAGTCGTTGGGAATTTATGCCAGGTGATCACGTCCTTTCAGGAAATCTACCAAGCAATTAGTCTGATGATCCCACTCATGTTCCTCATAGAGAAATTTTGAATCATCACGCAACACAGCAATAGCAATAGATATAATGATGATCAGGGAGATGCTGCTTTTGGCAGTAATAAATGAGTGTCAATGGAATGGAAAACTTTTTTTATTTAGGAAATGGGTTCCAGTGTCAGGTCAATAAAGACAATTTCTGATTAAAGACAAGGCACTGTGTTTTAGATGTATCAACATGTTGTGTATTGACCACAGGGCCGGTGCTATGGTGTTCGGCGCCCCCCTGCAATACTATACTAGCCCGGCGCCTCCCTGCTTTGCATACCCTTGCTGAACGAGTTGCGCCGGCCTGAGTGACCATATTAGACATGAAGTGAGCAGCCTGATGAAGTTCTCCAAGTTGAATTAATGGTAACTCATACTGGTCCCGGTGGTGCCTGCAGTTTCAGCAGCGGTAACAATGGCTGGGTGCTTGAGGCAAAACTAGTCCCTTCTGCTTGAAGATTAATAAAAGAATTTCTGCAGATCCACCTCTGTAAGCAATGAAGCATACAGGGGCTAATTCAGACCTCATCACTCGCTAGGTTTTTTTTTTGCAGTCCTACGTTTGCATACTTGCCGCCCATACGGGAGTGTATTTTAGCTGTGCGAGTGTGCAATTGGATGTGTAGCAGAGCTGTACACACTGATTTTGTGCAGTCTCTGAGTAGCCCAGGACTTACTCAGCTGATGCGATCACTTCAGCCTATCCGGGACCGGAACTGACGTCAGACACCCACCCTGCAAACGCTTGGGAACGCCTGCGTTTTTCCAAACACTCCCAGGAAATGGTAAGTTGACACCCACAAACGCCTTCTTCCTGTCAATCTCCTGGTGGTGCTTCCTGGTTGCACAGCTGTTCCCAGGCTCCTCCCCCCCATTATATTGTCTCCGTTCCTGGTTCTCCTGTCCTCCTCCTCCATGATGCCGCCACTTCCTTTTACTCCTTCCAGTGGCACTGCCTCCTCCTCTCCAGTGGCTCTGCCTCCTCCTCTCCAGTGGCTCTGCCTCCTCATCTTCAGTGGCTCTGCCTCCTCATCTCCAGTGGCTCTGCCTCCAGGAGTGCGAAAATTAGATTAAGTCTTACCCCCCAACCTAAAACATTCTTACACCCATGTAAGTATTAAAGAAACAGGTGCAGAGTGTGCACCCATTATATATAGTTTATATACGCCACGGTATGCAGCGCAGCATTGTGTTGTCAAGGTGAAAATTTGCTCCTTCTAAGTTGATTTATTCCAAGTGCTAAATGAGTCCCAGTGTGCTTGTAAGCCATGTATTTATACTACTTATCTCCATTTTTATGTCCCATGGGATTTTATTTAGCTTTGTACAGTACCTGCAACATGGCACTCAGTAATTCCTGACAGTCAGTATTCTCAAAGACTAGTACCCAGATGCATCACTCAAATTATAGCTACATTAACTTATAACTACATTAAACTGTGTATGAGGTCTGGTGTAAAGTTACAAAAAGATGATGATACTATCAGCAGGATTATATAGTCACTAGTGATTGGCTGACTGTTGCTTATTTGGTCTGTTGATGATAGTGCTTAACTCATTAGCATTGCAGCTACTGTCTATCATATCAATTGAGGGATCTATAAGTGTTATTATTGTAGGACAGAATATTCCTAATTGATTTTGAGTATCCCCTTTCAGATATGAAAACAACATATATTTTTATGTAATTTCATTTGCATTTGATTTGTAATTACATTTTATATGTTAAATGTGACTAACATTTACTATTATTTTCAAGACAGTATTCTATCTTGTGTATATGGCAGATCATTAGTATTACATTATTATATTGTATACAAATAGGGTAATATGACTTTAGAATTTCACTACTAACACTGTCAAGCTATATCTCTATACTGTCTATCAGGAGGTGTAAGTCCAGTATATACACTTGTTGCTCCTGATGTGTGGGCCAATGCTTTAGTGGACTTGTATCAACATCGATTAATACACTTTTTTAGCGGGTCTTCGTTTAAAACACAACTGTGTCTACCTCTAAATGACAGCAATGGGCTCAATTAGAGAGGTAATTATTAAGAGATAAAGGGCATACTTGTCTTGCACCATTATACACTCTGAGTGAAAACACTAGCCACCCTGCGTAATCTGAGGGTTACTCAGACGGGCGATGTATTTGCAGACGATCCAAGGCTGAGTCCTCAGACTCAGCAGGAGATCTCAGAAGCTTGCCGCAGACGTCTATTAGTACAAGGCGCCTCCGGCAGCTGCTTTGTGTCCATCTTTGAATCAAGCCCATAGCACTGAGCCTATATTCATGTATACGTCTAAATTAGGGAAGCCAATCCCGGGCCATTTTTTCAATCCCGGGTATCAGGTTTGAAAAATGGCCAATCCTGGGAGTCCCAGTATACCCGGGATTGGCTTTTAACTATGTGGCTGCCCCCTCGCCCCGCCCCACCCCACGGGTGGGGAACATCCTCTGCTCTCTCCTGGCAGCTCCCAGCGGCGTGTGATGGCGCAGCGTGACCTCTCACGCTTCGCTGGGGAGCCGGAAGAAGGAAGCTGGGCAGCGTCTGAGCATCCTGTGGACGCTCAATGCTGATCCCTCAATCCCCGGAATTGGAGCTTCCAATCCCGGGATTGAATCTGGCCCTAAATCCTGGGATCCCGCCGATCCTGATCCCGGGATTGGCCACCATAGTCTAAATCTACAGTAGGTGTATGAATTTTCAAAATATGACACAGTATACACCAAAGAATCAACATACAACCTGCATTAAGCTATTGCTAAACATGTTGCAATAGGCCTTGGAATTTTATCTATTATATGTTCCTTTCCAATGAAATAACATTTATACTATCAGTGTAATGACCTGCGCTAAATTATAAACAATACAGAATAATTAATGACGGTTCTTATTACATTGTCATAGAGCAAAAAATGTACTCAGACCCTGGGATTAGGTTCCACTCAGTGTCTGAACTAGTTATACTGGCTACAACTGGGGTAACTGGATTTAACATGGGATAATTATACACCGAATTATATATTTCCATAGTTTCCTGATAATGCCACTCTGTCAGTCCCTCCATTGGTTACCTGTATTCTACCGTATTCAATATAAAATACTTTTACTCACACACAAGGCCATTAACCAAACTACACTAACGTACATCACTTTGCTTATCTCAAAATATTTCCCAACCCAACCTCTTCGCTCTTCACAAGATCTACGTCTCTCATCCACACTCATTACTCGCTCCCACTCACGATTGCAGGACTTTCTTTGGGCTGCACCCACTCTGTGGAATGCCCTACCACACACAGTAAGACTCTCCTGTAGTCTCCAAACCTTCAAACTCACCATTTCAGGCAAGCGTATCAAATTCCAGAACCGCCCACATAACTTTCATAAACTTTCCTATCAAACTGCATTACTCTGCACAGTCCACACATATCCTCACATGTTTTCTCATTCTTCACTTTCCGTTCCTCCCGACCCCGGTTCATCATTGCTGTGTGACCATATCACACCAAGAACCTTTGCAATCTGGTGGACAACTATGAAATAGATAGCACCTATCCTTGTGTATCCATGCCTATTTCCCTATAGATTGTAAGCTTGCGAGAGGGGCCTTCCTACCTCTAGGACTGTTTGTTATTACCCAGTTTTATTAAATCATTGTTATTTCCAATTGTAAATGTAACGGAATTTGCTGCACTATAAAAGAAACTGTTATTAAATAAACAATGTGCTTACACTCTATTCCTACTGTATGTCCTACTTGTTATAGCTCTCAAACGATTACAAGGATTCTTTGCTATGCTCTACACGTAGGTTCCTCTTCTAGTGTGACCCATCTGCTGTAAAGAAGTCTCATGTACACCAACAGCTTCCCTAGCTTGCCTACTCATTCCACCCCCTAGATCTAGTAGCTGTGTCCATGGGGACAAGAAACGGCTGATTCTCTCACCATGCCCCCATGAAGTGATTTTGCATTAAATCTGCATAATACCTGAGTCCATGAAATCTGTCTGGCAACATGTAGTTGCTTGACACGTGTCTTGCTATAATTGGGTCTTCTACGCTGTTCCCTTAAGGGAAGCCATAGGAAATTGGGGCATGGCCAAAGTAGGGCCATGGCTGCATCACATTAGGGTCTTTTGATCTCAGACTTGGGCCCAGGTTCCAGTACTGTCTCTCCATGCCCTTGTATAGACCTTACAGGACCAGGCTACCCTTTATCATAGGCAGTTAAAGGGAGGGATTACAGATGTTCAGAAACCCCCTCCGGGCCTGAGCTATGAAGAGAATCTGCCCATGCACTTACTGTACATTGTTTCCAAGCTGCGGCTTGATTTATAGGCTTAATTTGAGGACAGAAATGTTATTATAATACATACATGGCCTGTTCAAACAAGTGATTTTATTTATATACATATATATATATATATATATATATATATATATGAGTGAACTATATATCCTGCATGAAGTATTTTAGTCTGTATATACATACAGTAGTATAGGAACATTCTGGTGAAAGACAAAGTTGGAAATCCCCCTGACAAAACCCTGCATATGCCCCTGCAGACTGAGCTCTCGAGTACGTCGCTCTCCAGTCTCTGGTTCCTGGGATGATGTTCCACCAATGACTGCCAAGAGGCCTCTGTAGATGCAGACTGCATATGGTGCCTTTCCCCAGCTTTGGCGCCTGTGAGAGACGTGATGTGCCACAGTACAAACAAACCATCTATATGATGCCACAAAGCTGAAAGCATGCATCTGTCCTTGCTAACATTCTCACAGTTTATACTTTAAGGAGTTGAATCTATAATGCTTTAAAAACTTACCTTTTCACTGAAGCCTATCACTACTCCGCTTAATGCCCAACATTTTGCACCCCATACCCCATGCCCTCTCTGTATCCCCCTATTGCCCAATACAATTTAAGCTCTTGTGAGCGGGGCCCTCTCTGCTCATGTTTTATGCATTTTGCAGATTGTAATTATGCATCTATGCCAATTTGTTTTTTGCAGGTGTCTGTCTATACTGTTCACTATATACACATTGCTGTCCTGGATGTTGTTTACCTACAGTATGTACAGTGCTACTGAACTCTTGTGCCTCTTTAGAGATAAAGCACTAATAATAATAATAATAATAATAATAATAACATAGCGCAACAAAAAAATTTAATGTTTAGTTGCCAGGTACAGTATACATGAATGAATTCACTGTATTTTGAGGTTGTTGAATTCAAAGATGCAAATATAATTGGCTCTAGTTCTTGAGATAATAGATAGCATCAATTAATAGGGAACTTAGGGGTAGCCTTGGGGAGAAGTAAAGTGGGCAGAGATAAACTACCAACCAACCAGCTCCTAACTGTCATTTTTCAAACACAGCCTGTGACATGGCAGTTAGGAGCTGATTGACTGGTACTTTGGGGTCTATTTACTAAGAACTGAACGGAGATAAAGTACCGGCCAATCAGCTCCTAAATTCCATGTCACAGGCTGGCTTTGAAAAATGACAGGAGCTGGTTGGCTG
Source organism: Pseudophryne corroboree (assembly GCF_028390025.1). NCBI lineage: Eukaryota > Metazoa > Chordata > Amphibia > Anura > Myobatrachidae > Pseudophryne > Pseudophryne corroboree. The sequence goes on from NC_086447.1 coordinate 146,655,150, forward strand.
GTACTTTATCTTCATGCACATTATCTCAATCCAAGGCTTAGTAAATAGACACCTTTATCTCTCTCCACGGTACATAGACCTGATAGCCATAACATGTGCATATGGGAATATACCGTAATATTCTAGAAGGAGAGACACATGAATATTCTAGGTGTTCGCACAATCATTCTAGAATATTCCCCCTCTCTATATAAGTGATCGCCCACTGTCAGTTGATAGTTGGCAGTTCACATTGTCTTTCGTGCTTTTCTTGTTTCTCATCTGTATCTCTCAAAAATTAGATCCAAACTAGCAAAAATAATGTCATATTTGGGGCAGGATACATTACTCCAATGAATACATGTATATTGGGGTCGTATCATGCGCACACTGCAGGGGACACTGGAGGGGATCCAATTAAAACTCAAAAAACGTGAAAAAAAATCCATATGCTCCTAAAGATGGCATCACCCAAAGAGTCCAAGCTCTGAAATGTATCGCATTCCAGAGCTTGTGCATCTGCGAAAATGGCCAAACCTCCTAAAAGGGCGTTGTCTGAGGTTTGACTACAATACTAGTTTTGATATATTTGAATCAGTACCACAAAATTACTACAAAATGTCTCAAATATAGATGGGTGTTGATCAGAATTATAATAATAACAATAATAATCATCATCATCATCATAATTAGTCAATATTCCATAAATAGGTAATTATTTATCCTTTTGCAACATGCATTATTAATTACTGGAAAACAAAGAATTTTTCCAAAGATAACATTTTTGGTTGGCAAACAGAAGGAAAGTTCTTGACAGAGATAACTATGTTCGGGCTTAAAGGAAATGACATTTTTGTGACGCTTTGCAATTGCAATTATCCTTGGTTTCCTGCATGAGTCAGTGCATGACCTTACACTCCGGCAAAGCAGGTCGCACAAGGCAGCATTACTTATGTTCTCATTTTTAAGCTTACTAATAAATAATTTTCTCAAAATAATGAACATATTTGACATTTTGACCTGTATTTTCAAAACAGAAGAATTTCCACCATAAAAATATAGTTATGATTCTTATATACTGTTAAAGTACTTTAGTTATAAAAAAAAAAAAGTACAAAGAATATACAGTACATATTTGAAAAGATTAATTAAAAAAAAAAAAAGATTAATTTTATATATAATGGTATTGCAACCATCCATTGCTGTTTTATTGATGTAATATTATGTAATGCTCAACTGACATAGCGCTTGGAAATTACAGTCTTATGAAAGAAATTTTGGGATGTTTGCAGTTAATTATTTCTTTATAACTGTGGCCATCCTTCCCCCCAGCAGAGGTGCTGGGGGGAAGGATGGTTAGAAGGTTGGAAGAATTTGAAACTAGGAGCCTGGGGGGAGGGTTTAACTAGAAATTACGGGTCATGCTGTTAGGTTCCTGGTGCTCAGAACAAGGCAGATGTTGCGTAGTAAGTCCAGAGCACCAGAACGTGACGCTGAAATAAGGTGTGGTTTGGAAATAGCCCCTAGCAGCCTACCTCCATTGTTTCACCCGTGTGGTCAGTTCACACCTGCGTGACTATGGTTTCTTGGGCCCACGGCAGCCGCGTTTGAAGGGCGGATTAGGTCTGCCCAACTCCGATGCCCCCAGGTCTTAGAGTGAGACAAGGCGTGAACCGAGACAGGATAATAACAAGGGGACCTCTAACTAAAGCAAACAGAAGGCTAGGGGCTACTAACAACCCTAAAACTAAGTATATGTGCGGCACGCCGCCAAAGGAAAAGAACAACAAAGGAAATGCTGTCCACACGCCGACACAATACTGTTGTGTACCGGCGGTGACAGCATATGCAGAACCCTCTGCAAAACACCAGTAACAAATAAAACCAAAGAATACAGCGGCCTAGACCGATGGACGCGGCAAAGCCGCTACTCACGGAACTGGTACAAATACTGGCAAACGGACAGGAACCCCCAATGTAGCCGACACAGGCTCTCAGAACCGGAGGACAGGCAGAATCCCGAACGACAGACCGGTGGACACCAAGAAGCCAGATACTCGACCAGGCACAGACAAAGCCACAGGACTTCTGGACACGAACGCTTCACAGCAGGACACGGGATCAGACACTGGATCAGACACTGGAACCGACACTGGAACCGACACTGGAAGCAGCTAGACAGAGACTGCTAGACAGGAGCTCAGGAACTGGCAGGAACTAGCTCAGAACTCAAGAACTATCACCGGCGTCTGTGTATTGCACTGAGCCAGAATATAACAGAGAGCCCTAATTAATTATGTCGTGCAGCTGCCCTGTTGCACGACTCCAAACTGACAAGATGCAATTAGCAGACAGGTGAGGCCAAACACATGGAAACAGGCAGCAATTACACAGACTCACCACCGGCAGCAAACAAGAATCCTCTAAACCAGAGCAAAGGGAAATCCTGGCCTGCAAGAGAACTATAAATATAAAATAGGAATGAACCACTACCTGTGGTTCATAACAGTACCCTCTCCTTAAGGGTGGGCTCCGAACACCCCATGACACCCACAGGGAACAGAAACAGAAGTATAACATAAAATACATAACCAAAATGCAAAACAGGAATGAGCCACAGCCGTGGCTCATAACACATGCAGTGAGAATAGTGGGGATGGCGGTAGTAAACAAAATGGGGGAGAAGTTGGGGGGAGGCTAAGAGCAGCCGGTAAGGGTACTAACATGGGAACTAAAAGAGGTCTTACCAAAGCACTAACTAATAACGATTATGGGTCATCGTTGCTACATAAGGGGAAAGCTGTCCCTAACGCAAGGGGAAATACTTATCTTAGTTGTATGTATGTGAACACTAGAAGCCTTACTGGTAAAAAGGGCGAACTAGAAAAACTTGCAGCAAGCAAACAGTATGATATTATAGGCATTACTGAAACTTGGTGGGACGAATCTCATGATTGGACAGTCAATCTAGAGGGCTATATGCTGTTTAGGAGAGACAGACTAAATAATAGGGGTGGAGGGGTGTGTCTTTACGTAAAGCCATTTTTAAAACCTGATATACAGGAAGATATTGAGGAGGTGACTGTAAGCACTGTCAAGACGTTATGGGTAGAAATTGCAAAGGAACAAAAAAGTTAGTATTGGGTGTATGCTACAGGCCGCCTGGTATTAATGTATCTGATGAGGAATTGTTACTGAAGCAAACTGAAAGAGCAGCAGGAGTAGGTGCCATAGTAGTGATGGGAGATTTTAACTATCCAGAGATAAACTGGAAAAACGATTTATGTGATACTGCTAGGGGTAATATGTTTTTAAACACACTAAATGATAACTACTTAGTTCAACTAATTGAAGAACCCACCAGGTACAATGCAATCTTAGACCTGGTATTAACAAACAATGGGGAATTGGTATCAGGTATTATAGTAGGGGAACCCATAGTAAACAGCGACCACAATATGGTCACATTCAATATCAGTTTTGATAAACAGTCCTATACTGGGTCAACTAGGACTCTAAACTTTAGCAAAGCGAAGTTTGAAATGATGAGGGTATTTTTCAGGGATATTGAATGGGAAGGTTTGTTTCTAGGAAAAAATACTACGGAGAAATGGGATGTATTAAAATCCCTGCTAACTAAATATACTCTCAAATTTATTCCTACGAGCGGCAAAAAAAGGAATAAAAATCATAAACCGATGTGGCTTAACAAAAAGATAAAGGAACTTATGGGCAAGAAAAGGCGAGCATTTAAAAAATCTAAATCTGACGGGAAAGCGGAGTCATTTCAGCACTATAAGGACTGTAACAAAATATGCAAAAAAGAAATAAGAGCGGCTAAAGTAGAAACTGAAAAACTAGTAGCAAAGGAAAGCAAAGCGAATCCCCAAAAATTATTTAAATACATTAATAGCAAGAGATTAAAGGAGAGTATAGGCCCTTTAAAAGACAAGTTGGGAGTCTTAAGCAAAAATGATAATGACATAACAGACACACTAAATGATTTTTTTTTCAACAGTATTTACTAGAGAGGACCCAATTCAGAGACTAACACACAATCTCAATAATGAGAATATCCCACTGATAGGTACTTATTTAAGCGAGGAGGTAGTCTGTGACCGATTAAAACATTTAAAGATTAACAAGTCACCGGGCCCCGATGGAATTCACCCAAGGGTTCTAATGGAGCTTCAGTCTGAACTTGCAAAACTGCTATTTTTGATCTTTAAGGATACAGTTATATCAGGTATGGTTCCCAAAGACTGGCGTATAGCGGAAGTAGTGCCTATATTCAAAAAGGGAAGTAAAGCTGAACCAGGTAATTATAGACCAGTTAGTCTTACTATCTATAGTGGGGAAAGTATTGGAAGGTATTCTAAGGGATAGCATTCAGAAGTTCCTTGAAGCCAATAAGGTCATTAAAAGGAATCAACATGGATTTGTGAAGGACAGATCCTGTCAAACCAACTTACTTGGCTTTTATGAAACAGTAAGTGCAAACCTCGATCAGGGTAAAGAGGTGGATGTAATCTTTTTAGACTTTGCCAAAGCTTTCGATACTGTACCACACATGCAACTTATCTACAAGCTACAAGAAATAGGGCTAAGAAGCACAATATGCACTTGGGTCAGAAATTGGTTAGATAATATGGAGCAGCGCGTTGTGGTTAATATATCTTTTTCAAATTGAACTGAAGTGCTAAGTGGTGTGCCACAAGGCTCGGTATTATGACAGCTATTGTTCAACATTTTCATTAACGACCGAACAAAAGGTCTAGAGAGCATGGTGTAAATTTTTGCAGATGATACCAAATTGTGTAAGGCTATAAATACAGAGGAGGTTGCTGAGTCGCTTCAGAATGACTTAGTGAAATTAGAAGCATGGGCAGCCAAATGGAGAATGCACTTCAATACAGACAAGTGTAAGGTAATGCACTGTGGTAACAAGAACAAAAATAACACCTACATACTAAATGGGGTAAAATTAGGGGATTCTGTACTGGAAAAGGACTTAGGTGTTCTCATAGAGAGCAAACTAAGCAGCAGTACCCAAAGTAGGTTTGCAGCAAAGAAGGCTAATAAGATATTAGCATGCATAAAACGGGGAATTGATGCAAGGGACGAGAGTGTTATACTCCCATTATATAAATCACTAGTGAGGCCACACCTGGAATACTGTGTACAATTTTGGGCACCATACTACAAAAAGGATATACTGGAGCTAGAAAAGGTTCAGAGGCAGGCAACCAAACTGATTAAGGGCATGGAGACGCTGGAATACGAGGAAAGGCTTGCAAGACTAGGCATGTTTACATTGGAAAAGAGGAGACTAAGAGGGGACATGATCACCATCTACAAATATATAAGGGGACAATACACAGAGCTTGCGCGGGACCTGTTTTTGGTTAGATCAACACAGAGGTCTCGTGGGCAATCACTCAGGTTAGAGGAGAGGAAATTCTGCACAATAAGGCGTAAAGGCTTTTTCACGGTAAGGACAATACGGGTTTGGAATTCCCTGCCTGAGGGAGTTGTTATGGCGGGCTCAGTCAACACCTTTAAGAATGGGTTAGATAAATTCCTAATGGATAAGGATATCCAGGGTTACGGGGCATAGTCGGGTTACGGGGCATAGTCACGCAATATAGTTACCATAAAAAGAGGGATAAAACGCAACGGCTGACATCAGCATCCGTCAAAATTCTAGACCAAAATAATCCTGCATAGGAGACCACAAATAGGTTGAACTCGATGGACAATTGTCTTTTTTCAACCTTAGATACCATGTTACTATGTTACTCTTTTTCATTAATACAATTTTAAAACTCTTAAAATGCATGCGTTATGAATAAAACACCATTACTAATTATACATATTTGAGAAGTCCCCTTGACCTGTAGAAAAGTATTCAGCATCGGTCTCACCCTTTTTATCTATTTTAATTTGTTAGAGTGTATATATATATATATATATATATATATATATATATATATATATATATATTGTAACACTGTAGGGGTGCCAGGCGCCTTTTCCTGGGGAATATGGTAGCACGCAGCAGCTGAGGAACAACACAAGTCCAGTTTCTGGTACAACTGACCCCGGCCAGTTTTATTGAAACAGAAAATAAAACAAACCCCAAAATAAAAATACCTTGCCTGTCCGGCACTAACTAAACATAAGATATTCCTAACTGTCACTAAACAAAACACAGAGTTCTTCAGTACATACTGTATAGCTTACTTGCATCAGAAAGCGTGTCTCTCACACACAGATCCCTCAGCCTTCCCAGGCAGTCTGCCCATACTAATCAGGTTAGCAGCACTATAACACACTTACACAGCTGAAACCCTGATTAGCCCTCTGTGAGGCCAAAGATCCGAACTGGGCCCAATGTCTAGAACTCGCCTTATCTCTCTCTCAGAGCCTTTACCCAGCTTTTACAGCAAACTGAAAAGGTTCAGACAAAACAAAAAGCATTTTTCCTAGAAGTTAACATTTTCTAAAACATGTAAGACAAGAACCTGGGACAAATATACCTGCCCTCAAACACTATCCCAGTGTTCTTGTCACATATCCCCCTCCCCTGTTTCGACCTAGGGGCCGGAACACTTGTAGCCCCCAAACAGAAGATGCGAGACAATGCATCTGCGTTGGCCAATTGTGTTCCCGGTCTATGTTCGACAGTAAACTTAAAGTCCTGCAACGCTAGAAACCATCTAGTTACACGAGCATTCTTGCCTCTATTTACATACATCCATTTTAAAGGGGCATGGTCTGTCACTAGTCTGAATTGTCTACCCAAGAGGTAATATCTCAAGGTATCTAGTGCCCACTTAATGGCCAAAGCCTCCTTTTCCACAATGGCATACCTTTTTTCATGCTCATTGAGTTTCCTACTCAAATAAATGATAGGGTGTTCGTCCCCATCTCTGGTTTGGGACAGCACAGCACCTATCCCTACCTCTGAGGCATCTGTCTGTACCACAAATTCTTTTGAAAAATCTGGTGTTATCAACACCGGTTGTGAACACAAAGCCACTTTTAACGCTTGGAACGCCTTTTCTGCATCAGGGTTCCATTTCACCACATTTGACTGCTTCCCTTTGGTAAGGTCTGACAACGGCACCGCTGTGGTCGCAAAATTAGGAATAAACCGTCTATAGTACCCAGTAATTCCCAAAAAAGCCCTTACCTGTTTTTTATTCACTGGACGAGGCCAGTTTTGAATAGCATCAACTTTATTCAATTGGGGCCTAATCAGACCTCTGCCTATGGTGAAGCCCAAGTATTTGACCTCCTCCATTGCGAGGCAGCACTTCTTTGGGTTAGCAGTTAACCCTGCCTCTCTGATTGAGTCCAGTACTGCTTGTACTTTAACCAAATGGGACCCCCAGTCTGTACTGTGAATTACCACATCATCCAAATAGGCAGCTGCATATTTTCTATGGGGCCTCAAAATTTTATCCATCGCCCGTTGAAAGGTTGCTGGAGCCCCATGCAACCCAAAGGGTAACATCTTATACTGGTACAGCCCCTCCGGAACCGAAAAGGCTGTTTTTTCTTTGGCGCTATCAGATAAAGGTATTTGCCAGTAACCTTTGGTCAGGTCCAATGTGGTGAGAAACCTGGCTGTTCCCAGCCTTTCTACAAGCTCATCCACACGGGGCATGGGGTATGCGTCAAACTTGGACACCTCATTTAACTTACGAAAGTCATTACAGAAGCGTATGCTACCGTCGGGCTTCGGGATGAGCACTATGGGACTGGACCACTCACTGTTAGACTCCTCTATGACTCCAAGTTCTAACATGGTTTTAACTTCCTTAGAAATAGCTTCTCGCTGAGCTTCAGGAATCCTATATGGCTTTAAATGAACCCTGACCCCTGGTTCTGTGACAATGTCATGTTTTATTATGGTCGTTCGGCCAGGCAGCTCTGAAAATACCTCCCTATTTTGGATGAGAAATTCTTTAACCTGATTGTTCTGATCAGCTGATAATGTCTCTGACACCTTCACTGCGGGAAGCAACCGGGGTGAAGACACCGAAGGGCAAGGCTCCGCTGACAGAGACAACCTATTGTCATGACTGAGGTTTTTGTGAACCCGGTGTAGTGAAGTCTGTGCGGGCGACTGGAGGATTATGTGAATACTACCACTGACCTGGTTCTGAAATGCTGTGGACTCAGGGTTTCCTCCGGTGACTGGGAAGAGGAACCGCAGCAGAGATGGCCGAATCTAGGTTCTCCTCATGCAGGATTAGGTCGGCAGACAGGAGGCATGCTGAAGGTCTCCTGAAAGACAGAACTGGAAAGGCACTGATGAATCAGTGAAGAATACCAGGTATAATTGTGCTAACGGGGTGCTTGGAGACACTGAGGTGCTTGCGGACACTGAGGTGCTTGCGGACACTGAGGTGCTTGCGGACACTGAGGTGCTTGCGGACACTGAGGTGCTTGCGGACACTGAGGTGCTTGGAGACACTGAGGTGCTTGGAGACACTGAGGTGCTTGCGGACACTGAGGTGCTTGGAGACACTGAGGTGCTTGGAGACACTGAGGTGCTTGGAGACACTGAGGTGCTTGGAGACACTGAGGTGCGTGGAGACACGGAGGTACGTGGAGGCACTGGGGTGCGTGGAGGCACGGAGGTACTGAAACACGGAGATGCTGGAAGCACGGAGATGCTGAGGCACGAGGTGCTGGAAGCACGGAGGTACTGAGGCACGGAGGTACTGAGGCACGGAGGTGCTGGAAGCACGGAGGTACTGAGGCACGGAAGTGCTGAGGCACGGAGGTGCTGGAAGCACGGAGGTACTGAGGTACTGAGGCACGAGGTGCTGGAAGCACGGAGGTACTGAGGCACGGAGATGCTGGAAGCACGGAGATGCTGAGGCACGAGGTGCTGGAAGCACGGAGGTACTGAGGCACGGAGGTGCTGGAAGCACGGAGGTACTGAGGTACTGAGGCACGAGGTGCTGGAAGCACGGAGGTACTGAGGCACGGAGGTACTGAGGCACGGAGGTGCTGGAAGCACGGAGGTACTGAGGCACGGAGGTACTGAGGCACGGAGGTGCTGAGGCACGGAGGTGCTGAGGCACGGAGGTGCTGAGCTCTGGAGATCCCAACTACAACAGTAGTAAAACTGAAACACGACAACTGTGGTATTAGTGGAGAACACGGAATTCTGTACTGTGCCTTTAAGACAAAACACTGCAGCTGTGCCTTTACATTGAGACTCAGGGAAATGGTGAAATCAATGGCAACACAAAGGTAAACCATACGGTAACAAGGGAACAGAGTTTCCACAGGAACTTAGGTACAAAGGTTACCTTTAGGGAGCTCAGCTTTTCAGACTCACACAAGGCTGTATGTGACACAAGGAACTGGCCCAGATTGTAACTCAGCCTCCTGATTTATACTTCCTGGTCCTTGATGATTGGTGGGCAGGATTAGGTGATGTCACTGACATGTGACTACTCTAGCCAAGGCTGTAGTGTAGAATGAGGCCTAGCAGGCCAAGAGAACACTGAAGCCTGGACTTCTGCAAAACACAGGATGCTTGCTTTTAGATTACTGAATTCAGCCTCACACAGGAGACCACCACAGGTGGAGCTGATTACCTCTCAGGCAGAGAACTCAGGAATACTCATAGTGCTGACAAGCTGTTTAACTCCGTGAGTGAAAAGACACAGGATCCAGGACAGATGGCAGGGGTAAGTCACCAAATATAAACCTACAGTCAGGATTGTGACAGTATCCCCCTCTTCAAGGGTGGACTCCGGACACCCATCTTGAATCTTAGAGGAACTTGATGAATAACTTGTACACAAAGCTTCTAAAAAGTGGAAACCAGAGGGTCCAGAACAAAACTTAAGCTGGATTCTTTAGAAGTCTTCCTGATCTTCATCTTCAGAACAGGTAGACCATCCATCATAGACAAGACTGGAATTTCCTTCATCCGAAAGGACTGAGGAATAAACTGTAGAAGGTTCCAAAGGTTTAGGACTAAATTCTTTAACTACAGCGTTACTAAAAGTCTGTAAGTCATGGAACACAGGATCATTACTCTCAAAGAGCATGTTGGCCCACTCCAAAGCTCTTCCTCTGAATGCCAGGAACAGATATCGAGTAACGTTGGAAGGAGTTATTGCACCTAAAGGATCAGACTCCATCCGAGAGAGAAATTGTTCAACCAGAGCGGCATATTGCAATAAATCTCCATCAAAGTAAATAGGTGGAAAACCATCAGACGAAAGCTTAGAGGATGAAACTGAAGAAAGCTTTGGCTGGACGAGTAGGACTGGATTGGATCCGAGGATACTTGGATTGGCTGGAGCCAAAGGAGACGGACCAGGCTGGTCCTGGAGTATTGCTGGACCGGCTGGAACCGGGACGGACTGACCAGGCGGAGCCTGGAGTATTGCTGGACCGGCTGGAACCGGGACGGACTGACCAGGCTGGGCCTGGAGTATTGCTGGACCGGCTGGAACCGGGACGGACTGACCAGGCAGGGCCTGGAGTATTGCTGGACCGGCTGGAACCGGGACGGACTGACCAGGCAGGGCCTGGAGTATTGCTGGACCGGCTGGAACCGGGACGGGCTGAGCCCTTTCTTCACAGGGCTGGGCTGAGGCAAGAGCCCCCACTTCACGGGGCTGGGCTGAGGCAAGAGCCCCCTCTTCACGGGGCTGGGCTGAGGCAAGAGCCCCCTCTTCACGGGGCTGGGCTGAGGCAAGAGCCCCCTCTTCACGGGGCTGGGCTGAGGCAAGAGCCCCCTCTTCACGGGGCTGGGCAGCACTCTGTAGAATCTCTGGCTGGGCAGCACTCTGTAGAATCTCTGGCTGGGCAACACTCTGTAGAATCTCTGGCTGGGCAGCACTCTGTAGAATCTCTGGCTGGGCAGCACTCTGTAGAATCTCTGGCTGGGCAGCACTCTGTAGAATCTCTGGCTGGGCAGCACTCTGTAGAATCTCTGGCTGGGCAGCACTCTGTAGACTCACTGGCTGGGCAGCACTCTGTAGACTCACTGGCTGGGCAGCACTCTGTAGACTCACTGGCTGGGCAGCACTCTGTAGACTCACTGGCTGGGCAGCACTCTGTAGACTCACTGGGGCTGGACGCTCTGAAGACGCCCCTCCTGGGGCTGGACGCTCTGAAGACGCCCCTCCTGGGGCTGTGGACACGGACTCCTCTGTGACTGTAAATGGCTTGAACATTCTTCTCTGGACACCCAACTTGGGATAAGGTCTTTTAACCACCGGACCCCAGTCATAAATTTGAGTCTCTCTCAGAAGAGTAGCCTTCTTGATACCCCCGTCAGCAGCAGAAGAATCGGATACTGTGGATGACTTGTAGACATGAGCACTATGATACTGAGATTTGTCACTATTACCTGGCTTGCGAAGAATGCAGTCTTTAACAAAATGACCAGAATTTCCACAGTAAAGACAGAGATGTAGCTCCTTACGCCGCTGACGTTCAGCTTCAGAGAGCTTGGGCCGTGGATAGCTCTGATGAAAAACTTTCCCTTGCGCAGAGGAAGAGACTCTATTAACTGGATGGAACAAAACAGGATCAACAACGTTGGTAGTATTCCTGAAGAGATCAGGCATCACAGAGAGAATACTAGGCAAAAGTTCTTGTAACTGTAGTAACATCTGGTAGAAAATCTGCAGTTGGTCAGGAGTCTTAGAGCAGAAGGTCATAGAATCACTGGAGGACGAATTCCGCTGCAGACACTGTGCCAATCGATGCTGAGTCGACTCCAGACCTTCCAAGCGTCCTGCAATATTGCTTAGGAGGTCATGCGTCAGACTAACACTTTCGGCCGGGTCCATGTGGCCAGTTCCTACTGTCATGACTGAGGTTTTTGTGAACCCGGTGTAGTGAAGTCTGTGCGGGCGACTGGAGGATTATGTGAATACTACCACTGACCTGGTTCTGAAATGCTGTGGACTCAGGGTTTCCTCCGGTGACTGGGAAGAGGAACCGCAGCAGAGATGGCCGAATCTAGGTTCTCCTCATGCAGGATTAGGTCGGCAGACAGGAGGCATGCTGAAGGTCTCCTGAAAGACAGAACTGGAAAGGCACTGATGAATCAGTGAAGAATACCAGGTATAATTGTGCTAACGGGGTGCTTGGAGACACTGAGGTGCTTGCGGACACTGAGGTGCTTGCGGACACTGAGGTGCTTGCGGACACTGAGGTGCTTGCGGACACTGAGGTGCTTGGAGACACTGAGGTGCTTGGAGACACTGAGGTGCTTGCGGACACTGAGGTGCTTGGAGACACTGAGGTGCTTGGAGACACTGAGGTGCTTGGAGACACTGAGGTGCTTGGAGACACTGAGGTGCGTGGAGACACGGAGGTACGTGGAGGCACTGGGGTGCGTGGAGGCACGGAGGTACTGAAACACGGAGATGCTGGAAGCACGGAGATGCTGAGGCACGAGGTGCTGGAAGCACGGAGGTACTGAGGCACGGAGGTACTGAGGCACGGAGGTGCTGGAAGCACGGAGGTACTGAGGCACGGAAGTGCTGAGGCACGGAGGTGCTGGAAGCACGGAGGTACTGAGGTACTGAGGCACGAGGTGCTGGAAGCACGGAGGTACTGAGGCACGGAGATGCTGGAAGCACGGAGATGCTGAGGCACGAGGTGCTGGAAGCACGGAGGTACTGAGGCACGGAGGTGCTGGAAGCACGGAGGTACTGAGGTACTGAGGCACGAGGTGCTGGAAGCACGGAGGTACTGAGGCACGGAGGTACTGAGGCACGGAGGTGCTGGAAGCACGGAGGTACTGAGGCACGGAGGTACTGAGGCACGGAGGTGCTGAGGCACGGAGGTGCTGAGGCACGGAGGTGCTGAGCTCTGGAGATCCCAACTACAACAGTAGTAAAACTGAAACACGACAACTGTGGTATTAGTGGAGAACACGGAATTCTGTACTGTGCCTTTAAGACAAAACACTGCAGCTGTGCCTTTACATTGAGACTCAGGGAAATGGTGAAATCAATGGCAACACAAAGGTAAACCATACGGTAACAAGGGAACAGAGTTTCCACAGGAACTTAGGTACAAAGGTTACCTTTAGGGAGCTCAGCTTTTCAGACTCACACAAGGCTGTATGTGACACAAGGAACTGGCCCAGATTGTAACTCAGCCTCCTGATTTATACTTCCTGGTCCTTGATGATTGGTGGGCAGGATTAGGTGATGTCACTGACATGTGACTACTCTAGCCAAGGCTGTAGTGTAGAATGAGGCCTAGCAGGCCAAGAGAACACTGAAGCCTGGACTTCTGCAAAACACAGGATGCTTGCTTTTAGATTACTGAATTCAGCCTCACACAGGAGACCACCACAGGTGGAGCTGATTACCTCTCAGGCAGAGAACTCAGGAATACTCATAGTGCTGACAAGCTGTTTAACTCCGTGAGTGAAAAGACACAGGATCCAGGACAGATGGCAGGGGTAAGTCACCAAATATAAACCTACAGTCAGGATTGTGACACCTATCTTTCCAGGGTTTGATTAAGTTAACATGGTAAATCTGTTCGGGTTTTCTCTTTCCCGGCTGGTATACTTTGTAATTAACCTCATTCACTTTTTCCCTAATTTCAAATGGACCCTGCCATTTAGCTAGGAATTTGCTTTCCACAGTGGGTACCAAAACAAGAACTCTATCTCCAGGAGCAAATTCCCGTATCTTGGCACTCCGGTTATAGACCCTCTGTTGAGCACTTTGGGCCTGTTCCATGTGCTCTCTGACAACAGGTACCACGGCTGCAATCCTATCCTGCATTTGTGTTACATGCTCAATAACGCTTCTATAAAGAGTGGGCTGTCCTTCCCACGTCTCTTTGGCAATATCCAACAGCCCTCTGGGGTGTCTACCATACAACAAATCAAATGGAGAAAACCCCGTAGAGGACTGAGGAACTTCTCTGATGGCCATTAACAAGTAGGGCAACAAACAATCCCAGTTTTTCCCATCTCTCTCAACAACCTTTTTTAACATACTTTTTAATGTTTTATTAAACCTTTCCACCAACCCGTCAGTTTGGGGATGGTAGATGGACGTCCTGAGGTGAGTGACCTTAAATAACTTGCACAATTCTTTCATGATCCTTGACATAAATGGAGTACCTTGGTCAGTCAAAATTTCTTTTGGTATTCCCACTCTACTAAATACCTGCACCAGCTCCTTAGCTATCGCCTTGGTTGTGATAGTGCGTAAAGGGACAGCCTCAGGATATCGAGTGGCATAGTCCATAATTACCAGGATATACTGATGGCCCCGAGCAGACTTTAACAAGGGCCCCACGAGATCCATGGCTATTCTGTCAAACGGGACCTCTATAATAGGCATGGGAACTAGTGGGCTCCTGAAATGGGGTCTAGGGGCATGATACTGGCATTCAGGACAGGAAGAACAATATTCAGACACTTCTTTATAAACCCCTGGCCAAAAGAACCTTTTTAAAACTCTTTCAGTGGTTTTTTCTGCCCCTAAATGTCCTGTGGTAACGTGACTATGAGCTAAATCTAGTACCGTTCTCCGATAAGGCTGGGGAACTACCAGCTGTTCTACCACATCCTCACCCCTTTTGACAATGTGGTACAAGAGCTCATTACAGATGGCCATGTGGGGATACGTAACCCTGTCACCTGGTACCACAGGTTCCCCATTAACAATCTTAACATTCTCTCTAGCCTTTATTAAGGTAGGATCCTTTAACTGTTCAGACGCAAACAGATCCTTCTTTACCTCCAGGTCAGGCACGCTTTCAGTTCTAACTACTATGTCTCTGTTCCCGGCAAGAGGGTCCTCACTGGACTCCCCATCTGTCACTTCCCCAGCCAAACTAGCAAAAGGCAAAGGGCCAGAAAGTTCCGAAGACCCACGTACATCCATAAAATCACCGGTATTATCAACTGGCTTTTTACTTCTCACATCTGTTGATAACCGTGATTCCCACAGTTTCCAAAAATGAGGAAAATCCCTCCCTATTATGGCCTCATGCACCAAGGTAGGGACCAGTCCCACTTTAAACATTGCTGACCCACAACAAGTTTCTATATTCACCTCAGCAGTGGCATAATGTTGGGTATCCCCATGTATGCAAGTTACCCCAATAGGTATTTGCTGGACCTTTAAGGGGTTCACTAACCCAGCTTTCACAAGGGTAACTAAACTTCCTGAATCTAGCAAGGCCTCTACCCGGTTACCCTCTAAGAACACATCACACATTTGTTTTTCCAGCTCAGGTGAAGGTACCACAGTACAGGCTAACCTAGCAAAGAAAGACATTCTGCGACATTCAAAGGCAGCATCACATTGCATGGGTTCTTGCATGACTGGGCAATTGGCAACAACATGACCTGGCATACCACATCTAAAACATTTAACCACACGATTATCAACCCGTTTGGGCAACATAGACCGTTCTAGCCCCATTGGCCTGTCTCCAGGGCCAGTGTTTACAGTCTCTCCAGCCTTGCGTTCTCTTAACCGCCCAGCAACGTTTTCCCACGGAACAGTCTTACCAGTCTTTACTGAAGGGCGCTGTCGAGGATCTATGGGTTGCTGGGTGGTCATCAGTAGTTCCTCTGCTGCCAAATACCGCTCTACCATGTCTACTAATTGGTCAGCAGTACCCAGGTTTCCATGGCTCACCCACTTGCGCAGGACCATGGGCAAAGATCTCAAGTAGCGGTCCATGACGACTCTTTCAACCATCTGGGGACCAGTTAATGTCTCTGGCTGTAGCCATTTTTTTGTTAGCTGAATAAGGTTGTGCATCTGAGAGCGCGGAGGCTTCTCCATGGCGTACACCCAACGGTGCACCCGTTGTGCTCGTACTGACAGCGTGACTCCCAGGCGGGTCAGGATCTCAGTCTTTAGTTTATCATAGTCCCGAGCCTCAGCAGGGCTTAAATCAAAGTACGCTTTTTGGGGCTCACCTGACAGAAAAGGTGCCAGCAGACTGGCCCACTGTGCTTTTGGCCAGTTCTCACGCTCTGCAGTCCTTTCAAACGTGGTCAAGTAGGCCTCCACATCGTCAGCCTCTGTCATTTTCTGCAAGAAGTGACTGGCCCGTATAGAACTAGAGCTGGTCGGAGCACTGACGGCCACATCTCCAATTCGGGCTGCAAGGCTCTGCACCACTTCTGTTAAGGCCTCTCTATCCTGACGCTGTTGCCGGTAAAGTTCGTCAATAGCCACCTGCTGCTGTCTCCTATTTTCCTCCATTACCACCTGCTGCTGTCGGTTGGCCTCCTGCTGAGCCGCTGTAGCTTGCAGCAAGGCTTTAAGCAGATCCTCCATGTCGACAGATTTTTCAGGCGGCTTTGTAGCTGCTTTCACCCAAGACATATATCAAACCCTCAGGGGTGAGTCTCAGTAACTTCACACTGGGCTGTATCTGCATAAACCACCGTTTTCTGCAGGCCTCACAAAGCTGCTGCTTTCACTTATGCGCAGAACGGGGATGCCCGCATTCTCCACCAAGTTGTAACACTGTAGGGGTGCCAGGCGCCTTTTCCTGGGGAATATGGTAGCAAGCAGCAGCTGAGGAACAACACAAGTCCAGTTTCTGGTACAACTGACCCCGGCCAGTTTTATTGAAACAGAAAATAAAACAAACCCCAAAATAAAAATACCTTGCCTGTCCGGCACTAACTAAACACAAGATATTCCTAACTGTCACTAAACAAAACACAGAGTTCTTCAGTACATACTGTATAGCTTACTTGCATCAGAAAGCGTGTCTCTCACACACAGATCCCTCAGCCTTCCCAGGCAGTCTGCCCATACTAATCAGGTTAGCAGCACTATAACACACTTACACAGCTGAAACCCTGATTAGCCCTCTGTGAGGCCAAAGACCCGAACTGGGCCCAATGTCTAGAACTCGCCTTATCTCTCTCTCAGAGCCTTTACCCAGCTTTTACAGCAAACTGAAAAGGTTCAGACAAAACAAAAAGCATTTTTCCTAGAAGTTAACATTTTCTAAAACATGTAAGACAAGAACCTGGGACAAATATACCTGCCCTCAAACACTATCCCAGTGTTCTTGTCACAATATATATATGTATATGTATATATATATATATATATATATATATTATATATATATATTGCCCTTCTTTAGCTCATTTTCATTTTATAGCATTTATGAATGTTATTAAATAATGCCTTATTATTCAGTTTACAAAAGATTATGATAAAGGTCGTAGCATGGGGAGTGTGACTGGTGCCGCCATCCTGGACACAAGGCCAAGGGGGCAACACTGCTGTGTCCCTATGGGACACTGTAGAGCAGGCCTGGCAAATCTGTGGCTCTCCAGCTGTTGTGAAACTACACATCCCAGCATGCACTGCCACAGTATTGGTATTAGAAAATATTAAAACTAGTGCAGGGCATGCTGGGATATGTAGTTTCACAACAGTTGGAGAGCATCAGGTTGGCCAGGACTGCTGTAGAGGCTGCCCGCCACCCTTTATCACCTTGCGGGGTGCTTATTGTAAGCTGTCATGATGTCAAGTGCACCAGTGGAGTGGACATCAGTGCAGTGAGTTATTATGATACATATGATCATATTAGAATAATAATAATAATAAAAAATATTATTATTATTATTATTATTCAGATATATACTGTCTCTACAGGTGTGTGTGTATATGTATATGTACTAACGAGTGTTATCATTTGGGTGATTCTTGGTATGAGGTTCTATTACAGAACCACCAGTCACCCCATTGGAAATAAAGTTTGTTCTGATCTCTGACCTGAAAGAAGCTCATAAAAGGACTATATGAGAACTGTCAATTGTGGACATTGAGCGCTCCCCTTAATACCATTGTTTTCCATATCTATCTATCTATCTATCTATCTATCTATCTATCTATCTATCTATCTATCTATCTATCTATCTTCCTCTCTCTCTCTCTCTATATATCTATCTATCTATCTATCTATCTAGTTATATATAGATATATAGATATATATAAATAGATCCATATATATATATATATATATATATATATATATATAAAATGACTCAGATAAATTCACACAAATTACGTTTATTAATAAAAATCTGAAAAAATCAAGTATTTGTTATTTTTTTATGTGTGTTATAGAGTATATTACTGTTTTGATTGTTTTTAAATGTTATAATTAGTGATGAGCGGGTTCGGATCCTCGGGATCCGAACCTCCTCGAACTTCACCCATTTTACATGGGTCCGAGGCAGACTCGGATCCTCCCGCCTTGCTCGGTTAACCCGAGCGCGCCCTAACGTCATCATCCCGCGGTCGGATTCTCGCGAGATTCGTATTCTATATAAGGAGCCGCGCGTCGCCGCCATTTTTCACTCGTGCATTGGAGATGATCGTGAGAGGACATGGCTGGCGTCCTCTCAGTTTCTATGTTCAGTGGGCTGCAAATTGTGCTGCAAATATCTGTGCTCAGTGTGCTGAAAATATCTGTGCTCAGTGTGCTGCAAGTGCAAATATCTACGTTCTCTGCCTGAAAAACGCTCCATATCTGACTCTGCTCAGTGTGCTGCAAATATCTGTGCTCAGTGTGCTAATTGCTTTATTGTGGGGACTGGGGACCAGCAGTATTATATAGGAGGAGGACAGTGCAGAGTTTTACTGACCAGTGACCAGCAGTATTATTCGTTCTCTGCCTGAAAAACGCTCAATATCTGTGCTGCATTGTAGTATATAGTAAGACAGTGCAGAATTTTGCTGACCACCAGTATAACTATATATATAGCAGTACGGTACAGTAGTCCACTGCTCTACCTACCTCTGTGTCGTCAAGTATACTATCCATCCATACCTGTGGTGCATTTCAGTTTTGCACAGTTTGCTGACCACCAGTATATACTATATAGCAGTACGGTACAGAAGGCCACTGCTCTACCTACCTCTGTGTCGTCAAGTATACTATCCATCCATACCTGTGGTGCATTTCAGTTTTGCACAGTTTGCTGACCGCCAGTATAACTATATATATAGCAGTACGGTACAGTAGTCCACTGCTCTACCTACCTCTGTGTCGTCAAGTATACTATCCATCCATACCTGTGGTGCATTTCAGTTTTGCATGGAGACGCTGGAATACGAGGAAAGGCTTGCAAGACTAGGCATGTTTACATTGAAAAAGAGGAGACTAAGAGGGGACATGATCAACATCTACAAATATATAAGGGGACAATACACAGAGCTCGCGCGGGACCTGTTTTTGGTTAGATCAACACAGAGGTCTCGTGGACACTCACTCAGGTTAGAGGAGAGGAAATTCCGCACAATAAGGCGTAAAGGCTTTTTCACGGTAAGGACAATACGGGTTTGGAATTCCCTGCCTGAGGGAGTTGTTATGGCGGGCTCAGTCAACACCTTTAAGAATGGGTTAGATAAATTCCTAATGGATAAGGATATCCAGGGTTACGGGGCATAGTCACGCAATATAGTTACCATAAAAAGAGGGATAAAACGCAACGGCTGACATCAGCATCAGTCAAAATTCTAGACCAAAATAATCCTGCATAGGAGACCACAAATAGGTTGAACTCGATGGACAATTGTCTTTTTTCAACCTTAGATACCATGTTACTATGTTACTCTTTTTCATTAATACAATTTTAAAACTCTTAAAATGCATGCGTTATGAATAAAACACCATTACTAATTATACATATTTGAGAAGTCCCCTTGACCTGTAGAAAAGTATTCAGCATCGGTCTCACCCTTTTTATCTATTTTAATTTGTTAGAGTGTATATATATATATATATATATATATATATATATATATATTGCCCTTCTTTAGCTCATTTTCATTTTATAGCATTTATGAATGTTATTAAATAATGCCTTATTATTCAGTTTACAAAAGATTATGATAAAGGTCGTAGCATGGGGAGTGTGACTGGTGCCGCCATCCTGGACACAAGGCCAAGGGGGCAACACTGCTGTGTCCCTATGGGACACTGTAGAGCAGGCCTGGCAAATCTGTGGCTCTCCAGCTGTTGTGAAACTACACATCCCAGCATGCACTGCCACAGTATTGGTATTAGAAAATATTAAAACTGGTACAGGGCATGCTGGGATATGTAGTTTCACAACAGTTGGAGAGCAACAGGTTGGCCAGGACTGCTATAGAGGCTGCCCGCCACCCTTTTCCACCTTGCGGGGTGCTTATTGTAAGCTGTCATGATGTCAAGTGCACCAGTGGAGTGGACATCAGTGGAGTGAGTTATTATGATACATATGATCATATTAGAATAATAATAATAATAATAATAATAATAAAAATTATTATTATTATTATTATTATTATTATTATTCAGATATATACTGTCTCTACAGGTGTGTGTGTATATGTATATGTACTACAATTTTGGGCACCATACTACAAAAAGGATATCCTGGAGCTAGAAAAGGTTCAGAGGCAGGCAACCTCCAGTATATACTATATAGCAGTACAGTACAGAAGGCCACTGCTCTACCTACCTCTGTGTCGTCAAGTATACTATCCATCCATACCTGTGGTGCATTTCAGTTGTGCGCAGTATATATAGTAGTAGGCCATTGCTAATGATATATTACTTGCATATAATTCCACACATTAAAAAATGGAGAACAAAAATGTGGAGGGTAAAATAGGGAAAGATCAAGATCCACTTCCACCTCGTGCTGAAGCTGCTGCCACTAGTCATGGCCGAGACGATGAAATGCCATGAACGTCGTCTGCCAAGGCCGATGCCCAATGTCATAGTAGAGAGCATGTAAAATCCAAAAAAATAAAGCTCAGTAAAATGACCCAAAAATCTAAATCAAAATCGTCTGAGGAGAAGCGTAAACTTGCCAATATGCCATTTACGACACGGAGTGGCAAGGAACGGCTGAGGCCCTGGCCTATGTTCAAGGCTAGTGGTTCAGCTTCACCTGAGGATGGAAGCACTCATCCTCCTGCTAGAAAACTTAAAAGAGTTAAGATGGCAAAAGCACAGCAAAGAACTGTGCGTTCTTCTAAATCACAAATCCCCAAGGAGAGTCCAATTGTGTCGGTTGCGATACCTGACCTTCCCAACACTGGACGGGAAGAGGTTGCGCCTTCCACCATTTGCACACCCCCTGCAAGTGCTGGAAGGAGCACCCACAGTCCAGTTCCTGATAGTCAAATTGAAGATGTCACTGTTAAAGTACACCAGGATGAGGATATGGGTGTTGCTGGCGCTGGGGAGGAAATTGACAAGGAGAATTCTGATGGTGAGGTGGTTTGTTTAAGTCAGGCACCCGGGGAGACACCTGTTGCCCGTGGGACGAATATGGTCATTGACATGCCTGGTCAAAATACAAAAAAAATCACCTCTTCGGTGTGGAATTATTTCAACAGAAATGCGGACAACTGGTGTCAAGCCGTGTTTTGCCTTTGTCAAGCTGTAATAAGTAGGGGTAAGGACGTTAACCACCTAGGAACATCCTCCCTTATACGTCACCTGGTCCGCATTCATCAGAAGTCAGTGACAAGTTCAAAAACTTTGGATGACAGCAGAAGCAGTCCACTGACCACTAAATCCCTTCCTCTTGTAACCAAGCTCCTGCAAACCACACCACCAACTCCCTCAGTGTCAATTTCCTCCTTAGACAGGAAAGCCAATAGTCCTGCAGGCCATGTCACTGTCAAGTCTGACGAGTCCTCTCCTGCCTGGGATTCCTCCGATGCATCCTTGAGTGTAACGCCTACTGCTGCTGGTGCTGCTGTTGTTGCTGCTGGGAGTCGATCGTCATCCCAGAGGGGAATTCGGAAGACCACTTGTACTACTTCCAGTAAGCAATTGACTGTCCAACAGTCCTTTGCGAGGAAGATGAAATATCACAGCAGTCATCCTGCTGCAAAGCGGATAACTCAGGCCTTGGCAGCCTTGGTGGTGAGAAACGTGTTTCCGGTATCCACCGTTAATTCACAGGTAACTAGAGACTTGATTGAGTTACTGTGTCCCCGGTACCAAATATCATCTAGGTTCCATTTCTCTAGGCAGGCGATACCGAAAATGTACACAGACGTCAGAAAAAGAGTCACCAGTGTCCTAAAAAATGCAGTTGTACCCAATGTCCACTTAACCACGGACATGTGGACAAGTGGAGCAGGGCAGACTCAGGACTATATGACTGTGACAGCCCACTGGCCACTGTGACAGCCCACTGTGACAGCCCACAGCCCAGATGTATTGCCTCCCGCAGCAAGAACAGCAGCGGCGGCACCAGTAGCAGCATCTCGCAAACGCCAACTCATTCCTAGGCAGGCTACGCTTTGTATCACCGCTTTCCATAAGAGGCACACAGCTGACAACCTCTTACGGAAACTGAGGAACATCATCGCAGAATGGCTTACCCAATTGGACTCTCCTGGGGATTTGTGACATTGGACAACGCCACCAATATTGTGCGTGCATTACATCTGGGCAAATTCCAGCACGTCCCATGTTTTGCACATACATTGAATTTGGTGGTGCAGAATTATTTAAAAAACGACAGGGGCGTGCAAGAGATGCTGTCGGTGGCCCGAAGAATTGCGGGCCACTTTCGGCATTCAGCCACCGCGTGCCGAAGACTGGAGCACCAGCAAACAGTCCTGAACCTGCCCTGCCATCATCTGAAGCAAGAGGTGGTAACGAGGTGGAATTCAACCCTCTATATGCTTCAGAGGATGGAGGAGCAGCAAAAGGCCATTCAAGCCTATACATCTGCCTACGATATAGGCAAAGGAGGGGGAATGCACCTGACTCAAGCGCAGTGGAGAATGATTTCAACGTTGTGCAAGGTTCTGCAACCCTTTGAACTTGCCACACGTGAAGTCAGTTCAGACACTGCCAGCCTGAGTCAGGTCATTCCCCTCATCAGGCTTTTGCAGAAGAAGCTGGAGACATTGAAGGAGGAGCTAAAACAGAGCGATTCTGCTAGGCATGTGGGACTTGTGGATGGAGCCCTTAATTCGCTTAACCAGGATTCACGGGTGGTCAATCTGTTGAAATCAGAGCACTACATTTTGGCCACCGTGCTCGATCCTAGATTTAAAACCTACATTGTATCTCTCTTTCCGGCAGACACAAGTCTGCAGAGGTTCAAAGACCTGTTGATGAGAAAATTGTCAAGTCAAGCGGAACGTGACCCGTCAACAGCTCCTCCTTCACATTCTCCCGCAACTGGGGGTGCGAGGAAAAGGCTAAGAATTCCGAGCCCACCCGCTGGCGGTGATGCAGGGCAGTTTGGAGTGAGTGCTGACATCTGGTCCAGACTGAAGGACCTGCCAACGATTACTGACATGTCGTCTACTGTCACTGCATATGATTCTGTCACCAGTGAAAGAATGGTGAAGGATTATATGAGTGAACGCATCCAAGTAGGCACGTCAGACAGTCCGTACGTATACTGGCAGGGAAAAGATGCAATTTGGAGGCCCTTGCACAAACTGTCTTTATTTTACCTAAGTTGCCCCCCCTCCAGTGTGTACTCCGAAAGAGTGTTTAGTGCAGCCGCTCACCTTGTCAGCAATCGGCGTACGAGGTTACTTCCAGAAAATGTGGAGAAGATTATGTTCATCAAAATGAATTATAATCAATTCCTCCGTGGAGACATTCACCAGCAATTGCCTCCAGAAAGTACAGAGGGACCTGAGATTGTGGATTCCAGTGGGGACGAATTAATAATCTGTGAGGAGGGGGATGTACACAGTGAAAGGGGTGAGGAATCGGACGATGAGGAGGAGGTGGACATCTTGCCTCTGTAGAGCCAGTTTGTGCAAGGAGAGATTGATTGCTTCTTTTTTGGTGGAGGCCCAAACCAACCAGTCATTTCAGTCAGAGTTGTGTGGCAGACCCTGTCGCTGAAATGATGGGTTTGTTAAAGTGTGCATGTCCTGTTTATACAACATGGGGGGAGGGCCCAAGGACAATTCCATCTTGCACCTCTTTTTTCTTTCATTTTTCTTTGCATCATGTGGTTTGGGGACTATTTTTTTGAAGTGCCATCCTGCCTGACACTGCAGTGCCACTCCTAGATGGGCCAGGTGTTTGTGTCGGCCACTTGGGTCGCTTAGCTTAGTCACACAGCTACCTCATTGCGCCTCATTTTTTCTTTGCATTATGTGCTGTTTGGGGACTATTTTTTTGAAGTGCCATCCTGCCTGACACTGCAGTGCCACTCCTAGATGGGCCAGGTGTTTGTGTCGGCCACTTGGGTCGCTTAGCTTAGTCATCCAGCGACCTCGGTGC
Organism: Pseudophryne corroboree; assembly: GCF_028390025.1. Classification (NCBI taxonomy): domain Eukaryota; kingdom Metazoa; phylum Chordata; class Amphibia; order Anura; family Myobatrachidae; genus Pseudophryne; species Pseudophryne corroboree. The sequence continues at coordinate 146,679,420 of NC_086447.1, forward strand.
AAATTTTAGGACTAAAAATAATATTGTGAGGTGTGAGGTGTTCAGAATAGACTGAAAATGAGTGGAAATTATGGTTATTATTGAGGTTAATAATACTATGGGATCAAAATGACCCCCAAATTCTATGATTTAAGCTGTTTTTGAGGTTTTTTTGTAAAAAAAAAACAAATCCCAAAACACACCCAAATCCGAAAAAAAAAATTTCAGGGAGGTTTTGCCAAAACGCGTCTGTATCCAAAACACGGCCGCGGAACCGAATCCAAAACAAAAACACAAAACCCGAAAACTTTCCGGTGCACATCACTAGTTATAATACACAGTGAGGAAGGGTTATTGCTTGAATTGAAAATTGTGATTTTTTTTTTTCCGGAGTAATCAAAAGGGGTTATCAAAACAAAATTGCCCAAAATATATACAGTATCTATGAAGCGACTTGTGTGACAGCACTCTACCTAGCAGTGCTGCAGCCAAAATCTCAGCCTGCAGACGCATGCACTATACTGGAGCATTTAAGTAAGTATATAGTTGCTTGACAACTATGAAAAGATTGTAATTACGTAACTAACTATAGTGAATAATATAATTGCTATATGCAGGGCCGGTTCGAGGGCCCTCTGCACCCCAGACAGGAAATGGGGGCGTGGCTTAATACAGGGGGCGTGGTCAGTTACGCCCCCTGTATAGTAGTAGCGCCGCTTAAATGCTGAGCGGTGCGCGATGACGTCATCGCGCACCGCACAGCAAAAGGTCCTCTCCACGAAGGGAAACTAGACGAGTAGCATCTAGTTCCCTTCGTGGAGAGGACCTTTGCTGTGCGGTGCGCAATGACGTCATCGCGCGCCGCTCAGCAAAGGTCCTCTCCACGAAGGGAAACTAGACGCGTAGCGTTTAGTTCCCTTCACAGGGGACACAGCAGCGGACAGCACACAGCGGGCAGCGGAGGGCACAGCAGTGGCGGATCTTGCCATGGTGCGGCGCCCTCCGGAAGGCGGCACCCCGGGCAAAAGTCCTGCTTGCCCGTGGCAAGATCCGCTACTGGCTATATGCTAACATGACATGTACATAAAAGTAGAACCATGCATGTGGCTGTTTTTAGAATCCACTGGATAATGCGAATTATTTATCTTTCATTGGACAATATCACTGTGGGCTGTATATAAAATAAAACAAAAAGATGCAATCAGTGTGTTTAAAATGAAATAGCCTTCAGGTTTCTCTTTCCATAGTACAGATAACAATTGCCAAGGGGACAAATAATAAAAGGCAACATTTTTCAGTTGTACAGTAGATTGCTGTAGGGGGGGATTCTTAGGGAGGTAGTAAGTTGCAATTCCTCTTAAACTCACATCTAATATTTGAACTTTAAACACTGTAGTGTTCACTGCTAAAACCATAAAAGTATTATAATATTTATTATCTAAGCATGTTCTTTCAGTAGTGATTAAAATATCCGTTTTCCTTCTGTCTTTTACTTCATCGCTTTTATCTAGGTAGAGCTGCTTCTTTTGTACCTATTACCTAAAGCAGGGGTGGCCAACCAGTCAGAAACAAAGAGTCAAACATATTGTTAGGCACGTCAAAGAGCCGACATCGAGCCGCAGGCGCACATGCAAAAATGGGGTGTAGCCTTGTGCCTGCTAGGCCACGCCTCTGGTATAATATACATTTAAAAAACCAGATCCACATAAAATACATTTTTAAAGCCAGATCCAACATAAAATACATTTAAAAAGCCACTTCCACATAAAATAATTGAGAAAGAAAGATCCACATAAGATATATTGAAAAAGCCAGATTTACATAATACACTTCAGCTCCCCCATGTGTCACTCCAGCCAGTACCCTGCTGTGTCACTTCAGCCAGCTCCCCCGTGTGTCACTCCTGATAGTACACTCCTACAGTATGGCACTCCGGCCAGCTCCCCCATGTGTCACTCCTGATAGCACACTCCTACAGTATGGCACTCCGGCCAGCTCCCCCGTGTGTCACTCCTGATAGTACACTCCTACAGTATGGCACTCCGGCCAGCTCCCCCATGAGTCACTCCTGATAGCACACTCCTACAGTATGGCACTCCGGCCAGCTCCCCCGTGTGTCACTCCTGATAGTACACTCCTACAGTATGGCACTCCGGCCAGCTCCCCCATGTGTCACTCCTGATAGCACACTCCTACAGTATGGCACTCCGGCCAGCTCCCCCGTGTGTCACTCCTGATAGCACACTCCTACAGTATGGCACTCCGGCCAGCTCCCCCATATGTCACTCCTGATAGCACACTCCTACAGTATGGCACTCCAGCCAGCTCCCCCATGTGTCACTCCTGATAGCACACTCCTACAGTATGGCACTCCGGCCAGCTCCCCCATGAGTCACTCCTGATAGCACACTCCTACAGTATGGCACTCCGGCCAGCTCCCCCGTGTGTCACTCCTGATAGTACACTCCTACAGTATGGCACTCCGGCCAGCTCCCCCATGTGTCACTCCTGATAGCACACTCCTACAGTATGGCACTCCGGCCAGCTCCCCCGTGTGTCACTCCTGATAGTACACTCCTACAGTATGGCACTCCGGCCAGCTCCCCCATGAGTCACTCCTGATAGCACACTCCTACAGTATGGCACTCCAGCCAGCTCCCCCATGAGTCACTCCTGATAGCACACTCCTACAGTATGGCACTCCGGCCAGCTCCCCCATGAGTCACTCCTGATAGCACACTCCTACAGTATGGCACTCCGGCCAGCTCCCCCATGTGTCACTCCTGATAGTACACTCCTACAGTATGGCACTCCGGCCAGCTCCCCCATGAGTCACTCCTGATAGTACACTCCTACAGTATGGCACTCCGGCCAGCTCCCCCATGAGTCACTCCTGATAGCACACTCCTACAGTATGGCACTCCGGCCAGCTCCCCCATATGTCACTCCTGATAGCACACTCCTACAGTATGGCACTCCGGCCAGCTCCCCCATATGTCACTCCTGATAGTACACTCCTACAGTATGGCACTCCGGCCAGCTCCCCCATGTGTCACTCCTGATAGTACACTCCTACAGTATGGCACTCCGGCCAGCTCCCCCATGAGTCACTCCTGATAGCACACTCCTACAGTATGGCACTCCGGCCAGCTCCCCCATGAGTCACTCCTGATAGTACACTCCTACAGTTTAGCACTCCGGCCAGCTCCCCCATGTGTCACTCCTGATAGCACACTCCTACAGTATGGCACTCCGGCCAGCTCCCCCATATGTCACTCCTGATAGCACACTCCTACAGTATGGCACTCCGGCCAGCTCCCCCATGTGTCACTCCTGATAGTACACTCCTACAGTATGGCACTCCGGCCAGCTCCCCCATATGTCACTCCTGATAGTACACTCCTACAGTATGGCACTCCGGCCAGCTCCCCCATATGTCACTCCTGATAGTACACTCCTACAGTATGGCACTCCGGCCAGCTCCCCCATGTGTCACTCCTGATAGTACACTCCTACAGTATGGCACTCCGGCCAGCTCCCCCATGAGTCACTCCTGATAGTACACTCCTACAGTATAGCACTCCAGCCAGCTCCCCCATGTGTCACTCCTGATAGCACACTCCTACAGTATGGCACTCCGGCCAGCTCCCCCATATGTCACTCCAGATAGCACACTCCTACAGTATGGCACTCCGGCCAGCTCCCCCATGTGTCACTCCTGATAGCACACTCCTACAGTATGGCACTCCGGCCAGCTCCCCCATGTGTCACTCCTGATAGTACACTCCTACAGTATGGCACTCCGGCCAGCTCCCCCATGTGTCACTCCTGATAGCACACTCCTACAGTATGGCACTCCGGCCAGCTCCCCCATATGTCACTCCTGATAGCACACTCCTACAGTATGGCACTCCGGCCAGCTCCCCCATGTGTCACTCCTGATAGCACACTCCTACAGTATGGCACTCCGGCCAGCTCCCCCATATGTCACTCCTGATAGCACACTCCTACAGTACGGCACTCCGGCCAGCTCCCCCATGTGTCACTCCTGATAGCACACTCCTACAGTACGGCACTCCGGCCAGCTCCCCCATATGTCACTCCTGATAGCACACTCCTACAGTACGGCACTCCGGCCAGCTCCCACATGTGTCACTCCTGATAGCACACTCCTACAGTACGGCACTCCGGCCAGCTCCCCCATGAGTCACTCCTGATAGCACACTCCTACAGTATGGCACACCGGCCAGCTCCCCCATATGTCACTCCTGATAGTACACTCCTACAGTATGGCACTCCGGCCAGCTCCCCCATGAGTCACTCCTGATAGCACACTCCTACAGTATGGCACTCCGGCCAGCTCCCCCATGAGTCACTCCTGATAGCACACTCCTACAGTATAGCACTCCGGCCAGCTCCCCCATGTGTCACTCCTGATAGCACAGTCCTACAGTATGGCACTCCGGCCAGCTCCCCCATATGTCACTCCTGATAGTACACTCCTACAGTATGGCACTCCAGCCAGCTCCCCCATATGTCACTCCTGATAGTACACTCCTACAGTATGGCACTCCGGCCAGCTCCCCCATGTGTCACTCCTGATAGCACACTCCTACAGTATGGCACCGGCCAGCTCCCCCATGAGTCACTCCTGATAGCACACTCCTACAGTATGGCACTCCGGCCAGCTCCCCCATGAGTCACTCCTGATAGTACACCTACAGTATGGCACTCCGGCCAGCTCCACCATGTGTCACTCCTGATAGCACACTCCTACAGTATGGCACTCCGGCCAGCTCCCCTATGAGTCACTCCTGATAGTACACTCCTACAGTATGGCACTCCGGCCAGCTCCCCCATATGTCACTCCTGATAGTACACTCCTACAGTATGGCACTCCGGCCAGCTCCCCCATGTGTCACTCCTGATAGCACACTCCTACAGTATGGCACCGGCCAGCTCCCCCATGAGTCACTCCTGATAGCACACTCCTACAGTATGGCACTCCGGCCAGCTCCCCCATGAGTCACTCCTGATAGTACACCTACAGTATGGCACTCCGGCCAGCTCCACCATGTGTCACTCCTGATAGCACACTCCTACAGTATGGCACTCCGGCCAGCTCCCCTATGAGTCACTCCTGCTAGCACTCTCCTGTGTCACTCCTGCAAGGACCCTCATGTGTCACTACAGCCCCCCCCCACTCCCCCCCCCCCCCCGAACACATACCTCGTGCCATTGCAGCAGCCCCTTATGTGTCCTCTGTTTGCCAGTGGGTGTCTCACCTGGCTCTCTCAGTTATCAGTGCCCGTAGTGCTGCTGCTGCTGCTACTGACTGTCTGGCTGGAGTGCAGCAGTTTCCGGATCTGATGTGGTCACGTGACTTCGAGTGTCGGGAGCCACATTTGAATAAAGAAAGAGCCGCATGAGGCTCAAGAACCACAGGTTGGCCACCACTGACCTAAAGGGACTGTGCAACCTAAGCGGTCATATAGGGACCAGGGGTTTTGGGGGCTTTAACACACTGAATGAGTAACATCATAATAATAATAATTTTATTTATATAGTGCTCTTTCTCCAATAGGACTCAAGGCGCTTAACAGATACAGAGCATAATATAGTACAGAAAATAATGAAGTACATTTTCATAAGATACAGAAGAATGTAGATACTAAGGGACATTATGGAAATGCTTGAGTAAACAGGAAAGTCTTGAGTCTACTTTAGAAGGATTCTATAGTTGGGGCCTCTCGCACTGTGCGGGGAAGTGAGTTCCATAGAGTCGGAGCCCCATGACTAAAAGCTCGACCCCCAGATGAATTACGGGAGATTCTAGGTACTGCTAAAAGTCCTTCATCTACAGATCGCAGTAATCAAGTGGGGCAGTATGGGGTCAGAAACTGCTTCAGGTACCTTGGGCCCTGGTCATGTAGTGCTCTGAAACTCAGTAAGCCAATCTTGAAGATGATTCGCCATCTTACAGGCAGCCAGTGAAGGGAGTAGAGTATGAGTGTGGCTAGAGCGGGGCTGGTTGGTTAATAGCCTGGCAGCTGTGTTTTGCACCAGCTGTAAGCGGTGCAATTCTTTTGCTGGGAGACCAAGGTAGAGGGCATTACAGTAGTCTAATCGAGATGATACAAATGCATGGATGACTTTTGGCAGATCATCTGAGGGAATTAAGGGGGTCATTCTGAGTTGTTCGCTCGTTGCCGATTTTCGCAACGTAGCGATTAAGGCAAAAATACGCATGCGCATGGTACGCAGTGCGCATGCGCTAAGTATTTTAGCACAAAACTTAGTAGATTTACTCACGTCCGAACAAAGAATTTTCATTGTTGAAGTGATCGGAGTGTGATTGACTGGAAGTGGGTGTTTCTGGGCGGAAACTGACCGTTTTCTGGGAGTGTGCGGAAAAACGCAGGCGTGCCAGGATAAAATGCAGGAGTGTCTGGAGAAACGGGGGAGTGGCTGGCCGAACGCAGGGCGTGTTTGTGACGTCAAACCAGGAACGAAACGGGCTGAGCTGATCGCAGTGTAGGAGTAAGTCTCGAGCTACTCAGAAACTGCTAAGAATTATTTATTCGCAATTCTGCTACTCTTTCGTTCGCAATTCTGCTAAGCGAAGATACACTCCCAGAGGGCGGCGGCCTAGCGTGTGCAATGCTGCTAAAAGCAGCTAGAGAGCGAACAACTCGGAATGACCCCTAAGTGCTTGATTCTGGCTATGTTCCTCAGGTGAAAGAATGAGGATTTGATTGTAGCTGTTATCTGATGTTTACATGTCAAGCCACCATCCAGGACAACGCCAAGATTCCGCACATGATCAGTGGTCTGTAATTCTGAATCCCAGAGTGTAAGTCCAGTTGGTTGGCTATGCTGCAGTCTTGTCCTTTGATGTTGTGGTCCTAGCATGGTGCCAGCCAGCTATGTTCCAGCCAGTGACATGCAGGGAGAGCAGCCATCAATTTCTTACCTTGTCAACTGCTGCTCTTTGATGTTTGTAGGCTGGGTCCCAAAGAGAGATGATGCCACCTCAACCTGCACCACACAACTAAGTAGTGAAATTAGGTAGGGCATTGCCTATGTGAGGAGACATCCAATATAGAGTGGTGTTAGGGTGCCCAGTGCACATTCCCCAGCCCTGTTTGTATACCTTCAAACATTTTTAAAAGTCAAATGAACCCTACTTTTAAACATCTCCATCAACACCAAGCTTAAATTGACCCAATCATGCCCACCTTCCTATAAAGCCCCGCTCACTGTGGAAGCACAAGTATCGGGACAGCCCAGACAATTCTGGACTATTAGGAGGTACAGTATGTGCTGGTTTTGTGCATTGCATATAATTGTACAGTATAAGCAGTTTAGAAACAGAACACACCTGCGAATGGGTATAAGGTTTGTGGTACTGTGCCGGTTTGCAGAAGGAACATGTTGGGCGATACGATAAAGCGAAGATACGATACATTTAGGTGAGAGGTGAAAAACCTCCATAATAAGATTATGATTGAAGATACGGCATTTGATCTTTTTTTCACGTGCGGCTGCCAGATAAGAGCAAAAAAAACAACCAAATACTTAAATCGCTTGTATGCCTCGTGCATGTCTTTGATATAAAGCTATAGGTCCACTTTTAAGTCCTTGTATGTTTATTTTGATACAGTTTTAAGAGAATAGAATTTTATAGTACCTAAAAGAGAATCATCATCAAAAGGCGAAAATAAACAGCAGATTAGTAATCATGGATGATTATGGGGAACTGGCTCATGAAACGAGATATTGGATAGCCCCGGCTCCCTGCCCTCTTTCCTCGTACATGGCATAAGTACAAAGACGGAATCTGGAAGAGTGGGTTTAGCTCCACTGACTCACAGCTCCTGTCTCCTTTCAGGCTGTAATCACTGTGCCTTGAAGATCATAAAAGTATATCAGAATTTTTTTTTATGTGGCTTGAGGTACATTGAAGCTCACTATACAGAGTGTAAATGAGGAGGCTTATTATGAGGGAAATTTCCAAATGGAAGCAGTGAGTAGTTTATCATACATTATCAGAAGCTATTTAAAAAAAAAATGCAAAAAGCAAAAGGTTCATGAATGTGAGCTCCGACTAAATGAGAGCTGCATTTTGACTCGTATTATCTGTGGAATGAGATTCTCGCTTCTGTAAAGAATTTTTCAACCCGCTATCCGGCATTGTCATTTTTTTAAGGCACACAGAAGCATTGCTTGTTTTTAATACTTTAGTGACATAACTGTGCCCAGTGTCAGACTGGGGCAAAAAAGGCCCACCGGAGGAATGCAGTGGTAGAGGCCCATGCAAAAGGGGTGTGGTCAGCCACAAGAGTGGGTGTTGCCAGCACCACAGACACTTGGCCAACCATTAGGCAAATCTTGGTGTAGATTCTATTGAAGTGAACATAACGTCCATGTTTATCAGTGGTCTTACTCTACTAGGTAAATGACCCCCTACTAGAGTAGCAATGTATAATTTGAGTGCAGAGTCTGGAACCTGACTCTCTAGAGAAGAGGGTTGGGCCCTCAGGCAGTGGGGCCCACAGGGTATTTTCCCTGTGGGTCAGTCCGACCCTGCCTGTGCCTTTCTATGTAACACTAGCTAGTGTACTTTCTTGCCTAGAGCCTATAATAAGGGTGTTCATGATTGACATGTAGTGGAGGTCATTTACAAAGAATGATGCACCATAAAGTACCTTGGTTTTGCACTGATTCACCTAGATGGTCCAGTCAGCTCACACTGAGATACACTCAGAAGTAGCCTCCATAAACTAGAAGCGCCTTTCCATGTGCAGAGAAGCAGAAAAACATTAAAGAGGTGTCGACGTCACATGAAAGTTCAAACTTTTACACCTTTAGTAATACACATTTCATATACATCATTCTTGGTGCCACTGCATGCCTCATGTAGTGGGATGTCCAAGTGGGCCTTTCAGAGCAGGGGTGTCTTAATAACTGTAGTCACCTAGTCAAGCCCCACCCACCAATGCACATACTGTAGCCGTAAATCTACATGAGCACACAGCAGGGATAGCGTAGCATGGCGCGTTTCACTGTGATTAACGTTATTAAGGCTCTGGACCTGTGAGGTTGGTCTACTCTCCAAGGTGGCAGAACTCACCAAAATTCAGGAGTTGCCCAGACATTCCAGTAGAGTAGGCGAGTATCAAATAGATACATTACTCGGCCTTTCTTCTAAAATAAGAGTTTAGCCTTATTTCTGGTTTAACAAGGTCACAAGAGTTCAGGACATCTGGGCTGAGTGCTATTTTTTTTAACAATATGTCACTTCTGTGTTGAAAGGAATTTATTAGATTGCTCATACATTAGCACACCTAGACATGTACCTCTCCTGCCAAATGGCAAATATAGTATCTCATCACCGTAGTTTGACCTGGTCAGAGATGGAGCATACTTGTTGGTACACAGGGGCAGATGTATTAAGCCTGGAGAAGTGATAAAGCAGTGATAAGTGCAAGGTGATAATGCACCAGCCAATCAGCTCCAATATGTAAATTAACAGTTAGGAGCTGATTGGCTGGTGTGTTATCACCTTGCACTTATCACTGCTTTATCTCTTCTCCAGGCTTAATACATTAGCCCCACACTGTGTAATGTGAATAAACACAAAATGGGCAGTTCATTACATAAAGATAAAAAATAAGCAAGTGTTTTCATTTCTCACTGTTAACATAAAGGGTAATGGTTTCAGGGAGTTGCCAAGCTGTCTAACAATAGGATTGGTTGAAGATATGAGGAGATGGCTTGTTGCCCGTTCTTGTTAATTTCTCTTTTGATACTGTACTTTTATAATGCTATGCATAGGAACTGCAATGTATTAGTAAAAGAATAGGAGGATACCCAGACTCCACTAGCTTTGAGATCCAAGCTGGTGTAAAACGCAAGTTCGTGGAGTGAGAACATCTGTGAACGTAGACTCTTAGGGGGGTTTTCAGTTGTTTGAAAGGTCAGTTGGGTGTCTGTTTTTTCCTATCTAACAGACAGGAAAAAACAGACACCTAACTGACTTTTCAAACAATTGAATTCCACCCTTAGCAGTTTATCCCCGTATGATAATCTCTCAGCATAATGAAATCAGGGCTTTGCACTACACAAAATGAGGTGTACCACACACATTGTTGCATCTTATCACCAGTGACTTTTTTACTTTATTCATCTAAACCAAATGTTCTTAAATTGTACACTTTGCCTGTGTGTTTCACAAATCTATGTCCCCTTGCCCATTCATTCTGGGCCTACCACTATGGCATATCCTGGGGGTCCCGAAAGTCATCAAGTACTGTATGCTGTACATGCAGGCTTGGACTGGCCCACAGGGGTACAGGGGAAACCACCGGTGGGCCCCACTGCCTGGGGGCCCACCTCCTGCTCTAAGAATCAAGTTATAGACTGTGCACTTGAATTATAAATCATACATATGTTACCTTATACTGGACTATGGTGTATTTCTCTAACGTCCTAGTGGATGCTGGGAACTCCGAAAGGACCATGGGGAATAGCGGGCTCCGAAGGAGGCTGGGCACTCTAGAAAGATTTAGGACTACCTGGTGTGCACTGGCTCCTCCCACTATGACCCTCCTCCAAGCCTCCGTTAGATTTTGTGCCCGGCCGAGGTTGGATGCACACTAGGGGCTCTCCTGAGCTCTTAGAAGAAAGATAGTCTTAGGTTTATTATTTTCAGTGAGACCTGCTGGCAACAGGCTCACTGCAGCGAGGGACTAAGGGGAGAAGAAGCGAACTCGCCTGCTTGCAGCCGGATTGGGCTTCTTAGGCTACTGGACACCATTAGCTCCAGAGGGATCGACCGCAGGCCCAGCCTTGATGTTCGGTCCCGGAGCCGCGCCGCCGTCCCCCTTACAGAGCCAGAAGCAAGAAGATGGTCCGGAAAATCGGCGGCATGAAGACATCAGTCTTCACCAGGGGCTATATATGAGGTAAATACCCCTGCCAGATTCCATAAAAAAGCAGGAGAATAGGCCGCGGAAAAGGGGCGGAGCTATCTCCCTCAGCACACTGGGCGCCATTTTCCCCTCACAGTTCCGCTGGAAGGAAGCTCCCTGGCTCTCCCCTGCAGACTACTCTACAGAAAAGGGTAAAAAAGAGAGAGGGGGGGCATTTAATTTGGCGCAGTATATAGTTTATATAAAAAGCAGCTATAAGGGACATAACTCAGTTAGTCCCTGCCTTATATAGCGCTCTGGTGTGTGCTGGCATACTCTCACTCTGTCCCCCCAAAGGGCCTTTGTGGGTCCTGTCCTCTATATTGAGCATTCCCTGTGTGTGTGGAGTGTGTCGGTACGGCTCTGTCGACATGTTTGATGAGGATAATGAGGTGGAGGCGGAGCAGATGCCTTTAGAAGGGATGTCACCCCCTGGGGGGCAGACACCTGAGTGGATGTGCTTATGGAAAGAAATGAGTGCACGTATAGACTCATTACATAAGAAATTTGACGACATGCCGACTGCGGGACAGCCGAGTTCTCAGCTCGTGCCTGTCCAGGTGTCTCAAAAGTCATCAGGGGCTCTGAAACGCCCGCTATCTCAGATGGTACAAGTAGATGTCGACACGGATACTGACACCAGTGTCGACGACGAGGAGTCAAATTTAATGCCCATAAAGGCCATTCACTGCATGATTGAGGCAATGAAAGAGGTGTTAAATATCTCTGATTTACATCCAGGTACCACAAAAAAGGGTATTATGTTTGGGGAGAAAAAACTACCTGTAGTTTTTCCCCCGTCAGATGAATTAAATGAAGTGTGTGAAGAAGCGTGGGCTTCCCCTGATAAGAAATTGGTAATTCCTAAGAAGGTACTAATGGCGTTCCCTTTCCCGCCAGAGGATAGGTCACGTTGGGAAACACCCCCTAGGGTGGATAAAGCGCTCACACGTTTGTCCAAAAAGGTGGCACTACCGTCTCAGGATACGGCCGCCCTTAAGGAACCTGCTGATAGAAAGCAGGAGGCGATCCTGAAGTCTGTATATACACACTCAGGCATTATACTTAGACCAGCTATTGCGTCAGCATGGATGTGCAGTGCTGCCGCTGCGTGGTCGGATAAACTGTCAGAAAATATTGACACACTAGACAGAGACACGATTCTGCTGACAATTGACCATATCAAAGACTCAGTCTTATATATGAGAGATGCACAGAGGGAAATCTGCCGGCTGGCATCTAAAATAAGTGCATTGTCCATCTCTGCTAGGAGATGCTTATGGACTCGCCAGTGGACTGGAGATGCAGATTCCAAAAGGCACATGGAAGTTTTGCCTTATAAGGGGGAGGAATTATTTGGGGATGGTCTCTCCGACCTAGTTTCCACAGCAACGTCTGGGAAGTCAGCATTTTTACCCCATGTCCCCTCACAGCCTAAGAAGGCGCCATTTTATCAGGTTCAGTCCTTTCGGACCCAGAAAAACAAGCGGAGAAAAGGAGGGTCTTTTCTCTCTAGAGGCAGAGGTAGGGGAAAAAGGCTGCAACAAACAGCAGGTTCCCAGGAGCAAAAGTCCTCCCCCGCTTCCTCTTCCAAGTCCGCCGCATGACGGTGGGGCTCCACAGGCGGAGCCAGGTACGGTGGGGGCCCGCTTCATGAATTTCAGCGATCAGTGGGCTCGCTCACAGGTGGATCCCTGGATCCTTCAAATAGTATCTCAGGGGTACAAGCTAGAATTCGAGGCGGCTCCACCCCACCGGTTCCTAAAATCTGCCTTGCCGATTGCTCCCTCAGACAGGGAGGCGGTGCTAGCAGCGATTCACAAGCTGTATTCCCAGCAGGTGATAATCAAGGTACCCCTACTTCAACAAGGCCGGGGTTACTATTCCACACTATTTGTGGTGCCGAAACCGGACGGTTCGGTGAGACCCATTTTAAATTTGAAATCCTTGAACATATACATAAAAAAATTCAAGTTCAAGATGGAATCGCTCAGGGCGGTTATTGCAAGCCTGGAGGAGGGGGATTACATGGTATCCCTGGACATCAAGGATGCTTACCTGCATGTCCCCATTTACCATCCTCACCAGGAGTACCTCAGATTTGTGGTACAGGATTGCCATTACCAATTCCAGACGCTGCCGTTTGGACTCTCCACGGCACCGAGGGTATTTACCAAGGTTACGGCGGAAATGATGATACTCCTTCGAAAAAAGTGTTTCTCCCGGAGGAGAAAGCCAGGGAGTTGTCTTCTCTAGTCAGAGACCTCCTAAAACCAAAACAGGTATCGGTGCATCACTGCACGCGGGTCCTGGGAAAGATGGTAGCTTCTTACAAAGCAATTCCATTCGGCAGGTTCCATGCCAGGATTTTTCAGTTGGACCTGTTGGACAAGTGGTCTGGATCGCATCTTCAGATGCATCGCTTGATAAACCTGTCCCCAAGAACCAGGGTGTCTCTTCTGTGGTGGCTGCAGAGTGCTCATCTTTTGGAGGGCCACAGATTCGGCATACAGGACTGGGTCCTGGTGACCACGGATGCCAGCCTACGAGGCTGGGGGGCAGTCACAAAGGGAAGAAACTTCCAAGGACTATGGTCAAGTCAGGAGACTTCCCTTCACATAAATATTCTGGAACTAAGGGCCATTTACAATGCCCTAAGTCAAGCAAAATCCCTGCTCCTACACCAGCCGGTGCTGATCCAGTCAGACAACATCACGGCAGTCGCCCATGTGAATCGACAGGGCGGCACAAGAAGCAGGATGGCAATGGCAGAAGCCACAAGGATTCTCCGATGGGCGGAAAATCATGTACTAGCACTGTCAGCAGTGTTCATCCCGGGAGTGGACAACTGGGAAGCAGACTTTCTCAGCAGGCACGACCTCCACCCGGGAGAGTGGGGACTTCATCCAGAAGTCTTCCAAATGATTGTAAATCAGTGGGGTGGTCCACAGGTGGACATGATGGCGTCCCGCCTAAACAAAAAACTAGAGAGGTATTGCGCCAGGTCAAGAGACCCTCAGGCGATAGCTGTGGACGCTCTAGTGACACCGTGGGTGTACCAGTCAGTTTATGTGTTCCCTCCTCTACCTCTCATACCAAAGGTATTGAGAATAATAAGAAAGCGAGGTGTAAACACAATTCTCGTGGTTCCGGATTGGCCAAGAAGAGCGTGGTACCCGGAACTTCAAGAGATGATCTCAGAGGACCCGTGGTCTCTGCCGCTCAGACAAGACCTGCTACAGCAGGGGCCCTGTCTGTTCCAAGACTTACCGCGGCTGCGTTTGACGGCATGGCGGTTGAACGCCGGATCCTGAAGGAAAAGGGCATTCCGGAGGAAGTCATTCCTACGCTTATTAAAGCTAGAAAAGAGGTTACAGCAAATCATTATCACCGCATATGGCGGAAGTATGTTGCATGGTGTGAGGCCGAAAAGGCCCCAACAGAGGAATTTCAACTAGGTCGATTTCTGCATTTCCTGCAAGCAGGAGTTAATATGGGCCTAAAACTAGGCTCCATTAAAGTACAGATCTCGGCTCTGTCTATTTTCTTTCAAAAAGAACTAGCTTCAGTACCTGAAGTTCAGACATTTGTGAAAGGAGTGCTGCATATTCAGCCCCCATTTGTGCCTCCTGTGGCACCTTGGGATCTCAACGTGATGTTGAGTTTCTTAAAATCACATTGGTTTGAGCCACTAAAAACCGTGGATCTGAAATATCTCACGTGGAAAGTGGTCATGTTATTGGCTTTGGCTTCAGCCAGGCGTGTGTCAGAATTGGCGGCTTTATCATGTAAAAGCCCTTATCTGATTTTCCATATGGATAGGGCAGAATTGAGGACTCGTCCCCAATTTCTCCCAAAGGTGGTGTCAGCGTTTCACCTGAACCAGCCTATTGTGGTGCCTGCGGCTACTAGGGACTTGGAGGACTCCAAGTTGCTAGACGTTGTCAGGGCCCTGAAAATATATGTTTCCAGGACGGCTGGAGTCAGAAAATCTGACTCGCTGTTTATCCTGTATGCACCCAACAAGCTGGGTGCTCCTGCTTCTAAGCAGACTATTGCTCGCTGGATTTGTAGTACAATTCAGCTTGCTCATTCTGTGGCAGGCCTGCCACAGCCAAAATCTGTAAATGCCCATTCCACTAGGAAGGTGGGCTCATCTTGGGCGGCTGCCCGAGGGGTCTCGGCTTTACAACTTTGCCGAGCAGCTACTTGGTCAGGGGCAAACACGTTTGCAAAATTCTACAAATTTGATACCCTGGCTGAGGAGGACCTGGAGTTCTCTCATTCGGTGCTGCAGAGTCATCCGCACTCTCCCGCCCGTTTGGGAGCTTTGGTATAATCCCCATGGTCCTTTCGGAGTTCCCAGCATCCACTAGGACGTTAGAGAAAATAAGAATTTACTCACCGGTAATTCTATTTCTCGTAGTCCGTAGTGGATGCTGGGCGCCCATCCCAAGTGCGGTTTATCTGCAATACTTGTACATAGTTATTGTTAACTAAATCGGGTTATTGTTGAGCCATCTGTTGAGAGGCTCAGTTGTTTCATACTGTTAACTGGGATTCATATCACGAGTTGTACGGTGTGATTGGTGTGGCTGGTATGAGTCTTACCCGGGATTCAAAATCCTTCCTTATTGTGTACGCTCGTCCGGGCACAGTGTCCTAACTGAGGCTTGGAGGAGGGTCATAGTGGGAGGAGCCAGTGCACACCAGGTAGTCCTAAATCTTTCTAGAGTGCCCAGCCTCCTTCGGAGCCCGCTATTCCCCATGGTCCTTTCGGAGTTCCCAGCATCCACTACGGACTACGAGAAATAGAATTACCGGTGAGTAAATTCTTATTTTTCTACAGTGCATTTCTGTTATTAATCTGGTACATTGTCATGCATGAAGCAGCTGAATTTACTGTATATATTTATGAAGGGGCCCAGACGTTGCACTCTCTAATGGTTAGTCAGACCAATGAGATAGCAGGCTACACCTCCTCTGTGGACTGGCCACACTCCTAAACATGGGCCCCTACCACTGCATTCCCCCGGTGGGCCCTACATGCCCCAGTCCGACACTGTGTACATGCTTTTATTTATTCTGCTGTGTGGATAAGTGCTTTTGGTTACACGGACCATAGTATTTATTGGATTTGTGCCATCAGTCCTCTACATGCTCCTTATAAACACTTTAAACTATGTTGCATTTTTGAATGATCTTTTGATACTTTTTTGCATTAACTTGTATGTGCTGGCTCTTTGCTTTACATGTGCACAACATTTGTATGTGCCGTTTGTATATGAGGTGCAAAAGAAGTGCTTCAAGGTGCTGGGTGATCCTCCATTCACACAGACTCCATAGGAAATAAAACATGATGTGCCCGGTGAGTCAGCCCACTCTTATAGAGAGGCAGTAGGTATGAGATAAGTGCCTGTGTGACCTACAGTATGCAGGAAGAGAACTGTAAGGCAAGTTCTGGGAAAGGAGCAGAACAGAGTGTAATGACAGAGAGAAGAGAATAATGGATGACACAATAATGTGTTGTACTGCATAGTGTATTATTTATAGTTTTTAAAAAAAGTGGTGAATAACTGAAAGAGCTAATTACAACAGAAACTCAATCATAGGTTTAGTGTGGATGAGCTGTATTTTCTTCAGGTACAAAGTGTACAGCATATCATTCATTTCTAGACTGCAATTTTTCTACAGAAAATTAGCTGTTGTCTCACCGGTAAGTCTGTTTTCAGAGACATTATATTTCCCTTATTTAGCAACTTAATAATAGTGTTTTAAATATAATAAATGGAAAATAATAAATATTTTATTCTACATTGATAATTTTGTTCATTTTTCTGTTTGAAGTGGAGAAAACCCTACATGTATTTGGTAAATGTGATTTTGTGACTTATTGCCTTCATAGATATTTTGCATTTCCAACCCTGGAAGTAAATATTAAGTGTTCTGATCATAATGCCAGCAGGACCCCTCTACAAGAGTGAGCAGGAAGCAGAAGTGCAATAGTGAGCAGGAAGAAGAAGTGCAATAGTGAGCAGGATGCAGAAGTGCAATAGTGAGCAGGATGCAGAAGCGCAATAGTGAGCAGAAAGCACAAGCGCAACAGTGAGCAGGAAGCAGAAGCGCAATAGTGAGCAGGAAGCAGGAGTGCAATAGGGAGCAGAAATCACAAGCGCAATATTGAGCAGGAAGCACAAGCACAATAGTGAGCAGGAAGCAGAAGCGCAATAGTGAGCAGGAAGCAGAAGCGCAACAGTGAGCAGGAAGCAGAAGCGCAATAGTGAGCAGGAAGCACAAGCGCAATATTGAGCAGGAAGCACAAGCGCAATACTGAGCAGGAAGCAGAAGCGCGATAGTGAGCAGGAAGCAGAAGCGCAATAGTGAGCAGGAAGTAGAAGCGGAATAGTGAGTAGGAAGCAGAAGCGCAATAGTGAGCAGGAAGCAGAAGTGTAATAGTGAGCAGAAAGCACAAGTGCAATAGTGAGCAGGAAGCAGAAGTACAGTCATACACAACGCAACTGTGCCTTTATGCTAATGCGGCAGCCAGGGGGCTTCTGACTGAGGTTATGGCACTAATCTCCCTTTGCACAAATATGCACCACTGGTTGCACCATCAGACATTGCAACAGCCTACAGAGGTGCAGAGTGTCCTATAGAACATGGCCACCGGTGCCAGTGGAACTGCGGCATAATATGCAGTCACTGGAGACAACATGCCCATTTTTGACTCGCTCCCCCTTCCCGCTTACCTCTACAAAATGCTCACTGAAACTGCCTCTCCCTGCCTTTGAATTAGTTCTGCGACTCCCGACGGTTACCATTGGGACACATGCGCTAGGCAGCTCAGTCACATGTGTAGACTAAACACATTGGTCACTTGCATTCAGTCACCTCTGAATGAGGCTTAATGCTTTCTTCAGCAGACCTAGTGTGGGCTGTAGCACAGAGAAGGGTTTCGTTAAGGGGGGGTGTATAGAGTAAGAGATGGCATCTACATTCCCTTGGCACATTTCTTCAGAAGGCTTCACTGGGGCCATGCCCCACCCACCCTCTTGAACGAAGGCCCAACCCATTTCTTGGTGGCCCTGAGAGGGTGGGAAGACATCAGCAACAGGTGTGAACAGAAAACTAGGAGCCACTTCTGATATAAGATTTACATAATACAGGAAAGGGACTTCTAATGCCTCCTTTTAGGTGAAAAAAACAAGTAGCACAGTTTAATATATTTAAGCTAATATTGATTCTACTCTAATCATATCATGCACTAGTGTATAAATTCTATCATGAGCAGGACCCGCTCTACCCTTGGTGTTCACATCTATATTACATATATACTGTATGTCCCTGTTTCATGTATGCCCCATATTCCCAATTTTCTGCTTCTGCCAAGCACTATGGCACAGTGTCAGACTGGCCCACAGGGGTACAGGGGAAACTTGGCCCCACATCCTCCTCCAGGGATCAGGTTCTAGACTTTGCACTTGAATTATACATTATACATGTTACATTGTACTGCACAGGACTATGGCATACCTCACAACTGGCCTGATATTCGTAGGACAGTCCCATTTTATTGGGACTGTCCTGCTGAACCACCTGTGGGATGCAGTGTCCCGCGGTGGGGGGAGGGGGGGTTTGCAGTTGGGAGGCTCCTGTAACTGCTGCTCTACTTAGCAGCTCACAGAGCGCTGGGCATGCCCCCTTCAGTGACAGAAAACAGGGCATGGCTCGCAATCGCGGCAGTGCCGCGAGGCCAAGCCCCCTTTTGAGTAGGCCATGCCCCTTTTCGGGCGAGCGCGCAGAAGTCCCTCTTCCAGAGATGAAAATGTTGGGAGGTATGCTATGGTGTATTTTCCATTGTGCATTGCTGTTATCATGCATGCCCTAGCAGTATTTACTATGCAAATATATTAATAATAATAATAATAATTTTATTTATATAGCGCTCTTTCTCCAAACAGGACTCAAGGCGCTTTACATCAAAACAAGCATAATACAGAAGCTTAACACAGCAATACACAGGCATAAAAATGAAAATATAAAATGCATAGAGTAATCATAATGCAGGGTTGGTGTAGGCATTTTGGGTAATAACTTCCATTGGCTGTGTATTCCACCCTCACAGGGTACCAGGTGCGGCAGCCATCTTCGGCACACATTGTAGGATTACCCTGGGTGGAATAGTCCATCCCTAGAAGAGGTGACACAAAATGGGGGTGATTGCAGCATCCTAACATTCAGAGTAAGGTACAAACAAAACTATTAGGTCCATGTATTTCCATCCCATCCACAAGCGTACCAGATGAGGCAGCCATATTGAGTGCGCTAGAGAGGCTACACTGGGAGGTAAGCCATACATGGCCCCAATGCATACATGGGAGAACGGGCACTTGTGTAGTCGTATGATATAACCTGCATGAGCAATCCACGTGAGGCACATCCTACCCGCAGAGGAACCACCAGAGGCCCCCATTTGGGGTGCACTGTGTTAGATGCTGCTGGCGGGGTGTGCAGTCAGTGGAAGCACACCTCACAGGAATACCACACGGTAGGGTGGAAGTATGCAGTAAAAGTGTTTTGTTTTTTTTGTTAAGAAGAAGAAAGCACATGATGAGATCACCTTTGCAGGTAAACAGGGAAAGAAGGGAAATTATCCTGGTCTAATTGGAGCAGTACGGGGAGGGTATGAGAATGTGGGGAGCACACTCAAATCTGAGGAAAATAATCATGCTGAGCCTGGCTTTGGTGCTCTCCCCACCAGTTAAGGGTCCCAGACCATGCACTCTCTAATGATTAGTTAAGCCTCTGTGGTGGCTGGCCAGAACCCCTCTGGAGAGTGGCTACATTCCAATGCATTGGCCCCTACCTCTGCATCCCCCCGGTGGGCCCTTCGTGCCCCAGTCCGACCCTGGTAGCACATTACAAATTACAACAGCATAAAAGTAATAATAATATTAATAATAATAATAATAATAATAATACATATACTATTAATGAAAGAGTTCCATTTGAAATAAAAATGACTGTCCTGGATATATCAGGATGTACAGATGGTCTCTCTGCCAGGATTAGGAAGAAAGTTACTCTGAAGATCCTCCAACATGAGCCCGTCATCCAGGTATAACATACTCTGCGCCTGAACTTCCCTCTTAATTTAAGACTGCAATTATCTGTGTTGATCTAGTTAATTGATGAGAATGGTGTAATTACCGCAGACAATTAATAAAGTGGAAAGTCCAAAAGCAGACCATTTTCTACCTAGTGGAAGGGCTCATGTTGGGCGGTCTGGGTTACCATTCTAGCAATTATGTTACTGAACCAATAAAAACCTTAAAGATAATAATAAAAGATGATATGTGGGGGTGTTGCCCTTAGCAACCAATCAGATTTTAGCACCATCTTTTATCTAGTATATTCTGTAAAATGATAGCTAGAAGATAATTTTTTGTTATGGGCAACATCTTCACATGTCCTCTTTATAATGTTAGATAAATAAGAGTCCTCAATATCTGCTGTGGTCCACGGATGCTCTCTTAGATCTTGCCAGACTGGCATTTATAAAACTTGTATCGCATTGTTTAACTATTAACAACATTCTGGCAGCAGCAACTTGAAGAGCATTCCCACAGCTAGGCAGGTATTGGGGAAAGCCTCAGCTCCCCTGTCTCACAAGAGCAGGAGGAAGCATTCCATTTCCATGGCCAATGTTCCTCACTTACATACAGTGAGTGGAGATATAGCTTGTTCCCTATGAGCGAAGGGAGCAAATGGGGATTATATTAATTTTTTACACATGGCATACCTTTTTAAGATTACTAGATGCAATCCAATGTTGTCTGTCCACAACCCTATGACAAGGAAAACATTCTGTGCTTTTACACCAGTTCTCTATATCATCAGCCAAAGTTACTACAGTATTTTGCCCATAAATATGAAACAAAGCTTCTCTATGGATACAACTACTGTACAATTGAGACATGGAGCCCAGCAGAGCTGTACCCTATCACAGGGCAACCTCCGCTTGATGATGTAGATGCATGGCTGAAAAGCGCATAAGTAGTCCAAAAAGATGAATAAATATATTAGTAGAAAGTGTAGAAAGGCGCATAAAGGCCAATGAATTAAAGTCATCTGAAGGTGGAGAAAAAAGAAAACTGTAAGCATTTTATGAAGCATCTGTCGTACAATAGGCTGAGAAATATATGAAACACCATACATAAAAATGGGCAAAATGCTGCAATACTACTCTGCATCATATCATGTACAGTATCTGGGTTGTATATCAACATGTTTCTAACCTGGCAGACATGTAATTTTCAGTCGATATTATTTAATATGTCTAATCCTATACCACACACAAATAACCATGCCCATGCTATGAACCCAAGCAATGACAACAATGGAAATGTAAAGAATTAATTTGAATTCAATATAATTACTAAGCTTATCACGTCACGTAAAGGAATCCTTGTTCTAAAATAGAATTAAAAGGTTGTGTGACAGTCTGCAGCAGACAGTGCATTGATAGTCTGTGCATGAAGAATAAGAGCATTCACTGCCTGCTAATCTATTCCCAGATGGAGGTGGATACAGACGAGAACCGGCATCGCACACGCTCCAAAGGTGTCCGAGGTACGTTCCGTGCTTCACTAAATCACTCAGGGCCTCCACTCAGCAATGACCTTCATCCTGCAAAATCTCTCTACGCAATTCATTCTGACCCTTACTTTTGCATAACCTTTCGGATAATTTTCTATAGCAGAGGGGTACTTATGATAGATGATACATTTTTATATATTTTCCATTCTCTCTACAGTTCCTGTGGAACCAGTCATACAAGAGCTGTTCAGGTTAGTGCTTGGAGTGTAAAATGTATCCCATTAGCAATTTAGAAAATTCAGGCATTTTAATGGGCATAATGCACTTTCAAGTTCACCGGTGCCTTGCTTATGCCCTGCTGCATTGATTAAATTAATTCTCTCGAGGCTTGCTAATAAAATAGATTTGGCATTGTCTCCTTTCTTTTTTAACTCCAGTTATTTGATTTGTGTCTTTCTGTCTTTTTTTGTCCTCCATCTCCCTAATTTACCTTTCAGCCTCTAGTACAGGGCTAGGCATCCCTCTAATTAACCTATCTGCACTGTTTCTAATGCAAGGGAAGGAATCCCACTAAGACACCTGTCTGTGTGTAGTGCAGGAATCTCCTTCCTTCTAATTCACCTACCTGTATCTTAAGGTGAGTACACACTGGCTGATATATCGGCCGTTCTCTTGAACGACCGCTATATCGTTGGTCCGTTGGCCAGTGTGTACGAGCGATATGTCTGTGAACTCCGTAGTTCACAGACATATCGTATCAGCCCTGCAGCACAGCCGACGGACAATATATCGTTAGATATATTAGCACGTTGGTGTGTGCGTACGGGCGATTCATGACGTCAGTCCCTGACGGATCGGGCAGTGTGTATGCACAGTACACTGCCCGATCTGGCTTTAGATATATCTGCAGATCAATTGACCTGCAGATACAGTATATCTGTAGGTGTGCACCCAGCATCATTCAGTTACATTAATCCAATTCACCTGTATGCATCTAATACAAAAATAGCCAGACCTTAATTCACCTGTCATTACATAGAGCAGGTGAATGTATCCTTTAGTTCCCCTGTCTGCCTCTAGTGTAGGAAAAATAATCCACCTTGTTCACGTGTCTGAATCTACTACAGGAATACCCATATATATAGGCTTACCGTACTATCCCTTTAAACTGGGACACTCATGAATTACACAGGTTCTAGGACTGATTAAAACCAGGTGAAATGCAGGCTTGAATTAAGCCAGCCACAGAACCTGTGTAATTCATGAGTGTCCCAGTTTAAAGGGATAGTACGGTAAGCCTACATATATATCTACAGTAATTCACATAATGCAGATAAAGGAATACATCTGGTTCACCTGTCGGTCTGTAGTGTAGGAATAGACATCCATCTACTATACCTGTCTAAAGATAGTGTAGGAATAAGCATTCATTTCGTATACCTGTCTGTATACACAGTAGGGCCTTATTCAGAGAAGTGCGCTAATGCAGCTGCAAGTGCGGTTTTATATGCAACGCATCTGCAGATATCAGCAAGTGAAGCTGCCGCACAGAAATTAAAAGACACGACCACCGGTTGACCGGAGTGACTGCAACTCATTTGCATCTGTATACACATATGCAGCCTATACGCAAAAACGGGAAACATCAGCTGCTCGAGTAGGTCTATGGCAGGCTGGCTGCAGCAGTAGTCATGCAGCGCCATGTTTTTGTATGTTAGAGTTCGCAGCTAACGTCAGACTCACGCCCTGAAAACGCCCATGACACGCCTGTGTTTTTACAACCACTCCCCGCTAACACCATGTATTGTTAACACCCTCAAATGGTCACTTCCTGTCAATCACTTTGGGAGGGAATCCTCGCTGTGTGCGGGTCCGCAGTGACGCTTTGACACATGCGCAATGCAAACAAAGCACATGCACAGTCTGGCGATAATGGCTCAGTTCCGTGGAACATCTGCTTTGCGTACTTCTCTCAATCAAGCCAATAGTGCAGGAATAGGTTTCCATCTAATATGCCTGTCTGTATATGGTGCAGTAATAGGCATCCATCTAATATGCCTGTCTGTATATGGTGCAGGAATAGGCATCCATCTAATATGCCTGTCTGTATATGGTGCAGGAATAGGCATCCATCTAATATGCCTGTCTGTATATGGTGCAGGAATAGGCATCCATCTTTTATGCCTGTCTGTATATGGTGCAGGAATAGGCATCCATCTTTTATGCCTGTCTGTATATGGTGCAGGAATAGGCATCCATCTAATATGCCTGTCTGTATATGGTGCAGGAATAGGCATCCATCTAATACGCCTGTCTGTACATGGTGCAGGAATAGGCATCCATCTAATACACCTGTCTGTATATGGTGCAGGGATAATCATCCATCTAATACGCCTGTCTGTATATGGGGGGTAATTCCAAGTTGATCGCAGCAGGATTTTTGTTAGCAATTGGGCAAAACCATGTGCACTGCAGGGGAGGCAGATATCACATGTGCAGAAAGAGTTAGATTTAGGTGGGGTGTGTTCAATCTGCAATCTAATTTGCAGTGTAAAAATAAAGCTGCCAGTATTTACCCTGCACAGAAACAAAATAACCCACCCAAATCTAACTCTTTCTGCACATGTTATATCTGCCTCCCCTGCAGTGCACATGGTTTTGCCCAATTGCTAAAAAAAATCCTGCTGCGATCAACTTGGAATTACCCCCATGGTACAGGGATAGGCACCCATCTAGTATGCCTGTCTGTATATGTTGCAGGGATAGGCACCCATCTAATATGCCTGTCTGTATATGGGGGGCAATTCTGAGTTGATCGCAGCAGCAAGTTTGATAGCAATTGGGCAAAACCATGTGCAGTGCAGGGGAGGCAGATATAACATGTGCACAGAGAGTTAGATTTGGGTGGGTTATTTTGTTTCTGTGCAGGGTAAATACTGGCTGCTTTATATTTACACTGCAATTTAGATTGCAGATTGAACTCACCACACCCAAATCTAACTCTCTCTGCACATGTTATATCTGCCTCCCCTGCAGTGCACATGGTTTTGCCCAACTGCTAAAATATTTGCTGCTGCGATCAACTCAGAATTAGGCCCATGGTGCAGGAATAGACATCCTTCTAGTATACCTGTCTGTATATGGTGCAGGAATAGACATCCATCTAGTATACCTGTCTGTATGGAGCAGGGATAGGCATCCATCTAGTACTGTACTGTATGTATGTATGTACTGTAGCAATAGGCATCCATCTAATATACTTGTCTGTATATTGTCTATATATACTATAGACACCCATACAATTCATATGTCTGCACCAGTGCGTGTATAGGCATTCCTCTATTTGACCTGTGCAGGGAATAAAATCCAAGTAACCAATCTGACCTAACATGTATTCTCTAACATGTGAGGAGTGAGTTTACATATGGGTTGATGAAGGGTTGACATTCCTTATCCAATTTAATAATATGCAAGTAAATTAATCTCTGTAATTCACATACATGCAAGTGGTGTAATAATTTGCATATGTCTAATTCATTTCATTGTGTCTGTTGATGGAATAGTCAACTTGTGATTTTCCTTTTTTGTAATTATAAATGCAGCATACCCAGCCAAACTTTGATTGTTTAAGCCTGGCCTAGTTTTTTATCCAAGCCTTGCACCGACCATATTTTATCCCTTGTTCCTTTTCTACAGCTGTCCTACTCCTGGCTGCGATGGGAGTGGCCATGTTAGTGGTAAATATGCAAGACATAGAAGGTAATTATAATGTCTGTATTAGTCACATTTCAAGCTTTATACGTACTCTTATTTATAAACGTGATTCCAATCCATTTGTGCACTTAGCATGTACTATATATTCCATATGTGATATACCATACCTCCCAACAT
Organism: Pseudophryne corroboree; assembly: GCF_028390025.1. Taxonomy (NCBI): domain Eukaryota; kingdom Metazoa; phylum Chordata; class Amphibia; order Anura; family Myobatrachidae; genus Pseudophryne; species Pseudophryne corroboree. The sequence continues at coordinate 146,704,862 of NC_086447.1, forward strand.
GACCGTCTCCAGGAGGGACAAAATGCTCTGCTTCTGGATTTTTCTCTTAACGTAAGATTGCCGGCACCTGTGTTGAACAGGTAATGGATAAGAAAGGTGTTTCCGCACAGGTGATGGCAATCATACAGTAAGAATGAAGTCCAGAAGCAGAGCATCCTGTCCCTCCTGGAGAGGGTCATGTTGGGAGGTATGGATATACAGCAAACTAAATTTACAGTATATGATAACAGGATAATTTGGCAACTGTCACACTTTACTTTGTAGCACCTTTGCGCAGACCTTTCACATAACTTTTTATCATGTATTACCTGATCACTGTGAAGGTATATATATGCACCCAACAGCCATAACATCAAAACCTCCTGCATAAGGGCCCTCATTCCGAGTTGCTACTTTTAGCAGCTGTGCAAACGCATAGTCGCCGCCCACGGGGGAGTGTATTTTCGCTTTGCAGGAGTGCGATCGCCTGTGCAGCAGAGCGGCTGCAAACACATTTTGTGCAAAATAAGACCAGTCCTGCTGTTACTTATTCTGTGTGATGATTGCTGCGATGAGTGACACGGTAATGACGTCAGATACCCGCCCAGCAAACACCCGGACATGCCTGCGTTTTTCCAAACACTCCCAGAAAACGGTCAGTTGACACCCAGAAACTCCCACTTCTTGTCAATCTCCTTGTGTCCGCCAGTGCGACTGAAAGCGTTGCTAGAACCTATGCAAAACCACGATGCTCTTTGTACCCGTACGCCACGCGTGCGCATTGCAGTGCATATGCATGCGCAGATTTGCTTTTTTTTAAAATAATCGCTACGCAGCGAACAACGGCAGCTAGCTATCAACTCGGAATGAGGGCCAATATTGTGTAAGTCCCGCTCATGCCATCAAAACAGCTATGACCCATCAAGGCATGGGTGCAGCAGGACCTCTGAGGGTGTCCTGTGGTAACGGCACCAAGACATAACTACAAATACTTTAAGTCCTGTGAGATACGGCGTGGAGCTTCCATGGCTCAGACTTGTTTTTCCAGCACATTTCACAGATGATTGAGATCGGAATGAGATCAGGGGAATTTAGAGGTCAAGTCAACACCTTGTACTCTTTGTCATGTTCCTTAAAATATACCTGAACATTTTTTTGCTGTGTGGCAGTGCACATTATACTGCTGAAAGAGGCCACTGCCTTTCAGGAAATACCATTGCAATGAAAGGATGTACTTAGTCTGGAACAATGCAGGTGGTACGTGTCAAAGCAACAGCCACATGAATGCCAAGACCCAAGTTTTACCAGTAGCACATTGCCCAGAGCATCACACTCTCTCCCTGGCTTGCCTACTTCCCATAGTGCATCCTGGTGCTATCTCTACCCCAGGTACACAACGCATACCTACCTGGTTGTCTACGTGATTGATCAGACTAAGCCATCTTCCTACATTGCTCCATGGTTCACTTCTAAATTTTACACTTTTTATGATGGGCAAGGGTCAGCATGGGCACTCAGCACGGCTACGCAGCCCCATACACAGAAAGCTGCAATGCATTGTGTGTTGGGAAACCTTTCTGTCATAGTTAGCATTAACTTTTTTCTGCAATACGTGCTGCAAAAGCTCTTTTATGGGATCACACCAGATGGGCTATCCTTCGCTACCCACGCACATCAATGAGCCTTGGGCACCTATTACACTTTCGCCGGTTCACCGGATGTCCTTCCTTGGATCACCTTTGGTAGGTAGTGGTGCTGCAGACCGAGAACACCCCGCAAAGCCTGCTGTTTTGGAGATGCTTTGACCCAATCATCTAGCCTTCGCAATTTGGCTTTTGTCAAAGTTGCTCAGATCATCACACTCCCCATTTTTCCCACTTCCAACACATAAACTTCAAGAACTGACTGTTCACTAGCTGCCTAATATATCCCACTCATTGACAGGTGCCATTGTTACGTGATAATCAATGTTGTTTATTTCATCTGTTAGCGATTTTAATGTTATGGCTAATGGGTGAATATAATAATAATAATAATAATAATAATAATTTTATATATATATATATATATATATATATTAGGATCAAGTTCCCATAATTCTTAAAATGTATATACATAATTCTGACTGAAGGCATAATGGGATGTGGTAGACTATTACATTATGGCAATGTGGTATACAGGAAATACCTACACATAATGTACTAATGCCAATATGACATCTAATGACTAAATTGCTACCTACATATATTTATACAGAGACTATCACAAGGCACATGCCCTCCAACATTTTACACATGAAAACTGGTACAAATTAGGAAAGGGGGCGTGGCCACAGGTAAAGGGGGGCATGGTCACACCCCCTTTCCTATACTTTCAATGTTAATTTGGAGAGTCAAAAATCGGTACAAAGCCCTTTTTGGCAGGTACAGACCTTTAAAAAAAAGGTACAGTTGGAGGGTATGAAGGCATCCAAAAATATTGGTAGTAAGTTCTCTGTTTGCACATGTGAAACTCTCACAGGGACATGGGTCTGTTATACTGTAATCTCTACATGGTTTGTTTGTTGTTTGTTTTGGTAACTTCCATTATCCTCTATTCTATATGTGTAGGAGTTTATCAGAGGTTTTTCTAATTATCATCATGTAGAGTGGAAATGTTATATTGGCAGTGGGAGACTTGACGCCAACATAGAATGTATTATTCCAGACATCCATATATTATTAACTGATCCATTGTTTTTCCTGACAACAGTACAGTATTGTGTTCTTGATGGTGTATGCTTGAATAATTCTATTATAGATTGTTTTCTTCTAAAGGGAGCTATATCAAAGCTTTCAGAGAGTTAAAATGGAGAGACAAAGTACCAATCAGCTACTACCTGCCATGTTACAGGCTATGTTTGAAAAATGATAGGAGCTGATTGGCTGGTACTTTATCTTCCCCCATTTTATTCTCTCTCCAAGCTTTTATAAATCTCCCCATAAACCATTCAGATGACATCCGAAGAAGGAGGCACTTCTCCCAAAAATGCTAAAATTGCTTTACAAGTCCTTTTGTCCATTGTAAAGGTGCATACACACGATCGCTGACATCGCTGGGCTGAAAATCGCACAGTCCATACACACTGAGCGATTTTTCCCTCTGCCCAGCGATGTCAGCAGGGGTGAACGGCTTTCCATAGTAGGACGCTATGGAAAGCCGCTCACACCGCCGTTCATCTACTGGTAATGCCAGTGATGAACGGCGGCCGCCAGCGATGAAGCGGGAGCGCGCATCAGCATTCACCGCTCATTGCTTGTGCATACACACTGGGCGGTTTTGAGCTGAAAGCAGCTCAACACACCAAAAGTGACCTGCTCTCAGCTCAAAATCGCCAAGTGTGTATGGGCCTTAACACATTTCATGTGTGTGCTTTGTAGCTGCTGTACTGCGTACAGTATGAGTGGCATTTCCAAGTTTTCTTAGATGAGACAGAGTTTCCCAGCTTCCAACACAACTCCTAATTTTCCCACAACTATATAAAGTGTTGTCATTTGCTTCATAACCATTGCTCTACTATGTCTGCAGTGAGAGGCTGAAAAAGTGTAGAATGAGCCCAGGACCAAACTACTACATACTGTAAACTTCCACTACAAGGAAGGTGACTGTGGTACTGTATGACTTTGGTCCTTCCGAGAACTATGGGGAAAATTCAATGACCAGAGTTCCAAGTTCCAATAGCAAACAATCTTTGGTTATTGTATTAAAATGCTGCTAATTATTCTATATATGCAAATCATTTTAATATGTTGGAAAGGCAGTTGTCTGTTTGTAATGTTTTAACTGGGTCTGTGATTACCACCTGTTTGGTATGACTGGGGATTAGCTACGGAAGAAGTTCCAGTTTCCGCTTGCATAGATTGGCTTTGCTATTCGAGATGTGACGTTCCCATGGATGGATTAAAGTCTGTAGAGAATCAGTACTGTGTAGTATAGTTTCTATGGCTGGATGCTTTGTTTCCTATGTCACTGAGTGTAAGCCTGGTCTGAGAGACATAACGATTAGGGTACTATTGATGCATTACAACAGATCAGAAGCTGTGTCTCTACATTGAAAAGATGTATCTAATCGAAAAAAAATTCTATTAGATTTAATGTACTTGTGCCATACAGACTGAGAGTCATTTATGGACCATAAAGATAAGATGGCTCACACTGCGCATTGTGTTTCTGCTGCGCTGATACATAACCCCACTCCCCACAGTCTGTTTGAGCAGATGATATTTTACTCATTTTGGTTCCATGACTCAAATACATCTTTCTGAAAAGTAAAACCCTCCCCTGAAATCCTGTCCTACCACATGCTAACCACGCAATTAGTTATATATGTATTCAAATTTTGCTCATCCAACGCTTTTATATATTGTATGACTGTGAGTGCTAATAGTGTCCTCATTATTTGATTTTTGGTTCTTATGTACCAAGACATTTGGATCATTAGTCTGTGCATATTAATGTAATGGTCAAGGGGGGTAATTCTGAGTTGATCGCAGCAGGAAATTTTTAGCAGTTGGGCAAAACCATGGCCCTCATTCCGAGTTGTTCGCTCGCAAGCTGCTTTTAGCAGCATTGCACACGCTAAGCCGCCGCCTACTGGTAGTGAATCTTAGCTTAGCAGAATTGCGAACGAAAGATTCTCAAAATTGCGAATAGAAATTTCTTTGCAGTTTCTGAGTAGCTCGACACTTACTCTGCTACTGCGATCAGTTCAGTCAGTTTCGTTCCTGGTTTGAGGTCACAAACACACCCAGCGTTCGCCCAGACACTCCCCCGTTTCTCCAGCCACTCCCGCGTTTTTCCCAGAAACGGCAGCGTTTTTTTACACACACCCATAAAAAGATCAGTTTCCGCCCAGAAACACCCACTTCCTGTCAATCACACTCCGATCACCAGAACGAAGAAAATTCCTCGTAATGCCGTGAGTAAAATACCTAACTGTTGAGTAAAATAACTAAGCGCATGCGCTCTGCGAACATTGCGCATGCGCAGTAAGCGTCTAATCGCAAAATAGAGAAAATCGGCAACGAGCGAACAACTCGGAATGAGGGCCCATGTGCACTGCAGGAGAGGCAGATATAACATGTGCAGAGAAAGTTAGATTTGGGTGTGGTGAGTTCAATCTGCAATCTAAATTGCAGTGTAAAAATAAAGCAGCCAGTATTTACCCTGCACAGAATCAAAATAACCCGCCCAAATCTAACTCTCTCTGCACATGTTATATCTGCCCCCCCTGCAGTGCACATGGTTTTGCCCAACTGCTAAAACATTTCCTGCTGCGATCAACTTGGAATTACCCCCAATGTCCCATTACCTCTAACTTTTACACAAAATCTTAACTTGTTCAGGTTAATTAGCAATATAGGGCCTAATACATGTTTATTCGTAGATGCAATTGCAGTTGTGATTTTCTAGGCTACAGAACTGCTAATGTTAGCAAGTGAAGCCGCCCAAAAATGAAAAGAGACTCTCACCTGAGCTATCATAAACTCATTCGCAGTTGCGTACACATTCGCAGCCTACACGCAAAAATGAGGAACTTCGATATTAAGGTTTGGCCTATGGACTGGACACAGCTGTAGCTGCTCAGATGCCGGTGCCTATTACACCGTGGAGAGGAGGACTCTGCATATGGGGCCCCCTCCTCTGTTAAAACGCCCTTGCATATAGGGGCCTATTAATTTTCACTAATGGAACCGTTATACATGCAGGAACGCTAGTTTCCGCATGTTTTTTGTAACGCACTAATTCATTATTGGGGAACTGATGAGGCCGCCTAATATTCAGCAGGGAGGCACTCGATATACTGGCTGTCGGGATCCCAGCACTCAGCACACCGGCGCCGGGATACCGACCGCTGGTATACCAACACCTAATCTCCCTCTTGGGGTGTCCAAGACACCCCTGTAGGGAGAATAAATAGCACGGCGCACATAGCGCACCACCGTGCCCAAAGCGTGGTGAGCGCAGCAAGCCTGCAAGGGGTTCTTTTGCGCTCGCCCCGCTGCTGGCATTCCGGAGGTCAAGATCCCGGCGCCCAGCATACCAGAGCGCCGGGCAGTCGTAGTACACCCATTCAGCAAACTCCAAAAATTGAACGTTTTCAAAGTTTGCCTGCAGGAACCAACACCATCTCCAGATGTTGCTAATTTCCGGCACTCCACTCCTTCCTTTGAGTAGAAGGCCCAGATTTGAAAAGCGTATTCTGAGTGTATTCCTTAGCCTCCTCTGCAGTGAGTGACCTGCGATTGTTTTCATGTGTGACCTGCAGGACAGACCCAGGACAGGTAAGTGTCAGAGCTACTGAAGTATCAGTGTTACTTATCACAGGGACAGCTGCTCTTCACATCAGCTATTCCAGAACCAAAGCAATGGTGAGTTGTATGCTAATTATGTATCCACTGGCCCTCGTGATGAGTAGACCCCATAGACATTATGTTATCCATGTGCTGTAGGTGGGCCTATTTTCTTTTAAAGTGCCTCTTGTCATTCAATGATATAAAGACATTCCTGGATAAATTTGGCTCCCAAAACTGTATATTGGACTCCTTGAACTAGAGATGTGCATTTCGGTTCTCAAGAAATCCGAACCCACCTGAATTTTGTGAATCCGAACCGAACCAAAACCCAGTCCGGATCTCCGGAGAAGATCCGAACCGAGCCGATTCCTAGATCAGATCTTCCTGCAGTTCAGAATTCAGATTTTAAATCTGAATTTCAGGTTTTGGATTTGGTTTGAATTTCAAAAATAACATGATTTAACTGTTTTTAGCATTTATTTTTTTTTAAATCTGGATCCCAAACAAAAACCAGTGAGGCGGCTTTGGCAAAACCAAAACCTCTGATGAATTAGAACCAAAACCAGCAAAAATGGCCCGGCGCACATCTCTACCTTGAAAACACTCTGTGTTGTGTATTGTTGCGTTCCATTACTGTGCTTTGTTTTTACAGTAAGTAAATTGTATTTTTGATAAATCACATACAAAAGTGGCTCCGGTCTGTGGCCCCATCAAATTGACCTTGTGTCCATCTGTGACAGGAATGTACTTATCATGTAGAAAAATGTTAAATATTCATAGGGAAATGATTATTCAAGGGGAGACATTGTTTGATTGACAGACTTATTTTTTTGTAATTGTTTTTCACAATATATTTTCTTCTAAACACAATAAAATAATAAGGTGTGGGATACACATTCGACACGCGCACCCATAAATAGGAAGAGCCTCGCGGAAAGGGGGCATGACCTCGAGCTCGCTAGGCCACGCCTACAATATGTGGGGGGTTTTGGGGGTCGTGGCTGCACATCACACCCCTTTTTTTGTCACACTGGGGGAAGCTCTGCACTCTGGCAGTGTCTGGGCTGCCCCCAGCCTCCTCTCGACACTGAATCCCATTCACTTACTGGTCACCGTTGCTCTGTAGCTAGAGTAGTGACTTGACACAGTGTCTCCCAGCCTCCCACCCACACATAGGACAATGTGGCCCGCGGATGCAGCAGTGGAATAGTGCCCGAAAAATGGTACTGTCCTGCTAAATTCAGGATGGTTGGGAAATAGCATATCTGAGTTTCTTAATAATTCATTTTAATTTCCTACCAATAACTATTGCAATGTTATAAAATACAGCTTTAATTATTAGGAGTGGACAACAGATAGATTATGCCTAACCCCAGTGGCTTCTGGGAATATACTAGAGTAAACGAATATTAGACAGCCTGTCTACAGAATGTGTAAACACTTGTATTGCACTGTTAGGGGGCGGGAGCTAAGATGTTTCCTATCCAGAATTGTAATCAGACTATAGCGTTCTAGAACAATCACTCCTAAGCATCAGCTTATAAAATGAAGGTAATTAATGGAGCAATTACATTGTACCAAAGCAGTAAAAATAGAAGCCTTCCATGTGCAATGCCTTGTATATAAAAACACAGTTGGCAAACACAGTGAAAAGCCTTGTGAGGTTACATATAGTTTCACTATAAATACTGCAAATACTTTATGAGGGGAGATGTGGCCGGGGAGTGCAGCAGAGAGCAATGCCTACAAGCAGACATAGGCAGCACTTCCCCAATGCTAGCCACCTTTCATTTGGCCACGCTCTCATTATTTCTTCTGCATTATCCCGGCGGAATGGTTTAGGCTACGGTGTATTTATTTTGGTTGATGGTGTAATGTGGTCTGGTGTTAGTAATCCAAAGTCTGTAAACTTTTGTGAAGGATAATATAGTGAAGAGCGCGTAGAAATCTTTCTGGATCTGTGAAACCTAAACAAGATATACAGGCTGATTTCATTTCTTTTAGGCAAAATTCAGCAATCTGTTTATTTTTCTTCGTTTTGCAGTATGCATGTAAGGACTGTACATATTGTGTATCACCTTATATACAGCCAAAACAACACTGTGCAAGATAGTGCATTCTCTCATTGTTCCTGCAAATATTGTGCTAGATGTGCCAGAACGAAGCAATGGTGCTGCTCAAATTGCTGCTTTCAAGTCAGTGGCGTCGAAGGGGGTTCCGGTATGAATGGTCGACCATGTTATGGTCGACAGTCATTAGGTCGACCACTATTGGTCAACATAGACATGGTCGACTTGGACACATGGTCGACACATGAAAATGGTCGACACATGAAAAGTCGACATGAGTTTTTTAACTTTTTTTGGTGTCATTTTTTGCGTAAAGTGACTGGGAACCCCAATTAGTGCACCGCGTCCCCTCGCATGGCTCGCTTCGCTCGCCATGCTTTGGGCATGGTGCCTTCGCTCCGTTACCGCTTTGCTCGGCACAGATTACCGTTCCAATCGTAGTCCACGTGGATCGTAAAGTATGGAAAAGTTCCCCAAAAGGAAAAAAAAGTTAAAAAACTCATGTCGACCTTTTCATGTGTCGACCTTTCATGTGTCGACCATTTTCATGTGTCGACCATGTGTCCATGTCGACCAATAGTGGTCGCCCTAATGACTGTCGACCATAACATGGTCGACCATGTGAACGGATCCCGTCGAAGGGATGGGGGGCGGGGGGGGACTGATTATGCAGGCCCTGGCAGTCAGCCTGCAGCACTGCAGCCTCTCTTCACAATTGCTGTGGGTTCAGATAGTAATGCCCCTATATGTTATGCCCTTATACACATTATGCCAAACAGCAATGTCCCTTACACATACAAACATTATCACCACCCCACCCCTTATACACTTTGTGCTCATCTGCTTTAACTTACTTTTTATGCCTGACTGTTGCTGGAAGGGGGGGTTCTGTTTCCTCCATGTTAGGATTTCTGCAAGCTGAGGCTGAGCCCTCTTCTTGATGGGGCAGAAGGCGGAGCTGGCCATGGTTAGGATGAAGAAGGAAGCATGATACAGCCAGGGCCGGGCACAATGCTAGTGTTTCATGTATCTTAGCGGGTGCCTAGCAATTCGGCTTGTGGAAACCAGCGGTGGCTGAGCATGGTGGTCTGGGGGCAGCAACATCACACTTCCCTTTCTAAGACCCTGAGAGGGGCAGCGGAACCCAACAACACTGGCTGCAAGGCAAGCATGTGAGTGGAGGTACATTAGCTGCCCGGGGAGAAGAGAGTAGGGCAGGGACCATGCTGCTGCTGCCCACCCAGTACTGAGTATAGACTTCAGGACCAGGCAGCAGAAAGAGCCAGGCACACCGTTACTGATATACATTGCATAGGGCAACTGGCAATTAGAGAAGGTGGCGATGGCCAGTTTCACCCAAAGAGCATCTGTGCTATGTGCGAAGCACTGTCCGCACCACCCTAGTAACGGCTCTGCATATCTTAAGGTAAGTGCACTCAAAATACACATGTAAATGTGGCAATGTAAGAATGCTTTTTAAACATGGGAAATTATTTTCAGTTGAGTTGGAAGATTTTATGTCTTTTATTTTGCAAGTCTGTAAAGAAAAGTCTAATAAAATATGGTCTAGAACATGGGTCTTCATCCTGTGGCCCTCCAGCTGCTGTGAAACTACACATCCCAGCATGCCCTGCCACAGTTTTGCTATTAAGGTATGCTAAAACTGAGGCAGGGCATGCTGGGATGTGTAGTTCCACAGCAGCTGGAGGGTCGCAGGTTGAAGACCCATGGTCTAGAAGGTGTATATGGCTCCATATAACTTTACCACATAGTATACTAGCCTATGCTGTGAACATGGTTTCATACAGACACTTTGTTTTAGAGCAGTGTTGGTATAAATGCATTTCCAGAGCTGAATAACTCATTGCTTCTAACCAACACCGTGATGTTCAGTTATGTGTAATGCACGCACCATCACTCTGTGAGTAATATGTGTGTGGGTATAGAGAGAACAGGTCATTAGAGCTGACACAATATCAGTATTTGCAGAAAGTTTCTAAATATATTCCATGAAACATTCATTAAGAAAAGTGGTATTTTAAAATATTCTGCGCTGCTTCTTCATACAGTTTATCTGGACTTAAACGTTTATGTTTGCAACACATTGGGTAGTAAATTAATAGTACATCCTACAATTGTTAAAATTATTAATAATGCCTTTTTCAATTATGCTCCAGCCATTTTGAAGGCATTTGGAATTTTGCAAGCCTTGATGCAGCCAGGTAGGTCGTTTCCAGGTTGCACACAGCAGGAGAAATAAGACTTGTCTGCTTCCATTTTGTAGCTTGGGAAGATAAGTTGTTTGTAGAGATAAGAAGAAAGGTGCTAGGTGCAGTTGTCATTAGGAATCAGCATGCCATTCGGCTAATTGGCCGATTTGTGTGCTGGGTCATAAATAAAATAGCAGAGTTACGTCGCATGCATATATTGCTTCCAAAGACATCCACCCCAGGTGTCAGATTGCTTCATACATTTAAAGAGTCAGGGAGAGAGTCTGTCTTTGGGGAGGGGGGGGGGGGGGGGGTTTGAGTTGAGGGATTTGGAAAGAATTCAGAAAGAGGTAAAATTAGAGCTTACGAAGCTCTGATGGTTTCAGGGGCAGATTGGAATGGAAAACCAGCCCAGGAAATTTATGAAAGCAGCCCTAATGGGGGTGCGGTCTGATGTTAGGGTGGGGTCTGTTGAGGGGGGCGGGATCCCTTTTCATAGTGCCTGATTGTACGCAATTGTGGCTTTCCTTGCGTCTTTTGCTGCATTTGTCTCTGAGACCAGGGGCGGATTGGGAATTAAAAGTGGCCTTGTAAAATTCTGTAGAAGTGGCCCAACATGGGCAGCAGAAAAGGTATAACATACCGTGTAGGCATGGCAGCATCACTGGATGACAGAGTTGCTGTACTGCAGAGATGGAATAACAGAATGAATGGGGACAATGCAGTGTACTGAGTGTGGTGGGCTGCCTGTCATGTGGAGGGTGGGACCACAGAACAGGCCCCACAGACACATCAGCCTACCAGGAATCTTCCTGGTGAGCCCTATGGTCAATCCGCTCCTGGATGGTTTAATACAGCGCATCTGTACTTGCTAAAATCCACCAGCAGGGGAGGCAAAGACAATAAGCCAGCAATATTTGTTATCTTGTACAGTCCCTTCCTAACAATATAGGTTCACCTAACACTGGGTCACCTAACACTGGGAAACTGAAAATCCTCCTCTGCTTACTAGTTGGGTTTATGTAAATCATCCAAATATTATTACATATGATTATCAATTATCAATATAAAATATGTGTGGACCTATGTTCTGGAACTTATGATTAGGCTGGGTACACATCTGAATGATGGGTCAGCCGGCTATCCGGCGGGCTGACTGATTAAAGTGTTTTGCACAAACAAATTGTGCATACAAACTCACTAATCCATTGACCGACATGTCTAACCATGGGAATCAGTAGTGACAGGGCACTCACAGACTCAGGCAAATGTACAGCCAGCATGAATGACATAATTCATAGACATATCAGGTGTAAACATGAGCTGATGGCCGAAACGATATCATTCATTAACTGAAAGATATATTGAATAGTGTATCCAGCCATAGCCTAATACATTGTGTACTATAAATTAGTTAGGTTTAATTAATAATTGCTATATGTTTTCTGATGACAGTGAAGTCTAAACAACTTTGTAATACAGTTAAGAGAACCTTGAGACAGCATTTCAGGTAATCGAGGCAAAATTCATGTTTGCTGTATAAACCTATGGGGTTCATTCATGAAGCAGTGAAAACAGTGGAGAAACAGACCAGTGAAGAAGTTGTCCATGGCAACCAATCAGCATCTGTCTTACATTTTATAGAATGTACTTTATAAAGGCTTCCTTCAAAGCTGATTGGTTGCCATAGGCAACTTCTCTATTGGTCATTTTCTCCACTCTTTCCACTGCTTCATGAATAGACCCCTATCCCAGTAGCCTGATTTTTACTGTCATTGGTAATAGTAATTTTATATTTTGCATTTTGTCTGGAAACAACACAGCAGATCTCTCTGTAACTATAATAATGTATTCCATTTTAGCTTACATAACTGTTTTGACTCACAAGAAGCTAATATCTGCATTAAAATCTACAAACAAGTAGATCACATTAGTGCTTTGTACATGGAGGAAGCTCTGTGGACCTGGTGGCAACTGTGCATATCAACAACATACTATCCAATAGGTGGGGAACCAAAGGCTCTGGCAGTTCCCCACCTGTTTAGAACCCAATTATTTAAGTATGTAATTACTCTGACTGGTATAAGCACCTGTCACCTGCACATAGTGAAGGCAGCCATTTTTTGAAGTTAACCAGTTTCTCAAGGACAAAACCTATACATTATAAATGAATTAGTAACACGCAAATTCTCCTAGTCACTACATGCACACGCGCACGCAGGGGGGGTTTCCGAGTACCTAGAAACACCCCCCCCCCCCCCCAAGCCGCTGATCTATTGCACAGCAGTTTGACAAATTTTTTTTTTTTTTTTAGTACACCGCGGCGTTCTGACTGCAGCTTGAGCCTCTCAGTGTCTCTCCCTGCGCGGCTGCACACTGAGAGGCTGGCTACTGCATGTAGGGGGAGCTGCAGTTCCTCTCAGGCTGAGAGGGGAGAGGCGCATAGTGTGTATTCACATCCCGCCAGCGGCCAGCCAATGGGACTTACTCAGTGCAGACTCCAGCACAGCAGGGTCCAGGTCTAGGTCTGTGATGTGTGTGAATATGCCGGGGCCGGCACCGCCGGTATTTAATAATACATTATGCTATCTGTGACATGATCACCATGAGTGTGGGAACCGGAGGAGGGGAGGGGGGTTTGGGGTAGGAGGAAGGCCACGGGCGCTGGTACTTAATAAAATATGTGGTCATCGGCCAGCATTAGTGCGGGAACCGGGAGGGGTGGGCGCCGGTTTTCATAATAAATTATACTTTGATACATGTGCGGGATGGTGCTGTCTGTCTATGGGGGAGGGGGAATGATCATGATTCCTGTATGTGTCGCCTGTCTGACTAAGTGTGTAGGGAAGGAAAGGATTGTCATGGAGCCTATGCTGCCAGTCTATACAGGGGGGGAGGGGTGGAATGATTAGGGTGCCTGCATGCTGATATATTGTGTGGGAGGGGGGTGTTTGTGGTACATCAGTCTATGTGGGGGAGGGGGGTCATGGTAAATCAGTCTACATGGGGAGGGGGGTTATGGTAAATCAGTCTACATGGGGAGGGGGGGTCATGGAATCAGTCTACATGGGGGGTCATGGTAAATCAGTATATGTGGGGGAGCGGGGGTTATTGTGGTGCATCAGTCTATGTGGGGGGGTTGTGGTGCATCAGTCTACATGGGGGAGGGGGGTCATGGTAAATCAGTCTATTTGGGGAAGGGGGTGTTGTCGTGGCGCATCAGTCTATGTGGGGGGCTAGGGGGGTTGTGGTGCATCAGTATACGTGGGGGAGGGAGGGAATGGTCGTGGTGCATCAGTCTATGTGGGGGGGGTCATGGTGCATCAGTCTACATGGGGGAGGGAGGGTCATGGTAAATCAGTCTATGTGGGGAAGGGGGTGTTGTCGTGGCGCATCAGTCTATGTGGGGGGCGAGGGGGGTCGTGGTGCATCAGTCTATGTGGGGTAGGGAGGGGGGTCGTGGTGCATCAGTCTATGTGGGGTAGGGAGGGGGGTCGTGGTGCATCAGTCTATGTGGGGTAGGGAGGGGGGTCGTGGTGCATCAGTCTATGTGGGGTAGGGAGGGGGGTCGTGGTGCATCAGTCTATGTGGGGTAGGGAGGGGGGTCGTGGTGCATCAGTCTATGTGGGGTAGGGAGGGGGGTCGTGGTGCATCAGTCTATGTGGGGTAGGGAGGGGGGTCGTGGTGCATCAGTCTATGTGGGGTAGGGAGGGGGGTCGTGGTGCATCAGTCTATGTGGGGTAGGGAGGGGGGTCGTGGTGCATCAGTCTATGTGGGGGGCGAGGGGGGTCGTGGTGCATCAGTCTATGTGGGGTAGGGAGGGGGGTCGTGGTGCATCAGTCTATGTGGGGTAGGGAGGGGGATCATTGAAGTACGCAATAAAGTATATGTTGCAGGCTTAATCCGGTTAGACTTTTTTTCATTGGTCTATACCCAATTATTTGGAAACCCCCCTTTCAAAATCCTGCGTTTGCCACTGACATGACTAGCATGCATGAGGTATGACCAATATTTATGCAGCTCCGGTTCTTTCTGACATGACTGTCAGCATTGCGATAATTTAACATTAGAGCATTGCATTGCAGTAATCATGGTTTGTGCAGTGCTTATCTTCATGCATCAGGAAAACACTTGTTGAGAGGATAGAAAGTTTACTGTAGCAATTTTTGGTGTGTCAAATTATTTACAGGGCTGCTGGATGTTGCTGCTACATAGTTAGCAACTCACACACACACACACACACATATATATATATATATATATATATATATATATATATGTATGTACATAGTTACCAACTCACACACATATATACTTGAACACATAAGCAAATCATCTGCATCTGTGGCTCGAAAATACATTTGATATACTCACTGTATTCATAACTGGACGCATTTATGCACCCCACTTTTTTTTTTATTAGCCTTTATTTGTAGGGTGCCAGAGGAGTTCCGTAGTGCCCCACACACTGGAAGAACATAGCAATATTACAAAGAATAAGGGTTTTCACAGTAGTTACATACAAAAACACAACTTTACTGATATGCATAATTAAAATGTGCAGATTACGTAATGATGTAGCAGATTATGGCATTGTGGAGGTCAGAGAGCTAAATGGAGGAGTGGTACACTTAGCAAAACAGATGATGGCACATTTTTGTGCAGGGAGGCTGATGGAGCGAGGTAGGGTGTTCCAGAGGAAGGGGGGAGCAGCACAGGAGAAATCCTATAGTTGGGTGTGGGAGGAAGTGATCAGGGAGGAGAGGAGGCCGCAGTTATTGTAAGAGTGAAGAGGACAGGAGGGAGTGTGAGGATGAGGCTGGGAATGTATGAAGAGGAGGAGTGGTTGAGGGCTTTGAAGATTAATTTGAGTTTGAATTTATTTATGACAGGAACAGGGGGCTTAGCAGAGGAACTGGCAGAGGGATGACAGCAGAGGTAGAGTATCATGAGACAAACATGAGGCGTGCAACAAGATAATGGATACACTGAATGGAGCCAAGGCAGGTGATAGGTAGACCAGTAAAAGTAGGTGTCATCATTATCAATTGGACTTGTACCAGCCCAGCCAATCTCTGTGTAATGTGTACACAGACTTCTGAATAGCTTGCAATTCCATGTACATGCTCATGACCCACCTGCACAAACTTATGCTATGTGCGAACACCCAATCACTGCCAAGTGAATTTCCCACTGTTGCTCAAAATTGTGGATGCAGACTCACATGCGTAGTTGGTAACAATAGTAAGGTCCGTCCACAGTAGTTACTTACATTCAACTCAGAGCCAGGCCCATATTATATGCACATGCTACCTGGCTGTATGCCAGCATAGTGCAAGCTGCAGTATTGCAATGAATCCTGTACCATACCTAAGTTATCTGTGTACTGGTATACAAATCCAATCTGATAACAGTAATTCCGTAGACATTAAAATATTGAAAAGCAAAATATAAACGTGCAAATATGTGGCAAAATTTCTAATATAGATAGTTGTTGCGGTCTTGTTGGTGGGCTCAGATTCAATCACATCACTTACAGTATTTGGCAGAACCATTTAGAATGATCAGATCTACGTATTCAACAATCACATTGATTTTTGGGATAAAGGTGAACTCCGGCCAATACTTATTGTTGAATTTTGGGGTGAAGTTCATTCATTTTAAAATAGAAAGTTCTACTTACAGTACCTGCAGAGATTGCCTTCCACTAACCCAGTAGGTCTCCCTGAAGACCCCAATGTTCCATTGCTCTATTCTCTGCAACTACCTCTAGTCTTCTTCAAAGATGAAATATCAGTTCTAATGTCCTTCCCCTCTGAATGTTCCACTCATACAAAGTGGAAGTTCATGATAGATGGGTGTTTACACCATTGTGTGTATAAAGGGAGGTGGGGGTAGCTGGACTGGACCCCTGCGTTTATGGATGAGAATGGAAGAAAACAGCTATGGACTGTTGTAACTGTCAGAGTGACCTTCCAAACTTTGGACACAAGGCAAATAGAGTAAGAAGATTTTTGTCAAAGTTATTTATTAAAGTAAAGGTTGAGTCTCCCATATCTGAAAATCCATTATCCAAAATCAAAAAAAATTTAAGCACGACTGAGTGAAACCTTTGCTTTCTGATAGTTTAATGTACACAAACTTTGTTTCATGGACAAAATTCTCACCTTCAAGTTGTGTGTATAAGGAGTATATGAAACATAACTGCATTCTGTTCTTAGACTTAGATCCACAAGATATCTCATTATGGTATGAAAATATTCCAAAATACAGAAATATCCAAAACACTTCTGGTCCCATGCATTTTGGATATAGGAGGCTCAACCTGTGCTCACGCTGTCTCTGCATTACTGTGTCACCGGCATTGCAGTACTACTTTATAAAAGGGATCGGTATGAAACCTCCAATCAAAATGCAGACGGTCGAAATCCTGACACCAATTGACCGATGGTCAAAATCCCGACAAGGTCAAAATACCGGCATTTTACATGTCGGTATTTTGACCTTGTCGGTATTTTAAATGTCGGTATTTTGTCCTTGTCGGGATTTTGACCTTGTCGGGATTTTGACCATCGGTCAATTGGTGTTGGGATTTTGATTGGAGGTAAACTGACTGCATCCCTTATAAAACCTAACTTTATATATTACTGTATTGGCCAACAGCAGATGGGATATTAACCCTGTGTGACCCCTGCAAACCACACAGCACCAGCTTATGGATGTGCAGCTTGTTTCATATTGGACACATTACTTTGTCTTGTGTGTAATATATAGTACAAGGGAAATTATGTTACGTAAAAAAAAAAAAAAATCTTTAAAAAAAAAAAATCTTGATATTTATGCAGAGTTCCCAGTAAAGGGATGATGTTAGGTGAACAGAGAGTAGATTGTGTTATACAGTACATAATATAAGTGGAGTGAATAAAAATCCTGCCTAAATTAAATAAAATGATGTATTATATTAATGTAGTAATCACTTCATGGGTAAGATAATATTATTATTTTCATGCATGCTTCATGCCTCTCTATAGAAGGGAATTTCTCAGTTAACATTACAGTTAGAAAGTACCCAGTTATATATCCATAACAGTAATATATTAGTGGCATTGGCTTCATCGATTGTTTCTGTATCCCACAATGCACCTGGCTTCTGATAGCAGCTTTTATGCTGGTTTACTGATGTTTTTCATGTGCTCAGGGGACAGTCTGTGTTGGCGAGGCAGCAGCACACTCTCCAGTATGAGCTAACTAGAGTGTCTGGAATGGATTCATAAACATGCCTGGTGTCATAGAATGGAACGTTGTAAGCTACTGATGAAGCATCAGAAAGGATTGGAATGCGCTTATCCTTTCAAAATATGATGTAAACTAATTTCCTCAGTGCTCTGTAATAAGCACCCCTTTGTATATATTACTTAATAATGATTTCCATATCATGCCATTAGCATTCTAATGATTTAAAGATGTACTTGTGTTGGCTATATATTGTGGAAGCAGTCATTTTGTGAGCTGCACTAATATTCAAGGGAATGATGCCGGAATCTTGTGACATCACTCTTTACAGCACTTTAGGCGAGGCCAGGCACAGTGACTTCACTAGGTCCTAATGAATTGATAGGCCACATTCTCATAAATATTGGTTCAGCCCACAAAATGGATGGCTTCCTCCATTTTATATGAGGCTGGTGCACTTTGAACGCATGTGTATACAGTATTGACTTGCCCCCTTAGATATAAAGTTAGTGAAGAGTTTAATTCTCGACTGAACAAAAAAAAATCAATATTTATAGAAAAAAATCTTGGGGGAGGGGGCTGAATTTGGCTGTTTAGATGCTACTTGCCATTCCGGATTGGCCTATCGTTTCCACCAGCATTCCAATCTTGTTCTCACATCCCATAGAGGCGCTCAGGGAAACTTTTCTCTATGGCATGTTGCCAGTACCACTCAGCATCATACATGGTGTAGGCAACATTATGCTACAGAATGTGGCTCTTTTGTATGGTAGTCAGTGGCTGTTCTTGCCACGGGCAAGCGGTACTTTTGCCCGGGGCGCCGCCTTCCGGAGGGCGCCGGCGCCATCCGGAGGGCGCCGCACCAGGGCAAGATCCGCCACTGTGCCCCCCGTAGTGCCCTGCTGTGCCCCCCCCCCCCCGCTTTGAAGGGAACCAGACGCGTAGCGTCTAGTTTCCCTTCATGGAGAGGACCTTAGTTGTGCGGTGCGCGATGACGTCATCGCGCACAGCAAAGGTCCTCTCCATGAAGGGAAACTAGACGCTACGGTCTAGTTTCCCTTCGTCTAGAGGACCTTTGCTGTGCGATGCGCGATGACGTCATCGCGCACCGCACAGCATAGTGGCACAGACACTAGGGGTCAGAATTGACCTCTAGTGTCTATGCTGTTCTATGGGAGAGACATAATAACGTCTCTCCCATAGATCGAAGAGAACAGAAGAGAGGAGGAGAGGAGAAGTGCGGCGCCGCCGGCGGAGGGGGTCTGGATCAGGAACGGGGATGGTAAGTATACTTTTTATTTATTTTTATTTTTTCTTTCAGCGTGCTGACCACGCCCCCAATCGAAGCCACGCCCCCCCATATTTTGCCCGGGGCGCCACAAATCATAGAACCGGCCCTGATGGTAGTACTCTAGTTAAGTTATTGGTATTAGAAAGTAACTATGGCTTCAGCAACCTAAAGTCCCGAACAAGAATTTTATGACTCCAACTAACATACAAGTAACTACAGCCATTTACTAGGAGTCCAAATAAAAAGGCATGAGTGACTGTAGCACTCAACTTTGTATGTTTGTTGGAGCCACAAAATTCTTGTTCAGGGCATTAGATTACTGAAGCCTTACACCTCTTTCACACAGAAAGCAGTTGAAGCCCTGGCTTTTACATGGCATTTCAAGCTGGGTTAGTTTCTGGTCCCAGCCTGTACCCCCTTTCAGACAGAAGAAGAAATTGCTGGGTCAAGTATTTGGAACTGGTAATTTGCCAGGTCAACCCAGGTCCTTCTTCTGTGTGAAATGGTAAACCGGGGGTTGCAATTCCTGGGACTTCGGCCGTGTCACAACTGAGGGCCTGAGCTGACGGGAGGCAGCCTCAGTTGTAGGGGCTGAGATGTACCGGAACCTGGGAGGTTGTATCAGACCCCTGGACATGTAAGTAACATGATGAATAACTGCCCGAAGGCGTGACCACGACAACTTGAATAAAAGTCAATGATGTTTATTTATGACAACTCCGCAACACAGCAGCAGTAAAAGGAAACATAAAAGTCAACAGAGGATAAATACAATTCCTGGGTACTACAGGGTGGCAAGGGCCACAGGCACTGGTAGTGTGAGATAGTTCTTATAATCTTCTAGTTGGAAAGTCCTTACCAGGCCTGACTGTAGCAATAGAGAGAACCCAGGATCGTACCAGCTGGTGTTCCAGGAAAGGCTGGGCTGCTGAAGATAAAACGGCTGCTGTGGATACTGGCTGGAACCAGACTGTTGTTGGTACGGAGTGGGTACTGGCTGGAACCAGTTAAATAATAAACGAACTTGAGAGCGATGAAATAATAATGAAGTTTGGAGTTTGAGAGCGGTGAAATAATAATGCCGGTCATAAATGACAAACTGCAGAAAAGGGGTACCGGCACTTTAAGGAGAGCTGACCTCTGCTGGAAGCTGGATGCTGAAAGCAGGTAGATCTGTAGCTAGAAACTGGTGAATCCAAATGGATCGGAGAGTCAGGCTACACCGCAGATGGAATGCTGGTGCGGGTCTCTGTAGTGGAAGGATTGACACAGGAGCTGGAACCTGGAAGACAATCACAGGAGAGAGACAAACTGGAACTAGGTTTGACAACCAAAGCACTGACGCCTTCCTTGCTCAGGCACAGCATATTTATACCTGCAGCAAGGAAGGGGTTGGCTAGGCAATTATGCAAATCAACAATACAGACAGCAGATTGGTGGAAATGATCAGATGACAAAATCCAAGATGGCTGCGCCCATGCAGACACTTGGAGGGAAGTTTGGTTTGTAATCCATGTGAGAATTGAAGCAGCAATGGCGGCGCCGGCCACAGGAGACAGGAGACGCCAGACTGATGAATGCACATCCAAACCACGCGGGCACAGCGGAGGCCGCGGCTGACGTAATCGCCACTCTGACACTTTGCATGCAGAAACTCAGGGACGGCGGCGGAGGCCGCGGGAGACGCCATGCCAGATGTAATATGGCGTTTACTGTGACCGCGTCTCAGAGAGACAGGAGAGGATGCAGGAATGTAAACATCAGGATAACAGATGGGATCCAGTCCTGGAGCGCTGAGCCAGCCTTAGGAGGCATCTGATGGGTAAGAAATGGCGTCCAGATACCCGGATCGTGACAGCACCCCCCCCCTTTAGGAGTGGCCCCAGGACACTTCTTTGGCTTTTGAGGAAACTTGGAATGGAATCTCCGGACCAAGGCAGGAGCATGGACATCAGAAGCATTGGTCCATGAACGTTCCTCAGGGCCGTAACCCTTCCAGTCAATAAGATACTGTAGTTGACCGTAACGGTGACGTGAGTCCAGGATCTTGGCAACTTCGTACTCAACGCCTCGTTGAGTTTGGACTTTCGGAGTTGGAGGAAGTGAGGAATGAAACCGATTCAAGATCAGCGGTTTCAACAGGGAAACATGGAATGTCCTGGGTATTTTTAAGAAGGGAGGCAACTGGAGTCTGTAAGCAACAGGGTTGATGACTTGTTCAATTTTAAAAGGACCAATGTAGCGAGGTGCAAACTTCATACTGGGAACTCTTAACCTCAAATTCTTCGTGGATAACCATACCCGATCACCCACCTTGAGAGCAGGAACTGCTCGACGCTTCTTATCCGCAAACTTCTTGTACCTGAACGATGCCTTGAGCAGAGCTGATCGTACGCTCTTCCAGATATTGGCAAACTGATGCAAGGTGATATCCACTGCGGGAACAGAAGTTGCTGGAAGCGGTTGGAACTCAGGGACTTTAGGGTGGAATCCAAAGTTAGTGAAGAATGGTGTTGAAGCAGATGAAGAATGATACTGGTTGTTATGACAGAACTCGGCCCAGGGAAGTAATTGAACCCAGTCATCTTGAGAGGAGGACACATAGATGCGGAGGAAGGCCTCCAAGTCCTGATTCACCCTCTCAGTTTGACCATTGGTCTGAGGATGGTAAGCCGTGGAAAACTTTAGCTTGACTTGGAGGACTTGACATAAACTTCGCCAGAATTTGGCTGTGAATTGAACTCCTCGATCTGAGATGATTTCTTCAGGAAGACCGTGGAGTCGGAAGATCTCTTGTATGAATATTTGAGCCAACTTGGAAGCTGACGGAAGACCGGTGAGAGGAATGAAGTGTGCCATCTTGGTGAACCGGTCAACTACCACCCAGATGGTATTGAACTTGTTGCACATGGGTAAATCTGTAATAAAATCCATCGACAGATGGGTCCATGGTCGACGGGGAACAGATAGTGGAACCAGTTGCCCCGCAGGCGACTGGCGGGATACCTTATGTTGAGCACACTTTGGGCAAGATGCAATAAACTCCAAGACGTCCTTTTTCAGAGTTGGCCACCAATAGGACCTAGAGATAAACTTCAGGGTTTTTTGGATACCTGTATGTCCGGCAAAACGGGAAGCATGGGCCCAATGCATGAGCTTCTTCCTTAGCATCGGCTTCACAAAACTTTTCCCTGATGGGGGCGTAGAGTCCATCCCTACCGTGGAGAATGCCAACGGATTTATAATAGGATGCTTGTCTGAAGACTCTGACTCATTTTCTTGCTCCCATGAGCGGGAAAGGGCATCGGCCTTGCGATTCTGAGAGCCCGGACAGAACTGGAGTTTAAAGTCGAACCTGGAAAAGAAAAGTGCCCATCTGGCCTGACGAGGATTGAGACATTGTGCGCCTTTCAGATATAAAAGGTTCTTGTGGTCTGTAAGTATGGTGATTGAATGAGAAGCTCCCTCCAACAGATATCTCCACTCCTCTAGAGCGAGCTTGATGGCTAGCAACTCCTGGTCGCCAATGGCATAGTTGCGCTCCGCTGGGGAGAACTTCCGGGAGAAGAAACTGCAAGGATGTAAATGGCCATCTTTAGCCCTCTGAGATAACACCGCTCCTACTCCAACGGAGGAGGCATCCACCTCTAAAATGAAAGGAGAGTCGATGTCAGGCTGTTTCAGAACAGGCGCAGAGATGAACCTTTGCTTTAAAAGATGAAAGGCTTGCATGGCTTCTTCAGACCACTTGGACGGGTTAGCACCCTTCTTAGTGAAAGCAGTAATAGGCGCCACAATGGTGGAAAAGTCTCGTATAAACTTTCGGTAATAATTGGCGAACCCTAAGAACCTCTGGACCCCTTTGAGGGTTAAGGGTACCGGCCAATTCTGGATTGCTTGTAGTTTCTCAGGATCCATCTCTAGTCCGGAACCGGACACAATGTACCCTAGAAACGGAATGGACTTGACTTCAAAGACGCATTTCTCTAATTTGCAATAGAGATGATTGACACGGAGACGGGACAGAACCTCTTTTACCCAAAAACGATGTTCCTCTAAATCGTTGGCAAAAATGAGGATATCATCTAGATAGACTACGACATGACGGTATAGAATGTCTCTGAAGATCTCATTGACAAAATGCTGGAAGACAGCTGGAGCATTGCTCAATCCGAAGGGCATGACGAGGTACTCATAATGTCCGTCACGGGTGTTAAAGGCGGTCTTCCACTCGTCACCCTCACGGATCCGGATGAGATTGTATGCACCTCTCAAGTCCAGCTTTGTGAAGATGGTAGCTCCGCTAACTCTGTCAAATAGCTCAGTAATCAGGGGTAAAGGATAGCGGTTCTTGATGGTAATGTCGTTCAAACCTCTGTAGTCGATGCACGGCCGCAGACCACCATCTTTCTTCTTTACAAAAAAGAAGCCTGCGCCGGCTGGAGAAGAAGAAGGTCGAATGAACCCCTTTGCTAGGTTCTCTTTAATGTATTCCTCCATAGAATGCGTCTCAGGCAGAGACAACGGATACGTTCGGCCTCGAGGTGGAACCTTCCCTGGAACGAGATCAATCGGGCAGTCCCATTCTCTATGAGGAGGAAGGATATCAGCAGAAGCTTTACTGAACACATCCGTGAAATCTTGATATGGAGGAGGTGGAACATCAGACGACCTGGGGGAGGAAGAACAGACAGGCAAAACTTTAAACAAACATGTCTCAGCACAGGAGGAACCCCATGCCAGGATTTGCGTAGTCGTCCAATCAATTGTAGGATTGTGAAGACGGAGCCATGGAAGGCCCAGGACCACAGGATGTGTGGCTCTTGGAATCACTAAAAAAGAAATAAGTTCGGAATGAAGAACTCCCACTCTCAGACGAACTGGTAGAGTCCTTAAAGAAATAACTGCATCAAAAATTTTGCTGCCATCCACGGCAGTTAAGGAAATGGACGAAGGAAGTCTCTCGGTGGGTAGGGACCACCGTTTAACATAGGCTTCGGTAATAAAGTTCCCAGCTGCTCCGGAATCAAGGAGGGCAATGACGTTCCGATAACGTTGAGCAACTTGAAGCGAGACTGGGAGATTACAATCTTGAAGAGATGGAGAGGAGATCATTACTCCTAGCCGGCCCTCTCCTTGGCAAGCTAGGATTTGGAGTCCCGGACGTTTGGGACAGGCATTAATGGTGTGAGACGGAGCTGCACAATAAAGACAGAGAGACTCGGAGAGACGTCTTCTGCGCTCAGCAGGAGTTAAACGGGAACGGCCAATTTGCATGGGCTCATCTTTAGTTAGTGACAGTTGGCGAGGAGGAGGAGCAGAAGATTTTGGAGCAGATGATCTTCCACGCTCAGTTGCTCTCTCTCTGAAACGTAAATCAACTTTCGTGCAGAGTGAGATTAGCTCATCCAACTTAGAGGGCAAATCTCTGGTAGCTAACTCATCTTTAATACGCTCAGATAAGCCATGCCAGAATGCAGCATACAGGGCTTCGTCGTTCCATGCCAGTTCGGATGCCAGGATCTGGAACTGTATAAGATATTGTCCTACAGTACGTGATCCCTGGCGTAAACGGAGAATCTCAGACGAAGCTGAAGTTACCCGGCCTGGCTCGTCGAAGATGCGCCTGAATGTTAACACGAATGCAGTGTAGGAAGATAGCAGGGTGTCGGACCTCTCCCATAACGGTGATGCCCAATCAAGGGCTGAGCCACTGAGAAGAGAGATAATGTAGGCAATTTTTGTACGGTCACTGGGGAAATTGCCAGGTTGTAGCTCAAACTGAATCTCACACTGGTTGAGAAATCCCCTGCAGAATCTTGGAGATCCGTCAAATTTTGCTGGCGTTGGAAGATGAAGACGTGGAGCAGAAATGGGTAAGGTGGGTGGGGTTATAGCTGGAGTCACTGTGGTTGACGCACCGGACGCGCCTGATCCACGGAGGGTTGTCTGAATCCCATCCAGCCGAGTAGAGAGATCCTGGAGACAGCGGATGATGTGGCCCTGTGCAGCCTCCTGATGTTCAAGTTGGGCTGCCAGTTCTTGCATCGGCCTGGCCGCTTGATCCTGGTCTCCGGCTGGATTCATTAGGTCAGTGCTTACTGTCACAACTGAGGGCCTGAGCTGACGGGAGGCAGCCTCAGTTGTAGGGGCTGAGATGTACCGGAACCTGGGAGGTTGTATCAGACCCCTGGACATGTAAGTAACATGATGAATAACTGCCCGAAGGCGTGACCACGACAACTTGAATAAAAGTCAATGATGTTTATTTATGACAACTCCGCAACACAGCAGCAGTAAAAGGAAACATAAAAGTCAACAGAGGATAAATACAATTCCTGGGTACTACAGGGTGGCAAGGGCCACAGGCACTGGTAGTGTGAGATAGTTCTTGTAATCTTCTAGTTGGAAAGTCCTTACCAGGCCTGACTGTAGCAATGGAGAGAACCCAGGATCGTACCAGCTGGTGTTCCAGGAAAGGCTGGGCTGCTGAAGATAAAACGGCTGCTGTGGATACTGGCTGGAACCAGACTGTTGTTGGTACGGAGTGGATACTGGCTGGAACCAGTTAAATAATAAACGAACTTGAGAGCGATGAAATAATAATGAAGTTTGGAGTTTGAGAGCGGTGAAATAATAATGCCGGTGATAAATGACAAACTGCAGAAAAGGGGTACCGGCACTTTAAGGAGAGCTGACCTCTGCTGGAAGCTGGATGCTGAAAGCAGGTAGATCTGTAGCTGGAAACTGGTGAATCCAAATGGATCGGAGAGTCAGGCTACACCGCAGATGGAATGCTGGTGCGTGTCTCTGTAGTGGAAGGATTGACACAGGAGCTGGAACCTGGAAGACAATCACAGGAGAGAGACAAACTGGAACTAGGTTTGACAACCAAAGCACTGACGCCTTCCTTGCTCAGGCACAGCATATTTATACCTGCAGCAAGGAAGGGGTTGGCTAGGCAATTATGCAAATCAACAATACAGACAGCAGATTGGTGGAAATGATCAGATGACAAAATCCAAGATGGCTGCGCCCATGCAGACACTTGGAGGGAAGTTTGGTTTGTAATCCATGTGAGAATTGAAGCAGCAATGGCGGCGCCGGCCACAGGAGACAGGAGACGCCAGACTGATGAATGCACATCCAAACCACGCGGGCACAGCGGAGGCCGCGGCTGACGTAATCGCCACTCTGACACTTTGCATGCAGAAACTCAGGGACGGCGGCGGAGGCCGCGGGAGACGCCATGCCAGATGTAATATGGCGTTTACTGTGACCGCGTCTCAGAGAGACAGGAGAGGATGCAGGAATGTAAACATCAGGATAACAGATGGGATCCAGTCCTGGAGCGCTGAGCCAGCCTTAGGAGGCATCTGATGGGTAAGAAATGGCGTCCAGATACCCGGATCGTGACAGGCCGTGGTCAAAAGCCGGGTTAAAGTTCCAGGATTTTCAACCCGGGATGACCTTTCACACAGAAAAGGACCTGGGTTAACCTGGCAAATTATCGGGTCCATATGCTTGACCCGGCAATTTTTTCTTCTGTCTGAAATGGGTATAAGTTTCTTTATAATACCAATAACGGTCCAGAGTACTATGATATGAAAGAACCACATACTGTTGCATAATTTGTATTCACCATATATGATGATGATGATTGGTAGCGGCTTCCAGGTTCATGTAGGTCTCCTAGTAATATATATACACTGCTATTTTATAGGTGGTTGGAGTTCTTCTTTATATTTTGTCCCATCTGTATACATAGCAATTTAGCTTATTATTAACTGAATTAAGAACTTCTTCTCCAGAGTACTTTATATTAGTTTATGATATAAATAAAGGCAACCACATATGGCCTGATCCTACTGTCTAACATGATTGTGAAGGATACAGTCCTTCCTGAACACTAGATTAAATCCCCATAGGCATCCATAAAGCCTCATATAATTTCTAATTTACCACTTGCCGTATGATGTGGCAGAGGAGTTAGAGGACAGAACGATGAGGAGGGATAAACCTTTTATGGTCACATCTATGTAACTACTGAAACCTTTGTGGAGTATGTGCTAAATATCTCTTAGTGTTCTCTTGTCAGTAGTATTTTCCTATATTTTCCAAATTTAATGATTTGTTTGTATGCAATTTACATTAAAGAGGAAAGATGTGTGTAATGTTTATTGAGATAACTAGGGCAATGGACAGATTTCTGAAATGGAAAGATGATCCTGAATGATCCTGAATAATGTGGGTCAGAGGGAAGTCACTATAAGACAGATAGGACAGATAATTATTAACGTAATTACTACAGGACTAAGCAAAGTTTGAATCATTGACCACATAAGTCTTTAGCAGCTTCACTAAGGTAAAAGGCGTATATTGGGGGTCATTCCGAGTTGTTCACTAACTGGCGTTGTTCGCAGTACAGCGATCAGGCTAAAAATCGTCATTTCTGTGCATGCGTATGGACCGCAATGCGCACGCACAACGTACGGGTACAAAGGCCTTTATGGTTTTGCACAGGTTCTAGCGACGTTTTTATTCGCACTGGCGGCCGCAAGAAGATTAACAGGAAAGGGGCGTTTCTGGGTGTCAACTGACTGTTTTCAGGGAGTGCTTAGAAAAACGCAGGCGTGCCAGGGAGAACGCAGGCGTGGCTGGGCGAACGCAGGGCGGGTGTGTGACGTCAAAAGCCAACCCACCAACGTTAGAATAAACGCACATGAAGAGTAAATACAGGGCTGGTCTTGTTCTGCACAAAATGTTTTTGCAGGCGCTCTGCTGCACAGGCGTTCACACTTCTGCAAAGCAAAAATACACTCCACGGAGGGCGGCGACAATGCGTTTGCACGGCTGCTAAAAACTGCTAGCGAGCGATCAACTCGGAATGACCCCCATTGTGTATTACTGCCTAAAGGAGATGCAGGTTGTATATTGATAGGGGCGAAAAGTGCGAAAGCGGTGGCATTGATCACTTGGGTGGCATGAAGTCTTAATTTTTAACAAAATATTTACTGTTAATTGATAATTATTCTCCTGTTTTTATTACTACTTGTCTAAATGCCCAGTAATTCATTCTCAGTAACAATGTTAAGACTCTGCAAGACTATGAGTCTACAGACCTATTAAAGTGAATCGGAGAATTAGTGTGGCCAGCCTTCCGTGTGTTTGTATTTTTGTAAATACGTCCTTTCAACTTTAAAACAAAACATTATGTAAAAATGATAGCTACAATACAGTAATTCTTTCATAGAATATGACTTTTTTTTAAATATATATTTATAAACCTTTATACATTTAAAAATGCTTTACTCAAAATCAAAGAACTTTGAAAATTATTGGTGGTATTCATTTCTTTTGCCCCCTTCCACACCCGTTCTGTTTCTGCTGACGGGCATGGTATCATCATTTCAGCTCGTTACCCCTGGGGTAGCGAGGCGCCCTCACCCTTTACGCGGTTAAACCTGATTACTATGGGCGGAATATGCGCGATAACGGGGATCACTTTAGAAATTAGATTGGGCGTGATATATGATTTGAATACCGCCCTATGTACAGTATATCTGTTGTTACTGGGGACTCACCTCCAGTGATATCAGTGTTATTGGCAACAATAAGCACTTGCTATATAAGGGCTTAACCATTAAGTTGAACGGGCCTGTGTTGCACATGTGTAGACAGTACTTTCTGAATGCTTTAAGTAACGGGCTCTTTCATCATTAGTTGCCTGATTGTGGGAACTGATGCATCTTCAGATGGCATTATTTCCTGGAGCCTCACCCCCTTTTTTTGTAAGGCGTTCCTGAGTGCAAAGAGGGATCAATTCAGATTCATCCACCTCCTCTGGCACACTTATGGGCCCTACACACTGGGCGATAATACTGAAAGATATGAATGATCTCGTTCATTAATGAACAAGATACCGTTCATATCTTTCAGTGAGGAGGCACCAGGAATGAACGATGTGCGGCCCCGCGCTCGTTCATCGCTGGTGCCCCATCGCTCGTGCATGCAGGCCAATATGTACGAGAACTTCTATATTTTCCTGCACTGCTATGGAGCCGGGTAACAGGGGTAGTGAAGAGACTTCACTCCTCCCGTCACTGCAGCCCCCCCCCCCTCCCCCGCAGCCGGGTCGGCCGTATCCGCCGTCGGGTAGCTCGGTGGCATATCTGCCATTGTGTAGGGCCCTTTACATTTACTGTCAATGTTAACTTTCACCACTACTAGAGAGCTATTAAAGTGGCAGTGCTAGGGATTGCGGTGTAACTGTCCTAGAACCAAAGCATTACTAAGTTGCTCTGGTGCTTTTGGCACCTGCCACCGCAATTTTTGGTGATTAAGGGATGGGCAGTCTGGGCTTAATTGTGAGAAGGCCCCACTGTGTGAAGCTAAAATAAATCCTATTGCCATTTTAACTCAGTTCAGGAGTTGTCATAGATTAAACTTTGCTTGTTTATGCTCATGTCCCATAGAGGTGCCATCAAAAATAAGTGAGGCTTTACCTTTCATTGTAACCGGAAATGGACAGAGCAGCACAAGTTCTCAAGTGTACCTCATGGCATTGTATCTGCCACTTTGGGTTACTGATAGTGAAAGCTCTGTCTGTGGGGTAGGAAAGAACAGGGCATTAGCTGCTTTAGAAGATACTTCAAAGAGTGTGCTTGACTTCTATAGGTCAGGTGACAGAAGGCTAATCTCTGCATTGTCTCCGGCAGCACTTCTCACATTTAGGAACTTGTTTCAAACCTCAGCATTTTATCAGGCTCAGGACTGGGCATAGAGGCCCTTGGACACTACCACCTTTCATGAGTCTAGCAAACCCACTGTTCATCAGCGCACATGCATCTATCAGGTTTATATAGGTTTAATCCTGCCATTGCTACTTAGCCATGGAATGGACACTGGAAAACATAACCTTTTGAATTGTCTGTATCAGTGTCCTTTACAGAGCCGGCCCTAACCAATATGATGCCCTAGGCAAAATTTTGGCTGGTGCCCCCTAGCACCACCACCACTGTTTCCACCTCTGACCTTGCCCCTCTTTACCAGCACCATCACCCTTCACCTATAGCAGTCCTTATTTTGGTGTTTGTACCCCCTATATTTTAAATAGGAACAGTTCGCACATTTGGCGCACAGCCCAAAAAGGGGTGTGTTTTTGCTGGCAAGGGGCATGGCCACACAATAATAACCCCAATTCCAATTATGCCACACAGTACTGCAACTTTATTCACATTTGATCATGCGATAGTGTCCATAATTCATATTACATCCCACAGCAGTATCACTTTACCTTATAAACGTTACTCCTCACAGTAGAGCTCCTTATTCACATTACACCACACTGAATTGCTCCTTATTCACATTACACCACACTCTATTGCTGTTTATTCACATTAGATGACACAGTAGTGCCCTTTCTATATGCAACGCCACATAGTAGAGCACCTTATACACATAGTGCCACACAGTAATGAATTTATACACATAATTCCACACAGTAATGCCCCATACACATATGAGACACATTAATGTCCTTATAAACGTAATGCGCCTTACATATTATGACAACCTTTATTAATGCCCTTTTACACATAATGTCCCTTAGACATATGCCGCTCATTATTAATGCCCTTATACACATAATGACACACATAATGTTCCTTACACATATGTTGCACATTATGAATGCCCTTATACACATAATGACACACATAGTGCCCCCTACACATTTGCTGCACATTATTAGTGCACCTATACACATAATGACACACATACAGTAGTACTCTGTTACACATATGCCACACATTATTAATGCCTTTATACACATAATGACACACATAGTGCCCCTTACACATATGTTGCACATTATTAATGCATTTTTACATGACACACATAATGCTCCTTACAAATATTCTGAACACTATTGCACAACCAACCCACTCACATGCACATAGCACTCATACTGCCACTAACACTGTGATATCTGACTCTGCTTGGATACAGATGTGTCCTCATAAATCTTGACTCAATGCTAACGTCGGGCGCCTTTTTTATGAAAATGCATCTTATTTACATTGGTATGTGGCTAGGATGCACAAGCAGCTTCTGCTGATTAAAATGATATGCAGCATGCCTATATACTGTGTGAGACTGTGACTGTATCTGCATATGAAATGCTACACACAGAATATAGGCATGCTGCATATCATTTTAATCAGCAGAAGCTGCTGATGCCCCTAGGCATATCAAATGCCCTAGGCAATTGCCTAGTTTGCCTATGCCTATGGCCGGCTCTGGTCCTTTAGATTGTAAGTTCTTATGAGCAAGGTTCTCTACCCTAATGTGCTTTTCCTACCATCATCTCCTCCCCACTGCCCACAATGGCACCAAATCTTTGGCTTCTGCTGCCCCGCTGCTTATTTGATTATTATGACAGCTGATACAGAGATGTTTATTAACCTTATCCATGTTCTGCTATGTTTTGTACTGTATGTCACTTTTTTCTTGTTTTGTTGATACTGTTTCTGTCCCTGTACTTTGGGCCTAATTCAAGGTTGATTGCAAAAACAAAATCTTCCTCTAATAGACAAAACCATGTGCACTGCAGGTGGGGGCAGATATAAAATGTGCAGAGAGAGTTAGATTTGGGTGGGTTATATTGTTTCTGTGCAGGGTAAATACTGGCTGCTTTATTTTTACACTGCACTTTAGATTTCAGTTTGAACACACCCCATCCAAATCTAACTCTCTCTGCACATGTTACATCTGCCCCACTTGCAGTGCAACATGGTTTTGCCCATTAGAGGAAGGTTTTGCTTTGCTGTCAACTTTGAATTAGGCCCTTTGTTAGGATCTTTGGACCCATTGTGGCAATATATAAATAAAGGATAATAGTAAAAAATGATATTAATATTAAGTGAACAAACTGTTCAAATATTTGCGTCATCATGTATTTAGTGCTGCTCTCTGCAGGAGTTTGACCCTAAGTGCTCAGTCCTTTTCCAACCCCACCTCATAGCATAATGAATCAACCATTGGCTTCCCAGCTGTATTCAGATTTCATAGACTTGAATTTCTACACACACATATATATATATATATATATACTGTATACAGAATATACAAGCAAAAGCAGAACTTGAAGATTATTTCACCAGAACTTGTTCCTTTTCACATCTATGTTATGTCCTGTTTCTTGAACTTGGGCTCTGATGAATGGCTACTCTACATGCTGCACTCCCCTTTCCATCAGGAACTTTGACACAGTCTGGAATTGCTGGCGGGTAAGAAATCACATTAACCAGGGCTACAAAATATAGCAACAATAAAAAAGAAAAACATTCTGTGGGTGACGTATAAAATAGATATGAATTTCTCACCGTCATGCAATATAATTATTGCTGCTACTGAGTCACTCAGTTACTAGATTGCAGAGGTGAAGTTAAATTATAATATTCAATTAAATGTAGGCATTGGCCGAATGAACAACATGCTGCAAATCAATTCTTAGAAAAAGATATCCTGCTTGTACAAAATGAATTCAGTCTATGACATCTGTTGATCATGCTGGGCAAACGGGAATACAGTAGTCTCAGTTAGAAATGCAGTAAGTACAGAGACAGATTAATAAGGAGAACTATTTTTAGTAAATGGAAAAAAAGAAAATGTTCCGGTGTGCAACTATCGCTGCATGAGGTGTAGCTGCTTAGAGGCCCGGAGGAGAGGAAGCCTTGACTATGCCAGGTCGCTCTCTCTAGAATCCACCTCACCTCTTCTGCACAGGACTGGCCTATTCATTCAGTGCAGTATCCAGCAATAACAAGTTCTACTTTTGACCAGAGTAGTATGGAAGCTAGACCCGTCACCTGCACAGAGTGGAGGAAGCCATTTTCTAAAATGAAGAGAAAACAAATGATTGTAAAAAGAATGAGGTGGTTTAAACCTCTAGGGTAGTGGTTAGCATGGGTGCTGATCAATGTACTTAGTGGGTCTATGGTGTTGTGGGTGGGGGTGTCTTTGTCCGAGTTTATTTAAAGGCTTGGACTGTGGCCTAAAGTTTATGTTATGTTAGGTTGGTGGTTTATTGTTGGCTATTTTGTGGTAGGAAATAAATGGTAGGTCACAAAGTCCGGGTGCATTTATATTATTTGGGTCACTCCCTTTGTTGACTGGTTAGTTGGCTGTACCACATTGATGAGGTCAGCGTCATAACCCAATTGGGCGGTTAGTCATCATAGAAGGTCCAGTGAATATCTTTGTTGTGTTTGTGCATCTTGGGCAATATCCGCCAACAATGCATGTTTTTGTTTGTTATTGGGGATTGCGTTGATTTTGGCTGTCCTTGTTTTGCCACCATCGGCGAGATGTCATGGAGTCCGAGATTGCTGGAAGGTGCGGGATGCCGAACGATCTTGGACGTTTTTTTAAAGGGGCAATTACTTACAAGGCAAAACCATGCCTTATTTTCCCTCAACTATAACTTTAAATAAATAAATAGATAGTTTTCCTTGCTAATTTTATGTCTCTGTGTCTTTATTATTATATTGCAGTTGTTAGGTCATTTGTACACATGACACACCTCATCCAATAGAAGGTGTATTAATATTTATGATCATGTCATGACTTTGACGTCACTGACTCATGCTACTTCAGTGATGTCACTGCTTCCTGATGAAGTGATAGGTCGAATCTTGGATCAGCTGACAACAAAATTGATGCATCCACTGTGTGTCCATTGGGTCTCTAGAAATGGTTGAGTATTGAAGTCATCATGGCCTTATTACCTGATAAAGCAATCAGGTATCAGGTTATTTAGTTCTGCATTTGTTTCTATCCCCGCTAATCGTGCCAGATTTGAGGAGGCTACAGTCCTGTGAAATATCTATCACCCTTCCTCATCATCACCAGGCCCTTCACCCCACATAACAATACTTCCCGCTTCCAGCACTAAAAGCGTTAAAAGCAAATATATAGGAAACATGCAAACGAGGACTGTCTCTTCCTTTGTTAGAAAATTATAGAATTTTATCTTTTTTTGTGTGCGGTATTTCTTTCTCTCTTTTTTTTTCATTTCATATACCTTTTCACCCACCAGTTTGATTGCCATGGCTGCAGCCGTGGGTGAATAATTGCCTGTCTTCACAGGAGCATGTTCTGGAGCTAAAGTCGAGTGCTTTCTTCCTGATGTATGCCTCATTTGGATTCAGCCGACAGCCTTGGGGCTGTATTATTCATGCCTTGACAGATAGCACTCACTAAAAGCATTGGAACAAGGCCAGGTACTGGCAGAGAGATAGTAAAGCATTGCAACTTGCAACCGAGAAGACTATGTATTCTAGAAAGAAAGAAAAAAAGAAAGAGAGAGAGAGAAATCCTTATTTTCCTACTGAAGGTTTTACAGTGATGGAATATTCATTTGCATCAAAATAAAATTTTCTAAAAATAAATGCATTTTCTTCTTGGTCCATGCTTAGAAAAAAAAGAAGACAAGTTTCCACATCTAATTACAAAGCTGATTTTAATTAGTATGGCACTGCATGTGAAAAATGAAGATTCACTTGGATGCGTGTAACACATTGCAGTGTCTGCCGAATGCTCTAATTAATGTATGGCTCCTCTGTAACAGGGTGCACTGTGGGATATTCATATAAAATTCTGTACACACTGTCTGTCTCTCTGCATTTCAGTTCGCAGTACCTTGGAAAATAAGTAATTTTCCTACTCTGTTCTCGCCGCCAATTCCAGATGCATAACCCTTTTCTTCAACGGTGTAGCTTTAAAGCATTCATTTCTAAAACACAGAGCAAGGATAATGATGAATAAAACTCAGTGGAGGTCACTAGTTATGATCTTGTCAGCTGCAACGTGTTCCATAAGCACTGGAAGAATTGAACTTATAACACTGGGGGTTGGTTTACTAACAAGCAGAGATTGTTTAGCTGCTGGATAAGAAAAGGTGGATAGGTGGATCGGTGGTTAAGCGCGTTGAATGTCAAACAATGACGTTAGGGAGTTAATTGCTAACAAAGTAGAAATGTGCACCCATAGCAACCAATCAAGCATTTACTTTCACTGTCTGTCTTCAACAACGGTGTTTATTGGTTGTTATAGGCAACTGTGTGTTTTCACCTTGCTAGTAACTATAGAATCGAGTGCGATGAACTGAAACAAGTAGAGTAACCCAATGCATGACACTACAGAGTATAGAAGGCAAAAGTGCACTGGCGTATTTATAGTGTGTGCAGTGTGTGCAGTGCACACAGCCCTCCGGAGTCCAGGAGGGATCACACCACACACCCTGTGCCCACTATTTTTAATACCCTCCGGAGTTCCGCGGCTGCAGAAATCATTGGGAAAATGGCGCGGTTCCTGTTTCCTGGTGTTTCACTCATGCGTAGTAGGAAAATCACTGGTAAAATGGCCACCGCACCACGGAGATCTGCGCATGCGCTTTAGGCTCTGGGACAGAGCTAAGGTCCCCTCTAGTGCCCAGAGCTACTACGCTGCCATTTAGAGAGGAGGGTGCCCAGATGGAGTCTGCACACGGGCCTCCTCCTCTCTAGATACACCCCTACAAATGTGGCATACTAGCACTACCCTCACACATTGTGTACATGAATGCAACAATGCTGGGTGGACATAACACTGAGTTGTACCTTCTGCTTCAATTAAACTTGCTCCATATGTGACTTATTATGGGACCTATGTGCCTTTTGCAGTCAATTCTCTGAAACCTGTTTCAATGTCTAACGCCGTCATTAGGTAGCGTTAGTTACAGGCTACAGTTGTGCACATTTTCCAGGAGAGAGGTTCAAAGGATCCCTCTTTGCCAGGGCCGGACTGGTCATCTGGCACTGGGCCCATGGGTTGTTGGTCCGGTCACACAGGGTTGGGCAATAAGTGCAGACTTCCTGCCTGCTGTTTGTGCACCCACTCGCTCATCGGCCCATCAGCATCCGGCATACAGATAGATGGGGGTGTGACCCCATGACACGTACCACCCCCTCAGCCACGGCCGTTCATCTCTTGACGTGCGCGCGAACATGGACGTGCCAGGTCTGTTTCATGGGGCCAGTCCATCCCTACTCCCTGCCTGTCCATACTAGCACATATGCAGCCTGATGGTCACGCAAGGGCATGGGGCATGCTAGGTCTGTCTCCGGAAGTAAACTCACAGCATTACCTATTGCTGTCCTTCCTACTCTGCGCTCGGAGAGTCTCTTATCAAAGCCTGTGTACATAAAATAACATCCCAAAAATAATTACTTATTAATGTGATCTGCAATGAAAATAACTGATTCTGTAGTTATCAGGGAAGAATTGCGGGACATGATAAATTGGCCCCAGTGTATTTAGCATTACACCTAAAGTTACAGTAATGAAGTAATCTTATCACGCACATGTGGACACAGCCACATGAAATATATAGCATTCACATTCGTTTTCAAATAGTTCCTAAGGGAGATGAGGGCAGGTATGGAAAAAAAAGAGGTGAGTGTGATTACATTATTTGCATAATTAAATGGGTGTATAATGATACTAATCAATACAGAAATGTTCCACGTGCATTTAGTTTGCGGACATTAATCACTTACTGTGTCCACACACAGGTGATATTGATGTGAATTTCTAAGCTGGAGATAAAGTTAAGCTGGGTACACATCAGACGATAATGTGTACCCAGCGAGATCGGGAGCCACAGACCCGGCGGTGTACCGGCATCAGCGAGTGCATACACACTTGCTGATGACTGCAGCAACGGAGCAATGGCATATTGGAGGCCCAACCGGGGCGGCATTGCTAGCAACACCTCCAGCTTGAGTTGCCTGTACAGATGACGGGAGCGCGCATCGCTAGTGATGTGGTGGGTGCACACTGGACGATTTTCAGAAAATGGTCATTATCGGCATATTTGTTAAAAATGCTTTCCAGTGTGTATCCGGATTTAATGAAACGCTGGTGTAATAAGCTACTGTTAATGAAGTTCAGCTTAGCTCACCAGGGTGGAGATGTTTCAAACCTTTTAAAGAGGACAAGTGAAGATGTTGCCTGTAGCAACCAGTTTCATGCTATCAGAAGAATGTACTTGATTGGTTGCTATGGACACTTCTCCACTGGTCCTCTGTAGAGGGTTTGGCACTTTTGTTTATAAGGTTCTATAAATTTCTGTAGCTGCGTACATAGCAAAGGAAACAGACAGGGTAAACAAAGCAATAAACTGACATGATAGTATATAGCCAATCTTTCCCTTACATATCTGAATGTGCGATGGACATGTAAAACCGTCAGAGTAAATATGCAAATATATTGCTTGCTGGGGTAGACCAAGGAAATGCAAATGCATAAGTCCAGATGGAGATGCGCACACACAAGAAAAAGTGCACTAATTAGCTCTGCATGGTGCAATCGAATATAGCCCTACATTTAATTTATCATCTGCGCATATTAATAAATGCAAATAGCAGCTCGGCAAGCATGGTTCTAGTAGAAGAGTACAAATATATACAAAAGTTATGTGAAGATAAACTGTCCCTGCTGGAAAAGAAATATGCTTTGCCAGGGAATATACATTGGATGTCCTCCGCTGCACACCTTTAAAACAGGTTACAATACTGAGGGAACTCACCCCCCAAAGCAATCCTCAAAATCTCCAACCTTAGTGACCATTTGTTTTGTCCTTAACTCTCCTCTGGTTTATTCTTTTGGTAAATACTGTACAGTCGGGTTGTGTACCAGCCCCTACTTGACGCTATTCTTCATAGCATTAGAGTTAATGGGCATTTATTGAGCTTCAATTATGCGATCTCTTTGTATCAGGCACTAAAGCACTGCATTCACTCATTTGTAAATGCAGCATTAGATGAGGACAGTACGGGAATCACGGGCAGTCTCTGTATACACAGGTTTTTGGGAAGTACATGCAGGATCAAGAGTGCAATATTCTCTGCTTTTTGCTATTATCCAATCAAGCGTGTGGTATAAACAGGGCGTGACTCTCCTCTGTCATTGGCCAGTGTCATTTGCATATGATTATGATCAGTGTCAGGTCAATCCTTGCTAGATCGGTGTACTATCTAGTTCATCTCACATGTCAATGACATCTCACATAAGCCAAAATCTCACATAAGCCAAAATCGTAAGCACATGTAGTCCATATCTCAAGAAAAGTTAGTCAAAATCTGTCCTATCTGGGCTCCGGGGAGTTCTAGGGAAATTACAAGTAAAAATCGAACATAGCAAGGATCTCACCGTGTGTACACACCTTAAGAACTGCATTACAGATTGAGTATCCCATATCCAAATATTCAGAAGTACGGAATATTCCGAAATACAGATTTTTTTGAGTGAGACTGAAATAGGGAAACCTTTGTTTTCTGATGGCTAAATGTACACAAACTTTGTTTAATGCACACAGTTATTAAAAATATTGTATTACGTGACCTTCAGGCTGTGTGTATACGGTGTATATGAAACATAAATGCAATCTGTGCTTAGACTTAGGTTCCATCGCCATGATATCTCATTATGGTATGCAGTTATTCCAAAATACAGAAAAATCCGATATCCAAAATACTTCTGGTCCCTAGCATTTTGGATAATGGATACTCAACCTGTATTAATTACTACCTTTCTTTATGACATCCATGACAGCTGACCCAAAAAGTGAGTATTTTCTATTACAGAAGTGACTGTCCTTTGAATTGTTCTCATGTGGCTGGGTACGCAGCGAGTTTTGTTGCACTCTATCAATCTGAAACTCTTATTGGTCTGAATCGCCACATTAGATGCAACCACATCAGGCTGGGCTTTCCCCAACATTGTTGCATCTGATGCGACCAGTTAGAAACGCCCACTGTGTGGGTGCCGGAGAATAATCTTCCAGCAGCTGCCAATCTCAGAGGGACTTCCTGACCCCTCTGCTTCCTAGTTCCATCCCCAGTGCCCGCCGTGCTGCCTATCACTGCTGATCGGGTAGCCCAACAGCCCCCCCCCCACTCTGTGGCTGCAGAGATTGGCAGCCACTGAGGAAATGTAATAAAAATCGTCCTTACTTTGCCTGAAAACGCCTACATTTTCCCGGCGGCTGCAGAGAGAAGTAGCCACCAGTAAAACGTAGGATCGCAATAGTTGCAATGTTCCGATCATTGATGGCCCAATATTTTTATTTTATTTTTAAAAGAAATCATGTTCTTGACCTAATTCAATTAAATCATGAAAAAAAACCCTGACAATTTCTGAACAAATTATGGTCTTGAAGACTTACTAGGACCACCACACCAGGAATAATTGAATGGGGCAGGGAATCTGCACAAGCACTGCACAAGGCACAGTACTGTAAGTTGCATTGCTTAACAAGAATACCTTAAAACTATTAGTTTGTCCTCCTACAACAATAGATGATAGATGCAAAATAAGATGACGGTTCTTGATGCAAAATTAAAAAACAGATAAGACTTTCCCAAGTAGTCGTGAGTGTCACATTTAGGTTGTTCCTTTATTCTTGCCTTTGGTTCCTATTTAATATTTACTCTTATTAGTTCAATGGCATTTAATACTGAAGAGTCAGTGCTCATACCATTGCTCTATTCTGGATAGGCAGCAGCTGCTCAACGCTTAGGATCAATGTCCTGGAATAATCTGTGCCCAGACAGCCAGTGTTTTCTGTAAGAGATGAGAACCCCCCCTTTTTCACTTGTGCGGTACAATTTACATCACGCTACAGAGAGATCAGTGAACAAATCTCAATTTTTCATCAACTTCAAAGCACACATTCAAACAGAACATTCTAATAAGGACAGTACTGTATGGGAATCTATACACCTCTTGTCATGTAGGAGGTTGATGGAATAGAAGCGTCCTCCTTTATGAATTAGAGGTGAGCACACAATTTCTGTTGCCATGGAAATGCACAAACACTCCTGGCTTTGGCAATGACAGATAATGCAAACATTAACAACAATCCCGAAATGCATTGACATAAGAAGGAGAATGATAAGAGACATACATTGCTTGACTGGTCTTTCATCCAAACCTCCTACACATATTCTGAATTACAGTACAGGCACTTTTTTTAAACAAATTTCCATTTTTGGGGGGATCCCTACAAAATGTAAGCATCTCCTGAATGTACGATGGGGAAACAGCTGCAGTGGTTCCCCCATTTCTGACCACAATTGCAGCCCCCATAACTTTCTATGGGGACTGCTATGTTGTGAAATTTACCAAGATAGTTTCAGCCACTGAGAGGGCTCATTTTACTTTACACATTGCAGGGACAAGCTTCTATCCGAGCCACTGTCTCTGGATGTGCTTCTTGATACATCCGGGTGGAACATCATTTCTTTTTGTCGTGACTAACGATGATAAGAACTGTGACAGAGTTTCTATCATCACACTTAGGGGCCTATTTACCAAATATTGCAGTGACTTGAAATGTATTTTTAGGGTTATGAACTAGTAAAGAGATGAAAGGACACGTTGTTTCGTAAAGAGACTTACCTGTAGGGTATGTAGTTGGCATGGCATCTCGATGTACGGGATCCCGGCGGTCAGAAGACCGGTGCCGGAATCCCAACAGCTGTCTGGGAGAGGTTAGGGTTCGGCACAAGCGGGAGAAGTGGGCAAGGTTAGAGTACTTACCCTAAAAATGTGAGGGTGTCTTGTTGGGATGAAGATGTCGGTCTTCTGATCACCAGCATTCTAAGCACCGGGAAGCTGTACCCAACCCTCCTGGAGAAGGTTGAAAAGTAAAGTGATAACTTTTATAGATATAGATGCCAAGCTCCAGAAGGCCAAGCATTTCCAAGCTTGGTAAATAGGGTCTTTTCTCAGTCACCACAGAACGCTATGGTTTTGCGAACGTAAAGAGGGGGACCATCCTTGGTTTCCATTTGGTACATTATGGTAAATGGTCCTAATATTCTAAAACATGGCAACCCTCAAAAAACAGCAATTTTGGGATGTATCTTCTCCTTAACATACCCCTTACTGGGCGCTGAATCAGAGGTGAACACTATAGCAATTTCTTTCTGCAGTTGCCCGCTGTTTAAATATCTGCACATGCACAGAAGCTGAGTGACATGCTGCTGGCATTTGGGGGTAGCGACAGGAAGGGTCCCAGAAAATGGCAGCATGCCGCCCCCATTTTCTGGGTGCGCTGAAGCTAGTCCTTGGATGCAGCTTTACTGGCTCCGGCAGTGCGGTTTCACCAGACATCCGGAGTAACCTGAAGGTTACACAAATGTCCAATGTTCAGTTGATCTGATGCTGCGTCTTTGGACACAGCAGCAGGTCAAGGAAGCCCACGGTGGTCGTCTTTTTACTTAAAAAGAATTCTGTGGCTTTTGCATATTTTAGCACAGGGTACAATGATGCAGCACTGTGCTCTAGCACCTACCTCTTACTTAGCCCCATAGACCAATTGGATTTGTCTTGTACTGATCTTGCGATAGAACTTCAACTATTTCCATTGCATTCCTTCCGCATAAGATCGTTAAAAATAACTTAATAATGTGTACTCAACAAATACCTAGAACAGACTTTTCAGTTATTATCTATACACTATAAGTGCAACTTCAAGCAGCATAGAACACAGTGGCGTAAGTTCGTCAGAGTGGCCCGGAGGCAAGATAAATATTGGTGCCCCCCTTTTTCCTATATTAAGATAAATATATGTATGTATGTGTGCGTGTGTGTGTGTGTGTGTGTGTGTGTGTATATATATGTGTGTGTGTGTGTGTGTGTGTGTGTGTGTGTGTGTGTGTGTGTATGTGTGTGTATATGGAGTGTTCTGAAAAAAAAATTATATACTGTATTTATACATTTGATTGTCTTTAATTTTAAATCACACATTTCTTAGCAGTCATACCCAGGATTAGAACCCATGACCTGTTACACTAACAGCAGACACTTTACTGATGGAGTTATTTACTCCTGTACAGGAAGCATGAGAATTCTAACTATATGAAGTTACGTGTAATTGTCAGAGAAGTATCTTCATATAGTTAAAATTCTCATATTTCCTATACAGGAGCAAACAGCTTCATCAGTAAGGTGTCTGCTTCCAGTGTAATAGGTTTTGGTTTCTAATCCTTTGTGTGACACTTGTAAAATGTGTATATTCAGTATAATAAAGAGGGTGTGATTTGTAAAGTGCAGGGACCAGTGAGGAAGTCGGCCACTGAAAAGACAGCGACAGTTATCAATTAACTTAATTCAATGGTGTCACAGAATGGGAGGAGAGGTGCCCCCCTTCAGAGCAGGAGCCCGGCGGCAGATGACTCCGTTGCCTCCCAGAGTTCTGCCTCTGATAGAACAAGTATAATAATGTAGGAAGTTGGACAGTATATACCATAATGCCTGTTGTAGAATTGTCCATGTTTCTTTTTTGCTATTCCTTGACATGATAATAAAAGGGGTAATTCAGATCTGATCGCAGATGTGCTAAATTTAGCAAATCTATGATCAGTTTCTCAGACATGCAAGGGGACTCCTAGCACATGGCTAGTTCGCCCCGCATGTCTGGCCCTACCCCCCCCCCGCAAGGGTGCAAAAGCTGACAGGCCCCTGGCAGGCAACTACTCACCGCATCCCGGGTTGCAGCGGCTGCGTGTGATGTTATGCAGGTGCTGCAGCCCACCCCTGCAACGGTCCGGACACGCCTCCATTTTCTGGACCACGCCCTGCAACGGCGTTCTAATGCCATTAGCACGCACCCTTCCAC
This sequence comes from Pseudophryne corroboree, assembly GCF_028390025.1. Classification (NCBI taxonomy): domain Eukaryota; kingdom Metazoa; phylum Chordata; class Amphibia; order Anura; family Myobatrachidae; genus Pseudophryne; species Pseudophryne corroboree. The sequence goes on from NC_086447.1 coordinate 146,747,707, forward strand.
CCCGCGACCGCCTCTGCCTGTCAATCAGGCAGAGGCGATCGCAGCCCAGAGATGCTTTTAGCATCTCACTGGGCTCCCAGGGTGCGTGAATGCACTCCACAAAAATATTCAGACTGCGATCGCTGCAGTTTTAATTATCCCAAAGTTTCCTTCTCAAAACAAAGATCTCTAATCTCTGTAATTTGGTTGCACAGCTGGAATAGTCTCACCAGGTCCAGACATTGGCGTTTCTATAATGGGTGCAATGTGTGCGGTGCACACGGGCCCCTGGGTCCGCATACATTTTAATACTTACCTTTACGGAGTCCAGCGTCGGGTTCTGCGATCACGGTGGAAATCACCGCCAAAATGGTCACTGCGCGGTAGCCAAATTGGTCTCTGGATCACGACGGGCGCCATGTTTCTGTAGACCTGCGCATGCGCAGTAGACTCCAGCACAATGCCGGAATCTACAGCGCCACCTGGAGGTGCTCACGGGCCCCCTCCTCTGTGGAAGCACCCCTGGGTCCAGACATTGTATGAATCACTGCAACATCTCCATTAGTAATGTTCCAGGATCTGCACATCGTGACAGTGACAGTACACAGTTGTTTGCAGCACTGCGGTTTCCATTTATTCAGCTGTTTCCCTTATACCATGGTACACATAGAAGCTGGGACTCAGCAAACCATAGATACTTTTATATCACTGCATTGTTGTCCACAGTCATTGTCACCTGTAAGCCACAGCAAAGCATCTGCTGGACATTAGGACAATATAACAGGCAGAAAAAGACTGAGTCAGCAAGTCAAAAATAAAACATTCCTCTAAGTGACACTCTGAAGCACAATACACATCTTAAGGATTTCAATCGCAACCATAGGCCCTGTAAAGCTGGATACATAAACGTAAAATGCATTGGAAATAAAGATAATTGACGTGTTCACGCTGTATTGGATGCTCCACAGGGTGCAACGAAAACTGCAACAGTGTCATATGCGCCAGGCTGTTGTCAGACATACCTTATACATAACTGCACCCAGCTCTTCATATGCCACTAGCACAAGATACGGCTGTACTGTATCTGGCAGTGTTACTAATGAAATGCGGATATTGCACTACCCAATAATCCATCAGTGGTGATCTCCTTGTGGTTATTTCTGAAAAATAGCTTAAAGAAAATAGAAAAAAATGATGGTGTGTGCTTGCAGTGTTACTAATTACATGCGGCTATTGGACATAAGCAATCAAATAGTGATTAGAAGCAGCCCCACAGCTGTCACCTTACCACATGTGAGTGTAAAGGGAATGTTCTGCTTCTTTAGAACAATGGTTATAAGGCTTAAATGTAAGAATTGTGAACAGGCATGTATTATATAGCCACAGCACAAATCAATTATGCACAATCAGCTGCAAGAGGCAATCTGCAAATCTTATAAAGTAGCCAATGAGAAGTGTCTAAAGGGCCCTACTCACTGGCCGACCCGCCGCCGAGCTGCCCGACGGCGGATACGGCCGACGAGCGACCCGGCGGCGGGGGGGCAGTGACGGGGGGAGTGAAGTTTCTTCACTCCCCTCATCACGCGGCTGCATTGAAGTGCAGGCAAATATGGACGAGATCGTCCATATTGGCCTGCATGCACAGCCGACGGGAGACCAGTGATGAACGAGCGCGGGGCCGCGCATCGTTCATCGCAGGAGTCTCCACACTGAAAGATATGAACGAGTTCTCGTTCATTTATGAACGAGATCGTTCATATCTTTCAAAAAATCGGCCAGTGTGTAGGGCCCTTAACTAATGTGGCTGATCATCACCATCGTCATCATCATTATCATCAGTGTTTATTTGTAGAGTCTGTGCCCATTTATTAATTCACACCCTTACTGTACTTGACCAACAGTTGCCCACAGCTATCCTCATCCATTGCTGTTCCCCTCTAAGCATGGGGAGCGGTAAGTGTAAGAAATGACTAGATTTGTATACAGATGTGTGGTACAGAAATGTGTATTTTACACTATAAAAAAAGACTCGTACATTCATCTCTGCATGAACCCCCAAGTGGTTAGTGCCCTAACTCTACGGTGAATGACCTGACCCCCACAGCCCCAGAAAATTCCACAAATTAGAGAAAGTATGGGCATTTAAACTGAAGACTGCCACTATAGTACATGAGAGATCAAAATGCCTGCAAATTCCATAGTTTCTGCCGTCGGGATCAGTTAACCTACTTCCATCATCAAACAACTACACTGAAAAGGGCAGGCAGAGAGAATGATCCTGGTTATTAAAGCGATGTCTTAGAAATGTACATGTCAGCAGGCTGCTGAGGAAGTACTTGCCACTGGGTTTAGAGAATCACTTCCAGATACCTGTCTGCCCCTAAACTCTGTTCAGACGGAAATCTCTCTGCAGAATCAAAGCGAGACTGAATCCCTTCAGTTTGTACTGTAGCAACGCTCTTCAAACGCTGGGGTACATTTACTAAGATTCGTAATTTCCGAAAAAAGGTCAAAGTTCAATCACGAATGACATCGACAGTGTAAAACTGCAACTTTTTGAATTGATTACGATGGATTTACTAAGCTGTCGTATTCGGGTTTTTCTTTTCTTCCGATGTCGATGTCATTCGTTTTTTTTTACCTATTTTTACGGCAGTGATTAGCAAAACACTGCCGTTTTTTTTTACAATCAATCTCGGCCGGATCTGTGTGATCCGTGCTGGGGTTCTTATTTTTTTTTTTTTTTATTAAACACTGTAAAATAATTAAAAAAAATGCGTGGGGTCCCCCCTCCTAAGCATAACCAGCCTCGGGCTCTTTGAGCCGATCCTGGTTGCAGAAATATGGGGAAAAAAATGACAGGGGTTCCCCCATATTTAAGCAACCAGCATCGGGCTCTGCGCCTGGTCCTGGTCCCAAAAATACGGGGGACAAAAAGAGTAGGGGTCCCCCGTATTTTTAAAACCAGCACCGGGCTCCACTAGCTGGACAGATAATGCCACAGCCGGGGGTCACTTTTATATAGTGCCCTGCGGCCGTGGCATCAAAAATCCAACTAGTCACTCCTGGCCGGGGTACCCTGGGGGAGTGGGGACCCCTTCAATCAAGGGGTCCCCCCCCCAGCCACCCAAGGGCCAGGGGTGAAGCCCGAGGCTGTCCCCCCCCATCCAATGGGCTGCGGATGGGGAGGCTGATAGCCTTTGTTGTAAAAGAAAAGATATTGTTTTTAGTAGCAGTACTACAAGGCCCAGCAAGCCTCCCCCGCATGCTGGTACTTGGAGAACCACAAGTACCAGCATGCGACGGAAAAACGGGCCCGCTGGTACCTGTAGTACTACTACTAAAAAAATACCCAAAAAAAGACAAGACACACACACCGTGAAAGTATAATTTTATTACATACATACACACATACATACATACTTACCTTAAGTTCCCACGCAGGTCGGTCCTCTTCTCCAGTAGAATCCAAGGGGTACCTGTTGAAGAAATTATACTCACGAGATCCAGGGGTCCAGGCTCCTCGGGAAATCCAGGGGTAATCCACGTACTTGCATAAAATAAGAAAACGGAAAGCCGAGCCACGAACTGAAAGGGGCCCCATGTTTTCACATGGGACTCCTTTCCACGAATGCCAGAAACCCACTCTGACTGATGTCTAAGTGGGTTTCTTCAGCCAATCAGGGAGTGCCACGTTGTAGCACTCTCCTGATCGGCTGTGTGCTCCTGTACTGAGTGACAGGCGGCACACGGCAGTGTTACAATGTAGCGCCTATGCGCTCCATTGTAACCAGTGCTGGGTACTTTCTGCTCAGCGGTGACGTCACTTTAGGTCAACCGCAGGGCAGAAAGTTCCCAGCATTGGTTACAATGTAGCGCATAGGCGCTACATTGTAACACTGCCGTGTGCTGCCTGTCAGTGAGGACAGGAGCACACAACTGATCAGGAGAGTGCTACAACGTGGCACTCCCTGATTGGCTGAAGAAACCCACTTAGACATCAGTCAGAGTGGGTTTCTGGCATTCGTGGAAAGGAGTCCCATGTGAAAACATGGGGCCCCTTTCAGTTCGTGGCTCGGCTTTCCGTTTTCTTATTTTATGCAAGTACGTGGATTACCCCTGGATTTCCCGAGGAGCCTGGACCCCTGGATCTCGTGAGTATAATTTCTTCAACAGGTACCCCTTGGATTCTACTGGAGAAGAGGACCGACCTGCGTGGGAACTTAAGGTAAGTATGTATGTATGTGTGTATGTATGTAATAAAATTATACTTTCACGGTGTGTGTGTCTTGTCTTTTTTTGGGTATTTTTTTAGTAGTAGTACTACAGGTACCAGCGGGCCCGTTTTTCCGTCGCATGCTGGTACTTGTGGTTCTCCAAGTACCAGCATGCGGGGGAGGCTTGCTGGGCCTTGTAGTACTGCTACTAAAAACAATATCTTTTCTTTTACAACAAAGGCTATCAGCCTCCCCATCCGCAGCCCATTGGATGGGGGGGGACAGCCTCGGGCTTCACCCCTGGCCCTTGGGTGGCTGGGGGGGGGGGACCCCTTGATTGAAGGGGTCCCCACTCCCCCAGGGTACCCCGGCCAGGAGTGACTAGTTGGATTTTTGATGCCACGGCCGCAGGGCACTATATAAAAGTGACCCCCGGCTGTGGCATTATCTGTCCAGCTAGTGGAGCCCGGTGCTGGTTTTAAAAATACGGGGGACCCCTACTCTTTTTGTCCCCCGTATTTTTGGGACCAGGACCAGGCGCAGAGCCCGATGCTGGTTGCTTAAATATGGGGGAACCCCTGTCATTTTTTTTCCCATATTTCTGCAACCAGGATCGGCTCAAAGAGCCCGAGGCTGGTTATGCTTAGGAGGGGGGACCCCACGCAATTTTTTTTGAGAAAATAATCACTTTCCCACCCCTTCCCACTGATATACATGCACGGATCTCATGGATCCGTGCATGCCTATCAAATCACGGGGAAAAAAAGCAGTTTTTTACGAGTTGTAATTTTTCACGGCAGTGTTTTGTGTTTTTTTGCTTTGCACTTCTTAGTAAATGACCGAGATTCATACTTAAACAGCCGCGTTTTGACCGATGGTGTATTCATTCGTAATTTTTTACCTGAACTTGGAAAAAATTACGAATGCCCTCATCACTGCCGTGATTAGTGCTTAGTAAATTACCGAGATGACACTTTGATGAAAAAACGCCATCTCGGTCAAAATCGGGAGCTTAGTAAATTTACCCCCAAGAGTGGAGTATGAAGCTGATCTGAGGTAAAAGAAAATCTCGCCAGGTCAGGCAAAGCTGTGGTTCAGCCCTACCTCGCTGGACACCATTCCATATTGAGAATGACAAGTAAATGAAAGTGGAAGAAGTACCCTTGCAACCTTGTTCTATCTGATACATTTCTTATACATTGCTGTACAGTACCTGGAAAATGTCTTATTTGGAACTTTTCCTTTGCTGTTACTGGGACAACTGAATCTTACACTTTGACTTGTGCTTGAATTTAATGTACAGCACACATTGGAATTTCTTGGAGAATCTTTCTTCAGCCGTTACCATGGCAACTGTCTAGCCTGTCTTACCCTCTGGTGGACTTCCATCTGGACTGTCTTGTTGAACATTTTATGGAGGTCATTGAACCTTTCACATTTTTTTGTGACTTTCACCTCTGCTTCTATGAGAAGAACAGTAAAGTGGAAGTTAATAGACTTGTAAGTTCCCTTTATCAGTCTTGTGCAATATTTTAAAATATTTATTTTAAATAATTATTATTGCATTATTTTGTGTTTCTCATGCCAGAGCTCTGTTATCAATTCACTTTTGTGTTTTGCTTTAAATTACTGTAATATCAAATTTTATACTATTTTATGCTTGTCATAAATGATATTTATTGTACTTGAAAGCCTTGATTTTCCATAACGGAATTATGTTTTCATTTTATACTGTGATTGTATGCGTTCTTTCTCTAAAACTCACTGGATGCCTATTGTAATGGGCAAAATGGCCAAGGTGTAATGCCAAATCAGCTTTGATCTCTATGCCATTGGTCTCTACCAGTGCTTTACAGAGCAAGATGTTGGCATTAATAGAAGAGCATAAGTTTGCACAAACCAATAGAAGGATTTGTGGTCTCCTGGACAACTATAAAGTGCAAAAATGAAATTTCATTTTGTGGAGCAAGATTATTGAACTAAGGTTTCAGAGGGTGCTTTTTAGGGGTATTCTTCTCTGTGTGTGGTGCATGGTCCTCATTACGCCACAAAGGACTTAATCTTTTGGTCTAGCGCTGAACTTTTAATATCACCTTCTTCATGCACGTTGGTGTAGAAGTACTTTTCTAGGCATATGTGGGCAATGTAATAAAAAGATTCACCCACACACAAGGTGACACATCATCAAAGCACACACAATGTCTCCTCACTGTCATGATAAATGTAGCTAAACCTAGCAGTATGTTAGGAGAAGATTATGTGTATAAAAAAGGGATGGTTATAATACAGTTGGAGGTTGTAACACATTATAGAATGTTTCTTTAAAGGCTCAGGCTAGTATGAGAGGGGTGAATCCATGTATGCAAGGTTGACTTCCTAGTAACTACTGATAGTTACAATAAGAGTTTGTTACTTTCCTGAGGGTATCCTGGTGGGACATGAAGCCCCAAAAAGCTGAATATGGGCCATTATGGGATAATCAGGAATTTATTTAACAGATGCTTTGTGGCATACTGCTGCACCAGCTTCTAAAAGTGCCTATGCAGAGGTTCTCAAACATGGTCCTCAAGGCACCCCAAAGTCCAGGTTTCAAGGGTATATCCATGGCTCAGCACAGATGGTTACATTAAATTGACTGAGGAGCTACTTAAGTGACCTGGGGCCAAGCATGGATAAACTTAAAACCTGGACCGTTGAGGTGCCTTGAGGACCATGATTAAGGAAAATCTGGCCTATGGTGTGGGCATATCTTAGCACACTGGTACAAATCTGGCTCTGATTGATATAATTTGGGCAAATATAATTATATATATATGCCTACCAAGCTGTTGGTCTGAGATGTTACTTATTAGTCCTGAGTGTCACCATTGGAGTATATATATATATATATATATATATATATTTATTTTTATATATATATATATATATATATATATATATATATATATATAAGTTGAAAAGTGTTCGGCACTCCCAAATAAGGTGATTATGGTGCCCGATGCCTTCCAAGGCAGGATTCTGCAGTAACAAATAACAATTGGCTGGCGGCACTCTTAGGACTTTAAATCATAGATCCTCTGGAGACCATATGAAAGAAGGTCAAAAATGTCTCTCTTTAGGACCTTCCATTGATGCCTTTCCATGAAAATTTTATATTTCACTAGTCTTAGTTGGGCTGAATTCCAGAAATTTGTCTTCCAGGATGTGAGAAATGTAACTTGGATATCTGAAATAGATAATTATTGGATCTGTCCCCGTTTCATCCAATATGATCATCAAAATTAACTCAAGCAAAATGGACCAAATTATTTTTAGAAGTGTCTCATTGTTTTGTGGATGTTCTGTAGTGCTTAAAAGAAAGCAAATATAATGGGCATTTATCTTTTACTTTGCAGAGTTAAAGGTTTATGAGTTCATGCATTAATCAGAAGTTTTATAAATATTACCCCTTGTATTACCAAATTAGTATATGGCACCACTGCCTCTTCAGATTTAAACTCCTGGTTACCTAAATCAGTTCACATTTTACATTTTTCAGATTAAACTATGTACATATGTGCTACATCCACTCTGATTAAAATAGAAAGCTGTAGTCCTCTGGTTAGAGGAATTTTACTTGTTGATGGTCCAAGGGGTAAATGTCTAAAGCCGGAGTTTTTATGGGTGGATTGGAACCTGCTGCTTTGGACCCTCATACCTCCAGATATATTATATAGTGGTTTGGAGGGTTAAAACTCAAATTGCTGGCACTGGCTGATGGATCTAAGCTCAACAAAACCCATTAAATTATCAGTGTGTTTTAGTAAAGACTGTGAATTCAAAAAGTGCTTTTTTTGAATGGCTATAGTATATAAAGGTGGATACTCAGGGGCATTTTAAGAGAGGAGAGGACTTGTGCACAAGCTCCATGCGGGCTCCCTCTTCTCTCGCAGCACAGTAGACATCTCTATTGTGCATGTGGAAATAACTGTGAAAATGGCCACCGGGACATTCTCCTGGTGATTTTTGGCTGCAATGGGACTCTTAAGGGTTAAGTATATTTATAAGTGTGCAGGGCATGCAGTGTGGGCCCCCCTGAACCCAGGGGCCTGTGTGCACCAAAAACACCCATTGCACCCATTATAGATATGCCAGTGTGGATACTGTCTTCTTTTTTAGTTTATAGGAGTTTCAATAGTGGTACTGTAGCAGTGAGAGCAGGGAGTGGAGAGAAAAGATTAGTGGATTGTAGACAATTAGCTTTTAAATTACTGAGATTTGTCTTGGCTGTGTTTTATCTACATTTTTTTTTTTAGTTTAAAATTTCTTGTCCATTGTAATTTTTTTTAAATAGCTACGGGTATGGGTCATTAGGTCGACCACACTTATGTCGACAGTCATTAGGTCGACCACTATTGGTCGACATGCATTAGATCAACATGGTCATTAGGTCAACATGTTTTTTTTTAACTTTTGTTGGTGTTGTTTTCTTCGTAAAGTGACGGAGAACCCCAATTAGTGTACCGTGTCCACTCGCCATGCTTCGGGTAAGGTGCCTCGCTCCACTACCACTGTGCTCGGCACAGGTTACTATTCCTAGTCATAGTCCACGTGGATCGTAAAGTATGAAAAAGTTCAAAAAATGAAAAAAATGTGTGAAAAACTTATGTCGAACTTTCCCCATGTCGACCTAGCACGTGTCCACCTAGTGTCCATGTTGACATAATGCATGTTGTTGACCAATAGTGGTCGACCTAATGACTGTCGACCTAAGTGTGGTCGACCTAATGACTGTATCCCATGTCTACTGTCTTATTTGTGTACGTGTTGTTTAAGTGTACGCATTTGTTGTCTAAGTGTTTAAGTGTTGGTACTGCCTTATGTTCAGTCTTGTCTGTCTTATTTGTGTCTATTAGTCAGGATGGCTGGTGGGAGGAGAGGGGATGAGGTTGACAAGACAATTTCCAATATATTACCAATTATAATGAAGCCCCATTGTGTTAAGATAATGCATTGTTTATTTTCTTGCAAGATATGCCATAATAATATTACAGGTTGAGTATCCCATATCCAAATATTCAGAAATACGGAATATTCCGAAATACGGACTTTCTTGAGTGAGAGTGAGATAGTGAAACCTTTGTTTTTTGATGACTCAATGTACACAAACTTTGTTTAATACACAAAGTTATTAAAAATATTGTATTAAATGACCTTCAGGCTGTGTGTATAAGGTGTATATGAAACAAATGAATTGTGTGAATGTAGACACATTTTGTTTAATGTACAAAGTTATAAAAAATATTGGCTAAAATGACCTTCAGGCTGTGTGTATAAGGTGTATATGAAACATAAATGCATTCTGTGCTTAGATTTAGGTCCCATCACCATGATATCTCATTATGGTATGCAATTATTCCAAAATACGGAAAAATCCGATATCCAAAATACCTCTGGTCCCAAGCATTTTGGATAAGGGATACTCAACCTGTATTAGCAGCTCAAGTCAGTCAGTGTTGTGAGAGATGAGAAATGATCTAGGGTTCCAACACATAAACACAATATTTTATAAGGCCTGATTCGTGGAGTGAATGCATCCCGAATATTATCATACAGAGTCAAAGTTGCGATTTCAAATGCATGCATGGAAAATTGTGTTGAAAATGTAGTGGTAGTTCCTGGGCAGTGACAGGGAGGTAGCTTAGCGCATGCATGATGACGGTCCTTGTTGTGGGCTTGTCTTGGGTGTGTTGGTAAAATTACACACACAGACGCTCAACCGCTCACACAGTAGGCCATGCTCGAACAGAGAATCTGCACATGCCATAGGTCTTTTGCTAATTTCAATGGTGCTACTGATGGACCATGCTACTGGTGGATCATCAGGTATTTCTTCTGTACAGATGCTGACAGTGGGCATTTCAGTCCTTTACACTCGTTTGCACGGATGTGCACCAGGGAAGGTCTTTGTTGCAGCATTTGCATACAGGCGCAGATGGGTGACCGCCAATAGACGCAGACAAGGACACAGCTGTGCCCAACTCAGAATCAGTCCCTAAGGGCTAAATTTACTAAGGTGGAAGTTTTTAGAACTGGTGATGTTGCCCATAGCAACCAATTAGATCTATCTATTATCATCTAGAAGCAGCTAGATAAATGTTAAGTAGAAACTGATTGGTTGCTATGAGCAACATCACCAGTTCTAAAAACACCCACTTCAGTAAATTTACCCCTCTGTGTCTTTCAAAAAGTGGTTGAACAAAATATACATGTCAAAAATACTATTCATCCTTACATCATGATTGGTCTGCATGTCCATTGCTACAAATCATTGGTTACATTTAATCGTTATCTTGAACAAAGACAGTGAAAGTGAAACTAATATTGGACAATGCCATTTTACCTCCAAGCTATATTTGGCTATTCAGATATGTGTGACATCCATCCTCAACCCAACGGCCTGGTGGATTTTCTTCTTTACTCATTAAATTGAAAAGTAGGAAACAGGTGCTAATCTCGTTTCATACAGTCAGCTATTTTAACAAGGCAGAAATACTACTTCTGTCAGACAGAAAATAATTACATTGAATTATTACTCTCTTTCATCTCTATTATATAAATTATATTATTTTCTTAAAATCTTACAACTTTCTTATTTGAAGAAAAAAGAAGTTGTAGTTTAGAAAAGCATGTAGGAAGTACATGTATGTATATAAAGCTATACATTTAAACTTTAAAGTATTTTTTATTCTTTATTTATCGCAAAATTATTGATCCAACTTCATGAATAATAAGATTTTACTCACCGGTAAATCTATTTCTCGTAGTCCGTAGTGGATGCTGGGACTCTGTAAGAACCATGGGGAATAGCGGCTCCGCAGGAGACTGGGCACAACTAAAGAAAGCTTTAGGACTACCTGGTGTGCACTGGCTCCTCCCACTATGACCCTCCTCCAGACCTCAGTTAGGATACTGTGCCCGGAAGAGCTGACACAATAAGGAAGGACTCATACCAGCCACACCAATCACACCGTATAACTCGTGATACTATACCCAGTTAACAGTATGAAATATAACTGAGCCTCTCAACAGATGGCTCAACAATAACCCTTTAGTTAGGCAATAACTATATACAAGTATTGCAGACAATCCGCACTTGGGATGGGCGCCCAGCATCCACTACGGACTACGAGAAATAGATTTACCGGTGAGTAAAATCTTATTTTCCCTGACGTCCTAAGTGGATGCTGGGACTCCGTAAGGACCATGGGGATTATACCAAAGCTCCCAAACGGGCGGGAGAGTGCGGATGACTCTGCAGCACCGAATGAGCAAACTATAGGTCCTCCTCAGCCAGGGTATCAAACTTGTAGACTCTTGCAAAAGTGTTTGAACCCGACCAAGTAACCGCTCGGCAAATTTGTAAAGCCGAGACCCCTCGGGCAGCCGCCCAAGAAGAGCCCACTTTCCTCGTGGAATGGGCTTTTACAGATTTAGGGTGCGGCAGTCCAGCCGCATAATGTGCAAGTAGAATCGTGCTACAGATCCAGCGAGCAATAGTCTGCTTAGAAGCAGGAGCACCCAGCTTGTTGGGTGCATACAGGATAAATAGCGAGTCAGTTTTCCTGACTCCAGTTGTCCTGGAAACATATATTTTCCAGGGCCCTGACTACGTCCAGTAACTTGGAATCCTCCAAGTCCCAAGCAGCCGCAGGCACCACAATAGGTTGGTTCACATGAAAAACTGATACCACCTTAGGAAGGAATTGGGAACGAGTCCTCAATTCCGCCCTATCCATATAAAAAAATTAGATAAGGGCTTTTGCATAATAAAGCCGCTAATTCTGATACACGCCTGGCCGACGCCAAGGCCAACAGCATGACCACTTTCCACGTGAGGTATTTTAGCTCCACGGATTTAAGTGGCTCAACCCAATGCGACTTCAGGAAATCCAACACCACGTTGAGATCCCACGGTGCCACTGGAGGCACAAACGGGGGCTGACTATGCATCACTCCCTTAACAACAGTCTGAACTTCAGGCAGTGAAGTCAGTTCTATTTTGGAAGAAAATCGATAGAGCCGAAATCTGGACCTTAATGGAACCCAATTTTAGGCCCATAGTCACCCCTGACTGTAGGAAGAGCAGAAATCGACCTGGCTGAAATTCCTCCGTTGGGGCCTTCCTGGCCTCACAGCACGCAACATATTTCCGCCATATGCGGTGATAATGGTTTGCATTCACTTCTTTCCTAGCTTTAATTAGCGTAGGGATAACTTCCTCCGGAATGCCCTTTTCCTTCAAGATCCGGCATTCAACCGCCATGCCGTCAAACGCAGCCGCGGTAAGTCTTGGAACAGACAGGGCCCCTGCTGCAGCAGGTCCTGTCTGAGCGGCAGAGGCCATGGGTCCTCTGAGATCATTTCTTGGAGTTCTGGGTACCAAGCTCTTCTTGGCCAATCCGGAACAATGAGTATAATTCTTACTCCTCTCCTTCTTATTATTCTCATTACCCTGGGTATGAGAGGCAGAGAAGGGAACACATACACCGACTGGTACACCCACGGTGTTACCAGAGCGTCCACAGCTATCGCCTGAGGGTCCCTTGACCTGGCGCAATATCTTTTTAGCTTTTTGATGACGCCATCATGTCTACCTGTGGCCTTTCCCAACGGTGTACAATCATTTGGAAGACTTCTGGATGAAGTCCCCACTCTCCCGGGTGGAGGTCATGTCTGCTGAGAAAGTCTGCTTCCCAGTTGTCCACTCCGGGAATGAACACTGCTGACAGTGCTAACACATGATTTTCCGCCCATCGGAGAATCCTTGTGGCTTCTGCCATCGCCATCCTGCTTCTTGTGCCGCCCTGTCGGTTTACATGAGCGACCGCCGTGATGTTGTCTGACTGGATCAGCACCGGCCGGTGTTGAAGCAGGGGTCTAGCCTGACTTAGGGCATTGTAAATGGCCCTTAGTTCCCGAAAATTTTTGTGTAGGGAAGTCTCCTGACTTGTCCATAGTCCTTGGAAGTTTCTTCCCTGTGTGACTGCCCCCCAGCCTCGAAGGCTGGCATCCGTGGTCACCAGGACCCAGTCCTGTATGCTGAATCTGCGGCCCTCTAGAAGATGAGCACTCTGCAGCCACCACCACAGCGACACCCTGGCCCTTGGAGACAGGGTTATCCGCCGATGCATCTGAAGATGCGACCCGGACCACTTGTCCAACAGATCCCACTGGAAGATCCTTGCATGGGACCTGGCGAATGGAATTTCTTCGTAAGAAGCTACCATCTTTCCCAGGGCTCGCGTGCATTGATGCACCGACACCTGTATTTGTATTAGGAGGTCTCTGTCTAGAGACGACAACTCCTTGGACTTCTCTTCCGGGAGAAACCCTTTTTATCCTGTTCTGTGTCCAGAACCATACCCAGGAACAGTAGACGCGTCGTAGGAAGCAGCTGCGACTTTGGGATATTCAGAATCCAGCCGTGCTGTTGTAGCACTTCCCGAGATAGTGCTACTCCGACGAACAACTGCTCCCTGGACCTCGCCTTTAAAAGGAGATCGTCCAAGTACGGGATAATTATTTCGGCCATTACCTTGGTAAATACCCTCGGTGCCGGGGACAGACCAACGGCAACGTCTGGAATTGGTAATGACAATCCTGTACCACAATTTTGAGGTACTCCTGGTGAAGAGGGTAAATAGGGACATGCAGGTAAGCATCCTTGATGTCCAGTGATACCATGAAATTCCCCAGGCTTGCAATAATCGCCCTGAGCGATTCCATTTTGAACTTGAACCTTCGTATATAAGTGTTCAAGGATTTCAATTTTAGAATGGGTCTCACCGAACCGTCTGGTTTCGGTACCACAACATTTTGGAATAGTAACCCCGGACTTGTTGAAGGAGGGGTACCTTGATTTCACCTGCTGGAAGTACAGCTTGTGAATTGCCGCCAGTACTACCTTTCTCCGAGGGCAGCCGGCAAGGCTGATGTGAGGTAACGGCGAGGGGGAGTCGCCTCGAACTCCAGCCTGTATCCCTGTGATACTACTTGCAGAACCTAGGGATCCACCTGTGGGCAAGCCCATTGGTCCCTGAAGTTCCCGAGACGCGCCCCCACCGCACCTGTCTCCACCTGTGGAGCCCCAGCGTCATGTGGTGGACTCAGAGGAAGCGGGGGAAGATTTTTGATCCAGGGAACTGACTGTCTGGTGCAGCTTTTTCCTTCTTCCCTTGTCTCTATGCAGAAAGGAAGCGCCTTTGACCCGCTTGCTTTTCTAAAGCCGAAAGGACTGTACCTGAAAATACGGTGCTTTCTTAGGCTGTGAGTAAACCTGAGGTAAAAGTTTTTCTTCCCAGCTGTTGCTGTGGATACGAGGTCCCAGAGACCATCCCCAAACAATTCCTCACCCTTATAAGGCTGAATCTCCATGTGCCTTTTAAAGGCAGCATCACCTGTCCACTGCCGGGTCTCTAAGACCCTCCTGGCAGAATGGACATTGCATTAATTCTGGATGCCAGCCGGCAAATATCCCTCTGTGCATCCCTCATATATAAGACGACGTCTTTAATATGCTCTATGTTAGCCAAATAATATCCCTGTCTAGGGTATTAATATTATCTGACAGGGTATCAGACCACGCTGCAGCAGCACTATTTATGCTGAGGCAATTGCAGGTCTCAGTATAGTACCTGAGTGTGTATATACAGACATCAGGACAGCCTCCTGCTTTTTATCAGCAGGCTCCTTCAAAGTGGCCGTATCCCAAGACGGCAGTGCCACCTTTTTTGACAAACGTGTGAGCGCCTTATCCACCCTAGGGGATATGTCCCAACGTGACCTATCCTCTGGCGGGAAAGGGTACGCCAGCAGTAACTTTTTAGAAATTACCAGTTTCTTATCGGGGGAACCCACGCTCTTTACACACTTCATTCACTCATCTGATGGGGGAACAAAACACTGGCTGCTTTTTCTCCCCAAACATAAAACCCCTTTTATGTGGTACTTGGGTTCATGTCAGAAATGTGTAACACATTTTTCATTGCCGAGATCATGCAACGGATGTTCCTAGTGGATTGTGTATATGTCTCAACCTCGTCGACACTGGAGTCAGACATTATGTTGACATCTGTGTCTGCCATCTGAGGTAACAGGCGTTTTTTTTTGAGCCCCTGATGGCCTTTGAGATGCCTGGGCAGGCGCGGGCTGATAAGCCGGCTGTCCCACAGCTGTTACGTCTTCCAGCCTTTTATGTAAGGAGTTGACATTGTCGGTTAATACCTTCCACCTATCCATCCACTCTGGTGTCGGCCCCACAGGGGGCGACATCCCATTTATCGGCCTCTGCTCCGCCTCCACGTAACCTTCCTCATCCAACATGTCGACACAGCCGTACCGACACACCGCACACACACAGGGAATGCTCTGACTGAGGACAGGACCCCACAAAGTCCTTTGGGGAGACAGAGAGAGAGTATGCCAGCACACACCAGAGCGCTATATAATGCAGGGATTAACACTATAACTGAGTGATTTTTCCCCCAATAGCTGCTTGTATACAGTTACACATATTGCGCCTAAATTTAGTGCCCCCCCCTCTCTTTTTAACCCTTTGAGCCTGAAAACTACAGGGGAGAGCCTGGGGAGCTGTCTTCCAGCTGCACTGTGAAGAAAAAATGGCGCCAGTGTGCTGAGGGAGATAGCCCCGCCTCTTTTCCGGCGGACTTCTCCCGCTTTTTCTGGAATTCTGGCAGGGGTATATTTACACCTATATAGCCTTCCTGACTATATATGGTGTAGATTTGCCATCCAAGGTGTATTATATTGCCCTCAGGGCACCCCCCCCCCCCCAGCGCCCTGCACCCATCAGTGACCGGAGTGTGAGGTGTGCATGAGGAGCAATGGCGCACAGCTGCAGTGCTGTGCGCTACCTTGTTGAAGACAGAAGTCTTCTGCTGCCGATTTTCCGGAACACTTCTTGCTTCTGGCTCTGTAAGGGGGCCGGCGGCGCGGCTCCGCAGCGCGGCTCTGTAAGGGGGCCGGCGGCGCGGCGCGGCTCTGTAAGGGGGCGGCGGCGCGGAACATCGAGGTCGGGTCCTGTGGTCGATCCCTCTGGAGCTAATGGTGTCCAGTAGCCTAAGAAGCCCAAGCTACCACCAGTTAGGTAGGTTCGCTTCTTCTCCCCTTAGTCCCTCGCTGCAGTGAGTCTGTTGCCAGCAGATCTCACTGTAAAATAAAAAAACTAAAATATACTTTCTTTCTAGGAGCTCAGGAGAGCCCCTAGTGTGCATCCAGCTCAGCCGGGCACAAGATTCTAACTGAGGTCTGGAGGAGGGTCATAGTGGGAGGAGCCAGTGCACACCAGGTAGTCCTAAAGCAGGGGTGTCCAACCTTTCACCTTCCCTGGGCCACATTAGAAGATGAAAATTTGGTTTGGGCCGCACATAAAATAAAATAACAGTAACGATACCTGATCATCCAAAAAAAACATAGAAAACATAGTTAACATATTAAACTTACTTGGAAATGAAGTTAGTGAGATGTTTGACATTGTTTCTCAGCCACCAATGCATCCATATTTGCTTTGATGCAGAATTCCACAGCCAATTGTGTGTCAAAATCCGTTGTGTGAACCCAGCCTTAGTCTCCTGACTACCAGAAAGTGGCTTACCTGGAGTTAGGATGCTGGAATGAAGACTGTCCGCTTTAATGGATGCTGGTACGAGGACTGACTGCCTTGATGGATGCTGGTATGAGGCCTGAAGTAATGGATGCCTGGAGGGAGAGA
Organism: Pseudophryne corroboree; assembly: GCF_028390025.1. Lineage (NCBI taxonomy): Eukaryota > Metazoa > Chordata > Amphibia > Anura > Myobatrachidae > Pseudophryne > Pseudophryne corroboree. Next base: position 146,764,675 of record NC_086447.1, read on the forward strand.
AGATCTTGGTTAAATATGGAGCTATGTGGGTGAAGAATGACAGGAGACTACCAGAAAGTGGCTTACCTGAGAGTTCGGATGCTGGGATGAGGACTGTCTGCCTTTATGGATGCTGCAGTGAGGACTGCCGTTAAGGCTGCTGCCTCTTGTTGTGCGTAGATGTGTGCCTGGTATGATAATGTACAAGGTAAGACAGTAATGGGGTATAAGGGCCATAACATTGCAGAGGAGACAGAGGAGGACATTGTATACGGGGAATAATAAATCCTGCAGAGAGATGGCGGCCTACGCAGCAGTTAAAAGCCGCCATCAATCACGGCAAAAATGAGCTAATTTATTGCAGGTCGGAGCCCACCGGGTGTTTCATTAGGTCCCCGGTGGGCCAGTCCGACCCTGCAAAACAGTGAGGGAGCGCTGCGCAATAGTGATGGCCGAAGCGCAATACAGTTCAACCGGCTCACCTACACTCCACACAGGCAGCAAGATGTGGCCTGTAGGAGCTTCTAAAATGGACGGGGGGCAGGTGAAGCTGGCGCGCTGGCGTCACTTTTGTGACGCGCTCACCCATACTTCGCACAGGCCGCAAGATGTGGCCTCTCGGAGCTAATATAATGGATGGGGCGGGTGAAGCGCGCTGGCGTCACCGTTGTGATGTGCCCCGGCCGCAAGCGCCGTCAGTGTAACTTGAAACTTTAGAATTTCTTTTTTTTTTAAAAATTGCACTGGGCCGCATTACTAGCCGACCTGGGCCGCATGCGGGTTGGACAAGCCTGTCCTAAAGCTTTCTTTAGTTGTGCCCAGTCTCCTGCGGAGCCGCTATTCCCCATGGTCCTTACGGAGTCCCAGCATCCACTTAGGACGTCAGAGAAATAATTTTAACTTTATCAAACATAGTAACATAGTATCTAAGGTTGAAAAAAGACAATTTGTCCATCGAGTTCAACCTATTTGTGGTCTCCTATGCAGTATTATTTTTGGAATAAATTTTGTCTGTTGCTGATGTCAGCCGTTGTGTTTTATTCCTCTTTTTTTAATAACTATAGTGCGTGACTACACACCATAACCTTGGATATCCTTATCCATTGGGAATTTATCTAACTTATTCTTAAAGATGTTGACTGAGTACGCCATTACTACTCTCTCAGGCAGGGAATTCCAAAAACGTATTGTCCTTACTGTGAAAAAACCTTTTCGCCGCTTTGTGCGGAATCTCCTCTCCTCTAACCTAAGTGAGTGTCCACGTGTCCTCTGTGCTGATCTTACCAAAAACAGGTCCTGCGCAAGCTCTGTGTATTGTCCCTTTATATATTTGTAGATGTTGATCATGCCCCCTCTTAGTCTCCTCTTATCTAGTGTAAACATGTCTAGACTTGCAAGCCTTTCCTCGAATTCCAGCGTCTCCATGCCCTTAATTAGTTTGGTCGTCCGCCTCTGAACCTTTTCTAGCTTCAGGATATCCTTTTTGTAGTATGGTGCCCACAATTGTACACAGTATTCAAGATGTGGCCTCACTAGTTATTTATATAATGGGAGTATAATACTCTCGTCCCTTGCATCAATTTCCCGTTTTTATGCATGCTAATATTTTATTAGCCTTCTTTGCTGCAATCCTACTTTGGGTACTGCTGCTTAGTTTGCTGTCTATGTGAACACCTAAGTCTTTTTCCAGTACAGAATCCCCTAATACTACCCCATTTAGTATGTAGGTGTTATTTTTGTTCTTGCTACCACAGTGCATTTGCTTACACTTGTCTGTATTGAAGCTCATTTTCCATTTTGCTGCCCATGCTTCTAGTTTAAGTCGTTCTGAAGAGACTCAGCATCCCCCTCCGTATTTATAACCTTACACTATTTGGTATCATCTGCAAAAATTGACACCATGCTCTCTAGACCTACTGATAGGTCGTTAATAAAAATGTTGAACAATATTGGTCCAAGTACAGACCCTTGTGGCACACTACTTAGCACTTCAGTCTAATTTGAAAATGATCCATTAACCACAATGCGCTGCTCCCTATTATCTAACCAATTTCTGACCCAAGTGCATATTGTGCTCCCTAGCCCCATTTTTTGTAGCTTATAGATAAGTTGCATTTGTTTGGTACTGTGTCAAAATCTTTGGCAAAGTCTAAAATAATTACATCCACCTCCTTACCCTGATCAAGGTTCGCAGTTACTGTTTCATAAAAGCCAAGTAAGTTGGTATTACATGATCTGTCCTTCACAAATCCATGTTGATTTTTTTTAATGACCTTATTGGCTTCAAGGAACTTCTGAATACAATCCCTTAGAATACCTTCCAATACTTTCCCCACTATAGATGTAAGACTAACTGGTCTATAATTACCCAGTTCAACTTTACTTCCCTTTTTGAATATTGGCACTACTTCCGCTATATGCCAGTCTTTGGGAATCACACCTGATATAACTGAAGCTTTGAAGATCAAAAATAGCGGTCTTGCTAGTTCAGAGTGAAGCTCCATAAGAACCCTTGGGTGAATTCCATTGGGACCAGGTGACTTATTAATCTTTATATTTTTTAATCGGTCACAGGCTACCTCCTCACTTAAATAAGCACATAGCAGTGGGACATTATCTTTGTTGAGATTGTGTGTTAGTCCCTGCATTTGGCCCTCTCTTGTAAATACCTTTGAAAAAAACTAATTTAGTTTGTCCGCTATGTCATTATCATTTTTGATTAAGACTCCCAACTTGTCTTTTAAAGGGCCTATACTCTCCTTCTTTAATCTCTTGCTGTTGATGTATTTTTAAAAAAAAAATGGATTTGCTTTGCTTTCCTTTGCTACTAGTTTTTCAGTTTCTACTTTAGCAGCTCTTATTTCTTTATTGCATATTTTGTTACAATCCTTATAGTGCTGAAATGACTTCGCATTCCCGTCAGATTTGTATCTTTAGAATGCTCACCTTTTTTTGCCCATTAGTTCCTTTATCTTTTTGTTAAGCCACATTGGTTTGGGATTTTTATTCCTTTTTTGCTGCTTGTGGGAATAAATTTGCAAGTATTTTTAACTAGCAGTAATTTTAATACATCCCATTTCTTTTTTTTCTTCTTGAAACAAAATTTCCCATTCAATGTCCCTTAAAGCTTCCCTCATCATGTCAAAGTTGGCTTTGCTAAAGTTTAGAGTCCTAGTTGAGCCAGTATAGGACTGCTTATGAAAACTGATATTGAATGTGACTATATTGTGGCCGCTGTTTCCTATGGGCTCCCCTACTATAATATTTGATACCAATTCCCCATTGTTTGTTAATACCAGGTCTAAGATTGCATTGTACCTGGTTGGTTCCTCAATTAATGAAATAAGTAGTTGCCATTTAGTGTGTTTAAAAACATATTTCCCCTAGCAGTATTACATGAATGGTTTTTCCACTTTATCTCTGGATAGGTAAAATCTCCCATCACTACTATGTCTCCAACTCCTGCTGCTCTTTCAATTTACTTCAGTAACAATTCCTCAACAATAACAAGGTACCCTATGTGTAAGTTTTCATTCAGTAGGTTTCCTGTATCTATGTTTTCATAAGTTTCATGTATCCTATAGACCAGTGTTGTATGATTTGAACCATCTCACCTGACAAAGGCATTTGTTTGTCTTGAATTCTGATGCTTTTCAAGCGCTTTGTGAACCCGCACCTTAATTAATATGATCGATGGTATCCTGAGCATGTAAAAATTTGAGATGGTGATTTGCAAAGTGGTATTTTGGTTGTTAGTTTTGGCAGTTTTGCCTTTAATACATGAATCCAGTGTTGTACCCAATGTAAAACACAAAAAGACACAATTTTACCAAGTCGCTGCATGAAAAATTTACCCTTAAGTGTTATGTATCCAGTCCATAAGCTACTGGATGGAGGAATCCAAGGGCGTGATTCAAACCTGATCGCTGTTGTGTGAATTTGCACAGCGGCCGATTATGATATGACTGCGCATGTGTATGCACCACAATGTGCAGGAACGAGGTCAAACTGCGAAAATTTTGATCGCTAGGTGTACGCAATGTGATGACAGGAAGCGGACATTTGGGGGTGGCAACTGCCCATTTTCTGAGAGTGTCAGGGAAAACACAAGCGTTCCCAAGCGTTTTTTGGGACGGTGTGTGACGTCAGCTCCGGCCCCGATCGCCCTGTTTGTATCGCACTGTAGGAGTAAGTCCTGGGCTGCGCACACAGACTGCACAGACTGGAAAAATCAATCGATGGTGAGTGAGTTGCGAACGGATTTGCAGATGTCCGCTGACTGGTGAAGTTTTCGCACGGCGTACGCATGCATCCGCACACTTGCACGGGGCGGGTTTTCACTTTCTATGGGCGGCAGCTATCTGATTGCAGAGGAGCAATCAGGTCTGAATTAGGCCCCAAATTATATAGGTTTTTAAGGAACTTTAAGCAATTGTCAGTACTATATCATGGAGAGTTTTCCATTCATATAAATTGTATGAATAATTTACCAATACCGAACATGTAGTCTAGCGGCTGTGCGGGATGTTGTCCGAACTCGGAGGTTTTTTAACAACTTAACTGATGATTTTTTTCCCAAAAAAACACTCCAAAATTGTCTGGGTTTTTTATGAGTGAATTAGGTGAAGAACATGAATTTGACCCTATCCAAAATGATTTTAGTTAATATATATATATATATATATATGTATATATATAAATATTTTCCCCAAACATCGAAAAACATCGATCGGGAACATTGTGACCATCGACACATTGGAATCATTGCGACCATCGCGGCTTTCATAGCCTCCTGGTACACGGGGGGAGGAGGCGGGGTAATTTACACTCAACAGCGGCTGCTATTGTCCGCAGCCACTGGAAGTGGGGGATCCTGCCGTGCTGACCGATCAGCAGCACGGCAATCAGTAGGGGAGAGTGCAGGGAGGCAGAGGGACCCTCTGACAGCAGCAGCGGATGTTAGTTTCTCTTCCCTGTCGCTGCTAACACTGTTTATCTGACTGGTCGCATCCTGTGTGACCAGGTAAGATAAAGTGCTTGCAGGCATGGTAGCATCTGATGCGACCATGCCAGGCAAGTGGTTAAAGGGGCAATCACTTACAAGGCTAAACCATGCCTTGTACACCATTGCCCCTTTAAAAAAATGTCCGAGTTCAGCCGGCATCCCGCACAGCCGCCGGACTCGGGCGATATTACATCCCGTCGGTAATCTGATTTGTTTAGATGAAAAATAATGGTAGCAAATGTAAAAATATTTTAGGGAATACCAATATTTTCTATAAACTGGCTCTGTCCATCAATGTTAAAGTGTGGAGTTGCTATCAAGTCACATCTTTTTGTATTGTGTTAATTTCTACATTACATCTATAAAGATTGCTCAGGCTCTTGGAATCAGCATGCTGGGTATTTCAGAGGCCCAGTGTTCCAAGTAAGGTTCACTCCTAGGTTCCAGAAACATGGCCATTGCTCTAGTTCAGTGTCGGACTGGGCATGAAGGGCCAACCGGGGGAAAGCCATGGTAGTGCCCCATGTTTAGGGATGTGGCCAGTCTCCAGAGGGCAAAGCTGGCCCTAACCAATATGATGCCCTAGGTAAGATTTTGGCTTGTGCCCTCTAGCACTGCCACTAGTTCTGCCTCTGACCCTGCACCATCACCTATCACCCATAGCAGTTCTCATTTTGGTGCTCCTACCCCCTATATTTTAAATTGGATCAGTACACACCTTCATTGTGCAGCCCAAAAAAGGGGCGTGTTCTTGCTGGGAAGGGGCATGGCCACACAATAGTACCCCCAATTCAAATTACGCCATACAATAGTGCAACTTTATTCACATTATATCATTCAATAATGTTCCTTATTCATGTCACATTACACAGTAGTACCACTTTACCTTATATACGTTACTCCTCACAGTTGTGTCCCTTATTCACATTAAATCATACTGAATTGTCCCTTTTTCACATTACACTACACCATATTGCTCTTTATTCACATTAGATCACACAGTAGTGCCATTTCTATACATTACACCACACAGTAGTGCACCTTATACACATAATGCCACACATTAGTAATGCCTTTATACACATACCAGTAATGCCTCTCACAATTATGACACATTATTAATTTCCTTATAAACATAATGCACCTTACACATTATGCCAACCTTTATTAATACCCTTATAACCATAATGGCCCTTACACATATGCTGCACATTATTAATTGGCCTTTTACACATGACACACATAATGCCCCTTACACATATGCCGCACATTAATTTGCTCTTATACACATAATGGCACACATAGTGCCCCTTACACATATGCCACACATTATTAAAGTATTTATACACATGACACACATAATGCCCCTTACACATATGCTGAACGGGAGGCACTCCATATCCCGGCTGTCGGGACCCTGGCACTCTGCATGCCGCCGCCGGGATACCGACAACTAGTCTCCTTCTTGGGGTGTCCATGACACCCCTGGAGGTAGAATAAATAGCGCGCCACCGTGCCCCCAAGGAGCTCTTTTGCGCTCGGCCTGCTGCCGGCATTCCGACGGTCGGGATCCTGGCACCAGTATGCTGGGCACCGGGATCCCGAGCGCCGGCATACCATAGTACGCCCATGCCGAACACTATTTCAAAACCAACCCACCCACAGCACTCAAACAACCGCTAACACTGTGACTCTGCTTCCATACAGATGTGTCCTCATACATCTTGCCTCAGTACGCCATGCAGCAAGAGATGCCTGGCATGAGTCAGCTGGCAGCTCCTTTTTTGCACTGCTATAGCTATGTGACTAGGATACACAAGCAGCTTCAGCTGATTAAAATTATATGTGGCATGCCTATATTATGTGTGCGACTGTGGCTGTATCTTTACAGATTTTCTGTGATTTACAGAATTACACTGTAACATGGCATTTCGTATGCAGATACAGCCGCAGTCATACACAGAATACAGGCATGCTGCATATCACTTTAATCAGCTGAAGCTGCCTGTGCCCCTAGGCATTCCAAATACCCTATGCATGTGCCTAGTTTGCCTATGCCTAGGGCCAGCTCTGCCAGAGGGGGTGTGGCAACACACCACAGAGGCTTGGCTAACCATTAGCAAGTTCATTGTCGGGGCCTCTTGATAAATATAGACAATAATTACTGCTAGTGCATGCATGATAATGTACCAGATTAATAACAGCAGTGCACTATAGAAAACACACCACAGTTCTGTGCAGTATAATATAACATATGCAGGGCTGGACTGGGACTAAAAATAGGCCCTGGCATTTTTGAAGCACACAGGCCCACCTCGGTGTCAGCATCTGACTCCTCCCCTTACTATTCCTGACTCCTCCTACTTCTTAGTCTATGCTCTTACAAATATAATTAATATTATAACAACATACAAGTGTACATCATTCTCTATTAAAATACACACAACCAGAGGTTGAAGTGGGGGTATAGAAAAGTAAAGGTTGTAACTAAGCACTCCAGAAAAGGGGCGTGGCCACTCAAAAGGGGACATGTCCTTCAGTGTAGTTTACAACACCATATACCCCTTATACACATTATGCAACACAATAGTAGGAACCCTTATACTAACTAGTACTGGTGCCCCTTTCACATTATACCACAGTATAAGCCGAAATTCACATTATAGCACACGGAATGAGCTGAAATTCACATCATAGCACACGGAATGAGCCACAATTCACATTATAGCACACAGAATGAGCTGCAGTTCACATTATAGCACACAGAATGAGCCACAATTCACATTATAGCACACAGAATAAGCCGCAATTCACACAAACAAAATGAGCCAAAATTCACATTATAGCACATAGAATGAGCCAAAATTCACATCATAGCACACGGTAGGAGCCAAAATTCACATTATAACACACTGTATGAGCCAAAATTCACATTATGCCACATGGAATGAGACAAAATTCAGGGGGAGTGACAGAGGGACAGGGAGAGTGACAGAGGGACAGGGAAAGTGACAGCAGGGACATAGGGACAGGGAGAGTGACAGAGAGAGGGACAGCAAGGGCATACAGTAGGGACTAGGGAGAGAGAAAGGCAGCAGGGTAAGATTACCTATTTAGCAGCGGCAGTGCTGAGGATGCTGTGGTCTGCGGTGTGGTGGATGAGGAGGCTGTGGTCGGCGCAGGGCGGAGAAGGCTGTGGGCATTGAAGATGGTGTGGAGGAGGAGGCTGTGGAAGCTGACGGAGGTGCAAAGAAGGACTGAGGGCACAGGTTTAGCTCCTCACTGTACGCCCATCTAGAGCAAGGCAATCTATATTTTAAAGCCAAACAGAGAGCCTCACCCATACCGATGTTGACAGAGAAGGCTGAGAGCAGTGCCGGTGTAGCAGAGGAGGAGGCAGAGGGCAGCAGCGGTGCAATGGAGGAGGAGGCGGCTGTGGTCAGCGGCCTTTTGTGCAGCACTGCAGTGCGGCTCCTATGACCGTGGTGCTACTATTTCAATTCTGCCGCGGACCGGCAGCCAATCAGGAGTGGCCGCGCGGACGAGAGAGGTGAGGACAAGAGAGAGAGAGGTGAGGACAAGAGAGAGAGGTGAGGACAAGAAAGAGAGGTGAGGACGAGGAGAGAGGTGAGGACGAGGCGAGAGTAAGGAACAAGATTGAGAAAGCGAGGTGGGGATGAGAGAGAGCAACAGGTGCGGGCAGAGAGAGAGAGGTCAGGACCTGAGAGAGAGAGATGAGGGCAAGAAAAAGAGAGAGGTGAGGACAAGAGAGGTGAGGACGAGAGAAAGAGAGGTGAGGATGAAAGAGAGATGAGGATGAGAGAAAGAGAGGTGAGGATGAGCGAGAGTCAGTAACAAGACAGAGAGGTGGAGACGAGAGAAAGAGAGAAAGAAAGAAAGAAAGAAAGAAAGAAAGAAAGAAAGAAAGAAAGAAAGAAAGAAAGAAAGAAAGAAAGAAAGAAAGAAAGAGTGAGAGGTGTGGGTAGAGAGTGAGAGAGAGGTGTGGACAAGAGAGGTGGGGATGAGAGAAAGTGAGGTGAGGATGAGAGAGAGTCAAGAATGAGGTGTGGGCAGAGAGAGAGGTCAGGACCTGAGAGAGAGGTGAAGACGAGAGAGAGCGAGAGGTGGGGACGAGAGAAAGTGTGGTGAGGATGAGAGAGTCAGGAACGAGATTGAGAGAGAGAGGTGGGGACAAGAGAGAGAGGGGGGTGAGGACAAAAGAAAGAGAGGTGAGAATGAGAGAGAGGGGGGGTTGAGGACAAAAAGAGAGGGGGGTGAGGACAGAAAGAGAAAGAGAGAGAGAGAGAGGGGTGTGTGGAAGGGGGGACGGAGGGCGAGAGAAAGGACAGAGAGGGGGAGAGAAAGGGGGGCACAGAGAGAGAGGACAGTGAGAGAGAGAGGGTAGGACAGAGAGAGGGGGGAGTGAGAGGGGGGAAGTGGGAGGGGGGATGGAGGGTGAGAGAATGGACAGAGAGAGGGAGAGAAGGGGGAACACAAAGAGAGAGGACAGTGAGGGAGAGAGAGAGAGAGAACAGACAGAAAGAGAGAGAGAGAACAGACAGAGAGAGAGAGTAAGCGTCACCAGGGCATGTATACACCCACACTCACCTTGGCCATTGGGGCAGCACTCTCCCTGCAGTCCTGATGCTGCAGCTGTGTGCTGTTCTGCTGCTGGGGCCGGGATCCAGGAACAGGGGCTCAGACAGGAAGGCTGGGTGCTTGTTGGCGGGTGGTAGCGTGTAGTACACCACACGCTGTTGCCCAACGCCATGTTGGGGCTGCTGCTGCTCCTTGCTCTTCTTTGCACCGCAGCCGCTCCTGGACCCAGAATGGTGTGTGGCTGTGCGTGATGACGTCGCGCTTATACTGACTTCTGGAAAGCTGGGAGGAAAGAAAAGAGCAGCCGCACTTTTCTGCAGAGCACAGCGCCGAGTGCTGGGAGTGTCGACAGGGAGGCGGGGCTACTCGGGCAGGAAGCAGGCACTGACAGTCAGACCGGCCCATCTGGCCATCGGCCCTTCTGCCATTTGCCAGAAGTGCCAGGTGGCCAGTCCGGCCCTGAACATATGTATAATGTATAATTAGTGCACAGTCTGGAACCTGATCCCTAGAGATTAAGTAGGGCTCACAGGCAGTGGGGCCCACCAGGGGTTTCCCCTGTACCATACCAAATCCAGACACAAGGCTAAACAGATCATTAGTACTTAGACATTCCCTTTTGGGGTTTGAAATCTATAGGTTGAAAATCTAGAGTAAGTGGTTATCCACAATGTCAGTAACCCTTATCTTTCCATGAACCATTTTTAGATTTTGAGAAAAGGTTAGCGTTTTCAATATTCTCAACAAGGCATATAAGTACAGATTTATCATAAATTTAGGTGGGGGTACAATAATTGTACACTATCTAGGTCATTAAGGAATAAAAAACACAAAGAAGAATCTAAGGGGGATATTTAATTGTTTGAAAAGTCAGTTGGGAGTCTGTATTTTCCTATCTAATAGATAGGAAAAAACAGACACCCAACCGACTTTTCAGACAATTGAATTCCCCTCTAAATGCTCTTATTATTAGTATGTGTATCACAAAGCACCACAAAACCTTCTTAAAGTCCTTCTACTCATCCAGACTGAACGAGATCTCTTACCACTGAGCCAAGGAGGACGAACTCCTGACCACTGTAAAAGCTGTTATGATACCTATTATGGAATTATAAGGGAGCCAGTATTTTATAATATTTCATCCCAAAGCCACATGGACTCGAAGGGTTTGTCAATAAATCATAGATTTGAGATTAAATATACAGGTTGAGTCTCCCTTATCCAAAATGCTTGGGACCAGAGGTATTTTGGATATGGGATTTTTCCGTATTTTGGAATAATTGCATACCACAATGAGATATCATGGCAATGGGACCTAAATCTAAGCACAGAATGCATTTATGTTTTATATGCACCTTATACATACAGCCTGAAAGTAATTTTAGCCAATATTTTTTATAACTTTGTGCATTGAACAAAGTGTATCTACATTCACACAATTCATTTATGTTTCATATACACCTTATACACACAGCCTGAAGGTCATTTAATACAATATTTTTGATAACTTTGTGTACTATTAAACAAAGTTTGTGTACATTGAGCCATCAAAAAACAAAGGTTTCACTATCTCAGTCTCACTCAAAAAAGTCCATATTTCGGAATATTCCGTATTTCGGAATATTTGGATATGGGATACTCAACCTGTATAATTTTTAAAAAGTTATTTAGAATATGCATTTGAACATCTGAGAGTCTGTGAATTCAAGTTCAATGTAAGCATTAAATTACAAATAATGAATTTTGCTAATATTCCTGCACTAATGGTTCTATAACCATCTGATAATTATACTTGATCCTCAAGAACAATTAGCACAAAGTAGGAATTGATCACTTGATGCCCTGGCTGTCAAACTAATTGTTCATTGAGTAATAATTTCCTCGAGAGTGTTCTGCCTGTGGAAAGTATGGGGGTCATTTCGAGTTGATCGTAAATTTAGCACAGCTACAATCAGGCACTCAGACATAAGGGGGGGGGGGGACGCCTAGCACAGGACTGGTCCGCACCGCATGTCAGTGCCTCCCCTTCCCCCTCTCCGCAGAATGCACAGCGACGATGCTTTTGCATTTCAGGAGTACCTCCCGGCTAGCGCAGCTCCTGCGGCTGGCCAAGAGAACCTCTTCGCTGCCCTGGTCGCAACGGCTGCGTGTGATATCACGCAGCCGCCGCGGCCTGCCCCCCCAAGGGTCCGGCCACGCCTGCGTTGGCCGAACCACACCCCCTTAACGCCGCCATCCAGCCCCCTCCAAAGTGCTGCTTGTTGCTGGATCCAGGGACCTGGAGGAGGTTCATCAAGGTTATGAGGAGCGGCCGTAGGGGCCTCTCGGGAGTAGAGATGAGCGGGTTCAGTTCTCAGAGAACCGAACTCCCCCGAACTTCACGTCACAAGCCTGGATCCGAGTCAGGCTTGGGTTTTCCCGCCTAACTTGGAAACCAGGACGAGGCAAAACGTCATCATCCCGCTGTCGGATTCTCGCGGGGTTTGGATTCCACATAAATAGCCGCACGTCGCCGCCATTTTCACTCCGGCATTGGAGAGTGTAGAGAAAGGACGTGTCTCCGTCCTCAGTGTCCTCAGTGTCCGTGTCTTGTGCTGCATCTGTCCAGTCACAGTTGTTGTGTCCACTGCTGCCATATGTCCAGTGCTGCTGTGTAAGTCCAGTCCAGTGGTGCTGTGTTGTGCTGCATCAGTCCAGTGGTGGTGTGTTGTGCTGCATCAGTCCAGTCACAGTGGTGGTGTCCTCTGCTGCCATATGTCCAGCACTGCTGTATAAGTCCAGTCCAGTGGTGCTGTGTTGTGCTGCATCAGTCCAGTCACAGTGGTGGTGTCCTCTGCTGCCATATGTCCAGTACTGCTGTATAAGTCCAGTCCAGTGGTGCTGTGTTGTGCTGCATCAGTCCAGTGGTGGTGTGTTTTACTGCATCAGTCCAGTGGTGGTGTGTTTTACTGCATCAGTCCAGTCACAGTGGTGGTGTCCTCTGCTGCCATATGTCCAGTGCTGCTGTATAAGTCCAGTCCATTGCAGTGGTGCTGTGTTGTGCTGCATCAGTTCAGTGGTGGTGTCTTGTGCTGCATCTGTCCAGTCACAGTTGTTGTGTCCACTGCTGCCACATGTCCAGTGCTGCTGTGTAAGTCCAGTCCAGTGGTGCTGTGTTGTGCTGCATCAGTCCAGTGGTGGTGTGTTGTGCTGCATCAGTCCAGTCACAGTGGTGGTGTCCTCTGCTGCCATATGTCCAGTACTGCTGTATAAGTCCAGTCCAGTGGTGCTGTGTTGTGCTGCATCAGTCCAGTCACAGTGGTGGTGTCCTCTGCTGCCATATGTCCAGTACTGCTGTATAAGTCCAGTCCAGTGGTGCTGTGTTGTGCTGCATCAGTCCAGTGGTGGTGTGTTTTACTGCATCAGTCCAGTGGTGGTGTGTTTTACTGCATCAGTCCAGTCACAGCGGTGGTGTCCTCTGCTGCCATATGTCCAGTGCTGCTGTATAAGTCCAGTCCATTGCAGTGGTGCTGTGTTGTCCTGCATCAGTCCAGTGGTGGTGTCCCTGTGCTGCCGTATATGTCCAGTGGTACTGCCGTATATGTCCATTGATACTGCCGTGTATGTCCAGCGGTATTGCCATATAAATCCAGTGATCCTGCCGTGTAATTCCAGTGATCCTACCATATAAATCCAGTTATCCTGCCGTATAAATCCAGTCATCCTGCCGTATAATTACAGTGGTGCTGGCGTATAAGGCCAGTCCAGTGATACTGCGTATATGTCCAATGATACTGCCGTCTATGTCCATTGATACTGCCGTATATGTCCAGCGGTACTGCCGTATATGTCCAGCGGTACTGCCGTATATGTCCAGCGGTACTGCCATATAAATCCAGAGATCCTACCGTATAATTCCAGTGGTACTGGCGTATAAGTCCAGTGATCCTGCCGTATCAGTCCAGTGATCTTGCCGTATATGTCCATTGATACTGCCATATATGTCCAGCGGTACTGCCGTATAAATCCAGTGATCCTGCCGTACAATTCCAGTGATCCTGCCATATAATTCCAGTGATCCTGCCGTATAATTCCAGTGGTACTGGCGTATAAGTCCAGGGATCCTGCCGTATAAGTCCAGTGATCCTGCCATATATGTCAAGCGGTACTGCCATATAAATCCAGTGATCCTGACGTATAATTCCAGTGATCCTGCCGTATAATTCCAGTGGTACTGGCATATAAATCCAGTGATCCTGCCGTATAATTCCAGTGATCCTGCCGTATAAGTCCAGTGATCCTGCCGTATATGTCCAGCAGTACTGCCGTATAAATCCAGTGATCCTGCCGTATAATTCCAGTGATCCTGCCGTATAAGTCCAGTGATCCTGCCGTATAATTCCAGTGATCCTGCCGTATAATTACTGTGGTACTGGCGTATAAATCCAGGTATCCTGTTGTATAAGTCCAGTGATCCTGCGGTATATGTCCATTGATACTGCCGTTTATGTCCAGCGATACGGCCATATAAATCCAGTGACACTGCCATATAATTACAGTGATCCTGCCGTATAAGTCCAGTGATCCTGCCGTATAATTCCAGTGGTACTGGCGTATAAGTCCAGTCATCCTGCCGTATAATTGCAGTGGTACTGGCGTATAAGTCCAGTCCAGTGATACTGCCGTATATGTCCAATGATACTGCCGTATATGTGCATTGATACTGCCGTATATGTCCAGCGGTACTGCCGTATATGTCCAGCGGTACTGCCGTATAAATCCAGTGATCCTGCCTTATAATTCCAGTGGTACTGGCGTATAAGTCCAGTGATCCTGCCGTATAAGTCCAGTGATCTTGCCGTATATGTTCATTGATACTGCCATATATGTCCAGCGGTACTGCCGTATAAATCCAGTGATCCTGCCGTACAATTCCAGTGACCCTGTCGTATAATTCCAGTGGTACTGGCGTATAAGTCCAGGGATCCTGCCGTATAAGTCCAGTGACCCTGCCGTATATGTCCAGCGGTACTGCCATATAAATCCAGTGATCCTGCCGTATAATTCCAGTGATCCTGCCGTATAATTCCAGTAGTACTGGCGTATAAATCCAGGGATACTGCCGTATAAGTCCAGTGATCCTGCCGTGTATGTCCAGAGGTACTGCAGTATAAATCCAGTGATCCTGCCGTATAATTCCAGTGATCCTGCCGTATAAATCCAGTGATCCTGCCGTATAATTCCAGTGATCCTGCCATATAATTACAGTGGTACTGGCGTATAAGTCCAGGTATCCTGTCGTATAAGTCCAGTGATCCTGCGGTATATGTCCATTAATACTGCTGTTTATGTCCAGCAGTACGGCCGTATAAATCCAGTGATCCTGCCATATAATTACAGTGATCCTGCTGTATAAGTCCAGTGATTCTGCAGTATAAGTCCAGTGATCCTGCCGTATAAGTCCATTGATCCTGCCGTATAATTCCAGTGGTACTGGCGTATAAATCCAGTGATCCTGCCGTATAATTCCAGTGGTACTGGCGTATAAGTCCATTCCAGTGATACTGCCGTATATGTCCAGTGGTACTGCCGTATAAGTTCAGTGGTACTGGCATATAAATCCAGTGATCCTGCCGTATAATTCCAGTGATCCTGCCATATAATTCCAGTGATCCTGCCGTATAGTTCCAGTGATCCTGCCGTATAAATCCAGTGATCCTGCCGTATAATTCCAGTGGTACTGGCGTATAAGTCCAGTGATCCTGCCGTATAATTCCAGTGGTAATGAAGTATAAATCCAGTCCAGTGATACTGCCATATATGTCCAGTGGTACTGCCGTATAAGTCCAGTTGTACTGGTGTATAAATCCAGTGATCCTGCCGTATACTTCCAGTGATCCTGCCATATAATTCCAGTGATCCTGCCGTATAAATCCAGTGATCCTGCCGTGTAATTCCAGTGATCCTGCCGTATAATTCCAGTGATCCTGCCATATAATTCCAGTGATCCTGCCGTATAATTCCATATAAATCCATATAATTCCGTATAAGTCCAGTCCAGTGGTGCTGCCAAATAAGTTCAGTGGTGCTGTACTGTGCTGTATATTATTTACTCTAAATAAAGGGGTTATTAATATATAATCCAAATAATTTTTACATGGTTTGCCCTTTGAGGTGTAGGGGTACGCTCTCCTGTGCCGTATATTGTGTTATATAACTCCAGAAAAATAATGTAGAACAAAAATTTGGAGGATAAAATAGGGAAAGATCAAGAACCACTTCCTCCTAGTGCTGAAGCTGCTGCCACTAATCATGACATAGACGATGAAATGCTATCAACATCGTCTGCCAAGTCTGATGCCCAATGTGATAGTAGAGTGCATGTAAAATCCAAAAAGCCAAAGTTCATTAAAAAGACCCAAAAAAAGAAATTGAAATGGTCTGAGGAGAAACGTAAACTTGCCAATATGCCATTTATGACACGGAGTGGCAAGGAGCGGCTAAGGCCCTGGCCTATGTTCATGACTAATGGTTCAGTTTTACATGACGATGGAAGCCCTCATCCTCCCGCTAGAAAAATGAAAAGAGTTAAGCTTGAAAAAGCACAGAAAAGAACTGTGCGTTCTGAGATGGTATCACAAATCCCCAAGGAGAGTCCAAGTGTGTCGGCGGTTGGATGCCTGACCTTCCCAACACTGGACGGGAAGAGGTGGCTCTTTCCACCATTTGCACACCCCCTGCAAGTGCTGGAAGGAGCACTCACAGTCCAGTTACTGATATTCAATTTGAAGATGTCACTGTTGAAGTACACCAGGATGAGGATATGGGTGTTGCTGGCGCTGAGGAGGAAGTTGACGAGGAGGATTCTGATGTTGATGTAGTTTGTTTAAATGAGGCACCGGGGGAGACACCTGTTGTCTGTGGGATGAAGAAGCCCATTGTGATGCCTGGGAAAAACACCAAAAAAGTCACCTCTTTGGTGTGGAATTGTTCCACCACAAATCCGGACAACAGGTGTCAAGCCGTGTGTTGCCTCTATCAATCTGTAGTAAGTAGGGGTAAGGATTTTAACCACCTAGGAACATCCTCCCTTGTACGTCACCTGCAGCGCATTCATCAGAATTCAGTGTCAAGTTGTGAAACTTTGTGTAAGAGTGTAAGCAGTCCACTGACACCTAAATCCCTTCTTCCTCTTGTACCCAAGCTCCTGCAAGCCACACCACCAACTCCCTCAACGTCAACTTCCTCCTCAGTCAGGAACGTCAGTAGTACTGCAGGCCATGTCACTGGCAAGACTGAGGAGTCCTCTCCAAACCGAGATTCATCTGTAGGATCCTTGAGTGGTGCGCCTGCTGTTGCTGCCGCTGCTGTTGCTGCCGCTGCTGGGAGTCGATCGTCATCCCAGAGGGGAAGTCGGAAGACCACTTGTACTACTTCCAGTAAGCAATTGACTGTCCAACAGTCCTTTGTGAGGAAGATGAAATATGACAGCAGTCATCCTTTTGCAAAGCGGATAACGGAGTCATTGACAGCTATGTTGGTGTTAGACGTGCGTCCGGAATCCACCAGTAGTACAGTGGGGTTTTAGAGAATTGTTTGAGGTACTGTGTCCCCGGTATCAAATCCCATCTAGGTTCCACTTCTCTAGGCAGGAGATACCGAGAATGTACAGAGACATCAGAAAAAGTGTCCTCAGTGTCCTACAATTTGCAGTTGTACCCACTGTCCATTTAACCACGGACATGTGGACATGTGGACAAGTGGAACAGGGCAGAGTAAGGACTATATGACTGTGACAGCCCACTGGGTAGATGTATTGCCTCCTGCAGCAACAACAGCAGTGGCACCAGTAGCAGCATCTCGCAAACGCCAACTCATTCACGCCAACTATACTACGCTATGTATCACCGCTTTCCGTAAGAGGCACACCGCTGACAACCTCTTACAGAAACTGAGGGACATCATTGCACAATGGCTTACCCCAATTAGACTCTCCTGGGGATTTGTGATATCGGACAACGCCACCAATATTGTGCGTGCATTACATCTGGGCAAATTCCAGCACGTCCCATGTTTTGCACATACAATTAATTTGGTGGTACAAAATATTTAGAAAAATGACGGGCATGCAAGAGATGCTGTCGGTTGCCCGAAAAATTGCGGGCAACTTTCGGCATTCAGCCGCAGCGTGCAAAGACTGGAGCGCCATCAAACACGACTGAACCTGCCCTGCCATCAGCTGAAGCAAGAGGTGGTAACGAGGTGGAATTCAACACTCTATATGCTTCAGAGGATGGAGGAGCAGCAAAAGGCCATTAAAGCCTATACATCCACCTACGATAGGCAAAGGAGGGGGAATGCACCTAACTCAAGCGCAGTGGAGAATGATTTCCGTCTTGTGCAGGGTTCTCCAACCCTTCGAACTTGCCACACGTGAAGTCAGTTCAGACACTGCCAGCTTGAGTCAGGTCATTCCCCTCATCAGGCTTTTGCAGAAGCAGCTGGAGAAATTGAAGGAGGAGCTAAGACGGAGCGATTCCGCAAAGTATATGGGACTTGTGGATGGAGCCCTTCATTCGCTTTGCCAGGATTCAAGGGTGGTCAATCTGTTGCAATCAGAGTACTACATTTTGGCCACCGTGCTCAATCATAGGTTTAAATCCTACGTTGTATATCTCTTTCCGGCAGACACATGTCTGCAGAGGTTCAAAGACCTGCTGGTGAGAAAATTGTCAACTCAAGTGGAACGTGACCCGTCAACAGCACCTCCTTCACTTTCTCCCGCAACTGGTGCTGCAAGGAAAAGGATAAGATTTCCGAGCCCACCCGCTGGCGGTGATGCAGGGCAGTCAGGAGCGAGTGCTGACATTTGGTCCGGACTGAAGGACCTGCCAACAATTACTGACATGTCTACTGTCACTGCATATGATTCTGTCACCATTGAAAGAATGCTGAACGATTATATGAGTGACAGCATCCAAGCAGGCATGTCAGACAGTCCGTACGTATACTGGCAGGAAAAAGAGGCAATTTGGATGCCCTTGCACAGACTGGCTTTATTTTAGCTAAGTTGCCCCCCCTCCAGTGTGTACTCCAAAAGTTTGTTTAGTGCAGCTGGTAACCTTGTCAGCGATCGGCATAGGAGGTTACTTTCACAAAATGTGGAGAAGATGATGTTCATCAAAATGAATTATAAATTCTTACGGGAAGATCTTTACCAGCAACTGCCTCCAGAAAGGACCTGTGATGGTGGATTCCAGTGGGGACGAATGAATACTCTGTGAGGAGGAGGATGTACACAGTGAAAGGGGTGAGGAATCGGAGGATGAGGATGAGGTCGACATCTTGCCTCTGTAGAGCCAGTTTGTGCAAGGAGAGATTGATTGCTTCTATTTTGGTGGGGACCCAAACAAACCAGTCATTTCAGCCACAGTCGTGTGGCAGACCCTGTCGCTGACATGCTTGGTTTGTTAAAGTGTGCATGTCCTGTTTATACAACATAAGGGTGGGTGGGAGGGCCCAAGGACAATTCCACCTTGCACCTCTTTTTCTTCTTTGCATCATGTGCTTTTTGGGGACAAGTTTTTTAAAGTGCCACCCTGCCTGACACTGCCGTACAATTCCAGGGGTACTGCCGTATAAGTCCAGGAGTACTGCCGTATAAGTCCAGTCCAGTATTGCTGTCTTGTGCTGCATCAGTCCAATGGTGGTGTCTTATGCTGCCATAAGTCTAGTGGTGGTTTCCTGTGCTGTATATTATTTACTCCAAATAAAAGGGTTATATACATTACTTATATTATTATCCAAATAATTTTTACAGGGTTTGCCCTGTGTGGTGTAGGGGTACGCTCTCCTGTGCTGCATATTATTATAATAGCTTCAAATAAAAGGGTTATTATTTTCCAAATTAATTTTACAGGCTTTGCCGTGTGTATGTTTGGTTTAGGGTTACGCTATCCTGTGCCACCAATATTGTGCGTGTATTACACCTGGGCAAATTCCAGCACGTCCCATGTTGTTTGTGCCGTACATTTGTGTCGCTTAGCTTAGCCATACAGCTACCTCATTGCACCTCTTTTACTTCTTTGCGTGATGTGCTGTTTGGGGCCTAGGTTTTTTTAAGTGCCATCCTATCTGCAATTGCAGTGCGCTCCTAGATGGGCCAGGTGTTTGTGCCACACACTTGTGTCGCTTAGCTTAGTCATACAGCTACCTCATTGCACCTGCTTTTCTTCTTTGCATCATGTGCTGTTTGGGGCCTATTTTTTAAATCTGCCATCCTGTCTGACACTGCAGTGCCACTCCTAGATGGGCCAGGTGTTTGTGCCGGCAACTTGTGTCGCTTAACTTAGTCATCCAGCAACCTCGGTGCAACTTTTAGGCCTAAAAACAATATTATGAGGTGTGAGGTGTTCAGAATAGACTGGAAATGAGTGGAAATGAATGTTATTGAGATTAATAATACCGTAGGATCAAAATTACCCCCAAATTCTGTGATTTTAGCTGTTTTTATGTTTTTTTCAAAAATCATCCAGATCCAAAACCAAAACACGAAAGGGTGATTTTGGCAAAACCAACCCAAAACCAAAACACGAGCGGGGAATTAGAATTAAAACCAAAACACAAAACATGCAAAGTGCCCCCCGCACTTCTCTAATTAAAACTATATATTGCTATTTCCTTAAAAGTTCAGTTACGTGATTACTTTATAAATAAAATGTAATCCAATAAAAATTCCGTAATGGCAGAAACTTTGGTGAAAGCCATCCTGTGAGGATCAGCATGCATGTAGCATTCGGATTCCCTCATCTGTATGTGAGATGAATGTACATCTGCCTCGTGCTAATGAATTTCCTAAGCTTTCTCTTCATGGCAAAAGAGCATGAAATCTGCAAAGAGGGGGGAGGAGGGGAGGGACGTATATAAAAATAATATTTATACCACGAGGAAGCAGAACTGATAAGTACATTGACAGTCTAAAGAGGCTAATGGATTAAGATACTGAGCATTACTCTCCGTCAGACAGTAAGCATTTTCAGGGATCATTAAATCCGGAATCATCATTGCCTTCCTCATAGCGTTTTAATAATTATTTGAAGCACAGAAGTCACAAATTTGTGCATTTCCCATAATGACAAAATTGCATTTTAGTGATGTGATTATCTCCTACACTGGAGTCTGCAGCAGTGAGCAGCATAGATCTTATTAAAAAAGATGTTTTGATACATACGCACCTTTTATCCTATTGTGGATGTCTCACTTTAACCAGCAACTTTATTAGCTTCATTAATTATGCCACTGGATTACATTAGTGAGCAAGTGATTAGCCCTTGACAGGAAATATGATTTGGGGCAAAAGGAGAGTTATTCGCACAGCACAGTGCAGTGTTGTATACGTTCACTAAGGAGAGGCTAGAACAATGGGAGAGATTGCATTCGCTGCCTGTCCTCGGCTGAACTTTGCAGTCTAGGCTATACATTATTAAACCACGTCTCTTATAGAGCACGTGCTGTGCATTTATGTTTCATGTTTGAGTTATGGAAAGAGATGAAGACGGAGACAGCTGGGAAGAAATGTATGTGCTGCTTATTATAGCATCTAGCTTGGGTGCACAGTTGTAAATATAGGCTGGAACATATTTTTAAGCCTTAGAAAAAAAATATAAAAACCGGCAACGTATATAAGCTGGAGGGTCTTTGGGTCTTTTTAGAAGACTGGATCGCACATAAAATTTCATCTTTAATTGCATTTTATACTGTATATATATATATATATATATATATATATACTGTATATAGAGAGAGTTGTTTCACACAATTTCCCATACATTTCCCATACTTGCATGTATACTGAACACTGATCCACTTTGCAATTTGCTTCTGTCTAGCTTCTGAATTTCTGGGTGTGATATTATTGTGTCGATGAATATAGTTGCAGTTGTATTCAGACAATATAGGAGTTTATCAGGTCTGTTAGCAAACTAAAAAAGCACTAATGGCCAAAACCATGTTGCACTGCAGGTGCAGAGAGAGTTAGATTTGGGTGGGTTATATTGTTTCTGTGCAGGGTAAATACTGGCTGCTTTATTTTTACACTGCAATTGATATTTCAGTTTGAACTTACCCCACCCAAATCTAACTCTCTCTGCACATGTTACATCTGCCCCACCTGCAGTGCAACATAGGGGCCGATTTAGACCTGGTCGCTGCTGTGCGTTTTCTCACAGGCTGTGATCAGGTCTGAACTGTGCATGCGTATGCACGCAATGCATAGGTGCAACGGATCACAGCAACGGGGAGCGCCGGTCAGCGACGAGATGGTGCGAAAATTCCGAACGCACTGGCAAACGCAAGGAGATTGACAGGAAGAGGGTGTTTGTGGGTGGCAACTGACCGTTTTTAAGGAGTGTCCGGAACACCTGGTCCGGAGGGACCAGACGTTTGGAGGGAGGGTTTCTGACGTCAGCTCCGGCCCCGTTCATCGCAACAGCAGAGTAAGTCCTGGGCTGAGCAGAAACTGCACAAACTTATGTTTGTGCAGTTCTGCTACAAATGCGATCACACACCTGCACACACCCAATACCCTCCCCCGACTACCTGATCGCAGGGATGCAAAAAACGCACCCTACCGATCAGGTCTGAATTACCCCCATAGTTTTGCCGATTACTGTGCTTTTTTGGTTTGCTAATAAACCTGAATAAGGCCCCATGTCATTTATTTTACCAAACCTGCTCAGCATTGTAATCTGTGTATCCAGTCGGTCCTATTTTATGGTTAGTCAATAACTTCCCATATGATACCATTGGATGAATAGATTTTTAAATCTGACAATAAAATCTGATCTTGTTGCAATAGATTGAATTAGATTTAGTGACGGAAACACTTCCTTGCAGTGGATATAAAGCGCTTCTGGAATGGTCGATTGAAGGCCCTTTGGTAACCAGTATCTTTGATAATTTTTCCTCACACCCAATAGAGACACACAGTAATTGGTGGAGTTAATGATAATAGATGGTAATATGTTCAGATGGACATCACATTGATGAATGGTAGTATATACTGTAGCTCCAGATCGAATTTCTCGTTTGTATACAAGACGCTGGTTGCCAAAGGACCTTCAATCGACCATTCCAAAAGCGCTTTATATCCATTGCAAGGAAGTGTGTATCCTCCACTAAATCTAATTGAATCTATTGCAACAAGATCAGATTTTATTGTCAGATTTAGAAATCTATTCATCCAGTGACCACCAATGGTATCATATGTGGAGTCATTGACCAACCATGAAATAGGACACACTGGATGGATTCTGAATCAGAGGACTGAAACAGCACAATTTGGCCATGCACTTTGTGGCCAAACTTGACACAGATTTAGAGGTTTGGTGTACAGGCTGAATGACTAGATTTGTCATGTCACTTATTAACCACTTAACCTTCAGTCAGGCACAGCTGGCCTGACAGGCGCCGCAAAGCTGTTCTCGCTCCCTTCTCCACCCCAAGTGGGCGCAGGGCCTGTCCCTCCTAGTACCTTCCTATCTCTAGGTGCTGTTCGAAACCCCCCTAGTCAGTTTTCCCGCCGCCTGCGTGGAGTGCGGTAGTGACCCTCCTGGCCTATCAGGCACATGGCGCCCAAACTCCTCTGACTTTTGTAAGGTTCGTTTTTCCTTTTATTTTCATCTATTAATTGTTTATTTTGCTAATTTTATTAATGACATTACAAAGGTTGTGGATATTTTGTGAAAATATGTAGGTTTGTCCAGGGTGGCCTCTCAGGCACACTGCGCCCACACTTATACTCATGTTCCTGTTTTCTCTGTTTTGCTTCAGATTTTCTTCTGAAATGTCCCGTAAAACCTACGATTTCTCTCTTTGTACGTCCTAATGAAGGTCACTCATCACTTTAAGAGCGTTAGAATTGAGTTAATTAGGTGCTAATGACGATTTTCTAACAGGCACCTGTCAGGCGCACTGCGCCTGAACCCAGAAGTCCCAGAGGTGCGCCTGACGGAGGGTTAACTGTCAACTTTTTTTTCAACAAAATGCTCAGAAATTGTATTTGATTAAGTTTAAAAGGTATTTTTAATAATATATTTAAATATTTTAATAATAACAAATATACACATATCTAGGGAGTGTTTTGCCCCTGTGTCCATAAGCCTCCACTAGAAAGTATCTTCTCACCTCGCACTGGCAATCTCCACCCCCCTGTGATCATAAATTCTAACAATACCTCCCAATCCCCCTTAGTAGTTAAAAAAAAATCCTTATTAACCACCCTCTCCTGTTAAAAGACCATGGGGCAGATGTATTAAGCCTGGAGAAGTGATAAAGCGGTGATAAGTGGAAGGTGATAACACACCAGCCAATCAACTCCTAACTGTCATAATCTACATATTGGAGCTGATTGGAGCTGATTTTGCGTTATCATCTGGCACTTATCACTGTTTTATCACTGCTTTATCACTTCTCCAGGCTTAATACATCTGCCCCCACGTTTTTTTGCACCCCTCCTCCTCCCTGTGACAAGTAGTCTATTTTTATTTTTTAAACCCCCCCCCCTCCTCTCTCACCTCTCCAGCCTCATATGACTTTGCTACCCCTCCCCCACCGATAACTAGATCCCCCCAGGGGGTTACCCCCCACCCCCATTGGCATATATGCCCCTCCACCACATGCAGAACTCAGCTGAGCATGAGTCAGGGGGAACTGATCATCAGATCTACATAGTTGTGCTGAGGGGGGGGGGGGCGATATTTCCCTCCTCGCACTTTTAGTTACGATGCACATGCCAAGGAGAGACGCTTGCACAGCACACTGGAGCACGATTTCGGGAGTAATGCCGGTGGTCACAGACCGCAACATCCCTCCCAGGGGGCCACAGCAGGAGGAGGATGTCCGTTCTGCAAATTATCCTCCAAAACTGACGGGGGACAAAGCGGGGCAGCACGGACATACTGTATGGGATGCAACCTGGTCAGGTAACGCACTCCTGGCTGCGGTCGTATCGCATACATTTATACCAGGCAGGTGGTTAAAGAATCTCTAGTTAAATGGGCAGTTCCCATTAAAATATGCATTTTTATTATTCACAGATAGTATCCGTCAAAGAGAAGAATTCTGCTATGTCCATGATAGTTTGTTATTGTTGTTCTCTGTGGGTGATATTTCTATGACCTCAATCACAAATAATACATAAAGCATTCATTTATTATATAAATGTAATAAATATTTTGTATATCCAAAGTTATCTTCGAATGTAAATGCACATGTGCAACATGTGGATAATAGATCATCTTAAACACATAACAAATATAAGAAATGTCAGTAATACTAAATTCCGGGGGAGATGTATCAAGCCTTATAAAGATATTAAGGGAAATGTACTAAGCCTAGGAAAGTGATAAAGTGGAGAGATAAAGTACCAGACAATCAGATCCTAACTGTCATTTTCAAACTCAGCCTGTAACATGGCAGTTAGGAGCTGATTGGCCGGTACTTTATCACTCTCCATTTTATTACTTTCCTAGGCTTAGTACATCTCCACTTACAATATGGAGAAGTTGTCCAGAGCAACCAATCACTCTGTCATTTATCTAGCACAGTCTATGAAATGACAGAAGCTGATTTGTTACTTTGGCCAACTCCTCCACTTTATCTCTCTCCAAGGCTTGATACATCTCCCCCTCAGTGCATTACTGATGTATATGGAAAATATATGGTAAACTAGGACTGCAATTGCGTGATCAGAGCCAGCCCTAACCAATATGATGCCCTAGGCAAGATTTTGGCTGGTGCCCCCCTAGCACCACCGCTGGTTCCGCCTCTGACCTTGCACCTCTTTCCCAGCACCATCACCCCTCACCCATAGCAGTCCTTATTTTGGGGTTTGTACCCCCTATATTTTAAATAGGAACAGTTCGCACATTTGGCGCACAGCACAAAAAGGGGTGTGATTTTGATGGCAAGGGGCATGGCCACACAATAGTAACCCCAATTCCAATTACGCCACATAGTACTGCAACTTTATTCACATTTTATCATGCAATAGTGTCCATAATTCATATTACATCCCACAGTAGTATCACTTTACCTTATAAACGTTACTCCTCACAGTAGAGCCCCTTATTCACAT
The DNA here is from genome assembly GCF_028390025.1 of Pseudophryne corroboree. Lineage (NCBI taxonomy): Eukaryota > Metazoa > Chordata > Amphibia > Anura > Myobatrachidae > Pseudophryne > Pseudophryne corroboree. The sequence continues at coordinate 146,790,372 of NC_086447.1, forward strand.
TACATCACACTGAATTGATCCTTATTCACATTACACCACACCCTATTGCTCTTTATTCACATTAGATAAACAGTAGTGTCCTTTCTATACGCAACACCACATAGTAGAGCACCTTATACACATAATGCCACACATTAGTAATGCATTTATACACATAATTCCACACAGTAATGCCCCTTACACATATGAGACACATTATTAATGTCCTTATAAACATAATTCGCCTTAAACATTATGACAACCTTTATTAATGCCCTTTTACACATAATGTCCCTTACACATATGCCGCACATTATTAATGCCCTTATACACATAATGACATGTATAGTGCCCCCTACACATTTGCTGCACATTATTAGTGCCCCTATACACATAATGACACACATACAGTAGTACCCTGTTACACATATGCCGCACATCATTAATGCCCTTATACACGTAATGACATGTATAGTGCCCCCTACACATTTGCTGCACATTATTAGTGCCCCTATACACATAATGACACACATACAGTAGTACCCTGTTACACATATGCCGCACATTATTAATGCTCTTATACACATAATGACACACATAGTGCCCCTTACACATATGTTGCACATTATTAATGCATTTTTACATGACACACATAATGCTCCTTACACATATTCCGAACACTACTGCACAACCAACCCACTCACATGCACACAGCACTGCCACTAACACTGTGACCTCTGCCTCTGCTTGGATACAGATGTGTCCTCACAAATCTTGCCTCAATGCTAACGTCGGGCACCTTTTTTTATGAAAATGCATCTTATTTGCATTGCTATGTGTCTAGGATGCACAGGCAGCTTCTGCTGATTAAACTGATATGCAGCATGCCTATATACTGTGTGAGACTGTGGCTGTATCTGCATATGAAATGCTACACACAGCATATAGGCATGCCGCATATCATTTTAATCAGCAGAAGCTGCTGATGCCCCTAGGCATATGAAATGCCCTAGGCAATTGCCTAGTTTGCCTATAGCTATGGCCGGCTCTGTGCGTGATCCTGGCGTAGATTGGGCCTGACTCAGATGTGATTGCAGCATCAATGGTGTTGCATGCATTGGCAGACTGCACATGCATCTCAGCCACAGTGTGCTCGCACCAAGGTACCTTTGTAATGCCGCTCGCAGTGAGAAATCAGTCACAGAGTGATTGACAGGAAGAAGCTGTGTGGGGAAGGTGGCGGGGAGTGTCTGCAGGCATGTCGTGCATGTTATTTGGGGTGTCTCATTGTGCGACTGTGATTTCGTAAGCACAACACATGGCACCAGCGTTGCAGCTTTCATGGCTATTCAGCGCAGCAACAGAGGCACTCAAGGAATCGATGTTACTCACATCTGTGTCAAGGTTGCGAAGGAGTACGCAGCTGGTGAGAATATTGTGATGTCTTCAGTGGGCGTCTCTGTTCACTTGTTGGGCGGTTGCTACACTTGTGTTGCATCACAGTTGCATCACTGAAAATGATCGCTGCGTTGGCATTGCGACATCTGAATCATGCCCATTGAGGGATCCATGTTAAACATGTTGGACCAGAAGTGCCTAATTTCAACAAATGTGTCTGGGTAGTGGTCTACAGTATGCGTGCCCTAGGCACAATGGCTCTCAATCGGATGTGGATGGAGTGGCGGCTCATGCAGCAATGTATCAATGTTCAGTACTTTGCGCATGCGCCAGACCTGTACTAATGATGTGCAGTATGGGTCTGCGACGTTGGTTGCACTACGGCAGAGGTTCTCAAACTCGGTCCTCGGGGGCCCACACAGTGCATGTTTTGCCGGTCTCCTCACAGAATCGCAAGTGAAATAATTAGCTCCACCTGTGGACCTTTTAAAATGTGTCAGTGAGTAATTAATACACCTGTGCACCTGCTGGGTTACCTGCAAAACATGCACTGTGTGGGCTCCCGAGGACCGAGTTTGAGAACCTCTGCACTACGGCATCAGACTTCAGTGAGTAGCAGCCATATTACTTCCAACCACATCTGAATTTGGAACAAAGTCTCCAAAAATTAGTTGCATACTGTAAGTTGAGCATATTGGCCGTCATTCCGAGTTGATCGCTAGCTGCCGTTGTTCGCTGCATAGCGATCATTTAAAAAAATTGCAAAACTACGCATGAATATGGGCCGTAATCGTAATGCACACGCGCGGTGTACGGGTACAAAGAGCATCGTTGTTTTGCACTGCTTCTAGCGACGATTCCATTCGCAAAGGAGATTGACAGAAAGTGGGAGTTTCTGGGTGTCAACTGACCGTTTTCTGGGAATGTTTGGAAAAACGCAGGCGGGGCCAGGCGTTTGCAGGGCGGGTGTCTGACGTCAATTCTGGAACCTTCATCGCTGCAATTATCGCACAGAATAAGTAACTACAGGGCTGGTCTTGTTTTGTACAAAATGTTTTTGTACCGCTCAGCTACACAGGCGTTCGCACTCTTGCAAAGCGAAAAACACTCCCCCTTGGGTGGCGACTATGCGTTTCCACGGCTGCTAAAAGTAGCTAGCCAGCGATCAACTCGGAATGAGGGCCATTGTGTTTGCTGAATTATTAGTAAGCTACATAATACAGATGTAGCCACGCTCATCTATTATCCTGCAGCTCGGCTGCATGGGCATATGTGTCGAGCCTAGGCACGGATGCAACTTAGTAGGCCAAGCTGCGTCTTAGTACGCCATCCATGTGTTCCTATGGGTACTTAGATGCACATGGGCATCCTAGTCGTGGACACATGCCAAGCTGGATCAGCGTGGCTACATCTATATGTATCTTTTACAATAAACTATTCTAATTCAATTTGAATCTCCCCAATACCAAAATTAAATATTCAAAATCCTACATTGTTTGATCGCGTTTGAGATAGTGACACTTTTGCTTTCTGATGGATCATTGTACACAAACTTTGTTTCATGCACAAAATGATTACAAATATTGTATAAAATAAAATTACCTTAAGGCTTTGTGTAGAAGGTGTACATGAAACATAACTGCATTTCATGTTTAGTCTCGGGTTCTATGCTCAAACTATCTCATTATGGTATGCAAATATTCCGAAATCTTACAGGTAAATGCAAGACATTTCTGATCCCAAGCATTTTGGATATGTGAGACTCAACCTCTATACAGAATTCTGTAATTGAAAATTAATCTTTCTCCCATGCACTTTCTGAGCTGATATTGTGTTTATGAAAATGCTGCTTATCAATTTACTAAGAAATAGGGATCTCACAGAACCAATGGAATCAGTAATTTACTGCATGACATCATTTAGAAAGATAAACAACAAATAATAAGAAACAACAATAAATAATGATCTGTAATGTATACTTATTCCTAATACATTGTTCTGTATTGCAGTGTTTACGGCTGTCCTTTGGCCAAGAAAAGGAAAACCCAAGATAATAAGCCTTTAGAGCCCTCACCTAAACGAAAACCTTACTCCTGCAAAACAGACAACTCCTCAGTAGACGAGTGCTATGAAACAGATGGGACAGAGGAAATGGACGAGAAGGAGGAGGAAGAAGAGTACTCTGATGACAATGAAGACCAGGAAGATGAGGAAGATGAAGAAATAGATAGGGATGATGAAGACGAAATTGAGGAAGATGAAGATGAATATGAAGAGGAAGGAGAGGAAATAGAAGATGATGAAGATGATGATGAGGAGGATGACGATGAAGACCAAGGTAATCGTTAAATGTTTGTAGGGTAACAATACTTATCGAGTTAAATATTTTGAAATTACTCCTGCTTAGACCTGTCTTTATGAAACTGCATGATGGGATAATTAAATATAGGTTTATATACCCATGTGTCTATTTTCCCTGTGACGTGAGCATATGCTAAAATCATAACACTACAAATGGCAAATAATTCAACTGATCAGAATTATTTTGCCAATGTAATTAAATAATAGGAGAAATCTATGTTATTGGCAGACATGGTTCCAATGTTTACCCATAGACTCAACCACCCACAAGAATTGCACGGCCCACTATAGAGGTTGAGACCTACCAAGACTACCACAGTATGTGAATGGATGAGTTACATGACTTTCAAATAATATGTCCCATTTTTACCGTTAAATTTTTGATAATTGAAGACTACAGTCCTCTGCTGGCTGTGACAGCATAGACAAACATCACATTCCCAGCATCACGCTAATATTGTGGCTCAGCAGCCAGCAGCTGATTTCTCCTTCTCTTTTATTTAAGCAGCCGCGATACATAAAATAAATATACATGACATCTTTCTTTTAGTTTTTTTAAATATATATATATATATATATATATGAGCAAAAATGCCAAATCTTGAGCTATAGGATCTAAGCTGCACCTCTAGAAGAACCCTTTGTTAGTACGGGTTCAATAAATAAGATAGAGCAAATGGGAATCTGAGGGCGCTAAACTGATACCAGTAATGTGTACAGTAATACCACCATAAGTGTTAGAAATTCAAAGGCACTTTAACATAAAACAACACTTTTTAATTTGTTGAAATGTCCATTAAAACATTCCAAGCTGAGTGCAGATACATAAAAAAACATCCATATATTGTACAGACATAAGAGACATCCGATAATCACTGTTTAATCAAAGATTCATGGAGAAATCAGGAATATTGGCTCATGTAGATACAGATGGAATTCATAGACAACCCAATGCGTTTTGACAAAATGACTTCCTCTTTGAGACTGTACCTCCAAGGCGGAACACTCCACTCAGTTTATATATTTATTCCTAATTGTATGGTATACTGGATAGATTCCACCTGGTCCCTGATTGGGACATTTTTAGACAAATTCTTCTTGAATGAACCTCAGAAATAGGTTCAGCCTTACAGAAAGAAGTATTTACCTTAAATGACTCATACCTCTGCTTACTCAATTACAGCTTGAGATTTACCCTTGAGGAAGTCATTTTGACGAAACGCGTTAAATTTTCTATGCATTCCATCTGTATCTACATGAGCCAATAACAGAGTGCAAATTCCTGATTTCTCCATGAATATTTGATTACACAGTGATCATCGGATGTCTCTTACATCTATACAATATATGGATGTTTTTTGATGTATCTGCACTGAGCCTGGAATGTTTTAATGGACATTTTAACAAATGAAAAAGTGTTGTTTTATGTTAAAGTGCCTTTGAATTTATAACACTTATGGTGGTATTACTGTACACATTACTGCTATCAGTTTAGCGCCCTCAGATCCCCATTTGATATATATATATATATATATATATATATAAACATATAGATATACTGTATATCTCAGTTATCATGCTTTAACTGTAAACACAACAAACATCATGTTTATGCCTAATATTCATGGCTTTATGAACCTTCATTATTTATGGAGTGCCATAATTACGCAGCATGCCTTTTTTTTTTACATACAAACGGTCATATTGACGACATCTACAGAGGTTTGGTGAGCTGATTCATTTGCTCCTGAAATGCGTATCATTACAGTACATGAAATGTGAAGAGACCATTCATCAACCATCAAAAAATGTCACATGTACAGTTGTGTACATTTCACTTTGCCATCATTTGCAGATTCCATAGGTTGAATTTTGACATAGTATTACAAGGTGAATTTAGCACTGATTACTTCTATTTTCCAGATCATGATTTATGCTTAGCTCTTATTTTCTTTTTATGTAATTTTTCTTAAGATAGTAATTTTAAGTTCAGTTAATTATTTTTCATTAGTTTTTGAATAGAAGAATATTTGTTTACTAGTATGAGGAGGAACTTATGTGTCAGTATATCAGTTTTAGATATAGTTGTGTCAAACCTTCTAAAGAAGACAAGTGGAGGTGTTGCCTATAGTAACCAATCAGATTGTTGTTATTATATTGCCTGTACTGGATAAATGATTCTGATTGGTTGCTATGGACAGCACCCCCACTTATTCTTTTTAGAAGGTTTGATAAATGTCCCCCTTAGTTTAGAAGCTGTGGTCTGCTTGAGTGTTTTGGATAGTCTGGAGACTAACTCACTGCTTTTGTTTATTGAGACTGTCCAATTCACATTAAGTATTGTCTGTGGCAAATATGATGGAAACCCTCTCTTCCCCCCACCCCTCCCCAGGAACAAAGACTATTTCTGGGGAGTTACTTTGTAAAGATTGCAGAAGTGTCCTAAATGAGTACAGATGCTCAAAGTACGTTCTCATTATTTTATTAAGAGATTGTAGATAGTCTCAGATCTCTAAACCTGACTGTATGCTGTCTCTCTTCTGAATGGCATCTTTGGTGAAAGGGATATTAACATGCAGTTTCACATTCTGTTAGACCACATGCACATTAGTCACCCAGAACTATTCCAGGTTATTGGGTGGGACCTCAATCATTAGCAAACGTTTCTTTAGACAGTTTTCCTTCCCTTCATTCATATTTTGCCCCTAACTGTTAATTTGTGTACTTTCTGATTGATTTCAGTAGCAGACTAACTTTGTCAATTTTCTGGTTGCCTTACTATATGGACAGGTGTAACTTGTTGTAGATCTGTGGCATGATAAGTATGTCAGCCAGCAATACATACTCGTCTACTTTTGAAAAAGTATATCAGGTAGATTGTGACAGTAGCACCTATCAGCGCGGACGTATACTTCCACATCTAAGAGGCGTGTCATAAAATGACTTACATCCACATGTAAATGAGCCCTAAAGTTAGTAAGATCTACTTGTTGAAGAAAAGACACTGATATTTTTCTGGGGGGTTTTTGTGTAATGTGTATTACAAGAGGTTTCATATACTGTAAGTGTCCACGAGAAACCTTATTTAAAATGCATGTAGCCATAGGGATCATTGTGACTTATAACCAATGCAGGGAAATGCCACTGATGGTCCTGTTTGAATGTATGTATCTCTGATTTTTTTTTTGTTTTCCCCCAAGAATGTAACAGCTGCAAAATGGGGATAAAGTGCAATCAGGGAGATTGAGGGGACTATTCAGGGAGTCAGGGAGATTGCTACTATTTCTGGGAGTCTCCTGTAGAATGAGGAAGGGTAGGCAACTATGGGGGTAATTCCAAGTTGATCGCAGCAGGAAATTTTTTAGCAGTTGGGCAAAACCATGTGCAGTGCAGGTGTGGCAGATATAACATGTGCAGAGAGAGTTAGATTTGGGTGGGGTGTGTTCAATCTGCAATCTAATTTGAGTGTAAAAATAAAGCAGCCAGTATTTACCCTGCACAGAAACAAAATAACCCACCCAAATCTAACTTGATCGCAGCAGGAAATTTTTTAGCAGTTGGGCAAAACCATGTGCACTGCAGGGGGGGGGGGGGGGGGCAGATATAACATGTGCAGAAAGAGTTAGATTTGGGTGGGTTATTTTGTTTCTGTGCAGGGTAAATACTGGCTGCTTTATTTTTACACTACAATTTAGATTGCAGAGTGAACTCACCACACCCAAATCTAACTCTCTCTGCACATGTTATATCTGCCTCCCCTGCAGTGCACATGGTTTTGCCCAACTGCTAACAAAATTCCTGCTGCGATCAACTTGGAATTACCCCCTATGCAGCAAAATGATATGCTGAATACCAAGCAAATGCTTAATAAAGTGTTTTCTGCTGTTTGAACTCCTGCTCAAACTTTCTCTACCACCACATAAGTCACTTCCCCATCGTCAGGCCTGATGCACTTCTGATCTTCCTGAAGTCCCCATTACAAAGTCTGGAGCATGTAACAGATGGACGTTTGATTCATATTTTACTATTTCTGTTAGTGTGCTTTATATATTTTATAACCTACATTCAGAAGGTGGATAAATAGGGGTGACTAATTTTAATGTCTTGGACAGTGCAGCATGTTATAATGGCACTTTGTTACATGAAATTACCTCCCAAAATAAAAGTTTGTCTGATAAATAACCCTCAGTGCAGATTTAATAGAAATGAACCACGCACACAAAATAATCACTCCGGCACTCTCTGAGGAGATAAAACAAATAATAGAGTGTGCGCCACAGTTATCAACGTCCAAATTGTCTTGTCCCAGAAAAAAAACACTTGAACTACAAATATCCTTTATACAAGTTTTGCCTCTGTTCCAGCAAGTAGCTGATACTGTAAGTGCTTCTAAGCTCCAAGAAAATATATCTGACATCAGTTATCCATGTAAATAAAAATGATATTATACATAAAACCATGGGGTTTCCGCACAAACTGTATTTTGCAGCTAAATTGCACTGCAGTGACTGAATATGTAATACACTTAAAGGGACAAGATTATCTATGAAATGACCAAGATCATACAGATTAAAACAAGAAAATGCAGCACTATAAAGTAGTGATGAGCGGGTTCGGTTCCTCGAAATCCGAACCCCCCCGAACTTCACCCATTTTACACGGTTCCGAGGCAGACTCGGATCCTCCCGCCTTGCTCGGTTAACCCGAGCGCGCCCGAACGTCATCATCCCGCTGTCGGATTCTCGTGAGATTCGTATTCTATATAAGGAGCCGCGCGTCGCCGCCATTTTCACTCGTGCTTTGGAGATGATGAGAAGACGTGGGTGCGTTCTCTCAGTTTCTGTGTTCAGTGTGCTGCAAATATCTGTGCTCAATGTGCTGCAAATATCTGTGCTCAGTGTGCTGAAAATATCTACGTTCTCTGCCTGAAAAACGCTCCATATCTCTGCTGCATTGTAGTATATACAGTAGTAGGAGGACAGTGCAGAATTTTGCTGACCACCAGTATTATATAGCAGTACGGTACAGTAGTCCACTGCTCTACCTACCTCTGTGTCGTCAAGTATACTATCCATCCATACCTGTGCTGCATTTTAGTTGTGCGCAGTATATATAGTAGAAGGACAGTGCAGAATTTTGCTGACCACCAGTATATATATAGCAGTACGGTACAGTAGTCCACTGCTATACCTACCTCTGTGTCGTCAAGTATACTATCCATCCATACCTGTGCTGCATTTTAGTTGTACGCAGTATTATATAGTAGGAGGACAGTGCAGAATTTTGCTGACCACCAGTATATATATATAGCAGTACGGTACAGTAGTCTACTGCTCTACCTACCTCTGTGTCGTCAAGTATACTATCCATCCATACCTGTGCTGCATCTTAGTTGTGCACAGTATATATAGTAGGAGGACAGTGCAGAATTTTGCTGACCACCAGTATATATATAGCAGTACGGTACAGTAGTCCACTGCTCTACCTACCTCTGTGTCGTCAAGTATACTATCCATCCATACCTGTGCTGCATTTTAGTTGTGCGCAGTATTATATAGTAGGAGGACAATGCAGAATTTTGATGACCACTAGTGTATATATATATAGCAGTACGGTACAGTAGTCCACTGCTCTACCTACCTCTGTGTCGTCAAGTATACTATCCATCCATACCTGTGCTGCATTTTAGTTGTGCGCAGTATTATATAGTAGGAGGACAGTGCAGAATTTTGCTGACCACCAGTATATATATATATATAGCAGTACGGTACAATAGTCCACTGCTCTACCTACCTCTGTGTCATCAAGTATACTATCCATCTATACCTGTGCTGCATTTTAGTTGTGCGCAGTATTATATAGTAGGAGGACAGTGCAGAATTTTGCTGACAACCAGTATATATATAGCAGTTTGGTACAGTAGTCCACTGCTCTACCTACCTCTGTGTCATCAAGTATACTATCTATCCATACCTGCCTGCATTTTAGTTGTGCTCAGTATTATATAGTAGGAGGACAGTGCAGAATTTTGCTGACCACCAGTATATATATAGCAGTACGGTACAGTAGTCCATTGCTCTACCTCTGTCTCATCAAGTATACTACAAAAGTTCAGTAAAACGACCCAAAAATCAAAATTAAAAGCATCTGATGAGAAGCGTAAACTTGCCAATATGCCATTTACGACACGGAGTGGCAAGGAGCGGCTGAGGCCCTGGCCTATGTTCATGGCTAGTGGTTCAGATTCACATGAGGATGGAAGCACTCATCCTCTCACTAGAAAACTGTAGTGCCACTCCTAAGTGGGCCAGGTGTTTGTGTCGGTCACTTGGGTCACTTAGCTTAGTCATCCAGCGAACTTGGTGCACCTCTTTTTTTCTTTGCATCATGTGCTGTTTGGAGACTATTTTTTAAATCGACCATCCTGTCTGACACTGCAGTGCCACTCCTAGATGGGCCAGGTGTTTGTGTCGGCCACTTGGGTCGCTTAGCTTAGCCATCCAGCGACCTTGGTGCACCTCTTTTTTTCTTTGCATCATGTGCTATTTGGGGACTATTTTTTAAATCGGCCATCCTGTCTGACACTGCAGTGCCACTCCTAGATGAGCCAGGTGTTTTTGTCGGCCACTTGGGTCGCTTAGCTTAGCCATCCAGCGACCTTGGTGCACCTCTTTTTTTCTTTGCATCATGTGCTATTTGGGGACTATTTTTTAAATCGGCCATCCTGTCTCACACTGCAGTGCCACTCCTAGATGGGCCAGGTGTTTGTGTCGACCACTTGGGTCGCTTAGCTTAGTCATCCAGCGACCTCGATGCAAATTTTAGGACTACAAATAATATTGTGAGGTGTTCAGAATAGACTGGAAATGAGTGGAAATTATGGTTATTGAGGTTAATAATACTATGGGATCAAAATGACCCCCAAATTCTATGATTTAAGCTGTTTTTGAGGGTTTTTTGTAAAAAAAAAAAACGAATCCAAAACACACCCGAATCTGATAAAAAAATTTCAGAGAGGTTTTGCCAAAAAGCGTCCGAATCCAAAACACGGCCGCGGTACCGAATCCAAAACCAAAACACAAAACCCGAAAAATTTCCAGTGCACATCACTACTATAAAGTATAAAGTAGGTAATATATTTTTTTTAAATGTGCTTTTTTTTTTTATAACCCACAGGTCATTGTGAGATGGTATAGGTTGGATCTGAAATGCCGGTGGGTGGGTTGCTGCTGTTTAGAATCCCAGAGCAAGCTACCCCCTAACCCTTCCTTACTGTAGCCTAACCCTATCCCTCCCTCCCTGCAACCTAACCCTAACTGCCCCTCCCTGAAGGTAAACCTCCCCGCCCCCTGTGCTGCCCAACCCTAACCCTCAACGGGGGTGCCGAAGCCTAACCCCCTCCCTCCCCGCACCCAAAACCTAAACCCCCTTCCAACAGCCTAAATCCCCCCCAACCCCCCCCCCCCCCCCATCACCTGACTCACCTCTCGGGCATCCTGCCAGTCACTCGATCGGGATCCCGGTTGTCAGGATGCTGCCGGCGCAGGCATTGTGATCCTATTTAGATGCCGACATACTGATCAGTGTCGGGATTCCAGCATCAGTCTTTTGACAGCCGGAATCCCGACCGCCGGAATCCTGACCAGATCCCGATAGTATATATGTGCTTCAACATTTTGGTTAATTTGTAAACCAATTACCCCAAAAATAAAAAGCAAGTTTAGCCAGGATGCACCATTTCCAGATTTCCTTCTTTGAGCTTATGGGAGAGATGTTTCAAGCCTCGGAGACAAATAAAATGGAGAAGTTGCCCAAATCCACCAATCATCTTCTCACTAATTTCATAGACTGTGTAGAAAAATGACTGTTAGAATCTGATTGATTGGTTGCTTTGGGCAACTTCTCTACTTTAACTTTCTCCAAGGCTTGGTACGTCTCTCCCTCTATGTACTTTCTTAGTCATTCCAGTCAATGTCAATTCTGAGCCTTCATCTTTTTTTATTTCTTTCGACATTTACTAGTTTCATTCAGCATCCACCAATGAAAATTGGGAATACATCCCTGCTATTCCTTCAGAGTATAAGAGTGACTGTGGGTGGAGGATGGGAATGTTAGGCGTATGCAGTAAGGAGTTTGCAGTGGGGGTTGGTATTTAGGGGGGAAAAATTGGTACACCACCTAAAAATATGTTTTGACTTTTATCTAAAGTGTCCAAGTCAACATAGTATGATCACTTACAGTAGGAATGTGAGGAGCAGCACTGTTGAACCATTTACTTCTGCATACTTGCACGTGACGCCAAGAGATTTTATCTAGCTACGTGTAGACTTTACCAGATGTCGACAAACACTCAAGATCTCACAACTTCGAGTACTCAGTTGCCAACACCGCCAGTTCTGTGACAACACAACATATCCAACAGGTAGCTAGCTCTACAGTATATAACTATCTTACATACTTTATAATCTTGTGAAATTCTACTTGAGCAGACACTAAACACTCAGACTTCACAACCTTGGGCACTCAGTCCCCTGCACAATGATTTACACTGACGTGCGTTTGTACAGCTGTCCCAGGCTGCTCTGCAGTGTAGTACTGTAGTATGAGGACACTAGGAGCAGTATTGCCATCTAGTGGTTATTGCATGTATTACGTCTGCCCCTGACTGCATGCCAGGGACAGACATTTTACAGGATCTACACAATAATTCTACAATGCATGTCCTTAGTAGGACATAAGCAGCAGAAGTGGGTGCCCAAACCACAGTGCAACACTGAATCATTGGTAATGGCCAGTGGTGCCAAGAGAGGGGGGGGGGGGGAGAGGGTACAAATTACCCAGTCTGTCTGTCTATCTATATCTATATCTATATATGTCATGGCTGGCACTCTGTCCAAAATACTGTGCAATTTCCTGGGTGCCCTTAGCGGGATGACAGGTAGTATAAGCAGAAATACTGTGGCGCTCTTGAGACTTTCTAATGTAACAATATATTCTATTGATGACCACTAATGTTCAAGTCAACATTTCAGTTTATTAAACTTTAATCATAGTAAGTCCTGAAAGTTATGTTGTAAGTGTGTGTGTGTGTGTGTGTGTGTGTGTGTATACAGTGATTGCACTTACACGCTATAGCGCATCCTTTATCCCAAAATTACAATGGAGGATCCTCTTTCACAAAATGATGGTGTTCCAGGGAATGCGCTCTGCAACCAATGCAGCTTTTATGTGACTGTCCCACCATCCTAATAGTGAACACTTTTGTCCCAACTGCTGGGAGGTATGTCATGCTCCTGTGAGTGGGTACTTCTCATGTGCTAGACAGGCCCCCAAAGTGATGCAGCCATGCAACTAACAGGGTGTGGCCACACCCCCTGCAGGGGGGGCCCCAGGAAGTTACTGTACCAGGGCCCAGGATTTCTCTTGGCAGCCCTGGTAATGGCTCCCACAGTAGGTGAAAGGAGAAGCAAGCAGTGGCCATGGATACATGCAGGGGCGGGATTCAGTGGAGACAGGAAAAAGGAGACCCCTCCACCCCTCGACCCACGGTTGATTCTATTTCGGAGTGGGAGAAGGGACCTTCTGACGTATCTAGGGGAGGAGACACGTCACCAGGGGGAGGAGCTACGGGCGAACAGGGTCCCCGAAAAGTACCCTCGCGGGCTCGCTTCGCTCGCCACGCTTCGGGCTCGGTGGCTCGCTACGCTCCGCTTCGATCGCCACCTGATTACTAAAGGTAATAGTTGGTGGCGTGGATAGTGGAGGAACTATCCCGCTGGCATAGCTCCTCCCCCTTGTGTCGTAACTCCTCCCCCTTACGGAAAAGGTCCCTTAGCCCACTTGATTCTAGCATCTACCCTCGATCCACCTTTCACTTAGTTCAATACACTAGTTAAATGTAAGAGGTGCGGCGGTGCCTGCTGCCGTGCAGGTGTATTTTCGGTACTCACCAGGCGCCGCTCTCTCTCACCTTCAGGTACCGGAACCTTCAACGGACCTGGCAAATCTTCCGTCGGACCCGGACACGACGACCTAGGAGAAAGGAGATTGCTGAGTGCCGTCCTCCTAACTGTGGACCGAAACGCCCTCCGACCCAGAGAAAAATAGTGCGTTCGGGCTAGGTGAGGGTCATCCCAGGCGTCCGCCTCAGAGCCCGAATTTCACCTATTGGCACTCTCGCACCAGGTGGAAATTCTACCTTGCACCGGCGTGCAAGGCTCACCGTTCGCCCTGAAGGAAGGGAGACAGATAGGGACACACACAGAAGGAACACACAGACCGATGTTACTCACCGTCCTACGTCTTGTACTCCGATCTTCTCCACTTACAGGTCCCTGTAAGGAGGCAAAGAGAGAAACAGCCGTGCAGGGCCTCACTCTAACCTAGTGTGCATCCGCTACACTAACTACATAAACAAAGCCCTCAAACTGGCTCAAGTGTGGGTGGTGCAACACAAACTATGCACAAACTCTATAACAACATTTTGCCCTGCACGGTAACAACACACACATCGGAGTACAACATCAAACGGTGTGGTCCCTTTAGATCCCTACCTACACTCTGGGGGGGGTGGACGCCGCACAGCCTACCCACCTCCTGTACCCTACCCTTATGTGGGCCTCAGGCCTGCCTACCTAAATACTTCAGGGTGGCCTGGGCCTAGCGCCCAGTGCCACCTTTATTCACCTCGGGGGAACTTATTCCCTGGGCCTAGCGCCCCCTGACTGCACACAGGCCGGAGGCCTGACTTCACCCACGGGCCTAGTGCCCGCCTAACTTGTCACCCGTTGGGTGACCTGGGCCTAGCGCCCAGGGTCACCTTATGTTACCCTGTTCGGCCAGAATATACAAGGGCCTAATGCCCTCTAATGCCCCACAGGCCTATTGCCTGATATGCCCCTCGGGCCTAATGCCCGCCTAACCGTCCCACAGGCCTGTGGCCTGACTATTCCTAAGGGCCTAGTGCCCAACTGTGCCCCAGGCCTAGTGCCTGCCTATCCGGGCCGGGGGGGTTCCCCGGCTACTCGTGGCCACGGGCCTGGAGGGCCCGACTAAATGCCCCACGGGCCAGGAGGCTCGACTAAATGCCCACGGGCCGGAAGGGCCCGACTACGTGCCCACAGGCCGGGAGGGCCTGACTGTGCCCACGGGCCTAATGCCCGAACACCCGGTGGTCTAGGGAGGAGAGAAGGGGGCACCTTAGAAGGGCCTACCTGCGGTGGAGAAGGCTGCAGTGGGGAACTGCACAGCTCAATTGCTTCCCACCACTGCAGCGCTTCTAGGCCTGGATGAACTCTTCTGCCGCTGGCCCGTCCTGGCCAGCGGCGCCGCCGTCTCCTCGCCGCGTCCAGCCGCCGCTGGACATCTTCTTCCAGGAGCCCGACGTCTTCCAGCCTCTTCAGCGGCCACCGGAGCTCTTCTTCCCATGGCCGTCGTCTTCTCCTCCACGCCGGACTATCTTCTGCGCTCCGGCGCGCTGACGACCTTCTCCGCTGCTCCCGCCCGGCGTCTTCTTCTGACTTCGCGCCCCCGCGCGCGGACCTATCTTCAGGCTCCCGCCCGGCGGCTGACGTCCGACGCCGGGGGCGGGGCCTATGACGCGGCGAATGCCGATTGGCTCGCCGCGCCCCTCTCCGATTGGCTGCCGCTCCGAGAGCCGCGATTGGCTCCCGGAGGGCGCCAACATTCAAATGCCCCTGCAGCCTCTGGTCCGGTGCAGGGAAAAGGGTAATCCCTGCACCGGACACCCGCCGCCGCCACACACTGACAGGCGCTGGGGACAGACAAGCTGTCCCAGCGCTGTCAGAGACATTGTCCCGCAGGGGACACAGGCGCCCTGGCTGCTGCAGCTGGAATGTGTCCTGTAAAACAGGACACATTCCCACATATATGTAAGATTTTAGTTTCAAAAGGAAATAATAAGGCACCATTAAAACCATAAATTCAGTTAAAATGAAATAGATTTGTAGGATTGATACCGATGTCATAGTAAACAGTATATTGATTATATAGCTATATGGGATCATTTGAAAGTTACACTTTAGGCAGCTGATAATACATGTAAATGATCTGAAAACCTGCAAACTAATATGAAATCTTCACATAAACTGTACATTAACCACTTAACTGAGGATTATTCCCTTCGAAACCGTTCATAACATTGTTCTAATAATTTTTTTTTATTTTATATGGTTTAAAAAGTTTTTTTTTTTTTTAAATGTATGTTATTCACAAATGCAGAAAGGATCTCCTCTTGAAAAACTGAGGGAGGGGGGCAGTGGGGCAGTGATGTGATCTGACCAGGGGCAGATTGGGATGGAAAACCAGCCTGGGAAATTGATGGAGGCAGCCTGAATGGGGGCGGGGTCTGTTGAGGGGGTGGGGTCTGTAAAAGGGGGCGAGATCCCTCCTTATAGGGCCTGATTATGAATCAGAAGGTTTTCACATGGTTCAGTTAAGATACCAGCATTCGGCATCCCAGCATTCGGAAATGCAGATGCCGGAATCCCGACATGAATTGGACTGCCGATGCCGGCATCTCAGCATGAATTGAAATGCCGGCGCCGGGATGCCGAACAACGGAATCCCAATCTAGCTGGCGGACTTCATTACTGTAAGCTGCGGATGGGGGGACTTAGGGGTGGGAGGGTTAGGATTAGGCTGCGGGTAGGGGGACTTAGGCTGCGGTGGTGGGAGGGTTAGGGTTAGGCTGTAGGTAGGGGGGGATTAGTGTTAGACACCCCCAGGGAGGGTTAGGGTTAGGTTTAGGCTGTGGAGACGAATTCTACAGTCTCCAGAGTGCCGCCTTCCAAGAAACAGTCGCCCCGCACGCTGCTTCCGGTGCTGACTTATATGGACGCCGCAAGAGGAAGAGCTTCTGTGCTAGTTGTCTAGTGGGGATTCTGGTTACTCAGAACCCCCCCCACCCCCCGCCCCTCTGCATGCATCACTGGCACTTCCATGACTGCGGCCCACACCTCCTTTCCTACAGCCAGCGTGGCCAGGCACTGAGCCTCCGCTGGCTGTGGGGCGGTCGCTGCAGCCCGGACTAGGACACAATAGAAGCGGTGAGACTGGGGACACCATGCCTGTCAGGGGAGAGGGAGGGAGGTAGTGCGCCGGGCAGCACATCGGAGTTTGATTGAGCTTCTGCACATGCACAGAAGATTTAACCTAACGCTGACTGACTGATTGGAGGCGAGCTCGAATCGCAGCCGGCCCAGTGAGTCAAGGAAACCGGCCATTGAGGGGACAACTGGACCGGCCTAGGGGGGTCTGGCATGGTGTCCCGGGGGATCTGGCCATGCCAGTAAAGTGGTTAAATGACAATATGTGCAAATTACATTGATACTCCTAGTAGGTTTGTAGTTACATTGCCAGCAGTCATGATACCGACGCCAGGATCCCGACTGCTGACAATGCTGACAGCCAGAATCCCGGCTAGCAGAGGCTGTTCCCTCTCATAAGTTTCCACAACACCCAAGAGTGGGAATAGAACCTGTGGCGAGCCACCGAGCCTGCAGTTTGGCGAGTGTAGCGAGCCCACAAGGGGAATCTTTGGGCTTGCCCCACAGCCAGCATACTGACAATCGGGATGCCGTTGTCGGTATACTGACGGGCGGCATTCTGATCGTCGGTAACTTACACTGATCCCCTCCTAGTATACTAACATTTCAGAATATTTTCTTTAATATCTAATTTCCAACTTTCAGTAACTCACCATTGGCAGAAATATGATTCAGGCCACATGTACCCACTTAGGTGTCATAGAAAATGTCAAAATTTTGCAGAGCAGTGATATTTTAAAATATCATGTATGGATAGTTCGGAGACGGTGACAGCTCTGTCTTCAGATCTACTCTGGAAATCTTCGCTCAGAATAAAATCATCACTACAAAGAGCTTATAGCTAATTGCCCAATGTCTGCACTTCTCATCGTAGTGAACAGAGATTGATGTCACAATATTCCAGATCATGAGTTTATTTAGAAAGAAACGCAGTGTTAGCGAGTCAGGAGAGTAGCCGCCAGTTACTCAGCTTGTAGGTGCTAGCACAAATTTGTCTAAATTTCTTGTCTCAGGTTTGTGCACTGATTTACATTTTTTTTCATTGACATGTAATATGTCCATGTTGCCGCTATAGGTAAAAATCAGACATACTGTATCAGGTTTTTTGTAAATGACACTAAAAACAAAATAAAAATAAGTAGTACTGGATAAGGATTTTCTAACTGAATAATAGAAAATTACATCAAATTTACAGGGGAATTAATTTTTTTGCTAAGGGTTTAAGCTTTAGTTTATGTATTTGTAATAATTGTCCTTAGCCGGTCACTCTCAAATCTAGTTTCACTTTACTATACCAATTTTGGCCAATTGACCAGATGCAGATCTCAGAATATATCTTGTATACCCAAACTCCGATTATTTATTTTTTGATGATCCCGAGCGCCAAGATCCTGACCGGATCCCATTGCTTTTATTGTAAAGGATTACTTATTAATTTGGGTCTAAACTTGCACAGTTCAGTAACATAATATCACCCATATACTTTCACTGGTCAAGAGCCAGATAGACTGAATTAGGGTCACAAGCATTTCTGACACATAACGGGTGTGGATTATTAGATCTACACTAAAAAGGTGTACAGTCAATAGGTCTACCTCTAATGGTAGAAATACATTAGGTCGACAGGGTCAAAAGGATGACATGGGTTAAGTAGTCAGTAGGAAAGGTTGACAGGGTCAAAGTGCTGACATGGTCAAAAGGTCGACATGTAAATGGTCGACACGAAAAAAAAAGGTAGACACAATTTTTGGGGGTGTTTTTTTGGGGTGTTTTTTTTCACTTTTCTGCCACAAACAAGCCCCAGTAGTGTAATACATCCCCTCACATGGCTTGCTTTGCTCACCATGCTTGAGGCAAGGTGCCTCGTTCTGCTACCGCTGAGCTGGGCACAGGTTACTATTCCCAATTGTAGTCCACGTGGATGGTAAAGTATGAAACAGTTGTAAAAAATGGGAAAAAATGAAAAAAAAACTTGTGTCTACCGTATGTGTGTCGACCATTGTCATGTCAACATTTTGACTATGTCAACCTTTTGACCTTTCGATCTAATGCATGTCTACCATTAGTGGTAGACCTATTGACTGTAGTCCTTTTTAGTGTAGATCTATAGTCCGGATACCCACATAAACAGCCCCATTGCATGCTCAGAAGTAAATGCAGATCTGTGCTTGCGTTCTTAGTTGTTCGCATCAATGTTGCCAGACCACCAGAATCATTGCTCATTTGCCATAGCACTACCCTTACCTCAAGAGATCTGTCTTAAAAGAGATGTGATCAGCTTTGACATGGCCGCGGAACATTTATACTATTGTATGTGCGAACGTCCAACAGCTGCCCAGTTACCGCACAGCCAGTTATCCACAAGTGGAGACGTGACTGCGACTGCATATGACTTGGAATCACTCGAAGTTGATCATGATGGCTTCCTAATCATGTGCAGTTGCTAAACACTGTGATATCTGTCCACAAAGCGGACTAATCTGCAACTATTAATCAGTCCCTAAAGTCAGTGGTTCCCAAGTGTTTTTGAATCACAATGCCTTAGAGTATCCAGTTTTGGAACTACTGCCTTAAGAGTTTAATTGGTCTCTTTGGCTGACTGCACTGTGCAAGTTTGCATTTATCTTTGTAAATAACACTCACTATCTTTATTAACAACATTATGCTTTGATGCATTTCTTCTTGACTCTGCTAGGACCTTGGGCCCAATTTCAAAAAGGTTGCTGATATACCAGCTCACTTCAGGTCAGGCTATGGTAGTGTGCTGTGCTAAACATTGGCTCTTAATTATGAAATCATTAAATTAAAATGAGCATAAAAATAAGCTTACCAACAAAGTTTGTGTACATTTGCTTGGGACACATTGTACAATTGGAAACATTCTGAGGGTCCTCCGCCAAGTGATGTTTTTCAAATCCACTGATTTTTGGCCGTTTTTGTAAACGGATTTAAACTGGGAATATCATTGAATGCAAAGCACGCCTGGTTTTGCATGTAATACTATTTCCTCTTTAAATCTTGTGGCAAAATCCGCAGAGTATGGTGGGTTCGAAAAAGCCTCTTGATACATATACTCTATTGACTTCATTCAAATTAGAAGAATTGCTACACTCAATGGCCCTCATTCCAAGTTGATCGCACCAAGCAACTTTTTGCTGCTGGTGCGATCAAGTAATCTCCGCCTGTGGGGGAGTGTATTTTAGCATAGCAAGGCTGCGATCGCTTGTGCAGCCCTGCTATGCTAAAAAAAAGTTTCACACAAATCAAGACCAGCCCTGGACATACTTACCCTGTGTGACGAATCCAGCGATGATGGGGTCAGCTTTGACGTCAGACATCCGCCCTCTGTTCGCCTGCGTCTTTTCTTACCACACCCCGAAAACGGCCTCCAACGGTCAGTTGACGCCCCGGAACGCCTTCCTGCAGTCAATCTTCTTGCTGTTGCCGCTGCGACTGCTTTCTCCGCTGTCAGCGTCATTGCCCGGCAATGGCTGTCGCCAGGCAACGACGCACGTACGCAATGCGCACGCCACACACGCGCATTCTAGACCCGATCGCACCGCTGCGAGGAAGTGCAGAGTGCGGTCGGGTTGGAATGAAGACCCATGTTTCAAATGTCTCAATGTTAAAAGATACATTTTTATATAGAATAAACAGGAAGTTTTGGTTAAATGCTGCAAAAACAAACAGAAAAAACAAAACAGATTGCAATTTCCACACTGCATACTGTAGGTCACAATCTCAGTTACAGAACAGAACAATTGGGCTATGTTTCAAGTATTACATTATTGATCTTTGTTTTTTATTCATACAGTAGCTGCAGCTCTTGCTGGCTCTTAACAATATCACAAATGTGGTGCAGGCCTGAGAGAGGTGAAAGGGTTATTTTTTTGTGCGTTTTCTTGCAGACGTTTGATATTAAGAACACTACTCTTCACATAGCAACCACAGTATACATGAGTCAAGTTTGTTTTCCTTCAAATAGCCACAGTTTTGATACTGCACAAATTCTATGACAAACACCCACGCATTTTACCCTGCATAGCTTACTTATGTGCGCCACTTGTCATCATCGGGAATGCACATTTCTAAGACAACAGTTTTAGCAATGACAGGCTAGAAAATATTCATACTGTATTTAATTTGTTTCTGCTTCTAACCCCCAGTAACATTCAGAAAATTGTACTGTAGCTTACATATAAAACTCCCCCTTGCCCATCTGAATATGTCAGTAAAATATACCAGTGGGAGCCAGGTATGAGAAGAGCTTTTATATAACCAGACCTGTGAATGCACTCTGATTTTCTGCAAGGCTCACTGATTAAAATCAGTGCTCTAACATCAGCAGCTTCAGCTCCCACAGGCGCAGAGGTTGTCATGTCTGTGTTAGGGGCAAGAATAGGCTGAGAGGGATTTAGGCGGCTTGTTTCATGAAAGGCTGGACAACACCTTGCGTTCATAAATAAAGTGACTTGAGCAGAAGATTAAATGTCTGCTGAGGTGAAATCTCTCATTGTATACAATGGGCTATGTTCTGTAAGCGTGGCAGAACCTGAAAATGTTCTTAAAAAGTCTTTGATGTAGCGACTCTATAAAGTTGCTCCCTGTTCTAGTAACATACTTTATTAATGATGCAAAAGTGTTCTTTGTCTTTTATTATTTCCTAGAAAGTACTCTTTTCAGTAAATACATATTCTTAAGGGTTTTTATTTTTTTCATATAGAGGGGGGATATTCAATAATCCTTGATCAATGATCGAGGGTAATTGTCTCGCCGGGGGCTATTCAATTAGTCCCGATAAGCCGGTGCGAGATGCGGCTTATCTGGGATTTGTTTCACCAGTCTCAGGCAGGTGAAGCAAAATCCCTCAAAACAGCCCTGTCCTTACCCAAAAACGAGTCTGTTTCTACCGAAAAACACACAGGTTTCGCCGGAACATCGGGAACAATCACCTGAAGCTTATTCGACACACACATCCTGTAGCATGGCATCTAGGAGCTGATTGGCTGGTACTTTATCTCCGTCCACTTTACCTCTCTCCAAGGCATAGAACGTAGACCTGTATTGTGGCAGTAAGAATCCTACTGTCCATCCACTTTCTACCTATTCTCATAAGAAGAGGAGGAGATAACTTATATTCTAAAAACCGAAGTACAATGGACAATCCTAAATACTAGCTAAGGACAACTTCCCATTCTACTTTTCGGTATAGAAAATATCATTATATGTTTGGAGGGAAAACAATAATTATCGGCTCACGCTTACAGATCATTTTCCATGACACTATTAGAGAACCATTAAATGCCTATAGAAGAGCGAGACAAAGGAAGATGCTTTATACATTAATCTCAATAAAGTAGAATACTGAGCGTTGCATATCAGCATTCAGCAGCCGATGTGTGAGTGTGGCAATGGCTACAATGAAAGGCTGCACTGCCTCTATCTGACAATACTACAGTACAACATACAAGTGGGAGGAAGGATTGGTGAGCTCCTGTTTTGGTGTTCTTATTTTTATATACTGTCTATTACATATCTTTCTATCGGGTTGGGGCTGGGAGACCGGCGCTGGGAATACCGGCGATCAGCATACCGACCCCAGGATCCCGGCAGAATGCCGGCTGGGGGGGCAGGCGCAACAAAGCTCCTTGCGGGCTCGCTGTGTTCGCCATGCAGTGGGCTTGGTGGCTTGCTGTGCTCGCCAAAGGTTGTATTCCCACTCTATGGGTGTCAAGGACACCCACGAGTGGGAATAGTCCCTGTCAGTTAGCATGCCGACTGTCAGGCTGGTAAGCGGACGGGATCCCTTTCTATCTACCTGTCCATGGCATATTTATAATGGGTGCAGGGTGTGCGGTGCACACAGGCCCCTGGGAAACCCTGTTCCCATTTCGTTACTTACCTCCTGCCTATCCCATACCGTTACTGACATCATCAGAAATATGGCATCTGCACCATACTTCTATTGCTTAATTCAGAACACAAGGTGCAGATACGTAATAGCCACACATAATGCCCAATTATAATGTATTCGCATCTACTGTATCTAATGAAGCAACCAACAGCCATTGGGGCATATTCAATTAGCAGCTGGCTGAATGTCAGCACTGACTATTCCCCGCAACTTTACCGTAGTAGCTGTGAGAAAAAGTCCATGTTAACGGGTACCCTCTGGGATTTAGGGCCTAATTCAGCATGGGTTGTAGTTGTGTGAAAAATCGCACAACTACAACCCTTTACATGCGGGAGAGACGCCCAGCACAGGGTCCCCCCGCTAACTTGCGAGTGCTTCACTCGCCATCTTTTTGGTCGCAGTGGCTGCATGTAACATGACGCAGCCACCGTGGCCCGTCCCGCAAACGGTACGGACTCGCCTGCGTTTCCAGACTGCACACCCCCAACGCCACCCTCTAAACTATGCATCAACGCCCCATCATGCGAATGCCTCTGCCAGTCAATCAGGCAGATGCGTTTGCATATGTGAGATGCCGTTGCGTACACAAACCGCAAAAGTGCTTCAGCATGCGAATGCATCATAGATGCGCTCCATGCTGAATTGAGACCTTAGTGCACTAGAAGACCCACACATTTCAGCAAATTATGCAGAATCTTTGGGTTACCACCAGGCATTACTCCACCAAATACATTTCCTATACAGTTCTTTGTGTGTATGCCTGAATTCGTACTGCGGCTTTGTAAGCACATCATTAGTATGCATGCACATTGTGAGTTTTTAGGGGCTTTTACACTAGCACAGTAGAAAAACAACAATTAACTCAGGGAACCTCAGCTTTTTTATCATATGTAAAAAAAATACAAACAATAATGTATTAAGTAAGTACTAGTATACAAGACATGTCATATACAGTACCAGGACATTCTGTATCCTCTCTGCTGTTTTGCCCCTTCCCCCTTCCCCTCCAAGCATGGATGATACTACTCCAAAACTTTTCCCATTAAGATGGAGTTTCCTCCTCCTCCTCCTCCTCCTCCTCCTCCTCCTCCTCCTCCTCTACAGCAGCTGGCTAGAGTCTTGCCCATTTCCCTCACAGTGGGAGCTGTTGGGGCATAATCCCATACTTCCATTGTGTGTGCACTGTGGAGACATGACAGACCTTCTGAAAATATTATATACTGCAGATTATTCCACCCTTTTGCTGAGATACACTTAAATAAACTGTACTGAAGTCGGCTGTCTTTAGAGCCCAACCAGTGCTGGTTAAAATGTTTCAAATTATTTCAAAACAGCTACGGTAGTTTGCCATAAGTTCCACAATTGATTAGTGAATTTTAAAACAAGCGCTTCATCATGAAGATTAAGAACATTTAAAGCAAATTCAAGAAAATGTTTTTGAAAAAGCACAAATCAGAGGAAGCATATAATAAGACATTAAAGACTAAAAACCTTCCGAGAGCACTCTCAAAGTCATCATAAAGAAATATATAGACTGAATTTGTCTAGATTATAACTTTCGAATCTAAGCATCCATGGCACAATGGTAATTTGGAAGCCAATAAAGGTGATGGTAACTTTGTTAGCATTACAGTCTTCTATAGTAGAGACAGAAGAAAATGTGTATGCAACAGCAATAACTCAGGCACATAACAAATCTGTGCTGTATTGGGATGTATCAAAAATTAAATAAAAATAGAAGATAATTCATATTCTCTGTAACTAATTTATTTTGGGGTTTGGCATTCTGCCTAATATAGAAGCCTTTGGGATTAATGCCATTATAGTCCTTTTGGGGGGGGGGGGCTTTTTTGGGCTTAATATTGCTCTACAATTCACCACAGAGAGTAAGATTCCAGATTATGTTTGAAGACCAGTTCTGACACTGCAAACAGTTCAATCTCAGTACAATGTTTCCTATAGATCAGGGCTGGCCAAACCGGTCCTCGAGATCTACCAACAGGTCATGTTTTCTAGGTCTCCAGGAGATCTGTAGGATTGTCAATTAGGAATGAATGCAGCACATCTTAATTAGTAATGACTACACCTGTGCACCAGCTAGGTGGTCTGGAAAATATGAACTGTTGGTAGATCTCGAGAACTGGTTTGGCCAGCTCTGCTATAGATAGACATGGTGGCATCACATTAGCATAATGCTATAGTACAAGCAACCTTGTAAAAATAGAGGGCATAATGTTGGAGCAATATATACTGTAGACGTACGTTTCATTGACAGAAAACTGTTGAAGGCTGCAAGTGACCTAAAGGATGTATATTCCAGCAGGATTTAGACATACAGTAAATTGCACACAAAAAAAGCATATTGGTGTGACTTAGATACAATAAAAATAAAAATATTGTCCAAGATTATACCAGTCAAAGCACAGATCTCAATCCTATTGAGAATCCGTGGAGCCATTTGAACATTTCTGCTCACTGACAGTGGAATGGGCAACATTTCTGCATCCAGATGTGCAATGCTGGTAGAAAGTTACCCAAATATCTGTATTTCTTCCATGGGGTCCCCTGCGCTGTGCTATATATTAATCTGGCGCTGGTTATCTGTGATCCTTACGAAAATGGGCAGCACAATGGTGCAAGGGTCAGCTTAATGCCTCATAGCACTGAGGTCTTGGGTTTGATTCTCGCCAAGACCTAAACTCTGTGGAGTTTGTTTGTTTCCCAGTATTTGCGTGGTTTCCTCAAAGTGATCGAGTTTCCTCCCACAATCCAAAAACAGTCGGATACTCTAGGTAAAATGGCTCCTCAATTAACCCTAGTGAATGTGTGAGTGTGCACATGTGTGTACGGGTTGGGTTAGGGTGGACGGCATTTGGGATCCCGCCGGTCGCCATACCGACGCCAGGATCCCGATGTTTAGATTGCCAGTGGGGGTGGGAGTGAGTTCAACGAAGCCCCTTGTGCTATTCTAGTCCATGTTAGTCGGCATGCCGACTGTCGGGGTCTGCATAGGCCGGGATCCCAGCTTCGGTATAGTGACTGGTGGTTTCCCAACCGCCGGTCACATAACTACATCCCGTGTGTACAGAGTAGGGAATATTCATAGTAGGCTCCACTGAGATAGGAACTGATGGGAATTGACTATTAGTAAATACAATGGAATACATCTATTTTTATTACCATGAAACTTGGCAGAAATTGAGAGGATATATGAGCTATTGCTGCACTGCTCTGGGAATTCATTATTAGCACTACTAAGTGAGAAGTTGTGAACACCTGCTTCTCTGTTATATCCCAAATTGTCTAATCAAATTCTCATAGCAGACAACTCCAAAATACATATACGCTTTCCTTTAGAATCTCTGTGTTATTTTAAGCAAAGGTTCTTGACTTTGTTGGCAGACACCGAGATTATCTATGAATCAGTTCCACAATAGAAATAGTTCCCTTTTACTTATTTTAATATTGTTTACACATTATGCTATATGCTATTACAAAAAAATAGGATAAATGATAGATACATACATACATACATACAATAATAACATCAAAACCTAACAAGATGTTAATATACTAGTTGCTGGCACAAAATGTTCAACATGGGGTCCAACCTTAACAGTATGTTGGCCGAAGCCTTCCCTAATACATTAAGTGGTACGCTGGTACCAATGGTGATGCTACCATAGGTGCAGGCAGTGCAGCTGCTATGGGGCCCAGAGCTATGAGGGGCCACCTTACCTGTCACAGTTACATATGTTACATACAGTACTTTTTTTTTCCCACAAATGGCTGACAAACTTTTGCCTTGGGGCCTAAAATATGTCTAGTTATGCCCCTACACCTCTGTAGTTTGGTATAAAATGAACTAGGGGGTATTATAATGTTACATAAAAGGAAGTGAGGCACTGTAATGTGGCAAAGTATGAACTGGGTGGACACTGTATGACATAATTTGAATTGGAGGTACTGTGTTGCATAATGTGTACTGGCAGCCCTACAATGTGACATCATGTGAACTAGGGTACTACTGTATGGCATAAAATGAATGACTGCTACTTAGAGGTATCGCTCTAGAAGGATTTGGACAGGGGCCCCTTCAAAATGTTGCTATGGGGCTCACAAAGTTCTGGCTACGCCTCTGGATGGTACCATTAAGGAGTCCAATGTTAACTGTTGTATTCAGATTTATTATTTACTTATCCGTATACATTTTTAACATTGTTATTGCTATTATGAATTCATTTTACACTATGTAACAAGCAGGGCCATAAGGAGGTGTGTACCAGCCATACCAGCCCTCGTCTGCAGTCCTCGACCTGCTCCGGCTCACTGCTCCTGTACTGAGTCGGAAGAGACGTTATGTCTTCTCCCCTAGTGTTCTAGGAGGTCTTCTGCTGCTTGGACTGTCTGTAAAATGCTCTGTGCAGCAGCTATTAAGTCAACGCAATGTGATTCACCTGTCTGCCCCCTGAGGCGATTAGTTATGACGGCTTGAGTGCCGTTCAGGGGGAAGGTGAAGCACACGGCCAGGGGCGCAACAAGATCTTTGTGGGCCTCAATTTTAAGGGGCCCCTCAACTCAGATTTTCCGGGAGAGAGTAGCAAGAGGGACATAGAGAGAGAAAGAGAGAGACTGAGTGGCGGAAGGGACATAGAGACAGAGAGTGGTGGAAGGGACATAGAGAGTG
The DNA here is from genome assembly GCF_028390025.1 of Pseudophryne corroboree. Taxonomy (NCBI): domain Eukaryota; kingdom Metazoa; phylum Chordata; class Amphibia; order Anura; family Myobatrachidae; genus Pseudophryne; species Pseudophryne corroboree. Next base: position 146,817,778 of record NC_086447.1, read on the forward strand.
ACAACATTAACACAGAGACAGTGCCAGCAGGGACACAGAGACAGACAGTGACAGTAGGGACAGAGAGAGAGTGCCGGCAAAGACATAGGGACAGAGATAGGCAGCAGGGACATAGGGACAGAAAGAGGAAGCAGGGGCATAGAAACAAAGAGAGAGGCAGCAAAGGCGTAGAGACAGAGTGTGGCAGCAGGGATGTAGAGGCAGAGAAAGGCAACAGGGACGTAGAGACAGATAGAGAGGCAGCAGGGATGTAGGGACAGATAGAGAGGCAGCAGTGATGTAGAGACAGAGAAAGGCAACAGGGATGTAGGGACAGATAGAGAGGCAGCAGGGATGTAGGGACAGATAGAGAGGCAGCAGGGATATAGGGACAGATAGAGAGGCAGCAGTGATGTAGAGACAGAGAAAGGCAACAGGGATGTAGGGACAGATAGAGAGGCAGCAGGGATGTAGGGACAGATAGAGAGGCAGCAGGGATGTAGGAACAGAGAGAGTGGTAGCAAGGATGTAGGGAAGAGAGAGGGGCAGCAGGGATATAGGGATGTAGGCAGCAGGAATGTGGGGACAGAGAGGCAGCAGGGACATACAGTAGGGACAGAGAGAGACAGCTGGGACATAGGGACAGAGGCAGCAGGGAGTAGGGATTGAGAGAGGCAGCAGGGACATACAGTAGGGACAGAGAGAGGCAGCTGGGATATAGGGACAGAGGCAGCAGGAAGTAGGGATTGAGAGAGGCAGCAGAGACATACAGTAGGGACAGAGAGAGGCAGGTGGGACATAGGGGCAGATAGAGACAGCTGGGACATAGGGACAGAGACACACAATGCCCAGAAGCTAAATTATCAGTAAACTTTGTGCCAACATGACAAGTGACACTGGAATAGCTCTTAAATCCTCAGATGGGATGAAGCAGAAAGATAAACCCATACTCAGTGATACAGCCATAAACTGAACTTTTTAAGCAACAGATGGTCATCTGTCCCGTAGTTGGTGCATAGATTTAGGAGCAATAAGTCAAATGACAAGTGATACAAACTTATTTGCAGAACTTTGCCAGCATCAAAGTCTATCTAACAGGCAGGAGTGCTGAGAGGGAAGTGGGGTAGGTACATTTTACCCAGGGTCAGGCCTTCTTGGGTGGCCCATCTGTTGGGGCCCTGGTTCAGTCATTGAGACAGAGCAGTACCCCAATTTCCACATATACATTATTATAAATCCATAATATGCTCAGCAGGGTGTGACCATGCTTCCATGAATAGTCACAGCAAAGCCTATCGATGTCTCAGCAGCCCACCTCACAGGTGCTAGTTGTATGCCAACAGAATTGGCCACAGTTTACTAATGCTCTTCATTACAAACAACAACAATCTGGGAGCATCAGTAAAGGATGTACTGTATGCTCCTGGCTTGGAACGTAGGCTGATATTTTTATGTCATTGACAAAATCCTAGTTGACAAGTATATTATTTTGAGTGAAAGAAATATGATAGAGCATACAGGAACTGCATAAGAGAGACCTGAACAATGCTCTTATACTATCAGATTGTTGGGCAGAGGTGAAAGGCCAGAGGCTGCATATGGATGTTTAAACACAAGTGCAATGCGGATGGCAAAGTTGATTGGTACAAAGATGATACTGCGGAAAAGACTTCTCATGTTATTAAGTAGAATGGCCATAATGGATTAAACATCAGCTTCAGAGAAGAGATGTTGGCGTATGGACTAACCGCAAGCTGAGTGTTGCTTGGAAGCTACCTCTTTTGGTGGGGCAGTAGGTGGGATTGTGTCATAAGTTATCATTATGTATTCCCACTGTTGTGAAAGGTTACTCTCTCATTGTATATTTTGCAACATATTTCCAGGTACATAAAGTCTTAATATTTGAGCCCTCAATAGATACTAGATAAGTAGAAACTTTTCTTCCCAAAGAATCTATGTGTATTGAGTCTTTTCAGTAACAGTTCTCCAGATGGAAGATCGTTGGGCTGCTGTAGTCATTAAATTAGCCAACATTAACCTCTTCCTGAGATGACATTGATTCCTCTCATTCATACATTCTTTAATATTTATTTTATAATTATTATTATTACTTATTTCTAAGGAAACACAAAGGTCTGCAGTGCTGTACAATGGGGAGTTGTCAGGATTCTTGGTTTGGTCTCTTTTATCCTAGTGCTCATGCCCCTTACTTTGCAAAATTGACTTTGTGATTTGGTTTGCAAATATACTATAAGATTACTCATTGGCTAACAAAAACAACGTGCCTGCAGCAATGTCCGGCAGCTGTAATAGTGGACTTTGCATTCATGATGCCGCCAGCAGTCTCATATTTTCAGTCTTCATCTCCTTGAGGTATTAAGGGTGTCTGGACCTAGCAATCAGTGCTAGGTGATTGTCTTACTGTATCTGGCTTACTGCTGATCACTGCACTAACCTGTTCCAGTTATTCCTTGTTTGCTGACCTGGTTGTTCACTCTTTGTGGCTGTACTCAGTACTGTCCACCCACACATGTATCAGACCCTTGGCACTGTTTATGACTACAAGTATGCTTCTGTTTGATCCTTTGCTACTGTTTTCATCCATGTCTATTAGATCCTTGGAACCGTTTAACACTTCTGGCTGATCCTTTGAATTGTTTGCTCATACATATACTCTTACCACACACTTGGACCGTATTAAATCACACTTCTTGTCTGTTATATGAAATCTTACTAACACCATTCTGCTTGGAATTATCATTGCCTGATAATAGTATATACTGTTGGCAGAGTGTTGCGGTGTCGGATAGGCATGTTAGTCCACACAACGGCACTTAACCAGGATGATTGGTTTATTCATATAACAGAGATAACAGCTTGTATTATATAGAAGATGTTCTGCAGCAGCAGGAATTCACAGTATACATGTGAAGCAATACAGCGGTGACACAGCGTCTCAGCACACACAAGGTGCGGCTGCGGGGTAGACAAGGTCACACACTGAGCACAGCAGAAGCTGCATATCAGTGCACTTGTCTCTCCCAGGAAGAACTCTCTCAGACTGTGCACTAAGTACCCCCTCCTGCACAGAGCTGACACTAGGAGGGAAAACACTAGAGCAGTGAAGCTGCCTCTTGCTGGGAACGGAGACAGACCACAGAGTGATCCACTGTCTAAAATATACCACTAGCTACAGCATTTACTATTCATGGTTAAATAGCATTGCTTCTGTACAGTGCTTTATGTCTGTGGAAAAAAGGTGCCCGTACTCCAAAAACATGTGTCGGTACTCACCTAAAAATACAAGTTGATTCAAGATTCATAAAAGCTTCCACACTCTGGATAATTGCTCAGACACTTCATTTTTTCATTTCTGAAATTATTTCAGTGATTTGTTCCCCTTTCTGGGACTAGTTATAAGAATTACAGATTACACCAAAAATAATGGTGACAGTTCTGTAATGCTGAATATTCCCACAAAAGAAGCACAGGTTCTGTCTAAGCTGCTTATGCTTGCTACTGGTACTGTACCTCACACCGAGGTCCACCCCAGAGTTCAAGCCAATGGGGTCATCTTCTGAACATATCTGGTAGCTTCATCACCATACTCATGTGACAGGAATAGAAAAATAATACATTACAAAATACAGAAACTGAGGAAAATGTATATGCTGGAATCAAATCAGCACAAGACAACCTGTTTGCTAGAACAATAAGCACAATGAGACACAATAAGAGGAGATCAAGCAGAATGGGGGGTGGCAGTGCCAGTGATTGGATGGACCTGCTCATAAGAGCTTATAGTGTAAAGGAAAGAGTCTGAGACAAGATAGGGTGAGACAGAGTGGAGTTGTTGATATTGGAGAGCCGGCATTACAGGATGAGATTGGAGGTAGACTGGCTTTGATGAAAATGTTCTAAGGAGCATTTAAAGCATTGGAGGCTGGTTGGTAGAATGGTCGGGTGTAGGAGTGAGTTCCATAGGTGTGGAGTAACACAGGAGAACTCTTGAGTGTGCATATAAGAGTAGTAGAGCGGTGAGGCAGCAACTGTTGATAGAGTAGTGTGTGTGGGGGTGGAGCATGGAAGGTGAAGAGTTTGGAGATATAGGGGGAGAGATTAAGTGCTTAAAAGGTAAGGGTGGCATATTACTGTTGGCATTGGACTATCTATCTAGCTACTGTACACACACACACACACACACACACACACACACACACACACACACACACACACATAAAAGTAGCCAAATATGGGGCTGCAGTAACTGGCATGGGCATTCCAGTTTTGTTTCTTCTGGCACTTCCTACAGCTGAGATTGTTTCCACTCAAGAAATAATGGTAACTTATTGAAGAATTGCTCCCCTTATCTTTTTTTTTCCAGGCAAAATGCACTTAGCAAACCCATATGACTGGCATTGAAGGGGGTGCAAGATTGCGACCTAAAAGACACAAATGCGTCTCTTGGGATGGACATGACATGTGTCTACTCAAACCCTGGTGCAAATGAATTGCAAATTGTTGCTGATGATGATGGCCGCAGGCTGACATTTACAGTCTACTGGACACACTTTAAAAAAAAAAAGAGCTTGTTTTCTAGCCCTACTGTATTTAAGAAGGGGAAGGCTGCTGATACATTTATCAGTGTGGACTTGAAAAAAAGTTTTCTAAAAAACTAAAGTTTGAAAAAAAAAAAGCGTCTTGATTGATTTGCATTTCCAGACTCCAGCAACTTGGTAACGCCTTATCTACACTTTCCTGCAGTTTGCTGTAATGTGTCTGAGTTTTTGAGCACCTTTTGTACTCCCAGTAAAACCATACCTCCTCTCACACATACATGTATTCCTAGCTTTTAAGGTAGCCATACATCAGGTAGGTATCGGGACAATTCCTCATATTGCTGATGTCTGGGTCATGGGATTGGGGAAATCCAACATGTTGGAAATTTGTCAATTTGCCGATTCTGACAAAAATGATAGGGATCGGCAAGCTAAGGGACTATTAACATGCTGCATTTTGCATATTCCCTAATGCATCACCAATCATCGATGTCGATCGGCAGTTTTGGTCTGCGGATCAGATTGGCATAGGCAAAATGGGTAATCGCGGCTCACTTGCATGGTGATGGGGCTGCATATGCTACCTACAGTATGCCTGACATAGCTTTATTCTATCATTCCGTTACAAAAACAGAGGCAACTTAAAACAATGGGCCTAATTCAGACCTGATTGCTAGCAGGTGATTTTTGCACTGCTGCGATCAGATAGTCGCCGCCTACAGGGGGAGTGTATTTTAGCTGTGCAAGTGTACGATCGCATGTGTAGCAGAGCTGTACAAACAGATTTTGTGCAGTCTCCACGCAGCCCAGAACTTACTCAGCCACTGTGATAATCTCAGCCTGTCCGGGACCGGAATTGACGTCAGGAACCCTCCCTGCAAACGCATGGACACGCCTGCGTTCTTCCAACCCCTCCCTGAAAACGGTCAGTTGCCACCTAGAAAAGCCTTCTCCCTGTCAATCTCCTTGCGATCGCCCGTGTGAACGGATCCATCGCTGAGCGGCGATCCGCTTTGTACCCGCGCGACGCACCTGCAAATTGCGGTGCATACGCATGAGCACTTTGGACCTGATCGCAGGCTGTGAGAAAAAGCAGCCTAGCGATCAGGTCTGAATTACCCCCAATATAGAGAAATGGTACAGAACTAAGGCGATCTATTGCATTCCCACTCATAACATAATACTTATACATTCCTTCTTAAATGCATCTTAAATATTACTCCAAGGTTGAGTCTCTAAGATCGATAGATAAATGATTTATTTGATACCCTCCGCTCACCACTACAACAATCTGGGTTGTCTTACTGGGTCTCACATTGAGCCATAGCAGATTAAAGGAATACGTTAAACACATCTGAGTGACACATACACCTCTTGTACCACATTCTGCAGTTCTGAAACAATGGGGGTAATTCCAAGTTGATCGCAGCAGGAAATTTTTTAGCAGTTGGGTAAAACCATGTGCACTGCAGGGGAGGCAGATATAACATTTGCAGAAAGAGTTAGATTTGGGTGGGTTATTTTGTTTCTGTGCAGGGTAAATACTGGCTGCTTTATTTTTACACTCAAATTAGATTGCAGATTGAACACACCCCACCCAAATCTAACTCTCTCTGCACATGTTATATCTGTCCCCCCTGCAGTGCACATGGTTTTGCCCAACTGCTAAAAAAATTCCTGCTGCGATCAACTTGGAATTACCCCCCATATATTTATACAGGTGAAGAGGAGCACTTTTTTATATGCAAAATATTGGTTCTCGCTGCTTGTCAGCCTTAAACCTGTTAGGCTCAGTATAAGTGTATTCTTTTATTTTGCTTTAAAATAATGTAAGCCTTAAATCTGTATAAAAAAAACATCTATTGTGGAGAGAAAACACCAGGCATTAGATAATGAATTATTATGATCATCAGTATAGGACGAAAATGAGCATTTATCATGAACTGCAGAATGACAAAAAGCAAGTCATTTATCAGTAGCTGGAGGGTTGTAGAAGTGTAGAATTTGAACAATTTACATATTTTTACAACACAAACTTTGTACTGATTTATGTGACTGTCTTCAATAGGAAAAGTAATGCATATTTACAATATAATTGTATCCTCCCGTCGCTGAGGTGCAGGGTATTAAAAAATAACAGTAGCGTTATCAAATCATGAAACCCAGTAAACAATTGAAACAGTAAGCACACTGGATCTACTTCAGAAGTGGAAGCAGTACCGATGTTTGCACACTTGATTGCATAATCATTGTTTGCGCAGTCTGCTACTGTGCATGTGCAAAAAGTCTAGTAATCCCTTACTGCGCACACGCTTGTGGTGGTGCATGTTTTGCATATGACTTCTGTGATCCATGGGTGGTACAGAGTGGAGACTGGAAGGCTACTTAGGGGGTCATTCCGAGTTGATCGCTCGCTAGCTATTTTTGCAGCTGTGCAAACGCATAGTCGCTGCCCACTGGGGAGTGTATATTTGCTGTGCAAGTGTGCGATCGCATGTGCAGCCGAGCAGTACAAAAATAGTTTGTGCAGTTTTTGAGTAGCTCAGAATTTACTCAGCTGCTGCGATCACTTCAACCTGTCCGGTCCCGGAATTGACGTCAGACACCCACCCTGCAAACACTTGGACACGCCTGCATTTTTCCAAACACTCCCAGAAAACAGTCAGTTGACACCCACAAACTCCCTCTTCCTGTCAATCTCCTTGCGAAACAGTCTGTGTTATGGCATGCTTCTCACTGCAGCAAACAGCTCTCCGTGTATATTACCTTTGTCTGTAGCAGAATACTAGAGATGGAAGGATAACAGCACCACCCATTGGCCAAGATTCCATTTAGAAGAATTATACAAAAATTAAACGTTATCTCCATAGGTGTTTTTTAGTGCTTGTGTATATATATATATATATATATATATATATATATATATATATACAAGAGACACACTGTTTCTTTCTGTGTAGACTAAGTGAGGATATCTGCTTGTATAAATACTTTATGTTCTGCCCACATGTAGTATACATCACCCATGTACCCATAGGCATGCGCACAGGCATCCCCTAATGTCCGGCGCCCCCTGCACACACGCCTGCTGCTGCTGCCAATTCCCGTCTCTTGACGCTGAAGGGAGGAGAGCACTGCGCACGTCTCTCCTGCCCCTCACTGTTTCCCCGTTTCTGGCAGTTATTTAAAATGTCTCTGGCTGTCAGCCAATCAGAGCTCGCGGACCGACTCTTGATTGGCTGCCGGCCCGTGAGCTTTGATTGGCTCACAAGCCGGCACTATATTTCATATGGCCGCCGGAGACTGGGACTCTGTGAAGTGAGGTGCAGCAGAGAACACGCGGTGCGCTCGCCTCCCCTCAGCGTCAGAGACGTGAATCGGCGGCACTGGCAGCAGGAGGGTGAGGGGGCATGTGTGTATCTGGCACCACTGGGGGCATGTGTATCTGGCACCGCTGGGGGCATTTGTGTATCTGGCACCGCTAGGGGCATATGTATCTGGCACCACTGGGGGCATGTGTGTATCTGGCACCACTGGGGGCATGTGTATCTGGCACCACTGGGGGCATTTGTGTATCTGGCACCGCTAGGGGCATATGTATCTGGCACCACTGGGGGCATGTGTGTATCTGGCACCGCTAGGGGCATGTGTATCTGGCACCGCTGGGGGCATCTGTGTATCTGACACCGCTGGGGGCATTTGTGTATCTGGCACCACTGGAGGCATATGTATCTGGCACCGCTGGGAGCATATGTATCTGGCACCGCTGGGGGCATCTGTGTATCTGACACCGCTGGGGACATTTGTGTATCTGGCACCACTGGGGGCATATGTATCTGGCACCGCTAGGGGCATTTGTGTATCTGGCACCGTGGGGGGAATTTGTGTATCTTGCACCGCGGGGGGGGGGGGGGGGGGGGCGGGCATTTGTGCATCTGGCACCACTGGAGGCATTGGTGTATCTGACACCACTATGGGGGCATATTAGGGAGGCCAATCCCGGGGCATTTTTTCAATCCCGGGATTCGGGATTGAAAAATGCTCAATCCCGGGATTCCCGGGATCCCGGGATTGCAGTAGGGATCAGTGTAGGGAGCAGTGTAAGGAGCAGGGAAAGTATATGTGGAGGGCAGCAAGGCAGGGTGGATGTAGGGAGCAAAGGAGGGTGGGTGTAGGGAGCATATAAGGAACTGGAAGGGAGGGTGGGTGTAGGGAGCAACGGGAGAGTGAGAGTAGGGAGCAGCGGGAGAGTGGGAGTATGGAGCAGCGGGAGAGTGCGAGTATGGGAGCAGCGGGAGGGAGGATGTCAGGAGCAGAGAGTGTGGGTGTAGGTAGTGATAGTACTTTACTACTTGCGGGCACCAGCTAAGGACACACGTACTACTACTGACCGCGCTGGCAGCATTTCAAACGTAGCGCCGGCCGCCAGCCAGTCAGAACTGGCAGTCCGGCAGCCAATCAGGGGCCGCGGCTGCTGCCGCTTCCCTGATTGGCTGCCGGTGTCTGCCAGCTCTGATTGGCTGGTGGCCGGCGCTACGTTTGAAATGCAGCCAGCGCGGTCAGTACGTGTGTCCTTAGCTGGTGCCCGCAAGTAGTAAGTACTATCACTACCTTAGCTGAAAGCCGGGCAGCGCTGAGCTATAGTGCTCAGCGCTGTCCGGCAAAACTGCGCATGCGCACTGTAATCCCGTGAATCCCGGGATTGGAGGCTCCAATCCCGGGATTCAAGTCCCGGCATTTTTGGGCCCAAATCCCGGGATCCCGCCGATCCCGGGATTGGCCTCCCTAGGGAATATGTTTATATTGCTGTGAGTGCCAATAGGTGGTGCTAGATATGCCCAATAGGCAATGCTAGACACGCCCAGTAGGTGGTGCTGAACACACCCCTCCGACGGTGCACCCCCTATTAAAATGTTCCTGCATGTACCAGGATACAGACTGACATGCACAAACAAATTAGAGCAAGCAGTGAAAGAACGTATATCATTATCTTATTTGCCAAGAGATTTCAGTGTCTGTTAATTAAAGTGCAGAGTGTGACACTGCAGAAGGAATGGTACCATCGGAAAGGGTACTGCCAGCAGCAATCTGTCTGGGTCCATCCCTGTGATGCTGGCGATATGCGATAGTAGTTTTTTCTTATGCTGGAAATAAACCATAGACAAGGTTTGTCCTAATAATAATAATAATTGTTCCCAGGAGGATCTAGCTGACTCTTGGTTCCCCTACCCCCCTTTCATTCAATACTACAGACTTGGCAGGAAGCCCTCAATGATTACCAAAAACAGCGCTAAAGCACAGACGATGAATTCTGCAAGAGAGTTAACCCCTCAGTGCTACAGAGAAGCTGATACAGTTTACTCATGTTCTCTAGCAAGTGTCAGCAGGAACAACATCAGTTAATGTCTTTGTCCAGCATTGGAATTACCTGTAGAAAATAAACTAACAAGCGTATGTGTAGATATTGATTGGACACAGAGCGTAGGCAAAAGTTATAGTGGCAGGATTGCTATATTTAATGGTATTGCAAAGGATTCAGGGACTAGATTTAAGCAGGGCCGGTTTAAGGGCCAATTGGGCTTGGAGCTGAAAATATTCAAGGGCCTACTGTGAGATGCGGAGGAGCTGTGATCAGTGTGGGTGTGGGTGGGGCCAGAGCCACATGGGTGTGTACATACTAGAGGTGAGCGCCGGAAATTTTTCGGGTTTTGTGTTTTGGTTTTGGGTTCGGTTCCACGGCCGTGTTTTGGGTTCGACCGCGTTTTGGCAAAACCTCACCGAATTTTTTTTGTCGGATTCGGGTGTGTTTTGGATTCGGGTGTTTTTTTCAAAAAACACTAAAAAACAGCTTAAATCATAGAATTTGGGGGTCATTTTGATCCCAAAGTATTATTAACCTCAAAAACCATAATTTACACTCATTTTCAGTCTATTCTGAATACCTCACACCTCACAATATTATTTTTAGTCCTAAAATTTGCACCTAGGTTGCTGGATGACTAAGCTAAGCGACCCTAGTGGCCGACACAAACACCGGGCCCATCTAGGAGTGTCACTGCAGTGTCACGCAGGATGTCCCTTCCAAAAAACCCTCCCCAAACAGCACATGACGCAAAGAAAAAAAGAGGCGCAATGAGGTAGCTGTGTGAGTAAGATAAGCGACCCTAGTGGCCGACACAAACACCGGGCCCATCTAGGAGTGTCACTGCAGTGTCACGCAGGATGTCCCATCCAAAAAACCCTCCCCAAACAGCACATGACGCAAAGAAAAAAAGAGGCGCAATGAGGAAGCTGTGTGAGTAAGATAAGCGACCCTAGTGGCCGACACAAACACCGGGCCCATCTAGGAGTGTCACTGCAGTGTCACGCAGGATGTCCCTTCCAAAAAACCCTCCCCAAACAGCACATGACGCAAAGAAAAAAAGAGGCGCAATGAGGCAGCTGTGTGAGTAAGATAAGCGACCCTAGTGGCCGACACAAACACCGGGCCCATCTAGGAGTGTCACTGCAGTGTCACGCAGGATGTCCCTTCCAAAAAACCCTCCCCAAACAGCACATGACGCAAAGAAAAAAAGAGGCGCAATGAGGTAGCTGTGTGAGTAAGATAAGCGACCCTAGTGGCCGACACAAACACCGGGCCCATCTAGGAGTGTCACTGCAGTGTCACGCAGGATGTCCCTTCCAAAAAACCCTCCCCAAACAGCACATGACGCAAAGAAAAAAAGAGGCGCAATGAGGTAGCTGTGTGAGTAAGATAAGCGACCCTAGTGGCCGACACAAACACCGGGCCCATCTAGGAGTGTCACTGCAGTGTCACGCAGGATGTCCCTTCCAAAAAACCCTCCCCAAACAGCACATGACGCAAAGAAAAAAAGAGGCGCAATGAGGTAGCTGTGTGAGTAAGATAAGCGACCCTAGTGGCCGACACAAACACCGGGCCCATCTAGGAGTGTCACTGCAGTGTCACGCAGGATGTCCCGTCCAAAAAACCCTCCCCAAACAGCACATGACGCAAAGAAAAAAAGAGGCGGAATGAGGTAGCTGTGTGAGTAAGATAAGCGACCCTAGTGGCCGACACAAACACCGGGCCCATCTAGGAGTGTCACTGCAGTGTCACGCAGGATGTCCCTTCCAAAAAACCCTCCCCAAACAGCACATGATGCAAAGAAAAAAAGAGGCGCAATGAGGTAGCTGTGTGAGTAAGATAAGCGACCCTAGTGGCCGACACAAACACCGGGCCCATCTAGGAGTGGCACTGCAGTGTCACGCAGGATGTCCCTTCCAAAAAACCCTCCCCAAACAGCACATGACGCAAAGAAAAAAAGAGGCGCAATGAGGTAGCTGTGTGAGTAAGATAAGCGACCCTAGTGGCCGACACAAACACCGGGCCCATCTAGGAGTGTCACTGCAGTGTCACGCAGGATGTCCCTTCCAAAAAACCCTCCCCAAACAGCACATGACGCAAAGAAAAAAAGAGGCGCAATGAGGTAGCTGTGTGAGTAAGATAAGCGACCCTAGTGGCCGACACAAACACCGGGCCCATCTAGGAGTGGCACTGCAGTGTCACGCAGGATGTCCCTTCCAAAAAACCCTCCCCAAACAGCACATGACGCAAAGAAAAATTAAAGAAAAAAGAGGTGCAAGATGGAATTGTCCTTGGGCCCTCCCACCCACCCTTATGTTGTATAAACAGGACATGCACACTTTAACCAACCCATCATTTCAGTGACAGGGTCTGCCACACGACTGTGACTGAAATGACGGGTTGGTTTGGACCCCCACCAAAAAAGAAGCAATTAATCTCTCCTTGCACAAACTGGCTCTACAGAGGCAAGATGTCCACCTCATCATCATCCTCCGATATATCACCGTGTACATCCCCCTCCTCACAGATTATCAATTCGTCCCCACTGGAATCCACCATCTCAGCTCCCTGTGTACTTTGTGGAGGCAATTGCTGCTGGTCAATGTCTCCACGGAGGAATTGATTATAATTCATTTTAATGAACATCATCTTCTCCACATTTTCTGGATGTAACCTCGTACGCCGATTGCTGACAAGGTGAGCGGCGGCACTAAACACTCTTTCGGAGTACACACTTGTGGGAGGGCAACTTAGGTAGAATAAAGCCAGTTTGTGCAAGGGCCTCCAAATTGCCTCTTTTTCCTGCCAGTATAAGTACGGACTGTGTGACGTGCCTACTTGGATGCGGTCACTCATATAATCCTCCACCATTCTTTCAATGGTGAGAGAATCATATGCAGTGACAGTAGACGACATGTCCGTAATCGTTGTCAGGTCCTTCAGTCCGGACCAGATGTCAGCATCAGCAGTCGCTCCAGACTGCCCTGCATCACCGCCAGCGGGTGGGCTCGGAATTCTGAGCCTTTTCCTCGCACCCCCAGTTGCGGGAGAATGTGAAGGAGGAGATGTTGACAGGTCGCGTTCCGCTTGACTTGACAATTTTCTCACCAGCAGGTCTTTCAACCCCAGCAGACTTGTGTCTGCCGGAAAGAGAGATCCAAGGTAGGCTTTAAATCTAGGATCGAGCACGGTGGCCAAAATGTAGTGCTCTGATTTCAACAGATTGACCACCCGTGAATCCTTGTTAAGCGAATTAAGGGCTCCATCCACAAGTCCCACATGCCTAGCGGAATCGCTCCGTGTTAGCTCCTCCTTCAATGTCTCCAGCTTCTTCTGCAAAAGCTTGATGAGGGGAATGACCTGACTCAGGCTGGCAGTGTCTGAACTGACTTCACGTGTGGCAAGTTCAAAGGGCATCAGAACCTTGCACAACGTTGAAATCATTCTCCACTGCGCTTGAGACAGGTGCATTCCACCTCCTATATCGTGCTCAATTGTATAGGCTTGAATGGCCTTTTGCTGCTCCTCCAACCTCTGAAGCATATAGAGGGTTGAATTCCACCTCGTTACCACTTCTTGCTTCAGATGATGGCAGGGCAGGTTCAGTAGTTTTTGGTGGTGCTCCAGTCTTCTGTACGTGGTGCCTGTACGCCGAAAGTGTCCCGCAATTCTTCTGGCCACCGACAGCATCTCTTGCACGCCCCTGTCGTTTTTTAAAAAATTCTGCACCACCAAATTCAAGGTATGTGCAAAACATGGGACGTGCTGGAATTTGCCCATATTTAATGCACACACAATATTGCTGGCGTTGTCCGATGCCACAAATCCACAGGAGAGTCCAATTGGGGTAAGCCATTCCGCGATGATCTTCCTCAGTTGCCGTAAGAGGTTTTCAGCTGTGTGCGTATTCTGGAAAGCGGTGATACAAAGCGTAGCCTGCCTAGGAAAGAGTTGGCGTTTGCGAGATGCTGCTACTGGTGCCGCCGCTGCTGTTCTTGCGGCGGGAGTCCATACATCTACCCAATGGGCTGTCACAGTCATATAGTCCTGACCCTGCCCTGCTCCACTTGTCCACATGTCCGTGGTTAAGTGGACATTGGGTACAGCTGCATTTTTTAGGACACTGGTGAGTCTTTTTCTGAGGTCTGTGTACATTTTCGGTATCGCCTGCCTAGAGAAGTGGAACCTAGATGGTATTTGGTAACGGGGGCACACTACCTCAAGAAATTGTGTAGTTCCCTGTGAACTAACGGCGGATACCGGACGCACGTCTAACACCAACATAGTTGTCAAGGCCTCAGTTATCCGCTTTGCAGCAGGATGACTGCTGTGATATTTCATCTTCCTCGCAAAGGACTTTTGGACAGTCAATTGCTTACTGGAAGTAGTACAAGTGGTCTTCCGACTTCCCCTCTGGGATGACGATCGACTCCCAGCAGCAACAACAGCAGCGCCAGCAGCAGTAGGCGTTACACGCAAGGATGCATCGGAGGAATCCCAGGCAGGAGAGGAATCGTCAGAATTGCCAGTGACATGGCCTGCAGGACTATTGGCATTCCTGGGGAAGGAGGAAATTGACACTGAGGGAGTTGGTGGGGTGGTTTGCGTGAGCTTGGTTACAAGAGGAAGGGATTTACTGGTCAGTGGACTGCTTCCGCTGTCACCCAAAGTTTTTGAACTTGTCACTGACTTATTATGAATGCGCTGCAGGTGACGTATAAGGGAGGATGTTCCGAGGTGGTTAACGTCCTTACCCCTACTTATTACAGCTTGACAAAGGCAACACACGGCTTGACACCTGTTGTCCGCTTTTCTGTTGAAATACCTCCACACTGAAGAGCTGATTTTTTTGGTATTTTCACCAGGCATGTCAACGGCCATATTCCTCCCACGGACAACAGGTGTCTCCCCGGGTGCCTGACTTAAACAAACCACCTCACCATCAGAATCCTCCTGGTCAATTTCCTCCCCAGCGCCAGCAACACCCATATCCTCCTCATCCTGGTGTACTTCAACACTGACATCTTCAATCTGACTATCAGGAACTGGACTGCGGGTGCTCCTTCCAGCACTTGCAGGGGGCGTGCAAATGGTGGAAGGCGCATGCTCTTCGCGTCCAGTGTTGGGAAGGTCAGGCATCGCAAACGACACAATTGGACTCTCCTTGTGGATTTGGGATTTCAAAGAACGCACAGTTCTTTGCGGTGCTTTTGCCA
Organism: Pseudophryne corroboree; assembly: GCF_028390025.1. Lineage (NCBI taxonomy): Eukaryota > Metazoa > Chordata > Amphibia > Anura > Myobatrachidae > Pseudophryne > Pseudophryne corroboree. The sequence goes on from NC_086447.1 coordinate 146,832,897, forward strand.
GCTTGAGTCTTTTCAGTTTTCTAGCGAGAGGCTGAGTGCTTCCATCCTCATGTGAAGCTGAACCACTAGCCATGAACATAGGCCAGGGCCTCAGCCGTTCCTTGCCACTCCGTGTGGTAAATGGCATATTGGCAAGTTTACGCTTCTCCTCCGACAATTTTATTTTAGGTTTTGGAGTCCTTTTTTTACTGATATTTGGTGTTTTGGATTTGACATGCTCTGTTCTATGACATTGGGCATCGGCCTTGGCAGACGACGTTGCTGGCATTTCATCGTCTCGGCCATGACTAGTGGCAGCAGCTTCAGCACGAGGTGGATGTGGATCTTGATCTTTCCCTAATTTTGGAACCTCAACATTTTTGTTCTCCATATTTTAATAGGCACAACTAAAAGGCACCTCAGGTAAACAATGGAGATGGATGGATATTAGTATACTTATGGATGGACTGCCGAGTGCCGACACAGAGGTAGCTACAGCCGTGGACTACCGTACTGTGTCTGCTGCTAATATAGACTGGATGATAATGAGATGAAATCAATATATATATATGTATGTATATATAATATCACTAGTACTGCAGCCGGACAGGTAGATAATATATTTATTAGGTAATGATGACTGATGACGGACCTGCTGGACACTGTCAGCTCAGCAGCACCGCAGACTGCTACAGTAAGCTACTATACTATAGTAGTATGTACAAAGAAGAAAGAAAAGAAAAAAACCACGGGTAGGTGGTATACAATTATGGATGGACTGCCGAGTGCCGACACAGAGGTAGCTACAGCCGTGGACTAACGTACTGTGTCTGCTGCTAATATAGACTGGATGATTGATAATGAGATGAAATCAATATATATATGTATGTATATATAATATCACTAGTACTGCAGCCGGACAGGTAGATAATATATTTATTAGGTAATGATGACTGATGACGGACCTGCTGGACACTGTCAGCTCAGCAGCACCGCAGACTGCTACAGTAAGCTACTATACTATAGTAGTATGTACAAAGAAGAAAGAAAAAAAAAAAACCACTGGTAGGTGGTATACAATTATGGATGGACTGCTGAGTGCCGACACAGAGGTAGCTACAGCCGTGGACTAACGTACTGTGTCTGCTGCTAATATAGACTGGATGATTGATAATGAGATGAAATCAATATATATATGTATGTATATATAATATCACTAGTACTGCAGCCGGACAGGTAGATAATATATTTATTAGGTAATGATGACTGATGACGGACCTGCTGGACACTGTCAGCTCAGCAGCACCGCAGACTGCTACAGTAAGCTACTATACTCTATAGTAGTATGTACAAAGAAGAAAGAAAAAAAAAACCACGGGTAGGTGGTATACAATTATGGATGGACTGCCGAGTGCCGACACAGAGGTAGCTACAGCCGTGGACTAACGTACTGTGTCTGCTGCTAATATAGACTGGATGATTGATAATGAGATGAAATCAATATATATATGTATGTATATATAATATCACTAGTACTGCAGCCGGACAGGTAGATAATATATTTATTAGGTAATGATGACTGATGACGGACCTGCTGGACACTGTCAGCTCAGCAGCACCGCAGACTGCTACAGTAAGCTACTATACTATAGTAGTATGTACAAAGAAGAAAGAAAAAAAAAAAACACGGGTAGGTGGTATACAATTATGGATGGACTGCCGAGTGCCGACACAGAGGTAGCTACAGCCGTGGACTAACGTACTGTGTCTGCTGCTAATATAGACTGGATGATTGATAATGAGATGAAATCAATATATATATGTATGTATATATAATATCACTAGTACTGCAGCCGGACAGGTAGATAATATATTTATTAGGTAATGATGACTGATGACGGACCTGCTGGACACTGTCAGCTCAGCAGCACCGCAGACTGCTACAGTAAGCTACTATACTATAGTAGTATGTACAAAGAAGAAAGAAAAGAAAAAAACCACGGGTAGGTGGTATACAATTATGGATGGACTGCCGAGTGCCGACACAGAGGTAGCTACAGCCGTGGACTAACGTACTGTGTCTGCTGCTAATATAGACTGGATGATTGATAATGAGATGAAATCAATATATATATGTATGTATATATAATATCACTAGTACTGCAGCCGGACAGGTAGATAATATATTTATTAGGTAATGATGACTGATGACGGACCTGCTGGACACTGTCAGCTCAGCAGCACCGCAGACTGCTACAGTAAGCTACTATACTATAGTAGTATGTACAAAGAAGAAAGAAAAAAAAAAAACACGGGTAGGTGGTATACAATTATGGATGGACTGCCGAGTGCCGACACAGAGGTAGCTACAGCCGTGGACTAACGTACTGTGTCTGCTGCTAATATAGACTGGATGATTGATAATGAGATGAAATCAATATATATATGTATGTATATATAATATCACTAGTACTGCAGCCGGACAGGTAGATAATATATTTATTAGGTAATGATGACTGATGACGGACCTGCTGGACACTGTCAGCTCAGCAGCACCGCAGACTGCTACAGTAAGCTACTATACTCTATAGTAGTATGTACAAAGAAGAAAGAAAAAAAAAAACCACGGGTAGGTGGTATACAATTATGGATGGACTGCCGAGTGCCGACACAGAGGTAGCTACAGCCGTGGACTAACGTACTGTGTCTGCTGCTAATATAGACTGGATGATTGATAATGAGATGAAATCAATATATATATGTATGTATATATAATATCACTAGTACTGCAGCAGGACAGGTAGATAATATATTTATTAGGTAATGATGACTGATGACGGACCTGCTGGACACTGTCAGCTCAGCAGCACCGCAGACTGCTACAGTAAGCTACTATACTCTATAGTAGTATGTACAAAGAAGAAAGAAAAAAAAAAACCACGGGTAGGTGGTATACAATTATGGATGGACTGCCGAGTGCCGACACAGAGGTAGCTACAGCCGTGGACTAACGTACTGTGTCTGCTGCTAATATAGAGTCTAGACTGGATGATAAATTATTGATAATGAGATGAAATCAATATAATATCACTAGTACTGCTGCCGGACAGGTACTATATATATTTATTATGTAGTGACTGATGACGGACCTGCTGGACACTGTCAGGTCAGCACAGCACCGCAGACTGCTACAGTAAGCTACTATAGTAGTATGTATAAAGAAGAATGAAAAAAAAAAAAACCACGGGTAGGTGGTATACAATATTATATATATATATATTATATACAATTATATATATATATATATATATATATATTAAACTGGTGGTGATTGATTATTAAACTGGTGGTCACTTCAGGTCACGTTGCAACTTGCAACTAGTACTCCGAGGCCTAAGCAGACAATCACAAAATATATTATTATACTGGTGGTCAGTGTGGTCACAACAATGGCAGTGTGGCACTGACTCTGGCAGCAAAAGTGTGCACTGTACGTTATATGTACTCCTGAGTCCTGCTCTCAGACTCTAACTGCTCCCCACTGTCAGTGTCTCCCCCACAAGTCAGATAATACACTTACAGTCACACTATCTAATCTATAAATATCACTTCAGCAAGTAGTAAGTATAGTAGTATACAGTATAGTAGTACTCCTCCTAATAATGCTCCCCAAAATACTGTGTCTCTCTCTTCTCTAAACGGAGAGGACGCCAGCCACGTCCTCTCCCTATGACTCTCAATGCACGTGTGAAAATGGCGGCGACGCGCGGCTCCTTATATAGAATCCGAGTCTCGCGATAGAATCCGACAGCGTGATGATGACGTTCGGGCGCGCTCGGGTTAGCCGAGCAAGGCGGGAAGATCCGAGCCTGCTCGGACCCGTGTAAAAAACCTGAAGTTCGGGCGGGTTCGGATTCAGAGGATCCGAAACAGCTCATCTCTAGTATATACACCCCTAAACTATCAGCTCCACTGTTTCCCTAAGTACATAAAAATACAAAACTTGCATACATTTCTGAGAAAACTAGAAAAACTATTTTAATACTTATGATTTATGGCTGACTGTGTGGACTGCGGAGTGGCTGATTATGTTGCCATTATGATGGGCCTATTTTTATGTGGAGGCCTGGAGCTGCAGCTCCATCCGCCCCATTGTTAATCTGGCCCTGGATTTACAACAGCAAGGGGTCCCAGGCTGAAGGTAACAGCATGTCACTGGAGGTGTGACCAATTCTCCAGCCGGCATCCAGTCATGAGCCGGCTCTGTAGTCCAGAATGCCATGTTAATTATCACCCTACTTCCAGGGTCAGGCTGTACTTCTTTTATCAGCATGCGCAGTCCATCAGGCTAAGAAGTAGATGCCAGAGAGGCAGGGGCGGATCCAGAAGAAAATGATAGGGGGGGCACCATGGAAGGGGCAAGTACATTTGCGTGCGGCTTCGGTGCATGTGAGGTGGCGCTTCTTATACAATGCCCACAGTTGTAGCGCTCATTATGCAATGTCCACTGTACTGGTAGTGCCCCTTATATAGACCCCATAGTAGTGGTGCCCCTTTTGCAATGCCCGTATTGCCCCCAGTAGTAATGTTGCCTGTAGTAATGCCCCCAGTCATTATGCCCCCAGTGGTAATTCCCCTGCAGTTATGACCCCAGTAGTTTACCCCCCCCCCTTTAGTTTAGCCTCCCAGTGGTAATGCCCCCAGTAGTTTAGCCACCAGTAGTAATGCCCCCCTGTAGTTTGCCCCATTGTAGTTTAGCCCCTGTAGTTATGCCCCCTTCTAGCTTAGCCTTCAGTAGTAATGCCCCCAGTAGTTTGGCCCCTGTAGTTATGCCCCAGTAGTTTGGCCCCTGTAGTTAAACCGCCAGTAGTTTGGCCCCCCTGTAGTTTAGCCCCCAAGTAGTAATGCCCCTGTAGTTAAGCCACCAGTAGTAATGCCACTGTAGTTACGCCGCCAGTAGTTAGCACCTTTGTAGTTGGCCCCCAGTAATAGTCCCCCAGTAGTTTGCCCCCAGTAGATGCCACCCAGTAATAATGTCCCCCAGCAGTTTGCCCCCAGTAGATGCCCCCCAGTAATAATGTCCCCCAGTAGTTTGCCCCCAGTAGATGCCCCCCAGTAATAATGTCCCCCAGCAGTTTGCCCCAGTAGATGCCCCCCAGTAATAATGTCCCCCAGCAGTTTGCCCCCAGTAGATGCCCCCGAGTAATAATGTCCTCCAGTAGTTTGCCCCCAGTAGTAATGGCCCCTAGGAGTTTGCCCCCAATAGATGACCCCCCAGTAGTAATGCCCCCAGTAGATGCCCCCCAGTAATAATGCCCCCAGTAGATGGCCCCCAGTAAAAATGTCCCCAAGTAGCTGCCCCCAATAGATGACCCCCCAGTAGTAATGCCCCCAGTAGATGCCCCCCAGTAATAATGCCCCCAGTAGCTGCCCCCAATAGATGACCCCCCAGTAATAATGCCCCCTACGAGTTTGCCCCAATAGATGACCCCCCAGTAGTAATGCCCCCAGTAAAAATGTCCCCCAGTAGCTGCCCCCAATAGATGACCCCTCAGTAGTGATGCCCCCAGTAGATGCCCCCCAGTTATAATGCCCCCAGTAGTTTGCCCCCCCCAGTAGTAATGCCCCTTGTTGGTGCCCCCCCAGTAGTAATGTCTCCCGTAGTTTGCCCCCGTCTCTCCCATAGCGCACGGCGCACAGTGACAGCGCCGGAAGCCGGAGCTCAGTATTGAGCTCCTACCTCCGGCTGCCGCTGTGCAGGGAGACGGGCGCCCGCTGGTAACACAATGTCAGCGGGCGCCCGTCATCTCCCTGTGCGGCGTCGGGGGAGGGGGACGGGGGATGGGGGACAGAAGGCAAATGACAGGGGGGGCACGGGCCCGAGTGCCCCCCCTCCCCCCTGGATCCGCCACTGTGGAGAGGATCAGAACAAACTGTCTTATACCCCTTTCATACCCCTCAGACATACAGCAAAAACCAGTGTTTTTGCCTGAGAATGTGCGTCGACACGGGTTTTTGCTATGTGTGAACAGAAACGACCCGGATCCGGGTCCATGACCCTGCTTTCTACTAAGGTTTTTCCGGGTATGACCGGGTTGCCTCTAGTGTGAATGCATCCAACCTGGGTTTTTAGACCCGGGTTGGAAGAAAAGTTTTTGATTGGCTGATCAGCTAATGGATATAACATAACCCAGCTAGGTTTAGACTATTGCACAGCAGACTATACAAATGCTGTATACTTACAGGACGTCACACACGTGAAGGGCAGATCTCACACTGAGGAATGGTAATACTGGCTGATAGCTGGGTGTGGCAGGGGGACTGGGAGTAGGAGCACCTTAGTAATATAAATAATGACCTAGTAGGTAGCACAGATTTAAAGCAAAATATATTTAAATAGGAAATATATTTTGCCATTAACAAATATTAAAGGCTGAATAATATACATGAAAGCGTCCCCTTTAGATACACCCCAAATTCCAGGGCAGACCCGGGTTCAGTGTGAATGCATCAGACCCAGAAATATTCTGGGTTTTTGGTGTAGTGTGAATGGAGTACTCAGACTGAGGGGTGGTCTTCAGGTTGCCGGCGGCCGGGCTCCCCTGACGACCACCATACTGGCGCCGGAATCCTGACCACCGGCATACCGACAGCTTTTCTCCCCGTTGGGGGTCCACGACCTCCCTGGAGGGGGAATAGATAGCGTGGCGTGCGTAGTGCACCACCGTGCCCGCAAGGAGCTCATTTGTGCTCGCCCAGCTGTCGGTATGCCGGCGGTCTGGATTCCGGTGCCAGTATGCTGGCCGCCAGGAGCCCAACTGCCAGCATCACATTCTACACCCAGACTGAGACCCGGGAAATTCCCGGATAGATAGACCTGGGTCATTGCTGTATATTTCCTGGGTCACATGTCTGAAAGGGCTATAGGTGTAACCTATAGGTTACAATAGCTAAGTTCAGTTAAAGGTGGTGTAATCCAATGGAACTAATGGGTTCACCTCCAAAAAGTTAAGCTTTATGGAGCATGGTAAATGGGGAATTATCACAGAAAGGTATAGGGACTGCTGTTGTGATCCCTAGGATAGACTGCAGCAGATATTGGACATATCTACTGTGGTGCCCCCTATTTAAATAGCTCTGATACTCTACAGACATTTTTGGAGGACTGACCACAGTTTCCAGTGTAAAAAATGTATTTAATAACATCTTGCTTCTCCTATTATATACGGTATTAGCTACTGGATTTTTAGGACTTTTAAAACCTATTAACTCGATCATTGTCTAATAGCATTCACATGGACATGTGGGAAACAGCTCGCCTATCACAGATACTTACTGGACCATCTACTGTCACATACAGAGTAATGGCAATAGGTTTAGAAAAAACTGAAAGTACTTTAATACTTCCATGTATATTTCAGTAATACGCTCATTCTAACAATAACACTTATGTTAAATGTATTTCTGAAACGTACTGTCATTTATATAAATCATATTAATCAAAATCAAATTTTCAACAAATACAAGTGAAATCTTACAGTTACATTATTTGATCAGCAGTATGATGCAACTTGTCACTTAAAATAACTTTCCAGTGATGTGATGCGTTTATTTGCCTTGTACCATAAGATTTTTTTCTATACTCCAGTAGCTAATTTTACCTCTGGGCTGCAGGACTGCAGCCCCCCCCCCCAAGTAAAATCCGCCACCTGAATAATGTCAGTGAAGCCGGACGCAGTCCATGACTGCACATGCTTCACTGTGACTTAGGGATGGCCATTGACCATCAATGAATCAAAATCATTGATGGTCTGTGGCTGATGTTGAACACTTTAGACATCGAAGAAGGAGAACCAGATGGTTTCCTACCATCAGTGGTAAAGACCAACCAGATATTTTTTCCCCACCCCCTAGTTTGTGTCGGGACATGCAGCATAGTTCCACCCCTGACACCCACAAAGTCCCACCCCCAGTCACTGATTGACCAGCAGCCCACCCCTTAGTAAAGAAGGGATGACCATCGGTGGGTGAAACCATCTGTGGTTCCCTAGCAGATGGTTTTATACCATCAATGTTAGCCATCAAAGGTACCATCAATGGCAGCCATTGATGGGTAAATGTCCAATAGCCATCCCTACTGTGACTGGCAGTGACTTCCTATTGGAAGTCCTACCTGTCAGTCTCAGACACACAAGGCAGTTCAATTGGGAGGCATTTCCTCACTCTGGGACTGCCAGACTGGGCTGCAATAAGCAGAGAGCTAGCTTCCTTTCTCACAGCTTAATCTGGCTTTTATGGGCTGCAGTCGATGTAGTCCATACAAGCCAGGGGTCTACACAGTCATACCGCAGTGTCTACACATGTGCCGGTCCTGGCACCTGCCGGATACATTGCACAGGTGCCGGGACTCAGGACTAGCTGTCAACTCTCTTCTCCAGACACAGGGACTACGACAGTGGACCCCCCCTCCCCCACCACGTGTTTACGAAGTAGGAGCACTGCTGCTTATTTCTATTAACAATTCTACATTGTAGACTTACAATGTAAGATTTGTTATGTAATTACCTTCCTGTGTGCATCATGGGAGATGTGAAATAATGCTGTGATCGCAAGAGCAATAGTTCATGTAAGTAACACCTTTTAGCAGCCTTTATCATCTCAAACTGATCTGTCCTAGGCCCTTCTGATTGGCTGGTCTACTTCAGCCAATCAGATATGCCTGTGCAGGCTTTAAAACAAATGTGTAATGTCGAGCAACTGCATATTAAACATACTGTATAATTAGCTGGCAGTTTACATTTGTGGGGGTTTCATCAAGACCCTTATTGGCTGTTCTCTCCCCAAGTCACCTGAGGGTCTCTCCTTCTGGGGAAAGCCTTGACCAACCTTGGGGTGATATTGGCCACCCTGAGTCTTGTAGTAGAGGAAAGCCTGAATATCTTTCTGCCTTCCCAGACAGCACCCATACATGTTACATTTCAAAATATGATACATCATAAAAGAGACATAACAAGAGGATGTACAAAAGAGGAGCGGAAATTTGAGATAATTATAACGGGATGGGAACTGGCGGACAAAGGGGGTCATTCCGAGTTGTTCGCATGCAAGCTGCTTTTAGCAGCTTTGCACACGCTAAGCCTCCGCCTACTGGGAGTGAATCTTAGCATAGTAAAATTGCGATTACACACCTCTTAGCAGTTTCTGAGTAGCTCCAGACTTACTCGGCATCTGCGATCAGTTCAGTGCTTGTCGTTCCTGGGTTGACGTCACAAACACACCCAGCGTTCGCCCAGACACTCCTCCGTTTCTCCAGCCACTCCCGCGTTTTTCCCAGAAACGGTAGCGTTTTTTCGCACACACCCATAAAACGGCCAGTTTCCGCCCAGAAACACCCACTTCCTGTCAATCACATTACGATCACCAGAACGAAGAAAAAACCGTGAGTAAAATACCTAACTGCATAGCAAATTTATTTGGCGCAGTCGCACTGCGGACATTGCGCATGCGCATTAGCGACTAATCGCTCCGTTGTGAGAAAAAAATAACGAGCGAACAACTCGGAATGACCCCCAAAGTGAGGTGAAGCCAGTCCATTTTATTTCCTGGTATTCCTGAATATATAAGCTATGTAAACATAAGAGGGAACGACGAAAACAATATAATTTTATATGGCTGTCATAAAATCAGTGATATGGCAGGTTTTATTAAGAAGAACTCAGTAAATCAGTCGGATTATAGTGTAAGAAAATTATAATGCCACTAAAGTAGCCATCAGTATAACAAGAGGGATTTGTTATTTTAATTGACTGTCTTAAAGCAATGGCCATGTCTGTGATCAGGCAACATGGTCACTCCCTGCAGCCTCATTGTGGTTATTTTGTTAATAAATAACATTTAATTACAAGTGTGCGCATCACAAAGGCTGGTAACATTATGCAACACTGTTTTTAAGATTATTGTATCTACCTAATTTCCATGGGTATGATTTCCTTTTATAAGTCAATTTCATTATTGTAACATTCTGCTAATTGGAGGCATGAAAAATCCCTTTGAATTATAAAGGATTAATTGTTAGGTACTGCCTGGTCAGCACTGTAACATTGTAACAAATAGCTTGCTAATGTGTTGAGAAATACTAATCCTTTTGTAATCACGTGTAGCAATGTTTATAAAGTATCCACATTAGCGCCGCAGCAATTTGTAATTAGATAGATATTTCCATGCTTTATCTCATTAGCTGCTGAGTGAAAGGTAGATATTGTTTTTAATGGTAAGGCTTGGTTTGTCTTTTTCTTTTTCCACAGTCTTCAGAACTAAAATGTTAAAAGTGGTTTTATATATTTTGTAGATAAATGTAGATTACAGAAGACTGAAAACTAAAAATGCATTTTTTTCTTAAAAAACAAACAAAAAACAGGTGACTGAGTAAAGACATATAAACAATAGGGGTGTGCACCAGGCCATTTTTCAGGTTTTAGTGTTTTGGTTTTGGATCTGGATCTCCTTCGTATTTTGACTCTGGATTGGTTTTGCCAAAACCACCCTCGATGTGGTTTTGGCACATCTATGAGTAGTAGTGTACGGCAGCTGCAGTAGTGATGCACCAATAGAAATATATTTTTTGCTATGGGTCACACACAGATATATAGCAGTAGTGTACGGCAGTACTAGTAGTCACTTAGTGACACACCAATAGAAACATATTTTTTGCTCTGGATCACACACAGAGGATATATAGCAGTAGTGTACTGTAGCCGCAGTAATAGTAGTAACTGAGTGACGCACCATTAGAAAATTAAGTATATTTTTTGCTGTGAGTCTGGATCACACACAGAGGATATATAGCAGTAGTGTACAGCAGCCACAGTACTTGTAGTCACTGAGTGACGTGCCAATAGAAATACATTTTTTGCTCTGGATCACACACAGATATATAGCAGTAGTGTACGGCAGTACTAGTAGTCATTGAGTGACGCACCAACAGAAATATATTTTTGCTCTGGATCACACACAGATATATAGCAGTAGTGTACGGCAGTACTAGTAGTCACTGAGTGATGCACCAATAAGAAAAATATTTTTTGCTTTGGATCACACACAGAGGATATATAGCAGTAGTGTATGCTAGCCACAGTACTAGTAGTCACTGAGTGACACATCAATAGAAATATATTTTTTGCTCTGGATCACACACAGAGGATATATAGCAGTAGTATATGGCAGCTGCAGTACTAGTAGTCACTGAGTGACGCATCAATAGAAATATATTTTTTGCTCTGGATCACACACAGATATATAGCAGTAGTGTACAGCAGCCACAGTACTATTAGTCACTAAGTGACACACCAATGGAAATATTTTTTTTTCTTGATCACACACACAGGATATATAGCAGTAGTGTACGGCAGCCACAGTACTAGTAGTCACTGAGTGACGCACCAATAGAAAATGAAATATATATTTTTTGCTCTGAGTCTGGATCACACACAGAGGATATATAGTGGCAGTGTACGGCATCCACATTACTAGTAGTCACTGCGTGACGCATCAATAGAAATATATTTTTTGCTTTGGATCACACACATAGGATATATAGCAGTAGTGTACGACAGCCACAGCACTAGTAGTCACTAAGTGACACACCAATAGAAATATATATTTTTTCTGGATCACACACAGAAGATATATAGCAGTAGTGTACGGCAGCCGCAGTACTAGTAGTCACTGAGTGACGCACCAATAGAAAATGAAATATATATTTTTTGCTCTGAGTCTGGATCACACACAGAGGATATATAGCAGTAGTGTACAGCAGCCATAGTTCTAGTAGTCACTGCGTGACGCATCAATAGAAATATAGTTTTGCTCTGGATCACACACAGATATAGAGCAGTAGTGTACAGCAGTACTAGTAGTCACTGAGTGATGCACCAATAGAAATATATTTTTTGCTTTGGATCACACTCATAGGATATATAGCAGTAGTGTACGACAGCCACAGCACTAGTAGTCACTAAGTAACACACCAATAGAAATATATATTTTTTCTGGATCACACACAGAAGATATATAGCAGTAGGGTACGGCAGCTGCAGTACTAGTAGTCACTGAGTGACGCACCAATAGAAAATGAAATATATATTTTTTGCTCTGAGTCTGGATCACACACAGAGGATATATAGCAGTAGTGTACAGCAGCCATAGTTCTATTAGTCATTGAGTGATGCACCAATAGAAATATATTTTTTGCTATGAATCACACACAGATATATAGCAGTAGTGTACGGCAGTACTAGTAGTCACTGAGTGATGCACCAATAGAAATATATTTTTTGCACTGGATCACACACAGAGGATATATAGCAGTAGTGTACAGCAGCCGCAGTACTAGTAGTCACTGAGTGACACACCAATAGAGATATATTTTTTGCTCTGGATCACACACAGAGGATATACAGCAGTAGTGTACTGTAGCCGCAGTACTAGTAGTAACTGAGTGACGCACCAATAGAAAATTAAGTATATTTTTTGCTGTGAGTCTGGATCACACACAGAGGATATATAGCAGTAGTGTACAGCAGCCACAGTACTAGTAGTCACTGAGTGACGTGCCAATAGAAATAAATTTTTTGCTCTGGATCACACACAGATATATAGCAGTAGTGTACGGCAGTACTAGTAGTCATTGAGTGACGCACCAACAGAAATATATTTTTGCTCTGGATCACACACAAATATATAGCAGTAGTGTACGGCAGTACTAGTAGTCACTGAGTGATGCACCAATAAGAAAAATATTTTTTGCTTTGGATCACACACAGAGGATATATAGCAGTAGTGTATGCTAGCCGCAGTACTAGTAGTCACTGAGTGACACATCAATAGAAATATATTTTTTGCTCTGGATCACACACAGAGGATATATAGCAGTAGTATATGGCAGCTGCAGTACTAGTAGTCACTGAGTGACGCATCAATAGAAATATATTTTTTGCTCTGGATCACACACAGATATATAGCAGTAGTGTACAGCAGCCACAGTACTATTAGTCACTAAGTGACACACCAATGGAAATATTTTCTTTTCTGGATCACACACAGAAGATATATAGCAGTAGTGTACGGCAGCCGCAGTACTAGTAGTCACTGAGTGACGCACCAATAGAAAATGAAATATATATTTTTTGCTCTGAGTCTGGATCACACACAGAGGATATATAGCAGTAGTGTACAGCAGCCATAGTTCTAGTAGTCACTGCGTGACGCATCAATAGAAATATAGTTTTGCTCTGGATCACACACAGATATAGAGCAGTAATGTACGGCAGTACTAGTAGTCATTGAGTGATGCACCAATAGAAATATATTTTTTGCTATGAATCACACACAGATATATAGCAGTAGTGTACGGCAGTACTAGTAGTCACTGAGTGATGCACCAATAGAAATATATTTTTTGCACTGGATCACACACAGAGGATATATAGCAGTAGTGTACAGCAGCCGCAGTACTAGTAGTCACTGAGTGACACACCAATAGAAATATATTTTTTGCTCTGGATCACACACAGAGGATATACAGCAGTAGTGTACTGTAGCCGCAGTACTAGTAGTAACTGAGTGACGCACCAATAGAAAATTAAGTATATTTTTTGCTGTGAGTCTGGATCACACACAGAGGATATATAGCAGTAGTGTACAGCAGCCACAGTACTAGTAGTCACTGAGTGATGTGCCAATAGAAATAAATTTTTTGCTCTGGATCACACACAGATATATAGCAGTAGTGTACGGCAGTACTAGTAGTCATTGAGTGACGCACCAACAGAAATATATTTTTGCTCTGGATCACACACAAATATATAGCAGTAGTGTACGGCAGTACTAGTAGTCACTGAGTGATGCACCAATAAGAAAAATATTTTTTGCTTTGGATCACACACAGAGGATATATAGCAGTAGTGTATGCTAGCCGCAGTACTAGTAGTCACTGAGTGACACATCAATAGAAATATATTTTTTGCTCTGGATCACACACAGAGGATATATAGCAGTAGTATATGGCAGCTGCAGTACTAGTAGTCACTGAGTGACGCATCAATAGAAATATATTTTTTGCTCTGGATCACACACAGATATATAGCAGTAGTGTACAGCAGCCACAGTACTATTAGTCACTAAGTGACACACCAATGGAAATATTTTCTTTTCTGGATCACACACACAGGATATATAGCAGTAGTGTACGGCAGCCACAGTACTAGTAGTCACTGAGTGACGCACCAGTAGAAAATGAAATATATATTTTTTGCTCTGAGTCTGGATCACACACAGAGGATATATAGTGGCAGTGTACGGCAGCCACATTACTAGTAGTCACTGCGTGACGCATCAATAGAAATATATTTTTTGCTCTGGATCACACACAGAGGATATATAGCAGTAGTGTACAGCAGCCGCAGTACTAGTAGTCACTGAGTGACACACCAATAGAAATATATTTTTTGCTCTGGATCACACACAGAGTATATACAGCAGTAGTGTACTGTAGCCGCAGTACTAGTAGTAACTGAGTGACGCACCAATAGAAAATTAAGTATATTTTTTGCTGTGAGTCTGGATCACACACAGAGGATATATAGCAGTAGTGTACAGCAGCTGCAGTACTAGTAGTCACTGAGTGACGTGCCAATAGAAATATATTTTTTGCTCTGGATCACACACAGATATATAGCAGTAGTGTACAGCAGTACTAGTAGTCAGGGACGGATTGGGAACAAAAAGCGGCCCTGGAAAAATTTGTACTAGTGGCCCCACATGGGCAGCACCAGAGGTGTTAGGTCTAGCCATGGGCCATGGCAGCAGCACCCTCCCCCCAAGACTTTCCAGATAGTGGGCATATCCAGCATCAAGGGGGAAGTTAAAAAGAAATAAAATTAAATATTATGAGCACATTGTATGATACACCTTCAGAATTTAGGAAACTATATCATTCTTTAGAAAGATATATTTTCTTGCTTATTACACCAACCGTATCCCAATCACTATTCACTCAATCTTATATGTCAGCAAAGCAGGCAGACAGAGCATACACTAGATCATCTGCAATCACAGGCTAAGTAGCAAAGAAATTTTCATATATGCAAATTATTTTACATCTTATTCATTATGTCTATAAAAAAGACCACATGTCCTCAAACAAAACAGGTCCCACGGGTGCGTCGGCCCACTGGGAATCTTCCCTGTAAACCCTATGGCCTATCTGCCTTTGCTAGTAGTCATTGAGTGACGCACCAACAGAAATATATTTTTTGCTCTGGATCACACACAGATATATAGCAGTAGTGTACGGCAGTACTAGTAGTCACTGAGTGACGCACCAATAGAAAAATATTTTTTTTCTGGATCACACACAGAGGATATATAGCGGTAGTGTCTGGCAGCCACAGTACTAGTAGTCACTGCGTGACGCGCCAATAGAAATATAGCTCAGATATCACAGCTCTGCGACATGCCCATAGAAAGTATTTTAGAATGACGGTAGCTGTGATATAGTTAAACAAAATGTGTAAATCCAGGTCTGGAGTGGAATAAAGGTCAAGCAGGATATGAAGGGCTTTCCTTTATTTTCATTTATATTGGCAGATACATATTGTAATAACAAAATATAAAACCTCCTCTAAAATGTTCCTGTTGGTTTCTATAATACAAAGTATCTGGAATGGCAAATACAGCATCATTGACTGTTCAGGTGTGTTGCCCCTGCAGATAGACGTTTATGACTCACAGGTGTTCGCAGGCTGCTTCCCAGAAGGCACCATGGATCATGCAGTCAGACCCGCCACCATCTTACTGTACTCCGTTTATTAGACAGGTGCAGCTGAGACATTTTTTTTAGGTGACAAAAATAGTTTCATGAGTCTGTGCTCATGTCTGCAGGAGAAGGATAGCGTGTGGAGCAAGCGAAAACTGTATCCACTAAAACAGCTGTTGTTGTTTTTGTATCCATACATTTTCTATGACAAAATGTGTTTATTTAATATTCTTTCTTATAGCGGGCAACACTCACTGTATAGCGGGTTTAAAGAAAATCCGGTATTAATGAAAATTCTTAATGCTATTCCATAGAGAAGTTGCATAGATATTTCATCCAAAACATATTTTGTGGCAGAACAAGAAATGTTATAACAGTTGTACATCTTTTTGCCATTCTGCACTGTATTTGTAAATTCAATGTTACGGAAAATGTATAGGCTATGAGTGGGGGCAAGGTGTCAATGTAGGAATTTGCAGTACAGGTTGAGTATCCCTTATCCAAAATGCTTGGGACCAGAGGCATTTTGGATATCGGATTTTTCCGTATTTTGGAATAATTAGATACCATAATGAGATCATATGTTGATGGGACCTAAATCTAAGCACAGAATGCATTTATGTTACATATACACCTTATACACACAGCCTGAAGGTAATTTTAGCCAATATTTTTTATAACTTTGTGCATTAAACAAAGTGTGTGTACATTCACACATTTCATTTATGTTTCATATACACCTTATATACACAGCCTGAAGGTCATTTAATACAATATTATTAATAACTTTGTATATTAAACAAAGTTTGTGTACATTGAGCCATCAAAAAACAAAGGTTTCACTTTCTCACTCTCACTCAAAAAAGTCCGTATTTCGGAATATTCCGTATTTCGGAATATTTGGATATGGGATACTCAACCTGTAGTACATTTAATGTTTAAGGCCAAAAAAATCGGGTAATAAAACCTGTAATAAATTCCCATCAATACCTTCATTATTACTGGATTATACATTTAATTTGGCTTGAAGGTTATTATAAAGTTGTAAAGAAAAAATAATGTTATGTGGAAAGTTGGATTATCTAAAGGCATAGTACTTCGCCAATGAGCGACAAGCTGGTGCGAAAATTGCGATTGCACGGCCATTCGCAAGCTTATTGACAAGAAGAGGCCATATGTGGGTGGTAACTGACCGTTTTCTGGGAGTGTCAAGAAAAACGCAGGCGTGCCCAAGCGTTTTCTTTAATACTAAAAGCAGTTCCAATCATGGAATACAATTCAATCACGTAGGGATATGGCATATATCCACTTTTACATCCAATAATTTGTGAGGGTGGCTTCCTACCAGATTTGGAAATTTTGAAGCGCTTATAAAAAAAGCTGTGCAGATGTTTCAGCAATCCCGGGAAAACCAGCTCCAATGGTCAGCACCCCGTCCTCTCCTCGAAATTGTGTTTTATATACATGAGTGGATTACACTTACTAGAGATTAAGATTAATGAATCTATGGTGCATTATCTCTAATTGAAAGGTTCTTTATGATGGTAATACACTAGATTGTGTTTTATATATTTTTTACATGGTTTGACATTGGACCATTGGATACATACTGCCCATTATCACCCACATTGACAACTTTTGAGAAGGAAGTGGGACGTGAGAGAGATTACCGGCCTTTAAAGATAAGTAAAGGTCTACTCCTTCTAAAAAAAGTGAACTAGGAGAGCGCAGGAGATAGGATCTCCAAATTCTACTAGTAATCCGACATGCCCCTGGACTTGCTCGTTGTAGTGTGGTATAATATGAACTGGAGGGTATTTTAACGTTATATAATATGAACCAGGGCACTGTAATGAGACACACTATGAACGGGGAGCACTATATATCATAATGTGAATTGGGGGTACTGTGCGGCATAATGTGTACTGGCAGCTCTGAAATGTGACATAGGGTGACCATAAGCGCTACTGCGATTCAAAAAGAAATTAGGGCACTATTATGGGGCATAACATTAAGTAAGGCTCTACTATGGTTCAGAAAATGAACTAGGGCACTATTATAGGGCATAAAATTAACAACTGCTGCAGAGAAGTGTATCTCTAGAAGCATTGGGACGGGGGCCCCTTCAAAATGTTGCTATGGGGCCCACAAAGTTCTGGCTACGCCCCTGGTGTGAACGGATTTGCAGCTGTCCGCTGACTGAGGGATATTTGTGGCACGGCGTGCACATGCGATCGCACACTTGCACAGCGAATATACACTCCCCTTGGGTGGCGACTATCTGATCGCAGGGCTATAATTTTAGCAGCCTAGCGATCAGGTCTGAATCACCACCAAAAAACAAATTTAAAAAATCATCTGTTAGTTAATGTGGAATTTAGAGATGAGCGCCTGAAATTTTTCGGGTTTTGTGTTTTGGTTTTGGGTTCGGTTCCGCGGCCGTGTTTTGGGTTCGAACGCGTTTTGGCAAAACCTCACCGAATTTTTTTTGTCGGATTCGGGTGTGTTTTGGATTCGGGTGTTTTTTTCAAAAAACACTAAAAAACAGCTTAAATCATAGAATTTGGGGGTCATTTTGATCCCAAAGTATTATTAACCTCAAAAACCATAATTTACACTCATTTTCAGTCTATTCTGAATACCTCACACCTCACAATATTATTTTTAGTCCTAAAATTTGCACCGAGGTCGCTGTGTGAGTAAGATAAGCGACCCTAGTGGCCGACACAAACACCGGGCCCATCTAGGAGTGGCACTGCAGTGTCACGCAGGATGTCCCTTCCAAAAAACCCTCCCCAAACAGCACATGACGCAAAGAAAAAAAGAGGCGCAATGAGGTAGCTGTGTGAGTAAGATTAGCGACCCTAGTGGCCGACACAAACACCGGGCCCATCTAGGAGTGGCACTGCAGTGTCACGCAGGATGGCCCTTCCAAAAAACCCTCCCCAAACAGCACATGACGCAAAGAAAAAAAGAGGCGCAATGAGGTAGCTGACTGTGTGAGTAAGATTAGCGACCCTAGTGGCCGACACAAACACCGGGCACATCTAGGAGTGGCACTGCAGTGTCACGCAGGATGTCCCTTCCAAAAAACCCTCCCCAAACAGCACATGACGCAAAGAAAAAAAGAGGCGCAATGAGGTAGCTGTGTGAGTAAGATTAGCGACCCTAGTGGCCGACACAAACACCGGGCCCATCTAGGAGTGGCACTGCAGTGTCACGCAGGGTGTCCCTTCCAAAAAACCCACCCCAATCAGCACATGATGCAAAGAAAAAGAAAAGAAAAAAGAGGTGCAAGATGGAATTATCCTTGGGCCCTCCCACCCACCCTTATGTTGTATAAACAAAACAGGACATGCACACTTTAACCAACCCATCATTTCAGTGACAGGGTCTGCCACACGACTGTGACTGATATGACGGGTTGGTTTGGACCCCCCCCCAAAAAAGAAGCAATTAATCTCTCCTTGCACAAACTGGCTCTACAGAGGCAAGATGTCCACCTCATCTTCACCCTCCGATATATCACCGTGTACATCCCCCTCCTCACAGATTATCAATTCGTCCCCACTGGAATCCACCATCTCAGCTCCCTGTGTACTTTGTGGAGGCAATTGCTGCTGGTCAATGTCTCCGCGGAGGAATTGATTATAATTCATTTTAATGAACATCATCTTCTCCACATTTTCTGGATGTAACCTCGTACGCCGATTGCTGACAAGGTGAGCGGCGGCACTAAACACTCTTTCGGAGTACACACTTGTGGGAGGGCAACTTAGGTAGAATAAAGCCAGTTTGTGCAAGGGCCTCCAAATTGCCTCTTTTTCCTGCCAGTATAAGTACGGACTGTGTGACGTGCCTACTTGGATGCGGTCACTCATATAATCCTCCACCATTCTATCAATGTTGAGAGAATCATATGCAGTGACAGTAGACGACATGTCCGTAATCGTTGTCAGGTCCTTCAGTCCGGACCAGATGTCAGCATCAGCAGTCGCTCCAGACTGCCCTGCATCACCGCCAGCGGGTGGGCTCGGAATTCTGAGCCTTTTCCTCGCACCCCCAGTTGCGGGAGAATGTGAAGGAGGAGATGTTGACAGGTCGCGTTCCGCTTGACTTGACAATTTTGTCACCAGCAGGTCTTTCAACCCCAGCAGACCTGTGTCTGCCGGAAAGAGAGATCCAAGGTAGGCTTTAAATCTAGGATCGAGCACGGTGGCCAAAATGTAGTGCTCTGATTTCAACAGATTGACCACCCGTGAATCCTTGTTAAGCGAATTAAGGGCTGCATCCACAAGTCCCACATGCCTAGCGGAATCGCTCCGTGTTAGCTCCTCCTTCAATGCCTCCAGCTTCTTCTGCAAAAGCCTGATGAGGGGAATGACCTGACTCAGGCTGGCAGTGTCTGAACTGACTTCACGTGTGGCAAGTTCAAAGGGCATCAGAACCTTGCACAACGTTGAAATCATTCTCCACTGCACTTGAGACAGGTGCATTCCACCTACTATATCGTGCTCAATTGTATAGGCTTGAATGGCCTTTTGCTGCTCCTCCAACCTCTGAAGCATATAGAGGGTTGAATTCCACCTCGTTACCACTTCTTGCTTCAGATGATGGCAGGGCAGGTTCAGTAGTTTTTGGTGGTGCTCCAGTTTTCTGTACGTGGTGCCTGTACGCCGAAAGTGTCCCGCAATTCTTCTGGCCACCGACAGCATCTCTTGCACGGCCCTGTCGTTTTTTAAAAAATTCTGCACCACCAAATTCAAGGTATGTGCAAAACATGGGACGTGCTGGAATTGGCCCAGATTTAATGCACACACAATATTGCTGGCGTTGTCCGATGCCACAAATCCACAGGAGAGTCCAATTGGGGTAAGCCATTCCGCGATGATCTTCCTCAGTTGCCGTAAGAGGTTTTCAGCTGTGTGCGTATTCTGGAAAGCGGTGATACAAAGCGTAGCCTGCCTAGGAAAGAGTTGGCGTTTGCGAGATGCTGCTACTGGTGCCGCCGCTGCTGTTCTTGCGGCGGGAGTCCATACATCTACCCAGTGGGCTGTCACAGTCATATAGTCCTGACCCTGCCCTGCTCCACTTGTCCACATGTCCGTGGTTAAGTGGACATTGGGTACAGCTGCATTTTTTAGGACACTGGTGACTCTTTTTCTGAGGTCTGTGTACATTTTCGGTATAGCCTGCCTAGAGAAATGGAACCTAGATGGTATTTGGTACCGGGGACACAGTACCTCCAACAAGTCTCTAGTTGGCTCTGCAGTAATGATGGATACCGGAACCACGTTTCTCACCACCCAGGATGCCAAGGCCTCAGTTATCCGCTTTGCAGTAGGATGACTGCTGTGATATTTCATCTTCCTCGCAAAGGACTGTTGAACAGTCAATTGCTTACTGGAAGTAGTACAAGTGGGCTTACGACTTCCCCTCTGGGATGACCATCGACTCCCAGCGGCAACAACAGCAGCGCCAGCAGCAGTAGGCGTTACACGCAAGGATGCATCGGAGGAATCCCAGGCAGGAGAGGACTCGTCAGACTTGCCAGTGACATGGCCTGCAGGACTATTGGCATTCCTGGGGAAGGAGGAAATTGACACTGAGGGAGTTGGTGGGGTGGTTTGCGTGAGCTTGGTTACAAGAGGAAGGGATTTACTGGTCAGTGGACTGCTTCCGCTGTCACCCAAAGTTTTTGAACTTGTCACTGACTTATTATGAATGCGCTGCAGGTGACGTATAAGGGAGGATGTTCCGAGGTGGTTAACGTCCTTACCCCTACTTATTACAGCTTGACAAAGGGAACACACGGCTTGACACCTGTTGTCCGCATTTCTGGTGAAATACCTCCACACCGAAGAGCTGATTTTTTTGGTATTTTCACCTGGCATGTCAACGGCCATATTCCTCCCACGGACAACAGGTGTCTCCCCGGGTGCCTGACTTAAACAAACCACCTCACCATCAGAATCCTCCTGGTCAATTTCCTCCCCAGCGCCAGCAACACCCATATCCTCCTCATCCTGGTGTACTTCAACACTGACATCTTCAATCTGACTATCAGGAACTGGACTGCGGGTGCTCCTTCCAGCACTTGCAGGGGGCATGCAAATAGTGGAAGGCGCATGCTCTTCACATCCAGTGTTGGGAAGGTCAGGCATCGCAAACGACACAATTGGACTCTCCTTGTGGATTTGGGATTTCAAAGAACGCACAGTTCTTTGCGGTGCTTTTGCCAGCTTGAGTCTTTTCAGTTTTCTAGCGAGAGGCTGAGTGCTTCCATCCTCATGTGAAGCTGAACCACTAGCCATGAACATAGGCCAGGGCCTCAGCCGTTCCTTGCCACTCCGTGTGGTAAATGGCATATTGGCAAGTTTACGCTTCTCCTCCGACAATTTTATTTTAGGTTTTGGAGTCCTTTTTTTTCTGATATTTGGTGTTTTGGATTTGACATGCTCTGTACTATGACATTGGGCATCGGCCTTGGCAGACGACGTTGCTGGCATTTCATCGTCTCGGCCATGACTAGTGGCAGCAGCTTCAGCACGAGGTGGAAGTGGATCTTGATCTTTCCCTAATTTTGGAACCTCAACTTTTTTGTTCTCCATATTTTATAGGCAGAACTAAAAGGCACCTCAGGTAAACAATGGAGATGGATGGATTGGATACTAGTATACAATTATGGACGGACTGCCACGGTTAGGTGGTATAAAAAAACCACGGTTAGGTGGTATATATTATAATAATAATACAATTATGGATGGACGGACTGCCTGCCGACTGCCGACACAGAGGTAGCCACAGCCGTGAACTACCGCACTGTACACTGGTTGATAAAGAGATAGTAGTATACTCGTAACAATTAGGATGACACTATGACGGTATAAAGAATGAAAAAAAAACCACGGTTAGGTGGTAGGTATATAATAATAAATAATACAATTCTGGTCGGACGGACTGCCTGCCGTGTGCCGACACAGAGGTAGCCACAGCCGTGAACTACCGCACTGTACACTGGTTGATAAAGAGATAGTAGTATACTCGTAACAATTAGGATGACACTATGACGGTATAAAGAATGAAAAAAAAAACCACGGTTAGGTGGTAGGTATATAATAATAAATAATACAATTCTGGTCGGACGGACTGCCTGCCGTGTGCCGACACAGAGGTAGCCACAGCCGTGAACTACCGCACTGTACACTGGTTGATAAAGAGATAGTAGTATACTCGTAACAATTAGGATGACACTATGACGGTATAAAGAATGAAAAAAAAACCACGGTTAGGTGGTAGGTATATAATAATAAATAATACAATTCTGGTCGGACGGACTGCCTGCCGTGTGCCGACACAGAGGTAGCCACAGCCGTGAACTACCGCACTGTACACTGGTTGATAAAGAGATAGTAGTATACTCGTAACAATTAGGATGACACTATGACGGTATAAAGAATGAAAAAAAAACCACGGTTAGGTGGTAGGTATATAATAATAAATAATACAATTCTGGTCGGACGGACTGCCTGCCGTGTGCCGACACAGAGGTAGCCACAGCCGTGAACTACCGCACTGTACACTGGTTGATAAAGAGATAGTAGTATACTCGTAACAATTAGGATGACACTATGACGGTATAAAGAATGAAAAAAAAACCACGGTTAGGTGGTAGGTATATAATAATAAATAATACAATTCTGGTCGGACGGACTGCCTGCCGTGTGCCGACACAGAGGTAGCCACAGCCGTGAACTACCGCACTGTACACTGGTTGATAAAGAGATAGTAGTATACTCGTAACAATTAGGATGACACTATGACGGTATAAAGAATGAAAAAAAAAACCACGGTTAGGTGGTAGGTATATAATAATAAATAATACAATTCTGGTCGGACGGACTGCCTGCCGTGTGCCGACACAGAGGTAGCCACAGCCGTGAACTACCGCACTGTACACTGGTTGATAAAGAGATAGTAGTATACTCGTAACAATTAGGATGACACTATGACGGTATAAAGAATGAAAAAAAAAACCACGGTTAGGTGGTAGGTATATAATAATAAATAATACAATTCTGGTCGGACGGACTGCCTGCCGTGTGCCGACACAGAGGTAGCCACAGCCGTGAACTACCGCACTGTACACTGGTTGATAAAGAGATAGTAGTATACTCGTAACAATTAGGATGACACTATGACGGTATAAAGAATGAAAAAAAAACCACGGTTAGGTGGTAGGTATATAATAATAAATAATACAATTCTGGTCGGACGGACTGCCTGCCGTGTGCCGACACAGAGGTAGCCACAGCCGTGAACTACCGCACTGTACACTGGTTGATAAAGAGATAGTAGTATACTCGTAACAATTAGGATGACACTATGACGGTATAAAGAATGAAAAAAAAACCACGGTTAGGTGGTAGGTATATAATAATAAATAATACAATTCTGGTCGGACGGACTGCCTGCCGTGTGCCGACACAGAGGTAGCCACAGCCGTGAACTACCGCACTGTACTGTGTCTGCTGCTAATATAGACTGGTTGATATTTAAAGAGATATTAGTAGTATACAACAATACTATACTGGTGGTCAGGCACTGGTCACCACTCCTGCAGCAAAAGTGTGCACTGTTAATTAATATAATTGTACTCCTGGCTCCTGCTAACAACCTGCAGTGCTCCCCAGTCTCCCCCACAATTAATTATAAGCTTTTAATTTATACATTGATGACTGTGCAGCACACTGGGCTGAGCTGAGTGCACACAGACTGAGTCACACTGTGTGACTGACTGTGCTGTGTATCGTTTTTTTTTTCAGGCAGAGAACGGATATAGCAGAGAGAAGTGAACGGATATATTATATTAAATAAAAGTTAACTAGCAACTGCACTGGTCACTGACTGTGGTAAACTAACTCTGTCTGCGACTCTGCACAATCTCTCTCTCTCTATCTAATCTATCTCTATTCTAATGGAGAGGACGCCAGACACGTCCTCTCCCTATCAATCTCAATGCACGAGTGAAAATGGCGGCGACGCGCGGCTCCTTATATAGAATCCGAGTCTCGCGATAGAATCCGAGCCTCGCGAGAATCCGACAGCGTCATGATGACGTTCGGGCGCACTCGGGTTAACCGAGCAAGGCGGGAAGATCCGAGTCGCTCGGACCCGTGAAAAAAAACATGAAGTTCGGGCGGGTTCGGATTCCGAGGAACCGAACCCGCTCATCTCTAGTGGAATTTAGACCCTGAAATACAAAATCAACCAAGCATCGACTAAAAATCGATTTTTAGTAAATATACCCCTACATCCCACATTTACTTACAGATGATTTTTGACATATTTTTTTTTAAAAGGATGTAAAATATCGTCTGGTAGTAAAACGTGTCATTTAGACCCTGTAAAAAAAAATCTACCCAACATCGACCAAAAATTGATTAACATTGACCCAAATCGACTTTTAGTAAATATACCCCTAGAAAGGTGTACCTGCAGTCATAGCTTAAGTGGCACAAGTTATACTAATTGCAGGCAGTTAATCAGGCGGTTTCTATTTGTCTGTAATACATGTTGTTTTTTTTGTTTTGTTTTTTAAAGTGAGCAACAGACATTTAGGAAAAATGTGCAACTGTAATTGTACCTAAAGGGGTATGACACACGTGAAATATTAGGCCTTTATGGACTCATCAGCAGTTGCTACTATATGTCAGAGCTGCCTTTGTTTTCTGCTTCTAAGATATGATAGTTAACTATAAAAATGTATTGTTAGTTTACCCACTCATTGCAGTCAGTCAAGGTCCTGTATTACGCATTGTACAAGAGCATTGGCACCAGACTCCATCTTTATGTGTGAATGACATCAATAGACGCATCTGTGTGTGCTTCACGTCCTATTGGTATGCAAGCTAACGTCACTTGGTGTGCTGAGGGAATGCAGAAACGGGAATTAGGAGAAAGGGAAAAGATTAATCAGACACTGAAATATGAAACATGATATATCGAAAAGCAGTAGCATAGCTGTATCACGTATATAAATATACTTCATAGACAAAATGGGAAAAAGTGGTAATAAAAAATACTGTGCAATTAGCATGCACAATAAAACCACAAAGCTACAGTGACAGATAATATGGGCCAAGAGGTTCTTATCTGCTGTCAAACTCTGTGTTTCTTTGTAAAGTGACAGGTACTGTATAATTAAAATAGGTGTACCAGTTTTATATAGGGTACAGAATAAGCTTGCTAACTGATATACAGTACGACAAATAATCTAGTATATATTCACTTACCAACCACGAAACTGCAGGAGAGTTCAAGGAATGCAACACAGCCTGGACAGTGCTGGATTTCCCAGTAGCCACACGAGGCAAATGCCTAGGGGCGCCACTAGATGGGGGCCGGCACAGTAGTCTTCCTGCATCAGTTTTCCAGTGCCCCCATTCAGCTGTGGCTATTTGGACCGAGAACAAAGACTACATTCCCCAAGATGCATCAGAGGAATCTCAGGTGGAATGGGTGCATGTAGAGGTGCAGGAACCGGGAAGATTAGGTTCATGTCTGGGAGAATCTCAGGATCGTTCATGTGTGAAAGAAGAGGAGGTTCTTAGCACACAAAAGGCCCAAAGAAGAGGTAGCAGGAGGGGGTGGGGCTGGGTCTCACCAGAACCTGTGGGAAAGAGGGAGTGGGCACCCAGAAATAATGTGCCTACACCGTGCTGACCCCTAAATCTGCCTATGAGCCTAACAGTCCATCTTATTCACGATGGGGCTCTGGGAGGAGCACTAGCTGCGTTTCTTTTGTTGCCAAGAATCTGGATGTTACATAGACCTAAGAGGACACGATCCATTCATATTGTGAGTAATCAGTTGCTGAATGAGAGCTGTGTGGTTTTTATTTATTTAATATACTACTAAATTTGGTGTGTGTGTGTGTGTGTGTGTGTGTGTGTGTGTGTGTGTGTGTGTGTATACTGTCGTTTGTTTACTATGTTTTTTTTACCGGCTGGGTACTGGTACCAGCAGGACATTGATATTACGGCAGGCTTGCTGCTGGTACCAGTAGTCCTCTTGTAAAAAACTATATTATTTAACTATTTATTTTTACTATTACCCTATTACCTCTACAACCACAACCCAGGGGGACCTCCTTTTTTCTGGGGGGGGGGGGGGGGGGTGTCCCATCTTCTCTAGGGATTCCAGCCTGAGGCGACCACTTGGCAGTGGCACCCCATGCTGTGGGTTCTTCTGCTACACATCAGCTGCCCGGGATGAGTCAGGCTAGTGCTGACTATTGAGAATAGGAAGGGCCCCCAATTACCCCCACCACCCTATTCCAATACCAGACTAAGCTCAGAGGTGTGGCTGGTTAATGATTTGGGGATTAATTTGAAACCTTTTTAACAATATAAATAAAATGAAGCTTGCACAGATCATAGTGATTTATGAAGGCTTCACATAAACTCACCTGCAGCACACAGGTGTATTATTTGAGTAGATTAGCCATTTTCTTTGCTGCAGGTTTTAAACCTGACGCTTAGTGAATCTGGGGTCTCCATTCTTTTATTTAACAAAACATCAATAGTGAGGCGATGTTCTAAAGTCGTCGTTTGGTCAGTTTTTTCATTGGTTTGGCCGTTAGCAAATGGGTGGATTGCAAAACCGACTGAAAAAAGCACTCAAAACACTAAATTTGTCCTTAGGTAAACATACCCTTTAACATTGTCTATTGTATTACTATTTACTGTACCTTGATTTACCTTTTTTTATATGCAAAATCATATTTTGAAGCTTGTGTTTCCATGAGAACCAGAATCCTGTTTATGTAAAAGAAGTTTATTTAGAATAAGGGCACCAACAGCTTCTGAACTTTATAATAACACTTTGGGGGCAAAAGTGAGTCTTTATAGTTTGATAAATTGTTCCTGTGCTTTTACTACAGATCCCTAGGCTACAGATATTATTCCTAGGGGCCTAAACAATACATTCATACTTACATGGGGTCCCAGTTCTGTGCAGTTGAGTTAAACTTCAATGGGGCTGGAATTAATCAACCACAATATATTATTGTTGTTAGAAATCTGGAGTTTTCCTGAGACAGACAGAACTGAGTGTATTCATGAGGCTGGGTACACACTAGAAAGATATATTGTTCGTTTGAGCAACAAACTATGCATCAGTAGCAGAACAATGTTAACAGACATATCAGGTAGGCCGTGGAGCACAACTGTTCCCAATATATCGGAAAAATATACTGTATCACTGCCTCTGTATGTGTGTACAGGTAAGCTACTGACTGCCTGTACACTGGCTGCAGGGACTAATGACAGTGACATCACAACTTTAATCCTCGCTCAGTTTGCTGACATGAGGTGTGTGTCATGCTTCATGAAATTAAGTTTTACAAAAACATATCCTATTGTGTTTTTGCAAAGCACTGCAGCATGTTTTAATTAATCTTATTTTATATGCAGTACTCATTTTCTACCACCAGATGTCATTTAGACGTAATTGGCCTGCGCATCTGCTGGGAACCCCATTCACATAAAATGCAGCCCCTGGACTCTCTTAAGTCCTCTCCCAGACTTATTTAGGCTTAGGAGAGTGAAGCCTAATGTCGAGTCCTGGGTTCACCACGGCGGCTATGGCATACAGCTCCACTGCCGATCCGGATACACTGCCAGCACATACACAGTATTACATACATCTACACATGTATGTTTATATGTGCTTAGCGGCTCCCCCCCTGCACTAGTAGTCGGCGCCCTGCAGCCACTGCTGGTAATAAATATCTGCATATACAGTATTAAATAAAAATAAAAAAACCCAGCAGCATACAGTAATATTATCCTAAAATCTGTTTAGCACAGGGCTATAAACCAGTAGCGTAAGTTTGTCCCAGATGCCCGGAGGCAAGATAAATATTGGTGCCCCTCCCCTCGCTATATATAGATAAATATATGTATGTAAATATATATATACTAGGTGCTTCATCGCGCCCTACGGGCGCTCTTCACACCGTCGCAAGGGGCTACGCCCCCTTAACCCTTGCATGCCTTTCTGGGGTTCAATATTTGTATTATATGGAGTATTACCTGTATTCCTTTATTAGTGGTTAAATATTGCACAATGAAAGGGCGTGCGATGGTGAAGGAGATGCAGCCCCTTGCGACGGAGTGAACAGCACATGTAGGGCACGATGTACAGAATGTAGCGGGTGCAGGGGGGGACTGCGGATGGGGGAGGGTGTCTGTAGATGCTGCAGGGGGAGGGGGCGGATGCGGGGGGGGGGCCCGGATGGGGAAGGGTCGGGAGGTGCTGCGGGTGGGAGAGGGGCAGAGGAGAGGGGGCTGCAGATGGGGGAGGGGTCTGGAGGCACTGCAGTTGGGGGAGGGGCAGGGGTGCCATGGGTGGGGGAGGGGCAGGTGCGGGGATGTTGCGGATGGGTGAAGGGTTCCGGAGGTGCTGTGGGATGGGAAGGGGATGGGGTGCCGGGGGGTGGGGTAGGGGGTCTGGAGGCGCTGCAGGTGGTGGAGGGGCAGGTGCGGGTGGTGCGGCAGATGCGGAATGGGGTCTGGAGGTGCTGCAGGTGGCAGAGGGGCAGGTGCAGGGGTGCCGTGGGTGGGGGAGGGGTGGGTGAGGGGGGACCGCTGATAGAGGAGGGTGTCTGCAGATGCTGTGGGTGGAGGGGGAGCAGGTGTGGGGGGAGACATATATGGGTGGTGGATGGTGGAGGGGGTCTGGAGGTGCAGTGGGTGGTGGAAGGGCGGGGGAGTGGGAGCCGCGGGTGGTGTAGGGGGTGTGGAGGCACAGCGTGTGGGGGAGGGGTGTAGTGCTGCATGTGGTGGAGGGGAAGGTGCAGAGGTGTAGTGCATTGGGGAGGGGTCTGGAGGCGCTGCGGGTACTGTATCTGCCAAAAAGGTAGTTGGAGGGTATGCAGTAACAGGGCCAGGACAGGGGTGACAGGGTCAGAACAGTGGTGACGGGGCCAGGACAGGGATCACGTGGCCAGGACAGGGGTGACGGGGCAAGGACAGGGGTGATGACGGGGCCAGAACGGGGCCAGGACAGAAATTACAGGGACAGGTTAGGGGTGACAGGGCCAGATAGGGTTGACAGGGCAAGCACGGGGGTGACAGGGGCAGGATAGGGGTAACAGGGCCAGGATAAGGGTGACAGGGCAAGGCCAGGGGTGACAGAGCAAGGCCAGGGGTGATAGGGACATGACAGAACACAGGGCACGGGAGAGATTGGTATTAGGGACATAACAGTGGTGACAGACAGATGTGTGTTACCGGAGTCACTGCTGCTGGCTGCTTCTGTTCTACACCAACCTGTTGGGATCTGCTGCTGGTAGAGACTTGGCATGGCTGACTCTCTCAGGCTGGAGTCCTGCTTCCTCTGCCCATCCGCATCCCTCCCCCCCACTCCTCAGTCACACACCGCGGACCTCGTGCGGCTGCCGGGCACTGCGGTAAGGGGAGACTGGGAGTGACTGGTTAGCCCCCAGGAGACGCTGCGGCTGGAGGGAGGAGGGGGTCATAGCATGCACACGGCGCAGACCTCGCGGCTGCCGGGCACTGTGGTAAGGGGAGACTGGGAGTGACTGGTTAGCCTCCAGGAGACTCTGCGGCTGGAGGGAGGAGGGGGTCGGCGCCTGCAAGCAGCGCGGACTTCTGCAGTGCTGCCCGCCAGGTGTGAGAAGGACCTGGGCGCACCTCACTGCGGGCGGCAGTGCTGCAGCTAGCGGTGGGGTTGCCGGGGGTGGAGATAACAGAGGCAGTACGGAACCTGCACAGCGGCAGGTGCCCCACAAAACTAGAGATGAGCGCCTGAAATTTTTCGGGTTTTGTGTTTTGGTTTTGGGTTCGGTTCCGCGGCCGTGTTTTGGGTTCGAACGCGTTTTGGCAAAACCTCACCGAATTTTTTTTGTCGGATTCGGGTGTGTTTTGGATTCGGGTGTTTTTTTCAAAAAACACTAAAAAACAGCTTAAATCATAGAATTTGGGGGTCATTTTGATCCCAAAGTATTATTAACCTCAAAAACCATAATTTACACTCATTTTCAGTCTATTCTGAATACCTCACACCTCACAATATTATTTTTAGTCCTAAAATTTGCACCGAGGTCGCTGTGTGAGTAAGATAAGCGACCCTAGTGGCCGACACAAACACCGGGCCCATCTAGGAGTGGCACTGCAGTGTCACGCAGGATGTCCCTTCCAAAAAACCCTCCCCAAACAGCACATGACGCAAAGAAAAAAAGAGGCGCAATGAGGTAGCTGTGTGAGTAAGATTAGCGACCCTAGTGGCCGACACAAACACCGGGCCCATCTAGGAGTGGCACTGCAGTGTCACGCAGGATGGCCCTTCCAAAAAACCCTCCCCAAACAGCACATGACGCAAAGAAAAAAAGAGGCGCAATGAGGTAGCTGACTGTGTGAGTAAGATTAGCGACCCTAGTGGCCGACACAAACACCGGGCACATCTAGGAGTGGCACTGCAGTGTCACGCAGGATGTCCCTTCCAAAAAACCCTCCCCAAACAGCACATGACGCAAAGAAAAAAAGAGGCGCAATGAGGTAGCTGTGTGAGTAAGATTAGCGACCCTAGTGGCCGACACAAACACCGGGCCCATCTAGGAGTGGCACTGCAGTGTCACGCAGGGTGTCCCTTCCAAAAAACCCACCCCAATCAGCACATGATGCAAAGAAAAAGAAAAGAAAAAAGAGGTGCAAGATGGAATTATCCTTGGGCCCTCCCACCCACCCTTATGTTGTATAAACAAAACAGGACATGCACACTTTAACCAACCCATCATTTCAGTGACAGGGTCTGCCACACGACTGTGACTGATATGACGGGTTGGTTTGGACCCCCCCCAAAAAAGAAGCAATTAATCTCTCCTTGCACAAACTGGCTCTACAGAGGCAAGATGTCCACCTCATCTTCACCCTCCGATATATCACCGTGTACATCCCCCTCCTCACAGATTATCAATTCGTCCCCACTGGAATCCACCATCTCAGCTCCCTGTGTACTTTGTGGAGGCAATTGCTGCTGGTCAATGTCTCCGCGGAGGAATTGATTATAATTCATTTTAATGAACATCATCTTCTCCACATTTTCTGGATGTAACCTCGTACGCCGATTGCTGACAAGGTGAGCGGCGGCACTAAACACTCTTTCGGAGTACACACTTGTGGGAGGGCAACTTAGGTAGAATAAAGCCAGTTTGTGCAAGGGCCTCCAAATTGCCTCTTTTTCCTGCCAGTATAAGTACGGACTGTGTGACGTGCCTACTTGGATGCGGTCACTCATATAATCCTCCACCATTCTATCAATGTTGAGAGAATCATATGCAGTGACAGTAGACGACATGTCCGTAATCGTTGTCAGGTCCTTCAGTCCGGACCAGATGTCAGCATCAGCAGTCGCTCCAGACTGCCCTGCATCACCGCCAGCGGGTGGGCTCGGAATTCTGAGCCTTTTCCTCGCACCCCCAGTTGCGGGAGAATGTGAAGGAGGAGATGTTGACAGGTCGCGTTCCGCTTGACTTGACAATTTTGTCACCAGCAGGTCTTTCAACCCCAGCAGACCTGTGTCTGCCGGAAAGAGAGATCCAAGGTAGGCTTTAAATCTAGGATCGAGCACGGTGGCCAAAATGTAGTGCTCTGATTTCAACAGATTGACCACCCGTGAATCCTTGTTAAGCGAATTAAGGGCTGCATCCACAAGTCCCACATGCCTAGCGGAATCGCTCCGTGTTAGCTCCTCCTTCAATGCCTCCAGCTTCTTCTGCAAAAGCCTGATGAGGGGAATGACCTGACTCAGGCTGGCAGTGTCTGAACTGACTTCACGTGTGGCAAGTTCAAAGGGCATCAGAACCTTGCACAACGTTGAAATCATTCTCCACTGCACTTGAGACAGGTGCATTCCACCTACTATATCGTGCTCAATTGTATAGGCTTGAATGGCCTTTTGCTGCTCCTCCAACCTCTGAAGCATATAGAGGGTTGAATTCCACCTCGTTACCACTTCTTGCTTCAGATGATGGCAGGGCAGGTTCAGTAGTTTTTGGTGGTGCTCCAGTTTTCTGTACGTGGTGCCTGTACGCCGAAAGTGTCCCGCAATTCTTCTGGCCACCGACAGCATCTCTTGCACGGCCCTGTCGTTTTTTAAAAAATTCTGCACCACCAAATTCAAGGTATGTGCAAAACATGGGACGTGCTGGAATTGGCCCAGATTTAATGCACACACAATATTGCTGGCGTTGTCCGATGCCACAAATCCACAGGAGAGTCCAATTGGGGTAAGCCATTCCGCGATGATCTTCCTCAGTTGCCGTAAGAGGTTTTCAGCTGTGTGCGTATTCTGGAAAGCGGTGATACAAAGCGTAGCCTGCCTAGGAAAGAGTTGGCGTTTGCGAGATGCTGCTACTGGTGCCGCCGCTGCTGTTCTTGCGGCGGGAGTCCATACATCTACCCAGTGGGCTGTCACAGTCATATAGTCCTGACCCTGCCCTGCTCCACTTGTCCACATGTCCGTGGTTAAGTGGACATTGGGTACAGCTGCATTTTTTAGGACACTGGTGACTCTTTTTCTGAGGTCTGTGTACATTTTCGGTATCGCCTGCCTAGAGAAATGGAACCTAGATGGTATTTGGTACCGGGGACACAGTACCTCCAACAAGTCTCTAGTTGGCTCTGCAGTAATGATGGATACCGGAACCACGTTTCTCACCACCCAGGATGCCAAGGCCTCAGTTATCCGCTTTGCAGTAGGATGACTGCTGTGATATTTCATCTTCCTCGCAAAGGACTGTTGAACAGTCAATTGCTTACTGGAAGTAGTACAAGTGGGCTTACGACTTCCCCTCTGGGATGACCATCGACTCCCAGCGGCAACAACAGCAGCGCCAGCAGCAGTAGGCGTTACACGCAAGGATGCATCGGAGGAATCCCAGGCAGGAGAGGACTCGTCAGACTTGCCAGTGACATGGCCTGCAGGACTATTGGCATTCCTGGGGAAGGAGGAAATTGACACTGAGGGAGTTGGTGGGGTGGTTTGCGTGAGCTTGGTTACAAGAGGAAGGGATTTACTGGTCAGTGGACTGCTTCCGCTGTCACCCAAAGTTTTTGAACTTGTCACTGACTTATTATGAATGCGCTGCAGGTGACGTATAAGGGAGGATGTTCCGAGGTGGTTAACGTCCTTACCCCTACTTATTACAGCTTGACAAAGGGAACACACGGCTTGACACCTGTTGTCCGCATTTGTGGTGAAATACCTCCACACCGAAGAGCTGATTTTTTTGGTATTTTCACCAGGCATGTCAACGGCCATATTCCTCCCACGGACAACAGGTGTCTCCCCGGGTGCCTGACTTAAACAAACCACCTCACCATCAGAATCCTCCTGGTCAATTTCCTCCCCAGCGCCAGCAACACCCATATCCTCCTCATCCTGGTGTACTTCAACACTGACATCTTCAATCTGACTATCAGGAACTGGACTGCGGGTGCTCCTTCCAGCACTTGCAGGGGGCATGCAAATAGTGGAAGGCGCATGCTCTTCACGTCCAGTGTTGGGAAGGTCAGGCATCGCAAACGACACAATTGGACTCTCCTTGTGGATTTGGGATTTCAAAGAACGCACAGTTCTTTGCGGTGCTTTTGCCAGCTTGAGTCTTTTCAGTTTTCTAGCGAGAGGCTGAGTGCTTCCATCCTCATGTGAAGCTGAACCACTAGCCATGAACATAGGCCAGGGCCTGAGCCGTTCCTTGCCACTCCGTGTGGTAAATGGCATATTGGCAAGTTTACGCTTCTCCTCCGACAATTTTATTGTAGGTTTTGGAGTCCTTTTTTTTCTGATATTTGGTGTTTTGGATTTGACATGCTCTGTACTATGACATTGGGCATCGGCCTTGGCAGACGACGTTGCTGGCATTTCATCGTCTCGGCCATGACTAGTGGCAGCAGCTTCAGCACGAGGTGGAAGTGGATCTTGATCTTTCCCTAATTTTGGAACCTCAACTTTTTTGTTCTCCATATTTTATAGGCAGAACTAAAAGGCACCTCAGGTAAACAATGGAGATGGATGGATTGGATACTAGTATACAATTATGGACGGACTGCCACGGTTAGGTGGTATAAAAAAACCACGGTTAGGTGGTATATATTATAATAATAATACAATTATGGATGGACGGACTGCCTGCCGACTGCCGACACAGAGGTAGCCACAGCCGTGAACTACCGCACTGTACACTGGTTGATAAAGAGATAGTAGTATACTCGTAACAATTAGGATGACACTATGACGGTATAAAGAATGAAAAAAAAACCACGGTTAGGTGGTAGGTATATAATAATAAATAATACAATTCTGGTCGGACGGACTGCCTGCCGTGTGCCGACACAGAGGTAGCCACAGCCGTGAACTACCGCACTGTACACTGGTTGATAAAGAGATAGTAGTATACTCGTAACAATTAGGATGACACTATGACGGTATAAAGAATGAAAAAAAAACCACGGTTAGGTGGTAGGTATATAATAATAAATAATACAATTCTGGTCGGACGGACTGCCTGCCGTGTGCCGACACAGAGGTAGCCACAGCCGTGAACTACCGCACTGTACACTGGTTGATAAAGAGATAGTAGTATACTCGTAACAATTAGGATGACACTATGACGGTATAAAGAATGAAAAAAAAACCACGGTTAGGTGGTAGGTATATAATAATAAATAATACAATTCTGGTCGGACGGACTGCCTGCCGTGTGCCGACACAGAGGTAGCCACAGCCGTGAACTACCGCACTGTACTGTGTCTGCTGCTAATATAGACTGGTTGATATTTAAAGAGATATTAGTAGTATACAACAATACTATACTGGTGGTCAGGCACTGGTCACCACTCCTGCAGCAAAAGTGTGCACTGTTAATTAATATAATTGTACTCCTGGCTCCTGCTAACAACCTGCAGTGCTCCCCAGTCTCCCCCACAATTAATTATAAGCTTTTAATTTATACATTGATGACTGTGCAGCACACTGGGCTGAGCTGAGTGCACACAGACTGAGTCACACTGTGTGACTGACTGTGCTGTGTATCGTTTTTTTTTTCAGGCAGAGAACGGATATAGCAGAGAGAAGTGAACGGATATATTATATTAAATAAAAGTTAACTAGCAACTGCACTGGTCACTGACTGTGGTAAACTAACTCTGTCTGCGACTCTGCACAATCTCTCTCTCTCTATCTAATCTATCTCTATTCTAATGGAGAGGACGCCAGACACGTCCTCTCCCTATCAATCTCAATGCACGAGTGAAAATGGCGGCGACGCGCGGCTCCTTATATAGAATCCGAGTCTCGCGATAGAATCCGAGCCTCGCGAGAATCCGACAGCGTCATGATGACGTTCGGGCGCGCTCGGGTTAACCGAGCAAGGCGGGAAGATCCGAGTCGCTCGGACCCGTGAAAAAAAACATGAAGTTCGGGCGGGTTCGGATTCCGAGGAACCGAACCCGCTCATCTCTACACAAAACTGCAGCTAAGAAGTGTGGAGTGTGCCAGAAAGTGACGCTCCTCCGCGCCAGAGAGACCCTGCTGAGTATGCTGATGTGGGGGGTCAAGCACACAGTGAGCCGGTGCCCGTCTGTCTGATTTTCACGGGACAGTCCCATTTTTTGGGGTCTGTCCCGCTATCCCACCCGCGGGCCGCAGTGTCCCGCGGTGGGGGGTGGGCAGTTGGGAAGCTCCTGTACTCGCTGTTCTGCTTAGTGGAGGGAGAGGGAGCATCAGGGGGTACGGATTAAGGGGGGGTCCGGCAGCAGAGCCGGATTAAGGGGGGGCCCAGGGGGTACGTACCGCGGGCCCCACAGTTTTAGGGGTCCCCCCGGCTGGAGTAGCTCTGTCCCAGCTCTGAAGCTCCCCCGTCCTGCCAGTAACAGCAGCAGCATTGTGCTACAGTCAGCACACGCTGCTGCGTGTTGGCAGGTCTGTGGTGTTGCAGGGAGGCAGCAGTCTCCCTGCTTTCTTCTGCCTGTGCGGGTGTGTAGGGGGGAGCAACCGCCCCCTCTGGATTTACCCCTAGCTGAGGAGCCAAAATCCCATTTAAAAAAAACCACAATTCCCGGAATTTGCATAAGGGGGCGTGGCCACGTGTCCCGCGATTATGCCACGCCCCAAGCCCACAGCAGGCACAGCAATGAGATAGGGTTCCTGTCTCAAGTGCCCTGGGCCCCCCGGACTCATAATTCGCCCCTGGGGGCATACCAGCAGCTCACAAGAGTGCTGGGCATGCTCCCTCACTGATGAAAGCGGGAAGCCACGCCCCCTTTTTGTTGTCCACGCCCCATTTTTGCCACACATGTGTCCCTCCTTCTGCCTGAAGAAAGCTGGGATGTATGCACCCCTGTCTGCCTGAAGAAAGCTGGGAGGTATGCACCCCTGTCTGCCTGAAGAAAGCTGGGAGGTATGCACCCCTGCCTGTGCCGTGCCCATACCATCTGCTTCTTTTCCTAGTCTCCTATAGATTTGCCCAGATCTGTGACTCATTTGACTAACTCCGCCCAGTGTTGTGACTCCACCCAGCGTTAGCAAATGAGGCACAAAGTCACAGATCTGGGCTATTATATAGGGGGGGGGGGTGCGTGCGTGCGTGCGTGCGTGGAGTGTTCTGGGGGGAAAAATGTGTGTATGTACAGTATAAATTTCGTTGTAATTTATTTTAAAGCACACCTTTCGTAGCAGTGATACACAGGATTAGAACCCATGACCTGTTACACTGAAGGGAGACACCTTACTGATAGAGCTATTTGCTCCTGCTTAGCAAGCCTGCAGATTCTAACTATATGAAGCTATATGTCAGTTCAAAGCCATTGCAACTAGGCAGATCCAAGAAGTGTACAGCCACACACTACACAGATCTGCTCAGTCACTCACAATGCTGATTATTTATCTGATAATTATTTTACAAGCGTTATACCCAGGATTAGATCCCACATCCTATTACACTGGAAGCGGACACCATTCTGATGGAGCTATTTACTCCTGCTTAGCAAGCCTGCAGATTCTAACTATATGAAGTTACTCGTAATTGTCAGAGAAATAACTTCATATAGTTAGAATTCTTGTGCTTCCTATGATGGAGCAAATAGTTCATCAGTAAGGTGTCTGCTTCCAGTGTAATAGGTTGTGGGTTTTAATCCTGGGTATGATACTTGTAAAATGTGCATCTATAATAGAGAAGGTGTGACTTGCAAAGTGCAGGAAGGAAGAGATAGCAGCGGCTATCAATTAACTTGAATGGTGTTTCTGAACACACGGAACGGGAGGAGAGGTGCCCCCCTACAGAGCAGGAGCCCGGCGGCAGCCGACTCTGTTACCTCCTAGAGTTACGCCTCTGCTATAACCTCTTATGAGGGTCCACAAACAAAAACTGCACACCTCCCTCCTGAAAAACACTGGGGCTCCTGCCAACACCCTGGGCTCTGGGTAACTGAGTAACAGGTAAAAATCTGTATCCTAGAGTGTCATACTAATACTGTATATAATAATAATAAAATAATAATAATAATAAATAATAATGGAAACACAAAGATCAAAAACATTTGAAAAGGCTCTGTTACCACTTTATTGCAAATATATTTTCTAAAATTTTCTTTGTATTCTTTATACAAATATCTTCTTCCACAATGTCATCCAGTGTGGGAAAAATGTATCAAAACCCATCTAGTATATATATATATATCAATATAATAGCAGTTGTACTTTATGAGAACATCTGCAGAATCATAATGAATGTGAAAGGCAATTAGCCACTTCAGTTCAGCCGTGGTGCCGCAGACGCTCATAGAATCCAGTTGTGTCATTTAATATGCTTTTTCCCCCTTATTATTTTATTTCAATTGGATTACAAGCTTCCTGGTGGTTTAATAAGATAGAAGATAAAACAAAGATGACTGATAATGAGATGGTCAGTCGGATTGTTTCAACTGTCTTTTATTCGAATAAGAGAAATGCTAACCTTTGTGTATTTCATTGACATTCATTCTACAGCATATTAATATAGCGGAAGCACCTTTAATTAATTTCAGTGACACTTCTGTACAGGTATGTTGTGTATACTGTATACAATGGAGTGCCAAAAGTCATGGGATAGCAGTATGTAAAGGTAATGGTAGGTTATGCCACCGAACTGTGGGGGTAATTCAGAGTTGATCGCAGCAGTAAATTTGTTAGCAGTTGGGCAAAACCATGGGGGTCATTCCGAGTTGATCGCACGCTCCCGATTTTCACTGTGCTGCGATCAGGTCTCTACTGCGCATGCATATGCACTACAATGCACAAGCGCGTCGTACAGGTACAATGAGGATCGTTGCTGAGCTATGGATTTAATGAAGAATCCATACGCCCAGCCGATCGCAAGAAGATTGACAGGAAGAGAGCATTTATGGGTGTCAACTGACCATTTTCTGGGTGTGGTAGGGAAAACGCAGGTGTGTCCGGGCGTATGGAGGGCGCGTGTGTAACGTCAGTTCCGGCACCAAAAATACTGAAGTGATCGCAGCGGCTGAGTAAGTTCAGACCTACTCTGAAACTGCACAAACTGTTTTTGTAGAGGTCGGCTGCACAAGTGTTCGCACACTTACAAAGTGGATATACACTCCCCCGTGGACGGCGACTATGCGATTGCACGGCTGCTAAAAACAGCTAGCGAGCGATCAACTCGGAATAACCCACTATGTGCACTGCAGGGGGGGCAGATGTAACATGTGCAGAGAGAGTTAGATTTGGGTGGGGTGTGTTATGTTCACTTCAAACTGAAATCTAAATTGCAGTGTAAAAATAAAGCAGCCAGTATTTACCCTGCACAGAAACAAAATAACCCACCCAAATCTAACTCTCTCTGCACATGTTATATCTGCCCCCCCCTGCAGTGCACATGGTTTTGCCCAAATGCTAACAAATTTGCTGCTGCGATCAACTCTGAATTACCCCCTGTGTCTTGGAAATGGCCAAACCTGCATCACTTGTAATCTGACATCTTGTGAGTGAAGTTGAACACCGCTAGACTGCTCATGGCAAGGTGACATGAATTATCAAAGTTCAAATGGGGCATGATAGTTGGTGCCCGACGGATGAGACATTGCATTGCTTTATGATCGTGACCAGCAGGGTTGCCATCAGATATGATGGGGCCAATGACTGACAAATTTAGCAGGTCCCCTCCCCCCATAGCTCCCCCAAAGTTTACCAATTTGAGGGGGCATGGGTGGCAGCAGTGAGGATCACGAGGACAGACCAGCTGCCTTCTCACCAGCTGGGCAGGCAGCCACAGAGGCACCCACAGAGCTGCGGTTGTAATATTCTTTCTATTAAGCTGTCCGCGAGCCAATAGGAGCTCATGGACCAGCAGCTACTAATTGGCTGCCAGTCCGTGAGCTGCAATTGGCTCACGGTCGGCTCAATAGAAAGAATACAACTGCAGCTCTGTGTGCCTCTGTGGCTGCCTGCCCTGCCGGTGCACAGGCAGCTGGCCTCTCCCCGCGATACTCACCGCTGCCACCCGGGCCCCCTCTCAATCAGGGCCTGGGACTGGAGTCCCCAATGTCCCCCCTTGATGACGGGCCTCATGACCAGCAACGTCTGGCCAGAATTGTCCGTGGCACAGACAAGTGACCCTGGTTTAAATCACACGCAGGAGGTACCATATCAAGAAAGTCAGTGCAGCGTTCTTTAGCTTCCATGGGATATGTGAGCAGAAGACTCACTAGAGTGCCCCTCTTAACACTGTGACGCCAGACACAGCACCTCCCCTGGGCTTGTGACATCGTTAATTGGACCCTGGAGGACTGGCAACATGTGGTGTGACCTGATGAGTCATGGTTCCAGTTGTTTTAGGCTGATAATAGGGTTTGGATGTGGCGCAGTCCCCATGGACCCCAGTTGTCAACAAGGCACCGTGCAGGCTGGTGGTGGTTCCATAATGGTGTGGTGTGTGTTCATGTGACATGGGTTGGATCTGCTGGTCTGCATGCACACATTATTGATGTTGCAATGCTTAATGACCATTTGCAGCTCTTCATGGGCTTCATGTACCTCCCACAATGATGGAATAGTCAAGCAGGATAATGCACCATATCGTCGGTCCCAAGTTGTCCATATTTGGTTCAAGGAGCATTCTGGAGACCTTCTACGAATGGTGTGGCTACCATGTTTGCCCAACATTAACCCAGTTGAGCATTTATGGGACGTGGTGGAAGGTACATTCACATCCAAGATCAATCACCTACAAATATCAGAGAGCTGTGGGAAGCTATCCAGATGTCAAGAGTCAACATCTCTCCAGAGGTCTTCCGTACACTTGTGGAATCGATGCCACATTGAGTTGCTGCACTTTGCCGTGCTAGAGGGGGTCCTATACTATACTAGGCACCTATACCATAACTTTGGGCACTTCAGTTCTATATCAGCCGTCATTTGTGTGTGATTTATTACATTTGCATGTCAGGCTTTCATATACCATACTGTATACCTAATATACCATGTGATGTGCAACTGTACAACACTAATGTATTTGTACTCTCACTTTTAGAATAATATTATGTATTAGCATAACAATAAGGAGTGCTACATAAAATATGTTTTGCATGTGTCTATTAAAAATAATCAATTTGTACAGAAATAAAATATATTATTTATCTATATTCTTTCCCACCTACACAAGAACCGTATTACTAACACCTTCCTCACGCTTGATATATGGCAGTCACTGTATAACACACACACACACACACACACACACACACACACATATTAAAATATATATATATATATATATATATATATATATATGCCCATGGTTCATGTTTGCTGCTTATGTGAAAACAGATTCAGCCTAGTGAACGGCACGTCCTCTTGCATTATCTTATCACATTAGTCATATGCTGTGGCGTTTGGGGCACTGAGAGTGACATTGCAGCCCCAGATCTACACATACATATATATATATATATATAAACATTGGAGACGTACATAAACATCAGATTTTCGTACATCTCTGAATAAGGGCGTGTATCCATTTGATAAGTAATGTAAGAGACAGTTTCCAAGCTGACTGTTTCATCAGCAGAGGTGGCAGGATCTGAGTTTTCCAGTCCATCATCAGAGGAAACACTTTTCCGAGTTGTCCGGTGTTCCATCAGCGGTTGCAGTTATGGCCAAGTCCTGGGCTAACACAGGAACATCATTTTCTTAGTGTCTTCTTAATCTGCAACTTCATACCAATTACTATGTAACAAAAATACTCTTCCTAAGTATTTAGTATTCTATAAGTTAATTAAGATATAAGAATTCAAGAAGTAATCTGCGACATTATAATAATTCCTTTGGGACAAAAATACTATCCCTAAGTACCTAGTACATTATAAGAATATTTCCGTGCTACTAAGGAGAATCCAGGAGAAAGTACACTAACCATGGCAAAGACCCGCCAAGCGTCTTGTGCTAATTGGCGCACAAGTTGTTGCTCTGTAAGTTGCAGAAGTACTACCCCAGTGTTTGTGTACGTTGCGTCTGTGCAAAATTCTGCAAAAGGAGGAGGTGTCTTAAGTACAAAGTCGCCCATTGCCAACCTCTGTCTATGAAGATGCAGCATCAGATCAACTGCAGACACATCAGGCATATGAGTGACCCTCAGGTTACTCAGGATGTCTGGTGAAATCATACTGCCAAGGCCGCTGAAGATGCACCTAAGGACACAGCCATTGGCTTTGGCATGCCTTGAAAATAGGGCCGATTTTCTGGAACACTGCCCACCGCCAATCATGCTGCAGCTTTTGGGGCGCTGCAAGTGACATTGCACAGCCAGATCAGCACATGGGAAATGCGGCTTCTGCTCATGTGCACATATTAAAACATTGGAGTTGTGCTTTAACATCAAATTAGCATACATCTCTGAATCAGGCCAGAGGCACGTGTGCAGGCTCTGATCATCTCCCTCCTTTCAGGTCGGTGCTGTAGACCATGGCATTGTGCCAGAGTCTACTGCGCATGCACAGGTCTCCAGAAAAATGGCGTCTGTGCCACATTCCTGGGGACATCTCCATTGTGCATACCACTGGAAAATGTCCACAACCTCATTTTCCAGTAATATTTGCAGCCGTGCAGGGTGTGCGGTGTGTGGGCCCTCCTAGTCCCTGGGGCCCATGTGCATTGCACACCTTGCATCCATTATAGATACGCCAGTGAATCAGGCCCATTGCTTCTATACTCAGATGTTTAGCAGTCACAAAAGCAGGTACACTAATGTCATTACCAGAGACAATATATTACACACTACATTACAATTTCTGTTGCCTACACACAATGGGGGGAATTCAATTGCCGGTGAAAGGTGTGAGTTGCCGTTGCCACAGAATTTCAAATTCACACAAAACTGCTCACAACCTTATGGCGTGCAAGCAGTTTTGTGCGAGATCCAGCTGCTGCAAAGTGCGTCTGTTGCTGTGCTGATTTGCCCAGGCGAAGACATCCGCCCGCAATTGAATTCCCCCATTATCTCTGATGGCTGAGACTGTCCAACAAGATTGTTGCTGTGACATGAAAAAACAAAAGCATAATGTAAATTATAAATACAGTATGGTCCTTCTGCAATCTAGTAACTTTGTGTGTCAGCAATTTGCAGAGAAATACGGCACTTGGTATATGCAGTGATGAGCTATGTGCAGGAAAACAGCAGGGATTTTAAATTATATACTGTAGATATCACCAAAAAGCTGCATATTCTGTAGAGAATAAAAATGAGATAACAACTCAGCTGCACTTGGTCCAGCTAGGTACAGTATATAGCCGTACGATGAAATCATAAATTGTGACAATCATATAAGAAAAATCTTAATTACAACCTTCAGGTTTCTTAATAGTATGAAATTGTCAGTGTTGTGCGTAGGTTCTCAACACAAAAGTTTTCCATATAGAGGATTTGAATAAAAGAAACACATATGGGCAACCAAGACTATGCTTGGATTGACACTCTGGAGCAATACAATGATGTGACAAACGCAGGTTAAACAGACGCTGCTGATATTTTTCTCAGCTATATTTTAGGAATATAAACCACCTCTCAAACTGACCAAGTACGACGCAAAGCACCTGAACCTTCATATACTGTATGAGATGTTAGTCCGGGGTCTGTCATGATTGTTATTGACCAAGGCCATTCATAATTACAAAGTTGTTTCAATTCTGTATGAATATATATGTGTCATAGGGGTCTATTTACTAAGCCTTGGAGAGAGATAAAGTGAACAGATAAAGTACCAACCAGCTCCTGTCATTTTTCAAACACAGCCTGCAACATGGCAGTTAGGAGCTGGTTGATGGGACTTTATCTCCTTCCACAGTTTATTAAATAGACCCCTAAGTTGTCTATTGGGTATGGTATATCGACAATAATATTGGCTACATTCATCATGTCGGCATGAGAATATTAACATGGTGCCAATTGACCATGTTAACATTTGTCATGTAGGCAGTGATGAAATATTGACATAGTAGAATGTCAACATATCATCTGACAACATATATACTGACAATGTCGGCATTTCACCTGTTGACACTCTGTCAAGCACTGACTGATTGTTGACTATTACAGTAATTTGAACAAATTTGTCTATAAAGTCTTTCTGCAGCACAATGAGGCTGATTCTGAATAGGACACAAAGTGGCTATACTGTAGGTGCAAGTGAGAAGCATGGCCGCCCACTGAGTGTACAACAACCGCAGCAGCCATCATGCTAGGTGCAGGACCTCCACCAGAAACAGGATTCCCCTCACTACCATGACACTCCCACAACACTACCATGACACTCCCACAACACTCCCGACACTACCATGACACTCCCACAACACTACCATGACATTCACACAACACTCCCGACACTCCCATGACACCCCCACAACACTCCCATGACAC
Source organism: Pseudophryne corroboree (assembly GCF_028390025.1). Taxonomy (NCBI): domain Eukaryota; kingdom Metazoa; phylum Chordata; class Amphibia; order Anura; family Myobatrachidae; genus Pseudophryne; species Pseudophryne corroboree. The sequence continues at coordinate 146,877,683 of NC_086447.1, forward strand.
CCCCACAACATTCCCATGACACTCCAATTATACTCCTATGACACCCCCACAACACCCCCATGACAGACCCACAACACTCCCATGACACTCCCACGACACTCCTATGACATCCCTACAACACCCCCATGACACACCCACAACACTCCCATGACACTCCCACAACACTCCTATGACATCCCTACAAGACCCCCATGACACACCCACAACACTCCCATGACACTCCCACGATACTCCCATGACACCCCCACCAGTCAGATCTCTTGCTTGTTGCTGCCCAGTTTCCACCTAGTTTCAGACCATTTTACATCCAACTATCAATAGGATGAAAATGCTTCAATTGACATCTGCCTATGAGCCTAAATCTCGCCTTTTGCATTCATGCACAGAAATCTGGCCAAACCAGAAATAGCCCCTGAATGTCAGAAAAACGCAGGTAAGTTCCCTATAGTCCTTCCTGTGAGACTCCCCACTGCAGAATGTGAAATTCAAATTACTTGTAATTAGAAATATACAGTTCAGTTCCCCAGAAATCCAAATCCATCTGAATTTTGTGGATCTGAACCGAACCAAAACCCAGTCTGGATTCTAAAGGAGATCCATACCAAACCAAGTCCCAGTTCGAATCTTACTGAAGTTTGGAATTTGGAATTTAAATCCAAATTTTCAGGTTTTGGATTGTAGAAATTACATGATTTAGCTGCTTTTATAGCTCATTATCAGTGATTATCAATTTCAAACTCAAATGAAATCCGAATTTGAACCAAAACACTTGAGGGTAATTTTGCCAAAGATGATGAATTAGAACCTGCACATCTCTACTTGTAATGAAAACACTTGTGCAGTACATTCAGAGTGTTTTTCTCTAGGCATTATGGATAAGCAGTTTTCTCTAAGGCCCTCATTCCGAGTTGTTCGCTCGCTATCTGCTTTTAGCAGCATTGCAAACGCTAGGCCGCCGCCCTCTGGGAGTGTATCTTAGCTTAGCAGAATTTGCTAACGAAAGGTTAGCAGTTCTGCTATTAAATATTTCCCTGCAGTTTCTGAGTAGCTCCAGACTTACTCCTAGATTGCGATCACTGCAGACTGTTTGGTTCCTGGTTTGACGTCACAAACACGCCCTGCGTTCGGCCAGCCTCTCCCCCGTTTCCCCAGCCACTCCTGCGTTTTTGGCTGGCACGCCTGCGTTTTTTAGCACACTCCCGGAAAAAGCTCAGTTACCACCCAGAAACACCCACTTCCTGTTAATCACTCACCGATCAACAGAGCGACTGAAAAGCGTCGCTCGGCCCTGTGTAAAATTGCATAGTTTTGTGTGAAAGCACTTAACGCGTGCGCCCTGCGGCCCATACGCATGCGCAGAACTGCCGGCTTTTAGCCTGATCGCAATTCTGCTAAAAACGGCAGCGAGCGAACAACTCGGAATGACCCCCTAAGAACAGATCATGTGTCATCTCCAGAAATCATGGAAATCACATTACCATCATTTCCTAGACAATGGCCCATAACACCACATTAATTGGGTCTGCACATTCTCTGAGTCAGTTGGTATTCAGCATATTATTACTGTATTATAATTGGTGTAAACATTAATACACCATAAAACACTTGATATGCTTGTGTTATTATGCCAAATTAACTGTCTTATTATAGGTCACATGATTTTCACAGTTTTCATCAAATCTAGCCATTAAAAAAAACATAGCAAAAAATAACGGAGAGACACTGGCAGTGACTACACATTGTAGTACAACCACTTAAATTAAAAAAGTTGCAATATTTTGATAAATTGGATAAATTGTATTTACAGTTTTCACTCTTGCGATTGAATGAAACATTCTAGCTACGGCAATGTCAAAACTGCATTACAGTATCAAAGGCCTCTTGCTGTGCAATATATACTGACATACATTTCAGTGTTTCTATATGTTTTTATGACTCCTGTGTCAATGTATTGTTACATTAAGAAATGCAAACATTGTCGCCAGCACATAACAAAGGAGGAGACGACTGTAATTACTAGAAGTATGAGAAGTCAGGACACGCGTACAGTGAGAAAATATAAGTGGCCATGGTACAATGCCTACCAATTAATGTTGAGTAGCTTCATACATGCTATGTTATAGTAAACAATTCACTTTCTTTACCTATTATTATTCTTTATTTATATGGCACTACAATGGTACCACAGCGCCTAACAAAGTACATAAACAAATAATAATAATAATAATAATAATAATAATAATAATAATGTGCCAAACAGGAAAACAGTACAAGACAATGTAGGACAAGTACACAGCAGAGACGTGTGGTGAGTAGAGATGAGCGCCTGAAATTTTTCGGGTTTTGTGTTTTGGTTTTGGGTTCCGCGGCCGTGTTTTGGGTTCGACCGCGTTTTGGCAAAACCTCACCGAATTTTTTTTGTCGGATTCGGGTGTGTTTTGGATTCGGGTGTTTTTTTCAAAAAACCCTAAAAAACAGCTTAAATCATAGAATTTGGGGGTAATTTTGATCCCAAAGTATTATTAACCTCAAAAAACATAATTTACACTCATTTTCAGCCTATTCTGAACACATCACACCTCACAATATTATTTTTAGTCCTAAAATTTGCACCGAGGTCGCTGTGTGAGTAAGATAAGCGACCCTAGTGGCCGACACAAACACCGGGCCCATCTAGGAGTGGCACTGCAGTGTCACGCAGGATGTCCCTTCCAAAAAACCCTCCCCAAACAGCACATGACGCAAAGAAAAAAAGAGGCGCAATGAGGTAGCTGACTGTGTGAGAAAGATAAGCGACCCTAGTGGCCGACACAAACACCGGGCCCATCTAGGAGTGGCACTGCAGTGTCACGCAGGATGTCCCTTCCAAAAAACCCTCCCCAATCAGCACATGATGCAAAGAAAAAGAAAAGAAAAAAGAGGTGCAAGATGGAATTATCCTTGGGCCCTCCCACCCACCCTTATGTTGTATAAACAAAACAGGACATGCACACTTTAACCAACCCATCATTTCAGTGACAGGGTCTGCCACACGACTGTGACTGATATGACGGGTTGGTTTGGACCCCCCCCAAAAAAGAAGCAATTAATCTCTCCTTGCACAAACTGGCTCTACAGAGGCAAGATGTCCACCTCATCTTCACCCTCCGATATATCACCGTGTACATCCCCCTCCTCACAGATTATCAATTCGTCCCCACTGGAATCCACCATCTCAGCTCCCTGTGTACTTTGTGGAGGCAATTGCTGCTGGTCAATGTCTCCGCGGAGGAATTGATTATAATTCATTTTAATGAACATCATCTTCTCCACATTTTCTGGATGTAACCTCGTACGCCGATTGCTGACAAGGTGAGCGGCGGCACTAAACACTCTTTCGGAGTACACACTTGTGGGAGGGCAACTTAGGTAGAATAAAGCCAGTTTGTGCAAGGGCCTCCAAATTGCCTCTTTTTCCTGCCAGTATAAGTACGGACTGTGTGACGTGCCTACTTGGATGCGGTCACTCATATAATCCTCCACCATTCTATCAATGTTGAGAGAATCATATGCAGTGACAGTAGACGACATGTCCGTAATCGTTGTCAGGTCCTTCAGTCCGGACCAGATGTCAGCATCAGCAGTCGCTCCAGACTGCCCTGCATCACCGCCAGCGGGTGGGCTCGGAATTCTGAGCCTTTTCCTCGCACCCCCAGTTGCGGGAGAATGTGAAGGAGGAGATGTTGACAGGTCGCGTTCCGCTTGACTTGACAATTTTGTCACCAGCAGGTCTTTCAACCCCAGCAGACCTGTGTCTGCCGGAAAGAGAGATCCAAGGTAGGCTTTAAATCTAGGATCGAGCACGGTGGCCAAAATGTAGTGCTCTGATTTCAACAGATTGACCACCCGTGAATCCTTGTTAAGCGAATTAAGGGCTGCATCCACAAGTCCCACATGCCTAGCGGAATCGCTCCGTGTTAGCTCCTTCTTCAATGCCTCCAGCTTCTTCTGCAAAAGCCTGATGAGGGGAATGACCTGACTCAGGCTGGCAGTGTCTGAACTGACTTCACGTGTGGCAAGTTCAAAGGGCATCAGAACCTTGCACAACGTTGAAATCATTCTCCACTGCACTTGAGACAGGTGCATTCCATCTCCTATATCGTGCTCAATTGTATAGGCTTGAATGGCCTTTTGCTGCTCCTCCAACCTCTGAAGCATATAGAGGGTTGAATTCCACCTCGTTACCACTTCTTGCTTCAGATGATGGCAGGGCAGGTTCAGTAGTTTTTGGTGGTGCTCCAGTCTTCTGTACGTGGTGCCTGTACGCCGAAAGTGTCCCGCAATTTTTCTGGCCACCGACAGCATCTCTTGCACGCCCCTGTCATTTTTTTAAAAATTCTGCACCACCAAATTCAAGGTATGTGCAAAACATGGGACGTGCTGGAATTTGCCCATATTTAATGCACACACAATATTGCTGGCGTTGTCCGATGCCACAAATCCACAGGAGAGTCCAATTGGGGTAAGCCATTCCGCGATGATCTTCCTCAGTTGCCGTAAGAGGTTTTCAGCTGTGTGCGTATTCTGGAAAGCGGTGATACAAAGCGTAGCCTGCCTAGGAAAGAGTTGGCGTTTGCGAGATGCTGCTACTGGTGCCGCCGCTGCTGTTCTTGCGGCGGGAGTCCATACATCTACCCAGTGGGCTGTCACAGTCATATAGTCCTGACCCTGCCCTGCTCCACTTGTCCACATGTCCGTGGTTAAGTGGACATTGGGTACAACTGCATTTTTTAGGACACTGGTGAGTCTTTTTCTGACGTCCGTGTACATTCTCGGTATCGCCTGCCTAGAGAAGTGGAACCTAGATGGTATTTGGTAACGGGGGCACACTGCCTCAATAAATTGTCTAGTTCCCTGTGAACTAACGGCAGATACCGGACGCACGTCTAACACCAACATAGTTGTCAAGGACTCAGTTATCCGCTTTGCAGTAGGATGACTGCTGTGATATTTCATCTTCCTCGCAAAGGACTGTTGAACAGTCAATTGCTTACTGGAAGTAGTACAAGTGGGCTTACGACTTCCCCTCTGGGATGACCATCGACTCCCAGCGGCAACAACAGCAGCGCCAGCAGCAGTAGGCGTTACACGCAAGGATGCATCGGAGGAATCACAGGCAGGAGAGGACTCGTCAGACTTGCCAGTGACATGGCCTGCAGGACTATTGGCATTCCTGGGGAAGGAGGAAATTGACACTGAGGGAGTTGGTGGGGTGGTTTGCGTGAGCTTGGTTACAAGAGGAAGGGATTTACTGGTCAGTGGACTGCTTCCGCTGTCACCCAAAGTTTTTGAACTTGTCACTGACTTATTATGAATGCGCTGCAGGTGACGTATAAGGGAGGATGTTCCGAGGTGGTTAACGTCCTTACCCCTACTTATTACAGCTTGACAAAGGGAACACACGGCTTGACACCTGTTGTCCGCATTTCTGGTGAAATACCTCCACACCGAAGAGCTGATTTTTTTGGTATTTTCACCTGGCATGTCAACGGCCATATTCCTCCCACGGACAACAGGTGTCTCCCCGGGTGCCTGACTTAAACAAACCACCTCACCATCAGAATCCTCCTGGTCAATTTCCTCCCCAGCGCCAGCAACACCCATATCCTCCTCATCCTGGTGTACTTCAACACTGACATCTTCAATCTGACTATCAGGAACTGGACTGCGGGTGCTCCTTCCAGCACTTGCAGGGGGCATGCAAATAGTGGAAGGCGCATGCTCTTCACGTCCAGTGTTGGGAAGGTCAGGCATCGCAAACGACACAATTGGACTCTCCTTGTGGATTTGGGATTTCAAAGAACGCACAGTTCTTTGCGGTGCTTTTGCCAGCTTGAGTCTTTTCAGTTTTCTAGCGAGAGGCTGAGTGCTTCCATCCTCATGTGAAGCTGAACCACTAGCCATGAACATAGGCCAGGGCCTCAGCCGTTCCTTGCCACTCCGTGTGGTAAATGGCATATTGGCAAGTTTACGCTTCTCCTCCGACAATTTTATTTTAGGTTTTGGAGTCCTTTTTTTTCTGATATTTGGTGTTTTGGATTTGACATGCTCTGTACTATGACATTGGGCATCGGCCTTGGCAGACGACGTTGCTGGCATTTCATCGTCTCGGCCATGACTAGTGGCAGCAGCTTCAGCACGAGGTGGAAGTGGATCTTGATCTTTCCCTAATTTTGGAACCTCAACTTTTTTGTTCTCCATATTTTATAGGCAGAACTAAAAGGCACCTCAGGTAAACAATGGAGATGGATGGATTGGATACTAGTATACAATTATGGACGGACTGCCACGGTTAGGTGGTATAAAAAAACCACGGTTAGGTGGTATATATTATAATAATAATACAATTATGGATGGACGGACTGCCTGCCGACTGCCGACACAGAGGTAGCCACAGCCGTGAACTACCGCACTGTACACTGGTTGATAAAGAGATAGTAGTATACTCGTAACAACTAGTATGACACTATGACGACGGTATAAAGAATGAAAAAAAAACCACGGTTAGGTGGTATATATTATAATAATAATACAATTATGGATGGACGGACTGCCTGCCGAGTGCCGACACAGAGGTAGCCACAGCCGTGAACTACCGCACTGTACACTGGTTGATAAAGAGATAGTAGTATACTCGTAACAACTAGTATGACACTATGACGGTATAAAGAATGAAAAAAAAACCACGGTTAGGTGGTATATATTATAATAATAATACAATTATGGATGGACGGACTGCCTGCCGACTGCCGACACAGAGGTAGCCACAGCCGTGAACTACCGCACTGTACACTGGTTGATAAAGAGATAGTAGTATACTCGTAACAACTAGTATGACACTATGACGACGGTATAAAGAAAGAAAAAAAAATACCACAGTTAGGTGGTATATATTATAATAATAATACAATTATGGATGGACGGACTGCCTGCCGACTGCCGACACAGAGGTAGCCACAGCCGTGAACTACCGCACTGTACACTGGTTGATAAAGAGATAGTAGTATACTCGTAACAACTAGTATGACACTATGACGGTATAAAGAATGAAAAAAAAACCACGGTTAGGTGGTATATATTATAATAATAATACAATTATGGATGGACGGACTGCCTGCCGACTGCCGACACAGAGGTAGCCACAGCCGTGAACTACCGCACTGTACACTGGTTGATAAAGAGATAGTAGTATACTCGTAACAACTAGTATGACACTATGACGACGGTATAAAGAAAGAAAAAAAAATATCACAGTTAGGTGGTATATATTATAATAATAATACAATTATGGATGGACGGACTGCCTGCCGACTGCCGACACAGAGGTAGCCACAGCCGTGAACTACCGCACTGTACACTGGTTGATAAAGAGATAGTAGTATACTCGTAACAACTAGTATGACACTATGACGACGGTATAAAGAATGAAAAAAAAACCACGGTTAGGTGGTATATATTATAATAATAATACAATTATGGATGGACGGACTGCCTGCCGACTGCCGACACAGAGGTAGCCACAGCCGTGAACTACCGCACTGTACACTGGTTGATAAAGAGATAGTAGTATACTCGTAACAACTAGTATGACACTATGACGACGGTATAAAGAAAGAAAAAAAAATACCACAGTTAGGTGGTATATATTATAATAATAATACAATTATGGATGGACGGACTGCCTGCCGACTGCCGACACAGAGGTAGCCACAGCCGTGAACTACCGCACTGTACACTGGTTGATAAAGAGATAGTAGTATACTCGTAACAACTAGTATGACACTATGACGACGGTATAAAGAAAGAAAAAAAAATACCACAGTTAGGTGGTATATATTATAATAATAATACAATTATGGATGGACGGACTGCCTGCCGACTGCCGACACAGAGGTAGCCACAGCCGTGAACTACCGCACTGTACACTGGTTGATAAAGAGATAGTAGTATACTCGTAACAACTAGTATGACACTATGACGACGGTATAAAGAATGAAAAAAAAACCACGGTTAGGTGGTATATATTATAATAATAATACAATTATGGATGGACGGACTGCCTGCCTGCCGACTGCCGACACAGAGGTAGCCACAGCCGTGAACTACCGCACTGTACACTGGTTGATAAAGAGATAGTAGTATACTCGTAACAACTAGTATGACACTATGACGACGGTATAAAGAATGAAAAAAAACCCACGGTTAGGTGGTATATATTATAATAATAATACAATTATGGATGGACGGACTGCCTGCCGACTGCCGACACAGAGGTAGCCACAGCCGTGAACTACCGCACTGTACACTGGTTGATAAAGAGATAGTAGTATACTCGTAACAACTAGTATGACACTATGACGACGGTATAAAGAATGAAAAAAAAACCACGGTTAGGTGGTATATATTATAATAATAATACAATTATGGATGGACGGACTGCCTGCCGACTGCCGACACAGAGGTAGCCACAGCCGTGAACTACCGCACTGTACACTGGTTGATAAAGAGATAGTAGTATACTCGTAACAACTAGTATGACACTATGACGACGGTATAAAGAATGAAAAAAAAACCACGGTTAGGTGGTATATATTATAATAATAATACAATTATGGATGGACGGACTGCCTGCCGACTGCCGACACAGAGGTAGCCACAGCCGTGAACTACCGCACTGTACACTGGTTGATAAAGAGATAGTAGTATACTCGTAACAACTAGTATGACACTATGACGGTATAAAGAATGAAAAAAAAACCACGGTTAGGTGGTATATATTATAATAATAATACAATTATGGATGGACGGACTGCCTGCCGACTGCCGACACAGAGGTAGCCACAGCCGTGAACTACCGCACTGTACACTGGTTGATAAAGAGATAGTAGTATACTCGTAACAACTAGTATGACACTATGACGACGGTATAAAGAAAGAAAAAAAAATACCACGGTTAGGTGGTATATATTGTAATACAATTATGGATGGACGGACTGCCTGCCGAGTTCCGACTGCCGACACAGAGGTAGCCACAGCCGTGAACTACCGCACTGTACTGTGTCTGCTGCTAATATAGACTGGTTGATAAAGAGATAGTATACAATACATACAACAATATACTACTATACTGGTGGTCAGGCACTGGTCACCACTAGTCACACTGGCAGTGGCACTCCTGCAGCAAAAGTGTGCACTGTTTAATTTTAAATTAATATAATATTATGTACTCCTGGGGGCTCCTGCTATAACAACCTGCAGTGCTCCCCAGTCTCCCCCACAATTATTATAAGCTTTGCCTTTTATACATTGATGTGCAGCACACTGGGCTGAGCTGAGTGCACACAGACTGAGTCACACTGTGTGACTGGCTGCTGCTGTGTATCGTTTTTTTTCAGGCAGAGAACGGATATAGCAGAGAACGGATATATTATATTAAAATAAATAAAAGTTAACTAACAACAACTGCACTGGTCACTGTGGTAAACTCTGTCTGACTCTGCACAATCTCTCTCTCTCTTCTAATCTAATTTCTAATGGAGAGGACGCCAGCCACGTCCTCTCCCTATCAATCTCAATGCACGTGTGAAAATGGCGGCGACGCGCGGCTCCTTATATAGAATCCGAGTCTCGCGAGAATCCGACAGCGTCATGATGACGTTCGGGCGCGCTCGGGTTAACCGAGCAAGGCGGGAGGATCCGAGTCTGCTCGGACCCGTAAAAAAAACATGAAGTTCGTGCGGGTTCGGTTTCAGAGAAACCGAACCCGCTCATCTCTAGTGGTGAGGTGACCAGAGCCAGAGTATATGAAATATACAAAGAATATCTTAAAAATTTATTTTTCTGCATTATTCTAATCATTTTTATAGTCAAAACTCTAGAGTAAAAAGTCTATGGAAGATGAGGCTTCTTTAACGCACTTCTTTGATCAAAACTCCAGGAGGATATACTGCTGCACCTGTGCAGAGCTGGCCCTAATCAATATGATGCCCTAGGCAAGATTTTTGCTGGTGCCCCCTAGCACCGCTGCTAGTTCTACCTCTGAGCCTGCACCCCTTTCCCATCACCATCACCCTGTTGTGGAAAAACAGACTCAACGTGAATAGTTGTAGCCAAATTGTAAAGTTTATATTGATAATGGCAGAGCAAGATTACAATAAAGTGACAGTCAGCATGCACTTACAAGTAATTACAAGGGAGCTCCATCTGCCTCTCGAACATGGCATAGATGGCCCCTAATATTGCATATTACAAAGAATTACTCCACCCAAGCTTGGACCAATCATAGCAGGCCTTGAGGCCCGTTCCTCCTTATCGAACACCATCTGGTCCTGGGTGGGCACATGACACAAATCAGCAAGACTAGGGTGACTTAGCAAAGTAAAGCAAGTTCTTGTCACGTACCTACATTCTTTGTCAGCAAAACATCTTACATAATAATGTCTGTTACGTATTACATGATATTAAAAAGTCAGAATAGATTCTATACATTGCTTAAATTTCCTTAACAATTCTCACCCTTTTGATAATTTTATTATCACACATATATAAAAACATAAACTAAAAGGTAACAATGGCAGTACTACTAATGCTAAGAGGGTGGTGTGACTGTGACTGGGGATGATATAGCCACAGACGCACCTGGGCCTACCCTGACTCTGTTGCCACACCCCGCAGTCAATTGGTACCTGCAGGTCAAAGTCTTGTCCTTTAGCAGCCGCTTTTCCCGGGCGAATTAGGTCCACCCAGTACTCTGATGCCCCCAGGTTTTATTATGTGACAAAGTACCAATTGAGACAGGATGTACGCAAGAGGAAGAACTGACTAAGTACTGCCTCGCGGTTGCTATTCTGCTAAGCATTCACACACCTTTATTGAAGCATTCACACACCTATCTATCTAGCTGTAAGAATAGTAACAGCAGCCGGAGGTGCACTAGGGCACAGAGACCACTCGGTGAATTCGCTGGAATCGGAATGACTGACTCGTCGAAATCACTTCTCGGGATAAACTCCCTCTGGGGTGGTGTCCAAACTGTCGAAGTGCACCTGCGGGACCCTCTTTCAGAGATGATGTCTTCCACCCAACTCTTACAACAACTGAGGGGTCTCTCAGAAGAGATGGGCAGTTGGGCTGGGCCATCAGACGGTCATCTCTGTGGCTGTTATCATTCTTCCTATTAGGCGAGCGAATCCACATTTTTCCTGAAATGAGAAATACAGCACATTAAGCATTTCCAAGCGATCAAAAGAAATACAATCAATCCTATCACTACCACTATGGGTTTTATTAAATCCGATAATAGATTGTTAAACCATACACCAATTGACCCCATCCAGGAGAAGGGATTCCATCCCTCCTTGGATATGTCTCTAGCTTGTTTCTGTAATTCCTTTACTTTATTCATGTGCGCTTCTATGGGGTCATGTGAGTCCTCAATCCAGGTACAACATTCCTTCCATATAACAGCACACGTTCCTCCCTCCATAGCTAACAAATAAATGAGAGCCATCCTATTTTGTAGGGTCACCTTCCTAATTTGAGCCTTTTCTTCATTGATAGCATGGATGGCACTTGTGGTCTCATTAATTATCCCATCCATAATATTTGCATATTTATTTAACTTATTTGCTAATTCAATTCCCCAGCCTGTCCAGGCAGGGAACCACATCCAGGCTTTATCTGCTGCAGTAAACAATTCTCTCTTGTATCTAGTCTCTCTAGGGCTTGTTTCTATCATATTGGTAAAAGAGATGTTCTCACGCTGTCTTATGGCTGGCACAACTCTTCCTATAGTGCAGTTCCCCCAAGCTCCCATAGGAAGCCATGAGTATGCCCTATTTCCACAAATATAGTATAGGCCTTGCTTCAGCACCCTAGGGATTATCTTACCATGGTTTCCCAACCAGCTCTGAAACCATACCATATTATTGTGCACTTGGGTCTTACAATCCCAATCATTCTCATCCATCTGGTTAGGACAGGCACACCTAGGGGCACAAAGAGCTTTCATTTTTGCACACCAACATTGATTGTTACAGTTATCGTTCACCTTGTCACATAACTTTTCATTGTATTCCATGTTAAACACTAAGGCAGCATTTTCACAATTTGTTTCTCCAACGTATACCTTCGGTAAATTGACTAGGTGACCTTTTAGTTCAGCCACGTGGTTAATAAACATAGGCCCTATACACATAGTGGGCGGAGAGATTATACCAGCAATTTCTAAATATATTCCTAGGTCTGAAAGAGCATTGTGAGCAGTGTGATTTATGTCTATTTCAACATTATAGCTATAATCTGTGAGGTTAAGATCATTCATCGAGATAGGGATACCAATCAAAGGGATTCCTTTATGGTTAGCAGGAACATAAGAACAGATCCAACAGTCAGTGGCGTTCAGCTCCTTAGCGGTCTGCTGATGTAGAAGCCATATAGAGTTCTTTTGCTGTTCTCCTTTCACCTGCACACACTGATATAAAGCACAAACAAGCAGGCAGAAAAACAAGCGTATCTTAACAGTCCATTCAGTTCTCTTCTCCCCGGGGGCCCCATGCTTTTAGGACCAGTTTGCATCATTGACCTGAAAGTTAATTTTCTTACAGTGAGAAGCGTACTTTCCTCTCCACTTTGACGGAGGTCACTGTGGTCAATAGCACCTGGTACGGGCCATCAAATCGGGGTTCCAGATGTGTCTTGTGGATCTGGTAAAGAAGAAAACACTTTGCCATGCAAATTAGTCAGTGGCTTATGAAGCTGAACAACGTAGTCAGTAAGAGAAGCGTACTGTCCATGCAATTTGAGTGGCAGCCTGCCAAACAGTATCTCAAATGATGAAAGTCCATGTAATCCCTTTGGGGTATACCTCATTGCAAAAGGATCTACTAGTAAAGCTTGTACCCATGTAAGTTTTGTTTGCTCACAGATCTTAGACATTTTTAATACGCTATTTGCTCTCTCAACCGTTTCATGTAGGCCATACCTGCACACAAATTCAGATATCAATTTCTTTGCTGTTACTGCAGCCGTTACCTTGGCAACAGGCCACGCCTCTATCTACAAGGAGAACATAACCATTCTGTTATAAAGTATTTCAAACACTGTGCAAACCAAAATATAGCAATCATAGCAATCATTCCCCCTTTGGAAACATATGAAGGGAGATGTGCACACAATCGACCATCCTCATGTTTCCAAACAATATTTATTTATTTATTTGCAACCTGCCTTCCCCCATTTACCAAGTGTTTGGGGACCTGCCTGATTTGACATACTTTCTCTCTTGAGAACACGGGCTGCTCCACTGTCCACCAGATACTCCACTGAGTAAAAAGGCATTTCAGAGAGGGTCAAGTGGACAACGGCATCACCCCCCTACTCTCCGAGTGTTAGGAAACGAGTACAATGTTACAAATTGAGACCCTGGAACTCTGTGGAATGTGTGACAACTGGGGAGTTCCAGTACTCATGAGTGAAGCTGCGGTCAGTATGAATGGCCGCAGCAAGACCTTTTCTAACCCTATAACCATTACTCCTCCCAGTGGTCGGATGGTGCCTGAGGTGCTAGTCTTCTGCCCAAGGCAGCCGCGTTTGAATGGGCGAATTAGGTTCGCCCAAACTCCGATGCCCTCCAGTCTTACAAGGTTACAAGGCACCACCTGAGACTGCGAGTGAGGGGAAAACTAGCTACAGCTAAGGTGACTATAACATGAGAACTAAACAAACAAGTTATGTGCAGCGCTGCCGCCAGTACAAAAACACAAAACTAAGGCTAGTGGGAAGACCCACAAAATATGACACTGTAGTTACCAGGCTAGTAAACAAAAGTATAGCACTCTAAATAAGTACATAAGAAATCCTGGCATGCAAACAGAAATATATCCTAAAATACATGAACCGAATGCAGCTAGTGGGAAGACCCACAAAATATGTCACTGTAGTTACCAGATTAGTAACCAAAAGTATAGCACTCTAAAGTACATAAGAAATCCTGACATGCAAACAGAAATATAACATACAATACATGAACCGAATGCAAACAGGAATGAACCACTGCTGTGGCTCATAACATCAAGATGACTGGTAACACTGGAAGCCCTCCCTGTCAGGCGCTATCCTGCCCACTTTTTGGAGCTGGACAATTTCTTGCAATGTGGCCCTGTTTCACACAATTGTAGCACTTCACATTTCTGGACTCCCAATTGTTCCTCCCCCTAAACTTACCCCTCTGGGGGTTACCAGGTGTGTCAACTACCATCACCCTCTGGACCATTTTCTTCTGTACCTCCTGTATATTTCTCTGTCTTCAGCTGGCTAAACTCACTTGTACCAGGCATGAACTGCTCTCTAACAAGTTAGGCTGAGGCTTGAGGCAAGCGATATTCCTCAGCCCTTTCATCTCTCTCACCTTGGGTTATTTTAGGAGTGATGACAAGCTCACCTTCCACTCCACACAAAACCCTTCCTCCCCCTCTTTCTCATCTGACTGTACCTCCCCTCCTTGCTGATTTGCCCTTCCTGTTCTTGTTTCTGATGTAAAAAAAATACTTTGGGCTTTTTGCTGTCTTTTATAAGATTCTACCATCCACCTACTCCAAGCTGCCTATTCATTTGGCTCAGTGAATTTTGTTTTATAATTTTTGTAGAGGGTTGCCCAGCGGGATAATTCAAAGGTTCCCTCTTTTGGGATCCCACAATCCATCCCCCTAGTCAGCCTGACCCACTTAGGTAAATGCCGGCTGACCCATTTGCCATATTTCTTACTCATCTCCTCCTGTGGGGTACGAGGAGTCTCAGGACGTCCATTACTCTGATTTGGTGATCGGCCAAATCCACGTTTACTGTGACTGTTTCCCATAGCCCGGCTATGGTGGAGGGGACTCTTGCACCCCTCTCTCAGTGTTTCACAGCACTATATTCTATGGCTATTGGCTGTTAGGGGAAATCCCACACAGCGAATCCCCGCTTTTGGTCCCTCCAAATTTTCCAACAGAGCCAAATGAAAATCAGCAAGGCGAAGATGCCAAACAATATTTGCCCTCTAATGTCCTCTAGGTTAAACCATGCAAGTAAGGGATTATCTAAGTAAGAAGTATGATTTTTCATGAGACACAGAGAGACGCCAGTCTGCAGCTTCAGGACACGCCCTTCAGTGTAGCGAGAAGCAGACTCAAACCAGTGTACACAGAGCTGTCAGATAGCAGGCCAGGAGGTAATCAGAGATTATATCGCTCCTGTTCTGTGGGGAGAGCCACAATCGGTTGCCCACAGACCGGTATTGACAAGCAAGGGTAGACCAGCAGAGAAACTACTCTTCACCAACACTTATCCTTATATTTGTCCTTCCACTATGCAGACAATGTTAATGACAGTTTACGTGACAGACTGAGAAGATAGGAAACATTCGTGTCTGAGGACGATAGGGTCCTCTTACTTTTTATTCCACTGCCCCCAGCATACTTGGGGCAGCACAATCATTCAGCCATAAAGGGCCTCTGTCATGCTGATGTGGCAATGTGCCAGCATCTACATACACTCACACATGCATATCAAAACAGATATTACAACACAAAACAACTATTCAGGTTCTTGGGATCTGTACTCACGATAGTGGGACGGAGGGTCTTAGGAGCAGAGGAGGGGAGAGCAGACAGAGACACAAATGTTCTCACCTTTTTTGAATGGCGCCAATCTGGTCTCCAGTCCTCCGTTCCTGTCCTGATTCCGTTCCAATCGTTTTCAGATCCCGGGTTTCGGCACCAAATTGTTGTGGAAAAACAGACTCAACGTGAATAGTTGTAGCCAAATTGTAAAGTTTATATTGATAATGGCAGAGCAAGATTACAATAAAGTGACAGTCAGCATGCACTTACAAGTAATTACAAGGGAGCTCCATCTGCCTCTCGAACATGGCATAGATGGCCCCTAATATTGCATATTACAAAGAATTACTCCACCCAAGCTTGGACCAATCATAGCAGGCCTTGAGGCCCGTTCCTCCTTATCGAACACCATCTGGTCCTGGGTGGGCACATGACACAAATCAGCAAGACTAGGGTGACTTAGCAAAGTAAAGCAAGTTCTTGTCACGTACCTACATTCTTTGTCAGCAAAACATCTTACATAATAATGTCTGTTACGTATTACATGATATTAAAAAGTCAGAATAGATTCTATACATTGCTTAAATTTCCTTAACAACCCCTAAGTCATAGAAGTCCTCATTTTGGCTCTCCTACCCCCTTTATTTTAAATAGGAAAAGTGCACACATTTGGGGCATGTTCTTTTGGGCACAATAGTGCCCCCAAATCAAATTACGCCACACAGTAGTGCCCCTTATTCACATTACATCACACTGAATTGCTCCTTATTCACATTACACCACACCATATTGCTCTTTATTCACATTAGACCACACAGTCTTATGGTATGCCACACAATAGAGCACCTAATGCACATAATGCCACACATTAGTAATGCCTTTATACACATAATACCACACAGTAATGACACTTAAATATGACATACATTATTAATGTCCTTATAATCATAATGACACAAATAATGCCCCTTACACATATGTTGCACATTATTAATGCATTTATACACATGACATGCATAATGCACCTTACACATATGCCGAACACTATTGCACAATGAACCTACCCACACACAGCACTCACACAGCCGCTAACACTGTGACCTCTGCCTCTGCTTGGATACAGATGTGTCCTCATACATCTTGCCTCAATATGCCATGCAGCTCCTATCCAGCTCTGCTAACGTTGGGCACCTTTATTTGCAGAAAATGCATCTTATTTGCATTGCTGTGTGACTAGGATGCACAAGCAGCTTCTGCTGATTAAAATGATAATAAGCATACCTATTTTCTGTGTTCGACTGGGGCTGTATCTGCATACGAAATGCTATGTTACAGTGATTTTCAGGAATACACTGTAACGTAGCATTTCGTATGCAGATACAGCCGCAGTCACACACAGAATATAGGCATGTCGCATATCATTTTAATTAGCAGAATCTGCCTATGCCTAGGGCCGGCTCTGCACCTTTACATAATGCTCACATGAATCCTTTGGCTCATATATTGTGTGTAAATCTGGCTCTGGAACTAGCCAGTGCCTCCTGAGCCAGTTACCTCACCGCATGTCCCTGGTACATGGTATATAAACAGTTCTGCATCATGGGACAGGACACTGAAATAAGCAGCAGGGTGGCAGAAACCGAGGGTTAGGTTTTGTTGTAGAGAGTATGGAGTAGAAAATAGACTAACAGAGGGAAAAGCACTTGAGTGGAGAGGGTCCTGCTCGTGAGAGCTTACATTCTAAAGGGGGGGGACGGACAGATATGGACAGGGTCGGACTGGCCCATAGGGGTACCAGGGAAACCACCGGTAGGCCCCACTGCTTGAGGGCCCACTCTTTCCTCTAGGGAACAGGTTCCAGACTGTGAACTTGTATTATACATTGTAGATATGTTGCATTACACTGCACAAGACTATTGTGCATTTCAAGTCTCTGTGGAGGCTGGCCACACCCTCTTTGTAGGCTCGCCACACCCCCAAGTATGGGCCCCTATCACTGCATTCCCCCGGTGGGCCCTTCAGAATCATACCCCAGTCAGACACTGGATATGAATGACAGTTGGGGTTCACAATGATATTACTAATCATTTTACATATTTCTGAGGTATACCGAGGAGATAAGAATTACTAAATACAATTTAAATACTTAATAAGTCTATTTATTATGCTCAAACATGTGGACCAGAAAATTTCCATCAGTTATGTTAGTGAACAGGTGGATAAAGAGAAAAATAAGAAGTGGTATGGTATCACATTTTAACACTGTACTACTAGGTGGTGGGGATACTGAAACAGATACAGGAACTATTCCCACTCGTGGGTGTCCCACAGAGTGAGAATACAACCCATGGTGACCACTGAGCCCGCAGCATGGCAAGTGCGTAAGGGGCTTGTTGCGCCCACCCCCCCACCGGCATTCGGCTGCCGGGATGCCATCGTCGTTATGCTGACCGGCAGACTCCTGACCGCCGGTCACCCAATACACACACTATTCTAGTATATATAACACTTTACATGCTGTAGTGCTGTAAAGAAATAATTAATAACCCTTACAGTAGGGGGAAATTCAATTATCAGCAGTAATTTACAGCACAGGAAAAAGGTGGTAGCCTCAGGCTTTAACTACCGGGGCTATCAATTACAACACCTTTTTCTGGCTTGGTAAATTACGCTCATTAACCCATAGAATCCAGGATAAGTTCCTGTATCTATGGGTTAACACGTTCGTGGCACTGCAAACAGGCCATTTAAAACAGATTATTTTTTTTGAGCCAGCTCAGGCTTGAAAATAAATCCTTGTCACCTACTCTAATTGAATAGCCCTGGTTCTTCAATTAACCCGCAGTAAATTTCCATGGCTAATTGGATTCTCCTCTATGTCTGAGTTTCTTATTATTTTTTACTTATTGTTAGTATACTGGGGGCAGATTTATTTAAGCTTGGAGAGAGAAAAAGTGGAGGGAGATAAAGTACCAACCAATCAGTTTTATCTGTCATTTTTCAAACACAGCCTGTAATATGGCAATTAGGAGCTGATTGATGGTACTTGATCGCTTTCCACTTTTTAGTACATCTGCCCCTAAGTGAGTGTTATGAATATATAGAATGGAATCATACTAGGATAACTAGTATGTTAAAGTTGCCACTACAACCTGTTAACCTATTCATGTACCTACTATATTCTAGGGGGCATAGAGGATATAGCCCCACACTAAACTCTGCACATTAAGCAACCCAACCTGTCTAGTGCTGGTACTGGTTGCGGGTTTATTGTGGAAGGTGAGTGGAGGTGGGGTGGGGGATGGGAGGGAGAGGTTTAAAATGTATTTATTTATGTATTTATTTTATTCATTTATTTATTTATGTCTTATGTAGTTTTCCCATACATTTGAATGGGTTTTCTAGTGCACCATTGTAGATCACAATACAGTAAAAGCCCGGATAACATGCTGATAACACAGTACACTATTAAATCTGTAACATAACAGTTAAAGAAATTGACAAATAAAAAAATAAATGGTCATAATGGGGGTAATTCCAAGTTGATCGCAGCAGGAATTTTGTTAGCAGTTGGGCAAAACCATGTGCACTGCAGGGGGGGGCAGATTTAACATGTGCAGAGAGAGTTAGATTTGGGTGTGGTGTGTTCAATCTGCAATCTAAATTGCAGTGTAAAAATAAAGCAGCCAGTATTTACCCTGCACAGAAATAAAATAACCCACCCAAATCTAACTCTCTCTGCACATGTTAAATCTGCCTCCCCTGCAGTGCACATGGTTTTGCCCAACTGCTAACAAAATTCCTGCTTCGATCAACTTGGAATTACGCCCAAAGTTAACAAGAAATGTTTTTGTTTGTTTCTTATGTTGGGTTATGACCTTCTTCCTACTCATGCATTGATAACTGCACCGTGTGAGAATTGCATGTACTAGTTTAAGCGCTTTTTAAACTAGATAGAACATCCTTTATGACAGTGAATAAATCAGTGATGCCGTGACATCTTATGAATGACTTTTGTGTGGTATAATAAGCAATCACTACTATAGATTTGAGGACATTACATTATAACGATGCAAATACTGACACTGGTACTGTGCATGGTGGTGACATTGTGACACACTGTGGACCTGATTCAGTGGAGGACATTGAGATTTTTTCTGGACTTGCGGCTATGGTAATAGGTAAATGCTAGTTCCAGCCTGCCTTGTGTACTTGTGTGTGCATGCCCTGACACTTCACTTTCAGTGGCCCTGGACAGGGTCAATCTTTCGACAGTTATAAATACTCCACCATCGATGCATCATCGTTCCCAGCATCAATACTTGCACCAGCCTATGGCAAGCACTGTGTCGCTTACATAACGTCTGCAAAACATGTCCTCTGTGACTGCGGTACTGCTTCTGAGAACGCATCCACTTGCATTGACATGCCCATGACCCTCCCATAACACGCCCATGAGACTGCCTTCTCTTGCATCACTTCAGGTCACCGCCCAGGAACGCCCAAGGTTTTTGACACTCGGTTCCTAATGCCAGCGACCCCGTGTGTTCCAGAGTTGTACAGTCAGGGAATCACAAATGCGCTGTAGGGGTTTTCAGGACATTTCGTGCATGTGTAATAGCAAATAATCACCTGCGCTAGCATCGGTACTGCGTCCACCCCTGAATCAGCGCATTGTGTCAATGTAAGGCTGGCTACATCTGCCAATCCTTGAGGGTGCAGTGAAACGGAACAAGGTTGGAACAATGGTACTCATTAGAGTATCATACCCAAAATCTATGCTACAGTATAAATGCTGATTGCAGTTAAGTTAAATTATTGTGAAATTCAATTGGTTTTGTTACTGTTACTCTGTAGCAAATGTATTATATTCTGTTAACAGACAGCGTTGATCTGATTTGGTGTCTTAGAGAGTCTATAGGGGCAAAGATTGTTATGTAATGAGGGTTCCAGCATAAAACAATGTCCTGCCCTTTATGGCATAAATCTAGCCAGTGATGTACAGTAGCTGTAATGGGTCCTGGGTGTGCAGGTGTACAAGGTCCCATAGGTCAAGGTGTGCAGCCACTATACTTGTTTCCATCGACTCTGTCTTTCTGTCAGTTTAGTTGGAAGGATGGTGCTGACATAAGAGACAGCAAAGACTGTGGCACCATGCCAGTGTCTTAGCTATGATATACATGCGCCATCTTACTTAATACATTGGTGGAAAGAGGCCACCACTGGCAACAGTTATAGGGGGCCTTCTGCACACAGCATCCTAGCTCTTAAAAATGCCCCTACATCTAACAAAATCATGTCATTATACTAAGACATGGGGATATATTTACTATTGGGTAGTTTGTCAAAGCCCTGATCATTGGCAGTTTTAAAGCGGCAACAGAAATAAATGATACACTAGCTTGATTCAGCATTTATTGTGTTGCCACTTTAACCACTTAACTGGCTAATATTTTACCAAAAAACTGCTCAGAAATTGTCATTTTTTAGGATTGAATTACAGTTAAGAACATTTATTTAAAACATATCCAACACGATTTTATTTAAAAAAAACAAAAACAACTTATTTTGAAAAACATTGGTGGCCAATGTATTGGTCCACAGATGATTGGAACATCCCAACCATCACAGTTTTATGTTTTCCTGGCGGCTGCTCCTCTCTAAGCTCTGTTTGCACAAATGTACTAATTGTCTACATAGAGCAGTCATAGGTATAAGAGTAAATATGTTTGTGCCTGGCCATACTACTGCTTCTCCATTTCAACATTTTTGCTTTTCTCCTAAAAAAAAACATCAGTTTAGCCTCATATATGTATGATTCTAAGTTATATTAGATAAGTGAGGGCTCAAATCTATTCACTTCTCCGTAAAAGCCTTAGAATTGAGCAAAAATAGGAGCATGAAGGCATGTTATTGTATTTTTGTGAATTACATTTTATTAAAGCAAATATTTGATTTGTTGGTATACATTTATTAAGTGGTGGATTGCAAAATGTAAAGAGGTAATGATGTCAAAACAAAAACATCCGTGTTTTGCCTTTAATATGATTGCCGCTTTAAATTTCAGGCTTAAACACGCCGCTTAGTAAATTTTCCCCCGTTGTATTGTTTTATGTGCTACAGTAATTTTCACCTTTCAGCAATGATAGTAAAAGTTGCTCCCTTAAATTACAGTCACAAAATCATCTTACCCTGATGGTGCAGTACCAGGGGGTCCGGACTATAGGCCATCAGTGTCTAGGCTGACAGTCAATAGATCGACCCCATATGGCCGACATGTATTAAGTCAACAATTACAAAAGGTCGACATGGACAAAAGGTCAACAGGTTCAAATGGTCGACATGGCAACTGTCGACACGTTTTTGTTTTTTTGTTTTTTTTTCATGTTTATGGACTTTTTCCATTCTCGACTATCCATGTCACAAATCATAACCTTTAGTAACCTTGTGTCAAGTGAAGCAGAGCAGAGCGAGACACCGTGCCCAAAGCGTGGCGAGCGAACGTGTTTCTAAAAAGGGTGGTACCAGATGGAAAAACTATCAACAGTAACCCCCAAAAAAATTTTTAAAAAAGTGTGTCATCCATTTTTGTGTTGATCTAATGACTGTCACTCTGAACATTGTAGATGTATACCACACCCCAGTAACAGTATCTGCAGGAGTTTCCTACTTAATCACTGGATTCTGTTTCCATTGTTGTCACCTGCTGGTCACATACTGTATAGTATTACAACAGCTGTGTTTTGTTTTGTTTGTTTTTTGTTTTGTTTTTATAAAGCTCCAACTTTTTTTTTTTTTTGCCTATGTGAAAACCTTTATTTATCCCTCCACCTACATTTACCTATGAGAAAATGGCTCATGCATTCCAATGTCAGAATTTATATGTCACATGTTAGGGACTTTAAAGGAGTCTTGTGTAGGATTGCAGTATGAATGTGTCTCTAACACTAACAGTAAATTCTGTTAATTCATCTACAAATGTCACTTAGTATTCTAGCTATTTTTCTCTGTTCGCTTTTTAGACCATCACCCAATGGATTGTCACAGTTCTCGAATAATGCACGACCCAGAAAAGGATGATAATAATAACGATGAATACGATAATTATGATGAACTGGTGGCCAAGTCGTTGTTGAATCTTGGCAAAATAGCCGAGGATGCAGCGTACAGAGCCAGAACAGAATCTGAAATGAACAGCAATACTTCTAATAGCTTGGAAGATGACAGTGACAAGAACGAGAACGTAGGACGGAAAACGGAGCTTAGCTTAGATTTGGACAGTGATGTAGTTAGGGAAACAGTGGATTCCCTCAAACTACTGGCACAAGGACATGGTGTAGTGCTTTCAGATAACCTCAACGACAGGCACTATATTGACAATGCATCGCAGGAAGATACAAGAAATATGAACTATCTGACATTAGGGAAGCCTATGAATAACGGGCATGCAGAGAAAATGGTAGAGGAAAGTGATGAGGAGGTGTGCTTGAGCAGTTTAGAATGCTTACGTAACCAATGTTTTGACCTTGCACGGAAACTTAGTGAAACAAATTCTCACGACAGAAATCAACAGCAAAACATGATCATGAGAATGCCCAGGGCAGACGAAGACTATTCCGATCGAATGCCAGACAGGAACTATTCAGACATGATGAACTTGATGAGACTCGAAGAACAGTTGAGTCCCAGATCGAGAACTTTTTCTAGCTGTGCAAAAGAGGATGATTTCAACGAAAGAGATGATGACACTACCTCCATCACCTCTGACAGGTCAGAAGAAGTCTTCGATATGACGAAAGGTAATCTGTCACTGCTAGAAAAAGCCATAGCACTGGAAAGTGAGAGAGCAAAGGCAATGAGGGAAAAGATGGCCATGGAAGCTGGAAGGAGAGACGGCATGAGAATTTGTAATGACCATGCAATGAGACACCTCTCAGGGGAAGAAAGAAGGCCAAAGTCCAGTGATGGCCATGTCAAAAAGCCATGTTATACAAAAGGTAATATTTAGTTGTATTTCTCTAGCCATGTTAAGAAAAAGGTTATATAAATATATTTATAACCTTGTGCATATATATATAAAGGAAATGAGTAAGGAAATATTAATCCAGTGTCTACCCATATGATATGAGAGTGAGGGAAAACTGTTTAGGGCATGTCACCAGTATGGTGGCCATCTTGAAGTTGGCCATCTTGGATGCAACTCTAATTCGTTTGGAATATAGTCATGTGACATATCAAACAGATGCAGCATTTTATTAGAAAAACAATTATGCTCTTTGATTTACTGTACCTTTATTAGTTCTCAAACTTTAACATAAAGTTTATAGGATTAATATTTCTGTACTCATTTCCTTGTTATAAGGGTGTTTCCACGCTTATGGACCACTCTGTGTGTGTATATAAATATTTATATGTATTTATATTTATTAATGGTACTGTATACAGGTTGAGTATCCCTTATCCAAAATGCTTGGGACCAGAGGTATTTTGGATATGGGATTTTTCCGTATTTTGGAATAATTGCATACCATAATGGGATATCATGGTGATGGGGCCTAAATATAAGCACAGAATGTATTTATGTTTCATATACACCTTATACACACAGCCTGAAGGTCATTTTAGACAATATTTTTTATAACTTTGTGCATTAAACAAAGTGTGTCTACATTCACACAATTTATTTATGTTTCATATACACCTTATACACACAGCCTGAAGGTCATTTAATACAATATTTTTAATAACTTTGTGTATTAAACAAAGTTTGTGTACATTGAGCCATTAAAAAACAAAGGTTTCACTATCTCACTCTCACTCAAAAAAGTCCGTATTTCGGAATATTCCGTATTTCGGAATATTTGGATATGGGATACTCAACCTGTACTATGTTTAAAGTTGCATCTGCCCCCTAATGCCTACAGACAGTAGAGGAGACATTTGGTGGGCTCAACCAATATTGAGGTTACTTATGTGGTAGGAACTAGTGGTATCACAAAGTGCCCTGTGCCTCTATGTTGTATTCCTACCGACTAAATACACTGCATTCTCCTCACTAAAGTTAAGCACACAAAATATCACACTTACTGTAATAGCTGATATTGTAGGTACATTGTATAGATATTTTTTGTCAGAATGAAAATGCTCATTATGAAACCATATAGAGCCACTGTCTAATGATGGATGATTGATGAATTATAATATTCAGCTTTTCTCAATATTTATTGCTTGAGTTTATAATGAGCCTTGATGTAGTGTAGAGCTAAAGAGGGATGGATGTGCAATTCAAGTGTCTCGCTGTGTATGTGAGATGCACTAATCTAGTGTCTCTAAATCACTTGCAACAATATGCAATTAATTCTTTTTATATTAATTGATGATCCCATTAGCCCCTTTGAATTAGATATTTTCGAGTCTATAACAAGTAATATATTCAGCATTTAATTATAGAGAAATGTTCTTTTTTTTTTTTTTTGTGGAAACCAAGGAGAAAGTGATACTTCTGTAACCATGTCTTAATCTTTTATGAAAAAATTAAATAAAATAAGAATGTACAAGACAGGTTGTTATTACCTGGACCTGCTGAACATTAGTTTTTAAAAAAACCACATCAAAACGATTATGAAGATTTATGTATTTTAACACTTGTAGAATATAAAAGTAAGTGTACACGTACTTTAAATATTTATTATTATTTATTTATTTACAGTTTCTTATATAGCGCAGCATATTCCATTGTGCTTTACAATTAGAACAATAGCAATATAACAAAACTGGGTAAAAACAGACAGACATAGAGGTAGGAAGACCCTGCTCGCAAGCTTACAATCTATGGGATCATTCAAGAAGCAAAACAGAAACCTTTAATCTCATTCTAGCTCAAATATGAACTTTAAATTATAACTTCAAATAGTACCCATACTGCATAAATGGTATTGTACCATTTCAAAATATCCACCTCATCTTCAGCTTTTGGGGATGTACCTGTATGCAAAAGTGTTATTTATTTTAAACCGTCTCTTCTCCATTTTGTTTTGGCAGGTTAAAAAGAGGAGAGACAGGAGCTCTCATAAAGATAACTGGTTTATGCGGAGAAACACAAGTGCATGTTGCACAGGACAGGACAGTCTAATAAAGCAGATAACAGAATGCAGACAGGTGGAAAGAAGAGCACATTCTACTCTCTCCAAACTCTGATCTTTTATCTACTTTGCAAAGATGACTGTGAACTGCAACAGCACCACTCCATAAGGATCAAAGTTCTCCATGAGAGCTTCAGATCTTACTCCCTCCTTTCATGTAGATGCAAAACAACTAGAGAAACAAAAGTTTTCCATTTCTGTTCTATAGGTAGATTTAGGGGACTGATTCAGACTTATACACATCAGATGCACAAGAGTGTCTATAATGAGGGGGGGGAAGGGGGGGGGAGCAGTGCGCACGGACCAGCGGGGGACCACACCACACACCCTGCACCCATTTAAAAAAAAATATTTATCCTCCAGAGTCCTACACTGGGAAAATGGTGAAATTGACTTTTTCCCAGCGTTTCACGCATACACAGTAGGAAAATCACCAGGAAAATGGCTGGCGAGCACTAGACTCTTAGACATCACTAAGGTCTCCTAGTGACACTAGTGCCCAGAGTCTATTGCACTGCAAAAAAAGAAGATCCCAATTGGATAAAGGACCCAAATTCCTTAGCAATTTAGGATAAGTATCCATTTGGGTCATCCACTTTTTTCATCCTTATAGTCACAGTACCGCCATCTTCTTCAGATCCCCCATATCTATTGCACTGCCGGCTAGAGAGGGGGAGGCCTGGATGGAGACTGCACATGGACCTCCTCCTCTCTTGATGCATCCCTGGCCCCTATCAGCTTATCAACCGTTATATATATCAGGGAGCATTTGAATCAGCCCTATCTTGGTGCAAGAGAGGCCATTTGTAATTAGAAGGATTTCGACTTACGCACAATAGCCCGCAATTCCATCTACATCCCTACACATTGGCGTATCTATAATGGGTGCAGTGTGTGTGCGGGGGCCCACACTGCACACACTACACCCATGTTTAATTACTTACCTTTTCCGAGCCCTGCATTGGCACTGTATCTGCAGCTAAAACCACCTGGAAAATGTCCGCTGCGAATGCGCCGAAGTGATTAGCCAGTGGAAACATGGCAGGCGCCATATTTCTGGAGACCTGTGTATGTGCAGTAGGCTCTGGCACAATGCACCGTAAAGAGGAGGGGGCACACAGGCCCCCTCCTCTGTTAAACTGCCCCTGTGCCCATAGCACGCTTATCTTATGTAGGAATGATTAGTTGCCAGCCGGTTATACTCAGTGCAGCACCTAGTGGATCATAGGTGCATATGCAGACACTGGCGCATGCACATTTGGTGAAAATTATAGATATCCCTCCGCAGAGCCGACTTGCGCACATTCCTGAACTAAGGAGGTCATTCCGAGTTGATCGTAGCCGTGCTAAATTTAGCACAGCTACGATCATCTTCCCTGACATGCGGAGGGACGCCCAGCACAGGGCTAGTCCAACCCGCATGTCAGTTCGCCCCCCCCCCCCGCCACAAATACAAAAGCATCGCACAGCGGCGATGCTTTTGTATTTGTGGAGTAACTCCCGGCCAGTGCAGCCCTGCGGCTGACCGGGAGTTGATCGTCGCTGCCACTGGCCGCAGCGGCTGCGTGAGACATCACGCAGCCGCTGCGGCCCGCCCCCCCAACAGTCCGGCCACACCTGCTTAATGCCGCCATCCAGCCCTCTCCGGCCCTGTGACCGCCTCTGCCTGATTGACAGGCAGAGGCGGTCGCAGGGCGGGAGAGGGCTGGACGGCGGCATTAAGCAGGTGTGGCCGGACTGTTGGGGGGGCGGGCCGCTGCGGCTGCGTGACGTCTCACGCAGCCGCTGCGGCCAGTGGCAGCGACGATCAACTCCCGGTCAGCCGCAGGGCTGCGCTGGCTGGGAGTTACTCCACAAATACAAAAGCATCGCTACTGAACGGTGCCGGCGCACTGCGGTGCCGGCGCATGTGCAATTCCGACCCAATAGCTGCGTTGCGATAAACTGCAGCGAGCGATCTGGTCGGAATGACCCCCTAAGTTTTAAATGATCAGCCCCATTTATGACTTACTATCATGACAAGGAGTTCTGCAGCAGCCCTATTGTATCCAAATAATTTTAATCATTAGTCATCAGTTTGACACACTTACGAAAACCGCTGATGGTATCATGATTCATAATATTTGCATGAACAGGAAGGTAATGATGAAGGAAATGTGCCCTGATAGAGCTGTTTACGGTTGGATAATGATGCAAGGTACGGACAGTGACTGCACATTAATTATCCCTTGATGGTTAGGTGGTAGAAATGATTTGAGATGCAAGTCATGATTTGTCTTAGGTGTGGATCAATAGCAATTTATTTCTTAAATGCAATTCATTCCTCTTCCTTGTATGAGAACACCACTGAGCGTCATTCAATAGCAGACAGAAAGGTAAATTCATTAGTACCATAAAAAGGTACAATGCCTGTATTATGTACTGGAGCCTGTCTGCTGCTGGATCTACAAAAGGACAATTTTGTGTAGCTCCCTTTATCGCACCTTTAGGAGTAAAATATAATTCATACTGTATTATACAAAAATGCATGAAAGTTAATTAAATATTTAAAAGTACAAGTATATACCAGCAGGGGCGGATTTAATTTTATTTATGTATACATATTTACTAAATTGGACAGATTACAGGGGCAGTATGTGCATACCTCCCAACTTCTGCCCGTTTGGAATCGGGACATGCCGCACCGGAGTTGCGACCGTGGCTAAAAGGGGGTGTGGCTTCAAGGAAAGGGGTGGAGTCTCGCAGCAAGTGGCGTTCCCTTTTGCCGCGACCCCCGTTTTTGTCATTTTGATGGTGTGTCCAGCACTCCATGAGCTGCTGTACAGCTCCCGGCTCCCCTCCTTGCGCTGATAGATGCCGGCATCTATTCAGTGTGATCACCGGCTGCTTTGCAAAGTAGAGCAGCAGTGATCACAGGATCTCCCAACTGCCCCCCACCCGCCCGCCCACGGGAAACTGCGACCCGTGGGAGGGACAGTGTCCAATTAGCGGGACTGTCGTGCATGTCCTGCCTGTTTACATTCCATTCTAGATGGTATATGGTACATTACAGTGGATATTTTGCAGTTACTGGTACATTTCAGGCTGACAGTACAACACAAGCATCCAAGTTCCGCCCCCCAAAGAAGGGCCTCACGTGCCCAATGGGAAATTCACCACTGTAAACCTAATGCATTCCATATTAAAGCAAAATAATATGGTACAAGTCACCAGGTCTTAAAGCAAAAAATGATGTATGTGTGTATATATATATATATATATATATATATATATATATATTTTCTGTATATGTACGTACAGGATAGATAGATAGATAGATAGATAGATAGATAGATAGATAGCCCTCTCTCACAGAATAAGTCAATTTGCGGAACTTCAAGGGCTTCAGAAAACAGACTAAAGACACAGCGTGTTGCTTCCGAAGTTTCAGTTATGTACTACAACTTGTTTTGAAAAACGTTGTAGTACACAACTGAAATGACAGAGGCAACATGCTGTGTCTTTAGTCTACTTTCTGAAGATCTTGGAAGTCCCAAATCTGACATATATATATATATATATATATATATACACACAGTACATATATATATATATATATATATATATATATATATAGTAAAAAAGTCAAATTGTAGAAGTATATATATATATATATATATATATAAAATAAGCATTATTACCATTGTCTTCTAGAATAGTTAGTATAGCACAGGGCTGCCATCAGAACTTCTGGGGCCCGGAACTGACAAAATAGGCAGCCCCCCCACACACACGCACACACTAAAAATAAATATATAAGTTGTAACACTGTAAGGGTACAAGGTGCCGTTTCCTGGGGTAAATGGCAGCAAGAAGCAGCTGAGGAATCACACAAGTCCAGTTTGTGGTGCAACTGGCCACAGCCAGTTTTATTAAACAGAAAATAAAACAAACACCAAAAGAAAATACCTTGCCTGTCCGGCACTAATTAAACACAAGACGTTCCTAACTATCACTAAACAAAAACACAGAGTTCTCCAGTAAACACTGTATAGCTCACTTGTATAAAGAAGCGTGTTTCTCTCTTCAGAGAGTCTCCAGTCTCCTCAGGTAGTCTGCACACACTAATCAGGCTAGCAGCCCTAAAAAGCTCTTGCACAGCTGAAAGCCCTGATTAGCCCTCTGTGAGGCCAAAGACCCGAACTGGGCCCAATGTCTGGAACTTGCCCTATCTCTCTTTCAGGGCCCTTATCCAGCTTTTCCAGTAAACTGAAAAGGTTCTGACAAAACAAAACATTTTCCTAGAAGTTTTCATTTTTCTAATACATGTAAGACAAGAACCTGGGACAAACATACCTGCCCTCAAACACTATTCCAGTGTTCTTGTCACAATATATATATATATATATATATATTTAGTAATAAAAATATATATAGTAAAACAATTATTAAATCCTGTGAACAGTAGCGGTGGCGCTTATACATGCCTCCAATAGTAGCGCCGCACCGCTTACACATAATGACCACACACACACAGATACACACATACCCATACACACACACACACACTCAGAAACACACGTACACACACACACACACACACACACACACACACACTTTCTCATTCTTACTCACTCTCCCTAACTTAGCTATCACAGGAGCTGTTGCAGAACATTCTTCTGTGACCTGTGGTAGCAACCAGCATGGTCCCGTGTAGCCCCACCCCCTCCATTCTGGTAGCCCCGCCCATTTTCATACCCGAGTTCTGACACTATCACAGGAGGGGGAGAGGATGCTGCAAACTTCAATTGAAAACATCCCTCTCAAAATGGCCGCTGCTTCAGAGGAGACAGTTATTAAAGATACTAGAGAATCCTCCTCTAGTATCTTTAATAACTGTCTCCTATGAGGCGGCGGCCATCATCAGAAACAGATGGGCAGTTAGCATAGGATATATTTCATGAAATCAGAATGGGCCTGATTCAGGTTTGTAAGCATAGCAGAAAAGAACACAACTGGGCAAAACCATGCTGCACTGCAGGTGGGGCATATGTAACATGCAGAGAGATTTAAATTTGGGTGGGTTATATTTTTTCTGTGCAGGGTAACTACTGGCTGCTTGTGCATGTAGCCCACAAATGTTAGACAGCTTTCTTTCATACTTGCCAACCTGGCTGCCTCCTCTTCCGTGAGGGGGCAGCCCAGTCGGCACATCGGCACATAGGAGGCGTGGCCGGCGGATGCTGGGCTTGCTGTGGGTGTGGTCAGCTGGATGGTGGGCATGCCGGGGTGTGGCCTTGAGAATGCGTCTTAGTCACTCAAGGGGTTTCATGCTCGTTGTCAGTGGTTTCATGCTCGTTGCCAGGAGTTTCATGCTCGTTGTCAGGGGTTTCATGCTCATTGCCAGGGGTTTCATGCTTGCCAGTGTTCCCAGACTCCTGGCACTTCCAGGTAATGCTATACATGCTATGCTGCCCTGACAGATGCTAGAGGTCCAGTAGAACTTCTGGCATCTGTCTACTCCTAGGCAGCGGCCATATTTGGAGGGACATTTTCAGCAAATTTTCATGCAGATGGCCAGACTGCATGGAATCTGTATAACACAGGCAACAGTGCCCCTAAGTCACCGTGTGGTCTGAGGTCTGCCTACATTGTCTGCAGTGGTGCAAGTAGAATTTTTTTCTTAGTGGTACTGATAGTAAAAATGGGCATGGTCACGTGTCATGTGGGGGCGTGGTCACACAAAACTAGGTGAGTGGCTACATGACAATAGAGGCATGGCCATATTATGCCACACATTGTAATGCCCCTTACACATTATGCCACACACCGTAATGCCCATTACACATTATGCCACACACCGTAATGCTTATTACACATTATGCCAGACATCGTAATGCCCATTACACAATATGCCACACATCATAATGCCTATTACATATTATGCAACACACAGTTATGTCACTGACACCATTTTATGTCCCACACACAAAAATGCCCCTTATAAATTATACCCCAAATTATGGTGGGCTGGTGGTACTGAGTAACACCACCATATTTCTTAATGGTACTCCGTACCACCCCGTACCACCCTACTTTCAGCACTGATTGTCTGTCTCCTCTCCAGTAGAAGCCCAGAGAGGAGACCCATCATTAAGCACCACCCCAACCCAAGAAAGCTGCCACGATTCACAGGTCTGCGGGTAGGAGACATGGCTAAATGTCACCATGCGCTTCACTTAGCCCCACCCCCTCTAGCCGCCACCGCAGTTTTTGTGACTTTGTCCCCCGCTTCACTAGAAAGTGGGTGGAATGTGGGAAACTTGTCTACTCTTCTGTACTTGAAAAATCATGAGTCTCACGCAACTTCAGAAAGAGTAGACAAGTATGACCCAGCTTAAGGACTAAAGAGAGGACTCATCGTGGCTACATCTGTGCCCTAGTGTCACAGGGCAATTGTGGGTGCTGGCGCATCTCGGGCAATTGCGCGTCATAGACACCCGCTCCATGCACATGAATGGGAGCGTCTTTGTGCGCTGCCACGGCGCAGCGCTGGATAGCCTAGCTGCGCCAGCAGTGCATGTTTGCGATGTAGCCACGCTGGATGAGCATGGCTACATCTGTATCTGTCTATTGGAGACATTAGAGCACATGGAGGAAACATCACATCAATTAATCTATTTTACTTTTGTAACAGATTCACTTATGAGGTTTACAAACAAATTGGAGAACAGGATCTGAGCTATTAAGGATTGGGTTTGGACTGTTATGGTTTATTTGTTGGGCATAGTACATCTATTTACTACTGACCTGTTCCATAGAATAATAAGGAAAATAACATCTAGAACCTAAGCATAAATTAATATCTTAGGCTATAAATGGGACAGTTATGCATTCTCATGTTTGTTTGTTTATACAGAACACATTTTTACTAAATAGCTTATATTTCATTGCTTTGCCAGGCTTTAGTGATATCTGTAATGTACTGTATAATATAGAACTGTCTAATTTTTACCCTACACTTTTTTACCACATGAACTAATTAGGGTAGATTATTCTAATAAAAAAAATAATTAAAAATCACATCTAATTGCTAATGAGCAACTTAAGGCAATGGCTTGTATGTAATGTCTACTTAAGTAGTATTGTAATTGCTCCTTGGAGTCTTGGAAGGTACTGATGAATCTTGTTGGTTGAGTTACTTCTAACTAATGTTCATCTCTTATAAAGGGTAATTTCACCTTGCAGATTTACCTGTAAACAACTCCATTTACAAATGCTAATTGTTTATAAGACAGCTACCATAATACCCCACATGCTCCTTCTGACAATGCCTTTTTTCTCTAAAGCACTACACAAATTGTAACTCCAAGTATTTTCTCTTGTTCGTTGTGCCCAGCACAGGGCAATGTACAGTATAATGTAGATGCCATTGCATCTGTCTGTGCAGGCTACAACCAAATATAAGGTATTGTACCTGCAACATCTTGCCTGCTCTGTGTCATATTTTAATTCCCTTTCCGAACATGGCCAATCCCCAATGACTTCCTATCCTGAACCCAATGATATCACACATATTTCTTACTACTAGGATACACCCCCAATCTATTGTATTGTGAGAGGATTTGTACACATCATCAGTAAGATTGACAGGAGAGTTCTGAACGAAGATAAAGGATTAGGGTGAAGAGAAGCGAGATAATGGCATCTGTACTGAATGGTGAGCTCTGCAAGCAGAATTACTAGCACCATCACAGAAACTAGGTAAAGTCCTATAATATTCATCCCTTAATATTTACATTACAGGGAAAAAAAGAACAACATGACAACTAC
Source organism: Pseudophryne corroboree (assembly GCF_028390025.1). NCBI lineage: Eukaryota > Metazoa > Chordata > Amphibia > Anura > Myobatrachidae > Pseudophryne > Pseudophryne corroboree. The sequence goes on from NC_086447.1 coordinate 146,911,278, forward strand.
AAAGTCCCTTTTAGTGTAGATCTTATGTGGGCATGTTATTTGGCCTCTGTGAAGCACAAAGTAATGTTGGCTAGATGGCATGTCATTTTACTTTGCCATAACCACACTGATATCACAATTTAATAAAAAGGTACAATGTAATCAGTCTGTCACTTAGTGGTGATGCAATGTATCACAATTTAGTAAGTAACCTGAACTCGCCATTAAAGAATCATCATCCCCAAGTCCGGGGGTAATCCCAGAGCATATATAATACAACAAAGTATGGTAAATACAACATTATTGCCTGCTATCATCACACAGTTATTACCAAAAGAGTTTATATTGTAGATTTGCAGCAATTTATGGCATAATATATGCAAGGTCGGACTGGCCCACAGGGGAACAGGGGAAACCACCGGTGGGCCCCACTGCCTGTGGGCCCTCCTCCTCCTCTAGGGATCAGGTTCCAGACTCTATTCTAGTGCACTTGAATTATGCATTATACATATATTACATTATACTTCACAAGAATATGGTTTATTATATATTTACCAAGAGGAACAGAACATGTACTCTGTAATGGTTAGCCAAACCTCTGTGGTGGATGGCCACGCCCCAGTGGAGCCTGGACACACCCTTAAGCATGGGCTCTTACAACAGCATCCCCCCAGGGGTCCTTCGTGCACCATTCCGACACTGAATATATGTGTATTATGTGACTGAGTTTTGAAAGTGTATTTATTAGTAAGTACGGCATAGGTCAGTTTGCTGCAAATGATCTCCATGCAGTTCTGATCTGCATCCTCTGGTGGTGAGCAACAGTGTGTCTTCAACCCATGCTTACAAGTAAGACATTGGACACTTGTGTCCAGGTCTGAATCAGAACCACTTAGGGGTATATGCAATTAGCGGCGAATCGCAGCAAATTATCGCCGTTTTTAAATTCGACACAATTCGACCGTCCAATTTCGGCAAGTGGTTGCCGAAATTCACCATATATGGAAAACGGATTCGACAGTCCCGCAGGCGAAAAACGTCCGATTTGACGGATTTTGCAGCGATTTAAAAAAACGGGAAAAACCCGGAAAAAAATGGCGTGGGGTCCCCCCTCCAAAGCATAACTAGCCTCGGGCTCTTCGAGCTGGTCCTGGTTCTAAAAATCCGGGGAAAAATTGGACAGGGGATCCCCCGTATTTTTAAAACCAGCACCGGGCTCTGCGCCTGGTGCAAAAAATACGGGGGACAAAAAGAGTAGGGGTCCCCCATATTTTATACACCAGCATCGGGCTCCACTAGCTGGACAGATAATGCCACAGCCGGGGGTCACTTTTATACAGTGCCCTGCGGCCGTGGCATTAAATATCCAACTAGTCATCCCTGGCCGGGGTACCCTGGGGGAGTGGGGACCGCTTCAATCAAGGGCCCCCCCCCCCAGCCACCCAAGGGCCAGGGGTGAAGCCCGAGGCTGTCCCCCCCCATCCAAGGGCTGCGGATGGGGGGCTGATAGCCTTGTCAAAATTGAAAGAATATTGTTTTTTCCAGTAGTACTACAAGTCCCAGCAAGCCTCCCCCGCAAGCTGGTACTTGGAGAACCACAAGTACCAGCATGCGGGAGAAAAACGGGCCCGCTGGTACCTGTAGTAGTACTACAGGAAAAAAAATACCCAAATAAAAACAGGAGACACACACCGTGACAAGTACAACTTTATTACACACTGCCGACACACACATACTTACCTATGTTGACACGCCGACTGCCACGTCTCGACTCCGACGATCCGGGGTACCTGTGAAAAAAAAAACACTCACCTGATCCAGTGTCCAGAGATAAATCCATGTCCAGAGATAAAATCCTCGTACTTGGCAAAAAAAAAACACGAACACCCGACCACCGGACTGAAAGGGGTCCCATGTTGACACATGAGACCCCTTTCCCCGAATGCCGGGACACCACGTGACTCCTGTCACCGAGGTCCCTTCAGCCAATCAGGAAGTGCCCCGTCGTAGCGCTCACCTGATTGGCTGTGCGCGTCTGAGCTCAGACAGCGCATCGCACAGCTTCCTCCATTACTTTCAATGGTGGGAACTTTGCCGTCAGCGGCGGGGTTACCCGCGGTCAGCCGCTGACCGCGGGTGACCCCACCACTAACCGCCAAGTTCCCACCATTGAATATAATGGAGAGGCTTTGCGATGCGCTGTCTGAGCTCAGACGCACACAGCCAATCAGCAGAGTGCAAGGACGTTGCACTCGCTGATTGGCTGAAGAGACACTTCAGTGACAGCTGTCACGGGGGTGTCTGCATTCGTGGAAAGGGGTCTCATGTGTCAACATGGGACCCCTTTCAGTCCGCTGGTCGGGTGTTCGTTTTGTTGTTTTGACAAGTACGAGGATTTATCTCTGGACCCTGGATCAGGTGAGTATAATTATCTTTTATTTTCAGGTACCCGTGGATTCTACTTGGAGAAGAGGACCGACTGCTTCGTGTCAACATATGTAAGTATGTGTGTGTCGCAGGTGTGCAATAAAGTTTTACTATCAAGGTGTGTGTCTCCTGTTTTTATTTGGGTATTTTTTTCCCAGTAGTACTACAGGTACCAGCGGGCCCATTTTTCTCCCGCATGCTGGTACTTGTGGTTCTCCAAGTAGAAGCTTGCGGGGGAGGCTTGCTGGGACTTGTAGTACTACTGGGAAAAACAATATTCATGTCATTTTCCTCAAGGCTATCAGCCTCCCATCCGCAGCCCTTGGATGGGGGGACAACCTCGGGCTTCACCCCTGGCCCTTGGGTGGCTGGGGGGGGACCCCTTGATTGAAGGGGTCCCCACTCCCCCAGGGTACCCCGGCCAGGGGTGACTAGTTGGATATTTAATGCCATGGCCGCAGGGCACTGTATAAAAGTGACCCCCAGCTGTGGCATTATCTGTCCAGCTAGTGGAGCCCGATTCTGGTGTATAAAATACGGGGGACCCCTACTCTTTTTGTCCCCCGTATTTTTTGCACCAGCACCAGGCGCAGAGCCCGGTGCTGGTTTTAAAAATACGGGGGATCCCCTGTCCATTTTCCCCCCGGATTTTTAGAACCAGGACCGGCTCGAAGAGCCCGAGGCTGGTTATGCTTTGGAGGGGGGACCCCACGCCATTTTTTTCCGGATTTTACCATTCCATTTAAAAATAAATAAAAAATAAAAAATATTATTTTTATAAATATATAAATAATACTTGTGCCTCCAAAAAAGACAAACCAAGTACCTAATCCCTTCTAATATAAATAGATATGCTATTACCAAGAAAAAAACCCACAAAAAAAACATGTTTTACATTTTTTTTATTAGTTTCACCCACCAAATTGTGGCGGATTGAAATTGACGAATTTACTGTCTAAAAGCACTGTTGTCGAATTTCCAAACTTCAATTGAATATACTTTGGTCGAATTGCAGCACTTGTATCATTGCAGAAAAGTCGAATTTGACAAAAGTCGAATTTCAAAAAGTCGAATTTTGAAAGTCCGTTTTTTTGACGGAAAGTACTGAATTGCATTGTCGATTTTTTGTTTTTGGCGAAAAAGTCCCGAAATTCGACAATTTCGGGAATTCGACCGCAATTGCATATACCCCTTACTGTCTCAGCTTGTCTGCATTTAATAGTGCTCATAAAACAGTATTGTAAGCGGGTGTGGATGATTGGATCTACACTAAAAAGGTCTACAGTCAATAGGTCTACCTCTAATGGTAGACATTCATTAGGTCGACAGGGTCAAAAGGTCGACATAGAATAGGTAGACAGTATGAATGGTCGACAGGGTCAAAAGGTCGACAGGTTGAAAAGGTCGACATGGAAAAGTTTGACACTCACCTTGCTTCGGGCAACCATTCCCATCTGTCGTCCTTGTGGATGGTAAAGTAAGAAAAAGTTGGAAAAAAAAATGTGTCTACTATATGTGTGTCAACCATTTTCATGTCGACCTTTTGACCATGTCGACATTTTAACCCTGTCGACCTGTTGAACTGTCTACCTTTTACATGTCAACCTTTTGATCCTGTCGGCCTAATGCATGTCTACCATTAATGGTAGACCTATTGACTGTAGACCTTGTTAGTGTAGATCTGTAGTCTGGATAGCATTGTAAGCAGAAGTAATTTTCACCTCATTCCACTGTTGCCCAGATAGTGTATTTTGCAAGAAAAATGCAACACTTTCCATTATTGTGATGGCTTTACAGTATAAATTATATTTTTTTCCTACTAAACACTTTATTTTAAAGAAAATACATTTTATTTCAAACAACATATTTCTAATCTGTAAACCAATGTATAAAGTAATCTGCCGCTTTATTGCATTGGGATACATACGAAAGACCTGCAGAGGGGATGCCGGCTGTCAATATACCGAAGGCGGCATCCCGTCAGCTTGCTGCAGGTTATATTCCCACTTGGGTGTTGGCGTGGACCCACTATCTGAGTGGGAATTCTGGGCTGATTCCGACCGCCGACATTTCCCATGCTGTCGGGATTCCAGCATCGGAATCCTGAACTGTGGGATCCCAACAGCCGCTATATTAAACGCATTCTTTTAGTAATGTGCCAAGAGCAAAGTAGTGTCTACAGTATGCTGAGGCAACGCATTGCAGGACGGTAAATGTAAAATAAATACAGTATGTTTGCTGCCTTTGTCTAAATTAGTACAGCGGTCAGAAAATTAATAAAGTGACAAGGTGGGTAATTCCAAGTTGATCGCAGCAGGATTTTTGTTAGCAGTTGGGCAAAACCATGTGCACTGCAGGAGAGGCAGATATAACATGTGCAGAGAGAGTTAGATTTGGGTGTGGTATGTTCAATCTGCAATCTAATTTGCAGTGTAAAAATAAAGCAGCCAGTATTTACCCTGCACAGAAATAAAATAACCCACCCAAATCTAACTCTTTCTGCACATGTTATATCTGCCTCCCCTGCAGTGCACATGGTTTTGCCCAAATGCTAACAAAAATCCTGCTGCGATCAACTTGGAATTACCCCCAATATGTGTTTGTTATTTTGTAGTATAGATTATACTAATGCAATACTTCTACTGTTAATATGAAAGATTATATTGGATTCAGAAGTATCATTATTCTTAAACCATTATTGAGAAGTATTCTCTCTGATTTCTTTTAAGATAAGTCTAAACCAGTGCTGAAAGTAGGGTGGTACGGGGTGGTACAGAGTACCATTAAGAAATATGGTGGTGGTACGCAGTACCACCAGCCCACCGCTGGGGCATAATTTATAAGAGGCATTTTTGTAAAATGGTGTCAGTGTCATAACTGTGTGTGGCATAATATGTAAGACATTACAGTGTGTGGCATAATGTGTAATGGGCATTACTGTGTGTGGCATAATGTGTAATGGGTGTTTGGTGTCTGGCATAATGTGTAATGGGCCTTAAGGTGTGTGGCATAATGTGTAATAAGCATTACGGTTAGGGTGGCCAATCCTGGGATCGGGATCGGCGGGATCCCGGGATTTAGGCCTAAAATTGGCCGGGATTCAATCCCAGGATTGGAGCTTCCAGTTCCAGGGATTTTGGGATTAGAAACCTCCTTGTTTTTCCAGTGTCAGGCAGCGTTGAGCATCCTCAGCAGGCTCAGACACTGCCCGGGTCCCTCCTCCCAGCTCCCCCTGTGCAGCGTGACGTGAAGTCAGAGGTCACGCTGCACAGCCATAATGTGTAATGGGCATTACAGTGTTTGGCATAATGTATAAGGGGCATTACAGTGTGTGGCATAATGTGGCTATGCCCCTATTGTCATGTAGCCACTTCCCTAGTTTTGTGTGACCACACCCCCTCATGGCCCGTGACCACGCCCATTTTTACTATCAGTACTACTAAAAAAAAATTTCTACTTGCACCACTGGTCTAAACATTTTACATTTCATCTGTAGATATTTGTCTTAATCCATTGAGCAGCACAGTACAACAAGTTTACTTTAACTCTAACCCTAACATTGCATGTTTTCCATATCTCTTTACTGGTACAAAAGCGTGTTCATCACTGACTTACACATTGTAAATGATGGTGGTACTAATTATTTCACTTGTGACTCTGTGAAGAGACCTGGAAAACATGTACTGTTCTCTGAGGAGCGGAGTTGGAAAACCCTGCTCTTTAGACACTGTTACTCTATTTTTTGCCTTCCCGTAGCTAATAGACCAATTGTAGAGATAGCCATTGTAAAAACAACTTGACAAATGGCACTTGTTGAAGTAGAAAACTAAACGCAAATTAAAATAGAGCCCAAGTGCCTTCATACCAAAATAAAGTGATTTTCCATATTACTTTAGAACATATGTTTATCCCAAGAGGTCAATAAGTACAATTAAATGAGTACAATTTGAAAGAAAATGTGAAATTTAACAGTCTGGAGATTTTTTTTTGCCCACAACAGTTATAAGACAAGGCTCCTGTGCCGGCAAGGGAGCTGGTGTGTTGTAATGAGGAGTCGATTGGATTCATTTGGATCGCTCTTTAAGTGGTGCCTTTATTAGAAACAACAACAAAACAATTTACGATGCAAAGTTTGCAAGTAAGCTGTCATAAAAAATTACACTGAAATAACAGTACAAAAAAATAATCATAAATAAATAACATTAAACTCGTTAGTGGTTCCAGAAAAAAGAGAGCTGTCACTCAGGGACCAGCACTAATATAGAACTTAAACACACCCCTACAACCCTATACGCTGAGCAGTCAAATGCTAGACATACTGTATAAAGGAAAAAGGGAGGAGTCAACATAACTTTTAAAGGGATACTGCTCCTACAACCTTGTGGTTTGACCCGACATGCATAAATATATACAGTAACTTACACTTCTCTTCTTTTGTAAATATTACGGCATGTGAAGTGTTAGAAACTAAGTAGACACAACACTGTTTGCTTGCACACAGTTATTTAGCCCAATGTAAATGACAGAAAAATGTGTTTAAAAAGAAGCATTTTGTATTCATATAGTGAATAAGTGTTTTGCATCTAAATGGCGGGACTGGTGGATTACAGGCTACATATACTGTATGATGTATATGTAGAGTATGTATACACCTGGAATCCCCAAAAGTAATTTCCCTTTTTGTGAGGCAACATGAGTTCATTATGGTGAAAGTTAGATGGTCTGTGACAAACATATATGCATATTGTGTGTGTACATATATATACATATATATATATATGATTGCAAGAGAATGCCGCGCCACTTGTGATGCCACAAATTCCCAGATAATTCAAAAACACTCCCAGTTATTTGGGCGTCAGCTGCCCCCCCAAAAAAATGACAATGGTAGGGTGCCGCAAAAGAGAAATAGGAATACCGGATAGGGGTTCTAAGCGACCTGAGGTGTTTATATATGGCCGAGTACAACAAATATATAAATATATATAAAAAATATATATAAGAAATATGTGTAAAAATTTGTAAGAAGTCTTAGAGACGAAACGCGTTGGGCCTTCACCCAGAGACCTCCTGCTATATCAGTTAAGACTCTTAATACTATTTTTTCCACATTTGAGTAGCTTATTTGCAGACTATCTGCACTTTACTTGAGAATTTAATATATGTCCATTCCTTTTTTTTAAATAGTCATTTTTTAGAGAACTGCATTTTATATAAAGGATTCTCATTATTTTTATTGTTATATTTATTGGTACTGTATTTTAACCCTATTTCTAGTGTTGTGAAATAAATAAATTTATTTTTTACAAATTTTTACACATATTTCTTATATATATTTTTTTTATATATTTAGATATTTGTTGTACTCGGCCATATATAAACACCTCAGGTCGCTTAGAACCCCTATCCGGTATTTATATATATATATATATATATATATATATATATATATTCAAATATACAGATATATACAGTATATACAGTATATATACTACATAATATATATACTGAATTAGAAAAATAAATCCCACTCCTGCATCCTTTCTATCTTTTGCTTTATCATTTGTTAACATGTTTCTATAAGAAAGAAAAGAATCGTATTACAAATTTGCATAGCGCTACCCAGGGGCGTAGCTATCTCATTCGGGGCCCCATAGCATAAGTCAATGCATACACGTCCCCCCACTCATTTATGACACCGTCACCATAGCATAATCTCCCCCCCCGCCCCCCCCCCCCCCCCCCCGTGTGCGCACGCACCCTGCACGGAGGCACCCCCTATAGAGCTCTCACCATTGTGGCCGCAGTGTGCTGCTGCACTGCCGCCACATCTGCTCTCCTGGCCGGCCCAGCTCCGTTCACTGGCCCTCATTCCGAGTTGATCGGTCGCAAGGCGAATTTAGCAGAGTTACACACGCTAAGCCGCCGCCTACTGGGAGTGAATCTTAGCTTCTTAAAATTGCGACCGATGTATTCGCAATATTGCGATTACTAACTACTTAGCAGTTTCAGAGTAGCTCCAGACTTACTCTGCCTGTGCGATCAGTTCAGTGCTTGTCGTTCCTGGTTGACGTCACAAACACACCCAGCGTTCGCCCAGGCACTCCCACCGTTTCTCCGGCCACTCCTGCGTTTTTTCCGGAAACGGTAGCGTTTTCAGCCACACGCCCCTGAAACGCCGTGTTTCCGCCCAGTAACACCCATTTCCTGTCAATCACATTACGATCGCCGGAGCGAAGAAAAAGCTGTGAGTAAAAATACTTTCTTCATAGTAAAGTTACTTGGTGCAGTCGCAGTGCGAACTTTGCGCATGCGTACTAAGCGGATTTTCACTGCGATGCGATGAAAAAGAACGAGCGAACAACTCGGAATGAGGGCCACTGTCTCTTCACAGACGCTGGGTGGAGGCGTGGCCGTGGTCCGGGGAAGTCGGACGTCCCTGCATACTCAGCCGGCCGGGTAAGCAAGTGTGGCTACAGTACAGCAGCGCAGCACACTTCTAGTAACGCTGTCAGGGCTCAGCAGCTGGGTGCAGGGGAAGGCTCGGGCCCCATAGCAGCCGCATCCCCTGCACCTATGGTAGCTACGCCCATGGTGCTACCATCCTACGTGCACCACACCTAGCTATACTTAATGCAGAAGCAACTGACACTCCTTTACAGATTATACAATTAAATGATGGTGGGGAAGGGGAGCTTACTAGGGTAAGAAGACAAGTGTTGAAGTTCCAAAAAACAATAGATTGCACTGGAAATTTTATATACCTTTATTATTCACCATGTCAGTCTTGGGCAGAATGTATCAAATAATAATAATAATAATAATAATAATAATAATAACAAATTATTATTAATAATAATAATAATAATAATAATAACAACAATAGTACTACTTCAATAGAACATGTACATGAGTATATATGGCAACTTTAGATAGTGTTGTCACATACAGTAAGCTTATTCTGCCCATACCAGAAGGAGTCACAATCGGGTGAAAGTATTCTAGGCTAGTGTTTCCCTTCTCTGGTCCTAGTTGGTGCACAGGTGTATTCATGGAAGAATTGTTACTATGTTGTAGTAAGCTCCTTATAGAAGTCTGAAGACATGTGACATTTGCTAGTGCTTTGCTGTTTGGCTTCTTTACATTCCATGCACTGTGATTGGCCTGATTACACAGTGGGTTTACATTATCTGATTTATTTTCTGTATTGCTAATTTATTTCTTCATTGCTGAAATTTGCCTAATTTCAGAATTGGCCAAAACAAGTCAGCCATCTCATTATAGTAGACATGCATTAGGTCGACAGGGTCAAAAGGTCGACATGTAAAAGGTAGACAGCTCAACAGGATAACAGGGTCAAAAGGGCAACATGGTCAAAAAGTCAACATGGCAATGATCGACACATATGGTAGACACAAGGTTTTTAGGTTGTTTTTCTTTACTTTTTCATACTTTACAATCCACGTGGACTATGATTGGGAATAACCTGTGCCGAGTGCATCGGTAGCAGAACAAGGCACCTTGCCCGAAGAATGGTGAGCGAGCCAAGCCATGCAAGGGGATGCAGTTCACTTATGTGACTTGTTTGTGGCAGAAAAGTGACAAAAACACAAAATCTACACAAAAAAATACTGTCTACCTTTTGACCCTGTCGACATATTGACCCTGTTGACCTTTCCTACCTATTCTATCAACCTTTTGACCCTGTCGACTTTTTGACCCTGTCGACCTAATGCATGTCTACCACTAGTGGTAGACCTATTGACTCGACCTTTTTAGTGTAGATCTAATCATCCACACCCATGTGTTACATAAAGAACATTTGCCAGCAGATATGGCTCAGCATATTACTGTATATGCATACCTCCCAACATTGCTGCCTGTAGATGCAGGATTAAAAAAGGGGGCGGGACCTCAGGAAATGGGGGTGGAGACTCCGGCAACAAAGTGAAACCCCCTATTGTATCACTGTGGGGGCATGCCCAGCACTCTTCAAGATGCTGAGCTGCCCCCAGGCTCTTCTGGCACTATATCTATTTACTGGGTATAATATGAGTGGCCGGCTGCCGAGATCCCGGGGGCCAGCATACCAGCGCCGGGATCCCAACCGCCGGCATACCGACAGCTGGTGAGTGCTAATGAGCTTCTTGCGGGCTCACTGAACTCACCACGCTGCGGACACAGTGGCGCTGTACGCGCACCACGTTATTTATTCTCCCTCCAGGGTGGTCGTGGACCCCCAACAGTGAGAATATGTGTCGGGCATGGCGGTGGTCGGGATCCCGGCGCCGGTGTGCTGGTCACTGGGATCCCAGCTGGCGGCATACTGAAGACCACCCCTATTTACCCGCTGCTTACCCACTGAAATGCTGTGGAGAGCAGCGGTGTGTACTCCCCCCAAACCCCCCCACTGCAGGTCACTGCGACCCCGTGGGTTGGACAGTGGAATAGTCCCAGAAAAACTGGTTTGTTACGCTAAAGGCAGGATAGTTGGAAGGTATAGTTTATGTATTAGCTAAATGGTGTAACTATTATACAAGTTAGTTACAGGCAAGGTTGAACTGGCCTAGTGGGGGACGGGTAAATCCCAGGAGGGACCTTCTGCTTCAGTGCTACGCACACTAGCATCAAGGAATTGGGTCCATGCAGGGGCAGCCCGGTCTCTATGTCTTGGGCTGAGGTAGCTTGGTCAATACTTTTAATATTTCTAATAAAAATACTTATCTCTCTGTGTACAGTACTCCAGTGCTGCTGCCCTGTAATGCTGAGAAGGTTCCTGATCAATGCAGGAACTCCTCAGCAGTATTTGCTGTACTTTGATTGGCTGAGTGACACATCTCACACAGTCACTCAACCAATTGCAGCACAGACACACCCCTATATACATTAACTACTGGAAAAGAAAGAAGGTGGAGGTAAACAGGAGGCTGTCAGACCATGGAGATTAGATGCCAGGGGTTGTGCTGCCATTATAACAGCGGACAAATGCTGCCAGGGGCCCCACCACTTGCACCTCTTGCGACATGATCTCACCCTGGACTTGTGGATTTTTGTACACAGCTCAATGGGATACCATAATTGCAGTATATAGCTGCATTTACTCGTGGACACAAGTAAGGTGTGTCTAATTAAGTCGACCCCTATATGTGAGAGAGACACACAGCATGTGTGAGAGAGACACACAGCATGTGTGTGAGAGACACAGTGTGTGTGTGTGTGTGTGTGTGTGTGTGTGTGTGTGTGTGTGTGTGTGTGTGACACTGTGTCTCAGTGACTGTGAGAGGCTAATTGGGTGCATATCATTAGACTAAAGGTGGCGCTATTATTGTATTATTCTACTAACGCTGCCACTGATTATTATCATTAGACTGTAGGGGCAACAGATAAAATAAATTAGACATGGACACAGTGCTGAGAATGCATAATATCATCATACCCTCCAACATGACCCGCCCCACTAGGTACAAAATGCTCTGTTTCTGGAATTCCCTCTTAATTTATTATTGCCATCACCTGTGAAGAAACAGCTTTCTTATCATTTAACTAGTTCAACACAGGTGCTGGAAATCATAAATTAAGAGGGAAGTCCAGGAACAGAGCATTTTGTACCTAGTGGGGCAGGTCATGTTGGAGGGTCTGTATCATGCTGTGTCCTTTGTGGGATGACCACGCCCCTCCCATTGATGACCACACCTACCCAACGGTTGGTCACACCTCTTCATCTGAACCCTGCAGATACATTTCCCTCATAGTGCAATACTTAGACAATAGAGTGGCAGTGTATTATTACAAAAGCTATACAGACAGCCACAAGTCAGTGGAACTGTTGCTGAACACTTTTGTGCCTGTGTATTTCTGTGTTAAGGTTCTGCCTGCCATATTGAACAGCAATACAGGTAGCAGGCAGGGGATGTAGTCATGTGACCGGCCGCCGGCAAAACAGCCCCAACCTGCAGACAGCAGATGGTGCTTTTGTTAGAGTGTACTGTAGATTTGGAGAGAGGAACAGTTGTACTGAAGATTCACACACCACTAAGGAAACAAAATAGGTGAAGTAGATGAAGCCATTTGGATTATGGTTCTCACTGAGGAGCACCCCTAGAGTTATATAGAGATTTATTTATTTAAGTGGGCAAAGGTCAGTGTACAGGCGGGATGACCACTGCACCACACACACTATGGTAAGTGATGACAGAATGTACTGTACTGTACAAGCATAATGTGAAAACCATTTTACAGATATGTTTTACTACTTCCCTGATTTTTTTTACGTACCTATATGATGTAGAAGTTGTACATATTAGAATATATTGATTTTAAATTATAACTGTTTTTCTTATGTGCAGATCCCTCACGAACTGAGAAAAAAGAGAGCAAGTGTCCCACCCCCGGCTGCGATGGAACAGGCCATGTCACTGGCTTATATCCTCATCACCGGAGTTTATCGGGCTGTCCACACAAAGATAGGGTACCTCCAGAAAGTAAGTTGTGCCTTATAAACAGTGTCAGCAGATAACTAAATCCAATTCTATTTGTAAATGCCTCAAAAAAATACAATTGCAATAAAATAAGATTTTACTCACCGGTAAATCTATTTCTCGTAGTCCGTAGTGGATGCTGGGAACTCCAAAAGGACCATGGGGAATAGCGGCTCCGCAGGAGACTGGGCACAACTAAAGAAAGCTTTAGGTCACCTGGTGTGCACTGGCTCCTCCCACTATGACCCTCCTCCAAGCCTCAGTTAGGACACTGTGCCCGGACGAGCTGACATAATAAGGAAGGATTTTGAATCCCGGGTAAGACTCATACCAGCCATACCAATCACACCGTATAACTCGTGATACTATACCCAGTTAACAGTATGAAATACAACTGAGCCTCTCAACAGATGGCTCAACAATAACCCTTTAGTTAACAATAACTATGTACAAGTATTGCAGACAATCCGCACTTGGGATGGGCGCCCAGCATCCACTACGGACTACGAGAAATAGATTTACCGGTGAGTAAAATCTTATTTTCTCTGACGTCCTAGTGGATGCTGGGAACTCCGAAAAGGACCATGGGAATTATACCAAAGCTCCCAAACGGGCGGGAGAGTGCGGATGACTCTGCAGCACCGAATGAGAGAACTCCAGGTCCTCCTCAGCCAGGGTATCAATTTTGTAGAATTTTGCAAACGTGTTTGCTCCTGACCAAGTTGCAGCTCGGCAAAGTTGGAAAGCCGAGACCCCTCGGGCAGCTGCCCAAGATGAGCCCACCTTCCTTGTGGAATGGGCTTTTACAGATTTTGGCTGCGGTAGTCCAGCCGCAGAATGCGCCAGCTGAATTGTGCTACAAATCCAGCGAGCAATAGTCTGCTTAGAAGCAGGAGCACCCAGTTTGTTGGGTGCATACAGGATAAACAGCGAGTCAGTTCTCCTGACTCTAGCCATCCTGGAAACATAATTTTTCAAGGCCCTGACTACGTCCAGTAACTTGGAATCCTCCAAGTCCCTAGTAGCCGCAGGCACTACAATAGGTTGGTTCAAGTGAAAAGCTGATACCACCTTAGGGAGAAACTGGGGACGAGTCCTCAATTCTGCCCTATCCATATGGAAAATCAGATAAGGACTTTTATATGACAAAGCCGCCAATTCTGATACACGCCTGGCCGAAGCCAAGGCCAATAACATGACCACTTTCCGCGTGAGATATTTTAGATCCACGGTTTTTAGTGGCTCACACCAATGTGATTTTAAGAAACTCAACACCACGTTGAGAACCCAAGGTGCCACTGGAGGCACAACCGGGGGCTGAATATGCAGCACTCCTTTTACAATGTCTGAACTTCAGGTACTGAAGCTAGTTCTTTCTGGAAGAAAATCGACAGAGCCGAGATCTGTATCTTAATGGAGCCTAATTTTAGGCCCATAGACACTCCTGCTTGTAGGAATGCAGAAATCGACCTAGTTGAAATTCCTCTGTTGGGGCCTTTTTTGGCCTCACACCAAGCAACATATTTCCGCCATATGCGGTGATAATGTTTTGCAGTTACATCTTTCCTGGCTTGAATCAGCGTAGGAATGACTTCCTCCGGAATGCCCTTTTCCTTTAGGATCCGGCGTTCAACCGCCATGCCGTCAAAACGTAGCCGCGGTAAGTCTTGGAACAGACAGGGCCCCTGCTGCCGCAGGTCCTGTCTGAGCGGCAGAGGCCATGGGTCCTCTGATATAATTTCTTGAAGTTCTGGGTACCAAGCTCTTCTTGGCCAATCCGGAACCACGAGTATCGTTCTTACTCCTCGCCTTCCTATTATTCTCAGTACCTTTGGTATGAGAGGCAGAGGGGGGAACACATAAACCGACTGGTACACCCACGGTGTTACCAGAGCATCCACAGCTATCGCCTGAGGGTCCCTTGACCTGGCGCAATATCTTTTATAGCTTTTTGTTGAGGCGGGACGCCATCATGTCCACCTGTGGCCTTTCCCAATGGTGTACAATCCTTTGGAAGACTTCTGGATGAAGTCCCCACTCTCCCGGGTGGAGGTCGTGTCTGCTGAGAAGATCTGCTTCCCAGTCGTCCACTCCGGGAATGAACACTGCTGACAGTGCTAACACATGATTTTCCGCCCATCGGAGAATCCTTGTGGCTTCTGCCATCGCCATCCTGCTTCTTGTGCCGCCCTGTTGGTTTACATGTGCGACTGCCGTGATGTTGTCTGATTGGATCAGTACCGGCTGGTTTTGAAGCAGAGGCCTTGCCTGACTCAGGGCATTGTAAATGGCCCTCAGTTCCAGAATATTTATGTGTAGGGAAGTCACCTGACTTGACCAAAGTCCCTGGAAGTTTCTTCCCTGTGTGACTGCCCCCCAGCCTCAAAGGCTGGCATCCATGGTCACTAGGACCTAGTCCTGTATGCCGAACCTGCGGCCCTCTTGAAGATGGGCACTCTGCAGCCACCACAGTAGAGATACCCTGGTCCTTGAAGACAGGGTTATCAGCCGATGCATCTGAAGATGTGATCCGGACCACTTGTCCAACAGGTCCCACTGAAAAGTTCTTGCATGGAACCTGCCGAATGGGATTGCTTCGTAGGAAGCTACCATTTTTCCCAGGACTCGCGTGCAATGATGCACCGATACCTGTTTTGGCTTCAGGAGGTCTCTGACTAGAGATGACAGCTCCTTGGCTTTCTCCTCCGGGAGAAACACTTATTTCTGGTCTGTGTCCAGAACCATCCCCAGGAACAGTAGACGTGTCGTAGGAACCAGCTGTGACTTCGGACTGTTTAGAATCCAACCGTGCTGTTGTAGCACTTTCCAAAATAGTGCTACCCCGACTAGCAACTGCTCCTTGGACCTCGCCCTTATAAGGAGATTGTCCAAGTACGGGATAATTAAAACTCCCTTTTTTCGAAGGAGTATCATCATTTCGGCCATTACCTTGGTAAACACCCTTGGTGCCATGTACAGTCCAAACGGCAGTGTCTGGACTTGGTAATGGTAATCCTGTACCACAAATCTGAGGTACTCCTGGCGAGGATGGTAAATGGGGACATGCAGGTAAGCATCCTTGATGTCCCGGGATCCCATGTAATCCCCCTCGTCCAGGCTTGCAATAACCGCCCTGAGCGATTCCATCTTGAACTTGAATTTTTTTATTTATGTGTTCAAGGATTTTAAATATAAAATGGGTCACACCGAACCATGCGGTTTCGGTACCCCAAACCGTGTGGAATAGTAACCCCGTCCTTGTTGAAGTAGGGGCACCTTGAGTATTACCTGCTGGGAATACAGCTTATTAATTGCCTCTAGCGCAGCCTCCCTGCCTGAGGGAGTTGTCGGCAAGGCATATTTGAGGAAACGGCGGGGGGGAGACAACTCGAATTCCAGCTTGTACCCCTGAAATACTACTTGAATGAAACAGGGATCCACCTGTGAGCGAGCCCACTGATCGCTGAAATTGTTGAGACGGCCCCCCACCATACCTGGCTACACCTGTTGAGCCCCCGCGTCATGCTGTGGACTCAGAGGAAGCGAGAGAAGAATTTTGATTCTGGGAACAGGCTGACTGGTGCAGCTTTTTCCCTCTTCCCATGTCTCTGTACAGAAAGGAAGCGCCTTTGACCCGCTTGCTTTTCTGAAGCCGAAAGGACTGTACCTGATAATACAGTGCTTTCTTAGTCTGTGAGGAAACCTGAGGTAAAAATATTTCTTCCCAGCTGTTGCTGTGGATACGAGGTCCCAGAGACCATCCCCAAATAATTCCTCACCCTTATAAGGCAGAATCTCTATGCGCCTTTTAAAGTCAGCATCACCTGTCCAGTGACAGGTCTCTAATACCCTCCTGACAGAATGGACATTACATTCATTTTGGATGCCAGCCGGCAAAAGATCCCTCTGTGCATCCCTCATATATAAGACGACGTCTTTAATATGTTCTCATGTTTGACAGGGTCACCGACCACGCTGCAGCAGCACGATCTGCAGGTCTCAGTCTAGTACCTGAGTGTGTAAATACAGACTTCAGGATAGCCTCCTGCTTTTTATCAACAGGTACCTTCAAAGTGGCCGTTCCTAAAACGGCAGTGCCACCTTTTTTGACAACCGTGTGAGCGCCTTATCCACCCTAGGGGATATCTCCCAGCGTAACTTATCCTCTGGCGGGAAAGGGTACGCCATCAGTAACTTTTTAGAAATTACCAGTTTCTTATCGGGGGGAACCCACGCTTTTCACACACTTCATTCATTCATCTGATGGGGGAACAAAACACTGCCTGCTTTTTCTCCCCAACATAAAAACCCATTTTTAGAGGGTTAATGTCAGAAATGTGTAACACATTTTTTATTGCCGGGATCAAGTCACGGATGTTCCTAGTGGATTGTGTATATGTCTCAACCTTGACGACACTGGAGTCAGACTCCGTGTCGACATCTGTGTCTGCCATCTGAGTGAGCGGGCGTTTTTGAGCCCCTGATGGCCTTTGAGATGCCTGGGCAGGCACGGACTGAGAAGCCGGCTGTCCCACAGCTGTTACGTCATCCACCCTTTTATGTAAGGAGTTGACACTGTCGGTTAATACCTTTCACCTAACCATCCACTCTGGTGTCGGCCCCACAGGGGGCGACATCACATTTATCGGCATCTGCTCCGTCACCATATAAGTCTCCTCATTAAACATGTCGACACAGCCGTACCGACACACCGCACACACACAGGGAATGCGCTGACTGAGGACAGGACCCCACAAAGCCCTTTGGGGAGACAGAGAGAGAGTATGCCAGCACACACCAGAGCGCTATATAATGTGGGGATTAACACTATAACTGAGTGAAATTTCCCCAATAGCTGCTTGTATATATAATATTGCGCCTAAATTTAGTGCCCCCCCTCTCTTTTTAACCCTTTGAGCCTGAAAACTACAGGGGAGAGCCTGGGGAGCTTTCTTCCAGCTGCACTGTGAAGAGAAAATGGCGCCAGTGTGTCTGAGGGAGATAGCTCCGCCCCTTTTTCGCGGACTTTTCTCCCGCTTTTTTCTGGATTCTGGCAGGGGTATTTACCACATATATAGCCTCTGGGGCTATATATTGTGGTATTTTTGCCAGCCAAGGTGTTTTTATTGCTGCTCAGGGCGCCCCCCCCAAGCGCCCTGCACCCTCAGTGACCGGAGTGTGAAGTGTGTATGAGGAGCAATGGCGCACAGCTGCAGTGCTGTGCGCTACCTTGGTGAAGACTGATGTCTTCTGCCGCCGATTTTCCGGACCTCTTCTTGCTTCTGGCTCTGTAAGGGGGACGGCGGCGCGGCTCCGGGACCGAACACCAAGGCTGGGCCTGCGGTCGATCCCTCTGGAGCTAATGGTGTCCAGTAGCCTAAGAAGCCCAAGCTGGCTGCAAGCAGGCAGGTTCGCTTCTTCTCCCCTTAGTCCCTCGCTGCAGTGAGCCTGTTGCCAGCAGGTCTCACTGAAAATAAAAAACCTAATTCTATACTTTCTATCTAGAAGCTCAGGAGAGCCCCTAGTGTGCATCCAACCTCGGCCGGGCACAAAATCTAACTGAGGCTTGGAGGAGGGTCATAGTGGGAGGAGCCAGTGCACACCAGGTGACCTAAAGCTTTCTTTAGTTGTGCCCAGTTTCCTGCGGAGCCGCTATTCCCCATGGTCCTTTCGGAGTTCCCAGCATCCACTAGGACGTCAGAGAAATGGAGATGGTCCGTCTTCTGGGCGTGTTATGAGAGTGTTGCATCTGTGTTTGTGTACACAGATGCTTCATCGCTCACAATGGGAGCATTCTCTGCACAAGCCATGACAGTGGTGAAAGCTTCCATGGTGGGACCGATGACATCTACCTACGCTCACAGTGGGTGTCTCAGTCCTTGCACATTCATTTTTCAATACTCATCTCTCCAGAGTGAGTCCCCCACAGACAGAAGCATCTCTCCACAAATCTTTGGGTGTAGTGCCCATTTTCCCAGAGTTTTGCACATGTGCAGTAAGGAATTCTCTGGGAAAATGGACGCTGCACCATTTTCCCCGGAGATTTGCACATGCGCCCCTCTAGTGCTCAGACTCTATTGCGCTGCTGAGCGCCGGCTACAGAGAAGGGCCTCCTCCTCTTATGATACGCTCCTGGTTGGGAGTAAAGCAAAAGAAATCAGGAGTAACATTGTACTTGTACAAACCATGATGCAACGCAAAGGGTGCAATTATATTTATAAATTTTTGTATGCTGGGTAAATACCGACTGCTTTAGCATGTAGCCTATAAATGCTGGACAGCAGAATTTTTACACTGCAATTTGGATTTGAGTTTGGACACGCCACTCCCAAATCTAAATCTGTACACATTTGTAAATCCACCCCACCTGCAGTGCAACATGGTTAGTCCAGGTGCAAAGTTACTTGCTTCTAAAGCATAAAATCTGTTCAGGGAATCTGCAAATACAATGCAAATCACTATAATCTTTTGTAACAAGATCGTAAGTAAACATTGTAGCATGAGAAATTAGTTTTGCAAATAAAAAAGTATTAAATCAATAATAAATACACTGCCTTAAATGCCTGCTGCCATAAATAAGCGGTGCCAGGGATCTGTTATAGGCTGTCTCTTGACCAACATCTAGTAACAGATTGACAGGATTGCTGGTCACATAATGCCTGCTATACTGAATCCTTGCAATTATAGGGCCTAATGCAGACCTGACCACGGGGGTCATTCTGAGTTGATCGTAGCTGTGTTAAATTTAGCACAGCTACGATCATTCACACTGACATGGCCGCCCCGCATGTCAGTGCCCCCCCCCCGCAGAAGTGCAAAGGCATCACTCAGCGGTGATGCCTTTGCACTTCAAGAGTAGCTCCCGACCAGCGCAGTGGCTTAACGCCACCGTCCAGCCCCCTCCCGCCCAGTCTCAGAGGCAATCGCTAGGCAACGACGGCTGCCATGGACCGGCGCATATGCAGTTCCGACCCTATCGCTGCGGTGCAAGAAACTGCGATCGGGTCGTAATGACCCCCCCACAGCAGCAAATTTGTTAGCAAATGGGCAAAAACATGTGCACTGCAGGGGGGGGGGGGGGGTGCAGATATAACATGTGTAGAGAGAGTTAGATTTGGGTGGGGTCTGTTCAAACTGAAATCTAAATTGTAGTGTAAAAATAAAGCAGCCAGTATTTACCCTGCACAGAAACAATATAACCCACCCAAATCTAACTCTCTCTGCACATGTTATATCTGCCCTCCCTGCAGTGCACAAGGTTTTGCCCATTTGCTAACTAATTTGCTGCTGCGATCAGGTCTGAATTAGGCCCATAGTACATCTCTGCCCACTGCCTTGTCATTCTATTGCCTGTACTGAGTGCCTGATTCATGGGGGTAATTCCAAGTTGATCGCAGCAGGAAATTTTTTAGCAGTTGGGCAAAACCATGTGCACTTCAGGGGAGGCAGATATAACATGTGCAGAGAGAGATAGATTTGGGTGTGGTGAGTTCAATCTGCAATCTAAATTGCAGTGTAAAAATAAAGCAGCCAGTATTTACCCTGCACAGAAATAAAAGAACCCACCCAAATCTAACTCTCTCTGCAAATGTTATATCTGCCCCCCCTACAGTGCACATGGTTTTGCCCAACTGCTAAAAAATTTCCTGCTGCGATCAACTTGGAATTACCCCCCATGTTTGTAAGTAAAGGAAAAAAGGCAAGCAACCGGGCAAAACCATGTTGCACTGCAGGTGGGGCAGATGTAACACGTGCAGAGAGAGTTAGATTTCGGTGGGTGATAACATCTTGGAGTAAACTTCAGGAGATGATCCTGTTATGTAGAAAATAACTGTGGAAATGTAGGAAATGATTTATTTTATTGGTATTATCCCTTTTGTGATCTTGATGCCCAGGTGAGTAAAATAAAAATATCCAACATATGATCAAATATAAGCCCTACAGTATATAAAAAATGTAAGAACTACAAAATATATAACGATAATAAATTATCAAAGTAGTTTCTGGTGATGATAAAACAAAATTAAACTAAAATATTGTTCCAGTTGTCATGATGAGAGCTATGGTTGCAAAGTGGTTAACCAGCATTACACCACAACACTATGGGCAGTATGGATCGTGTAATGGTTAGCATTACTGTCTCAGAGCACTGAGGTCCTGAGTTTGATTCCCACCATGGAAGCGTATATATTCTCCCCATACCAACGTGCATTTCCTCCCCCAATCCAAAAATATATTAGTAGGCAGTGGCGTCACAAGGCGGGTGCGGGGGGTGCGGCCCGCACCCGGGTGTGACGCCTGGAGGAGGGTGACACCAAATGTCAGCTCCTCCGCACTGACAGGAACCAGGTGCTGCAGTGAGAAAGTCTCATACAGCACCCGGCTCCTGTCACAGAAGAGGAGCCGACAGCGGACGGAGACTGGCTCTGGGGGAAGCCCAGCATCTCCGGAGATGCTGGGCACGCCCCCAGAGTGACTATTCCGGGGTCCCCGCGAAGCCATGCCCCTAAGTACAAGGTCACGCCCCCTTTTTGCCGCGATCGCGGCAGGAGATCAGGGGCGCGCACCGGGTGTCACCACACCCGGTGACGCCTCTGCTAGTAGGTTAATTGGCTCCCAACAAAAATTAACCCTAGAGTGTGTGTGTGTGTGTGTGTGTGTGTGTGTGTGTGTGTATGTATGTGTGTATACATGGGCACACCAGATGGGCAAAGTGGTTCTTATCTGCTGTCAAATTATCTGTTTCTATGACATAGATGATACAAAAGTGGGTGGCAGAACTGAAATCTCTTTTGTACTCAAATTTTAATAAGCTTTCATTTATTCTACTTATACTGACTCCTCTGTTGTCTTCGCTTTATTTTTTTCTCTCTGCCAAGTTCTCGCCATGCATGAAAATGTTCTTAAGTGCCCTACGCCAGGCTGCACCGGGAGAGGCCATGTAAACAGCAACAGGAATTCTCACAGAAGGTAGGCGCACTGTCTCTGGAATGGCTACAGACGGACATTTCTACTGCAGCAGCACTTTCTGCTAGTCCCACTTGCATTAGAGAGATGACAGCTGGTGCTTACTATGCTTTCTTAAACTACTGAAAAGTTTCAGTTTGTCATATAACAAGATAAAAAAAAATGTGATCTAGGAATTTTTTTGGCACAAAACCAAAAACTTTTCCCCCCCTGACTACTGCCCTTCAAACAGCAATATACTATTCTACGTGATCCAGAGAAGGTGATTTGCGCGAGCAGGCAAAATATTTCTGTATTTTGTCGTATTTTAAAGAACAGCAATTGCAAATTTCAAAATTGTTAACAGCAATTTATAGTGTAGGAGCAGTAGCTTGGCAATATACATGGATACGTGACAAGTGTAAAACTAAATCAAAACAACTCAGTTTTTCTGTTATAAAGTAGTGGAATAAGTCAAAATGTTTCATGTTAATGTTGTATTCAGCAAAATACAGATGTGTCCACGTACATCTTTGCTGTTTTGCTCAATTTGGCACAACATGTAAAACACGGCTAAGCTGTTTTTCACGACTAGCGAGAGGATGGATTTTAAAATTTTTGTTTGCCATAATAGAATATGTAGAAAGTAACATATTAAAGAAGCAAATTAAGAAAAATCACAAGGCATGGCTAAATTTCTGAATCTGTGGCATGCAAAACCGTGCCATACATGGCGGGATATAGCAAAGATGTATGTGGACACATCTAGACATATTATGGGCACGGGACCCACAGACCTAAAGAATTAACACTGTAGTTCTCTTGCAGATCATTGCCTATTGTCAGGGTTGGATCAAGCCTTGGGTGAGGGGGGGGGGCAGGCCTGGGGCACTAAAGTCAGGGGGCCACTCTGGAAGGGGGGGAGGGTATATTAGATTGTGCATACCTGATTGGTATCCTCTGTGTTGAACTATTTAATTGATAACTGTGCTTCAACACAGGTGATTGCAATCATACCTTAAGAAGGAAGTCCAGGTAGAGAATTTTGTCCCTACTGGAATGGGTCATGTTAGGAGGTATGGATTGTGTATATTAAATGTAAATCAATGGTGTATATTAGATTTAATCTAATACGTTTATAATGCCTGGGTTCTGTTTATTGCTCTATCTAATTGAAAGACAACTATTTTATAATATTTTCTTGTAGCGGAACAAAGACAACTTATACCCCTTTTTTCCACTGTTCAAAATCCCAGGTTTCTGCACGTGAACGTGCAAAACCAAGGATTTTGAAGTCAGTGTAAACATAACCTACTCGGGACTAGCTCCCAGGTCCCTGTCCCAGCTCCCAACCAGGGTTACAGAACTGAGACCTGTGAAATCGCCTTTTTGATAGACCCGGCAATTTCCTGGGTTGCAGTAGAAAAGGGGTATTAAACAACCTTTAAAATAAACATAGAAAATGAAAATCTATAATTTATGTAGTCACATGCAAGAATAGCAGCAGCGTACCACTGCTTACACACTGGGACAGAGCTCAGGAGTTCATGCTCTAGACCCTCATTAGATAACAGGTTACACAGGACACAGACACGCAGGCAGGAGAAGCTGGGTTCCTTTTGACACTTATAGCTCTCTCCACCCTCCTATCTCTGCTCTGATTAAAAAGCTTTATAGGTAGGTAGCATACCCTCCAACATTTTATGCATAAAAATCGGTACAAATGAGGAAAAGTGGGAGTGGCCATGGGTAAAGGGTGCGCGGTCACGCCCCTTTTCCTATACTTTCAATGGAGGTTTGGAGAGCCAAAAATCGGTACAGACCATAAAAAAAGGTACTGTACCTATTAAAAAGGTACAGTTGGAGGGTATGAGGTAGGTCATGAAACCTGATACTCCTAGGTCTCTCTGCCTGCACTGCATACTGTCCTTCTCACATTCTGGCTGCCTGGTCCTGCTGCAGCATAAGAGGGAAAGCTTTTGATGTCAGTGTCCTCCAGAAGGGGGGCCCCTGACAAAGGGGGGCCCAGGGTACAGTATGCCCTGCACCCCCCACCCCTTAATCTGACTGTGCCTATTGTTGTACTATTTTGCAAAGTTTACTAATAATCTTTATTGATCGGTAACTGTATTTGTGTAGCTAAATCCCCAACACCGGCACAGAGAAAATCACATTCAGAACGACAACTAGTCATCTGCTAATGGTATAGCAGCAGCTACAGCAGCAGTAGCAACTGCACATAGTGGCCTGTGCAATACTATACAACTAACATTCACATGCTGTAGTAGGCATCTGTATGAAATAGACACGTCTTGCCAACATCTATGATCTGAGCGCTACCTTGAAAGCCGCAGCATCTGGTCACCATCGCAGCCATCTGCCGCTGCCCCTGGCCCGTTTGCATAAGTCAAAGTTTACTCAGACTGCCCGTAGGAACCACACTGTCAGGTCCAGGAAGCCTGCGCCCAACGATGCCCCAGCATGCTTAGGAATGCTTTCTAAATCCGGAGTACTGTGCAGTGATATCAATGAAAAACTTTAAATGTCCCGAGAACTCTGCTTAGAGTTTCCACCATGGCTAGGGGTTCTAAACCTTCCCCTCTGTCATCTGCATTTATTAAACGGACATCGTTCCATCTTCTCTATTATATAAATTGCACCACGTTGCATATATTTACATCCAGATAACAGATATCTGTTTGCATGACACAGGACTGTAAGTCAATGGAGTCAGAAACCCAACAAAATAGATTTATTATACAGTATATTTAAATAAAACTCCACCTATAATAAACTTCAATAAAATGACTTAGGCAAAACATTTCTCTTCATCCAACTATAACACCTACCTAGCTTACAGCCATCTCACTATGTATTGCTCAATGGAACATACTGCACAATTGAAATGATTGTGTCATGTCACTGATGTTAATATGGAATGAGGAATGTGCGGTGATGTTTCTTCTGCTGTAGTCTTTCAGGCTGTCCTATTGCTGCGGCAGAGAAACTAGCGAAAGCCCAAGAAAAACATCAAAGTTGTGATGCCTCAAAATCTAGCCAAGCATCTGATCGTGTATTAAGGTGAGGAGTGGGGCGTCTTTGTGTAAATATAAATCATAGATATCTGTTGTAACAGACTGATACTCATCATGAATAACACCGGTGACAATGACAGGTTGTCCAAGCTTCTGTCAGTAAAGGAATGCTATATGAAGTATAACTACAAAACGTTGTGATGCTGTGACTCACTGCCTAGTATTAATATAGGGGTACAGTATTAAGCCTGAAGAAGTACTGTAGATAAAGCAGTGATAAGTGGAAGGTGATAATGCACCAGCCATTGCTGTCATTTTCAAACCCGTAATGATTGGCTGGTGCATTATCACCTTCCACTTACCACTTCTTTATCACTTCTCCAGGCTTAATACATCTGCCCCATATGTTCTCAATGCACTTTTAACTTAATAATATGAAATACTTATAGTAAATGCAAATGAAACTATTATAATGAACTGTAACAGTAGACTCAGAGTCTAAGCAGTTTTAATCAATGGAAAATGTAATAATCAGTTTGGGGAAAAATATGGGAAATTTGTCCTGGTAGTCCTAAATGTCACACACTACCCCTCCCACAATGGGTTTGGCCATGCAGTGGCCAAAGGGGCTTGAACTCATGGACCTGCAGAGGGTGCTATGGGGAACCAACTTTGCAATGACAACATATTTTTCTAATACATAAATACTAAGGTATTGCGCTCCACTAGACCAAAATATAAAAAGCAATATATAGTATCAACTTCATAAAAAGTCTGAGCGAACCCAATAAATATCATATATGTAGCAAAAATGGTCACATTAAATTTATATTTGCACACACCATAGTGTGCAAATGTTAAAAGTGACGTACAGTATACAGTATAAGTGTTATCTTTAATTGCTCCTGATGAGTGATCATCGGCATATAGGAAATTACTTTGGTTGCCTTTTATCATTCAAAATAACAATGATGCTCCCATTGGTACAAAGATTGTTCTCATAAAAGCCAATAGCAGCTCATGTTTTTCTTTCAGGCCAATGTGTTTTGTAAAGCAATTAGAAATTCCTCAGTATGGTTACAGGAACAACGTATCAACGACCACACCTCGCTCCAACCTGGCCAAGGAACTAGAGAAATATTCAAAGACTACGTTTGAATATAACAACTATGAAAATCACGCGTACGGAAAGAGGGCTATAGCTCCAAAGGTGCAATCTAGAGATATATCTCCAAAAGGATATGATGGTAAGTAAAACACATTTCTTACCTGTGTTTTCAGGTCAATATAAAATACAATAACATGACTGAATACTGTACATATCTTATTTGATTATATAATCAGTATTTAGTAATGTTGTCTTTATTGATCAAAGTTATATATAATATCGCTATTAATGGGATGAACAAGGAAACTGCACCCCCCAACCCCCTTTAACCTTTATGCTTACATTAATTGGAGTTCAAGAATGTCTTAGATATGAGAAACCTCAGAGCAGTTTTAAGCTTATTTCTGGTGACTGGGCATGGAAATTTGGTAAGTAGGGACCTTGTCAAGAGATAAGTGGTATTATTATGCAGCTCACATTGGGGAGGGGAGTTAGCATATTAAATGCAGCTTAACCGCATAAACTGGGACATGTAATTTGTAACCTGCCAACATTTAAGATTTGGGGTAAAATATGTCCCAACTCTAATCCTTCCAAGCCCTTTTGATTCACCCATACACATGTTTCATCACAGTCAAATCTGCCCTATCAGTGATTCATTTACATTATCAGCATTTGCATTTCAAGTATCCCTGCTCCTGTGACCATCTGTTTTGTCAAGTATCATTTTGTACCACTGGTTTATCCGCACATCACTGTTCCCTGTGTTACCTACAATAAACATCATTATGTGTTCACTGCCATTGCCAGTCAATTTTGGTTTCTCAGTAAACCAGGGGAGTTCATGACAACACTGGGCAGAACTTTGACCCCGGGGAGCCTGTTCCGAGCCTTCCACTGGATTGATTTAGATGAAGTGGTAACAGTGGATCCCATAAGACTTACTAGGGGGTTGAGGTCCCGGTCGGACCTCCCGTTGGTGTACGCTGGAAAAACTTTGACACAGGGAGCCTGTTCTGGGCCTTCCATTGGATGGATTTGGATGAAAACTTTAATGAACTGTAATAACTGAAATAACCATAACTCAATGAACTAAAATAACTGACAGAAATGGAGGTGGGAAAACAAATATGGTGTACCCAAAAGCCTTGTAATAGCAACATTGATAACAGAAGGAAAACTTTAAACCCATCTTGCAATGGAAAAGTGAATATAAAACTAAACCGTAAGGAAAGCTGGGGATTAGGGCTACTGGTGACACACCAAAAAAATAAGATTTTACTTACCGGTAAATCTATTTCTCGTAGTCCGTAGAGGATGCTGGGGACTCCGTAAGGACCATGGGGATAGACGGGCTCCGCAGGAGACATGGGCACTTTAAGAAAGAATTTAGTTCCTGGTGTGCACTGGCTCCTCCCTCTATGCCCCTCCTCCAGACCTCAGTTAGAGAAACTGTGCCCAGAGGAGATGGACAGTACAAGGAAAGGATTTTGTTAATCCAAGGGCAAGATTCATACCAGCCACACCAATCACACCGTATAACTTATGATAACTACCCAGTTAACAGTATGAAAGCAACATATCATCAGTGCAAGACCGATGCAACTATAACGTAACCCTTATTGAAGCAATAACTATATACAAGTACTGCAGAAGAAGTCCGCACTTGGGACGGGCGCCCAGCATCCTCTACGGACTACGAGAAATAGATTTACCGGTAAGTAAAATCTTATTTTCTCTAACGTCCTAGAGGATGCTGGGGACTCCGTAAGGACCATGGGGATTATACCAAAGCTCCCAAACGGGCGGGAGAGTGCGGATGACTCTGCAGCACAGATTGAGCAAACATGAGGTCCTCCTCAGCCAGGGTATCAAACCTATAGAATTTTGCAAAAGTGTTTGAACCCGACCAAGTAGCAGCTCGACACAGCTGTAGTGCCGAGACCCCCCGGGCAGCCGCCCAAGAAGAGCCCACCTTCCTAGTGGAATGGGCCTTGACCGATTTTGGTAACGGCAATCCAGCCATAGAATGCGCTTGCTGAATCGTGTTACAAATCGAGCGAGCAATAGTTTGCTTTGAAGCAGGGGCACCAATCTTGTTGGATGCTTACAGGACAAACAGCGCTTCAGTTTTCCTGACTCTAGCCGTTCTGGCCACGTAAATTTTCAAAGCCCTGACCACATCAAGTAACTCGGAATCCTCCAAGTCACGTGTAGCCACAGGCACCACAATAGGTTGGTGAATATGAAAAGATGATACCACTTTCGGCAGAAATTGTGAACGGGTCCGCAATTCTGCTCTATCCATATGGAAAACCAGATAGGGGCTTTTATGTGACAAAGACGCTAATTCTGACACACGTCTAGCCGAAGCCAAGGCTAATAACATGACCACCTTCCACGTGAGATATTTTAACTCCGCCGTTTTAAGTGGTTCAAACCAGTGTGACTTTAGGAAACTTAACACCACGTTAAGATCCCAAGGTGCCACCGGAGGCACTAAAGGAGGCTGGATACGCAGCACTCCTTTTACAAACGTCTGAACTTCTGGTAGAGAAGCCAACTCTTTTTGAAAGAAAATGGATAGGGCCGAAATCTGAACCTTAATGGAGCCTAAGTTTTAGGCCCAAATTCACTCCAGTTTGTAGGAAGTGAAGGAAACGGCCCAGATGGAATTCTTCCGTAGGAGCATTCCTGGCCTCACACCAAGAAACATATTTTCGCCATATACATGATAATGTTAAGATGTCACGTCCTTCCTAGCCTTTATCAGCGTAGGAATGACCTCATCCGGAATGCCTTTTTCCACTAGGATCCGGCGTTCAACCGCCATGCCGTCAAACGCAGCCGCGGTAAGTCTTGGAACAGACATGGGCCCTGTTGCAACAGGTCCTGCCTTAGAGGAAGAGGCCACAGATTTTCTGTAAGCATTTCCTGCAGATCCGGATACCAGATCCTTCGTGGCCAATCTGGAACAATGAGGATTGTTCTCACTCCTCCTTTTTCTTATTATTCTCAACCCTTGGGTATGAGAGGAAGAGGAGGAAATACATAGACTGACTGGAACACCCACGGTGTCACTAGGGCGTCTACCGCTACTGCCTGAGGGTCTCTTGACCAGGCGCAATAACTCTGCAGCTTTTTGTTGAGGCGGGACGCCATCCTGTCTATCTGTGACAGTCCCCACCGAACTGCAATCTGTGCAAAGACTTCCTGATGAAGTCTCCACTCTCCAGGACGTATGTCTGGTGAGGAAGTCTGCTTCCCAGTTGTTCACTTCCGGAATTAACACTGTTGACAGTGCTCTTACATGATTCTCCGCCCAGCGAAGAATTCTGGTGGCTTTCGCCATCGCCACTCTGCTCCTTGTGCCGCCTTGGCGGTTTACATGAGCTACTGCGGTGACATCTGACTGGATCAGAACCGGTTGGTCGCGAAGAAAGGTCTCCGCTTGACGTAGGGCGTTGTATATGGCCCTTAGTTCCAATATGTTGATGTGAAGACAAGTCTTTTGACTTGACCAAAGACCTTGGAAATTTCTTCCCTGTGTGACTGCTCCCCAGTCTCGGAGGCTCGCGTCCGTGGTCACCAGGATCTAGTCCTGAATGCCGAATCTGCGGCCCTCTAGAAGGTGAGCACTCTGCAGCCACCAGAGGAGAGATACCCTGGCCCTGGGGGATAGGGTGATTAACTGATGAATCTGTAGATGTGACCCGGACCACTTGTCCAGTAGGTCCCATTGGAAAGTCCTCGCATGGATCCTGCAGAAGGGAATGTTTTTCCCAGGACTCGAGTGCAGTGATGCACTGACACCTGTCTTGGTTTCAATAGGTCCCTGACTAGAGTCATGAGTTCCTGGGCCTTCTCTATCTGAAGGTAAACCCATTTCTGGTCTGTATCCAGAATCATACCCAAGAAGGGCAGACGAGTTATATGAACCAACTGTGACCTCGGGAAATTGAGAATCCAGCCGTGTTGCTGTGACACCTTCAGCGAAAGTGACACTCTGTTCAACAACTGCTCTTTTGATCTCGCCCTTATTAGGAGATCGTCCAAGTATGGGACAACTGTGACTCCTTGCTTGCGTAGGAGCACCATTATTTCCGCCAATTACCCTGAAATTGGTCATGACAATCCTGTACCGCAATTGTCAGGTACGTCTGATGGGGTGGATAAATGGGAAGGTATGCAGCCTTTATGTTTAGATACACCATCAAATCCCCCCTTCCAGGCTGGCGATGATCGCTCTGGGAGATTCCACTTTAAATTTGAACCTTTTCACGTATAGGTTCAGAGATTTTAATTTTAAAAATAGGTCTGACCGAACCGTACGGTTTCGGGACTACAGCCAAGGTTGAGTCATATCGCCTTCCTTGTTGCAGGAGGGGAACCTTGAGCACCACCTGTTGGAGATACAATGTGTGAATTGTATTTAATATTATCTCCCTTCCTGGGGCAGAAGCCGAGAGGTCCGATAAGCAAAAACCGGCGAGGAGGCACCTTTCGAATTCCAGCTTGTAACCCTGAGAAACAATTTCTTATTGCCCCGGGAACCACCTGTGAGTGAACTCAGATGTGGCTGAAGAGTCGAAGACGTGCTCCCACTGGGGCGGACTCCCTTAGCGGAGCTCCAGCGTCATGCGTTGGATGTATTAGAGGCCGGGGAGGACTTCTGTTCCTGGGAACTAGCTGTGCCCTGTGCCCTTACCTCTGGTAAGAAAGGACGCTCCTCGTACTTTCTTGTTATTCTGCGACCGAAAGGACTGCATTTGATAATGTCGTGCTTTCTTAGGCTGTGAGGGAATATAAGGCAAAAGATCAGAATTACCAGCTATAGCTGTGGAGACCAGGTCCGTGAGCCCTTCTCCGCACAATTCCTCAGCCTTGTAAGGTAAACCTTCCATATGCCTCTTTTAGTCGGCATCACCTGTCCATTGCATGTTCCACAGGACACTTCTAGCAGAAATCGACATAGCGTTGACTCTAGAACCCAGTAGACTAATGTCTCTTTGGGCATGTTTTATATATATATAAGACAGCATCTTTTTTAATATATATATATATATATATATATATATATATATATAAGGCATGAAAATGAGCTGGCACTCACAGAGACTTATTTTTAAACATGCAAACAACACAGTTTGATGCCAACGTTTCAGGGTATGACCCCTTTTATCAAGACAACCATGTAATTACAGAATAAAGACATTTATACATTACCAAACACCGCGTGTGCAGTTCGTCCACGGCGCCCGCAGAGACCCGATGACGTCATTGGCGCTGGCCAGCGCCGGCGACCCGGCGTCAGAGGGGGGCGTGGCAGAATTGTAAACAGTGACCCATCACCATGGAAACCAAAATCGGCTGTGGGAGAACGCAATGGATGTCTGATTAGTAACATAAAGTTTGCTGTGCAATCACTTTATTAGTGTGTGGGAAGGACAGATACCCACTGCATAACGAAAACTCAATACTTTGTACTTTAAATCATTAATGTCCCTGCTGGCCTGCATGCATAGTAATCAGCAGTGCCAAAACAAGGGACCATGAGTCCGTTGTTCATATGTATGAATCGTTTAGCGGGGGCATACCTACACCAATTACACAACAACAGATGGTAAACTGTACTGAGTATAATCTATGACTACTAGACTATATTCACACTGAACCATGAACATCCGACCCTATTATCTCCCTGAAGTATACTAGATGTATCTATCTCTTTAAATCATAAAAAGCAGGTGTAAGATAATAAGTCATTGAGTCCCAGAGGTTTCACCGTCTGTAGAGTATGGATCCACCGAGCCTCCTTTTGCAGTAGAATACGGCCTCTGTTGCCCCCTCTTGAGGATTCTGTCACCCCGTCTATAATTTTATATCGAATAGAAGAGATGCTGTGGTTAAATTCCTTGAAATGTCGGGCCACCGGTTGATCTCCCCCTCGACCTTCTATGGCTGCTCTTATACTGGATCGGTGTAGGGCAATTCTTTCTTTGAATTGTCGGATGGTCTTTCCGATGTATAGGAGACCACAAGGGCACTTGATATAGTAAATCACATACCGACTGAAGCATGTGAATGATTTCTTGATCTTGAATTCCTTGCCCGACCTTGGATGATAAAAGGTGGCACCTGGTTCCAGGCTACTACATGTTGTGCAGCCAAGACACTTAAAGTTGCCCGGTTTCCGAGTTAGAAAGTGTGTAGCCGGCGGAGATCTAAAGTTGGTGATGTCATTATGTACCACTGCATCTTTAATATTCCGCCTCCAACGATAGGAGGGTAGAATGGAGGTGTCCTTAAGAGCCCTTAATTGTTTGTCTTGGGTGACAATCGGCCATATCTGTCTTGCCTTACGCATGACCTCCGTGTTTGATGTAGAATAGTCCTGTGGCCATACTATACAATTGATCTTCTGTGCGGAATGAGATTTTAATAATAGACTTGAACGATCCTGCATCAGCGCTCTTTCTTTAGCTTTCCTTAAATACGCTTGATCCTAATGTTGATATCAACATCCTGGATACTTCCATTAAGTTCACTTTTTCTTCCAGTTTTGAAGAGATTCACTTCCTGGATGTGTCTGTCAGACAAGATATTTCTCATCAACTACACACTTCCCTTTTTGTAAAGGACACTGATAGAAATACAACTTTACATGCGAATAGCTATCATCCTCCGGCTCTCAAATGGGGATTACCCTATTCGCAATTCATTAGGATCAAGCGTATTTGCAGTGATCCATTGGAAGCGATTAAACAAATAGACATCATGACCCGCAAATTCATCCTCAGAGGTTATAAATTAAAACATTTAAGGAAAGCTAAAGAAAGAGCGCTGATGCAGGATCGTTCAAGTCTATTATTAAAATCTCATTCCGCACAGAAGATCAATTGTATAGTATGGCCACAGGACTATTCTACATCAAACACGGAGGTCATGCGTAAGGCAAGACAGATATGGCCGATTGTCACCAAAGAAAAACAATTAAGGGCTCTTAAGGACACCTCCATTCTACCCTCCTATCGTCGGGGGCGGAATATTAAAGATGCAGTGGTACATAATGACATCACCAACTTTAGATCTCTGCCGGCTACACACTTTCTAACTCGGAAACCGGGCAACTTTAAGTGTCTTGGCTGCACAACATGTAGTAGCCTGGAACCAGGTGCCACCTTTTATCATCCAAGGTCGGGCAAGGAATTCAAGATCAAGAAATCATTCACATGCTCCAGTCGGTATGTGATTTACTATATCAAGTGCCCTTGTGGTCTCCTATACATCGGAAAGACCATCCGACAATTCAAAGAAAGAATTGCCCTACACCGATCCAGTATAAGAGCAGCCATAGAAGGTCGAGGGGGAGATCAACCGGTGGCCCGACATTTCAAGGAATTTAACCACAGCATCTCTTCTATTCGATATAAAATAATAGACGGGGTGCCAGAATCCTCAAGAGGGGGCAACAGAGGCCGTATTCTACTGCAAAAGGAGGCTCGGTGGATCCATACTCTACAGACGGTGAAACCTCTGGGACTCAATGACTTATTATCTTACACCTGCTTTTTATGATTTAAAGAGATAGATACATCTAGTATACTTCAGGGAGATAATAGGGTCGGATGTTCATGGTTCAGTGTGAATATAGTCTAGTAGTCATAGATTATACTCAGTACAGTTTACCATCTGTTGTTGTGTAATTGGTGTAGGTATGCCCCCGCTAAACGATTCATACATATGAACAACGGACTCATGGTCCTTTGTTTTGGCACTGCTGATTACTATGCATGCAGGCCAGCAGGGACATTAATGATTTAAAGTACAAAGTATTGAGTTTTCGTTATGCAGTGGGTATTTGTCCTTCCCACACACTAGTAAAGTGATTGCACAGCAAACTTTATGTTACTAATCAGACATCCATTGCGTTCTCCCACAGCCGATTTTGGTTTCCATGGTGATGGGTCACTGTTTACAATTCTGCCACGCCCCCCTCTGACGCCGGGTCGCCGGCGCTGGCCAGCGCCAATGACATCATCGGGTCTCTGCGGGCGCCGTGGACGGACTGCACACGCGGTGTTTGGTAATGTATAAATGTCTTTATTCTGTAATTACATGGTTGTCTTGATAAAAGGGGTCATACCCTGAAACGTTGGCATCAAACTGTGTTGTTTGCATGTTTAAAAATAAGTCTCTGTGAGTGCCAGCTCATTTTCATGCCTTATACTGATTCCAGAGGGCAGGGCACCGGAGCAGATTGACGTTTATCACAAGCTTAGAGTGCCGGACTTCTCTTCATTATATATATATATATATATATATATATATATATATATATATATGTATATATATATACATATACTAGGGTCAATACCATGGTATCCTTATCTAGGGTTTCAGTCTCCGCTGATCAGGTATCTGTCCACGCTGCTACAGCGCTATAAACCCATGCCGACACAATCGCCGGTCTGAGTAGTGTATCAGAGCTATCGAGCTATCTGCAGGATCCCTGAGGATAGCTGTTAAGTCAGCGCTACCTTTTGGGTAAACGTGACAAAGCTTTGTCCACCCTAGGGGAAGATTCCCATCGTATCCTGGCCCTAGTAGGGAAAGGATACTCCCTGAGAATTCTTTTTGGGAACCTGCAGTTTCTTGTTTGGAGATTCCTGCTCTTTTTCTTCATGAGAGGAGGGAAATTTACCTCAGCTTTCTTCCCCTTAAACATGTGTACCCTCGTGTCAGGGACAGATGAGTCATCAGTGATATGCAAAACATCTTTTATTACAATAATCATATATTGAATACTTTTCTGCCAGTTTTGGCTGTAACTTTGCATTATCGTAGTCGACACTGGAGTCAGACTCCGTGTCGATATCAGTGTCTATTATTTTGGATAGTGAGCATTGTGAGACTCTGAAGGTCTCTGCGACATAGGGACAGACATGTGTAGATTCACTGTCTGTTCTCTAATCTTTTGTGCAATAAATTTACCTCAGCACTTAATTTCACATATCCAATCAGGCATCGGCGTTGTCGACGGAGACACCACTCACACACACATTTGCTCCATCTCCTCCTTAGGAGAGCCTTTTACCTCAGACATGTCGACACACACATACCGACACACCACACACTCAGGGAATGCTCTTCTGAAGATAATTCCCCCACAAGGCCCTTTGGAGAGACAGAGAGAGAGTATGCCAGCACACACCCCAGCGCTATATGACCCAGGAAAAAACACAGCAATTTAATGTTTACCCAGTAGCGCTGTTATTATCTGCGCCGAATTATGTGCCCCCCCTCTTCTTTAAAACCCTCTCTTCTACCGTGGTATAAGCAGGGGAGAGTCCGGGGAGCTTCCTCTCAGCGGTGCTGTGGAGAAAAACATGGCGCTGGTGAGTGCAGAGGGAGAAGCCCCGCCCCCTCATCGGCGGGCTTCTGTCCCGCTAAAAGTGTAAAATTGGCGGGGGCTCATGCATATATACAGTGTCCAGCTGTATATATGCTCCTTTTGCCAAATAAGAGGTTTATATTGCTGCCCAGGGCGCCCCCCGCTTGCGACCTGCACCCTTACAGTGACCGGAGCATGTGAGTTGTGTGGGAGCAATGGCGCACAGCTGCAGTGCTGTGCGTTACCTCAGTGAAGATCATGAAGTCTTCTGCCGCCTCTGAAGTCTTCTTTTCTTCTCATACTCACCCGGCTTCTATCTTCCGGCTCTGCGAGGGGGACGGCGGCGCGGCTCCGGGACGGACGGCGAGGGTGAGATCCTGCGTACCAATCCCTCTGGAGCTAATGGTGTCCAGTAGCCTAAGAAGCAGGACCTAGCTTCAGAGAGTAGGGCTGCTTCTCTCCCCTCTGTCCCACGATGCAGGGAGTCTGTTGCCAGCAGAGCTCCCTGAAAATAAAAAACCTAACAAAATACTTTCTATCAGTAAACTCAGGAGAGCTCACTGAAAAGCACCCAGCTCCTCTGGGCACAGTATCAAACTGAGGTCTGGAGGAGGGGCATAGAGGGAGGAGCCAGTGTACACCAGGAACTAAATTCTTTCTTAAAGTGCCCATGTCTCCTGCGGAGCCCGTCTATCCCCATGGTCCTTACGGAGTCCCCAGCATCCTCTAGGACGTTAGAGAAACAAAACAAAAACACATTGGGCAGCCACATCATGGGTGTGTTGGAAGAGCTACTAAACTGCTAATTATTTTTAAAATGTTGACAGTTACATCCAACTAATTGATGACTTTATAATTTGAGGATTTAAACCCGGGCAACGCCGGTTACTTCAGCTAATAAAAAATAAAACAAAAAGCATGACTCCTCCTAACTACTTAACCAGCACTTGAACCCTTGGCTGCGTCCACTTAAACTGGGGGACTGAGAATGCGGCCCTCGTGTTAAAGGGAAATCCAGCAGTAATCTAGACATTCTGGGTCAATCAAACTATTTGCAGTGAAACCCACAGCGAAGAGCCACTTACAGTATAATACTGTAAACCAGCACCAACCTTCTCATTGAGAGCATTTCCTTTATGTGCAACTTTATTCTCACTAGGACATGCTAGGTACGGATGCGTCTTAGGTTTGCTCTACCATAGGTCATTGTGAATTGATATACATTAAATTTGTTATACGGATGCCTGCATTATGTTACACATATATAAGAAGAGAAGAAAAAAGGTCAAGAGTCTGAACTGTATCTCTCTACTGCCGGAGGTAAGGCTCCGGAGCCTGACATGTAGATGTCTGTATACAGTGAAAAAGTTTGCCTATGTCTGCTATATGACAACTATTCCATCGTGACTTTGTATTTTCCACATGTAAAAGGGAGAGAACAATAAGATAATCAATGTCTGTTGGGGTTGAGATTTAATCAAGTTTCATTGTAAGGAAAATGTTAGCTATTATTTCACTTCCACCTCTGAGCAATGTTTTTAATGTTTAACAAACACAGGGCCTGATTCAGAGTTGTACGCAGTGCCAATTTTACTGCAGTTGAGCGATTATCGATAGAATGTGAATGTGAATGCACTGTGAATGTGGTGATGGTCTTTCCAGGGCTGTTGTGGTGAGGATTTATTTGCAAAGTGATTAACAGGCAGATACTGTTTGTGGGTGGCAACCGGAGTAGGGCAACTCAAACATAGACGTGTGTCTTCCTGCATCTGCAATCACGTACGCTGTAGAAAGGGCTCGGGCGTCCTACTGCCTGCAGCCATGCCGCCAGCGTCATTGTACGCAGATGATGAGATTTGCCAGGTCTCCAGTGGGTGTCCCAATACATCTCCAGGCGGCAGCAGCATTAGTATATTTTCCTACTTTAGCTGTGTACAAATTCGCATCTGCGAATGCATTCGTGTACATCTCTGAATCAGGCTTGCATCGCCAGTGTATATAAAGGGGCGCAGTGGCCCCCGAAACGTTGGTGGCTATTGGATGTTTTTTCAATACAGATAACGATCATCAAGACCCCGAATGCCGCTGTACTTTTTCATTTGATTGATAGATAGATAATATATATATATATATATATATATATATATACAGTATATATTTATTTTGGGCGAGAACGTGTCACGTGATGTTTGCTTTATCCTCGTGTTTTACCTTTAATTGAGGACAGAAGTCTACATTGTGGGAAGTCCGTATGCCATCTCAGAGAAATGCTGTCTTGGAATTATTGATGAATGCCCCTTTCTCTCTGCAGCTAAACGCTACTGTAAGAACTCCAGCCCGACAAGCAGCACAACGAGCAGTTATGCCCCCAGCAGCAGCAGTAGCAATATGAGTTGTGGCGGAGGCAGCAGCGCCAGCAGTACGTGTAGCAAAAGCAGCTTTGATTATTCCCATGACATGGAAGCCGCGCACATGGCAGCCACCGCCATCCTGAACCTCTCCACTCGCTGCAGGGAGATGCCCACGAACCTCTCTACCAAACCTCCAGACCTCTGCAACAGGGTAAGTATACCATGCAACTCATCTATTGTAAAATAATCTTGGCATGTTAGTGTCCTCCGTTTTATTATGTCCCATATTGCACAACGCGCATCTTATGTTGCTATTTGTAATTTAGATTTAAAATCAAACTGTCTGCCAAAAATGCAAGCTATATGTAACCCCCCCTTTAATCCCAGGTGTATATGGGCTACCTACAATACTACCAATGTGCCTCCACCCAAGTATTGGGAAGTATTTATGGTCCTACTTGGGAAAACCCATGTGTAAATGGTACCATTGGAACGTAATGGTGCAATAAGAATTTTGTACAACAAGAGTACACAGTTAAAGAAACCAATAGTTGTGTTTATTTTCCACTGGCCACTTTAGCTGACCTTTCCTCAGTAACCTCTAACACGTTCATGTGAGAATCACAATAATATGACATACAGATATTTATAATGGTTTGATGTATTCTGAGCAAATCATAAACTGATTACTATTCATATTTGTTATGTATTCAGTATATAGTAGAATGTCCTTCTATAGGTATAAAGCTTACATTACAACACAATGATCCTCTGAAAATATAATGTTGCAGTTAAACCCAGGTTTAAATTAGTCTCTTTAGGTACTATAGTAACTTTAGTGCACTCGTTGGGGCCCTCCTTTATTTGTAAATCCAATATACTGTAGATGTGGCTCATGACTGTATATTAAAGGCTTCCTCATCTCTCACCCACGACTGAGCCTCCTTGCTGTGAGCTGCACTGTTATGAGAATAATAAGCTGGGCAGCTCTTACAAGATAGTGAGGGGTGTCATTCCCCAGTATTACTCCCCCGATTCCCTGCTCTGCTGACTGGCGCTGGGAAGCTCTATTTCTGCTGCAGCCTCCTGAATGCCTGTCACTGGGAACACTGCCTCCTGGATCCGCCCCTTAGATGCCAATAAATCTGCTGCTCTGCCTCCAGCTGCTCCTACACCTTGAGCTTGCTGCGGCTGGCCACCTCTCCAGCTCCACCCCAGGCTGGGTGTGTGTGCAGGGAGTATTTCTTTCTCACCCCCATAGTCCTGCATCAACAGCCCTGAGCTCCGCCTCTGCCACACCACCGCTGATGCTGATGCCGGGACACCGCTTCACATGTCACAGCTGACCAGGACTGCAGGCTGCACACTACGGAAGCTGGCTGCTGGCTCTGAATCTGCCCACTTGCGATGCTGGCTTCGCCCAATTCCATCGCTGCCATCACCAGATGTCACAGCTACCCGGCTGCTGTGATCTCCAGTGGGGCGGCCAGTGAGCAGGCATAGCCTCCAATGAGCTCCACTTTATAATAAGGACATCACAGCTCCGGCTGTGTTCCCAGCTCCCTCTCCGGCATCACTCCCCCTCATCCTGTGCCCAGCAACCAGTTTACAGCAAGATGTTACAGCTCCACTGCTTGGCACACTGGCTGAGGTGTGAGACCTGGAGGGAGGGATCAGGAGACTGCTGTCAGCTGTGAATGACAGCTATTATATCTCTCCCTCTCCAAGAGGTCACATGTCCCCTCCTGAGGTGATGCCCCACCCACTAGCAATCACCCCACTGGATGATTGATAGCTGGGAGCAGAAGGATTTGCTTGACATTTTCTCAGTCACTGGCCACCAATGTGTACATTAATAGGTTTACACATATAATATATTTTTAGCATGTATATGAATACATATCAGTAAAAATACATATGATTGGGTTTTCCTTTTTACATTGTCTACCCTGTATTACAACAGAGAGAACAATATAAAGTGTAAATATATAAAT
Source organism: Pseudophryne corroboree (assembly GCF_028390025.1). Classification (NCBI taxonomy): domain Eukaryota; kingdom Metazoa; phylum Chordata; class Amphibia; order Anura; family Myobatrachidae; genus Pseudophryne; species Pseudophryne corroboree. The sequence continues at coordinate 146,950,990 of NC_086447.1, forward strand.
TATACATATACGTTACCTCACTTTTACCTATTTCTGTTCACATATATATGTTTAACCCCTAATTAGGGTTACATATATTAAGATACTTTTAAATAAATAATACTCACCCCACACCCTCCATATTGATTTGGATGTGCATAGTAAATATGTGATAAGTCATATATCTAGCCTATAGGTACAGTACCTTCCCCATAAAAATCCTCCTTCCCTTTTCTGTACCCAACTGTATCTCCCAAAGACATGAAGAATAGAGAGCTCTCATTGCAGGATGTTAACCACAAAAGCGAGACAGTCTGACTTGATAGGTGGTGCTGGGTGCATGATTGGATTGGCTGCAGGTACTATAGTACCTGTCCAATCAGGTGCTATGCTGACTACACACCTTCAGCCCAGGCACTATGAAAATATGCCCATTCCTCTTTCCAGAGTGCAGACAGCTTTACTTCTCTGGCTGCCATACTTGGTGATTCAGCAGCACAGCTAAGGTCAAATTGGAGATGAGGAGAAGGGACTATACCACCGCCAAAAAATGCAGGAAGTTTCCAAAAGTGACATAACTGATATATTGTATAAAAATTTAAAAAAAACACTACAGAACTGCTGAAGTAAGAATAAAAACACAGAAAGGTGGTGATTTAGTACTTTACTTTTATAACAGTAAAACATGCTTTCCAATTTTAAAAAGGTCACAATATTTCCCTAACAGCTTTGTAAGGTCACTTCGCTTGAGGGGCTGAAGTCCTTCCTGTGTGGTTAGCAAGAACAAGTCAGAAACTTACTATGAGCTCTGTCCATGGTACTGGATACTGTACTTAACCCTGCAGCCTTTCATATTGCACCGTACTCCTAGTGAGGATATATTGCTCCAGACACCACTGGCGGCACTTGCTGTTTATGTGTTACTGGTTTGGCGCTAGTTTTCTCTAACAGCATAGATACAGGTGTAGATAGCCAAACTGGTAGTCATATAGAGGAGAAAACCTTTTTAAAAACTGAGTTCAGTTTAAAAAAAAAATCCTTAATTAAAATGGCAGTCTACGCTGATTACAAATTGCCCTTGTATTGTAGATTCCATTCTGAATTAGAGGTATAGGGCTTGACACAGAGGTAGACACTAAGCAGTAGTAGATGCTTTGTCACTGATGCTGCAGGCGCTAGAATGTCTATGGAGACACAAAGGAGCACTATGAAACTCAGATCGGCCACACTAATGTCCAACGGAATGTGACATCTGGGGTCCGTGGAATTGCGTATTTCAATGCAGTCCCTGACAATGGCATGCTGTTAACATGCCTGCCGACTAGTGATGTGCACCGGAAATTTTTCGGGTTTTGTGTTTTGGTTTTGGATTCGGACGCGTTTTGGCAAAACCTCCCTGAAAATGTTTTGTCGGATTCGGGTGTGTTTTGGATTTGGGTGTTTTTTTACAAAAAACCCTCAAAAACAGCTTAAATCATAGAATTTGAGGGTCATTTTGATCCCATAGTATTATTAACCTCAATAATAACCATAATTTCCACTCATTTTCAGTCTATTCTGAACACCTCACACCTCACAATATTATTTTTAGTCCTAAAATTTGCACCGAGGTCGCTGGATGGCTAAGCTAAGCGACAGAAGTGGCCGACACAAACACCTGGCCCATTTAGGAGTGGCACTGCAGTGTCAGACAGGATGGCACTTCAAAAAAATTGTCCCCAAACAGCACATGATGCAAAGAAAAAAAGAGGCGCACCAAGGTCGCTGTGTGACTAAGCTAAGGGACCCAAGTGGCCGACACAAACACCTGGCCCATCTAGGAGTGGCACTGCAGTTTTCTAGCGAGAGGATGAGTGCTTCCATCCTCATGTGAATCTGAACCACTAGCCATGAACATAGGCCAGGGCCTCAGCCGTTCCTTGCCACTCCGTGCCGTAAATGGCATATTGGCAAGTTTACGCTTCTCATCAGACGCTTTCAATTTTGATTTTTGGGTCATTTTACTGAACTTTTGTTTTTTGGAGTTTACATGCTCTCTACTATGACATTGGGCATCGGCCTTGGCAGACGACGTTGGTGGCATTTCATCGTCTCGGCCATGACTAGTGGCAGCAGCTTCAGCACGAGGTGGAAGTGGATCTTGATCTTTCCCTATTTTAACCTCCACATTTTTGTTCTCCATTTTTTAATGTGTGGAATTATATGCCAGTATCAATAGCATTGGCCTACTACTATATATACTGCGCACAACTGAAATGCACCACAGGTATGGATGGATAGTATACTTGACGACACAGAGGTAGGTAGAGCAGTGGCCTTCTGTACCGTACTGCTATATATACTGGTGGTCACTGTCAGCAATACTCTGCACTGTACTCCTCCTATATAATACAGCTGCTCCCCAGTCCCCACAATTAAGCAGTGTGAGCACAGATATATGCAGCACACTGAGCACAGATATGGAGTGTTTTTCAGGCAGACAACGTATACTGGTGGTCACTGTCAGCAAAACTCTGCACTGTACTCCTCCTATATAATACAGCTGCTCCCCAGTCCCCACAATTAAGCAATAAGCACAAATATTATTAATAAACGGAGAGGACGCCAGCCACGTCCTCTCCCTAACATTTCCAATGCACGAGTGAAAATGGCGGCGACGCACGGCTGCTTATATAGAATCCGAATCTCGCGAGAATCCGACAGCGGGATGATGACGTTCGGGCGCGCTCAGGTTAACCGAGCCATACGGGAGAATCCGAGTATGCCTCAGACCCGTGTAAAATGGGTGAAGTTCGGGGGGGTTCGGTTTCCGAGGAACCGAACCCGCTCATCACTACTGCCGACCCTGCGCACCTGCATAAGTAAAACATCAGGCACTTGTGTCCGGGTCTGAAGTAGGCCCATAGTTTCAACTGGGATTTAATCTGTGTTCCAAAAGTAAAAATAAACACACAAGGTCAAATCAATTGTTTTTACAATGCTTTTATTGATATAGGAAAATGTGCTCGTTCCCCGGTGTCACAGTGAGTTTTTCTCCATAATTTTTATTTTTTTACGTAAACTGTTTTTATTAAGCAAGGCAGCAGACAGATCATTACAAGAATACATTTCCAAAGGAGGGGACAAAATCATCAAATATCATATATGTCAGTACAATACGTGTGAAGCACCCAAAGTAGGGAAATAAGTTGTCTGCATAACTTACAACATCAGAACATTTAGAGGGGGAACATTTTAATAAAACAGCTTAGGAAAATAGGAAAGGAAAGAGAGAGAGGGAAAAGAAGGAAGAGAGAAAAAAAAAGGAGAAGGGGAAAGGCAGGTGAGAGTGTCTGCGCAGAAAGGACGAGTTCCTTGGAAGATAAGGGGGGGAACTTTATCAATTAGGGATCGGAGACATATTAGAAAGACACCTTACACGGAATATGAGGGGGGTTATGTAGCCATGTAGGACCGATATACAGGAGATTCTTTAAAGTCGTACCAGGGAAACCAGATAGCTGTGAAGTTAACGGTTTTCCCAGATGAGAAGGAGATAAGGTCTTCCATGTCTAAAAAGTAATCGATCTTTGAAAACCATAATTTAATCGAGGGTGGTGAGGTGGATCTCCAAAGAGTTGGAATAACCGCTTTTGCTGCGTTGCTAAGATGTCTCAATATGGAATGTTTATAGGAATGCGCCCCTGCGGAGGTGTGGTTGAGGAGCCAAAATCCCGGGTCTTTCGGGATCACATCCCCCACTATCAGTTCTGAACACTTGAATACCTCTGCCCAAAATGGAATTATAAGAGGGCAATCCCACCAAATATGCACAAAGCTCCCTGGGGCATTTCTACATCTCCAGCACAGATTCGAGAGGGAGGGGAACATTTTATTAAGAACCAGAGGAGTCCTATACCACCTATATATGAGTTTATAGAGGGTCTCTAATGTCAATAAGCATAAAGAGCTCGCTTGGGCGTTACGAAATACGGAACATAATTTTTATTTTAATATAATATCTTTTTGAAATAATTGATATTGTCTAGACAGTATCACAGACATCGCTCTGACCAGGGCCAGCAGCAAAACAGCAACTGCAAATAAAGGGACTTCATAGAAGTCTATGTTCATTCTCCTTCATCTTTTTCAGGGGCGCAGGTGATAGCAAACACTTTGGTACCGTGCCAGAGTCTTTGAGGGAGGCAGTCAATTTACCGGCTGTCGGGAATCCGGAATCCTGACACCAGGAGAAATACCACTTGGGTGGTGGACCACGCCACCAACCGAGGGGAAATAAAACCCTGTGGCGACTGAAGGTCGCCACTGGGCTGGAAGCATGACAAGCACAGTGATCCCACGAGGGGACATGCTGTGTTCGCCGGCAGTATCCCGGCTGTCGCTGCCAGAATCCCCGACCCCCGGCTGGATTCCTTACTTGGATGGTGGTCCACGCCACCAACCGATGGGGAATATAACCATGTGGCGACCGTCAGCAGAAGTTGATGAGCATCCCCCTCTGTCTCAAACATTGTTACTTGGAGACCATTCAGTCATCTGCTAACAATGGGGGCAGACATGTTGTGTATGCCTATTAATTCACTAGGAGATAGTGACACCACCAAGACCATTCACAGTACACTGTGATACTCTGAATGCTCAGCCCTTTATATTGATTCTAAACTATAGATAGAGGGCAGGGCAGAAAGGGCATTTAGCATCAGGAGGGACAGTCTCTAGACAAAAATTCTAAAATTATTATATAATATTAAATGACATCTTCATTAAGATTGATCCATAAATGAATGTTCTACCTTTCATTTATTTAAATTTATTGGTGGGCACTTCCGTTATGCATTTTTTCTATGAATGCTTTCTGTACTGTTTAACGTACAGTATATCCAGCAGTCGACTATTTGAGTTGCTGAATGTGACACAGCACTGTGCAGTATAACTGTGGCCAGTATAATAAAGCTGATCTGTGTTGTGCCCAGTGGCTACAAAAGATAATAAGAAATAAAGATGAAATAAAGGCTTTAATGAAAGAAAGGCCGGCAGCTTAGTAATGTATTAAGCAAAAGTTACAGAAGGCCACATACAAGTTGCTAAACATCATCTGAAGTTCAAAACCCCTTTCCATTATCTTCATTCAACTTCCATCCTAACCATGGTATTGACCCCTCCTATGTAAAACAGTGATCATGCACTGTCTCCCGGGAACCTAATGGCTTTGTTATTCTGTTTTGTGTAGGAGATCACTTGGAATATGTGTTTGGAGGTGAATGCACAACTCATAAATTATCTTGGAACTTTCACGCCTACACAAATAGATGTGAACTATGGGCTTGATTTAGAGATGGACGATATAGCACAACCAAGGGTTATTCAGAGATAAACGCAGATCGCTGTATACACAGCCAGATCTGCATTCATCTTTGCACATGCTGGGGGCCGCTCACCACAGGGCAAGGCCGCCCAGCAAGTGTGAGACCACCTTCCGATGCGTCCGCAATCTAATTGCGAAAGCATCAGATCTAAGTTTGACCCCTGGTCAGTGGCCATTTTTTTTGGGGAGAGGCTGCGTGTGACAGCATGATGCAGCCACCCAGAAAACTGTCCTGGCCCTCCCCCGTTTTCCCTGCACCACCTCCACCACACCGTAACTCCACCCCCGCAACAGCCTCGCCTGTCAATCAAATTGCGGTCGCATCCACCGGGGATGTGACTGCAATGTGTGTGGCTTGGCAGCTACTGTGCGCCCGCTCCACACTGGTGGCAAACAGCGCTGCAGGCCACTGTTGAGGCTGGGTCTGAATGACCCTCTTTGTATGCAACGGCTGTGCTAAAATATGCAAAATCCGTAGGAGGTGTCTTAAGTTAAAAGACACCCACTGTCGGCTTTGTGATCCGCTTCTGCTTCCAGTGACCCATCAAAAGATCATCTGCGTGGACGTCAGGCATCTGAGTAACCCTCAGGTTACTCAGGGTGTCCAGTTAAGTCACGCTACTGGAGCCAATGAAGCTGCGTCTGAAGAGCTGACATGCCCCCATTTTCTTGGACACTGCCTGTCACCACCTCCAAATGCCAGCAGCATGCCAGTCAGGCAGCTGCGTTTGGGGCAACACTGCAGCCCCAGTTCTGCAATCGCACAGTACGGCTTGTGTTTATGCTCAGTTCTAAAAACATCTGAGCTGTAAACATTGAGTTTAAGTACACCTCTGAATTAGGGGCCTCATTGAGACCTGATCACTGTTGTGCGAAATCACACAGCCGCCGATTATCCAATAACTGCACATGCGTACGGATCATAATGCGCAGGTGCAATGCCAAACTGCAAAAAAATCCTGCGTCTTTTTTTATTGTTAGGTGTACGCAGGCTGATTGACAGGAAGGGGGCATTTGGGGGTGGTAACTGGCCATTTTCTGGACGTGTCAGGAAAAACGCAGGCGAGGGTGAGTGACGTCAGCTCCGGCCTGATCAGCCTGTTTGTATCACACTGTAGGAGTAAGTCCTGGGCTACGCACAGACTGCACAGACTTGGAAAAAACACTCGATGGTGAGTGAGTTGTGAACGGATTTGCAGCTGACCAGCGTTTGCAAATCTATTCGCACGGTGTATGTAGACTTGCACGGGGCGGATTTTCATTCTCTCTAGGCAGCGAATATCTGATCGCAAACCTCTGCAAATTCGCAGAGGTGCTATCAGGTCTGAATTAGGCCCTAGACCCTGTGTTCCTCAAAACACACTTCAAAAGATTTTCCTCTATTTTGAAATGAATACATTTAAAGATTTTCATACAATAGAAGAACAGTCACAATGTTTGGAGAGGTCACAGTTAGTGCTGTTATTCAGGACCTGACTAATGCTGGGTACATACTTGGCTAACAGATCAGCCTTCCAGCTGATCCACCAACCTATCTGACGATCGGTAAGTGCATTAACATGTGCCCGCCCAGTTGTGATGTCAGTCACTGGTGGCCTCTGCAGCAAGTGTTTGGGCGATCTGCAGATATATCGGCCATCGATAGGTTGCTGCAGGGCCGATGCAATACGTCTGTGAATGACGTCATTCACAGACATATCGGGGGTACACACCCGCTGATACACGCCCACAATATATCGGCTGTTCAGTTGAACAGCACATGTATCGGCCAGTGTGTACCCAGCTTAAGGGATCCAAACACCCTAGGCTAGGTTTATATACCTCTAGTGCTATTTGATCTGCATATCTAATGATGTTTGTGGAGTTGAAAGTAGACTTCCGGGGAATGTAAGGAAGACTCAAATGATAATTGCATGTAGTTCTTCTGGCTACCCAGATGACGCTAGAGCACAATGTATGTAAATTAAAGGTTTTAGCAGTAAGTAACATGGTCATATCGGAATCTGGTTTCTAGGTCGACAGTAACTAGGTCGACACTATCTAGGTCGACCACTATTGGTCGACAGTAACTAGGTCGACTGGGTCTCTATGTCGACATGTTCTAGGTTGACAGGTCAAAAGGTCGACATGAGTTTTTCACAATTTTTTCCTTTTTTTGAACCTTTTCATACTTAACAGTCCACGTGGACTACGATTGGAACGGTAACCTATGGCGAGCGAAGCGAGGCACCTTGCCCGAAGCATGGTGAGCGAAGCGAGCCATGCAAGGGGACATGGGGGGTCATTCCGAGTTGTTCGCTCGTTGCCGTCTTTCGCAACGGAGCGATTAGGTGGAAAATGTGCATGCGCATGGTACACAGCGCGCATGCGTTAAGTAATTTAACACAAAACTTTGGCGATTTACACAAGCTCAAGCGACGTTTCTTCATCGCTTGAGTGATCTTAGTGTGATTGACAGGAAGTGGGTGTTTCTGGGCGGAAACTAGCCGTTTTCAGGGAGTGTGCTAAAAAAAGCAGGCGTGCCAGGTAAAAATGCAGGAGTGGCTGGAGAAACGGGGGAGTGGCTGGCCGAACGCAGGGCGTGTTTGTGACGTCAAACCAGGAACTAAACGGACTGAGGTGATCGCAATCTAGGAGTAGGTCTGGAGCTACTCAGAAACTGCTAAGAATTATTTAGTAGCAGATCTGCTAATCTTTCGTTCGCTATTCTGCTAAGCTAAGATATACTCCCAGAGGGCGGCAGCCTAGCGTTTGCAATGCTGCTAAAAGCAGCTAGCGAGCAAACAACTCGGAATGAGGGCCCTGGTGCACTAATTGGGGTTCCCGGTCACTCTACGAAGAAAACAACACCCAAAAAACATTAAAAAACTCATGTCGACCTTTTGACCTGTCGACTTAGACCCTGTCGACCTAAAGACACTGTCGACCTAGAGACCCTGTCGACATAGTTAGTGTCGACCAATAGTGGTCGACCTAGTTACTATCTACCTTCCATACCACACCCGGTCATATCGCCACAGCCATCTGGCAGTCACTCTAAGAATTTCCCTTTACACTACATTGGGATGGCTGGATAACTATCAAGCTTCTTTAATTAAGCTGCCACCAACATGGAATGAATTTTACTCTTTGGTTGTCAACTGTGTGGAGCCTCTCACTCCCTCTCCATGTCCTGGTTCCCTATGCTGCAGCCTAATCAGCCCATGGTTGGTCATGCTCTTTTATTATTGTTACCTTCATTATATACATTCATGAATGACCTGCAAATGATGCATTTACAATTTATTCATCCACATCTGGTTGATAGTCAGTTCTCTAGGGAATAAAACTTGGGTATGTGTATCAAGATCACTGATTGGATAAGTTGCCATATCTTCCACTGAGATTCTACTTCTCATTTATCTAGAACCTTCTAGAAGATAATACCTGTAATCTGATTGGCTGCTATGGGCAACGTCACATCTTAAATAGAACTCCCATCTTAGTAAATTTACCCCCTTAGAGGGATATCAGCCATCTTTCAGCTACACTGACTGCACTTCTCAACCCCTCTCTGGTAGTCACATGACCAACTCTGAGGTGATGCCCAGCCCATTGGCAATCACTCCACTGGGTGATTGACAGCTAGGAGCATGTGGACATTAACCCCTTAAACACCAGTATAGTTATACCCACTGAAATCTGATAACATATGCTAATACACTATAATTAACGTACATATAGCCTTAATTTCTATATGGAACTCCTCCTGCCAAATAAAGAAACCACATACACACACACACACACACACACACACACACACACACACACACACACACACACACACACACCTAAATATATATATATGAACCTTAGAGGTATTTTACCTCATGAACTACTCCTTTCCTTCAGAAAGTCGGACAAGCTTCATGCGTGTGCAGAAAGTCAGTCAAGCGTCATATGTTGGCAGAGATGGGCAAGGGTGAAATGTGTACAGAAATTCAAAGCAGCTTTTCTTAGGCATATGCCGTGTATACACGGTGCGACGGCCGATACTGATTTTATTGACGCCGGAGGCCCTGCCTGCACCCACTATATTTCCTTGCGATACCGATCCCGCATGACTGCGCATTGGCATCGCAAGGTGCATACACATGGTGTGATATGCACTATATTTATTTCTGATATGGACTATATAGTCCATATAGGAGGTAAAATCACACTGTGTGAAGGCCCCTTAAGGATGTCCCAAGGAGCTCCGTCATTTACAGGGCGCCACTATCCACCACTGTCCCGTCACTGCGATGGTAGCTGGAGCCGTTATCCTGAAAGACCTCCTCAACAGCACCAAGCTGGCTGCTGCACTATCACACGGCACCGTCATGTCTAAGCATCTGCCCCTTCCTGACCTCATCTGTTTGCAGCCATAGCTAGTGTTGTACTCTGGGGTCACTACTACCATTGGGAACAATGACACTCACTTTACACTGTCTGCTTATATCGTTTGAGTATAAATGGATCTAGCCCGATCCTACAGCACTTTTTAACACAGTGGCCCTGCTGCCAAATTCTATAATATACATACTGTACAGTATTTGTCTGTCCAGGTCTGTGATGATCAGTATCAAACCATACTGTTCTTGTCTACTCTCCCAGAATGTCTAGGAAAATGGCATGATTTTTAGGGGATATCTAACAGAATCTACAGTATCTGGGTACACACTAGGTGGACGGATCGGCCATCCGGTTGATCCACCGATCTATCTGACGATTGATAAATGCATACACACCAATTGTTGGACCCATGTGCTGTGCCTGACATCACAACTGGGCGGGCATTAACATGTGCTCGCCAGGTTGTGATGTCAGTCAGCAGCAGCATCTGCAGCAAGTGTACCCGTATACACAACACAATGCGCCAATATCGGCCACCGGCTGTGCTGCAGAGCAGACGCGATATGTGTGTACACAGACATATTGCTTGTACACACCTGCAGACGCCCCCATGATATATCAGCCATTCAAGTGGACGGCCAATATATCGTCCAGTGTGTGCCCAACTTAACCCTTCTGGATCCATTGTCTTCTAGAGTCTACATTCTAGTGGACAGGGTTATGATTCGCTCATCCCACCTGCGCTATGGGAGTCACACAAAGTCAGCAACTGTTTAACATTCTCTATCAAAATCCAAATATATGACATGTGCTGCATTGTCACAGTCCAGTGTACAATTTACTTACTGAAGAAAATGATTCAGATTAGCGCATTACCATTATCATTGATTTATAAATCTTGGCTGTGAAATATTTTGCCCAGAACTGATATCAGGTTAATTTCTGTTAATTTCCTAGCTGTGATTTGTTTCTAAATATTCCCAGTACATCTGCATTTTGTCACTGACATATTAACAAATGTTTCCATTAAAATGAAAGGACACATGGGTGGAAGGCATCTGGCCATGTACTATACAAATCACCTTTCTAGATCTTGTAGTCTAGGGACTACTCGGCACAAAACATCAAAATATATCAAAAGTATTGGTAGGGTTCTGGAAGACAGTGTTTCATAAAAATAAGGAAACTGATATAAGAATAGGAAAAGATTTTGAAATTAGAGGAAGTCTAAAGGTAACAAAGAAGACATTCTTCACAGACAGAGTGATAGATCCATGGAATCGTTTGCTAACACCTCTAGGGTGATTTAATTACTAAAATAAGTACATACACATTCACTATTAGGCTTAGATAGAACTTAAAAAATCTCTTTAAAACTCTCCATCTCCTGTGCAAACAAATAAATTGGTTCGCAATCAGCCACTCAGAAATGGTTCATTGGTACTGTACATTCTCAATCAGCCAATCAGAATTGGTTGACTAGTTTTGCCACCTGTCTTTATAATCATTGTGTATTTGCCCATGCTCTCAAGCACAGGCATATTGTACAAGCATATACATGTGCAGATCTGTACCTATATGCAATTATGCAAACATGATCTTACCACTCTTGACAAAGATTGGTACTCCCTTCCTTTCCTGGTCCTGTCTTTCTAGGCACAAGAAGGTACAAGAGTCAGATTCACACCTATCTATCTATCTATCTATCTATCTATCTATCTATCTATCTATCTATCTATCTATCTATCTATCTATCCTGTAGGTTTTCTGTATGTTCTTTATCTTCTGTTTTTTATTTCAAACAGTGGGGCAGATGTATTAACCTGGAGTCGCATAAGGAAGTGATAAACCAGTGATAAATGCAAGGTGATAAACACACCAGCTAATGAGCTCCAATATGTAAATGAATAGTTAGGAGCTGATTGGCTGGTGGGTTTATCACCTTGCACATATCACTGGTTTATCACTTCCTTATGCCCTCTCCAGGTTAATACATCTGCCCCAGTATTTGTAATATTCAGAGTTTATTACAGTATATCAGTTATTTATTTGAAGACTCTTACCTGGGCTGAGAATATAGTAAAAAATATTGCACTGTAAATTTCTGTAAACAATATATTGCCAATCAGTCATATCTACAGTACACTATGTTACACTTTAATTACATTTTCTAATTTTTGCCATGCAATCTTTGCCAAATACGCTATGTATATTAATGTAGTTTGCTTTACATTCATGCATTATGTCCAAATAGTAACATTGTCCCATCCAAAACTGGGACAAATAAAACCAGCCCCAGATCTCTGTAACCATGCCTAGGGAGGCCAACCCCGGGATACCTGGGATTGGCGTTTCCCTGTGTGGCCGGCCCCCTCGCCCTGCCCCGCCTGCTCGCCCCGCACACATAACTTACCATACACCGGGGAAAGGCGGGTGGGAAACATTAGCTGCTCTCTCCCGGCGGCTCCCAGCGGCATGTGACCTCTCACTGCATGTCACACTGCGCAGGGGAGCCAGGAGGAGGAGGCCGGGCAGCGTCTGAGGGTCCTGAGGACGCTCAATGCTTATCCCTCAATCCCTGGGATTGGCCTCCCTAACCATGACCTCAATTCACCCCATACCATCCCCCAGCCATTACCAGTGTCGGACTGGGGCGTGAAGGGCCCACCGAAGGAATGCAGTGATACGGGCCCATGTGTAGGGGTGTGGCCAGCTGCCACATTGGTTTACCTAACCTTTAAAGAGTGCATGGGCTGGGCCCCTTAATAAATATATACAGTAAACACTGCTAGTGCATGTGTAATAATGTACCAAATTCATAACCGCAATGCACTGTAAAAAATACACCATAGTCCTTTGCAGTATAAGGAATTATATGTATAATGTATGATTAGTGCAGTCTGGAACCTGGTCCTTAGGGGTGCATCGGGCCCCCAGAAAGTGCGGCCTACCGGGGGTTTCCCATGTACCCCTGTTGGCCAGTTCAACCCTTTACTACACACACTTTAGTGATTACGTTTTCATGCAAGCCTCAGCCTCAGCCTCAGTTTTTATGTGTGTAGGACACTTTTATATTTTATAAACTGCAGTGACATAGTTTAGACTGATACAGTATTTTTGAAAGCTTGTTACAATCTGCTTGTTGTGCGCATAATGAAATTATAGTGAAAACATTATTATACTCCCTACATGCTCCCTACTACATTTTTGGTCGTTACCTCAGCAAATTGTTGGACATTAATATTATAAATTGCTTTATTGCATTATAGTGGAAGACATCCAATAGTCCAACAGTAACACTCATTGCTGCCTAATACTGTAGAAAATTGATTATTTCTCCCCTCTGGATTTACATTAGTAACTGATTTATTCTCGGTTATACACAATCTTTCAAAACAAATTAAAGGATAAAGAGCCTAAATAATTTCCAGTGGCTTCAATTGTGCATAATAAAGGTTAGAACAGTGATGTGTAATAGGCGTACGTAGGGCCGCCCGTTCCAAGCCTTAACTTGCTGCCACCAGCTCCAGATTTGTTGTCATATTTCTTTGCTATAGCTTGTAAGAGGATGCGGTTATGCGACCAGCGGTCAGGAGACCCCCGGTCACAATACCGACGCCGGGATCCCAACCCCTGAATATCCCATCGGTCGGCATGCTGACCAACAGGGACTATTCCCACTCGTGGGTGTCCACGACACCCATAAAGTGGGAAAAGAACCTGTGGCGCAGCGAGCCACCGAGCCCGCTGTGTGGCGAGTGCAACGAGCCCGCAAGGGGCTTCCTTGTGCTCGCCCCCCCTCGATCACATATACCCAACCCCTTGTAAGGAAGTGTATCAGGTTACTTATGACAGGGTTTGGAGGAGGCATCTGATATCAGTGACCAAATGGCACTCATGCAGGGAGAGTCCAAGAGGAATCAATATGTAAGCAACTGTAAGGGGTCGAATTACTTTTGAGTAATTTCAAGCATATGTTGTACTTATGGCAGATCATGGATGTTTGTACTGTACGCAGAGCTATGGGGTTGCAAACAAACATCACGATTTCGGTTCAAAATCAGGGCGCAACTGGGGAGACATGATCTGCTTCTGTTGGCATTTTCATGCTGTTGCAATGGCCCATCACTAGCATTGAAGTAATTGAATTTACCCCTAAGGCTGCAGATTAGGATGGGGACACAGCTACAGGGGCTAGTATTATATACCACATCTAATGTTTCCCAAAAACCAATCCATGTAGGATAAGTGCGTTGAATTTGGAGATGTCCCTTAAATATCTGAATAAAGAGTGTGGTGACATAAAATCTTTGGAGCAGCACAACTTTTAAAATTCCTTAAGCAGTTAATATTTTATTGAAATGATCTAAAAACTCAGTGTAAAATTTCACATTAATAAATACAGTGAGTCATTTGTAAACTGTAAAAAATGCATTCCCGCACAACTCATAGGTTTGTGTAAATGCTGCTACTTGTCCACCTAGCACAAATGTATGTGCATGCCCATTCGCCAGTTGTGAGGTACAAATGCACAATGTAAATATTTGGGGGGACTGTAGGTGCAGATGGTAATACAGGTTGAGTATCCCATATCCAAATATTCCGAAATACAGAATATTCCGAAATACGGACTATTTTGAGTGAGAGTGAGATAGTGAAACCTTTGTTTTTTGATGGCTCAATGTACATAAACTTTGTTTAATACACAAAGTTATTAAAAATATTGTATTAAATGACCTTCAGGCTGTGTGTATAAGGTGTATATGAAACATAAATGAATTGTGTGAATGTAGACAGACTTTGTTTAATGCACAAAGTTATAAAAAATATTGGCTAAAATTACCCTCAGGCTGTATGTATATGGTGTATATGATACATAAATGCATTCTGTGCTTAGATTTAGGTCCCATCACCATGATTTCTCATTATGGTATGCAATTATTCCAAAATACGGAAAAATCCCATATCCAAAATACCTCTGGTCCCAAGCATTTTGGATAAGGGATACTCAACCTGTAATCGTGGTATAATATGTAAGAACGTCTTGCCTAATATCACTTTAGGAGAACTCCTTTCTTTCATTTTTACATTCAAAATTTCCTCCTAATACAATGTTCATTCAAGAGTTATTTACTTTATTTCTAATGATGTCTGACAATGTCTCACATCACAAAATTAACATTTTTCATTATTAGGGGAATATATTTGCACCTAGCCGGGACTCATGAAGGAACATCCTAATTCCCTAGTTTAACCAATCACACACCAGCAGATGAAATCTTAGAAATCCCTTTAAACTCCAAAAATCTCAAAATGCTAATATTTA
The DNA here is from genome assembly GCF_028390025.1 of Pseudophryne corroboree. Classification (NCBI taxonomy): domain Eukaryota; kingdom Metazoa; phylum Chordata; class Amphibia; order Anura; family Myobatrachidae; genus Pseudophryne; species Pseudophryne corroboree. The sequence continues at coordinate 146,966,034 of NC_086447.1, forward strand.
ATTACTAATAGTAATAAATACATTTGCGTGACATGATAAAAAGTCTGTTGAGTTGTGGGACTACGTTTCTGCTGCTTTGTTACTGACCTATAGAGTCTGCGATTTACCATACAGGTGCAAAATATCAGCAAATGAACCCTGTAATAAAATTGGCTAATTAATACTAGCTCTAACTTTAAATATTAATAAAAATAAACCTTTGATGCTATTAAATATTGAACTTTAATTTTGGATTAAAATATATTCTACATTCTGTTTGCTTAAAATAAGTTCATAATACAGGTTGAGTATCCCATATCCAAATATTCCGAAATACGGACTTTTTTGAGTGAGAGTGAGATAGTGAACCTTTGTTTTTTGATGACTCAATGTACACAAACTTTGTTTAATACACAAAGTTATTAAAAATATTGGCTAAAATGACCTTCAGGATGTGTGTATAAGGTGTATATGAAACATAAATGCATTCTGTGCTTAGACTTGGGTCCCATCCCATGATAGCTCATTATGGTATGCAGTTATTCCAAAATACGGAAAAATCCAATATCCAAAATACAGGTTGAGTATCCCATATCCAAATATTCCGAAATACGGAATATTCCGAAATACGGACTTTTTTGAGTGAGAGTGAGATAGTGAACCTTTGTTTTTTGATGACTCAATGTACACAAACTTTGTTTAATACACAAAGTTATTAAAAATATTGGCTAAAATGACCTTCAGGCTGTGTGTATAAGGTATATATGTAACATAAATGCATTCTGTGCTTAGATTTAGGTCCCATCACCATGATATCTCATTATGGTATGCAATAATTCCAAAATACGGAAAAATACGGAAAAACCTCTGGTCCCAAGCATTTTGGATAAGGGATACTCAACCTGTACTTCTGGTCCCAAGCGTTTTGGATAAGGGATACTCAACCTGTATAATAATAATAATAATAATAATAATAATTATTATTATTATTATTATTATTATAATAATTATTATTAATATAATAATAATAATAATAAGAATAATAATAATAAGAAGAAGAATAATAGTATATATAATAATAATAATAATAATAATACAAAAATATATATTTTAATCTATTTAACTTTTTTTGCATTTGAATGCACAGCATGGCAACTGTTTTATATTATGAAGAAAAAGAAAAACAGTGCAATAAGACACTCATTTTAAGATACACAATTTAACTTACAGTGGGAGTCATCTGAAATTGGAAATGTTATGCCAGTATAGAGAATCTCATTTTTCTTTTTTTATATTCAATGAGACAATCGAGCCTTACATAAGATTAGGCTGCATTGTGTGGGCACGTTGTCACGACTCAATGCAGGAAGTTTACAGGAAGCACACAATCCAAATAAGAAAAAATTAAAACTACAAATAAAGAAAATATTAAAATATATCTATAGTGAAAAGCTAATTTCACACTATTAATCCATTCCTTTCAGAATCCTGACATTGATGTGGATGAAAATGGAACACTGGACCTTAGCATGAACAAACAAAGACAACGTGATGTCTGCTGCTCCATTCTAACGCCACTGGAACCAATGTCACCACAGCGGCAGGCAGTGATGAATAGCCAGTGTTACCAAATGAATGAAACTGACTGCTGGGATTTACCAGTAGACTACACTAAAATGAAACCCAGACGGATAGATGAAGATGATTCCAAAGACATTAATGTATGTTCCACCCACTGGAAGGTCACATTTGTAACCATATGGTTCTGTACCGCAATATAATATTAAAGTGGGATTGTCACCTACATGCACTGGAGGCAGCCATGTTGTGGTTTAAACCTACAGGTTCCCAAACTCGGTCCTCAGGACTCAACACAGTTCATGTTTTCCCGGTCACCAGTAAATTTTTAAAGTGCGTTAGTTGGTGATACACAGTGCCCCTGCCTGGTGACTTGGATAACATGACCTGTGTGGGGTCCTGAGGATCGAGTTTGAGAACCACTGGTATAAACCATTATTTATTCCAAACTAGTGATGTCATTGAGCCATGAGGAACCAAGGTTCTTGACTTACTGACCACATGATGGCTGCTTCCGGTTTGTTTGGATAAGGGATTCACTAACACTTAAATATAAATGACAGCGTCACAAAAGTATCGTAAGCATGTGTATATGCTTCTAGCTGTAATCCCACATAACAGCCTGCATTTATTGCCATTCTAATCTAAATTTGCAGGAATATTATTACATATCACAGTATTAAACTTAGAGCTGGTTAGAATACTGATTTTGCTTATATTTATATGAAAGACAATCGTTCTTACTTTTTTCAGACTCATCTTTATATTATACAATATATTTGTACTTTAGATACTTTTGTACATATGGAGTCTGCAAATTTAACATATTTTATTGCTCATTTAGTCAAGAGCAGTTATCAAGAAAACAAAGGTCCTCTTAATTCAGAGATGTACGCAATCCTAATGGTTTATGTACATCTTTCATGTTTATCAGTCTGTACATACGTAGGATCTACACTGCACATACGTAGGATCTGCACAGTGCACATACGTAGGATCTGCACAGTGCACATACATAGGAGCTACACTGCACATACGTAGGAGCTACACTGCACATACGTAGGATCTGCACAGTGCATACGTAGGAGCTACACTGCACATACGTAGGAGCTACACTGCACATACGTAGGCTCTGCACAGTGCATACGTAGGAGCTACACTGCACATACGTAGGAGCTACACTGCACATACGTAGGATCTGCACAGTGCACATACATAGGAGCTACACTGCACATACGTAGGAGCTACACTGCACATACGTAGGATCTGCACAGTGCATACGTAGGAGCTACACTGCACATACGTAGGAGCTACACTGCACATACGTAGGATCTGCACAGTACATACGTAGGAGCTACACTGCACATACGTAGGAGCTACACTGCACATACGTAGGAGCTACACTGCACATACGTAGGATCTGCACAGTGCATACGTAGGAGCTACACTGCACATACGTAGGAGCTACACTGCACATACGTAGGAGCTACACTGCACATACGTAGGATCTGCACAGTGCATACGTAGGAGCTACACTGCACATACGTAGGAGCAACACTGCACATACGTAGGAGCTACACTGCACATACGTAGGAGCTACACTGCACATACGTAGGATCTACACTGCACATACGTAGGAGCTACACTGCACATACATAGGAGCTACACTGCACATACGTAGGAGCTACACTGCACATACGTAGGAGCTACACTGCACATACGTAGGAGCTACACTGCATATACGTAGGAGCTACACTGCACATATGTAGAGGCTACACTGCACATACGTAGGATTTGCACAGTGCATACATAGGATGTGCACTGCGTATGTGCAGATCTGTACCTGCGATGACGGATTCAGTGGCACCTAAGCTGCAGCATGTTTGCCATGCTGTGGGCATTTGGGGGGCGGGGGAATGGGCGGCGACAGCCAATGTTACAGAAAATGCGGGGGTGCCAGTCCTGTTTTCTGGGTGTGCCGTGGCCAGAAGCTGCAACCTTGGGTACAGCTTCATTGGCCCCAAAGCGTGAATTACACGGCCATCCTGAGTAACCAGAGGGTTTACTCAGATGACTAATGTTCACGTAGATGATCTGATGGTGCGTCTTTGGACACAGCAGTGGATCACAAATGCATGCAGTGTTGTTCCACTACAAGTGGCTCCTGCTGCCTTTATATCTCAGCTGCTGTGCACTTAGCATCCATCTCTGAATCTGGCTTATAAGCACTGTGAAACAGGCATGTGCTGTACGTTATCAGTAGTTGCAAAGAAGCATTTTTTAACAAAAAAAATGACATTATTGTTATTCCTAGCTGATGCTGTGCAAATCAGTCCCAGGCATCAAAGTGTATATGTAAAAGTATGTAAGTAGGTACAGTATACTAACCTCACTACACACACAGAGGGGGTCAAGTGAACATAGATGACAGTGGCAATGTCTGCTTGTGCATTGCAGTGGAAGCTCTTGTGTGTGACATATTTTGCATGGGCATTCCTAGTGTATTATGGGGTAGATATTTTTCACTTAACAAAAATAATATGTTCAACATGTGAAAATTATGCATGTCAACAGTACTATTTTACTCTAAACCTAACCACAACAAGACATTGGGGGGAATGTAATAAAGAGTATGAGAACCAGGAAGTGCGGGACTTCGTCCAAGTTCTCAAATATTTTAAAGCGGCAATCCGTTACACAGCAAAACAAGGTTGGTTTTGCTGGGTAACTGATTGCCACTTTAAAAATATGTGAGAACTCGGACAAAGTCCCGCACTTCCTGGTACTCGCACTGTATTACATTCCCCTCATTGCATTTGTGACATGAACTTATCGATGCACAATATTTAAAACAAAAAGCAGCAACTACACTTAGGAAAACGCGTTGTGCTACATTATTATATTTCTCACCATAAGTATCATATATTGTAGTTAATATAAAGTATGCAGGAAAATTTTAAAATATCTGCTGCATTATATCTATACTGTATATCCCAGCCAGTATATAGCATGTGTATATACCGCTACTACATAGACGTGTATATACAGTATACTTCAGTCAATTTTTGTCACAGATTTCTATGTATTAAATGGTGAAAAGCCCTATCTTATATATATATATGCTTTACCTTACCTATCAGTGGGTTACCACCACTGGAGATAGTACTGCTAACATCGGAAGTTATCCCAGCCAGCAAAATGATACACCAGATGTTGCAGAAAAAAGCTTCCTCTTACTCTGGGGAAACCTATATAGTAAAGATCATATTAGAGATGTGCGCCACACCATTTTTACTGGTATTGGTTTTGCTTCTAAGTCATCGTCCACTTTTGGTTTTACCTAAACGCCATTACTGGTTTTGATTTTGTATTTTTTTTTTAAATGACAAAAAAAGCTAAAATCACATAATTTTGGCCCTTTTTTGTTCCTACAGTATCAATAACCTCTATAACATTAATTTCCAGTAATTTCCAGTCAATTTTGATCACCACACAGCTCACAATATTGTTTTCATCCAGTTTAGGCCAAAGGTTGCAGCGAGCTGAAACATTGCCACACAGCAGTGCAGAAATGTAAAGTGGTGCATGATGGAATTGTCCTTGGACTCTCCAACCCATCCTTTTAAAAAGGACATGCACAGTGTAACAAACCAAGAACTTCAGCGACAGGGACTACCACTTTGTGGCTCAAGTGCTTGGTTTGTATGGGCCCCCACAAAACAAGCTACCAATGGGCTTAAGGCAGCTAAGCTAACAGATCTGCAGTGGCAAGTTGTCACTGTCACTACCATCCTCATCCTCACCCTCATAAGTGTGTACATCATCCTCACACAATATCAACTCATCCCCACTGGAATCCAGCATTACAGAAGTCTCTGTACTTTTATGCAATTGCCGGTAAAGGTCCTCCTCGTGGAATTTGTAATTCATTTTAATTAACATCATCTTTTCCTCATTTTGAGGAAGTAGCCTCCTATACTGATAACAGATAAGGTCCCTGGCTGTAATGAAAACGCTTTCTGAGTGCACACTGTGAATGGGCCACTTAATTAATGGGCTTCCAAATTGCTTTTTTTTTTCCTTACAGCAGTCAAAGGTACTCTGTGGCATGCCTATTTGTACAGTGCCACAGAAATAATCCACTATTCTTTGGATGGTGACCGCATTAGATGGTCACAAATATAGAGGTGTCACTAATTTTAGGCAATATGTCAAAATATTTTGTTGACTGAGTTTTTTCCTGGTAGCTGCCAGAGAACCTGAAGGAGGAGATGTTGTTGTGTCATGTACAACTTGCTCACCAGGAGCTTTTTGCATCTCTTATGATATGGGTCAATTGGAAAGATAGACTCGATGTACGACTTAAATCTAGGATTAAGCACAGTCGCCAAAATGTAGTGATCTGTTTTCAAGATATTGGCAACCCTTGGATCCTAGGAAAGTGAATTAAGGACTTGATCTACAAGTCCAACATACTTACCGGAATCACTTCGTTTCATCTCCTCCTTCAATTTCTTGAGTTGATTTATCAAAAGCCTAATTAGGGGAATGACCTGACTCAAGCAAGCAGTGTCTAAACTCACTTCACAGGTGGCTACTTCAAAGGGTTTGAGCACCTTGCACAAGACAGAAAGTATTCTCCACTGTGCTGGACTACTGTACACTCCCTTCCTCTCCCAATGTCATGGCTTGTTGCATAGCTGTGTAGGACAATAATTAGTTTTTTTTAAAATGTCCTGTAACAGCTGAGGAATGGCTTTTTGGGTAAAATGGAACTGAGATGGAATTTGATACCAGGGACACAGGACCTCAATTAACTGTGTAAAACTCACTGCTTTAATGGTGGATATTGGATGCAGATCTAATACTAACATAGCCATGATGGTGTCAGTGATCCACTGTGCGACTGTGTGAGTGCTGTCATACTTGCTTCCTCTTGCAAAGGATTGTTTCACAGTCAATAGTTTTTTAAAAATAGAAGTCATCTTGATTCTGAGATGAAGATCTATCCCCAGCAGCAGGCCTAGCACTGAAGGATTCTTCTGAAGAATCCTCGATAGGTGAAGAGTCACCTAGCCATAACAAACTGGATGCTGGACTACCTCTGATCATTACCAAGGATATTGAAGATGAAGGTGTTGGCAGTGGAGATTTCAGGTGCTGGGATCTAGTTGACAGAAGAGAGCTAGCTGAAGCTGGACTGTTTATTGTAATTTTCTAGCACCAATTTCTGAAGATTTGAATAACGTTTCATGAGCTTACTGCAAATGACGTAACAGGGATGAGGTTCCTAGATGGTTAACGTCCCTATCCCTTCTTACTGTGGCTTTACAAACACCACAGATGGCTTGATAATTATTGTAAGAATTTAGGTAAAAATAACTCCACACATAAGAGCTGGATTTGTGTGTCCTATGCCCAGGCATGACAATGACCTTCTACTTATCATGGCCAAGAGCCACTTTCACTGGTTCCTGACTTACACAAACAACATCCTCCTCCTCATCAGCAACATCCTCATTAGCACTGGTGTCAGCTAAGCAAATATCCCCCTCATCCTCTTGCACTTCCACAGTAGCATCCTCAATTTCTATGACAGCAGTTTGACTTGTGCTGCTCATTTCCACATTTGCAAATGGTACAGAAATGGTGGAAGGAGGCTTCTCTATGATTACAGTATCAGAAAGTTCAGGTTCACACATATCACTTATGGAAACACTTAGGGGTAAATTGACTAAGGTGGGAGTTTTTTTTAGAACTGGTGATGTTGCTCATAGCAACCAATCAAATTCTGCTCAACATTTCTCTAGCTGTTTCTAGAAGAGAATAGATAGAATCTGATTGGTTGCTATGGGCAACATCACCAATTCTAAAATACTCCAACCTTAGTAAATTTACCCCTTAGACTCTCCTCAGAGATTTTTGATATTTCTGTTTTTGAATGCACAGTTTGTTCTACTGTCTTAGTGGTTTTCATTTTTTTGACAACTTTTCTAGACTCTGAGTGGAAAGATCTTGCATCATCATGGGAGGCAGAAGAAGATGCCTCACTGACAGTTTCAGAACTACTACTCATAAATAAAGGCCAAGGCCTGAGCTTTTATTTGCCACTGCATGTGATGAATGGCATGTTGTCAATTTTAAGTTTTTGTATGCTAAACTTTCCCTTTAATAGAGGTGTTTTTGTCTTTACCCCCGTAAAACATTGATTTTTTTTATTTCAGATGCCCTGACTTAAAATTTCTATGCCCTTGAACATCGGCTTTAGTTGACATTATATTACTAATATCATTATCATGACTGGTTGCAGCAGCTGCAGCAATTGTATTTGGTTGCTGCTCCTGCTGTTCTCTAAATTGATTGTTATCCATTTTCTAACTGGTAGCTCAGCTCACACTGTATGGAGTTACAGGGCTTAAGTGAAGTGAACAAAGCGCACTGGGGTACAGAGCATTCTGAGGTAAGTAGAGTGCACAGAATAGTACAAACAAATTACACAACAATATATTTTTTATTTTTTTAACCTTCAGCTCAGCTCACAATGTGTGGAGTCACAGGGCTTACAGGAAGTAAACAAAGCACACTGGAGTACTGAGCATACTGGGGTAGGTAGAGTGTACAGAACAGTACCAATTATACAATAATATATATTTTCATTTTTCCTTTTTTAACTGGCAGCTCGGCTCACACTGTGTGGCGTCAGACCGCTTTTATGCATGCACACTGGGCTACAGAGCGCACTGCGGTAGGTAGAGTGCACAGAACAGTCAAAAGAAAATTATACAACAAACAGATTTACTTGAACCCTGGGAGTTTGGGAGCATTTGAACTTGCTAAAATCCAAACCACTTCTCTCTAGATCATATCAATCCTTCCTTTATTATCGCTAGAGAAGCATAGAATTTGATGGAAGATAAGAACCACTTGGACCCTCTAGTCTGCCATAAACATACACACACTTACACACAGAAGTATGGGGAGAATATACAAACTCCACACAGTTAGGGACATGGGTGGAATCAAACCCATGACCACATTGCTGTGAGGTAGTAATACTAACCATTATACCATCCATACTGCTATCACTGGTAATGTACATCCACGTTCCCCAAGACTGGCTTGGTGAAGTTACTGTATGGCTTACCACTGTCAGGCATGTTTCACCAAGATGGCTGTGTATCACTAAGGCAGCTGTGTGTAGCTGAGGCAGTTGTGTGTCTCTGAGGCAGTTGTGCGTCACTGAGGCAGTTGTGTGTCGCTGAGGCAGTTGTGTGCCACTGAGGCAGCTGTGTGACAATCAAGCAACTGTGTGTCGCTGAGGCAGCTGTGTGTCACTGTGGACACTGACTTGGCAACAATTTTATTGATCGGTTATGGTGATAGTTGACTACATACTGTATCTCTGTGATAAGCAACTCAAGAAAATCAGCTATAGTGCCATATACTGATAAATAGGCCCAAAAATGTGAAATACAAACTTAAATAAGATTAAGATAATGAAGTTTACAGTCCTAGAAACATTTCACTAATACTGATGATAATACTACTACTACTACTACTACTACTATTACTACTACTGCTAATAATAAGAATACTATATAACATTTTACTATGCAACCTTAGGACTATGATACTCCTGTTGCATCTGTGAAAGTTGGAATGCTTAAAAAATGACCCTTAATTGCGTAAGATCAGAAGGATGGTGGCAGTAAATTGAAAAGAAACATAAAACTGGTTCATGGTTCGTCAGGAGGTTGATTGCGGTATCTTTAGAAAGTTGTCATGTTTCTATTATGGTGTTGTGGAATATAGATTGTACAGATCAGAAAAAAAGGCACTTCCTTGTTACAAGTCAGTTGTTTGTTTTACATCAATTGGTTTGTTTCAAGTTCATAATTGACTACTACAGTAACTGCATTGGGTATGGGATGCAGGTGGCCTGGATCCGATCAGCATACCGATGCTGGGATCCCGACTCTAGAATGCCGGCAGTGGGGCGAGCACAACGAAGCCCATTGCGGGCTCGCTGCACTCACCACGCTGCGGGCTCGGTGGCATGCTGCGATCGCCACAGGTTCTATTCCCACAAGTGGGAATAACCCCTGTTAGCTGGGATTCCGGCTGGCGGCATTGTCAGTGGTCGGGATTCTGGTGTCGGTATCCTGACCGCCGGGAACCCGACTGTCAGCAATGTAACTACATCCTGTATAACTAGCTTGGAGCAAATTAACCTGTTGCACTTCATCATTTGTCATATTTCTTTGTTTGAATACTCATTTAAATCCTCTGAATATTCATTAAGCTTCAGGTCAGCTATAAAAGCACCCTATTCATCTTGGTATCCATGCTGACCTCAGTCAACACAGGAAGGAAAGTCTGAACACCACTGAGCCCTAGTAGAGAGAAAATAAGAGTGCTTGTATGGTTCCATAGCCAAACATGGAAACCGTGATTTATAGGACCGGTGGATATAAGTGATACACCGACTGATAACCAAATAATTTTTCTTTTAGTGGCTGAAACACTAGACAATTTACATATTAAATGTGTTATTCCTATCAGGGGCACCAGAACATTTTCAGGTTGGGGGGACCAAGATAAAATTTTATTTTGGCAAATATATATCCATGTATGGCGATCGGATCATGGCCTGACCTTGAGATGTATAAAGTAAAGTGATCACATCAGCAGTCATTAGATGGCACATGCGTGAGTGGCTGTTATCAGGGAAGGATCTGGAGGATCCACTCATAGCTCCCATCCTGTGTGAAGGTAGGCATGGATGGTATTGAGACTTGGCTCTTCCCTTTAGCAGGGTAAATTTTTAGCTAAGCCCGGTGGGGGGTTGGGTTGTCCCATGCAGGGGGTCGAGGGGGTTTGGGTCCAATGTGGGGAGAGAGAAGGGACAAAGGGGGAGCTGAGTGGGAAAAGGTGACCCCAGTCCAGAGTAACTATCCACATTCTGTAGGGGTCGGAGCCAGGAGGCAGGCGGAGAATGGCTGTGTAGAGGGAGGAAGTGGAGCCACCAGCAAGGAGATTATCTTCGTACAGAGATTAGGGATGCGGTCAAGATCCCGCCGGACAGAATCCCGGCGGTCGAAATACCGACACCGGGATCCCGACCGGCACATATTCTCCCTCTGTGGGTGTCCACGACAGCCATAGAGGGAGAATAAATTAGTGTGCCGAGTGTGGCGAGCGCAGTGAGCCCGCAAGGGGCTGCGTTGCGCTCGCCCCCCTCTTGGGATTGTTCCAGTCGGGATCCCAGTGTCGGTATTCCAACCGCAGAGATCCCATCCGGCGGGATTTCGTACTGATCCCAGAGATTACACAGACACACCTCCCATGGTAACCTTAGATGGCGCCCCGCAACCCAGTGCATTGACTGGTGCCTCTCAAATGTTGGGGGTGAGGTGGTCTCTTGAACCCCCTCCCTCATTCTGACAACTCTGATTCCTACCTTAATATTACACCCACATTCATGTAGTCAATAGGCTTTATGTAGCCAATAGGCTTTATATATATAAAATATATATATATATATATATATATATATATACTGGAACAAATGAGGCGGCACTCAAAGACTTTGAAGTACAAGCAAACGTGTATTAGTGCTATCTACGTTTCGGGGACCGCCTCCCCTTCGTCAGGATAACTGCACAAGTGTAACAACAAACTTAAATAGCAGTGAATTTACCCCTCATTTGTTCCAGTACATGCACTGGGGTCACCCCCCGGAGGAAGACACCAGAGCAAGCTGGTCCCTATGGAACATCTGGAGTGCCGGAGTTATTTGTTTTATATATATATATATATATATATATATATATATGCAGCGGTCAGGCTCGGCACTCCTTGCAGGGAAAAATTACTTGCTGTGGTGCCATCTCAGGATGTGTGAAGTCCTTTGTATATCCATGCAAGCAGAGGCACTCAACAGACTGATAAGGTAAACGTACAGCCTTTATTACGGACAGGTGAGTGATGTTAGACATTGTTAATACTTGTTAGATAGGGTATATTAGATGTGGTTTGTTGTATGTTATTTGTATTGCTTGTCCCTGAAGACGGGGTATCACCCCGAAACGGCGTAGGACCGTAATAAAGGCTGTACGTTTACCTTATCAGTCTGTTGAGTGCCTCTGCTTGCATGGATATATATATATATATATATATATATAGTGGAAAAATACACTACAGGCTGATCCAACTTTGATGTAATGTCCTTAAAGCAAGTCAAAATGAGGCTCAGTAGTGTGTGTGGCCTCCATGTGCCTGTATGACCTCCCTACAATGCCTGGGCATGCTCCTGATGAGGTGGCGGGTGGTCTCCTGAGGGATCTCCTCCCAGACCTGGACTAAAGCATCTGCCAACTGCTGGACAGTCTGTGGTGCAACGTGGCATTGGTGGATGGAGCGAGACATGATGTCCCAGATGTGCTCAATTGGATTCAGGTCTGGGGAACGGGTGGGCCAGTCCATAGCATCAATGCCTTCGTCTTGCAGGAACTGCTGACACCCTCCAGCCACATGAGGTCTAGCATTGTCTTGCATTAGGAGGAACCCAGGGCCAACCGCACCAGCATATGGTCTCACAAGGGGTCTGAGGATCTCATCTCGGTACCTAATGGCAGTCAGGCTACCTCTGGCGAGCACATGGAGGGCTGTGCGGCCCCCCAAAGAAATGCCACCCCACACCATTACTGACCCACTGCCGAACCGGTCATGCTGGAGGATGTTGCAGGCAGCAGAACGTTCTCCTTGGCGTCTCCAGACTCTGTCACGTCTGTCACATGTGCTCAGTGAGAACCTGCTTTCATCTGTGAAGAGCACATGGCGCCAGTGGCGAATTTGCCAATCTTGGTGTTCTCTGGCAAATGCCAAACGTCCTGCACGGTGTTGGGCTGTAAGCACAACCCCCACCTGTGGACGTCGGGCCCTCATACCACCCTCATGGAGTCTGTTTCTGATCATTTGAGTAGACACATGCACATTTGTGGCTTGCTGGAGGTCATTTTGTAGGGCTCTGGCAGTGCTCCTCCTGTTCCTCCTTGCACAAAGGTGGAGGTAGCGGTCCTGCTGCTGGGTTGTTGCCCTCCTACGGCCTCCTCCACATCTCCTGATGTACTGGCCTGTCTCCTGGTAGCACCTCCATGCTCTGGACACTAAGCTGACAGACACAGCAAACCTTCTTGCCACAGCTCGCATTGATGTGCCATCCTGGATGAACTGCACTATCTGAGCCACTTGTGTGGGTTGTAGACTCTGTCTATTGCTACCACTAGAGTGAAAGCACCGCCAGCTTTCAAAAGTGACCAAAACATCAGCCAGAAAGCATAGGAGCTGAGATGTGGTCTGTGGTCACCACCTGCAGAACAACTCCTTTATTGGGGGTGTCTTGCTAATTGCCTATAATTCCCACCTGTTGTCTATTCCATTTGCACAACAGCATGTGAAATTGATTGTCAATCAGTGTTGCTTCCTAAGTGGACAGTGTGATTGACTTGGAGTTACATTGTGTTGTTTAAGTGTTCCCTTTATTTTTTGAGCAGTGTATAAATAAATATATATATATATATATATATATATATATATATAGATAGATATAGCAAATACCAATGACTCATCACAAAATCTCCTGAACCATTTTTTAAAGTGCATATTTGAACCTATTTTTGCCTCCAGTACCCGCAGCCAAATGGCTGCATCATTATGGAGGAGGCTGAAACCACACGACTAGGAACATGACTAACTTTGGTGTAGGAGTATTTTAGCTTCTGTAAAATGTATATGGCTTATACTCTCACTTATAGGGGTATATTTACAAAGATTCGTGTTTTTGCCGTTTTGAAGGGTGTTTGAACTCGAATGGTATCGGGTGCATTTTACTGCAACTTTTTGAATCCTGATACGATCATTCACTAAGCTGCCGAGTTTTACACAATCGTTTTTTCCGATGTCGATGTGATTCGTAATATCAGGCAGTGTTTTACGGGAGTGATGAGTAAAACACTGCCTGACAAAACACAAGTAATCCCGGCCGGATCTGTGAGATCCATGCAGGGCTTCATTGTGTACCTTAAAAAGTTGATTAAAGTCTTAAAAAATCGGAAATAAATTGCGTGAGGTCCCCCCTCCTAAGCACAACCAGCCTCGGGCTCTTTGAGCCGGTCCTGGTTGAATAAATATGGAGAAAATAATGACAGGGGTTCCCCCATATTTAATCAACCAGCCACGGGCTCTGCGCCTGGTCCTGGTTCCAAAAATACGGGGGACAAAAGGGTAGGGGTCCCCCGTATTTTTGAAACCAGCACCGGGCTCCACTAGCCAGGTACATAATGCCACAGCCGGGGGACACTTTTATACTGATCCCTGCGGCCCTGGCATTACATACCCAACTTGTCACCCCTGGCCGGGGTACCCTGGAGGAGTGGGAACCCCTTAAATCAAGGGGTCCCCCCCTCCAGCCACCCAAGGGCCAGGGGTGAAGGCCGAGGCTGTCCCCCCATCCAAGGGCGGCGGATGGGGGGCTGATAGCCTTTTGTAAAAATGTGAATATTGTTTTTAGTAGCAGTACTATAAGTCCCAGCAAGCCTCCCCCGCAAGCTGGTACTTGGAGAACCACAAGTACCAGCATGCGGTGGAAAACCGGACCCGCTGGTACCTGTAGTACTACTACTTAAAAAATACCCCAAAAAAAACAGGACACACACACACCGTGAAAGTATAAGTTTATTACATACATGCACACCTCCATACACACATACTTACCTATGTTCCCACGAGGCTCGGTCTTCTTCTCCATGTAGAATCCTTGGGGTACCTGTAAAAAAAATTATACTCACATAATCCAGTGTAGAATCCGACCTTTGAATAATCCACGTACTTGGCAAAAAAATAAAACGGAAACCCGACCACGCACTGAAAGGGGTCCCATGTTTACACATGGGACCCCTTTCCCCGACTGCCAGGACCCCCCCTGACTCCTGTCAAAGAGGGTCCCTTCAGCCAATCAGGGAGCGCCACGTCGTGGCACTCTCCTGATTGGCTGTGTGCTCCTGTAGTGTCTGTCAGGCAGCACACTGCACAGATACAATGTAGCGCCTATGCGCTCCATTATAGCCAATGGTGGGATCTTTGCGGACAGCGGTTGACCGAAAGTAACCTCACCGCTGACCGCAAAGTTCCCACCATTGGCTACAATGGAGCGCATAGGCGCTACATTGTATCTGTGCCGTGTGCTGCCTGATAGACACTACAGGAGCACACAGCCAATCAGGAGAGTGCCACGATGTGGCGCTCCCTGATTGGCTGAAGGGACCCTCTTTGACAGGAGTCAGGGGGGGTCCTGGCAGTCGGGGAAAGGGGTCCCATGTGTAAACATGGGACCCCTTTCAGTGCGTGGTCGGGTTTCCGTTTTATTTTTTTGCCAAGTACGTGGATTATTCAAAGGTCGGATTCTACACTGGATTATGTGAGTATAATTTTTTTCACAGGTACCCCAAGGATTCTACATGGAGAAAAGGACCGAGCCTCGTGGGAACATAGGTAAGTATGTGTGTATGGAGGTGTGCATGTATGTAATAAACTTATACTTTCACGGTGTGTGTGTCCTGTTTTTTTGGGGGGTATTTTTTTAGTAGTAGTACTACAGGTTCCAGCGGGCCCGGTTTTCCACCGCATGCTGGTACTTGTGGTTCTCCAAGTACCAGCTTGCGGGGGAGGCTTGCAGGAACTTGTAGTACTGCTACTAAAAACAATATTCACATTTTTACAAAAGGCTATCAGCCCCCCATCCGCCGCCCTTGGATGGGGGGGACAGCCTCGGGCTTCACCCCTGGCCCTTGGGTGGCTGGAGGGGGGACCCCTTGATTTAAGGGGTTCCCACTCCTCCAGGGTACCCCGGCCAGGGTTGACTAGTTGGGTATGTAATGCCAGGGCCGCAGGGATCAGTATAAAAGTGTCCCCCGGCTGTGGCATTATGTACCTGGCTAGTGGAGCCCGGTGCTGGTTTCAAAAATACGGGGGACCCCTTCGCTTTTTGTCCCCCATATTTTTGGAACCAGGACCAGGCGCAGAGCCCGGTGCTGGTTGATTAAATATGGGGGAACCCCTGTCATTTTTTTCTCCATATTTATTCAACCAGGACCGGCTCAAAGAGCCCGAGGCTGGTTATGCTTAGGAGGGGGGACCCCACGCAATTTTTTTTCCAGTTTTTACACTAAACAGACTCTTTCCCATAGATAACCATGCACAGATCTCACTGATCCGTGCATAGTTATCCAAACTCAACTGGAAAAAGCAGGTCTATTTTTTTTGCTGTTTTTTTTTAACGAATCGGAAAAAAACAGACCCGCACTTGAGCACTCAGAAACTAACACCCAAATACGAATGAATAGTGAATGCCCGTATTCTATGAAATAACAGCCGCGTTTGACCGATGGTCTATTCATTCGTAATTCTGAACGTTGTCATTCAAACCATTACGAATAGACCAGACACTGCCGAGATTGCTGCTTAGTGAATTCCCGGATTGGGACTCGAATTCTTAGTAAATATTGGCCATAGTGTCTATAAATATATTGTACTCTGTATACGTTACATACTATTGCTGAATGTGTTCCCACAGTGAGACAGCGTGAATGTTTCTGAGTTCAGAATATAGGAAAAAGATTGTCACAGCGGCAGATGTTGTAGGCCTTGGAGAGTAATAAAGTGGAGAGAGATAAACTACCCACCAATCAGCTCCTAACTCTCATATTTCAAACACGTCCTACAACAAGGAAGTTAGGTGCTGATTGTCTGGTACTTCATCTCTCTCCGCTTTATCTCTCTCCAAGACTTAGTACATCTCCCCCTGTATTACAGCATTTTCATGTATAATTAACAGAAAAACAGAGACACGGGGCAATGCCTGGATTAATCTAACCACCTATGTGTATACATTTGTCATCATCCACTGTAGCCTTCGTAAATCACTGGCCAAACATCATGCATCAGTAAGAAATATAGGCAGCTACCTTCATAGCAACCAATCAGATTTAAGCTATCATTGTATAGAATATACCATCTGATTGGTTGCTTAGGACAGCTTCTCCACATGTCCTCTTTAGAAGGTTTGATACATCTCCTATTCAGGGGGTGATGTATTAAGCAATGAAAAGAGTGGAGAAGTGGACCAGTTGAGAAGTTGTCCATAGCATCAACTTCTACCTATCATCTATATATTAATAGCAGAAGAACGACTCTTATGAGTGACAGATTTCTATGATGCTTTGTCTGAGCAGGGCACATAATATACCAAATTAAAAGTTTTGGTCTGTAGGTGTTGTAATTGTTTGCTTCATTTCGGAGTTCTGTGACAAAATGTCCACCTGTCATTTACAATGCATCACCACTTTCCCTGTGCACCTGCTAAGTGACCTGGAACATGTAGCCTGCTGGGTGGTCTGGAAACTGTGACAGTTATTTGCAGCCACCCACTAAGCAGGGATTTTTAAAAATTTGACTCCTAAGGGGTGAAAGTGGTAAAATGTTCCAAACCTTTGCCCAGTTGAAAACAGGCACATCAGCTTTTTTTTTTTTTTTTTTAGAATGTAATTAAAAAATTCTACCTCAGAGCTGACTGGTTGCTATGGGCAACTTCAATACTGGTCCACTGCTGCACTCTTTCACTGCTTGATACATCAGCCCACTCAGTTTTTACATTAGGTTGATAATGATAATGACAAGATATCTGTAGGCAATATATAGGGCTGCTTTTGACACTGTGGACCACCCTCTCCTACTGCAAATCCTTCACTCCATTGGTCTGCGTGATACTGCCCTCTCTTGGCGGTCTTCCTACCTCTCTGACCATTCATTCTCTGTCTCCTCTCATGACTCCACCACCCCCTCACTTCCACTAACTGTAGGTGTACCCCAAGGTTCTGTCCTTGGTCCTCTTCTTTTCTCTCTCTATACGTCCTCACTAGGTAAGCACATTAGTTCTTTTGGTTTCCAATATCATCTCTATGCTGATGACACTCAAATCTATCTTTCCTCTCCAGACCTCTCCCTTGCTCTCCTCACTCATGTCTCCAACTGTCTCTCTGCTATCTCTGTTTGGATATCCCAGTGCTTTCTTAAACTTAACATGTCTAAGACCAAGCTAATCATCCTCCCTCCCTCCCGCATAACCTCACCTCCTACAATCTCATTATCTATTGATGGCACTACTATCTCCTCTAGCCCCCAAGTGCGCTGTCTTGGAGTAATCCTTGACTCCTCCCTCTCCTTCAAACCACACATTCAGCACCTCTCGCAAGCCTTCCGTTTTCATTTAAAAAATATTTCCAGGATCAGACCCTTTCTTACCCAGGATGCTACTAAGACTCTTATCCACTCACTGGTCTTCTGCAGACTGCACTACTGTAATCTCCTCCTGACCGGCATTCCTGACAAATACCTCTCTCCACTCCAATCTATCCTCAATGTTGATGCCTGGCTCATTTTTCCTCACCAAATGCACTACATCCACCTCTCCTCTCTTACAAGACCTTCACTGGCTCCCCTTCCCTTTCAGAACCCATTTCAAGCTTCTCACACTCAAAAAGCCCTCACCTACTCCTCTCCTATCTACAACTCTGACCTTATCTCCCTTTACACTCCCACCCATCCTCTTCGCTCTGCTAATGCACGCCGACTCTCCTGCCTACTGATTACTTCCTCCCACTCCTACCTCCAAGATTTTTCACATGCTGCTCTATTTCTCTGGAATTCCCTACCTCTACCCCTCAGACTCTCCACCTCACTACAAAACTTCAAAAGGGCTCTCAAGACCCACTTCTTCACCAAACCCAGCCAAATCTCATCTTAACCCTCTGTTTCACGCTCTCTATGCACTCGGTCTGTGTCACCCCAGTCTGTCTACCCCTCCCCTTTAGAATGTAAGCTCTCACGAGTAGGGCCCTCTTCCCTCATGAGCTTATCCTTTTTCTTACTTTAATAGTCTTCAGCTGCATCAAATCCAGCAGTCTTCTGCCACCTGATACTTATTCCAGTGTCATCTGCTGATGCAGCTATGTTTAGTTACCCTGTACTTGTCCTATATTGTTGTCAACTGTAAGTTGCTGTTTTCCTGTTTTGATGATTTGTTTATGTATTCTGTAATTGGGCGCTGCAGAACCCTTGTGGCGCCATATAAATAAAGGATAATAATAATAATAATAATAATAATAGTAAAGTGTTATCAGAAGACCCTGGTGTTTCTACTTTATCTTTATCTCAGTCGCCTTTATACCAGTTCCTGTAGCACCACCTGTAGTCCATGCTGAGACGCAGACACAGTAAAGTTTTGAGCTACACCAATCATCATACATGCACAGATGCTCATGGTCATTCAGAGGAGTTGCAGTAGATGAGTCCATTGATAGCTGGCATACAGCTGCAGTTCAGATTATTCCCATGAACAGTCCACCGTGGCTAAGAATTATTTTACAGTCCAGTCTTGTGACAAATGACTGATATGTTTAGCTGGGATATTCAATTTAAATGTAAAAACATGCTTTATTATCATCGTGCATGGTTCTGTACATTCTTCTCAACTGGTAGGAAGCCATGTTGGCTTTTTACTTACTAAAAAAGTTCAAATAAACAGTAACCTGCACACTAGTATGATTAAAGCTAATTGTCTGTGGTACGTTACTGTACATTTGCACTTTTGCATTGTTGGTGAATAACCCTCAGTGTGTACATATGTCATTTCATTCTCATGTCACTACTTTAAATCCCTTAACAGCTGTTTCATTCTTGAGGTACTGTATCAAGCAAACCTATGTCCAGAAATAATGTCACAGTTGGCTTTGTGGGAATGAGTACAGTCCGATACCAGTTAGATAAAATATATAACTTTTTGCACTTGTTTGTAAATCTAGAGCCCCAGGTAAAGATTGAGTCAGGTCCATAGATAGAGCTACATAAGCGGTGCCGCTGCCCAAGGCTAGAGCCATAGGGATTGCAACATTGCTGTCCCACTTCATCTGTGTTTGGACTGCAGCTACCTGGAATAGTACTCTGCAACCAGCAGAGATGCTGCAGATCTGCCCGGTTCGTTCTTAGGACGCAACAGGCAGTGCTCCTCTTCATGTTGTTAGTAAATGTATGCTGTATGTGGATGCTGGAAGTTGCATCATTGCCATCCACTTGTTACACAGGAAGTGTTTGTTATAGAGGAAGTGCCTCTGCAAGCATTGTTCTGTATGACTGCCGATACAGTAGTAAACACACACTTCTGCAGCTTTACAGAAATCATACTTGCCTTCTTGTCTGTCTTCTCTCTGGCCGAAGCCCGGAGAGGAGATGCTGCTGGAGGCTTCGAAGGGCAGGACTGGACTTACATGTCAACCCGAGTAAACTGTTGCAGTTTGTGGGTCAGTGGTGGGGATAAATGGCGCCATTCGTATCACTTAGCCCCACCCTTTTTGCAGTGGCTTATCTACAGAGGAGGGGACCCGTGTGCAGTATCCGTGTGTGGGCCCCCTCCTCTCCCGTAGCCGGCAGCGCTGTTAATGCTTTGAGCACTAGAAACTCTGTCACAGTGCCAGAGACAACAGCGCTTGCGCAGGTGTCTGGGAAAATAGCGCGGTGGACATTTTTTCGAAGACCTGCACAATCGCTGTAGACTCTAGCACTGTGCCAGAGTCTCTAGTGCTCAGAGCACTAACAGTGGGCCAACACATGGAGACTGATGGACACCAGAAAGGTAAGTATAGAAGTAATGGGTGCGGTGTGGGCCCCTTTTGGACCCAGGGGCCTGTTTGCACCACATACATTGCACCCATTATACATACGCAATTGCCTCTCGCAATTCAGTGACTTTCCCCCATCCTGCCGGCTTTTGTAGGAAGTGCGAGGAATGGGGGAGATTTTCCTACTCTACTGTGGGTGCTGGAGGAGACTCTCCCAAAAATTGTGAGTCTCCTGCAACTTCCGAGAGAGTAGACAAGTATGCCAGAAACCTGTGTTGGTTTGCACACAGACCACTTTACAGTGGTCAGTCAGCTTGAAATCACACATTCATTGAGTGGTGCCAGCACATGGAGGAC
Source organism: Pseudophryne corroboree (assembly GCF_028390025.1). Classification (NCBI taxonomy): domain Eukaryota; kingdom Metazoa; phylum Chordata; class Amphibia; order Anura; family Myobatrachidae; genus Pseudophryne; species Pseudophryne corroboree. The sequence continues at coordinate 146,986,679 of NC_086447.1, forward strand.
AGTTATTGAGTTATGGTGTTAAATTCAATCCTCAGAGCTTTGCTACCATGATGTTTGGCTGTGTGCACATCACTGTATATTAACATAGCCAAACATTGATAATTTTCCTACATACCTTTGTGGGGTACAAGGGAAAATGTGTTATGTTACTGGTTGCAAAGTACTTTCTACCAACCGTTCGTAGCCGTTAATGGCCATTGTGGGGAATTCCCACCAATTGTTATAATGTAATGCATTTAATTTCATATGAATATATAATCAGCTTCTTAAAACGTGTGACCCTACTTTGAAATAAGTACTAAATGGTCAATTATTCAGAAAACAACATAATACATTATCACATGTTTAAACTAAAAAGTACTTTATGTTAAAAGGTTTTAATAATATTGATATTCTTTTTCTGCAGCATGATGATCTTGATCCATTCCATGATGCTCTAGATGACAGAAGGTACCCTGGTGATGTCACAATTCCAAGTCCTAAGCCAAAATATCCTCAGTGTAAAGAGAGCAAAAAGGATTTACTAACGTAAGGATTCCATGAACTGAATTACATTTTCATCTTCCTTTTCTTTTCTCTATTCTGACTAGTACAGTTAGGCACTGACATGTGTACAATATGCCCAGCCACAGAGGATAACTCTCATGAAATAGAGAATAGAAAATAGAAAATCATGTACAGTGAATTGGTACCGGAAAAAAACGCAAATTAATAAAGTGACCTCTGATTAGTGGCAGGGGCATTTTAAGAGAGGAGGGGGCAATCCTAAAGTCTACTATTCATGGCACAGTGGCCATTTTCCTAGCAATTCCCCCTACTGCACATGTGCAAGACAATGGGAAAATGGCTGCTGTGCCATTTTCCAGGTGGTTTTACAGGTCTTCAGCAGTGGATGTCAGACTGAAAAAATGGGTGCAACGTGTGCGGTGTAGGTCTCCCTGGACCCGAGAGGCCCATGTGCACCGTAGACACTGCACCTATTATAGATATGCCAGTGATTAGTAGGTGGAGCCAGACACCGACACCGAGCTCAGAGAGACAGGACTGGAGAAATAGGCTGAGTAATAAGAGCACAACATACTTGTCACTCAGTTCTACAGTATGAGTAAAATGAAAAAAGTAACAAATATTGTTTTGACGTTTTTCTTAGGGGGATACAGGGAAAGACAACAAGGGGAAGGAAGGGAGGTTATGAGGGGGATGGGAATTAATGACGATGTCATCTCAAAGCATGTGTAATAAAAAAGAAGTCGATCAATTGTAAATATACATAACAGAGACTTTTTTCTATATTTTTAAAGCATTCTACGTATAAGTTTGATAAATTTGGCCTTTATTGCGGCTTTGGATTACTTTACTTTAATTATTCATTTACAGTACCTACTGTATTATTACTTTCTTTGCAGCAGTAACAATAATAGTAAGAATCTGTACAATATTGTTGATATTGGGGGTTCGTTCACAACCAAGTGTCAAAGTGCGCAAAACAGCAGTAGTTCAGGATGAAGAGGAGGCCAAATACGAAATGACTGGTTAAATATAAACCACCCAGAAGCATTTTATTTTTGTGGCTGTCTGTGCAAGTTCCTTCTTAAATACAAATAAGGCTCTCTTTGGGTTCAGTATGATATCCCGGCTGACGGGATGCCGGCTGTCAGAATCCCGACAGAGGCATCCCGACAGCCGCAATACCGGCAGCGAGCGCAGCGAGTCCCCTCGCAGGCTTGCTACACTCGCCACACTTGGGTCCCAGCAACGAGCTTCGCTCGCTACGGGTTCTATTCTCCCTTGGGTGGTGGCGTGGACCTACCACCCAAGTGTGAATACCGGGGAGCAGTCGGTATTTTGACCGCTGTCATTTTACCGGCTGTTGGGATTCTGGCGTCGGGATCCTGAACGCTGGTATCCCGACAGCCGGTATATTAACTACATCCCCTGTCTTTTGTGTTGTTACTGAATCAATTCACTGGTAATACTCTTCACTAGTTTATTGTATTAATGATGGCATCTAAAATTTATCTTTTCTCTGGGTTAACTATTAGAATGTTATTTTGCCAAAAGTGCACTTAGTAGGTTTCCTGAAAGTGACCGTGCTTCCTGCACAGTGAACGCTTCTTCTTTAAATTAAGTCAGCACTTGTATTTTGTTAAAAAGGAACAAACTAAAATGTTGACTTTATGTGCTATACACTGTATATGACATGGTGAGAGTTTAAGGTGGGACAGGACTTGCCTTGTGTCAATAAAACTGTCCATACATCCAATTCTTTAACCTGTTCACAAGACAACTGGAACACTTGGGCATATCTAATAGGATCAGAGTTGGCCGGAGGTGCGGGGTGCCGGCCGAATGGGGAGGTTTTTATAAAGCAGCAATCATTTACAAGGCATTGTTTTGCCTTGTAAATGATTTCCGCTTTAAAAATTTCTCAGAGGTCGGCCAGCATCCCGCACCTTCGGCAGACTCAGACCCTATTACATATGCCCCAATGTTGTAATACATGTGTTGAGCTTAATTACACAGCTCCAGTCTTTTAGTGGCCAGGTCACATGACAGGACCACACTGAACATGATGTACTGCCATACCGGATGCATAGGTATGTGGTCCACATGATACCCACCATCAGTGTTGGACTGGGGCATGCAGTGCCCATCAGTGGTAGGGGCCCATGTTAGGGGTGTGGTCAGTCTGCAGAGGGGGTGTGGGCCTCTTCAAAAATATATACAGTAAATTCAGCTGCTGCATGCATGATAATGTACCAGATTAATAATAGATTAATAACAGCAATGCACTGTAGAAAATACACCATAGTCCACTATAAGGTAACATATGTATGATGTATAATTCAAGTGCACAGTCTCGAACCTGATCCTTAGAGCAGGAGGTGGGCCCCCAGGCAGTGGGGCCCACCGATGGTTTCCCCTGTACCCCTGTGGGCCAGTCCAAGCCTGCCCACCATACACACTGGTACCCAGATGGCCATCAAGACTGCCTGTAAATCAGAAGTCCAAAAAGGAACAATCAATATCACATTAGATACGGTCTTATGCTGTCCCTGTTTCAAAAGAGGTTTTGTATCATTGTAATTACTTTAGTTAACTAATTAAAATACACCTATAATACTATTTATTTATTTATTTATTTTCAGATTGTCTGGTTGTCCATTGGCTGACAAAAGTATTCGAAACATGATAGCCACCAGTTCGCAGGAACTAAAGTAAGAAACTATATTTCTCTTTTTTTTTTACATTGTTTGTGTTATATGATCACCATTTAATAAATCCATTTTTGTATTATTTATGCTTTACTTGACTTTTTCTTGATGTTTGAATTTGTGGAAGTAAAGGTACTTGGAGCAATGCAGAAAATTGAATCTTTGCCTTCTCGAGGGCATCATAAAACTTTACGCCAGCTCCTGGTTGTATTATCCTTCATTCCCATCTGTTTTACTACTCCTCATATAACACATTTATCTTTCTGGATATTACTTTTCTTTACAGCAATGCTGTTAATACTCTTTATATCAAGTAAATAAAATGCACTAGTGAATTGTGTTAGGATTGCAATTACATAATACGTAATTTTTACCCTTTACGATTTATTAAAATAACTATTATTCAAAAGAATAATACATCCTATAATATACAGACTAGGTACCTTAAAGGGGTTCCCCAGATCAGGGCCTGCACTAACCAAATCACAGGGCTGTCACTAGGGCTGTGTGACTGGTGCTACTGTCCAGGGCACAGGGCCAGGGACACCTGTGTTGGGCATCTGGGGTGTCTGCTGGAGGGACACTCTGTCCTTAGCATGCCCCTGCCACCCAGCACTGTTCTCCTGGCTGCTCTCTTCCATGACATCATAACATCACATGTGCAGGGGCCAGGGCAGACATGGAAGAGTCATGCTATGGCTCTGGAAACCTAAGAACCAGGGATAGGAGGAAGCTAGTCACTGAATGAATAAAAAAAAGAGACTAGGGACACACAAAAGTGAAGTTAGTAAGGACAACCTTTGCTATAAATATCTGCACTCACATAGGATAACAGAATTCAGCATACATTACCGGCTCTCGTGGACTCCCACCACTATCCTACATCAGCGCTTTGCATACAGGAAGCTCCTGAGGTCCAAGCCTGGTTTTCGGTGCCGTTGACATCACTTCCACCTACATCACAGCAGTCCCACCTTATGACACCCATGCAATGCTCATCATTTGTTTCACATTTATAATGACCAACCTGGGATTACAAGAGAAGATTTATGGAATGGAGACACTGTAGTTTGCTAATCTCCCTTCTCTAAGTATACATGGAAACAGATTTCACAGGTCTTGATAATTTGGTGGTCTTTTGGGCTTTTAGAGAATAGTGTTCCAGCATCCCGCCAACTTCCTAGTGAAGAGGGCAAGATGAGGAGAATAATATCTGTATAGAGAAAACACACATTTTAGTTAAGATTAAGGTAAACACAAGCTATAGGGATGGACTTATTTGCAGGGGTATATAGGATAGAGACGATAGAAAGCAGAGTAGAAAAAGAAGACGAGAATAGATGCTTTAATCTTCAATGGTGGGATGAAATTATAAAATGGTGATGGAGGGGTTCAGGGTAGAAATGAGCAGGTCGCTGGTTCAGCAATTGTACACAATTTCATGATGGTTATTATCAATCCTATCCTTAAAGTAGGAATCCAGATCTTTGGCATTAACTGCTTGGAGTGGACGGGTTCAGAAGATATTTAAATGTATTTAAAAGGTGTATTTCTTTGAGGTGTGTACAAATCAATCTCTCTCTCTCTCTCTCTCTCTCTCTACCCTTTTTGGTTACTTCTTTTCATTTGATGTGTGAAAAAAATCATTATACTGAAATTCATAAAACATGACCCGCAAATAAAAGAGCAGATTAGATGGACCTCTAGCTTCTTTTCTACAATCACATTTTGTGTTTCTGTGATGAATGTGGTACGTTTAGGTAATGCAAACTGGAATTCTCAAATGCAATGGAACAGCAGCAAGGTGTCCCTGGAATTATCCTCACTGAGTGCTGTATAACAATTGCATTACAGTAGCACTAAATACCTGTAGTACATTTGCCATCACTTATAAGCAGCATGGTTTGATAGGCTGATGTTTTTATAAATAGAGCTTCATAACAGCTGTCTCAGCTGCTAAAACAAATACTATTAGCTACTTCTTACTTGTACAAGCGCCACTCTATCAGTTCTGCCCGAACAGCTGATTCCAGCAAATCTATCAGACTAGTTACCTGCCCGTCAAAATGGGAGCCGGGGCTCTCTCATGCTGAGGTGTGTAGGTGTGTGTGTGTGTGTGTGTGTGTGTGTGTGTGTGTGTGTGTGTGTGTGCGCCTGAATGGAGCAACACTTGAATTGCTGCGTTGGGCAATATCTAGTGGCCACCGGTGTGCCATAGAGGTGAGGAGCAGCATTACCCTTTTATTATATAAGATTTGAATAAGCCTGGATAAGCAGCAGAAGGTCTCAAGTGTTTGATAGATCTTATACATGTGCATTTTGGAAATCTACTTATACAGTAACCTCATGTTCAGCAACATACGTGGCCTCACATATTTACTGACTGAGAGCTGTTTTCAATTCTCCCGCCTCCTGGACTAGCAGTAGTGACATGTGGCATCGCTGGGTCCCATAGAAAAACTTGGTAAAGGGCTGACAACTTCTGCCAAAGCCATGCTCTGCTCCTCTGAGTCTGCTTGGGTCTGGGGCATGCACATTTGCTCACCGATGGGGCTCACAAATGGGGCTTATAGCAGTCGCACCCCGAGCAGTTGCAGTAGTTCTGCCACATCCGACTAGCTACTTGTCATCTCTGTTCTGCATGTTCTGCACAAGTTGCCAATTCCTGAAATAATGCACAATTAACACAATTAAAAGATAACATTTTGTAAAGCTATCATTTTCACTAAGTGCAACATTTTTCTCATTGGATGTCAGCTAAAAAAGTTTCCGGAATGCCACCATGATTACAGCAGTAAATGGGCACTAAAAATGTTAGTCACTTCCGAGTCCTTCCTTTCTTGAAAGAAATTAGCTCAGATTAAATTGATAATTTGTAGTCTGTAGGCAAACACATGCTTCAGCATTTTCTATGGTTATTTAACTGTGGGCAGGACTAACTGTGGTTCACACTCACTCTAAGGCCTAGGCTTTGTTGGGTATTAAGTCATGCTCTTGTTTGTAGAGGGTATAACATGCCAAAAAGGGTAACCTCTTTAAGGGAAAGTGGTGGAGTAGGATGGGAAGATCACACATGACACAATAGGGTATGACCCCATAGGTGCCACTCAAAACATCCCTGAGTTTCATTTTGTGGCACTAGTGCCAAGAATTGCCTAGCCCTGCTCTGTGATGCTCTAAGAGCATAGCTTACCCAACTTTGCAGAGTTCTGGCCTGGTTAAAGTATAATGGCAATTGCATATAAGCATTAGGGCCTCATTCAGAGGTGGGCACCATGTTGATTGCAGATGCAGTGGAGCAATGTTTTGCACATGCACTGAAAGCCATAATGCGCACCCATAGCGATGGCTTAGCAGCATTGTATGCACTGACGATTTATTTGCACAGTGAGTGGTGACAGGTAGTCATCAATTGGGGGTTGGGGACAGGGGTTGCAATAAAAACGCAGGCGTGTGAGGACCGTTTTCTGTGTTCTGGGGTTACCATAGTCAGGCACTACAAATTCATCTCCAGGTGTTTTAAATGAGTCGGTCATTCAGAGACAGCATAGGGTTGCTTACAGGTTCAATGGGGCCACTGATGTGCGCCTGAACTTCCCAATGTTTTTGCTTTTGTATGTAAGCGGCGGATGTGAGACTCCAGCAGGAGCATCGCAATGCACAAGACGATGTCGGAGTCATTAGCATATTTTTTCATATGAAATCGCAGCTGCACATGCATCTCTGTGCACCTCTCAATCAGACTCCTAGTCAGTAACTCGTCGCCGGTAGCAATAGGCTGCCGGTAACACAGAGGATGCTGCGGAGGAGGGAGTCAATGCTGGTCCTCACCGGACAGGTAAATGAAGTGAAATACTGGCAGTATAATAATATCACTGAAGATACAGTGACACTAAAGGAAATATACCACCAGCAAATAGTAACATTGGTAAATGGAGGCCTTAGCATCTGACAAATTACACATCCAGAAATCAAAGAATACCACTGTAAATTAGGATCAGACTGCAATTAGGGCTTTTTGTCACCCACAAAATGTTTACGACTTAGTATCTTGAAAATACACTAAACAAAATAGTTAAAAATTACTTTATTGTAGCCTTAGAAACCCAATAATGATTTTTCGGCATGTTACATTTTTTATTATACAAGGAGAACCTACTGTATCTGAGGAACCTGATCGTTAAATATTGATAAAGTCTTCTATTCCTCAACTTAATATGTGAGCGAAACCAACATGCCGCATACAAATGCTTTGTATGTAACAAACACGGGTTGCTAATTGCACAGTGCTGATTATGGCCTCTGTGGGTAAACAGGTGATATAATGAGACCAGTGCTGTTTTCCTGACAATAAAGGTGAGGCAGTAATCAATATATGAACTTAGAAGGAATGGAGGATATTGTATCTGGTACACACTGTGTTTAAATACATATTGTAGACAACTCGTCTTTGGAGGTTCAGCATGTGTGCTGCAAGTTCCATACAGGATAACTGAGATCACAGCCAGTGCTCTAGGAGCCATCTCTCTAAGGGGGCGGTGTACTAAGCCTTAAAAAGTGATAAAGTAGAGAGTGATAAAGTACCAGCCAATCCGCTGCCATGTGACAGGCTGAGTTAGAAAAATTATAGTTAGGAGCTGATTGGCTGGTATTTTATCACTCTCCACTTTATTACTTTTTAAGGCTTAATACATCTGGCCCTAAACAAAATAAATATATTTTGTAATAAAAAACATCATCTTTTTTGTAAAGGACAGTGATTTTCTGCAGTCACTGTGACTGCTGTAGTTGCTCAGGAGTCCATGCTGACAGCTCTCATTAGATCCCTGGCAGAAGAGACAGCAACAGAGCACAAGAGTACATGATCACCCTGTGTCTTCTTATCTCTGCTGTGTGTGTGCAGTGAGCCATTGCATTAGCTGCTACTGTTAGTGTATTCAGGCTGAGAGAAGGAAATTTATTTTAGTAATCTTTAGTTAAACTCATTTGTTTAATTAAACTATCTGGTGTCAGTAATGATTTTAATAATATAAATATAGGTAGGGCCTACAAGTTGCTGGCAGTCCAGTGTTCACAATAAAATAGCATCTAATACAACAAAAAACATACTTAGCAACATACAGTATTCTTAGTCGACCTGGCAAGAAATATATGCTTAGGGATAAATTCACACAAGGTCGAAAGGCATTTGGAATTTATTGCATAGCTGTCACATTAACATCTATATAGTGAGAAGAAAATAACTATCACAGTGAATAGTTGCAAACAAGAAATTCAGTAATGTAGTCAGCAATGTTAGTATCAATACAAATCAAATGTTCCTAAATATATTGTTACAAACATTATATAGAAATATCTCGTAACATGGATTTAAGCATAGATGCACCCATATGCGGGGGTAGACACACCCTTTGCCCGCAGCGCATTCTTCTACCAACTATAATCTCCCTGAAACTAGTTTTCGATGGTAGGCAAGTATGAACTACCGATATTTCCATTCTGTCACCCAGGGCTATGTGGGAAGGACGCTGAAACCAGTATGCTGCCAAGGGGAAGATGGGGTATTAATGTGTCTCTACTTAATGCACTGATCTAGTATATGGGCTATGGAGCACTCATCATGATGTGTTTACTAAACTTAGTTACAATGTACTTTTTTGCATTTTATATATAGGGCCTGATTCAGGGATTTACGTAAATTTGATATTTACGTAAATATCCGATATTTCCAGATCTGTGTTGGTGCAGTAGCCACATTTATACCCTTTTCACACCGCCAATGCCGGATCCCACCCGGGAATTGGAAATGGGTCCTTCCTGGGTGAGATCCAGCATTGGACGCTGCTGCTGGCTTCCCCGACCCGGCTATATGCCGGCAGGTTGCCATAGCGGCGGGGGCTGAGGCGGCACTGGGATATGAGATCATGTCCGTGCCGCCTCTCCCTGTTGTAATGAACGGGTCCCAGGTCGTATCGACCCGGGAGCCCGTTTACGCTGCCAGTGATCCAGTATTCAACCCGGGAATAACACTGCTTTATTCTCGGGTTGAATTGCCGGGTCAGGCGACCCGGGATTTTGCCTATGGAGCTTTCACACTGCATGCTGACCCGTGTCGACCCAGCAATATGCCGGGTCGATACTGGGTTATTTGTGCGGTGCGAAAGTGGTATAAGTTACAGTATCCTTTATTTTAAATCACACATTTCTTAGCAGTCATACCTCTCACATTGATAGGCACCTTCAGTCTCAGCCTCCTTTATTTAAGGCACACATTTCCAAATACTGTAATATTGTAGCCAGACACCTCAGTCAGTTCAAAACCATTGCAAACAGACAGATGTATATAGTGTGCAGCCACACATCCAATCACGTGCAGGCATAAACTACAGATATCTGCTCAACTGCCATGCAAAAGTATATTGCGTCTTTGACAATAACAACTCTAGTTAAAGTTTGCAGATTTCCTTTGCCGGAGCAAATAGCTCCATGTGTATGTGTCTGACTGCAATGTAATAGGTGATAGTTTTGAGTCATGGATAAAACAATATTTTGCCTTATGTGTCTATACCAAGGTGTCTATACACACTGAAGGTGCTTAGGGATGGATGGATGGAAGGAAGGGATGTGTCTATACACACTGAAGGTGCTTAGGGATGGAAGGAAGGGATGTGTCTATACAAACTATAGGTGCTTAGGGATGGGAGGAAGGGGAGGGTGAGTCAGTCAGTCAGTCAGGGAGTAGATAGGAGCGGCCAGAGAGCACAAGGAGCAAAGGAGAGGAACCAACAAATGAAAATGATTAAAACAGAAAACTGACAGGTGCCGCCTTACAGTGCCCCCTGCCTGCCGGCACTCTGTGCCATGGCACATGTTGCATCACCCTAGTTACTTCCCTGTCAGCGGGGGAAGGGGGTTCAGGCTAGTAAGTACCAGTCTGGAAATGCTACCCTGGCAGGGGCTGGACAGCAACAGTGTGCTTACGCCTTAGACGGAACATACTGTAAAATGCAAATGAGATGTTACACTTAAAACATTCATAAATGCTAACAATTAGCTTCTTCACATTTGAGAAATACTGCACATCTTTCCCTATAGCTCAGGTGCAAATTCTTATGCAAGCCACATTACAATTTCAACAAAGGAAAACAAGCAAATTTACACTGTGAGTAAATCACGTCCGTGCTTATGTCATCCTCATTTCAGCTAATTATCACTTCATTTGATTTGCATAAGCAAACTTGTGAAATGAATACCTCGGGAGGGAATACTTTGCCAATGTCTGTTACATGTGATCTGGTGTTTAGTGATAACAGCACCCCAACCCCAAATATGACGTGATACAATTATGTTCTGCTGATTTATGTATCTGATAAACTGACAACTTGTTCACTGCAATTGCAGATTACAATATAGAAGCAGATTTGTGAATCAATGCTGCCACCTAGCAGGCAATCTGAGTACTGACAGTTAGGGATCCAGGATTTGCAGTCACATTTTGAAACAGTTTATCAATGATTTCAAGGATCATAAAGAGTAGAGACCAGTAAACTGGCGGTAAATAAATCACTGACAGTGCTGCACTGAATCTACTAACAAAATGTACAACATATGGGAGGACTGGAAACCAGAAGCAGGTGCTAAATGGACAGAACTGAGGCTGCATTCAGGTGCACACTAGTACACAAGGGGTAGGCTGAATTCATTTACTTATTATCGCTCCCGCTACTCCGCCAGCAGACGCAAGAGCGGGGGCAGCATTTTCCACCTCTGAATCAGGCTGTCAATATATGTGATATATTTGTTGCTGCGTTCATTTTAATCTGCTGCCAACAATAAAGTATAAATCTGTTTGCTCATCCTCTATGATGTAGGTAGGGACTGCGGTTTGCTAAAGAAATATGGAGGTTCCTTGAGAACCCCAGCTACAAGAACTGTGGAGAGTGGTGATTAAAGAATTTATTTGACAGAGAACATATACTATAAATACAATGCACACGTATCACAACTAGCTGCACCGATCATTTGATGTCACTAACAGATAACATAACCCCCCACCTGGGGATGAGTTGAGGATGACAGCGATCAGGATGACGGAGGTTAGGATGCAAGCATTTAAAATACTGTGCTCACAACGAAATCCCAAAACATGGCCAAAATCCCGGCGCCGGTACTCCAACAACACTTGCAATACCGACGCCGGAGTCCTGACCGTTAGCATCCTGAACTTAAGTGAGGTCTCCCAGATTTTAGCCATGCAGGGCAGGGGGGGGGGGGGGGGATTAGGTTTAAGCTGCGGTGGAATGGTTAGAGTTAGACTGAGAGGGTTGGGTTCATGTGACCGGTGTTTAGGATCCAGCCGGTCACCATACCGATGCCGGGATCCCGAGCTTTAGATTGCCGGCGTGAGGGGCGAGCACAATGAAGCCCCTTGTGGGCTCGGTGGCTCACTGCGGTCCGCCGGTATCATAACTACATTCTGGCTGCGAGGGAAATGAGGGTTAGGTTTAGGCTGCGTGGAGGTGGGTTAGGTTTAGGCACCACTGTGGAGGGTTACGGTTAGGCTACAGGAAGAGAGGGTTAGGGGGGTGAGAGGGGAGGGAATACATACTTACCCGAGCTCCACAAGTATTCTGTGCATCGGGATGCCGGTTTCGTTCATATGACTGCCAGCATCCCATCCACTAGCATTTCGTATGTATTCACCCGGCTGATCCTGGGTTTATGTTATCGTTAAGACAGTACCGATTTTAAGGGGTCATCCCGCCATCCTACAATCAATGTGCTTGTTATGATTTGTAGGAGGTTGGAGGCAGTGGAGAGTGGTACTGTTATTCATTAAGTGTGGCTATGCCAGTTACAATGTGCTATATCTACACCCCTGCCCATTCAGATGGTTTGGAGGCTTTGGCAGTACATCAGTGCAGAATGAAGAGACCAGCATCATAGCTTATATCTACCTATCAATAAAGTAGTTTACTAACAAAGTAGCAGAACAATTATGAGCCTAGATGAGCATTACTTGTGATGTACTGATGAAGAATAAGAAATAGATACTGTTGGCGGCTAAGGAACCCCTGTGAAGCGTAGCGAAATACTAACTTCTGATGTGTTAAGGTGTCCAGCAGCTGCAGATGGACAATTGTATGCAGAGGCGTATCTAGAGAGGAGGGGACCCGTGTGCAGTCTCTGTGTGTGGGCCCCCTCCTATCCCGTAGCTGGCAGCGCTGTGAGTGTTCTGTGCAGTAGAGACTGTGGCACAGCGCATGCGCAGAGCTCCGGAAAAATGACACCACTGATTCTATGTAATAAATAGAAATGATTATAAATATACAGTATTTTGCATCAACTTAGTGCAGATACTCCTAGGAACCCTGAATTGGTATGCCTAGCTGCCCCCTATTTTTGGTAATTGTAATGAAATGTCCCCCTATCTAGATGTACAGTTCGTATGCTCCCCTTTGTATAGATGTCTGGTATATGCTTCAATAAAATCAAAGCTCGACTTGTAGGAGATTTTTTCTTGACTCCAGGATGTTGTTACGCACACCAGTGCTAACAGGAGTATACCGGTGTATGAACAGAGAGGGAAGCGAAGCAAACGAACTCACAGACAGTATAACATAACATACACAGGAGGTGATGGAATAACTAATAAACACAAAGTGAACGGAGAAGCCCAAAGGCTCAGGAATTGGGTGTCTCCCTAGTGTCAGGAATGCTCAGATGGAATAGAGCGGACAATGAAGCGATGTGTAGTGATTTAACATGTGAAGCACCTGAAATGATGTTGCTAAGAGCAACAGAAAAAACCCCAAAGGGTTACCAACGGGTGTGGGAATAAACTCCTTGGTCAGAGATAGAAATATAGACACAAGGAGAGTATCCACAATCCTAACCCCCACTTGCAGGGCACAGGTTCAGCTTACTGCCACTAAACTGACACCTGGACGCCCTGCACAGTGAGGGAGGATTAAGCAAGAAGGTCTGAGAGTACAGCCGCAAACCTGCTGGGTTCACAGAATAGCAAAAGAACCCCAGCAGGTCAAACAACTGACTCCAGTCTTACTGCTAGGTCCGGAATGGCAGAATGAAGTACAGAATCCCAAGGCCTATTCGCAGTAAGCAACAAGTAAATACAAAGTCACATAGTACTAGCTAACTGTCTGGAACTGACTAACAAACAAAGATTCAGCAGCATTTGCCTAGCCTGAGAGGATGGTTTATATAGCAGGTGCTGTCCACGCCCCACTCAGACCTCACAGACTGTGAGCACAAAACCAGCGCCGGATTCCCTGCCGTGCACAGAGCCTGTAACCACTACACAGTAAAAACCCGGACCGGAGTATCAGCTGCGCTCAGGTTACTTCGCTAACACTTGCCTCCCGGTTGCCATGGCGACGTGGCAGCACAGAGCAGGAGATCCTAACAGTACCACCTCAAAGAACCCCTACCACCGGGTTTATCGGGGAACTGCGAGAAGAAAGAGCGTATCAGTCTGGGGGCATGAAGATCACAACTGCGCACCCACGACCGCTCCTCCGGGCCATACCCCTTCCAGTGCACCAAAAATGACAGCCGACCCCGAACCATCTTGGAGTCACGAACCCTTTCAACCACAAACTCCCTCTGACCCCGTATCAGAAGAGGAGAAGGTCTTCCACTGGAAAAAGGATTACTAACCGCCAGTTTTAAAAGGGAACAATGAAATGTTTTATTGATACCCAATGAACGGGGCAGATCTAACTGAAATGCCACCAGATTGATAACCCTGGTGATCTTATAAGGGCCGATGAACCGGGGGCCAAACTTATGAGATGGCTGCCTTAACTTCAAATTCTTGGTGGACAACCAGACGAAGTCTCCTAATTTGAAGCTGCAGGGTCTTCTCCGCTTATCAAAAACCCTTTTGGTCACTAATGACACAGACACAAGGGCTTTCTTCACTTTCCTCCAAATACCCCTAAGGACCGAAACAACAGAGGAACCACCAGACGTGGAATCCAGGGGGTCAAAAGAATTGGCCTTAGGATGATGCCCAAGGGAGAGATCCCTGTAGCAGAGTGAGACGCGTTGTTATAGGCAAACTCCGCCATGGACAGATGAGCAACCCAGTCAGTATGACACTTGGAGACATAACACCTGAGGAACTGCTCCAAGGACTGGTTCACCCTCTCAGTCTGCCCATTAGACTGTGGATGGTAGCCTGACGACAAGCTCACAGAAATCTGGAGATCAGAACAAAATGCCCTCCAGAATTTGTCCACAAACTGGGATCCACGGTCAGAGACCACATCAAGTGGCAACCCGTGGAGGCGCACAACATGCTGCATAAATAACTCAGACAGGCGTCTGGCCGATGGCAACCCAACCAGTGGAACGAAATGCGCCATCTTCGAAAACCTGTCAACGACAACCCAAATGGCTGTCATCCCCGAGGATTTGGGCAAGTCCACCACAAAATCCATGGAAATGTGGGTCCATGGCTTAGACGGAATAGAGAGTGGATGTAATGGGCCGACAGGAACCCCTCTAGGAGTTTTATTTCGGGCACAAACGTCACATGCCCGAACCCACTGATCCACATCCCTAGCCACCGAGGGCCACCACACCGCCCTAGACAGCAACTCCCGAGTTCTGGCAATACCCGGATGCCCTGCCGACCTCTTGGCATGGAATTCCAGGAACACTCGCTGTCTTAACCTAGGAGGCACAAACAAGAGACCTACCGGAAGGTCTGGAGGAGCCTGCTCCTGTGCTCTAAGGACTAATGACAAGAGGTCCTGGGTAATGCCCACTTTAATACATGATGGGGACACAATGGGCAATGGCTCCTCGGTGGTCTCTTGAACTGGAGCAAAACTCCGCGAGAGCCTTGATGTTTTTTGACCCAGGGCGATATGTTATCAAAAAATTAAAGCGAGCAAAAAACAAAGCCCATCGTGCCTGCCTGGCATTGAGCCGCTTCGCTGACTCTAAATATGCCAGATTCTTATGGTCGGTGAGAATTGAGACCACAAACTTAGCCCCCTCAAGCCAGTGTCTCCACTCCCCGAGTGCATCCTTTATAGCCAACAATACCCGGTTACCCACATCATAATTCATCTCGGCAGACGAAAATTTACGGGAAAAGTAAGCACAGGGATGAAGGCGATTATCAGACACCCCCATCTGAGAGAGCACTGCCCCAATACCTATCTCAGAGGCATCCACTTCTACCACAAAAGGACGCTCTGGATCTGGGTGTCGCAGCACCTTGGCCGAGACAAATGCCCTTTTGAGACGGGCAAAGGCCGCTTTGGCCTCACAAGACCAGTGAACAACATCCGCCCCTTTCTTAGTGAGTGCCACCAAGGGGGCCACTATAGACGAAAATCCAGCGATAAACCGTCTATAAAAATTCGCAAAGCCCAGAAAACGCTGAAGCGCCTTCAAACTAGTGGGCTGCACCCAATCCAGGACTGCCTGTACCTTAGAACCCTCCATTTGGAAACCTTCTGAGGAGATAATATACCCTATAAATGCGATTTGCTGGACTTCAAACTCGCACTTCTCCAGCTTCGCCCCAAGCTGGTGGTCTCTGAGTTTCTGGAGGACTAAGCGTACATGCTTCCGATGTTCCTCCAGGGAATGAGAGAAGATTAGGATGTCATCTAGATAAACAACTAAGAATCTATCCAAATATTCCCTGAGCACATCGTTCATGAATTCCTGGAAGACTGCCGGGGCATTAGAGAGCCCAAAAGGCATCACCAAATATTCATAATGCCCTGAGTGGGTATTAAAGGCAGTCTTCCATTCATCCCCCTCTCTTATTCGGATTAGATTGTAAGCACCGCGTAGGTCAATCTTAGAAAAAATGGTGGCAGTACGAAGCTGGTCAAACAAAACCGAAATGAGAGGCAGTGGGTACGAGTTTTTAATCGTGATACGGTTCAATTCCCTGAAGTCGATGCAGGGTCACAACGAACCGTCCTTTTTACCCACGAAAAAGAACCCCGACCCAACTGGGGACTGTGAGGGTCTGATAAATCCCTTAGCCAAGTTCTCCTGAATGTACTCTGCCATAGCCTGAGTCTCAGGACGTGACAGGGAGTACAACCTGCTCTTGGGAAGCTTAGCATCCGGCAACAAATCAATGGCACTTTTTTGGAGAACACATCCGCAAAATCTGCATAAC
Organism: Pseudophryne corroboree; assembly: GCF_028390025.1. NCBI lineage: Eukaryota > Metazoa > Chordata > Amphibia > Anura > Myobatrachidae > Pseudophryne > Pseudophryne corroboree. The sequence goes on from NC_086447.1 coordinate 147,003,071, forward strand.
ATCCTGGCAATCCTGGCAAACTTAGCTGCGAGAGCCTGACTGGAAGGCTCAAGCAACTCCTGAAACAATCACTACCCCAACTAAGAATCTCCCCAGAGACCCAGTCAAATTGAGGGTTATGGGCCCTTAACCAGGGTAACCCCAAAACCAATGGGGCAAAAGAACAGACAGTCACATAAAAAGACAATTTTTCAGAGTGTGTGGCTCCAATAAACAAAGGAATTTGGCTGGGTGCAGGAGGTAATTTTACCCTGGGACAATGGTTCCCCGTTTAACCCACAGATCTCAATCTCTGATGCCAAAGGTACTGAGGGAACAGAGTGTTCCAGGGCGAATTGACGGTCCATAAAAACCCCATCGGCCCCACTGTCAACAAAGGCCTCAGTCTTGACAGTTTGACCGAGGATCTCCAAAGTCACCGGAATGAGAAAAGTCTTTTTAGGAAATTCTGACTTCTGGACTGACAGGATATTTCCCATCACCCTCAGGCCCTGAAGTTTTCCGGTTTTTCTGGGCATGATACTACAACATGACCTTTATTCCCACAGTACAAACACAAACCCTGCTGTCTCCTCCGCGTCTTCTCACGCGAGGAGAGGCGGGTAGCCCCAATCTGCATAGGCTCCTCGGAATATTCCTCAGAGTCTGAGGTTCCCTTGGGATAAAAGGAAACTGCGGTCTCCCTTTCAAGCCTACGCTCTCTCAGCCGTCTATCCACCCGGATGGATAACTGCATGAGCTGATCTAAGCTATCAGGCGAGGGATATTGTACCAGTTGGTCCTTTATCTGGTCAGAAAGGCCCCTTCGGTACTGGTTTCTCAGGGCTGGGTCATTCCACTGGGTATCATGAGCCAACCTGCGAAACTCCGTACTATAAACCTCAGCTGGCCGTCGCCCTTGCTTAAGAACCGTAATCTGAGCCTCGGCTGAAGCCATCTGGTCAGGGTCATCATACAAAATGCCCAGTGCCGTAAAAAAAGCATCAACACTTTTAAGCGACGGACAGTCAGGCTGTAACCCATATGCCCAGACCTGTGGGTCTCCTTGTAGCAAGGAAATCACCATGCCCACCCGCTGAATCTCCGACCCAGAAGACTGGGGCCTAAGCCTGAAATATAGCTTACAGCTCTCCTTGAAACAAAAGAACTGCGAGCGATCTCCAGAAAAACGATCCGGGAGATTTACTTTCGGCTCCTTAACCCCTGAACTTGCCGCTGCTGCTGCGGGAGCTCCGCTAGCGGCCTGCGGGGTGTTCATTTTAATGGACATCTCATTAAATTGTCGAGTCAGGACCTGCACCTGATCGACCACCTGTTGCAAAGTATTTTGAGGGGTATGCTCCATATTCCCACAAAATTTCAACAGGAGTAGGGCTGCTGAATATGTTACGCACACCAGTGCTAACAGGAGTATACCGGTGTATGAACAGAGAGGGAAGCGAAGCAAACGAACTCACAGACAGTATAACATAACATACACAGGAGGTGATGGAATAACTAATAAACACAAAGTGAACGGAGAAGCCCAAAGGCTCAGGAATTGGGTGTCTCCCTAGTGTCAGGAATGCTCAGATGGAATAGAGCGGACAATGAAGCGATGTGTAGTGATTTAACATGTGGAGCACCTGAAATGATGTTGCTAAGAGCAACAGAAAAAACCCCAAAGGGTTACCAACGGGTGTGGGAATAAACTCCTTGGTCAGAGATAGAAATATAGACACAAGGAGAGTATCCACAATCCTAACCCCCACTTGCAGGGCACAGGTTCAGCTTACTGCCACTAAACTGACACCTGGACGCCCTGCACAGTGAGGGAGGATTAAGCAAGAAGGTCTGAGAGTACAGCCGCAAACCTGCTGGGTTCACAGAATAGCAAAAGAACCCCAGCAGGTCAAACAACTAACTCCAGTCTTACTGCTAGGTCCGGATTGGCAGAATGAAGTACCGAATCCCAAGGCCTATTCGCAGTAAGCAACAAGTAAATACAAAGTCACACAGTACTAGCTAACTCTCTGGAACTGACTAACAAACAAAGATTCAGCAGCATTTGCCTAGCCTGAGAGGATGGTTTATATAGCAGGTGCTGTCCACGCCCCACTCAGACCTCACAGACTGTGAGCACAAAACCAGCGCCGGATTCCCTGCCGTGCACAGAGCCTGTAACCACTGCACAGTAAAAACCCGGACCGGAGTATCAGCTGCGCTCAGGTTACTTCGCTAACACTTGCCTCCCGGTTGCCATGGCGACGTGGCAGCACAGAGCAGGAGATCCTAACAAATGTCTACTTACCATCTGGTGCTGTTGGTTAGACATTGAATTTAATAAAAGGGATTGCATGAATGTTGTATGAATTCTATGAGTGGTATCTCTTACAATGCTGTGACTGAGTGGTATCTTCTACAATGCCGTGACTGAGTGGTATCTTCTGCCATGCTGTGACTGAGTGGTATCTTCTACAATTTTGTGAATGAGTGGTATCTTCTACAATACTGTGAAAGAGTGGTATTATCTACAGTGCTGTGACTGAGTGGTATCTTCTACCATGCTGTTACTGAGTGGTATCTTCTACAATGCCGTGACTGAGTGGTGTCTTCTACCATGCTGTGACTGAGTGGTATCTTCTACCATGCTGTGACTGAGTGGTATCTTCTACCATGCTGTGACTGAGTGGTATCTTCTACAATGCCGTGACTGAGTGGTATCTTCTACAATGCCGTGACTGAGTGGTGTCTTCTACCATGCTGTGACTGAGTGGTATCTTCTACCATGCTGTGACTGAGTGGTATCTTCTACAATTTTGTGAATGAGTGGTATCTTCTACAATACTGTGAATGAGTGTTATTCTCTACCGTGCTGCGAATGAGGTGTACTTTTTACAATTTAGTGAATAAGTTTTATCCTCTGCAGTATTATGAATGAGTGGTTTCTTCTACAATACTGTGAGTGAGTGGCATTTTCTACAATGCTGTAAATAAATTGTATCTTCTGCAATGTTGTGAATGAGTGGTATCTTCTACATTGCTGTGAATGAGTAGTATATTTTACAATGCTGTGAAAGAGTTGCATGTTCTAAAATGCTGTGATTGAGTGGTATCTTCTACTATGTACTGACAGAGTGGTGCCTCCCACAATGTGATGAATGAATGGAACCTTCTACAATGATGTGAGTGACTGGTATCTTCTATAATTCTTAAATTCTACAACTTTGTGATTGAGTGGTGCCTTCTACAATACTGTGAATGAGTAGTATTTTCTGTAATGCTGTTAAAGAATAGTACCTTCTACAATGCTGTGAATGAGCTGTATCTTCTACAATGCTGTGAATGAGTGATAACTTCTGTAATGCTGTGAAAGAGTGGTATCTTCTGTAATGCTGTGAATGAGTAGAATCTTCTGTAATGCTGTGAATGAGTAGTATCTTCTGTAATGTTGTGAATGAGTGGTGCCTTCTACAATGCTGTGAATGAGTTGTGTATTCTACAATGCTATGAATGACTGAAATTTGTAACAATACTGTGATTGAGTGGTCCACGATGCTGTGAATTAGGGGTACCTTCTACAATGCTGTGAATGAGTGGTATCTTCTACAATGCTGCAAATGAGTAGTATCTTCTGTAATGCTGTGAATCACTGTTATCTTCTGTGATGCTGTGAATGAGTGGTATCTTTTACAATGCTGTGAGTGACTGGTATCTTCTATAATTCTCTGAATGACTTAAATTCTACAATGCTTTGAATGAGTTATGCTTTCTATAAAGATGTGAATGAGTGGTATCTTCTACAATGCTGTGAATTGTATAGGGCCGGTGCAAGGTTTCTTGGCACCCTAGGCAAAACTTCTGCCTAGCGGCCCTCAACACCATCAATTACCCACTTTCCCAGTCAGTAAGGGGAAAGCGCAGAGGCGGTGTCTTATACGTTTCCCAGCCGTCTGACTGCATTGAGTATGACAAGATGTATTGCTCAAAGACATCCTAAATTATTTGATGGGTACACTCAGTGGCACCCCCTTCCCAGGTCCTGGCACCCTACCCAGCAGCCTATCTCTTTCTATTTCATTCTGTCTCTCATACATACATACATACATACATACATACATACTGTACATACACTGCCTTTCCCATCCATACATACATACATACATACATACATACATACATACATACACTGCCTCTCTCATACATACATACATACATACATACATACATACATATATACATCCATATACTGCCCCTGTCATACATACATACATACATGCATACATACATACATACATACTGTACATACACTGCCTCTCTCATACATACATACATACATACATACATACATACATACATACATATATACATCCATGCATATATACATCCATACACTGCCCCTTTCATACATAGATAGAGCCATACACTGATGCTTTCATACATGCATACAGTATAAACATCCATACACTGCCTCTCTCATACATATCTACATCCATACACTGCCTCCATACATACATACATACATATATACATCCATACACTGCCTCTATACATCCATACATACATCCATACACTACCTCCATACATACATACATCCATACACTTCCTCCATACATCCATACATACATCCATACACTACATCCATACATCCATACACCGCCTCCATACATATGTACATATACACACCCATACATACATCCATACACTGCCTCCGTTCATACGTACGTACATATATACATCCATACACTGCCTCCGTACATACGTACATATACACATCCATACACTGCCTCCATACATACATACATACGCACATATATAATCCATACACTGCCTACATACAGCTACACTCTGCCTCATATATATATATATATATATTCATTCTATCTCCACCCACACACACACTTCCTCCATATATACATACATCCATATTTACATGGTCTCCATACTTAAATCCAACCCCTCTCCTCCCCCATCCAGGGCGGCAGACTTTGGTTATTACCTCTTCCACGGGGTGTGACTCCAGGCAGGGACAGCTGCATCTTTCCGCTGGCAAGTAAGTAGTGGAGGGATTACTTCTCCCCGCTGCTGCCATCTCCCGGCTCATGGTGACGTCTGGGTTAACATTGCTTGGCTGCAACCTGCTGCTGCTGGCGGGGAGGCACTGCTCCCGTTGCTGCTGCTGGCTGGCGGCTGTGATGGTTGAGGGGCAGGCGGCTGCTGCCTCTAATTAATAGCCGTTGCTTATCCTCAATCCTCCCGCCCCTCCGGAACCCGCAGAAACATAAAACACAAAAACAAAACTGGTGCTGTGGGTTGCGGAGAAGGGGGACAGTGGCGGCCGCTCATTGCTCATGTTGTGCTGCTGACTAAGTGCCGCCCTCCAGCGGCTGGCGCTCCTAGGCAGTTGCCTAAAGCTGCCTAATGGTAGCGCCGGCCCTGGAATTGTATAATTCTCTGAATGACTGTTAAATTGTATAATTCTCTGAATGACTGTTAAATTCTACAATGCTGTGAATGAGTTGTGCTGTCTATAACCTGTGAATGAGTGATGTCTTTTACAATGCTGTGAATTACTGATATTTTCCGCAATGCTGTGAATGAGTGGTATCTTCTACAATGTTGTGAATGAGCAGTATCTTCTACAATACTGTGAATGACTGATATTTTCAACAATGCTGTAAGTGAATGGTATCTTCTGTAATGCTGTAAATAAGTGGAATCTAATGTAATGCTGTGAATGAGTTGTATCTTTTGCAGTGTTGTGAATAAGTGGTATCTTCTGTAATGTTGTAAAGTAGTGGTGCCTTCTATAATGCTTTAAATTAGTGGTATCTTCTACAGTGTTATGGGTTACTGGTATCTTTTATAATTCTCTGAATGACTGCTAAGTTCTACAATGCTGTGAATGAGTGGTGCTTTCTATAAAGCTGTGAATGAGTGATGCCTTCTACAATGCTGTGAATTAGTGGCATTTTCTAAAATGCTGTGAATGAGTAGTGCCTTCTACAATGCTGTGAATGAGTGGTCCCTTCTACAATGCTGTGAATGAGTGGTGCCTTCTACAATGCTGTGAATTAGTGGTATCTTCTAAAATGCTGTGAATGAGTAGTGCCTTCTACAATGCTGTGAATGAGTGGTATCTTCTGGGATGCTGTGAATGAGTAGTGCCTTCTACAATGCTGTGAATGAGTGGTATCTTCAAAGATGCTGTGAATGAGTAGTGCCTTCTACAATGCTGTGGATGAGTGGTATCTTCTTTAATGCTGTGAATGAGTGGTATCTTTTGTAATGCTGTGAGAAAGTGGTATCTTCTGTAATGCTGTGAATGAGTGGTATCATCTGTAAAGATGTGAATGAGTGGTATCTTCTGTAATGCTGTGAATGAGTGGTATCATCTATAAAGCTGTGAATGAGTGGTGCTTTCTACAATGCTGTGAATGAGTGGTATCTTCTGTAATGCTTTGAATGAGTGGTATCTTCTGTAATGCTGTGAATGAGTGGTATCTTCTGCAATGGTGTATATGAGTGGTGCCTTCTACAATGCTGTGAATGAGTGGTGCCTTCTACAATGCTGTTAATTGAGTGGTGCTTTCTACAATGCTGTGAATGAGTGATATCTTATGTAATGCTATAAATTAGTGGTGCCTTCTACAATGTTGTAAATTAGTGGTATCTTCTGTGTTGCTGTGAATCACTTGTGGCTTCTATAATGCTGTAAAAGAATTGTATCTTCTAATGCTGTGAATGAGTGGTATCTTTTGCAATGCTGTGTATGAGTGGTGCCTTCCACATTGCTGTGAATGAGCGGTGCCTTCTACAATGCTGTAAATGAGTGGTGCCTTCTACAATGCTGTGAATGAGTGGTATCTTCTGAAATGCTGTGAATGAGTGGTATTTTCTGTAATGCTGTGAATGAGTTGTGCCTCCTACAATGCTCCGAATTAGTGGCATATTCTACAATGCTGTGTAGGCACAGTGTTGCTTTATACTGTGTGTGCTGAAGCAACTCCTATTAATATCCTTTTAATCAATTGTGGTATCAAATAGTGAGCGAATTACAATATATATTATTTTACTGTAGTAAAGTGATCATTACTTAAAGTTTCCTATACCACTTTAGGGGGGTAATTCAGACTGGATCGCTGCAGTGATCACAGTCTGAATTACTTTATGGAGTGCACATGTGCAGCGGCCGCACTGCGCATGCGCACCCCGGGAGTCCAGTGAGATGCTATCAGCATCTCACTGGCTGTAACCGCCTTTGCCTGATTGACAGGCAGAGGCAGTCGCAGGGTGGGAGGGGTGTGCCAACAGCGTTAGAACGCTGTTGGCGGGGCGTGGTCCAAACAACGGAGGCATGTTCGTACTGTTGGGGGGGCTGTGGCAGCTGCGTGACTTCACACGTAACCACTGCGACCTGGAATGCGGTGGGTAGCTCCATGCCAGTGCGCAGGAGCTGCACAGGTAGGGAGCTACTCGCCAGGTACAAAATCTTCACCGCCATGCGATGCTTTTGTACCTGTGCGGAGGGGGGGGGGGGCAGGGCCTGACATGCGGGATGGACTAGCCCTGTGCTGGGCGCCCCCCCCGCGTGTCAGAGTAAATGATCGTAGATGTGCTAAATTTAGCACATTAACGATCAACGCTGGATAACCCCCTAGATTAGAAAAATATCAGTTGACCATTTCTATTGTATTTATCACTGTATGTGGTGATAAATTCTACATTATACTAAAGTATGTTGAGTAAAACCTTTATTTCTGATGGTCACATCATTGACAATTCAAAGAAGCAATGAACTCAATAATTACAAAATAAATTCCATTCTATACAGTAACATGTCAAAGACACAAATGCGGTGGTACAAGTTAGCTGGTATGGGCCAGTATAGCATACCATTAAGAAATTAGTAGCCAGTACATTGTACTCCCTACCACCTTACCGCTGTACCATTAGCTAAATGCAACGTTCAATGGGCCGTAAGAGACAGGTGTCAGCCCAGCAACTCCAATAGATCTGAATGCATCCACAGAGTGCTGTTTAGTGGGTGCATGGTGTGAAACCACGCCCCTTGTCATGTGTGACCACACCCATTGTGACGTGTGAACATGCCCCTCATGACTTGTGACCATACCCATTTTCCATATGATTGCTTTGCCACACATGCACAGAGTAGCAGGAAAAGATTAAACCAACTTGTGCACAACTGCACAAATGTGTTATCATAATGTCTAAATATAATGATATAGGGTACAGAAAACACTCTGCACCCCCACATGACATTAGATGACCTACAATGAGAACTTTTATTTTGCTGAAACTACACATTATGTTGTATGTTACAGATGCTAATCATTATATTGAATATTTTTTGTATTCTATATTATATTATGCCTTTTTCTCATTAAATGGCCGAATATACATTTTTCTGGTTTTAGGTGTCCGACTCCTGGCTGCGATGGTTCTGGACATATAACTGGAAATTATGCTTCCCATAGAAGGTATTCACACAGGGATAGTGATAACGTCAGGAAATTTATTATAGAAAACTTCTGAAAGAAAAGATTGATATAACTCATTTTCTTTCATTTTCTAAACAGTACAGTAAAATAGCCAAATCTGATTGGTTACTAGGGGTTACAACCCCTTTTTGTCTTTGCACCAGTTTTCCTAGATGTCCGCTATTGAGTCGTATGAAGAATAAAGAGAACAGAAACATAACTTTTTATTAAGTGTTTGGTATTAGAGAAACAAACTGCTACACAGATGACATGGTGAAGAGCTATTTTATTTTAACATACATTTAAATGCTTATAATATGTTCCCAGCTCAGGTCCAGTATTTGCTAGAGTGATAAAAGATAAAGAAGCACCCTCCTTTATACCTACACAGATGTTAAATGTACTACTAACTCTCAAGACAGGAATGGAACAAACAGTATACTGGATAAACATATCTAAGCATAACTATTTCTGATCTTGATATACTGGCTTTAAAATGGAAACATAGAATATGACAGCAGAAAAGAACCGATTGGTCCATATAGGTTGTCCTTTCAGTGTCTACCCATTCAGTTGGTCCTTCATTAACTACTTTTTTCCTTTCCCAGTCTTTCAGGTTGTCCGAGGGCAAAGAAAAGTGGAATCAAGATAGCACAAAGCAAAGAAGACAAGGAGGACCAAGAACCTATAAGGTTACAACAATTATTTAGATTGTGAAATACTGGATATGATGTCTCCATTTTGAGAAAACATATTGATTTATTACAGGAAAATAATATATTTGGGCTTCATTTAGTGTTAGGCTCAAATCTAGCTAAATGGTACAAATTTGTCAAATTACTGTGGAACAGATGGAATTTTCTGTTTTTCATGAAGGGAAAATACTGGCATCTCATACATGTAGCACACAAATACTGGGCAGTTTTATTTTTATGACAGTGATGAATGCTGAACCAGATTGCACCAGATCCCAATACTAAAGCTAGATCCCCTGCAAAGCAACATTTCACCATCTACAGTAGCTGGCTTGATGGGTTGAGTATGACATGTCAACAGTTATAATATAGACAGTGATGAAATGTTGACATGTTAGAATTATCAACATTTCGTTCTGGTGGCCCAGCAGTGACTTACCGTCTCCTGGCGACTGCAGCATCCTCAATTGTCACTTCTGGTTCCAACCTCCAATTCCCCGACAGTCAGGTAAGTATTTGACCACTACCCCTAACACTAATTCCTACTCCTAATCTTCCCTCTAGTGCCTAACCCTAACCCCCATGTCGATATTTAAAGAATGCCAACATCACTGTTGACATTGTCGACATTATGAATTGGTGGAGCCAATGGTGTAAGGACCAATGACATCACAAAGAAGCATGGCCGCTGCCACCAGTAACTGCAGCAGTTTCCAGAGTCTTCTCAAGGTGCTCCAGGGGGCTGCATAGACTGCAGAATGCCTGGAGTGTCTAAAATATGCTCCATCCAGTGCTGCAGCTGAGAACTTGGCTGCAGGCTGCTGTTCTACTCACACTGCTAGCCAAATGCAGAAACAGTGGGGCCACAATGGTGCTGCCCACTGAGCCCTGTGCTCTGTGCAGTGGCACTGCTCGCACACCCCTAGTTATGGCCCTGGCTACAACAGTGTCAATCCTGAATTTGTGGAGTGTTGGGAATAAAAGCCAGATGAAGTAGGTCCAAGAATTTGTAAGGGTGATGAAAGTTTGTGAGGCGAGTGTAGGCAAGTCTCTCAAGTAGCTTGGAGGGGCATGGGAGCTGAGATATGGGACAGTAAATTGAGAAAGAGTTAGGGCCAGAATTTTGGTGTTTTTTTTAAATGTATTTACTTTCAGGATATGAGTAATCACTGCATACTTGAATAATGGTGGAAAGGTAGCAGGAGTGAGAGAGAGAGAGATTATAGATTTTTTATTAAGGTTGGGATGAGCATAGAAGACAGAGCTATTTTTGTATAGGGTGTAGGATCAATAGGAGAGGTACATAGTAGAGTAGGATGATTAAAAAAGTTTAGGTACATCGGGGGGAAATTTACTAAAGATGTTAAAACAGAGAATTGGTGATATTGCCCATAGCAACCAATCAGATGCCATCTGTCATTTTCTAAAAGGCAATAGATAAATAATGAACAGCATCTAATTAGTTGCTATGGGCAGCATCACCAATTCTCTGTTTTAGAAGCTTTAGTAAAATTACCCCTTCATCTTCATTTGTGGAATCAAATGAAGAGAATGTGCCAGAGGGTTCAGGGAAGGAATTTAGCCATTCGCTAGCAGAGGAAGAGCATAGATATTGGATCTTATCAATCTTGTCTTTGATATAGGAAGCACAATCTTGTGCACTGATAGTAGCTGGTAGGTTAGGTAAGACTAGTAGCCTTATGAGTTTCCCTCTATATACAGTATAAAAATCAGAAGATTGGTAAAAAAAAAAAGTAAGTCATCATGTTGGCATGTGATGGCAGTGTGAACTCTAATATATAGATCCATTGTGGCCACACTAATTTAGAGGCATAGCTGTGCTTCTCTGCTGATGTCAATCTATGTACATCTGGAGTCTGATTTCATAGAAACAAAAATCTGAATAAAAGATTTTCAGATCCTACAACAGGTGGGCTCCATTTACTATGGCTTATTTCATGCATGGACATATTTATCAAAATTATTTTCACATTATTTTAGTATCACCTGAATGTACTAAAGGACAAATGGAGGAGAATTCACAAAATTCTCCTCCAAGCCTTTAAATTTGAAGTTTTTTAGTATCCAGAATGCATTTCCCATACTTGTAATGGGAAATGCAATCTGCTCGAATTTAATAAAAAAATTGTAAAGAAATACCTGGAGGGAGCCCTGTGATAATAACGCTATCTTAAGATAGTGTTATCAGGGCTTCCCACCAGTGCCCTGATTCCTGCACAGCCTTTTCTGCCCGCTGTCACTGAAAGCTGAGTTCAGATCCAGACCCTATGATCAGCCATGCTTGTCTGATAGACACACAGGCTTATCACTGTGTGCAAAAAAAAGGAATAAAAGTAATATTTACCTGCACCCAAGAACCAGGTTAGTGAGGGCAGCTGGTCATCTGATAGTTGTGCTCCTACTGTGACCCCCGAAGTAGATGCTTTGAAGCTGGCATCTCACTGTACAGCACCGGGGGTCACAGCGGAGCACAGTATCAGATCACCGCATTTAAGATGCAGATTGTGATAAATATGCCCCTCAGTGCCATAGTGATATTTCTGAATATGCTGCTGGTATTTAACATTACTTACTTGTTTGGTGAGGTTCTCCTCATTGGCAGTGTCCGCTACTGAGCTCCTGGCAACCTACTGCTGCCAGCAAAGGGTTGTTCACGAATGCGCATACAAGATGGCTGTCTGTGCATGTGCACTGCACTTCCACCTGGCATGGGCTCAGCAATGCCTAGAAGGCTTTTGTTGGGTATGTATTGCTAACCCCATCTATAATGGCATAAACGGCACAGCCATGAACAGTGGTAAGCTAAGCTTACGGCTGTTTGGTAAATACAGATGTAGGACATAACCTCTTTAGTGAGTGCTAAAGGGCTTAGTCCAGTGGTTCCCAAACCTTTTTGAATAAAGACGCCCTAGAGCAGGGCTGGCCAAACCAGTCCTCGAGATCTACCAACAGTTCACATTTTCCAGACCACCTAGCTGGTGCACAGGTGTAGTCATTACTAATTAAGATGTGCTGCATTCATTCCTAACTGACAATTCTACAGATCTCCATGAGGCCTGGAAAACGTGACCTGTTGGTAGATCTCGAGGACCGGTTTGGCCAGCCCTGCCCTAGAGTATTAGAATTTTTTTCACGGCACCCCTGGGCCAGAAATTTCTTATTGAGAAATTCATAAAAAAATATTAAATGAACTAAATTGTGTTTATATGTCATCCTTAGGTTCAGTTATGTGGTGAGGGGCAGGATTCACTTCTGTTTGTCCACATATTTTATGACTGGAAGACCCAAGCACTGGATATGTCTATTACATTGAACATATAGGGGGAGATTCAAATGTTTGAAAAGTCAGTTGGGAGTCTGTTTTTTCCAATCTAATAGACAGGAAAAAACAGACACCCAACCGACTTTTCAAACATTTGAATTTCACCCATATAATTTAAATTGGTCCTGGACCATAAATCCAAAGCACGCCTTCCTGTGCCCCGAGGCACCCCAGGGTTAGTTTTATTCTTAAATGGAGCCCATAGATTTACAGTATAGACATTTTCTACATTTCTACAACTCTATGAATAGAGTTTATTAGTCTCATCACCTAAGGATGAATTAGTGCAATTGCTCTTGCCAACTGCCTTTTCAAAGCCGCAGACTTATATTTGACTGCAGATCAATTAACAACAAATTTATTGCACCATGGAATATGATTTTAGTTCCTCATAACAGAAGTCAAGCTGGGATATTATCTGTCACAGATATTATGAGATATCTTCATCCAACGTAATGTATTGTAAATCTAAATTACCAAAATACATCATACTTCACTAAACTCCAGGATATATCATCTTTGAGGATGTCGAGATGTGCAGGATGTCAATGTCAGATGTTGACATTCACAATGTTGACACTGACATAATGTGTACATTGGCAGTATGTCGATATTGTAAAATGTCAACAATCGTCATGTCAACAATGTGATTTTCAATTTTAATCTAAGCCTAAACCTAACTCTGACAGCATCTTAACCCTAATCGTAACCCTAGTTTAACCATTACCGCACCCAAACCCTAAACCTAATTGAAACTTAACCCTGACCCTAATCTTAAATGATGTGTTGACATTCTGGCTGTCAACATTCACAATGTCGAAATTCTATATGCCGATATTAAGTCAGTGTTGACACTGTGAATGTCGGCAAGTTGAATGTTGATATTCTGATTTTCGTCATTCAGACCATGTCAACAGTCTTGTGTCGACATTACAAATTTCAACATTATGAATGTTGACAACCTGACTACTTACCATAATCATAATGAGAGAAAATGAATGGAGAGTTGCTAGGTTCTGCAAGTATATCTACTATATGTATTTCCATCTCTCTCTAAATATTTATGTATACAGTAATCGATGGACAGTAGAAGGAGATTATCCAGGTAATGGTGATGACAACACTGGGAGCCAGGTTATCAATAACATCCTGAGTTGGCGTCTAATTTTTTTTTTTATGCCGTAGAATCTCTAGAATTTGGGAAGCTCTTGACTAAGAAACGATATAATCCAGGCAACATTTTAAAAAATTTATCATGTGGTACCCAGTGATATTTTTTCCCAGCAGAGCTATTTGCAACTGTTTGTATGTATTTTAGTATTCCTCATTATCTAATGTATTATATAGAGTACAGCAGGTGTGTGTCTTGTGGTTGTAGGTTTTGTGGAACTATACATCCTAACTTCTGGTCCATGTCATTTCATCATTGTTATACTGCCACAAATTGCCTATTATTTTTACTTTCCTTCAATATTGACAAAGCTTTGTATGTGAATTGAGGGTGAAATTGTTAACTTTGTGCAGTTACTGATATGTAGTGAATAATATGAGATGTTTCTGAATTGAAAGTAATATCTCCTGTCATCTCACTTCGATTACCAGATGCCCAGTTCCCGGGTGCGATGGACAAGGTCATGTGACAGGAAAGTATGCATCGCATCGCAGTGCATCAGGATGTCCACTGGCAGCAAAGCGACAGAAAGATGGCTACTTGAATGGATCACAGTTCTCATGGAAATCTGGAAAAACTGAAGGAATGTCCTGTCCCACTCCAGGATGTGATGGTTCTGGACACATCAGCGGTAGTTTCCTCACACACCGAAGGTAGGTCACTGCTTTATAAAGAATTATGGCAACGCATGGGCGAATTTCCTTTTTACCAACTGGAAACAATACATAATACATGACTCTTAATGGTCCCTGAAGCATTCCTGCCACATTGTTCATTCAAGTTTTATAATACATGTATAATAAATCTAGACACAGCCTGTACTGAATCCCTAATTAATAGAAGTCAAATCGTTGTTCAAGGTGTAATAAACTTAATACATTAAGTAATGTTGTGGATTCACTGGAACAAAATAGAAGCCTTCTAATCTTCAGTATTATGTCAAGCTGGCAGGATTGAGACCCAAGGGAGCTGAGAGAGGAGGGATAGGTACTAAACACTCAGGCCTGTTGGAGGGTCCTCTTTGCAGCGCATGGAACTGCTTTGGAGTGCCAGACATCGTAGTTTGCCCTGATTTTGTGGGGGAAGGGATGTGGCCACGGCACTCAGAGTAAGCCAGGCCAAGTGGATGTCTCAGTGGCCCTGTTGAGAACTCCCAAGCTGTGCACAATAGTTACCAGAATCAAAGTACGGTAGTTATGGACCCACCATTCTGTGGATTAGCATCCAAGCAATCTATAAGTGTAAGAATAATAAATCATAATCAATTTCTAAACATTTTTATCTAAGCTAGCCATGTTTTAAAATAAATTCCCATTAAGTAAGATTAAACAAAACAAACAAACTGTATAGGTTGTATTCAATAGCTGTTGGGTCCTTTCCGACGGAAAGGACCCGACAGCACTCTATTCAATGCCGAGCCAAACCCGACAGGTTTGGCCTGGTCCCGACAGTGTCAATCCGACTTCTTTTACAGTCGGATTGACATTGTCAGAAACTGGGCTAAAACCTGTCGGGTTTGGCCCTGCTTCTGACAATACACGCGGCTCGGCGGTTGAAGCCGCCGATCCGCGTGTATTTCGACACTCTTCCGACAAGTCGGGTTGCCCGACTTGTCAGAAGAAAAGGCCCGACATTGAATAGGTCAGAACCCCTTCCGACCTCAATCAGTCGGAAACTGTCGCCTTTCCGACAAGATGGCAGTTTCCGACTCCTGTTGAATATGGCCCTATGTGACAGATAATAATGAAAGATACATGAATTTTAACATGTAAATATTGTTGTAGAATATGCATCCCTGTTTATACATTAAATATGCAGAAAACATTATGGGATATATCAGAGTTCCCCAAACTTCACCATTACAGTCCAGGTGTTATGGCAGGGGTCAGGGAACTTTTTTACCTTTTACTCCAAAATATATTAAGATACGCTGAAGTTACCCCCTTGATTTGAAAGGAAGGAAATCATATATTATTGTGCATATATATACTGGTTATCACTGTTTATATGGCATTTCTGTGTGTATACATATATTTTATATTTAATTTTATTTTTTATATATATATATATATATATATATATATATTTATTTATTTATTTATTTTATTATTTATTTTAACCAATCATTTTTTGGCAATGAATGGGTTAATTAAAACTTTCTCCCCAAAACACCAGAATTAATGTAAGAAAGATGGATGAGGGGGGAAGGGGGAGGGGGCGACACGACTTTTAGGAGACAGATGGTCACATCCTCAACTCAGTAATGTCAGTGGGAATTTCCCACTGTTATGTGGGCCACTGTCTGATCCTGCGGAAACTCCGTCAGCAGTCAGCCACAGAACACTTCAAGTTCTGTGTGTTGGTTGGCGGGCATGTGGGCGGGAGGACAGGACAGCGCAGGACGGGCGGGCATGAGGGAGTGCGGTGTGACGTTAGTACATCATACCGCGGCCAGGAACACAGCACAGGGCGGCCAGGAGCACAGCGCAGAGCGGGCAGGAGGGAGCGCGATGTGAGTGTGTCAGCATGTCACATCATGAGCCGGCCGCTGCTGGACGGGGCTTTGTCTTGGCAGCGCGACCATCCATTACCTCCAGGAATTTCATTTGTACCCCTTTTCCCTGACCACTGTGTTAAGGATATCCATGCTTGAGTACGGATGGTAAATCAAATTGACTAAGGTACTAATCAAGTCACCTGTGCTCAGGCACAGATATCCTTAAAACCTGGACTGTAATTGCAGGGTTTGGGAAACTCTGGGAGATATTTTATAACATAGCATAGTATGAAGGATTAACCGGCAGAGGGTACAAATTAGTATGGTATACTGACACAGCAAGCAGAAACTGCCACCATCTGTTTCTTCAGTACAGCTCCCAAGCAACACTGTGGTCTATTTACTAAGCCTTGGATGAAGAGAAAGTGGACAGAGCTAAAGTACCAGCCAATTAGCTCCTGTCGTTTTTTAAACCCAGTCCCTGACATGGCAGTAAGGAGCTGATTGGCTGGTACTTTATCTCCGTTCACTTTATCTCCATCCAAGGCTTGGAAATTAGACCTCACAGCCCATAGGTGTTGCTACACGCCAACAAATACTGTAAAGTTTAAATAAACCAAATATTAATATACTGTATTAGCATATTTTTACAGTTTTTTCAAGTAAACCTAAAGGATCTACTAAGCCTTTAGTGAAAGTAAAAATGTCAAAATTAATGAACATCTTCTGACATATTAGAGACACATTGACAAAATTTAGAGTAGTTTGTTGCTTTAACTCATTTGCTGTGCAATGGTGAAGATAAACTAAGATTTCGGGGACTCTATTTTATGTAAGGCAGCTACACATACTGTATCTGTGTTTGCATCTTTTGCAGGAGTTATGTGTGTGACTTAATCCTACAGTAATACTAATATAAACCCTTCCCTGTTGTATAGTCATGCATCTGAAAGTGCAAAGACTGGGACACCCACTTTGTGTGTCTTCAATCACAACCATCGGTCACACCATTGCAACCATTTCTGTGACACACACGTGACACTCCCATAATACACCCCTAAGACGGAATGTGCATCTGAATAGCCACCTACCAGTCACTGTCCAGGAACGCCCAATACACTACAGCTCAATTGGTCCTGCAACTCTGTACGCACACCTCATTGGATGCATGCACTTTTTTTGGATTTAGATGTGCGGTTGAAAAACATTGACAACGTGTGTGAACATCAGCATTGTATCTGATTCAGGCCTATATTGCAAATTATTTAATGTTTTTTGATGTATTACTTTTCATTTTTATGGCCTCAGTTTATTTTGTCTTTAACCTGTTTTCCATGATATTGTCTGATTTATTTTATGCTCATTGTTCTATTCTTAAAATAATCCTAAAGAGTTAAAAAAAACTACCTACTTTACAGTTTAAACTTTATTTTAGTTTATCTGGATGTCCAAGAGCTACATCAGCAATGAAGAAAGCCAGATTATCAGGAGAAGAGATGATGACTATAAAGCAACGTGCAACAAATGGTATATGCTGTTTTTAATAATTATAAAGATGGTGTCCGGTTACTAATTTGCATAAATTATTTTACAATATAAGAAAATTCTTAACTTGCCAACATGTGCATAAAGACCATGTGTACTATACTATGTTTTTATGATTTAAATTAACATAACACTTTAATTTCACAACCTTGAATCCCCAACACACAATCTGTGTCAATGTAGTGACAATACAGTATATATTATGCATTCCAAAAAACAATTGTATATACGCTTATCTGTGAGTAGTGTGCCAATAGAAAAAAATCCCAAAATATAATGTTAACCTGTGTACCAGTCTAAATCAAACAGAACAAAATATACATAATTACACCATAAATGAATAGGATGCACAGAGAGGATGTAACACAAACAAAAAAAGAAATGAGGAGCAAGTAGAAAATGAAAAAGTCGTAAGAATAAAAAAATGCTTTATTTTTATATATATATGTGCAAAAAGTGGTAGGACCCAGCGCCTTCAGTGATGTACGTTATCCCGTAGTGGATATTACAATCAATCTCAATATGCGTACCGGAAACCAGTAGATTTTCAATTAGTACATAATGCCTCTCTGTATCCTTGGTGATCCGGTCTTCCGGAGTTTCCAGTGATCCAGTACGCCAACCACAGTATAGAAAACAAATGGACAATAATAGTGTAGTATTTTGGCTACGTAGAGAAGTAGTGATGATTATATTTGGTGCCGTGAACGTGCTTTAAACCTTGCAACAAATAATGCAAGTGCACTCCTCTTGTGAAAAATCCAGTGAAGGATTAAAGGTATTCTTATCCAAGTGAAGAAGATAATTATATATAATAATACCTTCAATAATAATATAGCTTGCATATATGAATTCTCTGAGAGGTCTTCTTCAGCATTTGCGGTGAATACCTTAAATATGAGACTCCCAGTGGGAGAGAATAATACTCATAGTGTAGTATTTATAAAAAGGATTTAATGGCATATAAAATAAAACAAAGTAAAAAGGTGGACTCGTACAATATATAAAAAGATATAAACGCTTATCTGCTTATCCTTGAGGAGGAGTGGAATGTGGAACCAACGCGTTTCGTCCTTTATGCTTTTTGGCAGGACTTCATCAAGGGGTAAATAGGTATACACTGTATGTGTAAGCTATATAAAGGAAGGAGTGCAGGGACTTCCGGCGTTGTGAATGCGCTACTGCGCATGTGCAGGATTTTGTTTTCCCGCCATGACTAGTGCGGACGCGCGGGATTGATTCTGTCCCGCGATGATAACAATACATCGCGCATGCGTGGGCATATATTTGTGTTGGCGCGAGATCTTAAATGCCGCTGTGGTTATCTACAGCGGCGTGACGTCAGGTTACTATGGTAACAAAAAACGGGGGCATAACAGGATGTGTTTTGATTTTCAAAAATATAACTCCAATAAATAGCAATAAAGACATTGTTGTCTTAATAAATGATTGCCATGAAAAATTATTAGGGTAGAAAGGGATCATTATCAAAATATGTGGTCAAACTTTTATTTAAGTCACAAAAGTCACTGCCAAATGGTGCATTGGTGAGGAATTTGTTTGCACAGACTAATTTTTTAATATAGTATTGGCTGGAAAAAACAATTAAAAAAACAACATGGCCATATTTAATGTAAATCTTTAGTAAATCAGCTCATTTGTGTCTATCCAAAATAAGAAAATATTTCAGTGAAAAATATCCAAGCAAATATATATTAGGTAGAATAATTTGTACAATACATTATTTGTGTTTACAACTATGGTTAAAAGTAAATGTTATATTGAACTTGGTTCCAAAGTTGTCAGGTATCCGGTCTTGGTTTTCACCTTGTCATACCCTATCAAACACTGATCTGTAGGTCATTACATGGAAGATCTTTTGAACAATGGCCACTACTTTGATGTGTGCAGGGTCACCATTATTCACAGGAGTTCAGGGCTTTACATCTGTCCTAAAGTCAGATTTTGTCACACATGTCATATAAAATACAATATACCTGCTTTTATGTTATGTGGTGGGGGTGATCTGCATGGTGTTTTTACTTGTATATGTTGTATTATCATTAAAACCTATAATAGGGCTCATTATCACAAAGCATCACATTAAATTCTATATCTTTTGTTCTAAGTATGCTTTATTGACAGTAATGGTAATTCTGGTGTTAGTATTGTTTTGAGGTTTACAACTCTATTACATGTCTTCTCTTTAATATCCCTTTAGGTATAGAAAATGATGAAGAAATAAAACAATTGGATGAAGAAATAAAGGAATTAAATGAGTCTAATTCCCAGATGGAATCTGATATGATTAAACTGAGAACTCAGGTAACACTTTCTATAAACAGTACTGAAAATATCTTGTTAAGATCAATTAATATAGAATGTTATTACTAGCTCTGTCTGCAGATCAGCTATGTTTGAGTTTTCTATATGATATGCCACTAACTTATTAATAAACAAAAAAAAACTAAAAAAAATAATAATCCAGTAAAGCTTTTATTCTCATACTCACCCATACTTCATGCATGCCAAGTTAATTTTTTTAAGTGAACTTATTCTTTTATCTAAGGTAAAGTTCACTTTTGGTAATTTTAACAAGGGTAGGCTAAACATGGAACACAGTAGCATACAGCATAACAAACTGTGATACTAAAAAAAAATAATTACCATTATCATTTCAACATTTTTCTTTTTAAAGCTTGCACTCTTTCTTTGTTATGTGCATGTGCATGAAATATCTAGACCACATCTTAATGTAACATACGTGAGTGCATCTGTACTTCTGTAAATACCGTCTTCTGTGGCCACATAATCATGCTGGCTGCATGGTATTCATCAACCGAGACATCAGATGTAAATATTGACAGTTTGGGGAAGGGAAAAATTACATGGAGGGTAAGGGTGAGGATGAGAACTTTTTGACCGTTTTTATTTTAAAGTGTTGCATTCAAATGTGTGGCACTGTTTTTTTATTTTATTTAATATGAAGTCCTGTTAATCACAATTTGGTATTAAGAGAGAGTTCAGTTAAATAAGTGGAGTAATTCAAAATTAATAGTAAAATTGAAAAAAAAAAAAGAAAATATATAAAGTCATACTGTCTACATACTTGGGATTATTGATTAAAGTGTAGTATAACAGTTTTGCTTGTTTAATAAAATTTAGTCGTTATGATTTTATCATACAAAGAGGTGGAATTAAACAATCACACATGACTGATGATTTTTCAAACACTAATAATTTTAAGCATTATCAAAGCCATTACAAATTCTGGCTTGTATCTTTACCTTTTGGTTGATTTGTTAGCCTAGCGTAATGGCTAGTCTAACAACAGTGACACCTGTTGGTCATTCAATTACATGCATTATTTGCTCACGTCAATCAGTTCCACCTCTTTTGCTTCATTCTCTGCCCCCTTTTCAGCTTCTGCTCCCTCCCACTAGGTACTGGACGAGCGTCCTGTTGCTTGCCAAGAACCCTGTGTTGATGAATACCAATTTCATGTAAGTTACACGGGAGGGGAGGTTGTGTGGTTTTTCCATGTAACTTACACGAAATTCAGCCTTTGAAGAATAAAAGTTATTCTTAAATTAGTATTTGATTTTTTTTCTTCTAGTCACACATTATTTACACTACAAATATTTTTTGAACAAATAAAATAATTGGTTTAGTAGGAACGAAAGAGTATATTTATTACTTATATAGCGTACAATCAGAATAATTTGGAGATAAACTTGATTAATATTTTTTTTAATTCTAATTTATTGTTTGATTGCTTGTTTTTAATACTTAATTAAAATATTTTTGAAGTTTAAAATTATTATTTTTTTCAAAATACTAAAGTTATTATACAAAAAGATTTGTTTAAGTAAAGCCTATATAAGAACTTAAATATAAAACATGTCCTATTATTCTATTTAACAGAAAATAAAATGTGTAACATAATATTATTTTGCAGTATAATATACAGTAGATTTATATGAAAAAAAGAAATTTGAAATATGAATTTACATTCTTAAATAAATACCACAGAATTAAATTTTAAGTAAAGCGCAAAATCCATCTAATATATACAATAGTTTTACTGTACATGTCATATACAACCAATCACATACACTTCATTAAAATTTACCATATAAAGCTGA
Organism: Pseudophryne corroboree; assembly: GCF_028390025.1. Classification (NCBI taxonomy): domain Eukaryota; kingdom Metazoa; phylum Chordata; class Amphibia; order Anura; family Myobatrachidae; genus Pseudophryne; species Pseudophryne corroboree. Next base: position 147,024,947 of record NC_086447.1, read on the forward strand.
AGACATTTTCATTTTATTTTTTAAATAAAATAATCTAACATTGCCTATATAAATAAATAAAAAGCTCAATAGCTAAAAGGTGTGGAAGAATGTTTATAGAATCTACTCAAAACACAAATATTATTATATTTACTGTGTTATATTTTTTATTATTATTTTACTTTATAATATTTTAGCACAAATATTTGTTTCCTTTACTGTAGTAGAAAATTACATTTCAATATTGATTAGTTGCTATGGATTATACTTTCTAACATAACATGATTTGGAGGATTAGCAGGAAAAAGGTACGAGAGAATAAACAAACAGAGAGACAGCAAAGTGATATCTTATAATACAGCGCCATCCTGTCCTTCCAGTATAGCTTCCAAGCTGCATTTTGCCTCATTATTTTGAGATCACCATTGGAAAAAATGTCTATACAATGTCAACAAGTTTGTTTTCAGAATGTGTCAATCACCTCACTTTAGAGCACAGCATAACAGCACATATACATTTTACTAAATGAGTAGTCTAACAAAGTATGCTCTACCAAAGCATGAATAATCTATATGACTAATTTTTAAGGGCATAGAAAGTGCACCAGATATGCCTGTTTTTTTTAGTTTTTACTTTAAGACTTAAAGCTTGAACAGTTTTCTAACCTTTATCTAAACAGCATGTTGACTAAACTGAAATCCCAGTTATCGTTATGTGGGTAATGTCATACTTTGCCTACATGTGTTGTAACAGTTTGTATTATATTTTGTACCTGTGTGTGCTTTGTAGATTACTACAATGGAGAGTAACCTGAAGACAATAGAGGAGGAGAATAAAGTAATTGAGCAGCAAAACGAATCTCTTCTGCATGAACTGGCCAATCTAAGTCAGTCTTTAATTCATAGTCTAGCTAATATCCAGCTGCCCCATATGGTAAGTGAATGCAGTTGTCCCATTATACACTTTTAGCAGACAGTGGTTGATCAAATTAATTTATACTAATTTAATTTGGATTGTTAAAATATAAAGACATTAATTAATATCTAAAAAATAAATTGGTTGTCTCTTCTCTCTACAGTATGTAGTTTTCCTAATATTCTAGGGATTTGCAGTAATGTAATAGGGTCCAAGTTTACCGGCCGATCTTGGAGGGTTTTTTTAACGTGAAAATCATTTACAAGGTATGGTTTTGCCTTGTAAATGATTGGCGCTTTAAAAAAATCCTCTGAGATCGGCCGGTATCCCGCACCTCCGGCAAACTTGGATTCTATTACATATGCCCCTTTGTTATCATTTGCATAGTGTTGGCATTATCGGATTTCTCTCCCACCTTTAGTTAGAATGGTATCACAGTACTTTCTCAATACAGCAGTAGCCCTATGTATTATCAAATATACCCTTATTCACCTCAAACTTTCTCTTCTCACCAGGCACTGTTAAACTACATCTGCAATTAATATTTTCAAATTCAAAAGTAATGACACCTGTTATTTATTTGCCTTTCTAGTCATTTGTTCCAGATATATATTTTTTTTAGGTATTTTTCTTTTTATCTGTTCCTTTTTTTTCCTGTTATCCCTGCCACAGTATTATTGGGGCAAGGGAATTACATAAGTGCAATTCTATTTTAAACTACAAGACAATTACTTATAATTTGCATTGGTGCCAGGTCTTCTATCATGGTGCCACCATCCTCACCTCTTCTGCTTCTCCTCACTGGTAATCCCTACACATTCTATATTTAAAAACTTGTATGCAATTTAAAATGCTGCAGTCATAGGGGGGTATTCAATTGTTTGAAAAGTCAGTTGGGTGACTGTTTATTCCTGTCTATCAGATAGGAAAAACAGTGACCTGACTTTTCAAACAATTGAATTCCACCCATAATGTCTACTACATCTAAATACCATAATAAGCTTTGACTCTAAATATTGTTCTAATCACCATTGGAACTCTACCAATGGTCTACTCTTCTCTTTTTTCATTAGCTCATCCCATTCACGTCTTATGGATATCTCTAGTGTATAACATGTATGGAATTCATGACCAAGCTTGATCAGACCTTTCTGCTTTCTGCATTCATCTATCAATCATTTATATATCATCTTTTCAGAGACTTATATACCTAATGTTAATGTGACATTTTGTCTGATTCATCTTACTCCATCTGTATAAACTATGTTGCCCTCCACCCTTCCGTCCATGACTTGGAGCTGTGCACATGATCCAACTTCTGCAATCCAAACCAAGCCATCTTTTCTTGTTCCATGTCTTTTTCCAGATTGTAAGCTCCTGTGAGCAGGATCACCTCCACCATTTGTATCTGTCTGTATTTAAATAGGAGTTATAACATACCTTTATACTGTGCAACCTTTTTGAGAATGTCTTAAAAATTGATGATTGAATGATGATAAATAAAACAATTACTGTACATATATTTCCAAAATCACAATAGAACAACACATTTGTAAAGTAATGTCCCTATAGTATTTTATATTAGTGATTCAAGTATATACAGTGGTGGCCAAAATTGCAGACATTTTTTGAAATTTGAATGTTTTTCAACTTTGAATGCTTATAAAAACTGTTTCACTTCACTTAGTGCAATGATACGTATATCAAATGAAAGGCAATTTAATACTGAATTCAACACAATAAACAGAGGTCAAATATTTGCATTAAAAGGGGAGTTATGCTACTTTCAGTCAGAAAAAGAAGCACAGATGTGTGAGATTCAAGAAGCGGATTGTAGTAACAGCTACTACCAGCCAATCGGAATCGTCGTTCCGGGGACCAATCAGATGTCATTTATGAGCAGGTGCAAGGTCATGTTCAAAGGTGGGAAAGGTCAGTTTGGCTGTTTCATTTTGCAGAATAAAGTTGGTTACTGAAGTGCAATTACGGTTGGATGTTTGTGTGTATTGTTTAGTGCTATTGATGGTGTAAAAAATAAATACAACAATGTCGTCCAGGAAGAGATCCAGGATTGTGGTGTTACGTGAAAATGGTCTTTCGTATGCAATTATTGCGAGAGAAGTTGGTGGCAATGTGAGAACATCAGGAGTACCAAAGTTTTGTTTACGCTATCAGGAAACACAATCTATACAAAACAAAGAAGGAAAAGACCGGAAAAAGTGCACAACAGTTGTTGATGATAGGAGAATAAAACGAATTTGCGTCAGGGACAGATGGATGTCATTTGCGGCCATTAGCAGTGAACTGAGTGCAACTGGTGTTTTTGTCAGTGCAAGAACGTTATGGAGAAGACTAACAGAGGTTGGCCTAAAAGGTAGGAATCCCCGAAAAAAGCCATTCCTGAATAAAGAGCAGCGGCAGAAACTAATACAGTGGGCAAAAGAACACATTGCATGTACAGAAGGTCAGTGGAAACAAGTGATATGGAGTGACGAAACTAATATATCGATATTTGGTAGTGATGGGAGAAAATATGTGAGACGTCGCATCGGGAAGAGGTACATCCAGATTGCATTTAAGCGACAACAAAGAATCCTACAAGTGTTATGATATGGGCATGTATGACAGCAGATGCTGTAGGCCTCCTTCATGTCATAGATAGCACACTGAACAGCAGAAAGAACATTGACACCATCCTACAACGAAAACTTCTACCTACTATCAGGGATCTTTTTCCAGATAATGCCCCTTTTTTTTCCAGCAGGATTCAGCTCCCTGCCACACTGCACAGATATGCAAACAGTGGTTCACGGACAATGACATACAGGTGCTGGGATGGCCAAGAAACAACCCAGACCTGAACCCCATAAAACATTTGTGGTTCCGTTTGAAAAAACTGGTATATCTGAGCCGTCCATCCAATAAAAGAGAATTAATTGAGGCTATAATTGTCTAATGGCACCACATAATAAAGAAGGAAGAGCTCCAAACATTGGTTGGCTCAATGCCACGTCGCTGTGCTGCTGTCTTGAAATATAAAGGATACCCAACAAAATACTGATGGGACAGTGACATCATAAGTACACAGGGATTTTAACCCTAAGTGTTGTTTTCACTACATAACTTACCTTGTAATGCAAATATTTGACCTTTATTGTGTTGAATTCAGCATAAAATTTCCTTTCATTTGATATATAAATCATTGCACTGCATGAAGTGTAACAGTTTTTATAAGCATTCGCAGTTGAAAAACATTCAAATTTCAAAAAGTGCCTTCTTGGCCACCACTGTGTATATATATATATATATATATATATATATCCCCCTGTGTGCAATATATATATATATATATATATATATATATATATTAATTCCCTATTAATTCAATATATATTTTTATTTTTCACAATGTATTAAGCCATTATACTGATAATTTAAATTTGGTGTATTGACTAAATTTGTTAAAGGGCGGTGCAGTGAAGATTGTAATGTGATTTGTGCTGAGATGTCAGAAATGTTCAGTAAGATGTTCGGTACTAAATAACATGATATCCATTGCACTCTCTGCTGTATTTATCATACCTTAAATGTATTTGCACTAAATATATATTTGCAATTTTTGTATGGTCCATTGTTGGCTTTACGTGCAACATTATTACAGAAAAAATTAAAGTAGTTTTTAAAAATATTCCATGATTTTTAGCAAATATAAATTCCTAATGTGCTGATATAACAAAATAATTTAGATAATTTGCAATATATATATAAAAGAAAAACTCTCCCAAAGATATGCAATATGTAATTATTTAAAGTAATACAGAGAACATGCTAAACTTATGAAAATTACAATAATTAATAGAAATATATTACAATTGTGCCTTTCTTCCCATATCATATTTAATATATATCTAGGAGCCAATATTATTTATAAATTAAATATGAATTTCAGATGTTTTTTTAACTTTACACCTGTGTTTAGATGCATATCTATCTATCTATCTATCTATCTATCTATATATCTAGGATTGGGAGGGGGGGGAGGGGGGGCGCTAAGCATATTGTTGCACCTGGGCCCATCACTCTCTAGTTCCACCACTGAACCCATCCTTGTGAGAAAATATGCTAATTAACAAGCGTATACAATTTCTAGTATGAGAAATATTTGAAAATATGCAAAATTATACAAATGGCACGGAGATTACAGGCCACAAGAGTTTACAGCCTGAGAGGTATTAAAAAAACAATAACTGATAAATGAGGCCACAGTACTAACTTCAGGAGACAATTTTGTTGTAGAAACTGATTATTTAAAAACACATTTAGCATGATTATCCCTTATAGCCTTTTTACTTCCTAGCATTCAAACTGCTAACAGTGCTACAATTACATTGCATTTGGGAATGAAACATATCAAGATACTGATTGGCAGGTCAGAAGACAAAGGAACTTGTGTCAAAGGCTATATAAGCCAAGTTGTTGAAAAATAACACTTGCTGAATTTGATGTATTTTCATAAGAGCTAGGAGAGGCCTTTTTTAACATGTTTCAAAGCTGCTCGACAGCATAAAGTTGGAGTGAAAGGGGAGTAGGGGGACCACGGCTGCAGCGCTATTTCTGCAGCCGGGCTGTAATTATGTCCTGGGGGTGGTGTGTGCTGTGGCTGCAGATACCCGGCAGAGATACTCTGCTGTGATGGTCCTGTGGGGAAAGGGGGAGTTCATGGCTTTGAAGACCCTGCAGCCTGAAAAAATTGTTACAGAATGCAATGAGAATTTGAAATTTAAAATTCTCTTTGCACATTTTTTTCATGATGAATATGCCCCCTAGTGACAATCTTTGGCGTGAAGTGATACCTACCGCTGTCACATAAATGCTATCACTAGTAGCCTTTTGTGACACTACACATGCACATCCATAAGGCTACCCATGTACAGCAGTGTTAATTTTGTCAACAAAAATTTTAGCCGACTACAGGTTATTTCAGGACTAAAATTAGTCTAAAATGAAAACTGAGTGTCATGATTTGGGCGCAGCAATTCTCCAGATACGTCAATCTGAGAACGCTGCCCGTGACACCTTATTGTGGGCTAGGGTTTACAATTTTGTCTCAGGAAGAGCAGGTCACACCCTTCTGGCCAAAGCATCTCTGATGGGTTCCCCCCAGGCACTTAAATGCATTCTCCAAGCCAACTCTGGTTTCCTGCTTCAAAGGGTATGTGACACCTCTGGCTGTACTGTAAAGAAGATCTATCCCAGCATAGCAATTAATGTTCTGCCATTTGACATGCAAAGACATTTAACTGCTATAATACTACTTTATGTACATCGATACATCAATCAGAATAATACAAATTTTAATCATGCCCAATCTAGTATAAGCCTGGGCACTACACTGAGATCCACTGACTAAATCTTAACTAAAACAAAGAAAAAAAAGCGACTTATACTAAAACTAAATTTAAAATCCTTGTTAAAATTAACATTGGAAGTAGGGTTTTAAAGAACAATTATGTGTTCTAGATATTTGCAGAAAATAAGTATGACCTGCTGTAAAAGAAATAGGATTATGTATCGCACTTGTTTGTTTTAACAAACTTATATTAATTTGTATATGATATATGGAAGCACTACAGTAAGTCAGACCCAGTATGCAACTCATTCTTAGCCTACTGAGCCTAGATTTCTACACACATAGTTAAAGGTATGTAAACTTCTCAAAGGGAATTTTAGAGAAATGTTCTTCGGCAAAATCCATTACAGTATCATTAAACTGTTTGCAAAAGTTATGACTAAAATATTGACTAAAATTAGACTAAAATGAAAACTGAGATCCACTAACTAAATCTCGACTAAAACAAAGCATAAGAAAAAGACTAAAATGTGACTATAAACCAACTACAATTTTAAGTAAGCTACTAAGAATAAAACTAAATTGTAAATCCTTGTCAAAATGAAAACTGATGCACAGTATGGTATTTTGATAAATGCCCATGGCAAAGGAAGAAGACTGCAGAAGAGGGATCAGATGATCCATCTCCTGTGAAAAATGCTTCCATGACCACAAAGCTGGTAGTACCATCTAAAGATGGCATTAGCCAACGGGGTCAACTCCCGAAAGGCTATACAGTCCCCATATAGAATAATTGGAACTGCATTATTTAGCCTATTGCAAGGATATCGCTGATATCTCTTGCATTAGGGTCTTGCTAAACAGCCCCCCCAAAATTAATTTAGCAATGTTTTTAGGTGAAAGGGCCTTGATAAATACTGTAGTCCCCTAAATGAGCATTTTCATAGAACTGATTGCTAGCAATAGTGAAAGCTGCATGCAACACTAAAACCCAATCCAAAGCCAGGGGAAAGCTTGTCAGATACACTTTGCTTACATTATTTATTTGTTATCAAAGAGCATTACCTAGGTTTCATTGATGGTTTGGAGTACACACTGAGCACTTCAAATGAATGCTTGTGTGCTCAAGCCTGACAGGGGGAACCAATCAAGCAATCCACCTTTCCAGGATAATCTGTTCACCAGGAACACTATCCTAGGCTGATTTTTCATTTTATCTGCCCCTGTTAAGATTGGTGGGTTGCGCACATCACAATTTAAATATGTAGAGAGCTGATGAACTATCTGCAAAATAACTTAATCCCTATATACAGTAAAATTGGTGTCACAAAATAGTCTGGAGATGGTCTCACTTTAATTGCATTTTATTATTGAGTTTTCACTTCTGGCTGACATGTATTCTTCCACTCTTCATTATTCACAGGTTTACCGAAAAATTGAAGAAGGGAACTTTAGTGAAGAGAATGGTTATAATTGAGCGAGCAAGAAAACAAAACAATTTATATGTGATTATTCTCTCATTTAAGTGGGGTTTGAATGTTACAAATTCCTTTATAGAACATAACACACAATTCAAAATTGAGTTTTGTCATATGAGTAGGCGTTTATGGAGTACACTCAGAGAAAGCGATGTATCTGGCAAGTGTAATAGTTGGAAGCACTTTAAAAGGGTTTAGCACAATGGAGGAGTTTTTCTGTTTACTCAGAGAGTAAAAGATATGCAATGCAAATTTTTTTTACAGATGTTATCTCGGTCTGGCAATTGAAAAGACTATTATGCTAATCGTGTTTGTGTTATCAAGGGTGATAGCAAGGTTGTTTAGCAAGGGTGACCCTTACTGTCTAAAATTTTTTTAACTGTCCCCCTCTTTTACCAGTGTTTTAATGTTTTATAATAGGAGCTAAGGATATATCCAGAGAATGAATTCTAGACTGAATGGGAAGTAATATGGAATAAAGGATACTGATTGTAAACTGTCTTATAGGATCCCATCAATGAACAAAATTTTGATGCCTACGTGACTACTTTGACGGACATGTATACAAATCAAGATCGCTATCAAAGCCCGGAAAATAAGGCACTTCTGGAAAACATAAAGCAAGCCGTAAGAGGAATACAAGTCTAAACAGCTACCGGGTTTTTTTGGGGGGGTTTTGGTGAAGGTTTTGTTCGAACAAAAAAAAGTAAAAGATGCCTCTTGTTTTCTGCTGCTGTAATCTACCAGAAAAGTGTTATATATTTATTCATTTTGAGACAGTGTTATGCTTACAAGACTCCATGATGATTTTATGTCTTGCTTTAAAAATAGTTACTGCTGAATAGATTTTGAATACATTCACATTTTGTACGTTTTCATATAAGCTAACATTGTGTGATATGCCATGTAATATTTATAGCTGCTAATGTATGCACATTTTTAAGGTAAATATATTTCTGAAAAGGGAAGCTGACGAAGAGAATCAGAGTGTAGATTTTTTATGCTTTGGTTAATCAACGTTTTAGTATTTTGAACTGGAAAAGAAAAAAATCCGCTTTCGAAAATGGTATTACCATCTACAGCCACTTTCTAGACACTTTTTATTTGGCCTCTGATTACATGGGGTTCTTGAGGTTGCGAGAATACATTCTGGTGCGCATATTGTTTCACAGCAAGAAGAATCTATGTGAAAAAAATTTGCTTTATTTTTTAATGATCCTTCAAGTGGAGGCTGGAACTTTTTGGTAAGATACACAAAAGATTTCTTCGCTGTAAGACAACATCAAGCTACGGAAAACTGTTGTGGAAAGTCAATGCAGCTTAAAAGCACTTTTCATTCTTAACTGAGCATCATCTGATCTCAATAAGGGAACATCTATTGTTGAACTATATCAGAAGTGGACGATGTGATGATTCCCACCTATCTTTTTCAAACAGACTTTGGAGAAATAGCCACAACTCACCCCTTCACTCCAGGATTGATTATTTTCCCTTTGAACTGCCTGTTAGACAAAAAATATACTCATACTGGAGTCCTGCGTTTTTGATTGAGGATGAAAGACACTATTTTTAATACATTTTTTGTTGCCTTTTTTGTTTTTCATTGTCTTTTCATTTCATTGGGGGTTTTACAATTAATGCAAAAAATAAAACCTGTTTCTGATCCCTGGAATAATTATGAGAATAGATTTAGTAGAAAAAGTAGACCATCTAATTTCAAACCTTTAGCTCTTATATCCAACTATTTCTTTTTTTTTCAATGCTGGTTCCGTTTGTCCGTTGTGAAAAAAAATATAAAAAAATGGGATTGTTGCTAGCTCATCCTTTACGGAAAAATAATGTGAAGTTATATTACCAAACTTCGACAGCACTTACAGTATTTATTTTAATTGTACTGATTTTAATGCACATTTTCTTTTCTTTTTTATTTAAACATTTATTTTCTTCTAAACAACTGCACTAACCATATGCATAAGACCACTTTTTAAGTCACGTCAAAGATGTGTTGTGTTTATAAAGATGTCAAAAAGGATTATTATTTTTTATTTAAATTGCATATCTTTTTCCTTCCATGTATTGATGTTATGCAGAAAGTACAATGTACTTAGAATTTTGCTATGAAAAACAGATGGCTTTTTTAAGAAAAAAAATAAAAAAAAATATTTTTAGCAAAATAGGACATACAGGGTCATTGTCCCCACAATGTGCCAGTTGATAATTTGCACTTACCTTGTCCTATATATCCATAATATACGGAGGTGTGCAATTTTTTTGTGTCTATAGCCTTTGTGACACTAACTTGGGAAAAAAAAATATTATACCGGAAGCCATGATGGCTGTTTCAATAATATCGCTAAGGGAGGTTACAGGGATCTGACAACTAATATTCTAATACAATACTCAACCTCGGTATATATATGTATAAATATATGTATATCCCAGTGGCACTTTATACTATTCACTGTACAAAAGCTAACAGTTTTCCAAGAGGACTTTAATAAGTAGCTGGGAAAAGATTATGTAATTACTTTGGGGGGCTTTGCAGTATGTTATCTGTAAAGACCTGTCTTTCTGTTGTGCTATTAGTTGTAGCGGTCATGTTCAGAACTGCCTTTTCAAAAGCCGAAGCAAGGTGCTTGATGTTCACCTTCTGCCATATCCATATCATACTTCGCCTTGAAGCTCTTTCTCAAGGCGACCATTGTTAATACTGGCATTTGCCCTTTTCCACTGCATTGTGTCTGCAGCTTCTTTGCCAATATAGTAACGCTTTCAGTAGATTAATAGATAGTATCAGTTGGGAATATTATTGTTATCACCTATGTACAATGGAAAGGGATTTTAAGCACAAAACTGCTGCTCATTTAATGGTGGTACATGATACTGTATCAAATCAAACCTATCTGTGACTATTATATATAGGGATCACAAAAAAAGTGTCACATATTAGAATGCTGACCTTTCATATGAAATTATTGTGAGTCATCGAAGTTTATTTATTCTAACTTATTGTTCATTTTCATTTCTAAGTTTAATTTAAGTAATCATTTATTAAGACAGAATTTTGTATAAACTATTTATTGTGCTCTCTGTGGAACTGAAGTTTGATTTATTTTTGTACAACACGGCATGGATTTGTTGATGACATTTTAATTTTGCGATAAATGTGTGGAATCACAAGTTGCTGTGATACTTCATTTTTAAATTGTGAACTTTGTACAAATTTTGTCATGCTGGATGTCAACACATCTTACTCTAAATAAAAAAGACAAAAACAATGTGTTGCCATATTTGTAGCACAGTGGTTCTATGAGTCAACATTCTCACCCTACTCAATGTACTGGCAGCCACAGCAAATAAATATTCAGCTGGTATTTTCCGTCTTCATGTCCTTTGGTTTTTAATTTTTCTTTGCTTCCATCATTTTCTTCATTTATGGAATGTGTGTGTGATATATTCCACACATCATAAATATTGTGTTTCACTAGAGAGACGCGCTGGCCTGCATTCTTTCATTTTGCAATACCTTTTAGTAAAAACAAAAATTCTAAATAGACTAAGGGCTAGATGAGTCATCGCTTGGAAAGTGATAAAATGAAGAGAGAAAAGTACCAGCCAATCACCTCCTGTCATTTTTCAAACACAGCCTGTAACATGACAGTTAGGAGCTGATTGGCTGGTGCTTTTTCTCTCTCCATTTTAAAACTCTCCAAGCGATGACGCATCTAGTCCAAAGCCAGCATTCAGACTTGTATGAATCAATGTGACCACAGGAACCTATCCTTGCACTTGTCCTAACAGCCATCATCATCATCATCATCATCATGCAGTTGCACAAGCACTAGCTCTATACTTCTAAGGGCCTAATTAAGATCCCGAAGGATCTGAGGCACATGACACAAAGTAGTGATGTTCAGTACTTTGCGCATACACCCAACCTGTACTTTACACATCCAGTACAGGTCCTGTATTGTTGGATGCACTACGGCTGCAGTTGTCAGTAGATTGACAGTCTGCTGACATTTGGGGGTGTGGAGGGAGCAGCAGCAGCAGTCGTTTCATAAAACAGGGGTGTCTCCATTGGAGGATAAGATTTCCTGGTCTGTTCATCAGAGCTGTGGAGGACATCTCGCGTGACCCCATGGGTGATGCAGCTGGCCAATGGTGTTGCAGATTATCCAATTCTGCATTCTAGAACTCCACGCTGGATCACAAATGCAAGCAGGAGGCATCTACTTATACCAGACGCCTCCTGCTGCATTACCATACTAGTGCATCACTGCTGCTTCCAAGTAAGTACCAGCGATGCACCATCCAGCCACATCTGACTAATACCCCTTTTCCACTAGCTCAAAAAACTCGGGTAAATGCATGAGGGCGCGCATTTACCCGTGCTTTTTGCAAGTGGAAAAGGGTCCCCCCGCAAAAACCCGGATCAAGTGACCCGTGAATCCTACCCGGCTATCTACCTGGGTAGGACACGAGAATGATCCGGGTAGGATTGTAGTGTAAATGGGAGCCGTGTTGATGTGACACGGCTCCCGTTTACACTGTATGGAAGGGCGGCGCTGGGAGATCATGTGATCTCCCAGCTCCGCCCCTGCCGCGTCACTAGAAGCGTCACCAACCCGGCAATATGCCGGGTTGGTGACTGTTGATGGGAAAGGGGCTGAGCACGGGTCGCAGCCGGGCAGCTCCCGTGTCAGGCTTCCGGCTGCAACCCGTGCTCGTAGGTGGAAAAGGGATATTAATGTGCACAACTCTGCATAGTCTGCAATTACGTCTACACCCCATGACATACCCTCACTAAGCCTACATGCTTATTAACTATTGCCACAAAATGACAACCGTTCAGCTGCAAATAGGTTTGTGTCTGAGTTGCAAATGACTGTGAATTGCATTTAGTTGTGTACACTTGGCTACAGAGCATAGGCAGTGCTAAAAATTACAAGATCCATACCCAAAACAGACTTCCGTACAACTGCAAATTGGCCTCTACAGGTTCATGAGTTACAGACACTGGGCCTGACTCGGCATTGTATGCAAGATGCGAATGTGTACGTAGCAGCTGTACAAAAATATGCAAATGTCAGTGCCACCTGGATGTGAATTGAGATTCCCACCAGCGGTTTTGCAAATCCTAGGTGTTGCGTACAAAGATGCAGCATCCGGTGCAGAACAGTCCATTTTCAAACTTCCAAGTAGCCTTAAGGTTGTGCAGCATGGCTGCAGAAAGTAAGACACTGGATTAATTGCAGTTGCGTACATGGGTGTAGCGAGGGTGGCTCCAGTCGCTGGAAAACTTAGAGGGCGCACCACCATCTGCTCATCCTTCCTTCTGCTCACTATACCATGGGCCGCTGTACAGGCAGCCGCAGCCAGTGTCAGACTGGGGCAAGGAGGGCCCACTGGGGAAATGCAGTGGTAGGGATCCATGCTTAAGGGTGTGGCCAGCCAATAGTGGAGGTGTGGCCAACCACCACAGAGGCCTGGCTAACCATTAGAGAGTGTATGGTCTGGGCCCCTTAATAAATATATATAGTAAACACTGCTTGTGCATGCATGATAATGTAGAAGATTAATAACAGAAATGCACTATAGATAATATACCATACTCCTGTGCAGTATAAGGTAACATATGTATAATGTATAATAAAAGTGCACTAGGATGCAGTCTGGAACCTAATCCCTAGAGGAGGAGGTAGGCCCACAAGCAGTGGAGCCCACCAGGGGTTTCTCCTGTTCCCCTGTGGGCCAGTCCAACCCTGGCCGCAGAGCAGGAGGAGGAGAAGCAGAGGGGTGCACACTGACTCGGACTTTGAGACTAGGTAGGGAACAGGGAAGGTCAGAGGTAACAGCAGGAGATAATGACAGCCAGCACATGCCGGAGTTCTGCCGGCCTCTTTATATGTCTCACTGTCTGCTTGTAGCTGTGCAGCAGGTTACTTCTGTCCTGCTACACAACTCTCTGCCCGGCTGCTGCAACACCTCTTTCTGCCCCAGCTGCTGCAGCACCTCTCTTTGTCCCAGCTACAGCAGCAACCATCTCTACCCCGGCTGCTGCAGCATCCCTTTCTGACTCAGCTGCTACAGCACCTCTCTCTACCTCTGCTGTTGCAGCACCCTCTCTGCCCCAGCTGCTGTTGCAGCACCAATTTTGGATTTTTCAATATTTTTTCTTTTCAAATGTAACATGCCCTTGCTCCGGGCACCATGGCACCTAACTACACCTCTGGTTGCGTATGGGATTGCAATTGCAGCCTCAAACACGCTCCCATACTCCTGAGGTTTTGCCATCACTCCCCGTTACCTCCCCCAAACGGTTCCCGTCAATGACTTTGCGAATAAATCCTCTCTGTGACCACTGTTGCAAGACCTTCGCAGGAAAATATGCGCAATGTGGCTTAAACACATGAGCAGACCGCCGATAATCAACTGCGAAAATATAGGGGTGTTGTAGATCTCTCAACCAAGCCAACTTTGATCCCTTATTTTAAGTTGATAAAGGGCCTCATATAATTTCACAAGTGGATTTTATTTAATTTTAATGGAAAAATACAGATTTATATTAATAATAATGTAGTGTTTTCCATATATGTTTTTGATATATATTTTGATTATGTTTATTGTACCATAGCAAGCTTCTGTATATATTTTTCATAACATTAATACAATGAGAATAAGGTTTTTTCTATAAGGTCAATCCCTTTCTATATGTTCAAATGTGCCTTGGCCTTGCAAGTGTTCGCAAATGAGGTCAATATATCACTATGGGGCACATTTACTAAGCAGTGATAAGAGCGGAAAAGTGAGCCAGTGGAGGAATTGCCCATGGCAACCAATCAGCACTGAAGTAAAATCTATAATTTGCATACTATAAAATGATACAGAGCTGCTGATTGGTTGATGGGGAAATTTCTCCACTGGCTCACTTCTCCGTTCTTATAACTGCTTAGTAAATGTACCCCTATATCACCATTTGTGTAAGCCAAACCTATCCTGAGTGTGGGATAACTGGACTGTGTAGTGACTTCTGAACTGTTGCCTACACTCAGTAAGGCATGAAAGGCACAGATGTTTACCCTATTGCGGGGCGGGGTTGGGTACGAAATACTGCCAGTTGGGATCCTTATGGTCAGCATCTCAAAACATCCAGGTAAGTATTCTCTCCCTACCCCTAATCCTACCCCCCTAGACCTAACCCACCCCTCCTGCAAACTAACCCTAACTGCACCCCCCCCCCCCCCCCCCCTCCTGCAGCCTAACCCTAACCTCCAGGGGCAGATTGGGATGGAAAACTTGCCCTGGAAATTTATGGAAGCCGTCCTAATGGGGGTGCCATCTATTGAGGGCGTGGAGTCTGTTAAGAGGCTTTCTTGCATCTTTTGCTGCAGTTGTGTCTGAGACCAGGGGCGGATTAGGAACTAAAAGTGGCCCTGTAAAATTTTGTAGAAGTGGCTTGACATGGGCAGCACAAGAGGTATAACATACCGTGTAGCCATGGCCAGTTGCTGCAGAGATGGAATAACAGAATTAATGGGGACAATGCAGTGTACTGAATGCAGTGGGCTGTCTGTCATGTGGGGCCACATGACAGCATACAAAACAGGTCCCACATACACATCGGCCTATCAGGAATCACACAACCTAACCCTGACCTGCCCCACAGACTAACACTAACCCTTCTTCTAGTAATGCCTAACCCTAACCCCAGAACTTACCTCCATTAGGTGTCAGTACCCCACTGTCAGTCTCCTGACTGACGGTATTTTGACCTCATCCCTTATTGCGGAATGGCCTGTGCTCTGAATACTTTTTTTTTTACATATCAACTACTTTATTAAAAGTAATTTTCAACACTTGGAGGGTTCCAATGTAATACATCTAAGCAAGGCATAAACACATTACGTAAAATAGCAATGAAATAGAGTTTATTGCTTTCATTTATTACTTGCACTCAGGGTCGGACTGGCCCACCGGGGTGCAGGGGTAACCCTCGGTGGGTCCCGCTACCTGGAGGCCCATCTCCTCCTCTAGAGATCAAGTTCCACACTGTGCACTTGAATTATACATTATTCATATGTTAACCTTATACTACACAGGAGTATGGTGTATTTTCTACAGTGCATTGCTGTTATTAATCTGGTACATTATCATGCATGCAATAGGAATATTTACTGTATATATTTATCAAGGGGCCCAAACCATGCACTCTTTAATGGCTAGCCAAACCTATGGAGACTGGCCACATCCCTAAACATGGGCCCCTTCAAACACATTCCCCTGGTGTGCCTTTCATGACCCAGTCCACCACTGTTTGCACTATCTATCACACACACAGTTGGCTACAGGAGAGACCCCTCAGGATACCACTAAGCTAAAGCCCTAGAGTCATGGGGAGAGAGGAATTATGGAAGTACATCCTAAAACTCATGTGCCAGCCGCGACACCATCAGTTACATGTTTTATTATGCAGAAAGAATGTTAGTGGTGACCTCCCCTGAATACCTGCCCACATCTGCCCTACTTGAAACTGCTCTTTAACATTAATACTGTAGCTGTGGTAGCAGCCCTTTCCATTTTACCTTGGTGCACGCCAGATGAGACATGTCCGACCTGGGAGCAGACATGTTATGGGTAGCTCTTGATTTGAAGTTAGGTCACCTTCATGTTATTGCGCAGCAGATAAATAGTATTTTTCTCCAGCAATTATAAGTAGAAGCGATATACAGTATATATATATATATATATATATATATATGGGGTTATCAGCCCCCCAAAGAAAACAAAACCCTCATACATGAAAAAGGGCACAGTACACAGACCAGTATGTGCTTTTCTGCCATAGAAAATGTACAATTAATTGGAGAGGTGTGCGCAGGAGACCTAGGGGGTCATTCTGACCCGATCGCATGTTGCAGTTTATCGCAGCAGTGCTATCGGGTCAGAACTGTGCATGCATTGGAGTCGCAGTGCGCCGGCGCTGCAGTACGATCGCCTCTGCCTGATTGACAGGCAGAGGTGGTCGCTGGGCGGGGGAAACGAAACGGTGGCGTTTGTTCGTGGGCGCGGTCCGGCCAATGCAGATGTGGCCGGACCGAATGGGGGGCAGGCCGCAGCGGCTGCGTGACGTCACACGCAGCCGTTGCGGGCCGGGGAGCGGCGAGTAGCTCCCGGCCAGCACGCTAAAGCTGCATTGGTCGGGAGCTACTCTTGCAGTGCAAAGGCATCGCCGCTGTGCGATGCCTTTGCACTTCTGCGGGGGGGCGGGGGGGGGCACTAACATGCGGGGTGCGATAGCCCTGTGCTGGGCGTCCCGCCGCATGTCAGTGTGAATGATCGTAGCTGTGCTAAATTTAGCACAGCTACGATCATCTCGGAATGATTCCCCTAATCACAAGGCACAATCAAAAGATTCTCCTACTGCCCCTAACTGAAATGCTCATTTAAATCTGCGTACAGAATGAATATATTTAATATTACAAAACTGTTAGAGCCCCCAGAGACATGGCTCAGTGCGGCAGTCCCTAGCATTGCAGCCAGGAAGAAGCTTAGTAAGTGTGATAGTATAGCGTTAATGAAAAAGCCCCAGACACATCTAAATTCCATTCTAAATGAGTAGAAGTGATTTTTCAACATACTATAACACATTTCTTAATATATTGTTAACGGAAACTGTAAACATTTAGGAAAATGAGGAAGAAATTTTAATTTTGTAAATTGTAGTATTTCACTTTACATAGGAGACTGTAACCAATGTGGACTGTATGGAGACATCTGAAACAGAGAGAATACACTACTGTTAAAAAGGTAAGATGTTTCGGTAATTGTGCACGTTGGTATTGGTATGTATACAAGTATTATATTGATATCGTGCCAGCAAGGGTCCATATTGCAGTACAGGGAAAAATGACAGTGAAACACAAATGGTTTAATAGACAGTAATAAGGTGCAAACAGACATTGCAGTGGCGTGCGGTGAGGTCAGTGGCTGGTGAGGCACTGCAGCCATAATGTCCGCCGAATCCCGCCGATGACCCCTAACGCCGCTGAGCCAAAGCCCGCTACTGCCCCTGAGCTGATGCCCGCTACCCCGTCACCGCCAACAGCTTACAAACTCGCCCACCATCATCAGCCCCGACCCTCCACCACTTATTCGCATCTCAGTCCGATGCCGCCACCAATGCCGGCAGCCTGCCTGCTTATCAAACATGTGATGAGCAGGCAGCTAATATATTGTACATTTTTATAGAAGAAAAAAAGTGTTTGGGACTGGGGAGGGAGTGGGAGGAGAACATGAATGCAATTTTGTTGTCCAAGGCTTCCATTAACTTACGGTTAACTTACGGTGCGTGGGTGTGGCGATATTAAGTTAATAGAAGTTAATTAAGTTAATAGAAGTCCTGGACAACAAAATAGCCAGCAGTGGGTGACAGGAAGAGCGTGACGCCAGAGAGAGGATGACAGCTGTGGGTGACAGGGAGTGGGTGACGCCAAGGAGAGGGTGACAGGAAGAGCGTGACGCCAGGGAGAGAGTGGCACGCTATGTTTGTGTGTGCCTATGTCTGTATGTGCTGCTCTATGTCTGTATGTGCCTATGTCCGTATGTGCTCCTGTATGTCAGTATGTGCTCCTGTATGTCCGTATGTGCTCCTGTATGTCAGTATGTGCTCCTGTATGTCCGTATGTGCTCCTGTATGTCCATATGTGCCTATGTCTGTATGTGCTCCTGTATGTCCGTATGTGCCTATGTCTGTATGTGCTCCTGTATGTCCGTATGTGCCAATGTCTGTATGTGCTCCTGTATGTCAGTATGTGCTCCTGTATGTCCGTATGTGCTCCTGTATGTCAGTATGTGCTCCTGTATGTCAGTATGTGCTCCTGTATGTCCGTATGTGCTCCTGTATGTCCGTATGTGCTCCTGTATGTCAGTATGTGCTCCTGTATGTCCGTATGTGCTCCTGTATGTCAGTATGTTCTCCTGTATGTCCATATGTGCTCCTGTATGTCCGTATGTGCTCCTGTATGTCAGTATGTGCTCTTGTATGTCAGTATGTGCTCCTGTATGTCCGTATGTGCTCCTGTATGTCCGTATGTGCTCCTGTATGTCAGTATGTGCTCCTGTATGTCCGTATGTGCTCCTGTATGTCCGTATGTGCTCCTGTATGTCAGTATGTGCTCCTGTATGTCCGTATGTGCTCCTGTATGTCCGTATGTGCCTATGTCTGTATGTGCTGCTCTATGTCTGTATGACCCTATGTCTGTATGTGCTCCTGTATGTCTGTATGTGCCTATGTCTGTATGTGCTCATGTATGTCAGTATGTGCTCCTGTATGTCCGTATGTGCCTATGTCTGTATGTGCTCCTGTATGTCAGTATGTGCCTATGTCTGTATGTGCTGCTCTATGTCTGTATGTGCCTATGTCTGTATGCGCTCCTGTATGTCTGTATGTGCCTATGTCTGTATGTGCTCCTGTATGTCAGTATGTGCTCCTGTATGTCAGTATGTGCTCCTGTATGTCCGTATGTGCTCCTGTATGTCAGTATGTTCTCCTGTATGTCCATATGTGCTCCTGTATGTCCGTATGTGCTCCTGTATGTCAGTATGTGCTCCTGTATGTCCGTATGTGCTCCTGTATGTCCGTATGTGCTCCTGTATGTCCGTATGTGCCTATGTCTGTATGTGCTGCTCTATGTCTGTATGACCCTATGTCTGTATGTGCTCCTGTATGTCTGTATGTGCCTATGTCTGTATGTGCTCATGTATGTCAGTATGTGCTCCTGTATGTCCGTATGTGCCTATGTCTGTATGTGCTCCTGTATGTCAGTATGTGCCTATGTCTGTATGTGCTGCTCTATGTCTGTATGTGCCTATGTCTGTATGTGCTCCTGTATGTCTGTATGTGCCTATGTCTGTATGTGCTCCTGTATGTCAGTATGTGCTCCTATATGTCCGCATGTGCTTATGTCTGTATGTGCTCCTGTATGTCAGTATGTGCCTATGTCTGTATGTGCTCCTGTATGTCAGTATGTGCTCCTGTATGTCCGCATGTGCCTATGTCTGTATGTGCTCCTGTATGTCAGTATGTGACTATGTCTGTATGTGCTCCTGTATGTCCGTATGTGCCTATGTCTGCATGTGCTCCTGTATGTCAGTATGTGCTCCTGTATGTCCGTATGTGCCTATGTCTGTATGTGCTCCTGTATGTCAGTATGTGCTCCTGTATGTCCGCATGTGCTTATGTCTGTATGTGCTCCTGTATGTCCGTATGTGCCTATGTCTGTATGTGCTCCTGTATGTCAGTATGTGCCTATGTCTGTATGTGCTCCTGTATGTCAGTATGTGCTCCTGTATGTCCGTATGTGCCTATGTCTGTATGTGCTGCTCTATGTCTGTATGTGCCTATGTCTGTATGTGCTCCTGTATGTCTGTATGTGCCTATGTCTGTATGTGCTCCTGTATGTCAGTATGTGCTCCTGTATGTCTGCATGTGCCTATGTGTATGTGCTCCTGTATGTCCGTATGTGCCTATGTCTGTATGTGCTCCTGTATGTCAGTATGTGCTCCTGTATGTCCGCATGTGCTTATGTCTGTATGTGCTCCTGTATGTCCGTATGTGCCTATGTCTGTATGTGCTCCTGTATGTCAGTATGTGCCTATGTCTGTATGTGCTCCTGTATGTCAGTATGTGCTCCTGTATGTCCGTATGTGTCTATGTCTGTATGTGCTGCTCTATGTCTGTATGTGCCTATGTCTGTATGTGCTCCTGTATGTCTGTATGTGCCTATGTCTGTATGTGCTCCTGTATGTCAGTATGTGCTCCTGTATGTCTGCATGTGCCTATGTGTATGTGCTCCTGTATGTCCGTATGTGCCTATGTCTGTATGTGCTCCTGTATGTCCGTATGTGCTCCTGTATGTCAGTATGTGCTCCTGTATGTCCGTATGTGCTCCTGTATGTCCGTATGTGCCTATGTCTGTATGTGCTCCTGTATGTCAGTATGTGCTCCTGTATGTCCGCATGTGCTTATGTCTGTATGTGCTCCTGTATGTCCGTATGTGCCTATGTCTGTATGTGCTATTGTATGTCCGTATGTGCCTATGTCTGTATGTGCTCCTGTATGTCAGTATGTGCCTATGTCTGTATGTGCTCCTGTATGTCCGTATGTGCCTATGTCTGTATGTGCTCCTGTATGTCAGTATGTGCCTATGTCTGTATGTGCTCCTGTATGTCAGTATGTGCCTATGTCTGTATGTGCTCCTGTATGTCAGTATGTGCTCCTGTATGTCCGTATGTGCCTATGTCTGTGTGTGCTCCTGTATGTCAGTATGTGCCTATGTCTGTATGTGCTCCTGTATGTCATTATGTGCTCCTGTATGTCCGTATGTGCCTATGTCTGTATGTGCTCCTGTATGTCCGTATGTGCCTATGTCTGTATGTGCTGCTCTATGTCTGTATGTGCCTATGTCAGTATGTGCTCCTGTATGTCCGTATGTGCTCCTGTATGTCTGTATGTGCTCCGTTATGTCTGTATGTGCTCCTGTATGTCAGTATGTGCTCCTGTATGTCCGTATGTGCCTATGTCTGTATGTGCTCCTGTATGTCCACATGTGCCTATGTCTGTATGTGCTCCTGTATGTCAGTATGTGCTCCTGTATGTCTGTATGTGCTCCTGTATGTCCGTATGTGCTCCTGTATGTGCCTATGTCTGTATGTGCTCCTGTATGTCCGTATGTGCCTATGTCTGTATGTGCTGCTCTATGTCTGTATGTGCCTATGTCAGTATGTGCTCCTGTATGTCCGTATGTGCTCCTGTATGTCTGTATGTGCTCCTGTATGTCAGTATGTGCTCCTGTATGTCCGTAAGTGCCTATGTCTGTGTGTGCTCCTGTATGTCAGTATGTGCTCCTGTATCTCCGTATGTGCCTATGTCTTTATGTGCTTCTGTATGTCAGTATGTGCTCCTGTATGTCCGTATGTGCCTATGTATTTATGTGCTCCTGTATGTCAGTATGTGCCTATGTCTGTATGTGCTCCTGTATGTCAGTATGTGCTCTTGTATGTCCGTATGTGCCTATGTCTGTATGTGCTCCTGTATGTCCGTATGTGCCTATGTCTGTATGTGCTCCTGTATGTCTGTATGTGCCTATGTCCGTATGTGCTCCTGTATGTCAATATGTGCCTATGTCTGTATGTGCTCCTGTATGTCAGTATGTGCTCCTGTATGTCCGTATGTGCCTATGTCTGTATGTGCTCCGGTATGTCAGTATGTGCCTATGTCTGTATGTGCTCCTGTATGTCAGTATGTGCTCCTGTATGTCCGTATGTGCCTATGTCTGTATGTGCTCCTGTATGTCTGTATGTGCTGCTCTATGTCTGTATGTGCCTATGTCTGTATGTGCTCCTGTATGTCTGTATGTGCCTATGTCTGTATGTGCTCCTGTATGTCAGTATGTGCTCCTGTATGTCCGTATGTGCCTATGTCTGTATGTGCTCCTGTATGTCTGTATGTGCCTATGTCTGTATGTGCTCCTGTATGTCAGTATGTGCTCCTGTATGTTCGTATGTGCCTATGTCTGTATGTGCTCCTGTATGTCAGTATGTGCCTATGTCTGTATGTGCTCCTGTATGTCAGTATGTGCTCCTGTATGTCCGTATGTGCCAATGTCTGTATGTGCTCCTGTATGTCCGTATGTGCCTATGTCTGTATGTGCTGCTCTATGTCTGTATGTGCCTATGTCTGTATGTGCTGCTCTATGTCTGTATGTGCCTATGTCAGTATGTGCTCCTGTATGTCCGTATGTGCTCTTGTATGTCTGTATGTGCTCCTGTATGTCTGTATGTGCTCCTGTATGTCAGTATGTGCTCCTGTATGTCCGTATGTGCCTATGTCTGTATGTGCTCCTGTATGTCCGTATGTGCCTATGTCTGTATGTGCTGCTCTATGTCTGTATGTGCCTATGTCAGTATGTGCTCCTGTATGTCTGTATGTGCTCCTGTATGTCTGTATGTGCTCCTGTATGTCCGTATGTGCCTATGTCTTTATGTGCTCCTGTATGTCAGTATGTGCCTATGTCTGTATGTGCTCCTGTATGTCAGTATGTGCTCTTGTATGTCCGTATGTGCCTATGTCTGTATGTGCTCCTGTATGTCCGTATGTGCCTATGTCCGTATGTGCTCCTGTATGTCAATATGTGCCTATGTCCGTATGTGCTCCTGTATGTCAATATGTGCCTATGTCTGTATGTGCTCCTGTATGTCCGTATGTGCCTATGTCTGTATGTGCTCCGGTATGTCAGTATGTGCCTATGTCTGTATGTGCTCCTGTATGTCAGTATGTGCTCCTGTATGTCCGTATGTGCCTATGTCTGTATGTGCTCCTGTATGTCTGTATGTGCTGCTCTATGTCTGTATGTGCCTATGTCTGTATGTGCTCCTGTATGTCTGTATGTGCCTATGTCTGTATGTGCTCCTGTATGTCAGTATGTGCTCCTGTATGTCCGTATGTGCCTATGTCTGTATGTGCTGCTCTATGTCTGTATGTGCCTATGTCTGTATGTGCTGCTCTATGTCTGTATGTGCCTATGTCAGTATGTGCTCCTGTATGTCCGTATGTGCTCTTGTATGTCTGTATGTGCTCCTGTATGTCTGTATGTGCTCCTGTATGTCAGTATGTGCTCCTGTATGTCCGTATGTGCCTATGTCTGTATGTGCTCCTGTATGTCCGTATGTGCCTATGTCTGTATGTGCTGCTCTATGTCTGTATGTGCCTATGTCTGTATGTGCTGCTCTATGTCTGTATGTGCCTATGTCAGTATGTGCTCCTGTATGTCTGTATGTGCTCCTGTATGTCTGTATGTGCTCCTGTATGTCCGTATGTGCCTATGTCTTTATGTGCTCCTGTATGTCAGTATGTGCCTATGTCTGTATGTGCTCCTGTATGTCAGTATGTGCTCTTGTATGTCCGTATGTGCCTATGTCTGTATGTGCTCCTGTATGTCCGTATGTGCCTATGTCCGTATGTGCTCCTGTATGTCAATATGTGCCTATGTCCGTATGTGCTCCTGTATGTCAATATGTGCCTATGTCTGTATGTGCTCCTGTATGTCCGTATGTGCCTATGTCTGTATGTGCTCCGGTATGTCAGTATGTGCCTATGTCTGTATGTGCTCCTGTATGTCAGTATGTGCTCCTGTATGTCCGTATGTGCCTATGTCTGTATGTGCTCCTGTATGTCTGTATGTGCTGCTCTATGTCTGTATGTGCCTATGTCTGTATGTGCTCCTGTATGTCTGTATGTGCCTATGTCTGTATGTGCTCCTGTATGTCAGTATGTGCTCCTGTATGTCCGTATGTGCCTATGTCTGTATGTGCTCCTGTATGTCAGTATGTGCCTATGTCTGTATGTGCTCCTGTATGTCAGTATGTGCTCCTGTATGTCCGTATGTGCCAATGTCTGTATGTGCTCCTGTATGTCCGTATGTGCCTATGTCTGTATGTGCTGCTCTATGTCTGTATGTGCCTATGTCAGTTTGTGCTCCTGTATGTCCGTATGTGCTCCTGTATGTCTGTATGTGCTCCTGTATGTCTGTATGTGCTCCTGTATGTCAGTATGTGCTCCTGTATGTCCGTATGTGCCTATGTCTGTATGTGCTCCTGTATGTCCGTATGTGCCTATGTCTGTATGTGCTGCTCTATGTCTGTATGTGCCTATGTCTGTATGTGCTGCTCTATGTCTGTATGTGCCTATGTCAGTATGTGCTCCTGTATGTCCGTATGTGCTCCTGTATGTCTGTATGTGCTCCTGTATGTCTGTATGTGCTCCTGTATGTCAGTATGTGCTCCTGTATGTCCGTATGTGCTCCTGTATGTCAGTATGTGCCTATGTCTGTATGTGCTCCTGTATGTCAGTATGTGCTCTTGTATGTCCGTATGTGCCTATGTCTGTATGTGCTCCTGTATGTCCGTATGTGCCTATGTCTGTATGTGCTCCTGTATGTCTGTATGTGCCTATGTCTGTATGTGCTCCTGTATGTCAGTATGTGCTCCTGTATGTCCGTATGTGCCTATGTCTGTATGTGCTCCTGTATGTCTGTATGTGCCTATGTCTGTATGTGCTCCTGTATGTCAGTATGTGCTCCTGTATGTCCGTATGTGCCTATGTCTGTATGTGCTCCTGTATGTCAGTATGTGCCTATGTCTGTATGTGCTCCTGTATGTCAGTATGTGCTCCTGTATGTCCGTATGTGCCAATGTCTGTATGTGCTCCTGTATGTCCGTATGTGCCTATGTCTGTATGTGCTGCTCTATGTCTGTATGTGCCTATGTCTGTATGTGCTGCTCTATGTCTGTATGTGCCTATGTCAGTATGTGCTCCTGTATGTCCGTATGTGCTCCTGTATGTCTGTATGTGCTCCTGTATGTCTGTATGTGCTCCTGTATGTCAGTATGTGCTCCTGTATGTCCGTATGTGCCTATGTCTGTATGTGCTCCTGTATGTCCGTATGTGCCTATGTCTGTATGTGCTGCTCTATGTCTGTATGTGCCTATGTCTGTATGTGCTGCTCTATGTCTGTATTTGCCTATGTCAGTATGTGCTCCTGTATGTCTGTATGTGCTCCTGTATGTCTGTATGTGCTCCTGTATGTCTGTATGTGCTCCTGTATGTCAGTATGTGCTCCTGTATGTCCGTATGTGCCTATGTCTTTATGTGCTCCTGTATGTCAGTATGTGCCTATGTCTGTATGTGCTCCTGTATGTCAGTATGTGCTCTTGTATGTCCGTATGTGCCTATGTCTGTATGTGCTCCTGTATGTCCGTATGTGCCTATGTCTGCATGTGCTCCTGTATGTCCGTATGTGCCTATGTCCGTATGTGCTCCTGTATGTCAATATGTGCCTATGTCCGTATGTGCTCCTGTATGTCAATATGTGCCTATGTCTGTATGTGCTCCTGTATGTCCGTATGTGCCTATGTCTGTATGTGCTCCTGTATGTCAGTATGTGCTCCTGTATGTCCGTATGTGCCTATGTCTGTATGTGCTCCTGTATGTCCGTATGTGCCTATGTCTGTATGTGCTGCTCTATGTCTGTATGTGCCTATGTCTGTATGTGCTCCTGTATGTCTGTATGTGCCTATGTCTGTATGTGCTCCTGTATGTCCGTATGTGCCTATGTCTGTATGTGCTCCTGTATGTCAGTATGTGCCTATGTCTGTATGTGCTCCTGTATGTCAGTATGTGCTCCTGTATGTCCGTATGTGCCAATGTCTGTATGTGCTCCTGTATGTCCGTATGTGCCTATGTCTGTATGTGCTGCTCTATGTCTGTATGTGCCTATGTCTGTATGTGCTGCTCTATGTCTGTATGTGCCTATGTCAGTATGTGCTCCTGTATGTCCGTATGTGCTCCTGTATGTCTGTATGTGCTCCTGTATGTCTGTATGTGCTCCTGTATGTCAGTATGTGCTCCTGTATGTCCGTATGTGCCTATGTCTGTATGTGCTCCTGTATGTCCGTATGTGCCTATGTCTGTATGTGCTGCTCTATGTCTGTATGTGCCTATGTCTGTATGTGCAGCTCTATGTCTGTATGTGCCTATGTCAGTATGTGCTCCTGTATGTCCGTATGTGCTCCTGTATGTCTGTATGTGCTCCTGTATGTCTGTATGTGCTCCTGTATGTCAGTATGTGCTCCTGTATGTCCGTATGTGCCTATTTCTGTATGTGCTCCTGTATGTCAGTATGTGCTCCCGTATGTCCGTATGTGCCTATGTCTGTATGTGCTCCTGTATGTCAGTATGTGCCTATGTCTGTATGTGCTCCTGTATGTCAGTATGTGCTCCTGTATGTCCGTATGTGCCTATGTCTGTATGTGCTCCTGTATGTCCGTATGTGCCTATGCCTGTATGTGCTCCTGTATGTCCGTATGTGCCTATGTCTGTATGTGCTCCTGTATGTCCGTATGTGCCTATGTCTGTATGTGCTCCTGTATGTCAGTATGTGCTCCTGTATGTCCGTATGTGCCTATGTCTGTATGTGCTCCTGTATGTCTGTATGTGCCTATGTCTGTATGTGCTCCTGTATGTCAGTATGTGCTCCTGTATGTCCGTATGTGCTCCTGTATGTCCGTATGTGCTCCTGTATGTGCCTATGTCTGTATGTGCTCCTGTATGTCCATATGTGCCTATGTCTGTATGTGCTCCTGTATGTCCGTATGTGCCTATGTCCGTATGTGCTCCTGTATGTCCGTATATGCCTATGTCTGTATGTGCTCCTGTATGTCAGTATGTGGTCCTGTATGTCCGTATGTGCCTATGTTTGTATGTGCTCCTGTATGTCCGTATGTGCCTATGTCTGTATGTGCTCCTGTATGTCCATATGTGCCTATGTCCGTATGTGCTCCTGTATGTCCGTATGTGTCTATGTCCGTATGTGCTCCTGTATGTCCGTATGTGCCTATGTCTGTATGTGTTCCTGTATGTCCGTATGTGCCTATGTCCGTATGTGCTCCTGTATGTCAGTATGTGCTCCTGTATGTCATTATGTGCTCCTGTATGTCCGTATGTGCCAATGTCTGTATGTGCTCCTGTATGTCCGTATGTGCCTATGTCTGTATGTGCTGCTCTATGTCTGTATGTGCCTATGTCTGTATGTGCTGCTCTATGTCTGTATGTGCCTATGTCAGTATGTGCTCCTGTATGTCCGTATGTGCTCCTGTATGTCTGTATGTGCTCCTGTATGTCTGTATGTGCTCCTGTATGTCAGTATGTGCTCCTGTATGTCCGTATGTGCCTATGTCTGTATGTGCTCCTGTATGTCCGTATGTGCCTATGTCTGTATGTGCTGCTCTATGTCTGTATGTGCCTATGTCTGTATGTGCAGCTCTATGTCTGTATGTGCCTATGTCAGTATGTGCTCCTGTATGTCCGTATGTGCTCCTGTATGTCTGTATGTGCTCCTGTATGTCTGTATGTGCTCCTGTATGTCAGTATGTGCTCCTGTATGTCCGTATGTGCCTATGTCTGTATGTGCTCCTGTATGTCAGTATGTGCTCCCGTATGTCCGTATGTGCCTATGTCTGTATGTGCTCCTGTATGTCAGTATGTGCCTATGTCTGTATGTGCTCCTGTATGTCAGTATGTGCTCCTGTATGTCCGTATGTGCCTATGTCTGTATGTGCTCCTGTATGTCCGTATGTGCCTATGCCTGTATGTGCTCCTGTATGTCCGTATGTGCCTATGTCTGTATGTGCTCCTGTATGTCCGTATGTGCCTATGTCTGTATGTGCTCCTGTATGTCAGTATGTGCCTATGTCTGTATGTGCTCCTGTATGTCAGTATGTGCTCCTGTATGTCCGTATGTGCCTATGTCTGTATGTGCTCCTGTATGTCTGTATGTGCCTATGTCTGTATGTGCTCCTGTATGTCAGTATGTGCTCCTGTATGTCCGTATGTGCTCCTGTATGTCCGTATGTGCTCCTGTATGTGCCTATGTCTGTATGTGCTCCTGTATGTCCATATGTGCCTATGTCTGTATGTGCTCCTGTATGTCCGTATGTGCTCCTGTATGTCCGTATATGCCTATGTCTGTATGTGCTCCTGTATGTCAGTATGTGGTCCTGTATGTCCGTATGTGCCTATGTTTGTATGTGCTCCTGTATGTCCGTATGTGCCTATGTCTGTATGTGCTCCTGTATGTCCATATGTGCCTATGTCCGTATGTGCTCCTGTATGTCCGTATGTGTCTATATCCGTATGTGCTCCTGTATGTCCGTATGTGCCTATGTCTGTATGTGCTCCTGTATGTCCGTATGTGCCTATGTCCGTATGTGCTCCTGTATGTCCGTATGTGCCTATGTCTGTATGTGCTCCTGTATGTCAGTATGTGCTCCTGTATGTCCGTATGTGCTCCTGTATGTCCGTATGTGCTCCTGTATGTCCGTATGTGCTCCTGTATGTGCCTATGTCTGTATGTATGTGCTCCTGTATGTCCATATGTGCCTATGTCCGTATGTGCTCCTGTATGTCCGTATATGCCTATGTCTGTATGTTCTCCTGTATGTCCGTGTCTGTTTGTTTGTGCTCCTCTATGTCCGTATGTAGCACGTTATGTCTGTTTGTGCCCCTCTATGTCTATATGTTTCTATAACTGTATGTGCCCCACCAATATGTCCTGTATAGTGCTCCCTCATCTATATTTTCTTTATTGTGCTGTCTCCCCTCCCATGTTCTGTATTGTGCTAATCCTTTTTTATATGCTTTTTAATGTTCCCCAAATCTGTATTTTTCCTTAACCATTAAAAATAACCCACCAACCACATACCTGATGCCACCAGCACCCTGCTACCACACCCGCAGCATAGTACATCACGTCCGCAATGCTGATCCTCCTCCCAAAAGCAGTCATGATAAAACACCGGGGGTCAATGTTTGGGGCAGTGTGAGGGCCCCCATCTGTGAGTTAAAGTGTACTTCACCATCTTGTATGTTCCTGAGTGTGCTCCAGCCCCCTTCGATAAGTTCTTTACTGTGCCCCCCCCCCCCCAATTCCCACCATATGCACTGTATTTTATTTATTTTTATTTATTTTTGTATTTTTATATATATATATATATATATATATATATAAATTTAATAAATTATATTCAGACACTCCAGAGTCTGCATTTTCTTTATTGTCCTGTTTAAATCTACCCCCCCCCCCCCCCGTCTCCCTCCACTATGGACCCTGCTTCACCCCTGACCCCAGTACTAACCATAAGAACTCTTCTTGACCTCTCTCCTCGTCTGTGAGGATCCTCATGCAGTGCAGACGGCAGTAGCATCGGGAGAGCAGGAGTCGCTGTCAGGGAGCCGGGAACCAGGTATCTCTTCACACAGCCATGCGCCTAGGAGAAGCCACCTGTCAGCGCATTGAGGCATCCCTTTGCAAATCGGGCCGGCGCGGAGAAGCCGCTGAAGTGCTGCAACTAAGCGGCGCTGGCACTGGCAGGGCTTACATATTACTGCCCTTTGGCTTTGAAATGAGACGGCGGGGGGAGGACGGAACCGCTGCATCCGAGTGTGCGGCACACAGGGAGACCGGGCTAGCCGGCTCCACGAGCAGTGCAGGGTACTGAGGTCCGGGAACTTAGCTCCCAGTGCCCCAGCGCCACATGCAGGCGCTCACACGGAGCTAGTCTGCACGGCTGGGGACCGGGAGCTCAGCTTAGCAGTGCACCCCCCCGAATCTACCACTGCCCAATCACCTCCTTCACAGTGACAGGGGCGTGTTTTCATATAGGCTGAAAGCACGCCCCTGTCAAAGCGGCACTTATACTAGTGCCGCTTACAGGGATTTTTTTCAATGGGATTTTACTCCCTGCTGGTTGGCCCCGCCCCCCGCTTCCGGCACCTCCGAACACGGATTTTTACAGGATAAAAATGATTAAAATAATACAAATATACTTATGACACAAAATCTGTGTCATAAGTATCTTCTTTGTATTATTTGAATCATTAATGACAGGGGAGGCCCTGCCTCCCCTGACTGCACGTCCCTGGTACAAAAGGAAAAAC
Organism: Pseudophryne corroboree; assembly: GCF_028390025.1. Lineage (NCBI taxonomy): Eukaryota > Metazoa > Chordata > Amphibia > Anura > Myobatrachidae > Pseudophryne > Pseudophryne corroboree. The sequence goes on from NC_086447.1 coordinate 147,055,224, forward strand.
TCAAACAGTTAAATATTTTGACAACCAAGGTAGTGACATCACTCAGTGACCCAGTGTCCCGGGAGGGGCAAACAGAAAGGATCATACTCAGTGGGAGGCCATCAGCATGGAAAATATTGGCGCAAAATTAAATTTTTAAGTAATAAAAAAAATGGCTCTATTCTACATTACTACAAAACAAGGAAGGTCCCCAAGACAGGGTGGACTTGCTCTGCCATAATGGGGTATATTTACTAAGGTGTGAGAACGGCGCATGCACAGTTCTGACCTGATCGCTGCGCGGCGAAGACCAGCAGCGAGCGATAAGGTCAGAATGACCCCCAAGGTCACCATTATCTTGCCTGAGATCAGATGACCACTGATTCCCTGCACATGACTCCAGTGACCTATCAGCAGCTGTCACGATCCTGACTGTAGTTCTCGTATTTGGAGACTTACCCCTGCCATCTGTCCTGGATCCTGTGCCGTTTTGCTCACTGAGATAAACAGCTTGTCAGCACCATGAGTTTCCTGAGTTCTCTGCCTGGAAGGTAATAGTTAACGAGCTCTACCTGTGATTAATCTTTGGTGTGAGCCTGAATTCAGCAATCTGAAGTTTAGGCCTAAAAGCCAGCATCCTCTGTTTGTTTGCAGAAGTTCAGGCTTCAATGTTCTCTCGGCCTGCTAGGCCTCGCTCCACTTCACAGCCTAGTCTAGAGTACTCACATGACAGTGACTGTTCACCTGACCCAGAGCTGTCCAATCCTGTGCCAGCTCTGAATCACCTGACACTGCTCACCAATCACCAAGGACCAGGAAGTATAAGTCTGAAGGCTGGAGTTGGAAACTCTGCCAGTTCCTCGTGTCACACACAGCTCTGTGTGAGCTTTGAAGCTGAGCTCCCTAAAGGTAACCCTTGTATTTTAGTTCCTGTAAAAACTCTGTTCCTTTGTTACCCATTTTGGATTACATTTGTGTTGCCATTGATATCCAGTATTTCCACGAGTCTCAACTTAAAGGCACAGTATGGTATTCTGCAGTCTCAACTTAAAGGCATAGTTGCAGTGTTTCATCTTAAAGGCACAGTACAGTATTCCACAGTCTCAACTTAAAGACACAGCTGCAGTGTTTCATCTTAAAGGCACAGTACAGTATTCCACAGTCTCAACTTAAAGTCACAGTTGCAGTGTTTCATCTTAAAGGTACAGTCGCAGTATTCCAGTCTCAACTGAAAACCACAGCTGCAGTATTCTACCGTCACAGCCGCAGGGTTCTTCAGCCTCGTACTAGAGTTATAGCTACAGTCATCGTTCTACTTTCAGTTGCGTTTCTAGTTATATCCGGTACCAGCCCGCATTACAGTTGCATCCCAGTCTCATCAGTAACCAGTCCGTCTTACTATCTTGCCAGTAACCTTGAGTACATAAGCACCTACTCCTGTGACACTATATCCAGTACAGTCTCACCTATACATTCATCATCCTGCTATCAAAGTCCCTGGTGATCCAGTGGTCAGGATACGGCTTCCTCTGCCGAGGCCCGGGTTCGATCCCCGGTTAGGGATTGCTCCTTCTTCTCACTGATTCCTACAGACCAGCCTAATATTCACATAGTCTCCCAGTTGCCCGCACAGACTTCACTAACACCGGGTTCACAAAACCACAGTCATGACAGTAGGAACTGGCCGCATGGACCCGGCCGAAAGTGTTTGTCTGACGCAGGACCTCCTAAGCAATATTGCAGGACGCTTGGAGGGTTTGGAGTCGACTCAGCATCAATTGGCACAGTGTCTGCAGCGGAATTCGTTCTCCAGAGATTCTCTGACCTTCTGCACTAAGACTCCTGACCAACTGCAGATTTTCTATCAGATGTTATTACAGTTACAAGAACTTTTGTCTAGTATTCTTTCTGTGATGCCTGATCTCTTCAGGATACTACCAATGTTGTTGATCCTGTTTTGTCCCATCCAGTTAATAGTCTCTTCCTCTGTGCAAGGAAAAGTTTTTCATCAGAGCTATCCACGGCCCAAGCTCTCTGAAGCTGAACGTCAGCGGCGTAGGGGGCTACACCTCTGTCTTTACTGTGGAAATTCCGGTCATTTTGTTAAAGACTGCATTCTTCGCAAGCCAGGGAATGGTGACAAATCTCAGTATCATAGTGCTCATGTCTACAAGTCATCCACAGTAGCCGATCCTGCTACTGCTGACGGGGGTATCAAGAAGGCTACTCTGAAAGAGACTCAAATTTATGACTGGGGTCCGGTGATTAAAAGACCTTATCCCAAGTTGGGTGTCCAGAGAGCCATTTAGAGTCACAGAGGAGTCCGTGTCTACAGCCCAAGGAGGGGCGTCCGTGTCCACAGCCCAAGGAGGGGCGTCCGTGTCCACAGCCCAAGGAGGGGCGTCCGTGCCTACAGCCCAAGGAGGGGCGTCCGTGCCTACAGCCCAAGGAGGGGCGTCCGTGCCTACAGCCCAAGGAGGGGCGTCCGTGCCTACAGCCCAAGGAGGGGCGTCCGTGTCTTCAGCCCCAGGAGGGGGTTCTTCAGAGCGTCCAGTCCCAGGAGGGGGTTCTTCAGAGTGTCCAGCCCCAGGAGGGGGTTCTTCAGAGTGTCCAGCCCCAGGAGGGGGTTCTTGAGAGTGTCCAGCCCCAGGAGGGGGTTCTTCAGTGTCCAGCCCCAGGAGGGGGTTCAGAGCGTCCAGCCCCAGTGAGGGGTTCAGAGCGTCCAGCCCCAGTGAGGGGTTCAGAGCGTGCAGCCCCAGGAGGGGGTTCCGAGTGTGCAGCCCCAGGAGGGTTATCCAGTGTTCAGGCTCTAGTAGGGGCATATGAGTCTTCTACTCAGGAAGGAGTGTCTGATCTGTCAACTCCAGGAGGGGTGCTGGAGATAGCAACCCTGAGAGAGGTGTCTGATTCGTCAACCCCAGGAGGGGTCACCACAGTTTCAGCCCCAAGGGAAGTATCCAGAGTCAAGTTTCCAGATGGGAATCTTTGTGCTACAGATGCAGTTATGAACTCCTGTTCGCCGTCTTCTGAGAGCACCACCATCATGTTGGCATCCAGCATGGTTCAGGTCCAGGATGGACCATCTGAACACTTGGATTCTACTCACTCCGGTTCCAGCCGGAATCCGTCTCCCCCGGTTCCAGCCGGTCCAGCAATACCCCAGACCCAGCCTGGTCAGTCCGTCCCGGTTCCAGCCGGTCCAGCAATACCCCAGGCCCAGCCTGATCAGTCCGTCCCGGTTCCAGCCGGTCCAGCAATACTCCAGGCCCAGCCTGGTCAGTCCGTCCCGGTTCCAGCCGGTCCAGCAATACTCCAGGCTCCACCTGGTCAGCCCGTCCCGACACCTACAGGTCCAGCAATACTCCAGGACCAGCCTGGTCAGCCCGTCCCGCTTCCAGCTGGTCCAGCAATACTCCAGGACCAGCCTGGTCAGTCTCCTTTGGTTCCAGCCAATTTAAGTATCCTCGGATCCAATCCGATCCTACTTGTCCAGCCCAAGATTTCTCCAGTTTCAGTCAGTTCAAGCTCATCTGGACTCCAACCAATTCCAAGCATTGGTCCGAGTAAAGGACTTTTGTCAGTTAGTCCCAGTAAAGGACTTCCATCATCTAGTTCTAAAATTAGACTTCCGTCTGTCTCTGATTCTGTTTCCTCATCTTCCAGCATTGAGTCCACAGCTTCTGCAAGGAAATCTAATACCTCTTCTCATCAATATCAGAATAATTCTGCTGTAGCCGCCAAAGTCAAGAAAAATCCCAAGGCTACTCACTTAAAGTCTGAACGTGCTACAGAGCTGGATACCGATCTGAGTACAGTTTTCTCAGCTTTGTCCCTAAGCTTGTCTGAGCAACCTAATGTTCCATCTGCTGATTCGGATAAAGAACTTCATACTAATATTGCTGAGAAGGATCTGATGTTGCTTCCTTAATCCAGTCATCTGAGTCATTTGCCTCAGTCACAGACGCGAGTGTCGCAGCTTCAGGGAAAATTACTAGCATCTCCATCCAGAATGAGATTTCAAGTGACTTTTCAGTCTCATTTGAGGATTCCAGCGAGGCAACTTCAGAAAGGATATTTTCTCATCGATGTCGGGATAATTCTGCTGTAGCATCTAATGTCAAGAAAAATACCAAGGCTATTGACCTAATGTCTGAATGTGTACCTCAGTCTAATGTTTCAGTGGCATCTGTTTCCTTGAGTCCAATTTCATCCTCCACTCAGTCTTCAGAATATTCAGCCAATACTCCGTTTTTTGACCCATCGCTTTCTGAGCAAGATAATGCCTTGATGAACCAATACATTAGGAATTTCAGGGATGCCAAGAGTTGGAAAATAGTACAAAGACAACAGCCTGTTGATTTAAGAGTTGGTTATGTTTCCATTGATTCCACTCCAAGTTCCTTGTGTTGTTCTAAACTTGTTAATGCAGCTTATAAAACGGATGTTGTTACTCCCAAAGAAGACTGGTATCTTCCAATAGACTTGGACTCAGACTCTGAATTTGATCCAGTTTATGATGCTACTCCTTTCCTGGGAGGTCCTGTTCGTTCCTGTTATGCTTTAACGCAGGCTTGTCCAACCCGCGGCCCAAGTCGGCTAGTAATGTGGCCCAGGAGCAGCGCTGCAGCAGAGGTTTTTTTTTTTTTTCGAGTACGGACACCACATGTGAGGCTGAGCCGGCCCCAGCAGGCTGTCAGCACATCCTGATTGGATTGCTGCTGCTGGGACCAGCACCAGCTCACGCCCTCTCCGCTGTCAGTCACAGTGTAGCCCTCCTCCGCTGCATAGCGGCACACGTGACTGAGCAGCGCGAGAGTAGAGGAGCCCAGCGGAGAAGTTGGTTGTACAAGAACACGTAAGTGAGCCGGGGGTGGGTGTCTGTCCGTGGCCGCGCCACTGTACAGTGTCCCGGGGGGGGGGATCAAGATCTGAAGTCCTGCGCTGCTGTACAGTGTCCGGGGAAGGGGGGGGGGAATCAAGATCTGAAGTCCGTGGCCGTGGCCTGCGCCGCTGTACAGTGTCCTGTACAGACGTCCCTCCCGTAGTACAGCAGAGAGGAGCGGCGGACGGAGACGGAGGCAGCGCTGCAGGAGCGGTAAGTATGTGTCTGTGTGTGTGTGTTTTTTTTTTACAGCTACAAGGGGGCACAGTACAAGGGCGCAGCTACAAGGGGCACAGTACAAGGGGGCAGCTAAAGGGCCACAATTACAAGGGGCACAGAACAAGGGGGCAGCTACAGGGCCACAACTACAAGGGGCACAGTACAAGGGGGCAGCTACAAGGGGCACAGTACAAGGGGGCAGCTACAGGGCCACAACTACAAGGGGCACAGTACAAGGGGGCAGCTACAAGGGGCACAGTACAAGGGGGCAGCTACAGGGCCACAACTACAAGGGGCACAGTACAAGGGGGCAGCTAGTGCTACAGGGCCACAACTACAAGGGGCACAGTACAAGGGGGCAGCTACAAGGGGCACAGTACAAGGGGGCAGCTACAGGGCCACAACTACAAGGGGCACAGTACAAGGGGGCAGCTACAAGGGGCACAGTACAAGGGGGCAGCTACAGGGCCACAACTACAAGGGGCACAGTACAAGGGGGCAGCTACAAGGGGCACAGTACAAGGGGGCAGCTACAGGGCCACAACTACAAGGGGCACAGTACAAGGGGGCAGCTACAGGGCCACAACTACAAGGGGCACAGTACAAGGGGGCAGCTACAGGGCCACAACTACAAGGGGCACAGTACAAGGGGGCAGCTAGTGCTACAGGGCCACAACTACAAGGGGCACAGTACAAGGGGGCAGCTACAGGGCCACAACTACAAGGGGCACAGTACAAGGGGGCAGCTACAAGGGGCACAGTACAAGGGGGCAGCTACAGGGCCACAACTACAAGGGGCACAGTACAAGGGGGCAGCTACAAGGGGCACGGTACAAGGGGGCAGCTACAGGGCCACAACTACAAGGGGCACAGTACAAGGGGGCAGCTACAGGGCCACAACTACAAGGGGCACAGTACAAGGGGGCAGCTACAGGGCCACAACTACAAGGGGCACAGTACAAGGGGGCAGCTAGTGCTACAGGGCCACAACTACAAGGGGCACAGTACAAGGGGGCAGCTACAGGGGCACAACTACAAGGGGCGCAGCTACAGGGGCACAACTACAAGGGGCGCAGCTACAGGGGCACAACTACAAGGGGCGCAGCTACAGGGGCACAGCTACAAGGGGCACAGTACAAGGGGCGCAGCTACAGGGGCACAACTACAAGGGGCACAGTACAAGGGACACAGCTACAGGGGCACAACTACAAGGGGTGCAGCTATAGTGGCACAGCTACAAGGGGCGCAGCTACAGGGGCACAACTACAAGGGACGCAGCTACAGGGGCACAGCTACAAGGGGCACAGTACAAGGGGCGCAGCTACAGGGGCACAACTACAAGGGGCACAGTACAAGGGGCGCAGCTACAGGGGCACAACTACAAGGGGCGCAGCTATAGTGGCACAGCTACAAGGGGCGCAGCTACAGGGGCACAACTACAAGGGGCGCAGCTATAGTGGCACAGCTACAAGGGGCGCAGCTACAGGGGCACAACTACAAGGGACGCACCTACAGGGGCACAGCTACAAGGGGCACAGTACAAGGGGCGCAGCTACAGGGGCACAACTACAAGTGGCACAACTACAAGGGGCACAGTACAAGGGGCGCAGCTACAGGGGCACAACTACAAGGGGCGAACGTCTTCCCGCGTCAGTGAGGGCATAATATTCATTCATTCGTTTGTAAGTATAATTTTCATTTTTATAGGTACCGACCCTTTTGGATTCTACTGGACAAGTGGACGTGACCGGCGTGGGATGTAGGTAAGTAATCTGTCTCTCATTCAGGTATCGTTACTGTTATTTTATTTTATGTGCGGCCCAAACCAAATTTTCATCTTCTAATGTGGCCCAGGGAAGGTGAAAGGTTGGACACCCCTGCTTTAACGCATGAAGTGGTTCCAGAATTACCAAAAACTCTACAGGTCTCGGTATGAAAAGTCCTCGTTATAGAACAAGATTTAATTTAAGTCTCAGTGGAGTGCTAGCTTCAAAAGCACAATCTTCTCGTACTACTAATCTAGGAAAGGAACCTTCTACAGTTTATTCCTCAGTCCTTTCAGATGAAGGAAATTCCAGTTTTGTCAATGATGGATGGTCTACCTGTTCAGAAGATGAAGATCAGGAAGACTTCTGAAGAATCCAGCTTAAATTTTGTTTCTGGACCCTCTGGTTTCCACTTTTCTGAATCTTTGTGTATAAGTTATTCATCAAGTTCCTCTAAGACCAAAGATGGGTGTCCGGACCGGAGTCCACCCTTGAAGAGGGGGGTACTGTCACAATCCTGACTGTAGTTCTCGTATTTGGAGACTTACCCCTGCCATCTGTCCTGGATCCTGTGCCGTTTTGCTCACTGAGATAAACAGCTTGTCAGCACCATGAGTTTCCTGAGTTCTCTGCCTGGAAGGTAATAGTTAACGAGTTCTACCTGTGATTAATCTTTGGTGTGAGTCTGAATTCAGCAATCTGAAGTTTAGGCCTAAAAGCCAGCATCCTCTGTTTGTTTGCAGAAGTTCAGGCTTCAGTGTTCTCTCGGCCTGCTAGGCCTCGCTCCACTTCACAGCCTAGTCTAGAGTACTCACATGACAGTGACTGTTCACCTGACCCAGAGCTGTCCAATCCTGTGCCAGCTCTGAATCACCTGACACTGCTCACCAATCACCAAGGACCAGGAAGTATAAGTCTGAAGGCTGGAGTTGGAAACTCTGACAGTTCCTCGTGTCACACACAGCTCTGTGTGAGCTTTGAAGCTGAGCTCCCTAAAGGTAACCCTTGTATTTTAGTTCCTGTAAAAACTCTGTTCCTTTGTTACCCATTTTGGATTACATTTGTGTTGCTATTGATATCCAGTATTTCCACGAGTCTCAACTTAAAGGCACAGTATGGTATTCCGCAGTCTCAACTTAAAGGCATAGTTGCAGTGTTTCATCTTAAAGGCACAGTACAGTATTCCACAGTCTCAACTTAAAGACACAGCTGCAGTGTTTCATCTTAAAGGCACAGTACAGTATTCCACAGTCTCAACTTAAAGTCACAGTTGCAGTGTTTCATCTTAAAGGTACAGTCGCAGTATTCCAGTCTCAACTGAAATCCACAGCTGCAGTATTCTACCGTCACAGCCGCAGGGTTCTTCAGCCTCGTACTAGAGTTATAGCTACAGTCATCGTTCTACTTTCAGTTGCATTTCTAGTTATATCCGGTACCAGGCCGCATTACAGTTGCATCCCAGTCTCACCAGTAACCAGTCTGTCTTACTATCTTGCCAGTAACCTTGAGTACATAAGCACCTACTCCTGTGACACTATATCCAGTACAGTCTCACCTATACATTCATCATCCTGCTATCAAAGTCCCTGGTGATCCAGTGGTCCGGATACGGCTTCCTCTGCCGAGGCCCGGGTTCGATCCCCGGTCAGGGATTGCTCCTTCTTTTCACTGATTCCTACAGACCAGCCTAATATTCACATAGTCTCCCAGTTGCCCGCACAGACTTCACTAACACCGGGTTCACAAAACCACAGTCATGACAGCAGCAGAGCGCCGTATATAGGTCTCTCCCTGGCCATTGCCATTAAAACTTCTGCTGTAATCTGCTTGCTAGACTAAGCCTGCAGTTTTCAGTTTGGCTCCACAGTTCAGTGTGCACCATCTGCTGCTGTAAAACTCATAGCACTAGCCATTACTGCTGAGCACTATCCACAGTCTCCTGTGTGCTCCTGAAATACTTCCAGTGCTAGCCTCTACTACCGAGCACTCTCTGTTTCTGGTGCATTCCTGTTGTGCTTCTAGTATTACTGAGCACTCCCTCCAGTCTCCTGAGAGCAACTGTGATACCCCCAAGCACTAATCAGCACTCCCACAGTTTCCAGTGCGTTAATATCACGCAGTGCCACCAGTACATATAATGCCACATTGAATTATCCCAGTTAACAATATGCCACATTGTAGTGCTGCCAGTAAACATTATGCCACACAGTGCTTCAGGGGCGGGCTGGGGCGGGGGCAGGGTGGAAAATACCCCTTGGACTGGTCCCATTTTCAGCTCCTCGGGCCAGCCACTGGCATACATCATTGTTACAGCATTGGCCGTGCGCTACCTATTGCCATAATGAGGCAGTGGGCGGCCATATTATGTGACATTATTAGCAGCACAACACAACCGCGGCCCCGCCTCCACCTCTACTTCTTTTCTGCTGTCCGGCCAGTGACTCCAGTTCTGCTCTCTCCCATTGGCTGAACTGAAGTCATTTTGTCTGACACTTATCTGCTTACTCTGGCTTCTGCATTCTGTACTGACAGGGACGGCAGTAACCTACAGTATAGGCAGGCAGTTGGGCAGGATATAAGTAATAAATCTATCCCTGTGCATAGGCTGTGCACTTACTACTACAGCACATGGCTCCTGCCTCCGCCTCTGGGTGGCCCCTTCTCCTAACAGACTGTTGCCATGGTGGAATCATTCATCAGGTTCCTCCACTCAGTGGCTGAGGATCCGCTGTGTGATTGCGATATAGGAAGATGATATCTGCAGTAGGTAAGTGGCGCTAAAAGGTGGAGGCTACAGGTGAGGGCCATCCTCTTGTGTATTTAACACTATTATGCATTTCACACCACTGCAGCTCACTTGCAGCATGTAATATACTGCTACAAACTTCCTAATACTTTTAGAGGGCATGTAACAAATCTATTGCTGCGCTGTGCTTCACATTTGCAGCATGACATTCCAACTGTCCATCCTAATGACCTTCCTTATGTCTTATCACCACCAGAGCCGGCCCTAACCAATATGATGCCCTCTGCAAGATTTTGGCTGGTACCCCCTAGCACCACCGCTGGTTCTGTCTCTGACCTTGCACCTCTTTCCCAGCACCATCACCCCTCACCCATAGCAGTCCTTGTACCCCCTATATTTTAAATAGGAACAGTTCGCACATTTGACGCACAGCCCCAAAAGGGGCATCTTCTTGCTGGGAAGGGGCATGGCCACACAATAGTAACCCCAATTCCAATTACGCCACACAGTACTGCAATTTTATTCACATTTCTATAACGTCCTTGAGGATGCTGGGACTCCGTAAGGACCATGGGGAATAGACGGGCTCCGCAGGAGATAGGGCACTTTAAGAAAGCTTTGGATTCTGGGTGTGCACTGGCTCCTCCCTCTATGACCCTCCTCCAGATCTCAGTTTTACACTGTGCCCAGAGCAAGATGGGTGCACTGCAGAGGGCTCTCCAGAGTTCTCTGCCTGAAAGCATTTTTGTTTGGATTTTTCTTTCTACTTTTTACTACTTTTTCACAGGGAGCACTGCTGGCAACAGGCTCCCTGCATCGAGGGACTGAGGAGAGAGGAGCAGACCTTCTTGTCAAAGATAGGCTCTGCTTCCTCGGCTACTGGACACCATTAGCTCCAGAGGGGGTGAACGCAGGTTCTTACTGGGCGTCCACCCCCGGAGCCGCACCGCTGTTCTCACAGAGCCAGAAGTACAGAAGTCAGAAGACGTCTCAGGCGGCAGAAGCCTTCAGCTTCACTGAGGTAACGCACAGCACTGCAGCTGTGCGTCATTGCTCCCATACACCTCACACACTCCGGTCACTGTAAGGGTGCAGGGCGCAGGGGGGGGGGCGCCCTGGGCAGCAATATAAACCTCTGCATGGCAAAAAGACTATATACATGTACAGGTGGGCTCTGTACATGTATATAAAAGAGCCCCTGCCATATTTTCCTAAGTTTGAGCGGGACAGAAGCCCCGAGGGGGCGGGGCTTCTCCCTCAGCACTCACCAGCGCCATTTTCTCTCCACAGCACTGGTAAGAGGAAGCTCCCCGGACTCTCCCCTGCTTACACACAGTGAAAGGGTGCTTAAAAGAGAGGGGGGGGGGGGCACATAATTGGCGGTTTACATATTACACAGCGCTGCTGGGGAAAAACATTTTGTGTTGGTCTCCACGGTTGTTGCGCTGGGGTGTGTGCTGGCATACTCTCTCTCTGTCTCTCCAAAGGGCCTTGACAGGGATACTGTCTTCAGAAAAGGGGTTCCCTGAGTGTGTCGGTACGCGTGTGTCGACATGTTTGACGAGGAAGGCTCGCTTACTGTGGAGGGGGAGTGTTTGAATGTCAGGTCGCCGTTAGCAACGCCGACACCGGAATGGGTGGATATGCTGAATGTTTTGAATGCAAATGTCAATCTATTGCATAAAAGGTTAGACAAGGCAGAAGCTAGGGATCAGTCAGGTACCCAGTCCATGCCTGTCCCTGTGGCGCCAGGCCCGTCGGGGTCTCAGAAGCGCACCATATCCCAGATCGATGACACAGATACCGACACAGATTCTGACTCTAGTGTCGACTATGAAGATGCAAAATTACAGCCGAAGGTGGCAAAAGGTATTCGGTACATGATTATGGCCATTAAAGAGGTTTTGCATATTACTGAGGAACCCCCTGTCCCTGACACGAGGGTACACATGTATAAAGAGAAAAAGCCTGAAGTCACTTTTCCATCATCATTTGAGTTAAGTGAATTGTGCGAAAAGGCTTGGGACGCTCCAGATAGGAGACCACAAGTTCCCAAAAGGATTCTTATGGTGTATCCTTTTCCACAAACTGATAGGATATGCTGGGAATCTTCACCTAAAGTGGACAAGGCGCTGACACGCTTGTCCAAAAAGGTGGCACTGCCTTCTCAGGATACGGCTTCCCTCAAGGAACCGGCCGATCGCAGGCAGGAAATTACCTTGAAGCACATTTACACTCACTCCGGTACTATTGCTAGACCGGCTATGGCGTCGGCCTGGGTTTGTAGTGCAGTTGTGGCATGGGCAGATTCCTTATCTACGGAGATTGACACCTTAGATAGGGATGCCATTCAAATGACCATAGAGCATATCAGAGATGCTGCCTTGTATATGAGAGATGCTCAGAGAGACATTTGTTTATTAAGCTCCAGAATAAATGCTTTGTCTATTTCTGCTAGGCGACTCCTGTGGAGCCGGTAGTGGACGGGGGATGCCGATTCTAAGCGGCACATGGAGTCCTTGCCGTACAAGGGGGAGGAGTTGTTTGGAGACGGCCTCTCGGACCTTGTCTCTATGGCTACGGCTGGTAAGTCGAATTTCTTACCTTATGTCCCCCCGCAGCATACTAAGAAGGCACCTCATTATCAAATGCAGTCCCTTCGTTCCAATAAAAACAAGAAGGTGCGGGGATCGTCCTTTGTTACCAGAGGAAAAGGCAGGGGAAAGAAGCTGCACACAACTAGTTCCCAAGAGCAGAAGTCCTCCCCTGCGTCTGCAAAGTCCACCGCATGACGCTGGGGCTTCCCGGGGGGAGGCAGATCTGGTGGGGGCTAGTCTTCGGTTTTTCAGCCACGTCTGGGTTCAATCGCAGGTGGATCGCTGGGCAATAGAGATTGTTGCTCAGGGATAAAGGCTAGAATTCGAAGACTTGCCTCCTTGCCGGTTTTTCAAATCGGCTCTGCCGACTTCCCCGTCAGAGAGGGAGTCAGTGTTGACAGCAATCCAAAAATTGTATGTTCAACAGGTGATTGTCACAGTTCCTCATCTCCAGCAGGGAGAGGGATATTATTCAACCCTGTTTGTGGTCCCGACACCGGACGGTTCGGTCAGGCCCATTTTAAACCTGAAATCTCTGAACTTGTACTTGAAAAGGTTTATTTTTACATGATACACATAATGCTCCTTACACATATTCCGAACACTACTGCACAACCAACCCACTCACGTGCACACAGCACTCACACTTCCACTGCCTCTACTTGGATACAGATGTGTCCTCACAAACCTTGCATCAATGCTAACGTCTAGCACCTTTTTTTTAGTGATGTGCACCGGAAATTTTTTGGGTTATGGTTTTGGATTCGGTTCCGCGGCCGTGTTTTGGATTCGGACGCGTTTTGGCAAAACCTCCCTGAAATTTTTTTTGTCGGATTCGGGTGTGTTTTGGATCCGGGTGTTTTAAAAAAAAAAAAACTCAAAAACAACTTAAATCATAGAATTTGGGGGTCATTTTGATCCCATAGTATTATTAACCTCAATAACCATAATTTACACTCATTTTCAGTCTATTCTGAACACCTCACACCTCACAATATTATTTTTAGTCCTAAAATTTGCACCGAGGTCGCTGGATGACTAAGCTAAGCGACCCAAGTGGCCGACACAAACACCTGGCCCATCTAGGAGTGGCACTGCAGTGTCAGACAGGATGGCAGATTTCAAAAATAGTCCCCAAACAGCACATGATGCAAAGAAAAAAAGAGGTGCACCAAGGTCGCTGGATGGCTAAGCTAAGCATCACAAGTGGCCGACACAAACAACTGGCCCATCTATGAGTGGCACTGCAGTGTCAGACAGGATGGCAAATTTAAAAAATAGTCCCCAAACAGCACATGATGCAAAGAAAAAAAGAGGCGCAATGAGGTAGCTGTGTGACTAAGCTAAGCGACCCAAGTGGCCGACACAAACACCTGGCCCATCTAGGAGTGGCACTGCAGTGTCAGGCAGGATGGCACTTCAAAAAAATAGTCCCCAAACAGCACATGATGCAAAGAAAAATGAAAGAAAAAAGAGGTGCAAGATGGAATTGTCCTTGGGCCCTCCCACCCACCCTTATGTTGTATAAACAGGACATGCACACTTTAACGAACCCATCATTTCAGCGACAGGGTCTGCCACACGACTGTGACTGAAATGACGGGTTGGTTTGGGCCCCCACCAAAAAAGAAGCAATCAATCTCTCCTTGCACAAACTGGCTCTACAGAGGCAAGATGTCCACCTCCTCCTCATCGTCCGATTCCTCACCCCTTTCACTGTGTACATCCCCCTCCTCACAGATTATTAATTCGTCCCCACTGAAATCCACCATCTCAGGTCCCTGTGTACTTTCTGGAGGCAATTGCTGGTGAATGTCTCCATGGAGGAATTGATTATAATTAATTTTGATGAACAACATCTTCTCCACATTTTCTGGAAGTAACCTTGTACGCCGATTGCTGACAAGGTGAGCGGCTGCACTAAACACTCTTTCGGAGTACACACTGGAGGGGTGGCAACTTAGGTAAAATAAAGCCAGTTTGTGCAAGGGCCTCCAAATTGCCTCTTTTTCCTGCCAATATACGTACGGACTGTCTGACGTGCCTACTTGGATGCAGTCACTCATATAATCCTCCACCATTCTTTCAATGGTGACAGAATCATATGCAGTGACAGTAGACGACATGTCAGTAATCGTTGGCAGGTCCTTCAGTCCGGACCAGATGTCAGCACTCGCTCCAGACTGCCCTGCATCACTGCCAACGGGTGGGCTCAGAATTCGTAGCCTTTTCCTCGCACCCCCAGTTGCGGGAGAATGTGAAGGAGGAGCTGTTGACGGGTCACGTTCCGCTTGACTTGACAATTTTCTCACCAGCAGGTCTTTGAACCTCTGCAGACTTGTGTCTGCCGGAAAGAGAGATACAACGTAGGTTTTACATCTAGGATCGAGCACGGTGGCCAAAATGTAGTGCTCTGATTTCAACAGATTGACCACCCGTGAATCCTGGTTAAGCGAATTAAGGGCTCCATCCACAAGTCCCACATGCCTAGCGGAATCACTCTGTTTTAGCTCCTCCAATGTCTCCAGCTTCTTCTGCAAAAGCCTGATGAGGGGAATGACCTGACTCAGGCTGGCAGTGTCTGAACTGACTTCACATGTGGCAAGTTCAAAGGGTTGCAGAACCTTGCACAATGTTGAAATCATTCTCCACTGCGCTTGAGTCAGGTGCATTCCCCCTCCTTTGCCTATATCGTAGGCAGATGTATAGGCTTGAATGGCCTATTGCTGCTCCTCCATCCTCTGAAGCATATAGAGGGTTGAATTCCACCTCGTTACCACCTCTTGCTTCAGATGATGGCAGGGCAGGTTCAGGACTGTTTGCTGGTGCTCCAGTCTTCGGCACGCGGTGACTGAATGCCGAAAGTGGCCCGACAGCATCTCTTGCACGCCCCTGTCGTTTTTTAAATAATTCTGCACCACCAAATTCAATGTATGTGCAAAACATGGGACGTGCTGGAATTTGCCCAGATGTAATGCACGCACAATATTGGTGGCGTTGTCCGATGTCACAAATCCCCAGGAGAGTCTAATTGGGGTAAGCCATTCTGCGATGATGTTCCTCAGTTTCCATAAGAGGTTGTCAGCTGTGTGCCTCTTATGGAAAGCGGTGATACAAAGCGTAGCCTGCCTAGGAACGAGTTGGCGTTTGCGAGATGCTGCTACTGGTGCCGCCGCTGCTGTTCTTGCTGCGGGAGGCAATACATCTACCCAGTGGGCTGTCACAGTCATATAGTCCTGAGTCTGCCCTGCTCCACTTGTCCACATGTCCGTGGTTAAGTGGACATTGGGTACAACTGCATTTTTTAGGACACTGGTGACTCTTTTTCTGACGTCTGTATACATTTTCGGTATCGCCTGCCTAGAGAAATGGAACCTAGATGGTATTTGGTACCGGGGACACAGTACCTCAATCAAGTCTGTAGTTGCCTGTGAATTAATGGTGGATACCGGAAACACGTTTCTCACCACCCAGGCTGCCAAGGCCTGAGTTATCCGCTTTGCAGCAGGATGACTGTGATATTTCATCTTCCTCGCAAAGGACTGTTGGACAGTCAATTGCTTACTGGAAGTAGTACAAGTGGTCTTCCGACTTCCCCTCTGGGATGACGATCGACTCCCAGCAGCAACAACAGCAGCGCCAGCAGCAGTAGGCGTTACACTCAAGGATGCATCAGAGGAATCCCAGGCAGGAGAGGACTCGTCAGACTTGACAGTGACATGGCCTGCAGGACTATTGGCTTTCCTGTGTAAGGAGGAAATTGACACTGAGGGAGTTGGTGGTGTGGTTTGCAGGAGCTTGGTTACAAGAGGAAGGGATTTAGTGGTCAGTGGACTGCTTCCGCTGTCATCCAAAGTTTTTGAACTTGTCACTGACTTCTGATGAATGCGGTCCAGGTGACGTATAAGGGAGGATGTTCCTAGGTGGTTAACGTCCTTACCCCTACTTATTACAGCTTGACAAAGGCAACACACGGCTTGACACCAGTTGTCCGCATTTGTGTTGAAATAATTCCACACCGAAGAGGTGATTTTTTTTTTGTATTTTGACCAGGCATGTCAATGGCAATATTCGTCCCACGGACAACAGGTGTCTCCCCGGTTCCTGACCTAAACAAACCACCTCACCATCAGAATCCTCCTTGTCAATTTCCTCCCCAGCGCCAGCAACACCCATATCCTCATCCTGGTGTACTTCAACAGTGACATCTTCAATTTGACTATCAGGAACTGGACTGTGGGTGCTCCTTCCAGCACTTGCAGGGGCGTGCAAATGGTGGAAGGCGCAACCTCTTCCCGTCCAGTGTTGGGAAGGTCAGGCATCGCAACCGACACAATTGGACTCTCCTTGGGGATTTGTGATTTAGAAGAACGCACAGTTCTTTGCTGTGCTTTTGCCATCTTAACTCTTTTAAGTTTTCTAGCAGGAGGATGAGTGCTTCCATCCTCAGGTGAAGCTGAACCACTAGCCTTGAACATAGGCCAGGGCCTCAGC
This sequence comes from Pseudophryne corroboree, assembly GCF_028390025.1. Classification (NCBI taxonomy): domain Eukaryota; kingdom Metazoa; phylum Chordata; class Amphibia; order Anura; family Myobatrachidae; genus Pseudophryne; species Pseudophryne corroboree. Next base: position 147,071,907 of record NC_086447.1, read on the forward strand.
CGTTCCTTGCCACTCCGTGTCGTAAATGGCACATTGGCAAGTTTACGCTTCTCCTCAGACGATTTAGATTTACATTTTTGGGTAATTTTACTGAGCTTTATTTTTTTTTATTTTACATGCTCTCTACTATGACATTGGCCATCGGCCTTGGCAGACGACGTTGATGGCATTTCATCGTCTCGGCCATGACTAGTGGCAGCAGCTTCAGCACGAGGTGGAAGTGGATCTTGATCTTTCCCTATTTTACCCTCCACATTTTTGTTCTCCATTTTTTAATGTGTGGAATTATATGCCAGTATCAATAGCAATGGCCTACTACTATATATACTGCACACAACTGAAATGCACCACAGGTATGGATGGATAGTATACTTGACGACACAGAGGTAGGTAGAGCAGTGGCCTTCTGTACCGTACTGCTATATATTATATACTGGTGGTCAGCAAACTGTGCAAAACTGAAATGCACCACAGGTATGGATGGATAGTATACTTGACGACACAGAGGTAGGTAGAGCAGTGGCCTACTGTACCGTACTGCTATATATTATATACTGGTGGTCAACAAAATTATGCACTGTACTCCTACTATATACTACAATGCAGCACAGATATGGAGCATTTTTCAGGCAGAGAACGTATAATACTGGTGGTCACTGGTCAGCAAAACTCTGCACTGTACTCCTCCTATATAATACTGGTGGTCCCCAGTCCCCACAATAAAGCAGTGTGAGCACAGATATATGCAGCACACTGAGCACAGATATGGAGCGTTTTTCAGGCAGAGAACGTATAATACTGGTGGTCACTGGTCAGCAAAACTCTGCACTGTACTCCTCCTACATAATACTGGTGGTCCCCAGTCCCCACAATAAAGCAATGTGAGCAAAGATATATGCAGCACACTGAGCACAGATATGGAGCGTTTTTCAGGAAGAGAACGTATAATACTGGTGGTCACTGGTCAGCAAAACTCTGCACTGTACTCCTCCTATATAATACTGGTGGTCCCCAGTCCCCACAATAAAGCAGTGTGAGCACAGATATATGCAGCACACTGAGCACAGATATGGAGCGTTTTTCAGGCAGAGAACGTATAATACTGGTGGTCACTGGTCAGCAAAACTCTGCACTGTACTCCTCCTATATAATACTGGTGGTCCCCAGTCCCCACAATAAAGCAGTGTGAGCACAGATATATGCAGCACACTGAGCATAGATATGGAGCGTTTTTCAGGCAGAGAACGTATAATACTGGTGGTCACTGGTCAGCAAAACTCTGCACTGTACTCCTCCTATATAATACTGCTGGTCCCCAGTCCCCACAATAAAGCAGTAAGCACAGATATTTGCAGCCACCTGAATAAAACTGAGAGGACGCCAGCCACGTCCTCTCACGATCATTTCCAATGCACGAGTGAAAAATGGCAGCGACGTGCGGCTCCTTATATAGAATACGAATCTCGCAAGAATCCGACCGCGGGATGATGACGTTCGGGCGCGCTCGGGTTTACCGAGCAAGGCGGGAAGGTTCGAATCTGCCCCGGACCCGTGTAAAAAGGGTGAAGTTCGGGGGGGTTCGGATTTCGAGGATCCGAACCCGCTCATCACTTTTTTTTTTTAAATGAAAATTCATCTTATTTGCATTGCTCTGCGGCTAGGATGCACAAGCAGCTTCTGCTGATTAAACTGATATGCAGCATGGCTATATACTGTGTGAGACTGTGGCTGTATCTGCATATGAAATGCTACATACAGAATATAGGCATGTCGCATATCATTTTAATCAGCAGAAGCTGCTGATGCCCCTAGGCATATCAAATGCCCTAGGCAATTGCCTAGTTTGTATATGCCTATGGCCGGCTCTGATCACCACAAACTATTCAAATAACAAAGGATATGGCCTGCTCAGATAGGTGTGAATAAAATCTTTTTCTGGATAAAGCATTCATTCACTTTCACCTGATTGGACAGTATCTGGTTGTTGGTATTGCTGGTAATATAGTGCATGACTGGTATAACATGGATTACTGGAGGTGATTATAAGAATGTGGCACAGTTTTTTGGTAGTTGACATAGGGGGTCATTCCGAGTTGATCGCTAGCTGCCGTTGTTCGCAGCGCAGCGATCAGGCTAAAAATCGTAATTTCTGCGCATGCGTATGCACCGCAATGTGCACGTGTGACGTACAGGTACAAAGTCCTTTGTGGTTTTACACAAGTTCTAGCGACTTTTTCATTCGCACTGGCGGCCGCAAGAAGATTAACAGGAAAGGGGCGTTTCTGGGTGTCAACTGACCGTTTTCAGAGAGAGCTTAGAAAAAAGCAGGTGTGCCAGGGAAAATGCAGGCGTGGCTGGGTGAACGCAGGGCGGGTTTGTGACGTCAAAAGCCGTCCCTCCAACGTTAGAATCAACGCACACGAAGAGTGATTACAGGGCTGGTCTTGTTTTGCACAAAATGTGTTTGCAGGCGATCTGCTGCACAGGCGTTTGCACTTCTGCAAAGCGAAAATACACTCCCCAGTAGGTGGCGGCAAAGCGTTTGCAAGGCTGCTAAAAACTGCTAGCGAGCGATCAACTCGAAATGACCACCATAATGGGCCTGATTTAGATGTGGACGAATAGTGCACAGACATGTTAATGCAGCTGGAGCCACTGGTATAAGTAGACACCTCCTGAATATATTCGTGATCTAGTTCTGGGTCCCAAGATGCATCTGTTCACTTGTGACACCACTGGCCGACTGAGTGACCCATGACGGCACACAGGATATCTCCATCAGAAGACAGAGACCCTGGCCTCAGCACTCCCACAAAACGGAGGCAACACACCTCTGTTTTGTGAAACAGCTGCCGCCGTCGCCACCTCCCTGCCGCCAAACGGCTGCAGACTGTCAATTTCTCTGATGTACTTTGCGACTGGTGCCACAAGAACGTTGGGACCTGAATCAGAGAAGACAATTATTATGTGGGCCTATTGTACTGATATAGCGTGGAGTTTATTTGTAAAGAAATATTTAAACAACAACAAATATAGTTGAAAAAGCTAAAAGCTGTTGTTTTCCATTTTTATTGATGACATACTATACAGTAAGCTCTTAAATCAGTAATAAATATTTAAATGACTAAATTGTTGGCTGTTACAGTATTTCTTTATTATCGTTGATATACAAAAATTAAGTACTCAAAAGGCGAGAGAAGTATGGCTGTATATTGTATAGCTACAGATTTGCAAAATTAACCTATAAAGAAAGGCTAATTTGCTATGCTGATCATTAGAATGCTCCCTGTAGAGTATGCAGTCACAAGAATTTCTCTGCATTGTATATTGGTCTATGGAATTCTGGGGGTCATTCCGAGTTGTTCGCTCGTTATTTTTTTTCGCTACGGAGCGATTAGTCGCAAACTGCGCATGCGCAATGTACGCAGCGCGCCTGCGCCAAGTAAATTAGCACAAAAGTTTGGTATTTTACTCACGGCGTAACAACGTTTTTTCATCGTTCTGCTGATCGGAGTGTGATTGACAGGAAGTGGGTGTTTCTGGGCGGAAACTGGCCGTTTTCTGGGAGTGTGCGGAAAAACGCGGGAGTGTCTGGAGAAACGGGGGAGTGGCTGGGCGAACGCTGGGCGTGTGTGTGACATGAAACCAGGAACGAAACTGACTGAACTGATCGCTATTTGTGATTAAGTCTGGAGCTACTCAGAAACTGCTAAGAAATTTCTATTCGCAATTCTGCTAATCTTTCGTTCGCAATTCTGCTATGCTAAGATACACTGCCAGAGGGCGGCGGCTTAGTGTGTGCAATGCTGCTAAAAGCAGCTAGCGAGCGAACAACTCGGAATCACCCCCTCTACCTGTATTGTAATCTGTCTATGTGATGCTTTCTGTATTGTATACCAGTCTATAGAATGCTGTTGTATGGCAGTTATTAGGATGACCTTTGCACACCACAATATTTGATATTAAGGGTATCCCAAGAGTGGTTAGCGCTGGTGGTAACCTTATTAATACTGTAAATAACATATGGTGAAAACAAGACTCTTTTGCTGATGAAACTCCCATTTTCAACTGCATAAAGAATATTCACCATTTAATAAATTGGCCCCTAAATTCTATCCTTAAAACAATCTTATAAGAATGGGCTGCTGCTCATGGGCCAATGTTGTGTAACTTCCCCCCTCTGGCTAACATTTTTCAGCCAGCCCGGGCTTCAGTGCTTCCAGTTCACATTATGCTACACAGGGATTGGGGAGCAACCAGCTGCTGCTGTCTCTCCAAACACTCCGCTGGGCAGCTCCACACAACCCCTCATTTAACAAGCCTCCTCATAGATCCTGGCCTGCAGCCTGCGCGTCCACCGCCCAGCCATTAACTTCACAGATTATTGGACAGCTGAGCCGTCGCTCAGCGGTCCTGCCTCTGTAGCCCCTTACAACCCAGCGCTGGCATTTTGATGATGCAGAGGGGAGCCGTGAGAGTCGGGACAGCCGTCGCCCAGCTGCCTTCACAGCCTGTGGTGCCGCCGCACCAGTGTCTGGCAGTGCACTGGGGAGCTGGGAGCACAGTACTACAGATCAGAGATCCGATCTGCGGTACTGTGCGTTTGGCTCCCCAGTGCACTGCCAGACACTGGTGCAGCCGCGGCGGCGCCACAGGCTGTGAAGGCAGCTGGGTGACAGCTGTTCCGGCTCCCGGCTTCCCTCCGCATCATTGAAATGCCGGCGATCCGATCTGTGGTGGGTGGCGGGGCTGCAAGGGGCCCTTTTAAAAAGGGGGGCACGGGGTACTTACCCCCAGGCCCCCCCTTAATCCGGCTCTGCTGACAGCAGGCTCAGTGCTACCCACTCAGCAAAGGGATGCAGAGCAGGTAGGCGCCAGGCAGGAGAGGCGCCTGCATCCCCGCTGCTGCACCTGGGCCCCCTGCTGCTGCCTGCCGCTGTGCCTGTCAGCGTTACGTGTGGGGCATTACGTGTAAGCTGCGCTACTACTGGGGCATTACCACTGGGGTGTTACATGTAAGCTGCGCTACTACTGGGGTGTTACGTGCAAGCTGCGATACTACTGGGGCGTTACTACTGGGGCGTTACTACTGGGGCGTTACATGTAAGCTGTGCTACTAGTGGGGCATTACTACTGGGGCTTTACGTGCAAGCTGCGCTACTACTGGGGCGTTATGTGTAAGCTGCGCTACAACTGGGGCGTTACTGGGGCGTTACATGTAAGATGCGCTACTACTGGGGCGTTACATGTAAGCTGCGCTACTACTGGGGCATTACTACTGGGTCGTTACATGAAAGCTGCACTACTACTGAGGCATTACTACTGGGGCGCTACGTGTAAGCTGCGCTACTACTGGGGCATTACGTGTAAGCTGTGCTACTACAGGGGTGTTACGTGTAAGGTACACAACTATTGGGGCATTATGTGTAAGCTGCGCTACTACAAGGGTGTTACGTGTAAGCTACACAACTATTGGGGCATTACGTGTAAGCTGCGCTACTACTGGGGTGTTACGTGTGAGCTGCACTACTACTGGGTTTATTATGTGTAAGCGGCGCTACTACTGGGTTCATTATGTGTAAGAGGCGCTACTACTGGGGTCATTATATGTAAGCGGCGCTACTACTGGGGTCGTTATGTGTAAGCGGCGCTACTACTGGGGTCATTATGTGTAAGCGGTGCTACTACTGGGGTCGTTATGTTTAAGCGGTGCTACTACTGGGGTCATTATGTTTAAGCGGCGCTACTACTGGGGTCATTATGTGTAAGCGGCGCTACTACTGGGGTTGTTATGTGTAAGCGGCGCTACTACTGTGGCATTATGTGTAAGCAGCGCCACTACTGGGGGCGTTTTAAATGGGGGTACAATTGTATGGCCATGCCCCTTCCTTGTGAGACCACATCCCTTTTTTGATGTGCACTGTCCCTTTGTAAAGTATGGGAGGGTGCAATTTTATAGTTTGCAGGGGGACGCTGAACACCCTAGCACCGGCCCTGGCTGACAGCAATGCTTGATTCCCCCCCTTTATATGGTTGTATAACTGCCACATGAAAGTAGACACAACAGCTCACTTACTGTAGCATGAAAAGACCTCACTTCAACTATTAGCTAGTGGAAACTGCTTATACAAAAAATTGCCCACCTTAGTTCACAAACCCATGTTCTATCAAGGAGATCTAGGTGCACCAACAAAAATTGGGGTGCCCTGTGCCACTAAAGTGCATTTGGCACTGTGCTTTCCCTGTTTTGTGATTTGGAATGAGTGCTATGCTGTGTAAAAACAGGACAACCTCTCTCTTCTGGAACAAGTTTGCCCAATCTAGAACATACAACTTGTATAAATATGTTGGATGCACAGTAAAAATCGGGATACATATATGAGATTCCGGCAGACCGGATGCCTGCTGTCACACTACTGACAGCAATATACTAAAGCTTGTTCATGTAAATGTACAAGCGCCATCAGCCATACAAATGTTCTTTCATGACATCACATGCCCTTTTTCATGACAATGTGCCTAGTTCTATGGTAAGAGCATATAGATCATGGGTCATAATAGCATCGGTTGTGTGGGTGCACATTTTTGGGATCGGTATGTATTTTATGCTAACAGTCCAAAAAAATACCAACAGCATAATGTCAAGTGCAGAGTATTGGCACCATAGTAATGAAATTTAGAGAATCTTTACCATGTCGGCATTATAACTGTAATCAAGGTAAAGCATTGTGTGTACATTTATAGGGCTCTTTTTAGGGGCAGTGAAAAAAGTAAAGAAGTGAGGCAGTGGAGAAGTTGGAGATGTCAGGTAAACACTCAAAAGATGGTGTGTGTGTGTGTGTGTGTGTGTGTGTGTGTGTATAGACACTAGCAGCCAGGCAGTAACCTCTAAGTATCGAAAGGGCCCCTTGTGTGGCAATTTTTAAATCAGTAGCAGATGACATGGGACTGGTGCAGTGACGTCCGAGTTGGCCAAGGGTGGTGGCTGCCATTTATTTACAGCGGCAATCGTTTACAAGGTATGGTTTTGCCTAGTAAATGATTGCCGCTTTAAAAAATGTCCGAGTTCGGCCACCATCCCGCACCTCCGGCCAACTCGGACGGCATTACATCCGGCCCAATATTTATAAGTTCTAAATATAATATTTGCATTATTCGAAGTATAGTCAGAACTGTGGAGTATAAAGCAGTATGACAGGTGAACCTCTGCCTTCCCTGCCTACCCTGACTGAACGGCACTGGTTTTATAACTAAGGACAGGAATGCATGAGTGTTGGTGGATTGGCAGTATGTATATAAGGGAAGCTAGTGATAGAGGAAAGTGAGAAGGGGAGGGTAAGGATCTAAGAGAATCAAAAGCAAGCAGGTGCTTTGGAAAGGGGATGGAAAAGAATGGTAGTCATCTACTTGGTCAGAAAATCAGTACTTGGCAAATATAAAATGAGGCCATGTTTCAGATACAGCAGACAGATCACCTCTTTCAGATACAGCAGACAGAGCACCTCTTTCAGATACAGCAGACAGATCACCTCTTTCAGATACAGCAGACAGATCACCTCTTTCAGATACAGCAGACAGATCACCTCTTTCAGATACAGCAGACAGATCACCTCTTTCAGATACAGCAGACAGACCACCTCTTTCAGATACAGCAGACAGAGCACCCTTTCAGATACAGCAGACAGATCACCTCTTTCAGATACAGCAGACAGAGCACCCCTTTCAGATACAAAATAATTCTTACCTTGTTTGTAATATAATTGCTGTATACTTGCCAAACACTACATGGGGAAATCTACTAATGATCGATTTTGATCTATTTAAAACAGATGAAAATCGATGTTGTACTTCCAGTGTCAAAACACACATTTGTTAATATTTCAAAATTAATATATAAAAAATAAAAATAAATCACCTGTTAGCAAATGTGTGTTTCAGTCCCTGAAACCGGACATCGATTGTGAATGATTTTTATCAATTTTAAATCGATTAAAATCGACCTTAATAAATTTCCCTGCAGGACAGATCATATTCCAGAAAATGTCTTCAGGTACATTTTTAATTTGCAAGAACTCTACAGCCATAAATGTTATTACCAGTTTCGAAGAAGAGTCACATTTCTTATGGTCTTTCATAGAGATATGTATCCATTTTTCATCACTGACCATCTATTTAGTATAAGTTCTCAGATTCTGCATATAAGGTCCAATCGTACCTGTAGAATCTGCAGCAATATGAGAAACAAAACAGGTTTGATCTCTCCAAATGTATCTATAAATGTACTTTAAGATAAAAAAAAAACTTTACTCAGAAACCCTATCCCACGATGGGCATACCAACACTGCTGCCGCCTGTGCTAAGGAGTGCCCTAGTCGTACATGTACTGTAGTACCGCACACATCCACAAGATGGCGCGTGTGTACATGTGCATAGGGCGCAGAGCGTCACATCCTCTGTAACAGCCCCAAAAAAGCAGTGAATCCTGGAATTCGTGCAGAGTGCAGACCGGAGCCTGTGTGGGCGAGGGGAGGACGTGCAGCCGCTGCCTCCCTGCATTCTCCTTTTCCCCTCTCCTTTATATATGTCCTTCCCCCATAGTGTGCCCCTCCAGCCAGCATGGAGCTCTGCAGACCCTGCATGTGGGGCTTCTTCCTAGCAGGGATTGTCCTTGCACTCCCCCAGCAGAGCAGCTCTTGCCCCAGCCGCTGCCTCTGCTTCCGCACCACGGTGAGATGCATGCATTTGATGTTGGAGAACATACCCACTGTGTCACCTCAGACTACTATCCTGTAAGTGGCTAATTCATCATCTGCTATTGTAATTGCACAGCAGCAATGTACAGTATTATGCTAATGCTGCTGCTACAATGTAACATTCTATTCGCACTGCTACATTGTTTCAATCTTATGACTGCTATAGTGTATGAGACTGGAGTGACCTGAATAGTTGGGGGATACCTAAGTGATGTGGGGGAGGGTGGCAGGGAAGAGTTAATGCTAAACAGTCTGCTCAGCTTGTTTCTTCCAAATGCTCTGCAGCCAGGATTTGCAATTATGCTGTCAATGGGTTTCTTTGCATCACATACTGAACTTTATTTTTCTTGTGGGAACTATGTTGGGATGTGACTAGCTGGGTTGGGGGCTTTACTCAGGGAGGGAGGGGGAGGGGGGGGGGGGGTCTGTATAAGTTAAACTTGCTGAGTACTCAGAAAACTAATTAATTAGTAACTTTTCAGCTTCCTAAGTGCTTCTCAGTGGGGCTGACCCCTTAATAATTGACTACAAAGTAAAATGGAACAGTCCTCCCAATTGTATGAAACATAGGAGGGGTGCAGTGATTGATGTGACAAGTAGCTGAAAGTGATCTGCAAACCTTAGGGATAGATTTGGTTCATGCTATGCTTTTATACAGAGCAACACTTGTTACTCTTATAAGATTGTATTTTTATTACTGACTTTGAATTTGAACTTTCTTTAAATATATTGGAACATGTCTGTTTTAGTCTTGTGTTACCATCTTGTAGGGATTGTCAACAGGTATAGTACACATACTATATTTATGACGGGATCAGTATGATTTGCAGATGGACGGGATGCCGGCTGTCAATATACAGACAGCGGCATCCCATCCATCAGAATCCCAACAGCCACCCAGTAAGGCCCCTAACCCTCACCTTTTCCCTATCCTAACCTTCCCTTGGGGGTAACTAAACCTAACCCTCCCCGCTTGGTCCCTAACCCTCCCTTCCCTGCTGCCTAAACCTAACCCTCCCTGCTTGATGCCTAAACCTAACCCTCCCTCCCCAGTCCCTAACCGTCCCGTCCCTGCACTAAACCCCATTCTCCTGCCTAAACCGAATGCTCCCCCTCCCCCTCGCAGTAGGATGCCAGCGCGTCCCGCTGTGAGGATAATCGGGATGCTGGCTGTTGGTAATATGACACCTATGTCCCAAACAGGGTCGGTATGTAGTCGCCGGCATTGCGTCCTCCTTTGTGATCCCGGCACCAGTATATTGACCGCCGGGATCCTATCCGTCGGGGAGCCAACTGCTTCCCCTTTAGACAGATTTAGCCGCTTTGTGCTGCTAATCCCAGTACTAATGGGAACGCCCAATGGGGACAACAATTGAATAGCCCTGGTGGGCACCCAATATGTTTGAGCCCACAAAACAATTGAATCGGACCTGATGTTGCTTTACAGACATACGTATACTTGCACACTAGAGTTATGTTTGTTTTTTTTGGGGGGGAACCAGCTAACCTTCCAGTATATTTTGGAGTATGGGAGGAAACCCACTCAAGTACGGGCAGAATATACAAACTCCAAACAGTTGGCGCCATGGTGGGAATTGAAACCATGACCTCTGTGTTGTGAGGCAGTAATGCTAACCAGTATACCTCCCATACTCTTGTTGATATTATGATCTAAAATGCACCTTTCATGTAACCCTAAAGGTGAGTACACACTTGACTATATGCTCTGTGAGCAATATCGTCTAGCGTTTTCCTTTGCCTCCTGGGCAGACAATATAGCGCGTAAAACATAATCTCTACGCTGACGATACGCAAATCTACCTTTACTCCCCTGACCTCTCCCCTGCTCTCCTCACTTGTATCTCTAACTGTCTTTCTGTTATCTCCTCCTCGATGTCCCAGCGCTTTCTTAAACTTAACATGTCTAAGACTGAGCTGATCATCTTCCTCCCTCCCGCATAACCTCACCTCCTACAATTTTATTATCCATTGATGGCACAACTATCTCCTCTAGCCCCCAAGTGCAATGTCTTGGAGTAATCCTTGACTCCTCCCTCTCCTTCAAACCACACATTCAGCACCTCTCAAAAACCTGCCATTTCCATCTCAAAAACATCTCCAGGATCAGGCCCTTACTAACCCAGGACGCTACTAAGACCCTCATCCACTCATTGGTCATCTCCAGATTGGACTACTGCAATCTCCTCCTATCTGGCCTCCCTCAAATATGCCTCTCTCCATTCCAATCTATCCTCAATGCTGCTGCCCATCTCATCTTCCTCACCAAACTTATTACACCCACATCCACTCTCTTGCAGGACCTTCACTGGCTACCCTTCCCATTCAGAATCCAATTCAAGCTTCACACTCACCTTCAAAGCCCTCGCCCACTCTTCTCCTTCTTACATCTCTGATCTTATCTCTCTTTACAGTCCCACCCGTCCTCTTCGCTCTGCTAATGCACGTTGTCTCTCCTGTCAACTAATTACTTCCTCCCAGTCCTACCTACAAGATTTTGCACATGCTGCTCCCTATCTCTGGAATGCTCTACCTCTCCCCATCCGACTCTCCACCTCTCTACAAAACTTCAAACGGGCTCTCAAGACCCACTTCTTCACCAAACCCAGCCAACTCTCCTCCTAACCCTCTTGTTCTAACCCTCAGCTCACTGTCTACCCCTTCTGTGTCACTCCGGACAGTTAGCCCCTCACCTTTTAGATTGTAAGCTCGCAAGAACAGATAATTCTTTCCTCTTGTGCCTTTCCTTTTCTTACACTATCTTATACTCCATACTCCCTTTGATGGCACCTAACCCCGGGTTTTCTATACCTGTCCTATTTTGTCCTGTACTGTAAGTGCGGATTTCTTGTTTGCTCATTTTATTATGTACTGTGCAATGGGCGCTGCGGTTCCCTTGTGGCGCCATATAAATAAAGAATAATAATAGTATACACCGGCCGATATCGTTCAATGCCGTTTTGGATGACAAGTCCAAATTGAGCTGCATGTACAGATGACAGATAGGGTCCATAACCCACGGGAGCATGTGTCATCCATAAGTCGTAGCGTACACACTGAGCGATTTTGTAACAGTATCGCTCAGAAGGCTGAAAATGAGCGATATCGTCTAAAATATCACCTGGTGTGTATGCACCTTAACCGTAAAATCGTCTTTTGACATTATGAATGTATGCAATCTTTCTGTATGCTGATAAGTGTAACCTACATACGTGTCGAGGGCACAGCTGTGTGGTAAATTAGAATAATTAGCCTATAAGTTCATTAGGAAGAAATGACCTCACTGTGGCATACATAAAGTGTGTGACAGTGCGGATTGGGAACCAGCATACAAAATCCAAGCAAAGGCTAAAGATAGCCCTGACCAGATGAGCTTATGATCTTACAGGTGTGGGGGTTGTCTGTTTGCCATTAAGCGATAAAGTAGTGGAATAGCAATTATATCTGTTGGGGAAAATGTGAACCTTAAATATTATGCCCACCACTGTAGAAATGTCTGCATAATACGATGCTGGCAACCATCATTTATATTAACTGAATCTCCTCCTTGTTGTGGAGAAGTCTGTACTGGTACCCTTGTGTATTTCTGCCAGCTCAGAATAATCGTGTGCGCAGTATTACTCTTTGGCATCTTGATTGGTGTTGGGCACAAAGCCAGTACCCTTGTTTCCCATGTTCAGAGAAGTTGTGGCAGCAGCTACAGCAGTCTTTAAGGAGGCCATCAGAGGTTCTCTAGAACAAAGAGGAAAACTGCAATGACAGTTGCAGCTTCTGGGTGCAGCAGCAGAATGCAGATGGTATCTAATAGGTCTTCAAAACAACCCAGTGATTGGTGATGTGACCCCTTGGTACTACTCTGTAACTTCCCACTGCCTATACACGTTTTGATGGTTGTATACTGTATGTGATTATGTGGAAGGTTGGTTGGGCACAGTGCTGAAGTTACGTTCTACCAACTCCTGACTTGTACCCCATGCTTCAATGTTTTAGTGATTTGATAGACTGCTTTAAATATCAATCATTTGTTAGAGATATCCATCATTTGCTGAAGCCACTGTATATGTTTGTGTGTTGATGCATTACGTTCACACAGTTACATTGCTGTAAGTGTATTACCATGAAGTGGTCAAACAGCCGTAAAAAAAAAGTCACCCATCTATCTGAGCTTTCAGGGGAGCTGATAATCACGTACAACTTTGGGCCATGAGTTGGATCGCCTTTCTGTTTAAAATGATGTTTCAACAAAAACTACACTTTTGTGTTACTGGAATACTTACTTAGATTCAAGAAAACAAATAAATAAAATACATTGAGGGATTTAAACAAAAAAAAAAATTGCTGAATTTATGGTGTACTTATTGTATTATTATCAGTTATTTATATAGGCCCTCATTCCGAGTTGTTCGCTCGCTAGCTGCTTTTAGCAGCATTGCACACGCTAAGCCGCCGCCCTTTGGGAGTGTATCTTAGCTTAGCAGAATTGCGAAAGAAAGATTGGCAGAATTGCGAATAGACACTTCTTAGTTTCTGAGTAGCTCCACACTTACTCTGCCACTGCGATCAGTTCAGTCAGTTTCGTTTCTGGTTTGACGTCACAAACACACCCAGCGTTCGCCCAGACACTCCCCCGTTTCTTCAGACACTCCCGCGTTTTTCCCAGAAATGCCAGCGTTTTTTCACACACGCCCAGAAAACGGCCAGTTTCCGCCCAGAAACACCCACTTCCTGTCAATCACACTGCGATCACCAGAACGATGAAAAATCCTTGTTATGCCGTGAGTAAAATACCTAACTTTTGTGTAAAATAACTAAGCGCATGCGCTCTGCGAACCTTGCGCATGCGCAGTAAGCGACTATTCGCAATATAGCGAAAATCAGCAACAAGCGAACAACTCTGAATGACCACCGTAGTGCACACATATTCCACCACACTTTACAGAGAATATATGGCTATTCGTATCAGTCCCTGCCCCAGTGTAGTTTACAATCTATATTCCCTACCACATGTACAGTACATGCAAAGACATTCACTAGGGTTAATCTTGTTGTGAGCCACTTAACCTACCATTGGATTGTGGGAGGAAACTGATGTACACGGCGGAAACTCACGAAAGTACAGGGAGAAAATACAAACTCCACACAGTTAGGGCCGTGGTGGGAATCAAACCCATGACCTCAGTGTTGTGAGGCAGTAATGCTAACCATTACACCATCTGTTCTGAACGAGATGCATTTAATTTTCCGCCTGTCGGGATCCCGGTGGTCAGGATATAGACGACGGAATCCCAACAGCCGACAATGCCGCCAGCCAGAATCCCGGTGCAACAGGACTATTCCCACTCGTGGGTGTCCACGACACTCATAGAGTGGGAATAGATCCTGTGACAAGCGCAGTGAGCCACCGAGCCCGCATTGTGGCAAGTGCAGCGAGCACGCATGGGGGACTCTGCGCTCTCCTCGCTGCCGGCATTCTGGCGGACAGGATGCCACTGTTGGGATATTGACCTGCCGGTAAATCATACTGATTCCGTACTGTCCATAGTACCTTATTAGACTGATGTTACAGGAATGAGCTTCATTATTTGGATGAGCGTTCTTCATATACCATAAACACATCCTTTACCCAATAATGTGACTTAGGGGGACATTTACTAAGCAGTGATAAGAGCAGAGAAGTGAGCCAATGGAGAAGTTGCCCCATCAACCAATCAGCAGCTCTGTATAATTTTATAGTATGCAAATTAGAGATGTTATTTCAGTGCTGATTGACTGCCATGGGCAACTTCTCCACTGGCTCTCTTCTCCGCTCTTATCACTGCTTAGTAAATGTGCCCCTCAGTCTATCTGACAGGATGATTAATGTTTTCACATGTTCTCTTACAGACATAACTTATTGTGGGTACAGCAGTATGGTTTGAAGTTCAGGGTATAACACTAAAACAGCAAAGAATCTAAAAGTCCTAGAACATGATGCGTTCAGCATCCTGATGGTGTGACCGACACCGGAAACCCAACACCACTCGGGAGACTGGCACTGGCAGCCGACATCCAGAAGGTATCGGGGAAAGGGTTAGGGCCTGGGGGGAGGGTTTAGGGTTAGGCACTGGAGGGTTTGGCCCTAGCAGCCGCACACCATGGGTTGGCCCTAGCAGCCGCACACCATGGGTTGGCCCTAGCAGCCGCACACCATGGGTTGGCCCTAGCAGCCGCCTGGGGGGGTGTGTGTGATAATATTTACCCCCTCCGACAACGGGAACTTCAATGTCGGGAGGACCGTGTCAGTTATGTGACCGCCAGCATACCAACGAGCGGCATGTCATACCGAACCCCCTAGAACAGTGGGAAGGGGGTCATTTTCACACCTCCCATAAGAAATGCATTAAAACATCCAAATTTTGGCTTAAATCAGAACTTTATTTTAGTTTACATTATTTTTTTCTCTTACGTCCTAGAGGATGCTGGGGACTCCGTAAGGACCATGGGGGATAGACGGGCTCCGCAGGAGACATGGGCACTAAGAAAGAACTTTAGGTATGGGTGTGCACTGGCTCCTCCCTCTATGCCCCTCCTCCAGACCTCAGTTTATTACTGTGCCCAGAGGAGACTGGGTGCATTACAGGGAGCTCTCCTGAGTTTTCCTGAAAAAGAAAGTATTTGTTAGGTTTTTTATTTTCAGGGAGCACTGCTGGCAACAGACTCCCTGCAGCGAGGGACTGAGGGGAGAGAAACAGACCTACTTTAATGTTAGGCTCTGTTTCTTAGGCTACTGGACACCATTAGCTCCAGAGGGAACGGAACGCAGGTCTCACCCCGCAGTTCGTCCCAGAGCCGCGCCGCCGTCCTCCTTGCAGTGCCGGAAGATAGAAGCCGGGTGAGTATGTGAAGAAAGAAGACTTCAAAGGCGGCAGAAGACTTCAGATCTTCACTGAGGTAACGCACAGCGGTAGCGCTGTGCGCCATTGCTCCCACACAGCACACACACACAGCAGTCACTGTAAGGGCGCAGGGGGGGCGCCCTGGGCAGCAATATGGACCTCCACAGGTGGCAATAAACTTATATACAGGCTGGGCACTGTATATAAGAGAGATCCCCCGCCATGTTTTAAAATTTTAAGCGGGACCGAAGCCCGCCGATGAGGGGGCGGAGCTTGTTCCTCAGCACTCACCAGCGCTATTTTCTCCACAGCACACCGCTGAGAGGAAGCTCCCCGGACTCTCCCCTGCTTAACCACGGTGAAAGAGG
The DNA here is from genome assembly GCF_028390025.1 of Pseudophryne corroboree. Lineage (NCBI taxonomy): Eukaryota > Metazoa > Chordata > Amphibia > Anura > Myobatrachidae > Pseudophryne > Pseudophryne corroboree. Next base: position 147,087,921 of record NC_086447.1, read on the forward strand.
GTTTTAAAGAAGGGGGGGGGGGGGGCACATAATTGGCGCAAAACAGATATTACAGCGCTATCTGGGTAAAACATATAGTGTTTTTTTTTCCTGGGTCATCAGCGCTAAGTGTGTGCTGGCATACTCTCTCTCTGTCTCTCCAAAGGGCCTTTGTGGGGGAACTGTCTTCGGATAAGAGGTTTCCCTGAGTGTGTGGTGTGTCTGTACGCGTGTGTCGGCATGTCTGAGGTAGAAGGCTTTCCTAGTGAGGAGGTGGAGCAAATAAATGTGGTGTCTCCGTCGGCAACACCGACACCTGACTGGGTGGATATGTGGAATGTTGTAAGTGCTAATGTGAATGTTTTGCACAAAAGGTTGGACAAAGCTGAAGCCAGGGAACAGGCAGGGAGTCAACCCCTGCCTGCCCCTATGTCGCAGGGACCTTCGGGGTCTCAAAAGCGCCCACTATCCCAAATAGTAGACACTGATACCGACACGGATTCTGACTTCAGTGTCGGCTACGATGATGCAAAGTTACAGCCAAAATTGGCTAAAAATATTCAATATATGATTATTGCAATAAAGGATGTACTGCATATCACTGATGAGCCCTCTGTCCCTGACACGAGGGTACACATGTTTAAGGGAAAGAAAGCTGAGGTAACCTTTCCCCCCTCTCATGAGCTTAACGAGTTATGTGAAAAAGCTTGGGAATCCCCAGACAAGAAACTGCAGATTCCCAAAAGGGTTCTTATGGCGTATCCTTTCCCGGCTAAGAACAGGATACGGTGGGAATCCTCCCCTAGGGTGGACAAAGCGTTGACACGCTTATCCAAAAAGGTAGCGCTACCACCCCAAGATACGGCTACCCTCAGGGATCCTGCTGATCGCAAGCAGGAGGCGACTTTGAAGTCCATTTACACACATTCTGGTACTTTACTCAGACCGGCGATAGCGTCGGCATGGGTTTGTAGCGCTGTAGCAGCGTGGACAGATACCTTATCGTCGGAATTGGATACCCTGGATAAGGATAACATTTTATTAACCCTGGGTCATATTAAAGATGCTGTCTTATATATGAGAGATGCTCAAAGAGACATTGTCCTGCTGGGTTCTAGAGTCAACGCTATGTCGATTTCTGCTAGACGAGTCCTATGGACCCGACAATGGACAGGTGATGCCGAAGAGGCATATGGAGGTTTTGCCTTACAGGGGTGAGGAATTGTTTGGGGAAGATCTCTCGGACCTGGTCTCCACTGCTACGGCAGGTAAATCAAATTTTTTGCCTTATATTCCCTCACAGCCTAAGAAAGCGCCACATTATCAAATGCAGTCCTTTCGGTCAAATAAAAACAAGAGAGCACAAGGATCGTCCTTTCTTGCCAGAGGTAAGGGCAGAGGGAAAAAGCTGCCAACCACAGCTAGTTCCCAGGAGAAGTCCTCCCCGGCCTCTACAAAATCCACCGCATGACGCTGGGGCTCCGCTGAGGGAGTCCGCCCCAGTGGGGGCACGTCTTCGACTTTTCAGCCACATCTGGGTTCACTCACAGGTGGATCCCTGGGCAATAGAAATTGTTTCCCAGGGTTACAAGCTGGAATTCGAAGAGATGCCCCCTCGCCGGTTTTTCAAATCGGCCCTACCAGCTTCTCCCCCAGAAAGGGAGATAGTTTTAAATGCAATTCAAAAATTGTGTCTTCAACAGGTGGTGGTAAAAGTTCCCCTGCTTCAACAAGGGAGGGGGTATTACTCAACCCTATTTGTAGTCCCGAAACTGTACGGTTCGGTCAGACCCATTTTAAATTTAAAATCCTTGAACCTATACTTGAAAAGGTTCAAGTTCAAGATGGAATAGCTCAGAGCGGTCATCGCCAGCCTAGAAGGGGGGGATTTTATGGTATCCCTGGACATAAAGGATGCATACCTTCATGTTCCCATATACCCACCTCATCAGGCGTACCTGAGATTTGCGGTACAGGATTGTCATTACCAATTTCAGACGTTGCCGTTTGGGCTTTCCACGGCCCCGAGGATTTTCACCAAGGTAATGGCGGAAATGATGGTGCTACTGCGCAAGCAGGGTGTCACAATTATCCCATACTTGGACGATCTCCTAATAAAAGCGAGATCACGAGAGCAGTTGTTAAACACTAAGCAGTTGTTAAACACTAAGGGTGTTACAGCAACACGGCGGGATTCTCAATATCCCGAAGTCACAGTTGGTTCCTACAACTCGTTTGACCTTCTTGGGCATGATTCTGGATACGGACCAGAAAAGGGTTTATCTTCCGATAGAAAAGGCCCAAGAACTCGTGACTCTGGTCAGGGACCTATTGAAGCCAAAACAGGTGTCGGTGCATCAATGCACTCGAGTCCTGGGAAAGATGGTGGCATCTTACAAGGCCATTCCTTTCGGCAGGTTCCATGCGAGGACCTTCCAATGGGACCTACTGGACAAGTGGTCCGGGTCACATCTACAAATTCATCAGTTGATCACCCTGTCCCCCAGGGCCAGGGTTTCTCTCCTGTGGTGGCTGCAGAGTGCTCACCTTCTGAAGGGTCGCAGATTCGGCATTCAGGACTGGGTTCTGGTGACCACGGATGCAAGCCTCCGAGGTTGGGGAGCAGTCACACAGGAAAGAAACTTCCAAGGTCTTTGGTCAAGCCAAGAGACTTGTCTCCACATCAACGTCCTGGAACTGAGGGCCGTATACAACGCCCTTCGTCAAGCGGAGACTTTGCTTTGCGACTTATCAGTTCTGATCCAGTCAGACAACATCACCGCAGTAGCTCATGTAAACCGCCAAGGCGGCACATGGAGCAGAGTGGCAATGGCGGAAGCCACCAAGATTCTTCACTGGGCGGAAAATCATGTAGGCGCACTGTCAGCAGTGTTCATTCCGGGAGTGGACAACTGGGAAGCAGACTTCCTCAGCAGACACGATCTACATCCAGGAGAGTGGGGACCTCATCAGGAAGTCTTTGCACAGGTTGCAAGTCAGTGGGGTCTGCCCCAGATAGACATGATGGTGTCCCGCTTAAACAAAAAACTACAGAGGTACTGCGCCAGGTCAAGAGACCCTCAGGCGGTGGCAGTGGACGCCCTAGTGACACCGTGGGTGTTCCAGTCGGTCTATGTGTTTCCTCCTCTTCCTCTCATCCCCAAGGTGTTGAGAATAATAAGAATGAGAGGAGTACAGACAATTCTCATTGTTCCAGATTGGCCGCGAAGGGCCTGGTATCCAGATATGCAGGAAATGCTCACAGAAGATCCGTGGCCTCTTCCTCCAAGACAGGACCTATTACAACAGGGGCCCTGTCTGTTCCAAGACTTACCACGGCTGCGTTTGACGGCATGGCGGTTGAACGCCGGATCCTAGCGGAAAAGGGCATTCCAGGATAAAGGCTAGGAAGGACGTGGCAGCTATACATTATCACCGTATATGGCGAAAGTATGTTTCTTGGTGTGAGGCCTGGAATGCTCCTATGGAAGAATTCCATCTGGGCAGTTTCCTTCACTTCCTACAAACTGGAGTGAATTTGGGCCTAAAATTAGGCTCCATTAAGGTTCAGATTTCGGCCCTATCCATTTTCTTTCAGAAAGAATTAGCTTCTCTCCCGGAAGTACAGATTTTAGTGAAGGGAGTGCTGCATATTCAGCCTCCTTTTGTACCTCCGGTGGCGCCTTGGGACCTTAACGTAGTGTTGTTTCCTTAAGTCGCACTGGTTTGAACCAATTAAAACAGTGGAATTGAAATATCTCACTTGGAAAGTGGTCATGTTGTTAGCCTTGGCTTCGGCTAGGCGAGTGTCGGAATTGGCGGCTTTGTCTCATAAAAGCCCCTATCTGGTTTTCCATATGGATAGAGCGGAATTGCGGACCCGTCCTCAATTCTTGCCTAAGGTGGTTTGATCTTTTCATATGAACCAACCTATTGTGGTGTCTGTGGCTACACGAGACTTGGAGGATTCCGAGTCCCTTGATGTGGTTAGGGCTTTGAAAATTTACGTAGACAGGACGGCTAGGGTCAGAAAAACAGAAGCACTGTTTGTCCTGTATGCTGCCAACAAGGTTGGCGCTCCTGCTTCAAAGCAGACTATTGCTCGCTGGATCTGTAACACGATTCAGCAGGCTCATTCAATGGCTGGATTGCCGTTACCAAAATCGATTAAGGCCCATTCCACTAGGAAGGTGGGCTCTTCTTGGGCGGCTGCCCGAGTGGTCTCGGCATTGCAATTGTGCCGAGCTGCTACTTGGTCGGGTTCAAACACCTTTGCAAAGTTCTACAAGTTTGATACCCTGGCTGAGGAGGACCTCCTATTTGCTCAATCGGTGCTGCAGAGTCATCCGCACACTCCCGCCCGTTTGGGAGCTTTGGTATAATCCCCATGGTCCTTACGGAGTCCCCAGCATCCTCTAGGACGTAAGAGAAAATAAGATTTTAAACCTACCGGTAAATCTTTTTCTCCTAGTCCGTAGAGGATGCTGGGCGCCCGACCCAAGTGCGGACTACTTCTGCAAGACTTGTATATAGTTTTTGCTTACATAAGGGTTATGTTACAGTTTTCATCAGTATCGGTCTGATGCTGTGTTGTTTCATACTGTTAACTGGTTCGTATATCCCTAGTTATACAGTGTGAATGGTGTGGGCTGGTATGAATCTTGCCCTTGGATTAACAAAATCCTTTCCTCATACTGTCCGTCTCCACTGGGCACAGTTTCTCTAACTGAGGTCTGGAGGAGGGGCATAGAGGGAGGAGCCAGTGCACACCCATACCTAAAGTTCTTTCTTAGTGCCCATGTCTCCTGCGGAGCCCGTCTATCCCCATGGTCCTTACGGAGTCCCCAGCATCCTCTACGGACTAGGAGAAAAAGATTTACCGGTAGGTTTAAAATCTTATTTTTTTGTATTTATATTATTATGATTTAGATGTTTGAACGCAAAAAAATTGCTTCTTACTCCAGCACTGTGCCATGCTTCTAATGTTTCTGAAGTGCGATCTTTCCAAATAATTATTTTCTCTTTTCTGAATCTCCTAAACATATTGGAGTAAATTTTTACTAAGATGGGAGTTCTATTTAAGAATAGAGGGGATGTTGCCTATAGCAACCAATCAGATTCTACTTATCATTTATCTAGCACATTCTAGAAGATACCTGGAATCTGATTGGTTGCTATGGGCAACATCCCATCTTAAATAGAACTCCCATCTTAGTAAATTTACCCCATTATGTACACTTGATTTGGACTTTTCTGCACATAGCTTTGTGGCATTTCTCGCAGAAATCACCAGTTTTGTGGCCCATGTGCTGGCTCCCCCTCCACTCCGTCAGCACAGTAAACTCTGGCTGTGTGCCAGTCTACTGTGCATGTGCAGGTCTACTATGCATGTGAATGTGCAAATCACCAGGAAAATGTCCGCCACGTCATTATGTGTGATTTCTGCAGCACCGGGTTGCCAGGAGATGTGGGATTCCACAGACGGTGGAGTGGTAAGTATAACTATATATGAGTGCAGGCAGTGGGGTGTGGGCCACCCAGGACCCATGGTCCCACATTGCACCCGTTATAGATACACCACTGAAGGTCACAGGTTTTGGTTTCTTCTTTCCTTCTTTGCTCATTCCTTGGTTCACAGTCAAGGTGCACGCTGTATCAAGATGGTACTAGTGTTTTTCTGCTTGGGCGTCTTCACCTCAGGGATTTCACAACAAATCATTTTTATTGCTTCCACCAATAATGTCTGCAGGTGTACTTTGTTGCTATGTCTGCAGCGATCCAGAATTTGGGTCCATATTTGTTTGGCACATATATTAGGTAAACCTGCATCTTGTTCTTTGGCAGTAATTGATCATCAATAGATACATTTTCACCAGGGTGGTAATAACAGGCAGTTTCTCACAAACCTCCAAAATTTCATAGACAAGAGTGAACTTGTCACGTGTTCAGCCCAGGTTGATTTCTCATAGAAACGGAGGACTCTGAGAATCTTCTGAGTATTATGACTTGGCATTTTGGCCCCCAAGAAAATGACCAAAGATCATTCACAGAGGTACCTTTCGTGCAAACACCCTGGGCATACATGATGACTGTGATTGTGTCGAATTGGCGATCTCCCACTTGGTGCCATCTCTGCCTGTTCACCTTCACTGTTGAGGTGTTTGACTGGGCCTGCTGAGATGGTTGAGGTGAGGCAGCACTCTCATCCTCCCTTCGCTGACATCTCCTCACTTATATTACAATCTTCATCTTCACTTGTCTCTGGCACAAAATCTTTATCTGAATCAGATACGCCACTTTCTGATTCAACATCCAGATTCTTCAGAATATGTAAAATCTTGTCTCTAGAAAGGTCAAGCTGAGGCGACATGATTGAAGATGTGCATCATGGGCAAATCCCTCTACACAGGTTACATCTGCCCCACCTGCTGTGTAACATGCAACCCCCGTACTCCCTTGGCTAATCAGACTTTCTACCAGTCTTCCTTGATTTACACGTACCATAAAGACACTTCTCTTTTTTTTATTAAAGTTTTCCAGCTGTCCTCATAACTCACCACTCATCTCCACTAACTCTCTCTCCTCTATTCACCATCCAACTGTTCATCCATTGACTTAGTAAGCTCTCATGGGCAGGGCGCTCTTCCCTTTTGTTCTTTCCCTAGCACTATCCATGTCGCCAGTGCTTTGCTCCATTTTTATGTAATATACTGTATGTAACTTTGACAAGGAAGGTGGCCCCTTCCCAGCTCTGGGCCCCAAAGCAGCTGCACTCCCCGCACCTATGTTAGCTACGCCCGTTCTTTACCCATAAGAACTTTAATGGTGAGTTAGAAAGCTGTGAATATCCCCTTTAAGTTTTATAGTTTTTAGATATTTCTTATGTTTTATACAAAAATCATACTTGTTAACTTCATATAAAATTGTATTTACTATGCACTACGTACCTTTTTTTTTTTTTTTTTTGGACTGATACTAAATCATTTTAGTGGTCTATGTTGGTGACTTGTGAAGCTGCCTCTAACCGATATTGACTTGCTCCAACAATAAATGTTAAAAATTAAATGAATCTCTACGCAGATGTTCTACATTAGTAGGACTTGTAAATGGAAAGCAGCCTGTTGTGCAGATGACATAGAGACCTGGGATACCTATACAGATGGAGCAGCCTGTTGTGTTTATTTATTGCAGGTTAATAAACTATATATATTGTGAAACCTATTGCTCCATCAATAAACAGTGATCTATCTATGGGCTTAAATATTATGATCTCATTTATTAGATACTATCCTCCCACTAAGTATTGGTTAAAGATGTATGTGTGTGTCGTCATTGTCTCCCCCTCCCCCCACTCCCTTCCCCCACAATAAAACTTTATCTTTGTGGAATGTGCAGAAGACTGAGGAACCGTCATCAAGTACGATCCAGTTCCACATCTCGAGGGACCAGTGGTTCTTATCCTTCTCATCATCAAACCTAGTTCCAGAAGTTCCACAGAGCTTTACAGAAGTTCTATTCCTCTTTGTACAAACCTACAAAGTCCTCTCTAGTTTTTTTAGCATCTAACTGCATTCTTGTGTAGTGTTTGTGTACATACATCACGTTGTACTGTTTTAATGGGTCTTCTGTTCCTTTCACAACATGCTCTGGTAAGTACCGCTGGGAGTTTGTGTTCCCAGTCTTCCTTAGGACTACTAGCATTGTTTAATTAACTGCAAATCATAACACGCCATTTCCTTATGGAAGAGTTCATCTTGGCCTCAGGATGTGGAACAAAACATTTTCTATGTAACCACAGGCTGTAGTGTATAATAGAATTCATGACCAAGGGATATATGAGGCATGTGTTATCCTTAAGTTGTCCTGGAGATTTATGTTTTGGATTTTTTTTTTATATATTTGTTTAGCTATAGCATTGAATGCCAACACAAGGAACGGTTATGATGATATGTCATTACTTTTACCAGCTGCTACAAAGCTCTTATCGAGGAGATGTCTACTTACTAAACAATGGTGTTTTTTACTGCCTTGAAAGGAAGAGAAAATTCCAGAAATTCTCCAAAAGAATCCAAAAGCAAACAATGTTCTTTCTGGTGCAGATTTCCCCAACTGAATAGTAAAAACCACTTCCTCTTCTAAATAGTTTATTGGAGATTCGTAGTATGGCATCAATACAAGCATGTCTTGGTCATCTGGTACAGCATGCAATAAACTTAATTTACTTTGTTACTGGTTTCACTGGACTGCTGTGCCAGAAAGTACTTTGTTTGCAGTCCTGTAAGGGTAATTGTCCCAACTTATTGCTAGTTGTGCGGTCAGGTTATAAAGTAACCTCAGGGCTGCAACTAGGGAGGCTAAGGGGTTTCATGCCCCAGGTGCCAGATTTGAGGAGGTGTTGAGCTAAGCCAAATTATCCACAGGGCAGCCTGAAACAACCACAACAGTGTGTGGTGGCATGAGCACTAACTACTCTAGGCAGAGGGGGAGTATGAGTGTGTTTGTGAGTGAGTTGGCGCATCGGGAGCCAATAGTGTCCGAGGATGGGAGGGAAGCTGGTTGCCGGGCGCTGACAAGGGTGGCTCATGGAAGCGCTTCTGGTGCTGGTATCTGAGATGCAGGCTGAGTCAGTCTGGCTGACCCATGCAGCACAGGGGTGTGGTTCGTTTTATCGACAGTGTGTAAGTCGACAATGTTTAGGTCGACCACTATAGGTCGACAGTCACTAGGTCGACATGGATGGAAGGTCGACAGGGTTTCTAGGTCGACATGTGCTAGGTCGACAGGTCTAAAGGTCGACATGAGGATTTTTTTTTTTTGTGTCGTTTTCTTCGTAAAGTGACCGGGATCCCAAATTAGTGCACCGCGTCCCCTCGCATGGCTCGCCATGCTTTGGGCATGGTGCCTTCGCTTCGCTTGGCACACTTTACCGTTCCAATCGTAGTCCACATGGATCGTTAAGTATGAAAAAATAAAAAAATAAAAAAAGTGAAAAACTCATGTCGACATTTAGACCTGTCGACCTAGCACATGTCGACCTAGAAACCCTGTCGACCTTCCATCCATGTCGACCTAGTGACTGTCGACCTATAGTGGTCGACCTAAACATTGTCGACCTAGACACTGTCGATCTTCAGACCGGATCCCGCAGCACAGAGGCACTTGTATACCTAATTCCATGGACTAGTGGGAAACAAACAGTGGGAAACCCAGATGGACTAGCTGATGCACCACAGGATGAGGGACTAGCTGATGCACCACAGGATGGGGGACCCTGAAGAGACCATGACTGCTGCTGTACTTCTGGAGCAGTTAAGTAACGTATACTATAGTTAAGGGGGGATAACACAGTGGCCAAGAGAGAACATAGAAGGGTGAGTATAGAAAGGGGGTACATTAAAGATACGTTATCGTCCATAAGGGAAATTACTATATTGCCAATGACCTGGTCCGACCATTCGCCACTATTGGTAGTATGGGACCCGGAGGCCTGTAAAGTTTCACCAGGCCCCTGGAGGTTGGGGAATTTCTTACTTGGTCACCCTGAAGCCTTCTTCGCCATACGCAGTTCCATACAATTATATCTAGATACTAATAAACCCGAGGATACCTCAATCTTTAATAACTGGTGCTCCTTTAAAGCTGTAGTACGGGGATCGGCCATTCAAACGGCTTCGCGACTTAAACGTTCTCAACAACAGGAACGTGTGTTGGCTGAAAGAGAAGCGGCCAGGCTGGAGTTGGTGCATAAAGCTGATCTCCAAAATAGATCTCTTTTTAAACTTTTGTTGGCCACGATGGAAAAAGTAAATGTATTCTCTCTTCGGGATGTGCAACGTAATATTGCACAACTGAACCAGAGATTCTATGTGTTTGGTAATAAGGCGGGTCTTTTGGCCCGAATGTTACGGAATAGGCGAGCTAGGGCTAGAATCCATTATGTCTGTTCCTCCACAGGATCCGGGGTGTCTGACCCTTATGACATCGCGAACACCTTTGCAGAATATTATTCCCAGCTTTAGAATTTGCAGTCTGACTCGGCTACTCCCCAGCCCATAGAGGCTGAAATCCAGTCTTTTCTGAAGAAAATCTCCCTCCCGACGTTGACCTCCGCGACCTGCCTGTCCCTTAGCTCCCCTTGGACTATGAAGGAACTAGAAGCGGCTATCGATAATCTCCCGAGAGATAAGGCCCCTGGGCCTGACGGCTTCCCATCCAATTTTTATAAAGCTGAATTGGCCCCAATGCTGTTGCCAGTTTTTAATGAGGCATCGGATGTGGGGCGGCTTCCGAGGGAAATGCTTGAAGCACAAATTGTTGCTATCCCTAAACCTGGTAAGCCTCCTACATCTGTTCAAAATTACCGCCCTATAGCTTTGTTGAACACAGACGTTAAGCTCTTTGCGAAGCTTATAGCTAATCGTCTCTCCCCGCTTCTACCGTCTCTAATAGCTGCTGATCAGGTTGGTTTTGTTCCGGGCAGGCAGACCCCGGACAACACTCGTAGAGTGTTTGACGTCATGGAGTACTGCAATGCACATAACCCCCCTGTTGATTCTTTCGTTGGACGCCGAAAAGGCGTTCGACAGGCTCCATTGGGGATATCAGAGAGCTGTTCTGGGTACATTTGGATTTATTGGGAGGTTTCTAGATTCAATTTTTGCTCTGTACTCCACTCCCTCTGCAAGGGTGTTTGCTAATGGGTGTCTGTCAGGTGGTTTTGCTATATCAAACGGCACTAGACAGGGCTGCCCATTATCACCCCTTATATTTGCTCTGGCTATTGAGCCCCTGGCTGAAACTATTAGGTCTGAGACGACAGTTACGGGCCCCGAGATAGGACGATTGACTCACAAAATTAGCTTGTTTGCTGATGATATTTTGCTCTGTTTGACTCGTCTTGACACCTCCCTGCCCCGCCCTCCATAGTATCCGCGATAATTATTCTAGAATTTCCTACTATAAATTAAACACTTCCAAAACGGAGGCCCTGCCGATTCACATCCCGCCACGTACTCTGACTTTGCTCAAGGACAGATACAGATATGCTTGGCAAATGCGATCTATCAAATATTTGGGTATCTATCTCTCCTTGGACAGAGACTTATATGATTGTAACTGTGTACTTTTATTGAATGCGTTTGAAAGATTAATTAAAGAATGGTTCCTCCACGAAATCTCCTGGTTGGGGCGTGTCTCCGCAACCAAAATGTTACTGCTCTCTAAACTTCTCTATTTGTTCCGGGCTATCCCCCGCAGCTTCCCCAAACCTCTCAACGTGAGGGCTAATAAAATGTCTCATTTTATTTAGAAGGGGTCTAGGCCCCGTATTGCTAGGCAGATTTTGATTTTCCCCAAGAATGTGGGAGGGGTAGCTTACCCTAGTTTAGAGGCATACCTTTCCGCATGTCTTCTCAGTCAGGCTCGGGACTGGTTCACCACGCATAACACCAAGCCTTGGGTCCTCATTGAAAGGTCTTTTTTGGGACTGATTGACATTGGAGATTTCTTTTTGTTACCTATCCATAGCGTTCCACAATGGCAGGGCCCAGGGGAAGCGATTAGTAGTACCTTGAAGATTTGGCATTCAGTGGTTGCATCTGACCCAACCATTTTGCTGCCGTCGGCCGATCTATCTATTAGTACTGTGGCCTGTACTATACCTAGTCTTGCGCTTGGACGGATTCTGGGATTGTGAATTTGGGGGATCTCTGCTCGGAAAGGGGGTTTAGTGCCCTTCACCAACTTGCAATCCCGCTTCCATATATCAAAGCATGATTTCTTTAAATACTTGCAAATACGCCACTGGCTTCATTCTTGTGCTGGAGGGTCGGGAGATCCTGTTCCCCTCCCTGCTTCTGTGTATTCTAGATTATCTTCCCCTGGTCACAGGGGTGGGATATCTGGATGGTATCAATATATTGTCCTTCTGACTAAAAAGGGTAAAACCCCCTCGCAGCTTAAATGGAAAAGGGATCTTTCTATAGTTCTTCGAGAGGAGGAGTGGGACAATATCTCTTTAATGTGTTTGAAATTTCCAAATGTCTCCAACAATCTGAAATGTTTTACAAATTATGTCACAGGGCGTACTTTACTCCGCAGCGGCTTCATAGCATTTGGCCCTCGATTTCCCAACTCTGTTGGAGGAACTGTGGACAGATGGGCAATATTCTACATATTTTCTGGGAGTGCCCGCTTTTGAGACCGCTGTGGAGGGAAGTGTTCTCTCTTATTCGGGAGGTGTTGGGGGTGGAGGTGCCACTGAATCCCCTGTTTGCTTTATTTCATTATTCATCATGTCCATTATTGAACTGTGATAGATATGTGGCTGGTCATATCCTTATCTCCACTAAGGCGGCAATCGGACAGCTGTGGAAATCGCAGTCGATACCCGTTATCCAAACTATTATTAATAATACCCACAAACACTTCTTATTTGAGACAGCGGGAGGTGTATATTCTATGCTGCCTCCCTCAGTGCAGAGGAATTGGTTGAAATGGAGGGAATTTTGGGAACGGCAGGGTCATACTATATTTGTCACTGATTCCACAGATCTGTCGCAATTATACTCCCCACATTCAGATTCTACCTGATTGTACCAGTCACTTCATGTCTAACCCTCTATACCATCCCCTGGTTGTGCCGTTTCTATGGAACACATTTATTGAAGATCTATGCCTTTTGTCTTTATGTTCCCCCTTGTGTGTCTTTGTCTTGTATCTCTTCTTATCTTTCTTTTCTTTCTGCATTATTAGTTGTTTTCTCTGTTCTGTTTCTGCTATGTATTTTATTTGTCTGTTGGTACGGTGCCAAGATTAGGAGTACACGATGGACAAATTGAATGCTCTGTTTTAAATGTTAAAGTATTCTGTACACTTCTGTGGTTCACTCAATTCAGTTACTTTTGTGGACATTTTCTGTGAAACGTACTGTTCTTGGATTTTTTGTTTCTCTAAAAATTTTTAATAAAAACCATTATTAAAAAAAAAAAAGAATGGGGGTACATATAGAGAATTTCAGAATGAAAAGGGGGCATAGAGAGGCAGTAGGAGCAGAGATAAGCAAAAGCATACAAAAGAGGTAGTAGGAGGTTACAGATAGATTCAGTAAGGGGTACAGAGAGAGGCACAGGGTGGCAGAAGGAGGCTCAGCTAGAGGCAAAGTGTGCCTGGTTTTGGAGATGGGGGTTCAAACATTCAGGTACTGAGAGGTCAACACTAATAGAGTTAATAAAAGTACACAGGCCAGACTATACTGACAGTGTGGCGCAGATCAAAGGTGGTGGGGCCCAAAATCTATAACTTGCCTAGAGCCCAGTGAATTGAAAGTGAATAAAAAATAAGAAAAATAAATTTTTGATTATTTTAATGGGATGGGGGCAAATTACTGCCTTGCCCCAGGTGACGAAAATCCTAGTTTCGGCCCTGGTAACCCATAACTTGTAATGCCACATTAAGAGGCCTATTTATAAAAAAATTATTGCGGGAAAGTCCCTGAAAATAGCTATTTTCAGGGGATACCCATGAATATTATGGATCCCTAGAATGTACTATGGAGGGATTGCAGCAGATATCTCAAATATTTGCTGCGGTTCCTCCCATTTTTGACTGCATCCACAGTCTCCATAGGTTTCTATAGGGGTTATGAAGCTGCTAGATTTACCAAGTTTAGCATTCCGAAGCTTTGCCCCCAGTAGGATAACACCACTTAACACCAGATGGTGTTACCCTTCTACTAGCCTTTGGGCTACTAATTCACAAAGTTATGCAGGGTGGAAGCTTCCCGCTCCTTCACGTTGGCACCCAATAACGCATGTACCAGCTGAAGGCCAGACGATTGGCTACCGGGAACAAAAACCTGTAAGAAATGTGATTTGCTTTTCTCTATTGCGTGGTTTCCTGCTCTTCGACAGGACGAGTTCTTATCAGAGCCCATCTCCCAGTAAGAAAATATTTATAATTTTGCGAGTTAAAGTAAAAAAATATTTTATATCACGTCTCATTAAAAATGTGGATTGTGATTTAAAAATTACCCTAAGGGTTCACATTACCTATCAGAGAGGTGTACTGAGGCCCCAGCTACAATTTTACCAACTTGGAGATGTTTTTAAATGACGTATTTTGGATTGTATACTGGTCTTTGGATCCTTGCAAACCATGACCACTATGCATAGGGGTGTAGTACGGTATGCCGGCGGCTGGGCTCCCGGCCACCAGCATACCGGCGCCGGGAGCCTGACCGCCGGCATACCGACAGTTACGAGCACAAATGAGCCCCTTGCTTGCTGACTGCGCTCGCCACGCTGCGCACGCTATTTTCTTCTCCCTCCAGGGAGGTCGTGGACCCCCACGAGGGAGATATATGTCGGTATGCCGGGTGTCGGGATTCCGGCGCCGGAATATAGTGCACCGGGATCCCAACATTCGGCATACTGAAGACCACCCATGCATAGAATCTGTCTCTTACTATTTAGGGACAAGTACAATTTAATTTTGTTTCTTCAGGTTTGTGCACCTGTCCCCTCCACAAAAATGGAGCCGGCTATTTGGTGTTCTGACCTAATTTCCATGGGAATGCAGCCCATCATTCCACCAAAACCAGTATCCAGATGCTAGGTCAACATGGTTAAAAGGACAACATATCAATGATCGACACGGTAAAAGGTCAACATGAGTTTTACCATTTTTTTGGGAGATTTTCACCTACTTTAAGATCCACGTGGACTACGATTGGGAATAGTAATCTTGCCCTAAGCATGGCGAGCGAATGTGGTGCACTAATTTCCTGTGTTTGCCTTTTTTGTCGTGTCGGCCTTGTCACTGTCGACCTTTTTGGGACAACCTAGTCACAGTTGACCTTTAGGGGTCAACCTAGTCACTGGGGTCGATTCAATTCGGCAACAGTTGAATAGCGCCGGGAGTTTGCTCCCGACGCTATTCAATACAGTGACGACTGACCCTCAATTGTCGGGAATTCTTCTCTCATCCCCGGGGGATGAGAGAAGAAACCCGACAAAAGTGCTGCCTCAAGGCTGATTCTGTCGGGAATCAGCATCGCCGCGGGTAGTTACGTCGGAGAATGCCCGTTCTCCCGACAAAACTACCTGTTAAGTCGGCAAGAACGGGCCATCGCTGACTTAACTGGAGCTGAATTGAATAGCGTCGGGAGCAAACTCCCGGCGCTATTCAACTGTTGCCGAATTGAATCGACCCCACTGTCTGCCTTTTGGGGTCAACCTAGTCACGGTCAACCTTTTTCTGGGTTGACAACCATACCCTTCATAAATATGGCTGCCTGCGCTATATGGTGACATCAAAAGAAAACCACACTGGTATTTCTGACTGGTTAAGCTGAACATTTAGAGCAGGAACTTGCAGAATAAGTAATTTAGGGCAGCTTTGATGTCTAATGAATGAGCCCCGGCCTATTATAAACCTTTATTGCCTTTTTAGTTTCTTGGAAGTTGCCAAAGTCCTTCATGTTTCAGTGTGTCCAGACATTAAATGTGTCACTTGAGTGCTTTATGAGTCACTCGAGGACAAATCCTAACCTAAAGCACTGTGTTCAGCCCAACTTCACTTCAGATTTTTAGTTAACATTATGACCACACATTACTGCTTGAGAAGTATTGCTTTTAGTGTGTGTGTTTGTCTTTGTTCCCTTTCTTTAGGCTGGTGTTTCGGCACTTTCAGAAGCAGAGTACTTCTGCTGCTTGCAACTGCTTTAAAAAAAGAAAACTTGAGAAGCCATTTACTGTATGATAGAGAAAAATCTGATATTTCATTAACTTTTTACAGCTAACGTGTAACAAGCTCAAAAGTTTTATGTTGATTACAATGAACTATTATATATTCCTTTTCTTTTGTCTATTGTGTGTAAAGGCTGCATGCAAAGGTCAAGGATACAGATGTTTAAACTTGGAATCTGTTTGCCTTCTTATGATCAAGAACGCTCCTTGCCTTATGTTCCTGTTTCTTAATCAGTTTGTTTCATTGCTGTATACAGACCTGTGGAGAATGTTGGCACTTTATCAATGTATTAAACATAATTGCAAATTGCATAGATTAATATTTTTATCCTTCGTCTTGGGAAATAGATACCTTCCGTCATCTACTTTAAAGCTTATTGAAAATCAAATAGAGCTTTTTCTTCCTTCTTCCGTCATCTGGTGTTTTTGAAAAGCAGAAACAGCTGTTGGGCACACAAACAATCCTGACGTGTCATACATGTGGGTGATTGGGGTATGAGTAAGCATAGACAGCATTACATTTTAATCCACGTCCTTGCTGAATGGTTTTGTCTACTTGTCCATAACAAGATGCCTTTGTGCCAGATCTGTCCCACTGCTGTACATCTGGGATTGACATCTTCTGTCTACAGGACACCTGGATTTAGTTGAAATGAATTTATCCTAGTTGCATGGTCTGCATTTCCTTTCGACCTGTGATGCTGATTATCTGTATCAAACGTGACATGTTGTTAAAGTAGCCTAATGAATAAACATCCTTCCAAATAATACAGATGTTTTGTTGACTGAAGCTTTGTATTTAAAACATTTTATAATTTGATTGGCAGCTCGGCTTCTGTCATCAATGTGCTAATACAATCACATACCAAGTTATAACCTAAAATTCACATTTTATTTATCATGGATTGTGATGCAAACGCGGGTTCCAGAAAGTAGAGAGGTGACTGCGGTCAGAGTAAAAATACAACCAACGGTGACTGTTCTTGCAGAGAAGGTAGACCTGTCTCCTGGATGGATTTACATACATAGCGGGTGGCTGTATCTCCTTGTCTCTTGCTACTTATGCTTTCCTCTTTTGGCTGTCTGTGCAGGACGTGAACAGCTTCAGTCTTGTTACTGTATGAGTTCCCAAGTGGAGGGAAGAAATAAGGTGACGGGTGCCTGAGAAATTCAGTTACTGGGGAGGATGTATTAAACCTTCTCAAGGGACAAGTGGTGATGTTACACATAGCAACTAGTCATTTCTAGCACATTTTATAAAATGATAGCTAGGAGTGAACTGATTGCTATAGGTAACTTCTACATATGTCTTCTTTAAGGGGGAGATGCATCCAGGGGCTGATTGGGATGGAAAACCAGTCTTGAGAAATTTTGGTAAGCAGCCTTAATTGGTGTGTGGTCTGACGAGGGGGTGGGATCTGCTGGGGGGGGGGGGGTAAGATCCCTCCTCATAGGGCCTAATTTACGCAGTTGCCGCCTTCCCTGCGTCTTTAGCTGCAGTTGTGTCTGAGACCAGGGTTGGATTGGGAACTAGAAGTGGCCCGACATGGGCAGCACAACAGCATCACTGGATGGCAGAGTTGCTGTACTGCAGAGATGGAATAACAGAATGAATGGGGACAATGCAGTGGGCTGAGTGCGGTGGGCTGCCTGTCATGTGAGGGGTGGGGACACATGAGAACACCCAAAACAGGCCCCACAGAGACGTTGGCCTACCAGGAATCTTCCCAGTGAGCCCTATCGGCCATTCCGCCCCTGGATGGATCAAACCTTCTCATATCAAAATATATGGGGTATATGTGTGGGTAGAATGCCTCTTTACTGAGGTGAAACATGAAGAGGTAGCAACGAGATGTATTGAAATCTGTTGTCCGAGAAGGAAACCCCCCCCCCCCCCCAACTCTCCCCACAGTGCATTATATAATATACTGTGGTGTGTTTTGTTGTTATTTTTTTTAAAATCTTCATGTTATTAAATTATAAATAAGTTGAATTTAACTGTCAACATTTTAAAAATAATTCGCAGCTTAGCAGCTCTTCCAATACACCCATGAGTTGGCTGCCCAGTGACTTTTTTTTTTTTTTTTTGTAAGTCTGAAATCTCCATCTTTCCTTTCTGTTCAGTTTTATAATCACTTTTACATTGCAGGATGGGTTTAAAGTTTTCCTTCTGTTATTAATGTTTCTATTTCAAGTCTTTTGGGTACACTATTACCTCCATATCGGTCAGTTAATTGATTTATGGTTATTTCTGTCAGTTATTACAGTTCATTAATGGTTTCATCCAAATCCATCCAGTGGTAGGCCCAGAACAGGCTCACCAACAGGATGTCCTCACTTCACTTGTTAGTCTGTGATTGGCTCTGCTCAGAATACATGTACCCTTCAGTATATTAAAAAAATAAAATGGGCAGCAAAGGAGGCATCATGTTTGTTTCTGTCTACAATCTGGTGCAGCCCTTGCTAAGTTTCCTGCCTATTTGCAATGGGAAATGGATGTTGAAGCGTGCCTTTTCAGCCTGGTAATTGAAAACTATGGGCCTAATTCAGATCTGATCGCTGGGCTGCGTTTTTGCTGCCCTGCGATCAGATAGTCGCCGACTACAGGGGGAGTGTGTTTTAACTGTGCTAGTGTGCGATCGCATGTGTAGCTGAACTGCTTGTGCAGTCTGTGCGCAGCCCAGGACTTACTCTTACAGTGCGATTGAATCCTTTCTGATCGAGGCCGGAGCTGACATCAGACACCCTCCCTGAAAACGCTTGAGCCCGTCTGCGTTTTTTCGGACACTCCCTGGAAACGGTCCGTTGCCACCCACAGACTGCCTCTTCCTGTCAAATTACTTGCGAACGCCCGTGCGAATGGTTCCTTTGCACCATCCCTTCGCTGACCACCAATGCCCGTTGTAGCTGTCTGACGCGCCTGCGCATTTCGGTGCATGCGCAGTTCTGACCTGATCACTCGCTGTGCGAAAACGCACAGCAGCGAGCAGATCTGAATGACCCCCTATGGTTGTCAAAATGCAGCAATTGTTGTGATGCTTGTCAAAATGTTGAATTGTTTATACCATATGCCTGTCAAATTGATTAAAATGTGGCACTCACACTAAATTATGCTGGTGCCAGGGCCGAAACTAGGATTTTCGTCACCCGGGGTAAGGCAGTAATTTGGGCCCCCCCCCCCTCCTCCCCAAAAGGAAAAAACACAACAAAACAAACTGGCAGGCTAAAATGATCAGATTATAAAAAATATTGAAAAAAGGGGATACTATTGAACAATGGGGATCATTCCGAGTTGATCGCGAGCTGAAAATGTTCGCTGCGCAGCGATGAGGCAAAAAAATGGCATTTCTGCGCATGCGGCGCAATGCGCACGCGTGACGTACTTTCACAACGGCCGATGTGTTTTTGCACAAGGTCTAGCGAAGCTTTTCAGTCGCACTGCTGGCCGTAGAGTGATTGACAGGAAGTGGGCGTTTCTGGGTGGCAACTGACCATTTTCAGGGAGTGTTCGAAAAAATGCAGTCGTGCCAGGAAAAATGCAGGCGTGGCTGGGAGAACGCAGGGCATGTTCGTGACGTCAAACCCGGAACTGAACAGTCTGAAGTGATCGCAAGCTAGGAGTAGGTTTGGAGCTACAGTACTCAGAAACTGCACAATTTTTTTGTAGTCGCTCTGCGATCCTTTCGTTCGCACTTCTGCTAAGCTAAGATATACTCCCAGAGGGCGGCGGCCTAGCGTTTGCACGGCTGCTAAAAACTGCTAGCGAGCAATCAACTCTGAATGACCCCCAATATTCCCCTATGTGCTTCAAATGCCCTATGCGTCACATGCCCCACCAATATATTCAGCTACATGCTCCTCTGTGTGTCCCCATACATTGCCTCTGGGAGGCAAAGTGGAGGTTGATACTGATAACTGAGAGCACAGTGCGCTTCTATAGCTTGTACAGTGCACCACACGCTAGTCGCAGCACTGCATGGCAAAGAAGAGTTTTAGACAGTAGCTGGCACAAGAGAGATTACAGGTACTGAAGCACACCCGCACAGCATCGGAGCCAGCTGCGGGCAGACAGGTGGGTCAGAGATATTGCCGGGGGAGCCGTCTGCTGTCTCACTGGAGCAGCACATCACTGCCGGTAAAAAAAATAAAAATATATATATATATATATATATATATATATATATATATATATATATATATATATATATATATATATAAAAACCCGCTCCTCTGAAACTCCTTGGCGCCCCCTCAAATCCTGCACCCGGGGCACATGCCCCCTTAGTCCCCCCCCCCCCTAGTTACGGCCCTGCTGGTGCAATTGCTCTCTCCAAGGTGATTTATTACATTTTGTTTGGGCTTGTCCCCAAATTCCGACCCTTTTTGGAGAAAAGTAACATCTAGCTTTCTCTATCTAATATGCCCCGCCCTTCTGTATTTCTGCCCATTGTCATTTCCATATACAACCGGTACCTGCTAGGGCATACTGCTAAGGAAACGAATGCCCAGTCCTGGAAGAACCCTTCACTCCTTTTGAGTCCTTTCCTATTCATACTATCATATCTAAAATACAATTTGCATTTGAAAAGGTGACTAGGTCTGCCTCTTACCACTGATAAAGTGGCATGAGTTTGTCACTGATGGTAAAGGTTTGCTTACTGTAGCTTCGGATCCCTCTCTTCCCTTTGCTCTACCATGAGTCTCTTGTGTAACAATCCCCAGGGAGTCTCCCACGTCCTTATGCCTTTTCTACATGCTGCGCAATAGCTGTATAATAATTGTCATGGTTCTCCCCCTTTCCCTTTTTTCCTTCTGTATCCACACTGTCATTTATTTGTTAAAAGAAATGAATACTTAGTCACCCCAGCGACTTTGAGTTTGTAGCGACAAATATAAAATGAATGTAAAAATTCTATCACTTATTCTTCCGTTAATGCAGCAGATTTAAGGTGTTGGGGAAAAATTAGGGCATGTTTTTTAAATGCTCAAAATGTGCAATTAAATGAATGAAGGTCACTAGTGAGTGGTGAAGGATTTACAAGTACGAATACTTACTGTTCTTTCTAAAGGGGAATTCAGTTGATATCGCCGCACAATCTCCAGTCTAAAGTGACCGGAAGATCACGGGGGGGATATTCAATTGATAACAATTTATCCCGCACATTAGTGTCTGGTTTAGCTGCGTAAAGCAGCTGAACCCGACTAAACGAATAGGCGTGATCGCGAAAAGTGCAGTTTGGGTGCCCAAACAGGTCACTCTTCACATATTACAGCTTGCCAGTGAGCTGAAATGTATCTCCCTGTGGCTTAGTGCACCCAAATAGAGCAACAATTGAATTGCTCCTTTGGTCACCATCTAGTGGTGACTGTGGGGAGAAACAATTGAATTCCCTCCTAAAAGCTTAAGCGGAGTCTGGAAGTTTTTCAAAATGAGGGGCCACTGACCCTCTGAAAAGTTTTAGGACACACAGACTGTACATTTTTGATGCGTTTGCGACAGGTGACCAATGTTCATGCAGATTATCCGTCTTCGGACACGGCAGCAGATCACAAAAAAACATGTAGTTGGCATCTTTCCACATGTTTCAGCAGACACATGAGCATATGCATTTCATCTGCGTTTCAAAAGCATAAGTATCAATGAGTCTTGGCGCCAACAGAAGCACAATGCTGCCATATCTTTACAGCTGTGTCTATAAGATAAAGTCAGTTTCTTGGTATATGCTGCAACCTGTGTGAAGCTGACCTAACGCAGTGTTGACTGAGATTGTGCTGCCACATTGTTGAACGGTTTGCCAAGTTGTCTGCAAACATTGGACATGTATGAACCCATTGCAGCAGCAATTGTCTGATGGGTCTAGTTTGACGTGCCTCAAGCTCGTATAATGGACATGTTTAATGAAAGTTAAGCACATAACAAGGTGCAGGAAAAAGTTACTGCGTGAAGACCCTGCAAGGAGCGTGGAAATGGAATTGCCAGCTGTCCTGCGGAATGTCTGCTGGTCACATTTTCCAAGAATGTTTCACGTTCCTCTTCCAAGCTATAGGGATGTTTTTGTCAGATTATGTTGCAAAGAAAATGTAAAACTGAATTTTCTCCCGAATAAAGAGAAGAAAAACATAACTTATGTAATTAACAGTCAATGAGAAAATACATTTTGTATAACAGGTTTCACAAAGAGACCCTTCATAGAATATTAAAATCAGTGTAGTGTATTCTGTAAGTGACCTCATTCTCCTACTCCAACTAGTTGACAGAATGCTCAAAGGTTTATAGAGTTCTAGATAGTGTGCACCATCAACAAGGGAGACCGGTTATCCCATTGATATGTGAAGTGGCGTGTTCCCCCTTTTATGTCAGTAATACCCCTTTCAGACAGAACATGAAATTACCGGGTGAAGCAGTTCCACCCGGTAATTTCATGAAACACGCGGGTCCTTTTTCTGTGTGAAAGGGTCAACAAGTGTTGTAATTCCCGGGACTTCGACCCAGGAATTTACCAGGGTCGGAGACACGAGAATTATGACACGGGCCGACCGTTTCACACAGACAAAATACCCGTGTTGATTTGCAAATTACCGGGTCGAAATTTTCGACCTGGTAATTTGCATGTCTGTGTGAAGGGGGGTCAGGCAGGTCCCGGCAATACGACCCGGCACTGAAATGCCAGGTAATTGCCGGGACATTCAGACTTTTCTGTCTGAAAAGGGTATAAGAAATCATCTGGAAGCTGGGAATGGCAGCACTTTGCCGGCAGGTAAAGTGTTAGAATTGAAACTGCCTGGGTGGTGTCGCCACATATTTGCCCACAATTGAATTGTGTCATCCGGTGTCACAGGGCTTTTGGGGGAGATTTCATAAAAATTAGAAATTTGCATTGGCTCTGCATGCTGATCGCATATCCCATACCTCTGATGATCAGCCCAGATTTAACAAACTTCAGACAGTATTAGGGGCTTTGGTCCATCGGCTGAAACCCCATCAGCTGAAAGCTGTATGGTCATCTGAGGTGTAGTGAAAGCAACGGCTAGTTTCAGCATGTCACACAGATCACATGCCACCGATCAGAGCATTTGTACAGGTATGTTTTTTATTTTTATTTTTTGTTTTTCTTTCTTCCAGAACCATTTTCTGTAAGCATGCGGCATGTGTCCTATCACACACAGGCTGCAGGCTCCACCTCCACGCTCTGCACGGCCTTACTGGGCGTGTGTAGAGTGTGCCCCCGCAAATGAAGGTTTTAAAAACTAATGCGGACACATCGCCCGAACAGAGCTTTCTCGCAAGTTCTGTCTCGACGTCCAAATATTAATAGGTTTATGAGACACTTAAACCTATTGCAATGTGTGTGTGTGTGTGTGGGGGGGGGGGGGGGGGGGGGGGTGACCTGCAAATGTTCCTCAAATATTTTGTCCTTGTTTTTACTCTTTTGAGTTCCATTCAGATACTTTTTCTGCCCTGTACTATGAGGTGTTGCAACATTTTAATGGGAACAATTATACAACCTGTAATTTTCAGATACTGTATATACACTGTAGTTACAAACATTATTAATTAATGAAGAGTTGAGGGTGCTGTGATGGGTGTGGTATTGAAGGTTGATGGTGTCTAGGTCGACCACTATTGGTCGACGGTAAGCAGGTTGACAGGGATTCTAGGTCGACTGATCAAAAGGTCGACATGAGTTTTTTAATCTTTTCTTGGTGTCGTTTTTGCCGTACAGTGACCAGGAACCCCAGTTAGTGCACCTCGTCCCCTCGCAGGGCTCACTTTGCTCACCATACTTCGGGCAAGGTGCCGCGCTACGCTCGGCACAGGTTACCGTTTCCACGTAGACCATAAAGTATGAAAAAGTTCAAAAAAAGAAAAAATGTGAAAAACTCATGTCGTCCTTGAACATGTCGACCTAGAGACCATGTCGACCTAGTTACTGTCGACCAATAGTGGTCAACCTAGACACTGTGGACTTCTGTCTTGTCGACCTAGCGACCGAATACCCTGTGATACTACAGAATACTTTACTTTGAGGACTGGATAGGTAGAAACTAATGCTTGGGACTATCTCAAAGAAATTGGGGACAAGTTTGTAGTATTATTTGTTGCAAAGGGTGTAAGGTTGACAGTAAGTAGGTCGACAATGTTTTGGTCGACCACTATTGGTCGACAGTAAGTAGATCGACAGGGTTTTTAGGTCGGCACGGTCTTTAGGTCGACATGTCTTGGTCGACGGGTCAAAAGGTCGACTTGAGTTTTTGATGGTTTTTTTGGTGTTGTTTTCTCCGTACAGTGACTGGGAACCCTAATTAGTGCACCGTGTCCCCTCGCATGGCTTGCAAGCTTGGGGCAAGGTTCCTCGCTGCGCTCGGCACAGGTTACCGTTCCCAATTGTAGTCCACGTGGATCGTTAAGTATGAAAGTTCAAAAAATGAAGGGGAAAAAAAAATGAAAAACTCATGTTGACCTAGAACATGTTGACATAGAAACCCTGTCGACCTAAACATTGCCTACCTACTTACTGTCGACCTAAAGACTGGATCCCGTTGCAAATACTCCAGAGGGAGAATCCAATTGGCTGAGGGGTTTTCCATACGGTGATAGCTCCAGGTTTCATTCCTTGGGCTATTCAATAAAACTGCCTTTTCCCAACGTGGTAAATCCTAGGCCAGTAATCTCCAACCCATAGCTCGCGAGCTACCGGTAGCTTGCCGTAGTATTTTCGGTAAGGTCACAGAGCGCACGGGCTTGGGCAGTCACTGGCACTCCTCCTCCCTTCATTTTTAAAATGGTGCCGGCCATCTGCCAATCAGAGCTCATGGACCGGCAGTGGCGGCACCTGATTGGCTGCTGGACTGCCAGTATTGATTGGCTCACTTACCGGCACCATATTTTAAATACCGCTGAAGACTCTGTCACCCTCACCGCAGCCGCTCTCCGGACTTCACAGGAGATGCGCATTCTGCGCTCTCCTCCCCTTCCATACCTCATACAGAATGAGCAGCTCCGGCGGCTGTAGAAGAAGCCAGCAATGGTTAGCGCTGTGTGGGGCATTTTATCTGGCGCTGGTGGGGGGCTTTGTATCTGGCGCTGGTGGGGGGCTTTGTATCTGGCGCTGGTGGGGGGCTTTGTATCTGGCGCTGGTGGGGGCATTGTATCTGGCGCTTGTGGGGGCATTGTATCTGGCACTGCTGAGGGGCATTATTTGTGTATCTGGCACTACGCGGGGGGGGGGGCATTACTTGTAGTTGTGAGGCCACACCCACTTTCGCAGGAACGCACGTGCATTGGGAGGAGGGGGTAGCTCCTTCAGAGGTTTTATTTTCTGAAAGTAGCTCACACCCCAATTAAGATTGGAGACCACTGTCCTAGGCTAACATACACTAATCCACTGATTCCCTTTAAAATGTTAAAAACCCAGAGGCTGCCCTTTTTATCACTGATTTTCCCACAACTCGTGATGCTGCAACGAAAAGTCCACCTCTGTGGCTAAATGCATGGGGTAATCTTTGCCAATTGATTGTGGCGGCATGGCAAAAAGATCCCCCCCCCCCTCCCCCATCACCACAGGAGGTAAGAGAAATATGTAACGTATTGAGCTTACAAAGTGTAGATCTGCAGCCACTATTATGCATCAGAGTGACCAATATACTTTGGTGAGGTAAAGAAGCGTGTACATTGCAGTTTGGTGAACACCCAGGTATTTGTAAAATTGCTATATTGTTTGTGTGGAGCATCTTAATAAATTAGTAATTGGGGGGGGGGGGGGGGGTAATTCCAAGTTGATCGCAGCAGGAATTTAGTTAGCAATTGGGCAAAACCATGTGCACTGCAGGGGAGGCAGATTTAACATGTGCAGAGAGAGTTAGATTTGGGTGGGTTATTTTATTTCTGTGCAGGGTAAATACTGGCTGCTTTATTTTTACACTGCGAATTAGATTGCAGATTGAACACACCTCACCCAAATCTAACTCTCTCTGCACATGTTAAATCTGCCTCCCCTGCAGTGCACATGGTTTTGCCCAATTGCTAACTACATTCCTGCTGCGATCAACTTGAAATTACCCCCTGGGTGTGGTATACTAGGTCACCATTTACCATGATGATATTCATCTTCTAGACTCCTCTCTTAAAGCACAACGGAAATTGCTACGCTATATAAGAAACTGTTTAAGGGGCAGACTAGATGGGCCAAGTGGTTCTTATCTGCCGTCAAATTCTATGTTTCTATGTAACTGTTAATAAATAAATGTCATTAAACCAGCCCTGGTGGTCTGTCCGTGTCTTACCTAGTCCCGTTGGTAGCGGTTGCTTTTCGGATCACAGCAGTCTCATGGGAAGTTTCAGCAGAGTCGTCTAATACACCAGCGTTCTGCTGAGTACAGTCCCCCAATCCCTTACCCTCCCTCTAGTGCTCAACCATACCCCATCGTGGACTATCCTTACCCCCTCTGCCCCATCCTGCAGCTTAACCCCCGATGATGACAATCTGGGAAAGTCTGCATGTCAACATTGCGAACATGTCAACATTTGGAGGTTGTCGACATTTCCCCATTTTAAGTTTTACGGTCAAAATCATAACTGTTGACACTGGTGTCGACATTAAGATTGTATGTTGAAATTACAACTGCATTACATTAAAACTTGCTGCGATCACATACTTTTTTGCTGGCAGCAGTTTAAAACGAATATTTGCGGTACTATCTCCTTGTGCACCTTTTAATTAAAAGAAGTCCTTTTAAAAAAAATACAGGATCATAGTCGGCTCAAATAATTTTGGATCTTTATGACCATCTTTAATTTAGTGCTAATTCATTTTCTAATTCCGCTCAAAAATGTTTATGAATGAGTACATTTTAAAACTCTGTGGTAATACAATAAATTGGCTTGAGAAACCATATGCAGCTATTTCAAGCTGCTCTAACAAATAATATACAACTTTTTATTTTATTATATGAGAACAATATTTTATGCTGTACAACAAACAAACCGAAGTATCGCAGGTGAATATATAGTGTATAGGTGACTATACAGTATACCAGGTTTCTCCTCGCAATTATTTCATGTGAATTTTATAACTGCCGGCTGGGTGTGAATTAGAGATGAGCGGGTTCGGTTCCTCGGAATCCGAAGCCCCCCGAACTTCACCCATTTTACACGGTTCCGAGGCAGACTCGGATCCTCCCACCTTGCTCGGTTAACCCGAGCGCGCCCAAACGTCATCATACCGCTGTCGGATTCTCGCGAGATTCGTATTCTATATAAGGAGCCGCACGTCGCTGCTTTTTTCACTCGTGCATTGGAGATGATAGGGAGAGGACGTGCAGCGTTCTCTCAGTTGTGCTCAGTGTGCTGCAAATATCTGTGCTCTGTGTGCTGCAAATATCTGTGCTCATTGTGCTTGCAAATATCTGTGCTCAGTGTGCTGAAAATATCTATGTTCTCTGCCTGAAAAACGCTCTATATCTGTGCTGCATTGTAGTATATAGTAGGAGGACAGTGCAGAATTTTGCTGACCAGTGACCACCAGTATTATATCCGTACGGTACAGTAGTCCACTGCTCTACCTACCTTTGTGTCGTCAAGTATACTGTCCATCCATACCTGTGGTGCATTTTAGTTGTGCGCAGTATATATAGTAGGAGGACAGTGCATAATTGTGCTGACCACCAGTATATAATATATAGCAGTACGGTACAGTAGTCCACTGCTCTGCCTACCTCTGTGTCATCAAGTATACTATCCATCCATACCTGTGGTGCATTTAAGTTGTGCGCAGTATATATAGTAGGAGGACAGTGCATAATTTTGCTGACCACCAGTATATAATATATAGCAGTACGGTACAGTAGGCCATTGCTATTGATATATTACTGGCATATAATTCCACACATTAAAAAATGGAGAACAAAAATGGGGAGGGTAAAATAGGGAAAGATCCACTTCCACCTCGTCAAGTCAAGCGGAACGTGACCCGTCAACAGCTCCTCCTTCACATTCTCCCGCAACTGGGGCTGTGAGGAAAAGGCTAAGAATTCCGAGCCCACCCGCTGGCGGTGATGCAGGGCAGTCTGGAGCGAGTTCTGACATCTGGTCGGGACTGAAGGACCTGCCAACGATTACTGACATGTCGTCTACTGTCACTGTATATGATTCTGTCACCATTGAAAGAATGGTGGAGGATTATATGAGTGACCGCATCCAAGTAGGCACGTCAGACAGTCCGTACGTATACTGGCAGGAAAAAGAGGCAATTTGGAGGCCCTTGCACAAACTGGCTTTATTTTACCTAAGTTGCCCCCCCTCCAGTGTGTACTCCGAAAGAGTGTTTAGTGCAGCCGCTCACCTTGTCAGCAATCTGCGTATGAGGTTACTTCCAGAAAATGTGGAGAAGATGATGTTCATCAAAATGAATTATAATCAATTCCTCCGTGGAGACATTCACCAGCAATTGCCTCCAGAAAGTACACAGGGACCTGAGATGGTGGATTCCAGTGGGGACGAATTAATTAATCATCTGTGAGGAGGGGGATGTACACAGTGAAAGGGGTGAGGAATCGGAGGATGAGGAGGAGGTGGACATCTCGTCTCTGTAGAGCCAGTTTGTGCAAGGAGAGATTGATTGCTTCTTTTTTGGTGGGGGCCCAAACCAACCAGTCATTTCAGTCACAATCGTGTGGCAGACCCGGTCGCTGAAATGATGGGTTTGTTAAAGTGTGCATGTCCTGTTTATACAACATAAGGGTAGGTGGGAGGGCCCAAGGACAATTCCATCTTGCACCTCTTTTTTCTTTCATTTTTCTTTGCATCATGTGCTGTTTGGGGACTATTTTTTGAAGTGCCATCCTGTCTGACACTGCAGTGCCACTCCTAGATGGGCCAGATGTTTGTGTCGGCCACTTGGGTCGCTTAGCTTAGCCATCCAGCGACCTTGGTGCACCTCTTTTTCTTTGATTCATGTGCTGTTTGGGGACTATTTTTTAAAGTGCCATCCTGTTTGACACTGCAGTGCCACTCCTAGATGGGCCAGATGTTTGTGTCGGCCACTTGGGTCGCTTAGCTTAGCCATCCTGCGACCTTGGTGCACCTCTCTTTTTTCTTTGCATCATGTGCTGTTTGGGGACTATTTTTTGAAGTGCCATCCTGTCTGACACTGCAGTGCCACTCCTAGATGGGCCAGGTGTTTGTGTCGGCCACTTGGGTCGCTTAGCTTAGTCACACAGCTACCTCATTGCACCTCTTTTTTTCTTTGCATCATGTGCTGTTTGGGGACTATTATTTGAAGTGCCATCCTGTCTGACACTGCAGTGCCACTCCTAGATGGGCCAGATGTTTGTGTCGGCCACTTGGGTCGCTTAGCTTAGCCATCCAGCGACCTTGGTGCACCTCTTTTTCTTTGAATTATGTGCTGTTTGGGGACTAATTTTTAAATCTGCCATCCTGTCTGACACTGCAGTGCCACTCCTAGATGGGCCAGGTGTTTGTGTCGGCCACTTGGGTCGCTTAACTTAGTCATCCAGCGACCTCAGTGCAAATTTTAGGACTAAAAATAATATTGCGAGGTGTTCAGAATAGACTGGAAATGAGTGGAAATTATGGTTATTGAGGTTAATTATACTATGGGATCAAAATGACCCCCAAATTCTATGATTTACGCTGTTTTTGAGGGTTTTTTGTAAAAAAAAACACCCGAATCCAAAACACACCCGAATCCGACAAAAAATTTTCAGAGAGGTTTTGCCAAAACGCGTACGAATCCAAAACACGGCCGCAGAACCGAATCCAAAACCAAAATACAAAACCCGAAAAATGTCCGGTGCACATCACTAGTGTGAATACATCTTATTCAAAAATTAAAAAGAAGACCTTGGCGCACCGCGAGTGAAAGGAAAAGTCAGAAAGGAATGGTCAGACTATTAATTGCTTTATTTGCACATTTAAGATATTTATAGTAGTAAAATCAAAATAAAAACAAAATAAAAATAGCACGTTTTATCTAAACATTATCTAATGCACACAACAATATGATAATAACAATCTATTGTTTTTTATGGATGGTGGAATCAGTGTGTCAATACCTAAACTCGTCCCAAAAAGGGGTGTAGGGAAAAAGTCCAGAGACCTGCTTATCCCATGTAGATGAATGTCCTTTTAGGAAAGCAATTATGAAATTTAGAGGTCTTCCTATAATAATATGTCACCGTGTATTGCCTCGTCCCAGCTGTATTGCTTATTAGCTGATGGATCTCCTGGGAGGATCACGATTTTATGCACCCTTATCCACTGCAACTATTTGTGCTGTATCGGGACCTCCCGGCACTCTGCCTTATTCCACGCCACACATGTGAGTTTAGTGCTTATCGTGTAACAGTACCTCTGTGTCGGGAGTGCCCAGGGTTCTCCGTTTCCTCCTTTCCCGGGTCCGTACCTGTGGGACCTCCGGTGGGGCCGGACAGCCGATTCCCAGAGCTCCGATACCGCTTGTATCGTCTGGCCCGCAAGCGTGGAACGCAGGCCAGTCGCTTCCGGTTTCGCGGCTTCCGGGGTACACGTCTTGTTCAGCAGATCAGTGGCAAGAGGAATGTGCTCCAGTTCCTAAGGTTGACGTCCAATAATCCAACGCGTTTCTCCCGTTTAGGGCTTCGTCAGGGATGGATTGCTTGTAGAAATGGGTGCCTTAAGTACCCGGTGCTTCCCAGTGATTGGACTTCTTAATTGTAGTCCCATTTAACTCCTTGTTTGCCGGAGTAAAATCCGTCATTATATTCAATGACTAAATTCAACTTATCAGATTTATAAAATTAAATTAAAAATGATATATAAAATATTATATAAAATATTCATTACAATTTCAAGATTAATAATAACTAATGTTAGGAAGTGTCTGACCAGTAAAAGTAAGAGAAAAGAGAGATGAAAAGACAAGGGGAAGAAGAAAGAGGGGGAGGGGGGGATGGTTTTGTCCCTTCGTTTTATATACATGAGGGCGGAGCCATGCTCTATTTAGGTCTATTATAACAGTCGTCTGGACAGAATTTTTTTTTTATCCAGAAAACTTGCTAAATCGAAGTCGATATTTAGACCTTTTGGAGTGATGGTATCTATTTGGTAGATCCATTTCGCTTCTTCCTTTGATATTTGGGCCACTGTGTCCCCACCTCTCCAGTTGTTACTTATTTTCTTTATGCCAATAAATCTTAGACATGTGGGATCACTATTGTGATTATTTGCAAAGTGTATTGGGACGCTGTGGGTTTCCATTTTGTTTCTAATATTTCTGATGTGCTCAGAAATACGGTTCTTCAAGGGCCTGATGGTTCGTCCTACATACTGTAATCCACACGGACATTCTAGAAGGTACACTACTCCTTTTGTATCACACGTTATCTCCTCTTCTATTTTAAATTCTTTTTTATTTGACCTAGAACAGAAAGTGGGAATGTTCTTGGTGCTGGTGTGGTTGGTGATTTTACAATTTTGACATCTTAGGCAATGGTAGAACCCCTTTGTTTTTCTTCCCTTTTGTAGCCAGGTAGAGTTGGTCTTTTCTTCTATCTTTGTTTCCAACGGAAGGGCGCTCTTTACTAATGATGATTTTATGCTCTTTGCTTTCTTATAAATCACTTTGGGTTTCCTTGGAAGGATGTCACATAATTTTTCGTCCTTTAATAGAATGGGCCAATGTTGGTTTAGGATTCCCTCCATTTTCTTTGACTGTGAACTATACTGGGTGATAAAGGTTATTTCATTCTCCATATTTTCCCTCTTTGACTTTTTTGGGATCATGAGGGTATTTCGGTCCA
The DNA here is from genome assembly GCF_028390025.1 of Pseudophryne corroboree. NCBI lineage: Eukaryota > Metazoa > Chordata > Amphibia > Anura > Myobatrachidae > Pseudophryne > Pseudophryne corroboree. The sequence continues at coordinate 147,119,444 of NC_086447.1, forward strand.
GCTTTCGAACTTCTTCATAATCATTTGTGAGGCTCGTCTCCGCATATCCTTTTTCAGTGAATCTGTTCTTCATTTCCTGCGCTTGCTTCTCATATTCTTCTGTTTTGGAGCAGTTCCTTTTCAACCGCTTAAACTGTCCTTTTGGAATATTCCGAAGCCGCACTTGAAACACGGACACACATCAAAGAGGTGGACTGTAATACCTATATTGAAAAAACAAGTGCACACCATCCAAATTGGCTTCGGAATATTCCAAAAGGACAGTTTAAGCGGTTGAAAAGGAACTGCTCCAAAACAGAAGAATATGAGAAGCAAGCGCAGGAAATGAAGAACAGATTCACTGAAAAAGGATATGCGGAGACGAGCCTCACAAATGATTATGAAGAAGTTCGAAAGCTGGACCGAAATACCCTCATGATCCCAAAAAAGTCAAAGAGGGAAAATATGGAGAATGAAATAACCTTTATCACCCAGTATAGTTCACAGTCAAAGAAAATGGAGGGAATCCTAAACCAACATTGGCCCATTCTATTAAAGGACGAAAAATTATGTGACATCCTTCCAAGGAAACCCAAAGTGATTTATAAGAAAGCAAAGAGCATAAAATCATCATTAGTAAAGAGCGCCCTTCCGTTGGAAACAAAGATAGAAGAAAAGACCAACTCTACCTGGCTACAAAAGGGAAGAAAAACAAAGGGGTTCTACCATTGCCTAAGATGTCAAAATTGTAAAATCACCAACCACACCAGCACCAAGAACATTCCCACTTTCTGTTCTAGGTCAAATAAAAAAGAATTTAAAATAGAAGAGGAGATAACGTGTGATACAAAAGGAGTAGTGTACCTTCTAGAATGTCCGTGTGGATTACAGTATGTAGGACGAACCATCAGGCCCTTGAAGAACCGTATTTCTGAGCACATCAGAAATATTAGAAACAAAATGGAAACCCACAGCGTCCCAATACACTTTGCAAATAATCACAATAGTGATCCCACATGTCTAAGATTTATTGGCATAAAGAAAATAAGTAACAACTGGAGAGGTGGGGACACAGTGGCCCAAATATCAAAGGAAGAAGCGAAATGGATCTACCAAATAGATACCATCACCCCAAAAGGTCTAAATATCGACTTCGATTTAGCAAGTTTTCTGGATTAAAAAAAAAAAAAAAAAAAAAATTCTGTCCAGACGACTGTTATAATAGACCTAAATAGAGCATGGCTCCGCCCTCATGTATATAAAACGAAGGGACAAAACCATCCCCCCCTCCCCCTCTTTCTTCTTCCCCTTGTCTTTTCATCTCTCTTTTCTCTTACTTTTACTGGTCAGACACTTCCTAACATTAGTTATTATTAATCTTGAAATTGTAATGAATATTTTATATAATATTTTATATATCATTTTTAATTTAATTTTATAAATCTGATAAGTTGAATTTAGTCATTGAATATAATGACGGATTTTACTCCGGCAAACAAGGAGTTAAATGGGACTACAATTAAGAAGTCCAATCACTGGGAAGCACCGGGTACTTAAGGCACCCATTTCTACAAGCAATCCATCCCTGACGAAGCCCTAAACGGGAGAAACGCGTTGGATTATTGGACGTCAACCTTAGGAACTGGAGCACATTCCTCTTGCCACTGATCTGCTGAACAAGACGTGTACCCCGGAAGCCGCGAAACCGGAAGCGACTGGCCTGCGTTCCACGCTTGCGGGCCAGACGATACAAGCGGTATCGGAGCTCTGGGAATCGGCTGTCCGGCCCCACCGGAGGTCCCACAGGTACGGACCCGGGAAAGGAGGAAACGGAGAACCCTGGGCACTCCCGACACAGAGGTACTGTTACACGATAAGCACTAAACTCACATGTGTGGCGTGGAATAAGGCAGAGTGCCGGGAGGTCCCGATACAGCACAAATAGTTGCAGTGGATAAGGGTGCATAAAATCGTGATCCTCCCAGGAGATCCATCAGCTAATAAGCAATACAGCTGGGACGAGGCAATACACGGTGACATATTATTATAGGAAGACCTCTAAATTTCATAATTGCTTTCCTAAAAGGACATTCATCTACATGGGATAAGCAGGTCTCGGGACTTTTTCCCTACACCCCTTTTTGGGACGAGTTTAGGTATTGACACACTGATTCCACCATCCATAAAAAACAATAGATTGTTATTATCATATTGTTGTGTGCATTAGATAATGTTTAGATAAAACGTGCTATTTTTATTTTGTTTTTATTTTGATTTTACTACTATAAATATCTTAAATGTGCAAATAAAGCAATTAATAGTCTGACCATTCCTTTCTGACTTTTCCTTTCACTCGCGGTGCGCCAAGGTCGTCTTTTTAATTTTTGACTCAGTCCATACTAGTAAGGGTACTAGTTCACCTATTGGCTGCACCACTTTCCTACCTGGCTGTAACAGCCTTCTCCTATACCCTCTTTATTTCTCCTTTCTTCCACTTTTTCTCCCATGCAAAAGAGGTCGCGCAGGTAGTACTTGTCTTTACAAATTGATTACTATACCCTATATTCTACCAGCTGCACCCGGAATAAACTATATACTATAGGAAAATGCTCATTCTAAGACAAGAAAGGATGGGCAAGTTAAAGGATATCTTCAGTGAAGAAGATCAACCATTAAATTTACTAGAATCAACTACGCAAATGGATAATGTATGTTCCCTTTTTTTCAAATATGAGAAACTGCTCATATCAGAGATAAAACAGTGGTGGGACGCCACCACTCTGACTAAATATCTGGAAACAAAACTAATCCCAAGAGGACTACGGATAAAGAAAGAAGTATCCTTCGTCACAGACGATGACTCATTTGGAACACAATGGGACCAAATATTGGACAACTGCTCCTATAAATTAATGGAGCTGATCATAAAAGATAGGCATAGAACCCTAAAGAAAATTGAAAAAGAAATCAAAGAAGTACAGGACAAATTACTACCGGTCCAACATCTAGAGGAGTACAAAAACCTGGAGGATCTAACACAAAAGCATCTAAATACCATAGAAGATGAGGTTATACATATTAAACAAAAAAAGTATAGGAGAGATATCCAGGACCGTAGGGAAGGATATAGGTCCACAGAGAAAGTACCCAAGAGGAAGGACCCACAGATGTCTAAAACCTGGAATCAAGGAAGGGCCCACATGGATAGTAATGATGTCCCACAAAGAGGCTATCATAACCAGAGAGTACAAGATGAAAGAAGAGAGGACAAATTTCCACTTGAGAGACACCCACAGAAGTTTCGATAGGAGCCGGAACAGGAACTGGAACAACCATGAGGAGATGTGGAACAGACAGCATTCAAGAACGAGAGGGCGCCAACATTGGAATGAATGGGAAAACAGAGGTGGATATAGAAGAGACAGAACAAGATCGGGCTACAGATTTCAGAGAAACAATCAAGAAAGAAGAACAGAATATCGACAACATCTCACTAGGGCATTAGATGGATATCGAAAAGGAGTAAGTGACGCAAAGAAAGAAAGTGCAGCAACAAGAAATGAGCTCCTTTCGAATATAGAAAGATACACCAAAGGGAAGGAAAGAAGTAATACAAGAGGAGAACAGGATGGAAGTGCAGACGAACACATGGACCATTTTTTAGAATTGGCACAACAGGATGTCTCCCTAAAGAAAATAGATTGGAGAATGAACCCAACACAAAAAAGAAAACAAAGACAAAACGAGGAAGAAGAGGAGGAATTCTCACAAGGAGCAAGACCAAAAATACGGAAGTAAAGACAGAAGGAATACATAACATCAGCAAAGTTGTCCTGACAAAGGAGCAAGAAAAAGTATTGAGTAAAGGACTGAAATATGCCCCGAGAAAAAATCTCAATAAATTTGAGACCTATATAAGTCTCCATAAATTCATACGCAAATTGACTCTGAAAAAACACTATTTGGGATTAAAAACAAACAAAGAGGAAAGGAGAAATGAGTCGATTTATCAACATACCAACTTAAAGAAAAAATCGAAGTTTTATCCAAGCCACCTAAAAGGCCCTTTTGTGGAAACATTCCAACGAATGGTGGAAAAGGGAATAGAGGAGATGAGTACCAAAAATACACAGTACAACCTGTCAAAACATGAATCGCTAGCTTTAAAGGAACTAGAAGGCAATAAAGAAATTTGTATCAAACCAGCCGACAAAGGTGGAGCCCTGGTGGTCATGGACAGGTCACAATATGTGAAGGAAGCAACCAGAATACTACAGGACGCTACAACCTATGAACGATTACCTAGAGATCCTGGAAAAAAATACAAATTGGAATTGGAGGAGCTACTAAAAGAGGCACTCCTTACGGGTATTCTGAATAAGAAAGAGTTTGAATATACAAACACGGAACATCCAACACTACCAGTGTTTTACATCTTGCCAAAGATACATAAGAATAAAATGAATCCACCAGGTAGGCCAATAGTGGCAGGAATAAACTCCCTGACATGTAACCTGTCAGAATATATTGATGGATTCCTTCAACCAATAGTAGCCAAACAAAGAAGCTATTTGAGAGATTCAATGGACGTTCTACGCATTTTGGATGACTTCGAATGGAAAGAAGAATATATTTTGGTGACTTGTGATATCACTTCCCTGTACAGTGTAATTGGACATACAGCAGGTTGTGAATACGTGGAAAAAATTCTATGTGAAGACAGCGATATACACCACCGCCAAATAAATTTTTTAATGGCGGCAATTAAATTTATACTAGACCACAATTATTTCTGGTTCGAGGGTGAATACTACAGACAAGTCCGCGGGACCGCGATGGGCACTAAATTCGCACCGGGATATGCAAATTTATTCGTAGCGGAATGGGAAAACCAAAATATATGGAATTCAAACCCAATGCTGGAGAATATAAGGCTATGGAAAAGATTCATAGACGATGTTCTATTCGTCTGGTCTGGTAGTGAGAAAGATCTGGGGAACTTCATTGAATATATGAATCAGAATGACCTTAACCTGTACTTCACCGTAAATCACAGTAAAGACATGATCGTCTTTTTGGACCTGGAGATCTACGTGGAAGGAAACGCACTTGAAACACGGACACACATCAAAGAGGTGGACTGTAATACCTATATTGAAAAAACAAGTGCACACCATCCAAATTGGCTTCGGAATATTCCAAAAGGACAGTTTAAGCGGTTGAAAAGGAACTGCTCCAAAACAGAAGAATATGAGAAGCAAGCGCAGGAAATGAAGAACAGATTCACTGAAAAAGGATATGCGGAGACGAGCCTCACAAATGATTATGAAGAAGTTCGAAAGCTGGACCGAAATACCCTCATGATCCCAAAAAAGTCAAAGAGGGAAAATATGGAGAATTAAATAACCTTTATCACCCAGTATAGTTCACAGTCAAAGAAAATGGAGGGAATCCTAAACCAACATTGGCCCATTCTATTAAAGGACGAAAAATTATGTGACATCCTTCCAAGGAAACCCAAAGTGATTTATAAGAAAGCAAAGAGCATAAAATCATCATTAGTAAAGAGCGCCCTTCCGTTGGAAACAAAGATAGAAGAAAAGACCAACTCTACCTGGCTACAAAAGGGAAGAAAAACAAAGGGGTTCTACCATTGCCTAAGATGTCAAAATTGTAAAATCACCAACCACACCAGCACCAAGAACATTCCCACTTTCTGTTCTAGGTCAAATAAAAAAGAATTTAAAATAGAAGAGGAGATAACGTGTGATACAAAAGGAGTAGTGTACCTTCTAGAATGTCCGTGTGGATTACAGTATGTAGGACGAACCATCAGGCCCTTGAAGAACCGTATTTCTGAGCACATCAGAAATATTAGAAACAAAATGGAAACCCACAGCGTCCCAATACACTTTGCAAATAATCACAATAGTGATCCCACATGTCTAAGATTTATTGGCATAAAGAAAATAAGTAACAACTGGAGAGGTGGGGACACAGTGGCCCAAATATCAAAGGAAGAAGCGAAATGGATCTACCAAATAGATACCATCACCCCAAAAGGTCTAAATATCGACTTCGATTTAGCAAGTTTTCTGGATTAAAAAAAAAAAAAAAAAAAAATTCTGTCCAGACGACTGTTATAATAGACCTAAATAGAGCATGGCTCCGCCCTCATGTATATAAAACGAAGGGACAAAACCATCCCCCCCTCCCCCTCTTTCTTCTTCCCCTTGTCTTTTCATCTCTCTTTTCTCTTACTTTTACTGGTCAGACACTTCCTAACATTAGTTATTATTAATCTTGAAATTGTAATGAATATTTTATATAATATTTTATATATCATTTTTAATTTAATTTTATAAATCTGATAAGTTGAATTTAGTCATTGAATATAATGACGGATTTTACTCCGGCAAACAAGGAGTTAAATGGGACTACAATTAAGAAGTCCAATCACTGGGAAGCACCGGGTACTTAAGGCACCCATTTCTACAAGCAATCCATCCCTGACGAAGCCCTAAACGGGAGAAACGCGTTGGATTATTGGACGTCAACCTTAGGAACTGGAGCACATTCCTCTTGCCACTGATCTGCTGAACAAGACGTGTACCCCGGAAGCCGCGAAACCGGAAGCGACTGGCCTGCGTTCCACGCTTGCGGGCCAGACGATACAAGCGGTATCGGAGCTCTGGGAATCGGCTGTCCGGCCCCACCGGAGGTCCCACAGGTACGGACCCGGGAAAGGAGGAAACGGAGAACCCTGGGCACTCCCGACACAGAGGTACTGTTACACGATAAGCACTAAACTCACATGTGTGGCGTGGAATAAGGCAGAGTGCCGGGAGGTCCCGATACAGCACAAATAGTTGCAGTGGATAAGGGTGCATAAAATCGTGATCCTCCCAGGAGATCCATCAGCTAATAAGCAATACAGCTGGGACGAGGCAATACACGGTGACATATTATTATAGGAAGACCTCTAAATTTCATAATTGCTTTCCTAAAAGGACATTCATCTACATGGGATAAGCAGGTCTCGGGACTTTTTCCCTACACCCCTTTTTGGGACGAGTTTAGGTATTGACACACTGATTCCACCATCCATAAAAAACAATAGATTGTTATTATCATATTGTTGTGTGCATTAGATAATGTTTAGATAAAACGTGCTATTTTTATTTTGTTTTTATTTTGATTTTACTACTATAAATATCTTAAATGTGCAAATAAAGCAATTAATAGTCTGACCATTCCTTTCTGACTTTTCCTTTCACTCGCGGTGCGCCAAGGTCTTCTTTTTAATTTTTGACTCAGTCCATACTAGTAAGGGTACTAGTTCACCTATTGGCTGCACCACTTTCCTACCTGGCTGTAACAGCCTTCTCCTATACCCTCTTTATTTCTCCTTTCTTCCACTTTTTCTCCCATGCAAAAGAGGTCGCGCAGGTAGTACTTGTCTTTACGAATACATCTTATTGCATTATGTAGGGTTTTTTGTACTATAAACATTTGAATTACTCTTTTTATTTTTACTATCAAATTCAATGACCCGCTGTGTTTGGTGAGGCATATATGTATAACTCCTGCGAGAACAGTTGCAACAAGACGTATGTAAATTATATGACCGATATAATAAAAAAAATAAAGAGCATGTGAGAGATGGGTGAAGGCTTTCTACCCCATCTGTGTCACCCGTCTGTGTGCCCCTCCCCTTTAGACTGTAAGCTCTCATGAGCAGGGTCCTCTTCCCTCATGTGCTTTTGCGTCTCTAACTTAACCTATCTTCTTTTCAATACTCCCTTTGATGGCACCAAATCCCCCAGTTTTCTGCCACCCTAATACTTATTTTAGTGCTGTTTACTGGCGCAGCTATGTTTATATACCCTGTACTTGTCCTATATTGTATTGAACTGTAAGTCACTGACTTCATGTTTTGCTTATTTGTTTACTCTGTAATTGGGCGCTGCGGATCCCATGTGGCGCCATATAAATAAACAATGATGATGATGATGATGATGATACTACAAAGGATTTCAAAAGAGATTTTGGCACCAGTTGAGCACTGAGAATTTCTTTCTAGCACATTGAAATTTAAGGGCATTGCCACTAACGTTCTACAAATTCACCTTAAATATTTTTTGGCATAAACAATTCATTTTTGAGATTGCTTGGCAGTTGTCTGATAAAAAACCTAATATTAAATGGATCACTGTGTTAATCCCTTGGAAACCTTCTCCAAATGTTTCTAAGGCCTCCTAACTTCATTGTTCATAGAGAACTTAGATTTCATAATCCACAGAGAATGCATTTTTGTTACTGGATACTAGAGATGAGCGGGTTCGGTTCCTCTGAATCCGAACCCGCCCGAACTTCATGTTTTTTTACACGGGTCCGAGCGACTCGGATCTTCCCGCCTTGCTCGGTTAACCCGAGCGCGCCCGAACGTCATCATCACGCTGTCGGATTCTCGCGAGGCTCGGATTCTATCGCGAGACTCGGATTCTATATAAGGAGCCGCGCGTCGCCGCCATTTTCACACGTGCATTGAGATTGATAGGGAGAGGACGTGGCTGGCGTCCTCTCCGTTTAGAAATAGATAGGAGAGTGAGAGTGAGACACTTCATTTACTGGAGCTTAGGAGGAGTACTCAGAGAGTGCAGAATTTTGCTAATAGTAGTTAGTTAGTTATACTAGTGACTGACCAGTGAGACCACCAGTGCAGTTTTATTATTATTTAATATAATCCGTTCTCTGCCTGAAAAAAACGATACACAGTGACTCAGTCACATACCATATCTGTGCTCGGCCCAGTGTGCTGCATCATCTATGTATAATATCTGACTGTGCTCACACAGCTTAATTGTGGGGGAGACTGGGGAGCAGTTATAGGTTATAGCAGGAGCCAGGAGTACATATTAAACAGTGCACACTTTTGCTGCCAGAGTGCCACTGCCAGTGTGACTGACCAGTGACCTGACCACACTGACCACCAGTATATTGTGATTGTCTGCCTGAAAAAGTTAAACACTCGTCGTGTGACTTGTGTGGTGTTTTCTTATTCTATAAAAAACTCATTTTGCTGACAGACAGTGTCCAGCAGGTCCGTCATTATATAATATATACCTGTCCGGCTGCAGTAGTGATATATATATATTTTTTATATCATTATTTATCATCCAGTCTATACTAGCAGCAGACACAGTACGGTAGTTCACGGCTGTAGCTACCTCTGTGTCGGCACTCGGCAGTCCATCCATAATTGTATACCACCTACCCGTGGTTTTTTTTTCTTTCTTCTTTATACATACTACATCTCATTATCATCCAGTCTATATTAGCAGCAGACACAGTACAGTACGGTAGTCCACGGCTGTAGCTATCTCTGTGTCGGCACTCGGCAGTCCATCCATAATTGTATACCACCTACCCGTGGTTTTTTTTTTCTTTCTTCTTTATACATACTACATCTCAGTATCAACCAGTCTATATTAGCAGCAGACACAGTACGGTAGTCCACGGCTGTAGCTACCTCTGTGTCGGCACTCGGCAGTCCATCCATAATTGTATACCACCTACCCGTGGTTTTTTTTTTCTTTCTTCTTTATACATACTACATCTCATTATCAACCAGTCTATATTAGCAGCAGACACAGTACGGTAGTCCACGGCTGTAGCTATCTCTGTGTCGGCACTCGGCAGTCCATCCATAATTGTATACCACCTACCCGTGGTTTTTTTTTTCTTTCTTCTTTATACATACTACATCTCATTATCATCCAGTCTATATTAGCAGCAGACACAGTACAGTACGGTAGTCCACGGCTGTAGCTATCTCTGTGTCGGCACTCGGCAGTCCATCCATAATTGTATACCACCTACCCGTGGTTTTTTTTTTTCTTCTTTATACATACTACATCTCATTATCAACCAGTCTATATTAACAGCAGACACAGTACGGTAGTCCACGGCTGTAGCTACCTCTGTGTCGGCACTCGGCAGTCCATCCATAATTGTATACCACCTACCCGTGGTTTTTTTTTTTCTTTCTTCTTTATACATACTACATCTCATTATCAACCAGTCTATATTAGCAGCAGACACAGTACGGTAGTCCACGGCTGTAGCTATCTCTGTGTCGGCACTCAGCAGTCCATCCATAATTGTATACTAGTATCCATCCATCTCCATTGTTTACCTGAGGTGCCTTTTAGTTGTGCCTATTAAAATATGGAGAACAAAAATGTTGAGGTTCCAAAATTAGGGAAAGATCAAGATCCACTTCCACCTCGTGCTGAAGCTGCTGCCACTAGTCATGGCCGAGACGATGAAATGCCAGCAACGTCGTCTGCCAATGCCGATGCCCAATGTCATAGTACAGAGCATGTCAAATCCAAAACACCAAATATCAGTAAAAAAAGGACTCCAAAACCTAAAATAAAATTGTCGGAGGAGAAGCGTAAACTTGCCAATATGCCATTTACCACACGGAGTGGCAAGGAACGGCTGAGGCCCTGGCCTATGTTCATGGCTAGTGGTTCAGCTTCACATGAGGATGGAAGCACTCAGCCTCTCGCTAGAAAACTGAAAAGACTCAAGCTGGCAAAAGCACCGCAAAGAACTGTGCGTTCTTCGAAATCCCAAATCCACAAGGAGAGTCCAATTGTGTCGGTTGCGATGCCTGACCTTCCCAACACTGGACGTGAAGAGCATGCGCCTTCCACCATTTGCACGCCCCCTGCAAGTGCTGGAAGGAGCACCCGCAGTCCAGTTCCTGATAGTCAGATTGAAGATGTCAGTGTTGAAGTACACCAGGATGAGGAGGATATGGGTGTTGCTGGCGCTGGGGAGGAAATTGACCAGGAGGATTCTGATGGTGAGGTGGTTTGTTTAAGTCAGCACCCGGGGAGACACCTGTTGTCCGTGGGAGGAATATGGCCACTGACATGCCTGGTGAAAATACCAAAAAAATCAGCTCTTCGGTGTGGAAGTATTTCAACAGAAATGCGGACAACAGGTGTCAAGCCGTGTGTTGCCTTTGTCAAGCTGTAATAAGTAGGGGTAAGGACGTTAACCACCTCGGAACAGCCTCCCTTATACGTCACCTGCAGCGCATTCATAATAAGTCAGTGACAAGTTCAAAAACTTTGGGCGACAGCGGAAGCAGTCCACTGACCAGTAAATCCCTTCCTCTTGTAACCAAGCTCACGCAAACCACCCCACCAACTCCCTCAGTGTCAATTTCCTCCTTCCCCAGGAATGCCAATAGTCCTGCAGGCCATGTCACTGGCAATTCTGACGAGTCCTCTCCTGCCTGGGATTCCTCCGATGCATCCTTGCGTGTAACGCCTACTGCTGCTGGCGCTGCTGTTGTTGCTGCTGGGAGTCGATGGTCATCCCAGAGGGGAAGTCGTAAGCCCACTTGTACTACTTCCAGTAAGCAATTGACTGTTCAACAGTCCTTTGCGAGGAAGATGAAATATCACAGCAGTCATCCTACTGCAAAGCGGATAACTGAGGCCTTGGCATCCTGGGTGGTGAGAAACGTGGTTCCGGTATCCATCATTACTGCAGAGCCAACTAGAGACTTGTTGGAGGTACTGTGTCCCCGGTACCAAATACCATCTAGGTTCCATTTCTCTAGGCAGGCGATACCGAAAATGTACACAGACCTCAGAAAAAGAGTCACCAGTGTCCTAAAAAATGCAGCTGTACCCAATGTCCACTTAACCACGGACATGTGGACAAGTGGAGCAGGGCAGGGTCAGGACTATATGACTGTGACAGCCCACTGGGTAGATGTATGGACTCCCGCCGCAAGAACAGCAGCGGCGGCACCAGTAGCAGCATCTCGCAAACGCCAACTCTTTCCTAGGCAGGCTACGCTTTGTATCACCGGTTTCCAGAATACGCACACAGCTGAAAACCTCTTACGGCAACTGAGGAAGATCATCGCGGAATGGCTTACCCCAATTGGACTCTCCTGTGGATTTGTGGCATCGGACAATGCCAGCAATATTGTGTGTGCATTAAATATGGGCAAATTCCAGCACGTCCCATGTTTTGCACATACCTTGAATTTGGTGGTGCAGAATTTTTTAAAAAACGACAGGGGCGTGCAAGAGATGCTGTCGGTGGCCAGAAGAATTGCGGGACACTTTCGGCGTACAGGCACCACGTACAGAAGACTGGAGCACCACCAAAAACTACTGAACCTGCCCTGCCATCATCTGAAGCAAGAAGTGGTAACGAGGTGGAATTCAACACTCTATATGCTTCAGAGGTTGGAGGAGCAGCAAAAGGCCATTCAAGCCTATACAATTGAGCACGATATAGGAGGTGGAATGCACCTGTCTCAAGCGCAGTGGAGAATGATTTCAACGTTGTGCAAGGTTCTGATGCCCTTTGAACTGACTTCACGTGTGGCAAGTTCAGACACTGCCAGCCTGAGTCAGGTCATTCCCCTCATCAGGATTTTGCAGAAGAAGCTGGAGACATTGAAGGAGGAGCTAACACGGAGCGATTCCGCTAGGCATGTGGGACTTGTGGATGGAGCCCTTAATTCGCTTAACAAGGATTCACGGGTGGTCAATCTGTTGAAATCAGAGCACTACATTTTGGCCACCGTGCTCGATCCTAGATTTAAAGCCTACCTTGGATCTCTCTTTCCGGCAGACACAAGTCTGCTGGGGTTGAAAGACCTGCTGGTGAGAAAATTGTCAAGTCAAGCGGAACGCGACCTGTCAACATCTCCTCCTTCACATTCTCCCGCAACTGGGGGTGCGAGGAAAAGGCTCAGAATTCCGAGCCCACCCGCTGGCGGTGATGCAGGGCAGTCTGGAGCGACTGCTGATGCTGACATCTGGTCCGGACTGAAGGACCTGACAACGATTACGGACATGTCGTCTACTGTCACTGCATATGATTCTCTCAACATTGAAAGAATGGTGGAGGATTATATGAGTGACCGCATCCAAGTAGGCACGTCACACAGTCCGTACTTATACTGGCAGGAAAAAGAGGCAATTTGGAGGCCCTTGCACAAACTGGCTTTATTCTACCTAAGTTGCCCTCCCACAAGTGTGTACTCTGAAAGAGTGTTTAGTGCCGCCGCTCACCTTGTCAGCAATCGGCGTACGAGGTTACATCCAGAAAATGTGGAGAAGATGATCATTAAAATGAATTATAATCAATTCCTCCGCGGAGACATTGACCAGCAGCAATTGCCTCCACAAAGTACACAGGGAGCTGAGATGGTGGATTCCAGTGGGGACGAATTGATAATCTGTGAGGAGGGGGATGTACACGGTGATATATCGGAGGATGATGATGAGGTGGACATCTTGCCTCTGTAGAGCCAGTTTGTGCAAGGAGAGATTAATTGCTTCTTTTTTGGTGGGGGTCCAAACCAACCCGTCATTTCAGTCACAGTCGTGTGGCAGACCCTGTCACTGAAATGATGGGTTGGTTAAAGTGTGCATGTCCTGTTTATACAACATAAGGGTGGGTGGGAGGGCCCAAGGACAATTCCATCTTGCACCTCTTTTTTCTTTAATTTTTCTTTGCGTCATGTGCTGTTTGGGGAGGGTTTTTTGGAAGGGCCATCCTGCGTGACACTGCAGTGCCACTCCTAGATGGGCCAGGTGTTTGTGTCGGCCACTAGGGTCGCTTAGCTTAGTCATCCAGCGACCTCGGTGCAAATTTTAGGACTAAAAATAATATTGTGAGGTGTGAGGTATTCAGAATAGACTGAAAATGAGTGGAAATGATGGTTTTTGAGGTTAATAATACTTTGGGATCAAAATGACCCCCAAATTCTATGATTTAAGCTGTTTTTTAGGTTTTTTGGAAAAAAACACCCGAATCCAAAACACACCCGAATCCGACAAAAAAAATTCGGTTAGGTTTTGCCAAAACGCGGTCGAACCCAAAACACGGCCGCGGAACCGAACCCAAAACCAAAACACAAAACCCGAAAAATTTCCGGCGCTCATCTCTACTGGATACATGGGGCTCGCTTTATTAAAGTCATTTTGCTAGTGTAAATGCCACAAAAAGGTCTGTCACCACTTCTCCACACAAAAGAAAGGGTTAACTGTGGGAATCTGAGATTTCTTCGGCCTATTTATCTACAGTAGCCTTGTTTTTTCCAATTGGTAGCAATACCTTGCCCATAGTTGCCGACTTCTGGGCTGCTCTCTGCGGGAGAGAGCAGCCCGTCTGCTCAGCAGGGGGGGCGGGCAGTGAGGTGACGTGACAGGGGGGGCGGGCCAGAGGCGGAACGGTGGCGGGCCAGAGGCGGAACGGGGCGTGACTTCTGGACCGCATCATTTAAGCCACGCCCCCCGCTGTGTAATGCCGCGATTACCGGCATTATACAACAGGGGGCGTGGTTACGATGACGCGATTCAACAAGAATTGCGTCATCGCCTGCTCGGACCGCCCACTTTACTCGTTAAGTGGGCGGCGGGCAGGGGGTGACCCGCGGATATCGGGAGACTTGCCTGCTCTTCCGGGGGGCCGGGAGGGTCTCCCGTTTTTCGGGAGCCTCCCGGCCATTCCGGGAGGGTAGGCAAGTATGATCTTGCCTATGGTTGGCATTAGGCAACAGCGAAAGCTTTTTGGCTTTGCTGAATTTTTGAAGTTTTAAACAGTGCTCAAGAGCAGACACTAGACTTCCGGTGGCTGGGAACAGAAGTCTGCTGAGGAGTAGTAATTATTAATACATATCGGCAGTATCTACGTTTTTATTGCTCATAGAGACAGTAAAAAAAAAAAAATACAGCTGGTTGTGGTCCCTGGCAATAAACGGAGCCCAGGGTCTGCAAAAGGGTTTCTTCATAAAAGTTGGTTTTGGTTTTTTTTGTCTGTTTTTTTGTTTTGTTTTTTCCCTTTGGTGGATTGCATGTAACACAGGATAGGAAAATTTAGGAATTAAATATTTTGGCATTGAAAAGCATGTCTGGTGTACAACTCTTCAGAAAATGGGTTAAAGTCCAAATTCCTCTGCAATATGTTAAACAACTTTATTATCCAATTGGAGTACATCTACCCAAGAAAAGATAATGCATTCTTTTATTTGTTAATACATATTTAGGTAGAAAATGATGCATGTGTCCATCAGGTTCATCCTTTCATCCTGAAAAATCCCCAGTTGATCCAGATGACCTAAAAAGCCCTATAAAGCATAGCCCAATTTCCTGACCCCATACTGGCAATCTGACAACTCCCCAGATCAACATGCCATATAATATTACTAATGCCGGTAGCTCTGTAGATTGTGTTTTGTTAGGAAAATGTCCAAATATACTACAGTGTCTGCCAATGGCCGTTACAGTGGTAGGACATTCCACACTTCACAGCTTTTACAGTAAAGAACAGAGGCGGCTCCAAACTTAAGCTTGAGGAGCACGGCTGCTGTATTGGATTCCTCATGATGATGTCTCTAAAATGTCAGAATTCGGCTGCCGCCAGCATCCATTTTTGTACATGCGCAGTAAAACTATAACTTTTAGGTACTGCATAGTCTGTAGCCCCTAAAAACACTGTAAACATGGTGGTTTGCAGTGTGGGGTTCCCGCTGGAAGCTCTTGAGTTCTGATAATCGTACCCCAGACTGACCGGGGTTCAGTGGGGACGGTGTGCGGTGGCGGCTTTTATTGAACCACTGTCTCGGGTAGAAATTGCATTTTTCTTTTACACTTCTTTTAATAAAACTTGTGGTTCCCTGTGAATTCTACGCATGTCTAGGAATGAGAGCCGTCTCCCGATTGGAGGATGTGTATCTGGCTGCCTGTCTAGTGAGGCTGATATATTTCTATTAGTGTACAGGAAGGAGATGGAGGGCTTTTCTTACTGAATATATATTTAAAACCTCTGCTAAAGGACTGTTTCCACTTTGTATAGAATTATCTAACCTCTAATCTTAATGGGGAGTACACAAGGAGAGATCTATGCTAAATTCTAAGCAATCTGACTAGATTGCTCAGAAATGAAGCACGTATCTCTCCGTGTGTAGGGTGACAGCGATGCGCGGTTCTGCGCGTCGCTATCGCCAACTCTAGATTTGGCATCAATGCCAAATCTAGTGATAGTGCTCATTTCACCGCTGGGTGAAATGAGCAGCCCCTCCTGTCCCCTCCCCCTTGCTCAGCACACATTGCACTGTGTGCTGAGCGGTTTGTGCTAGATCGCTCAGCACACATCTCTCCCTGTGTGTTTGGGGCTTTAATGTAATTCATATTATTGATTTCACTATCTAGAAGCAGGCATTAGAGTTGGTTAGTAATGGCTGAGTGATGTTATTGTTGGGCTGGGGGATTATGCTGATGGTAACCTATACAGGGCCGGCTCAGGGTCTTTTTGCGACCCGGGCGGCCATAGGGGGCGTGGCTTCATACAGGGGGCGTGGTCAGTTGTGCCCCCTGTACAGTAGTAGCGCCGCTGAGATGATGTGCAGTGCGCGATGACATCATCGTGCACCGCACAACAAAGGTCCTCTCCACGAAGGAAAACCACGCTACGCGTCTAGTTCCCTTCGTGGACAGGACATTTGCTGTGCGGAGCGCGATGACGTCAACGCGCACCGCACATCATTACAGAAAAGGTCCTCTCCACGAAGGGAAACTAGACGCGTAGCATCTAGTTTCCCTTCACAGCGGGCAGAGGGACAGCGGCAGCGGGGGGCACAGCAGCAGCGGATCTTGCCGTGGTGCGGCGCCCTCCGGAAGGCGGCGCCCCGGGCAAAAGTCCTGCTTGCCCGTGGCAAGATCCGCTACTGAACCTATGTATCAGTGATGGAGAACCTTTGGCACTCCAGCTCTTGAACTACACATCCCAGCATGTCCTGCTTCAGTTTTAGCATAGCCAAATAGCAAAACTGTAGCAGAGCATTCTGGGATGTGTAGTTCAACAACAGCTGGAGTGCCAAAGGTTCCGCATCACTGCTATATATGCTTAGGTAAACTACTCACATGCAGCCCCACCCACCTTCACAGGACTGTAGCTGTAAGAACAATAAGGGAGCATTCTAGGCATCAGTATACCCTGATACACCCATGATATAAGTCCCCCATAAAAATCAGTTGTATTATTAATTGCCTGTATATTCAGGATAAGATTGTCACCTTGCCATTGAAAGTAATGCAACAATTGTCATTCAAGTTAATGACATCAGAACAATTCTAAATAGCAGCTAAATAGTCTAGCCCAGTGGTTTCCAAACTTTTTTTTGAATCACGGCGCCCTAGAATATCAGAATTTTTTTCACGGCACCCCTAGGCCAAAAATGTCTTATTGAGAAATTTAGAAAGAAATATTACATTAAGAAGATTGCGTTTATATGTCATCCTTAGGGTCAGTTGTGTGGTGAGGGACCGGATTCGCTTCTGTTTGTCCACATAGTTTATGACTGGCAGCCACCAGCACTGGTTTTGCCTATTATATTGACCATGAATAATTTGAATTGGTCCTGGACCACCAACCCAGGGCACCCCTGCAAGTGTCCTGAGGCACCCCAGGGAGCCACGACACACAGTTTGGGAACCTCTGGTCTAGCCACATTATTTGTTCCTCACACAATGAGATTGGTGTTCTCATTACCATCATTATACCCTGCTATTATCAGATTTTAAGTCGGTCATCAAAGAAACCACTGAGCCAGAAACATGCTTTTTTTTTTTTTTTTTTGTAATCTTTGTGTATTTCTTTACAGCACTGATAATTAGAAAATAAGGATAAAAACAACAATATTTAGCAAAATATGCGCAACCCCCTTGTGTTATACACATCACCTTCTGATTCGACCCCAAGCATCCTCGCTGCTAACTGGTAAATGACTAAGGGGTCTATTTACTAAGCCTTTGATGGAGATAGGAGCCGATTGACTAACTGTCATTTTTCAAACATAGCCTGTGGCATGGCAGTTAGGAGCCGATTGGCTGGAACTTTATCTCCGCCCACTTTATCTCCATCCAAGGGATAGTAAATAGACCCCTCTATGTTGTAGTAAAGCCAGCTTTTTCAGCAGACGACCAGGCACAATTATCAGTCACTTTTGCAAGGGGCATAAAAAGCACACCACCAGATTTATCAAGGCACCTGAACCTGCTATTGAAATGTCCAAAGGTACACTCCAAAACAGACCTACTGCAAATGTGTGTGCCTCATTACATTTGTGCTGGACTGGAGTGTGGAGATTGAAGAGAGCTACTTGTTGTCTGGGGAGGCACCAACACCTTTACTCACCTGAAATAAATATTACATGTATTGCAGTTACCATGTGAACCATTCACAAAAATAAATATAAAGAGAAAATAAGAATTGTTTTTACATACTCCGTAGTCATCACTCAGGGATTTTTCCTGCACAGACTTGAGGTATATTGAGAACCTGTGCTGGATATAGGCGACATGACGAGAATCTACTACTACTTCTTCTTACTAATACTACTCACTACCTACTACTACTACTACTACTACTACTACTACTACTACTACTACTACTACTACTACTACTACTACATGCATGTTTGCTTCACAGACCAAATGCATGTTGAGAACATGGTAATGTTGGTGATTGATCTAGATCTCCGCTCTGTGGTGTGGTGGCCACATTGTAATATGTACAATGTATAGCTTTGAAGACATTAAGGAGACCTGCTGGGTAAGGAAGCAGATATATTTAGAAGGTAGCATTTTTAGTGCACTTAACACCTAGGAAAAGTGCCTTGAAAATGTCAGTCGTTTGCTTAACACTTGTCAACACACAGATTTAAATGTGCCTGTTGCCATAAAGTGTAAAGCTCATAATCATTTCTATAG
The DNA here is from genome assembly GCF_028390025.1 of Pseudophryne corroboree. Lineage (NCBI taxonomy): Eukaryota > Metazoa > Chordata > Amphibia > Anura > Myobatrachidae > Pseudophryne > Pseudophryne corroboree. Next base: position 147,138,244 of record NC_086447.1, read on the forward strand.
ACCACATTGTTTGGAAGTTGTATTTAAAGGCTCCAAATCATCACTCACCACTCAAAGATTCAGCAGATTCCTTCTGTTGAGTCTAAAGATTTGGACTACCAACTGCTCTTTCAGGGATTCCAGGGACAGTCTTCCCCTGAAGTGAATCTTCTGCAGAACCTCCATAGCACATGCTGCTTATGCTGCTCCAACTTCCTCCTGAGCCTTACAATTAACTCCTCCATATGCTGCTCTTTCTCATCCTTCTGACTCATTCTTATCTCCCTTCTCATTCATATACTGCAGACAAAGTAGCCAAGAACACTAGCCAACTCCCCAACCATTGCCATTGTAAAAATGCTTTGGTACCGGAAGGCAGTTTCAGTTCTGGCACTTTAAGTTAATGCGGTTTCGATGTGGAGTTTTGCATTTTGGTAGTGGCAACATTTACAAACCGCAATTGACAACTCCAAAAACCATGTGGTTTAGAAAAACCGCAATTTAATCAATATCCCTCTTTGTTTTTCTCTTTACTTTTACATTCCCTACCCTCTTAGCTGAACTCTTTGCTTTGCCCAGTGATGTTTAGTTAGTCTTAGAAAAACAAATCTGTCTTCTGAAAGATCAGAATTTCCTTTCTGGAGTTGTAATTGTTGCGCACACGTCTACTAACATCTCTTCAAGTATCTTATATTACTGAGTGGATAGTGTTTATTTAGTATATCATATTTTCATATGATGTCACTCTGTTGAAGAAATCTCTACATTCATCGCAACTCTTATGCAAGGCTGGTTCTGGAGAAAACATTCCATACCCTATCAGTCTACTGGCAACGCTTCCAGCTGTGAAAACAAATCTTCATTCAAATATTCCAGAGCCATATTCTCAGTTACAAATGATGAAAGTACCTCCTTGTATACATTGTGAAAAGCCTTCAGTCATAATGATACATCCTACAGGGGTCATGTTTTATGTGCTGATGTGTTTTTAAGGAGACTTCTGTCAGGCAGATAAAAAATGAATGGTACATAATAAGAATGGTATAAAGACAGAACTGCAAAAGTAAAAAAGTCCACCGTTATGTGCAACAGTATTGCAGGTATGTTTATGTTAAAAGGTGCTCCCTGTATGTTACACCCACCAAGCGAGAACAAAATAACTTATATTTTAATTATTCTGGTTATGGAATAAATCCATCCTCATTAGCCTAGCATAACCATGGGCTCTCTGTTGCCAAAATTACTTGCATTTCTAGTTTACTAATTGTCTTGACCAATTATCCTTCAGATATCTAAAAGATAGAAGAATATTATTTATTGAATACAGCTTATAGCAGAGGTATGGGAGGTTGGGTTCTCATATACAGTAATTGTTATGTGCCTTGTGATTTCTCTAGGGTGTTAATCTCTGGGGAGCTAGGTTACTTGGCAGAGACCAGATGAGTGTATGGTAAAAGGGCAGCAGCAGGGTGATTTGCCACCCTGCCCCTCGTACATGTGACATCCCAATGAGAGGAGGAGGGGGGCACTGCTGGGACTCGGAAATGGCTGAGTGTCCTCTGGATGCTAAGATGAGCTCTCGGATGTTGCGTGCTGTTCCAGGGTTCCTCTATGCCAAATCCTTTGTGACACAGTTTGCCCACCATGGCCCTGCATGTGAACTGTGAAGATATTCTATTTGTGAATCCTACTAGATGGAAATCACATTTAAAAATACTAGGTGCTATACTGAAAAATGTGACTGTAGGAGCTCATTCAGAGATTGATGCAAATCGCTGCATACACAGCCAGATCTGCATCCATCTACTTACATGCTGGGGGCCGCCCAGCACAGGGCAAGGCCGCCCAGCATGTGAGGTCACCTCCTGATGCATCCGCAATTAGATTGCGGACACAACGGAACATCAGGCAGTCGGCTGCCATTTTATTAATGTGAGTGGCAGCATGTGACATCACCAAAAGAGGCCCTGGCCAGTCCCGCCCTCCCGAACGCTGTCACTGCCCCTCGAATGCCCGCCGCTGGTTACATCCAGAAATGCAACCGCAATGTGTGTGCCCACGCAGTCGTGGTGCTTCTGCTGCGCATATACAGTTTGCATCCATCTGCAAACTGCTTTGCAGGCTGCATCAGCGGGCAACTCAGTATCAGCCCTGTAGTCTGTAGCACCATTGGCAGGGTCTGAAAATGTATAAATATTCCCCAGTCTCCATGCAAGAATAAAGGCAGTATTTTGAAACCATTCTTTCAGAATATGTGCATTGATTATGAAACATTAAATCAGTTTATAGGTGATAAAGGATCCCTCCTTTAACACTTCTAATCAAATCACCAGCCACACCCATATCTTGGGATAAATGTAATAGGGTGTGAGAAGCCAGAGGTGCCGTACTTGGCAAGAATGCCTGTATTTTCCAATGAAAAAACTGGTTGGTTTTGCCTTGTAAATGCTTGACACCTTAAAAATACAGGCATTCTTGCCCAAACTCTGGCGGCTTCTTGCACCCTCTTACATTTAGCCCCTTGTCTCTAGTGACGGAGCTCCCTGCTCTAGAGGACTTGGGCCCTCCATTGCTCTACAGTTGAACAGCGTTCTACAGAGCTCTGCCAGCTTAGCAGTAGAGTTGTTGATACAGTACTTTCAGACACTGCAATATTGGCGAACAAAGTTTAGCTCATGAGAGCTCTTGGTTTAATGCAAATAAGGATGGGTGTTACCCTTTCTTTACTATTGGGAAAATTAAGTTAGCCATGGGGTGACTTAGGTGGTCTGTGATCCTCTGTAAAGTTCCTGGATCTATAAAAATTACATATCCACAGCCATCTGTTGTATGGGCTCAATGGGTCGTTGCATAAGGGCCCTAGACTGATAGGTAAGGGTCCCCTTTTTCCAGGGCTACCAGATCTTTGAAAATCGGCCCTGGGGAATCAGAGATATCCAACTTCAAAGCAGTGGTACCCATCTTTGCCTGTAAATTGCTCTTCCCAGACAGATATCTTGGGACTTAATTTTTCTGAGGGTATACTCCAAAAGCTGTGACTCTCCCCTTTTGGTGGACACTGGCAGCTTGTCTATACTGTAGCAGGTAGGTACTATGGAGTGTTGATGCAGTTGCAGATGTAGATGTTGGTCAACGTACCTGGATCCCTTGCCCGGAATCACCTCTGGAATCGGATCTCACTACTGGAAACCTAGGCAGAGGAACCCCAACCCCAGAGGACTCAACACAATAGTCACCACACATTAGGACGGTGACATAAGGATTTGTTATACGGGAACAAAATGGTCACTACTGTGGAATTAATTGGTTAAGAGGCAAATACAATTTACGGTATGAGGAAAACAACGCATACAGTTTACACTGGCCTTTTACCACCTTTCAACTAACGTAAATCAAACGTCCAGCAAATGGTAGCCTAACTCCACTGAGACTTGTACTAAGCAGGAGGTCTAACCTCAGTAGCAAGGCATATACATTTATATTTCAATAGCACAGATATTTTATTAGTTGCAGTCTTAGTACTCCGCTTTACTTGCTACTCTATCAGTCAGTACGGATGCACCAGCCAAAGAATGCAGTTCAGACACAAAAGGGAGAATGGCATGCACTATTTGATTTGCAGCAAGCAGGTGAATGCGGTAAAAGCAAGAGGGACAGAGTTAGTAATTAATATGTATATCACAAGGCAAAGCACAGTCCCCCTATAGCTATGTCCACATGCAATTAGGGTGCACTGTCTACCAAAGTAACTCAGTTCCTTTTAAAACAGCGGTTAGTGTGCACAGGTGGCAGAGGTAAATCGGTGGCTCCAACAAGAATGTGTCCACTGAAGCAGCACAAGCAGCGGTGAATTAGGACACTGTTCCCCTTTATAAACACTCCTCCTGTGCTACAGCACGTCACTGAAATGGATCTCTGTGCTAAGTCTCTCTCTCTCTCTCTCTCTCTCTCTCTCTCTCTCTCTAGTATTGCTTTATGATAGACTCCTTAACACCTGTTAGATTAGGCATCCTGCTCTATCTTCAGAATAGTCACATTGAGGAGGAGCAGTGGGGTTTAGTGACAATTTAAGTCTCTCTCTCTCTCTCTCTCTCTCTCTCGTATTCTCTGCTCTAGCAATTCTCTCTCTCTCTGCTGTCCCCAAATAGCTATGGAAATTGCCACTAACTGAGGGCTCTGGTGTCAGTGTGGCTGTGGGACTTACCTGTTGGCAGCAGTCAGCTGGAGCATGGATGCACTCCCCTCAGTGTGCAGCATCAGCAGCTCTCTCTCTCCTGAGTATGTCCCCTCAGCATGGCGCAGACTGGCAGCGGTGTTACAGTCCCGGCTCCTCTCGCTATGGTGCGGGCTGGTGGTGGTCCTCAGCGGCAACTGGTGGCTCTCTCCACAGCGTGTCTCCTCAGCGCAGCATCACTCTCTGTGCGGTTACCTCAGAGCACCACTCCTCACAGCATCTCTCTCTCTGTCACCTCAGGAGACTCCTCAGCAATCGCCACAGGGGTAACCCTGCTTCCTACTCTTCCCGCTCTGCACCACCCAATCAGCAGCTTTGATTCCTCCTGCTCTGCAGGTCTGCACCTGGGTCCTAGCACTCCACAAGTTGCTGTCCTTTGCTTGCTGGCGCTACCTAGCAACCTAAGCAAGGGGAAGCTGTTAGCCCTTCCAGCTGCACTGTGCTGGCTAGTGAGAAGTTGAGGGTTCCTTTTAGGGAAAATTTAGGTGTCTCACCCAGGTTGTTTCCAGTACATGGGTGATGGTACCTATATAGCCACATATATCCCCATAAATCCAAGTTAATAGGATATCCATGTCCGAGTGTCACATACCTCTGGTTCTGGGCATAGTACCAGCCTTCAAGCTGCTGGTCCCTGCTCCAGCTCCATACACCTGGTATGCAGGTTTAAATTTCCATTGGTGGATTGCTCTGGCTCCGGAACTCCTAATCCCCAAATCCCCAGTACCCATTGAAAGCTAAGAAACCAATTTCCAGGAACTGGCAATTTCTGCAGTCAAGCAAGCTGTTCTTCCCGCGCAAATGATGAATATTAAGCCTACAGCACTATCCACCCCCTACCACCCTGGAAGTCATGTACCAGGGTCCTTTCATCCAGCCCAATGCCCCCTTCTTTAGTTTTGGCCACATCTCCCACCATCTGTGCAGTAAAGGAGTAGTTAGCTGAAAATACTGCTCGAGGTCCTACATGCTGAGTGGAAGATATAACACCCCCTACCGCCCGCGGGACATCAGAGCTGCCACTGATAGCACCCCTACCACTGGAGGATAGGTAGGGGCCCCAGTGCACTGCTTTGCCCAGGGGCTTACACTGCTGTTAAGACGGCCCTGAATCGGCCCAAATGCATCAGTCAATGCTAATGTCTTAGAGCACTTTACCTGGAGGAACAGACCGTGTGTATAAACCTGTGGCTAAATGTTTTGTTCTAAATCTATATAGAAATGCTCAGGTACTGTACATAGGACGACAAACACCCCGAAAAGTGATGTAATTGTGCTCCCCCAGTCAACAACCCTTTCATTCAGTACTTACACTGCAGAATTTTTTTCCCCTTCTGTAACAGTCAGAGAACTTGCTGTTCGTCTGTGCCTTAGAGTACTATTCATAATCATTTGGCTATGTAACTTTTGTTTACAGTTTCTTATATAGCGCAGCTTATTCTGTTGCGCTTTACAAGTTAATTGGAGCCACTAGGAGTTTTGTTTGCCGGTTAAATGACACATTTTTAACGCTGCAGTGAAAACAGTATTAACATACCATTGACATCATCTAGTTAGTGCACAGAGTTGATTATCCAAAGTCCCTTTGTGAGGATTTCATGCTCTGTTCTCCCTCATTGTGTTTGCTGTGCTCTTGGGTGTTTTGCATTTCCTGCTATGGTGACCCTGAATGGGAATAAGTAGACAGGGTAACTGCAGTCTTGCTTGCATATGCAGAACTTTTGTTTAGAAACGTGGAGAGCGCTGGTTTGGCCTCTGGCAACTGTGCATGTCCAGTGTGTATAAAAGAAATATAAAAACCAAAAAAATTATACATATTATATAGAGTAAAGTTTTATTTATATATACATACACTATTTTTTTTCTTTCTCTGAACTCCTCACTGATCATAACGCAACCGCACCATTTTGTGAAACTCCGTCCTCTGAGGGAGGAAGGGGGAGCAGGATAGGAGCTAGGAAGAGCCGTGGCGAGCGCGCCGTTATATTGCACGGCTCGCCCGCTGCTAGAAACAACACTGCAGCTATCGGGGAAATTCCTTGTTCTGCTGAAGTCTGGATTGAAGAAATCCAATATGTTTTGAAATCCCTGATTTGCAGATTCCAATCAAAAAATGTATCTGGATCGGCAAATCTGGGATTTTTGCATGCAGTGTTTTGCCAGATACCTGATGGATCAGACAATCTATATATTCCAATCTACGCTTTTGATCTGAACAGCATTGGCAACACGGGGTATCACGGCTCAGATGTTCAATTCACATCATACCAATGCAGCAGTAGAGGAATAACCTATTATGTACATATCAGGTTGTTTAAGAGTGCAGTTTGGAATACATCCTTCTACCTATTGTATCACATCCACATTTAAAAATATGGCTTGTGATCATTTATTTGTTTAAATTTGCAATGTGAAAAGGATTATCTTCACATGAGTTTAGTAACCAACTAAGCCAGGCAGGCTCCAATGAGAATTTGTGCTGTCACTCTCTCTGTATTCTGTTTCTTGGCTGTGTGGTTTTTGGTTAATAATGGTATTATAATAATTATTGTGTGTCAAAGAAGAAGTTGCACAGTGGTTAGTATTGATGCCTAGCTGTGCTCGGCCCATGAGTTCTCTTTGGACCACAGCACCGCATGGCGTGTGTATGTTCCCTAGCTGTGTTTGATATGGTTTCCTCAGGATGCTCTGGTTTCCTCCCTCAGTCTACAAGCATAGGAGAGAATCATTTCCTACCGACAATATTTTTGTGTGATAGATGAGCAACTGTAATCTCAAGTGGTGCAGGGAGTAATGCTGTGCACGGATTTAGTGTATGCAGAAAAGCAGACTGACTGTGTTGTCTTCTAAATCTCTGTGGATCATGTGCTGTATGAAAAATCCGCTGCACATTTCTCCTATTTATAAAATCAGCTTGAAAATAGGGTGAGCTATAGATAGATAGTGAGATATAGATATAGATAGATAGAATATATATATATATATATATATATATATATCTATCTATCTATCCAAATGGAAGCAGCACTCGGAGTATCCACAAGCTATGCAAAGCAGCAGTAATACTGCTTTGCAAAGCTTGTGGAGTTTGAGTGCCGCTTCCATTTGGACATTGTATTCGTTGGGGTGCTTACCCCTGTAAGAGGGCACCGGAGCAAGTAACTCTGCGGTTGGCGTTGGAGTGCCGAATCTGCTGTTTGGATGGAGATAAATATATATATATATATATATATATATATATATATATATATTTTATATATATATATTTTATATATATATATTTTATATATATATATTTTATATATATATATACATACACACTGTAGGTTGGGTATCCCTTATTCAAAGTCCCCAGACTGAGATAGATATATACCGACTGAGATAGATATATCGACATCTTTTTGCTGACATGCTGCTGTTTGTCTCTATGTGAGATATAATACATTTTCTACTATCAAGGAAGTGGTGAGTGCCTGTACTCTTTTTGGATATATATAATATATATATAATAGGGAGATTCGGCTGGGTAGGATGTATATCCCCAGTATACACAGGACGTGTGAGATACCTGATAAAAATGTCATGTTTACAAATTACTGAATTTGCACAGAAAACCCGTTGTGATGTATCATAAAATGGCATAAAAACGATTGATTATACTTGGAGTGCTGGTCTCATCTACAACATAGCCCCAGCTGGAGCCTCATGGTGTGGTTGTATCCATATTGAAAAGTTTTTGACCTGGCACCCTTTTGTGGATGTCTATAGTGTTGTGCGGCTCATGTTTTCTATAAACATCCTAGTGACATTTGGTGGACCCGTTCATTCCAAGTACAGCATTTGTTACCTCTAAACCCAATAAATAAAGACACGGAGACTTGAATTTGGCAGAAAAATTGCTAGCTATTTATTTGACCCTAACCATAGCAAACCTGTAAATGAAAACTTTGTTAAGATGCCGATACAGCCGGCATATGGTGGCAGCAAAAAGAACGGCTCTACTAACCTAAATTAACCGTAAAATACTAAAAATTCGAAACCATCTTAATTATACTACAACTATCAAAAACCGGTAATAGGTGACAACTACGCCCCCACAGTGACTACCCACCGCTCCTGGGTGCCCTGCCGCTGCCTTCCCGGACGGGTGGTCAAGCGGCCAATAAGTCGATGGAGGTGAGTGCACCTAAACCAAATCAAACTGTAAATCACTACAGCTTACCATACAACCACCAACTGCCGTTCTTTTCCGCCAATAAATAGCCAACGATAAAACCAGCCAAACAATTTAATGCCAAGGCACTCCGTGCCAGAACCTTTACCAACAGGGCGGGAGGGCGGGAAGGCAATTTCACCAACAAGAGAGAGACAAAATGTCTATCCTTCCCTATATATACTAACCCTCCCCTTTTCCCAAAGGGCTGTACTTTCCTTCCAGCTAGGTCCACCCCTCACAAGATGTTTAACTCATTCCTTTCCTATGCTGTCAGTTCTCTCTCCTAAACATCCTAGTGACATTTGGTGGACCCGTTCATTCCAAGTACAGCATTCGTTACCTCTAAACCCAATAAATAAAGACACGGAGACTTGAATTTGGCAGAAAAATTGCTAGCTATTTATTTGACCCTAACCATAGCAAACCTGTAAATGAAAACTTTGTTAAGATGCCGATACAGCCGGCATATGGTGGCAGCAAAAAGAACGGCTCTACTAACCTAAATTAACCGTAAAATACTAAAAATTCGAAACCATCCTAATTTTACTACAACTATCAAAAACCGGTAATAGGTGACAACTCCACCCCCACAGTGACTACCCACCGCTCCTGGGTGCCCTGCCGCTGCCTTCCCGGACGGGTGGTCAAGCGGCCAATAAGTCGATGGAGGTGAGTGCACCTAAACCAAATCAAACTGTAAATCACTACAGCTTACCATACAACCACCAACTGCCGTTCTTTTCCGCCAACAGCGAAAGACTCCTTCCCAGAGTCTTCGCACCGCCACCATAACCTCACCCTAACTCCAGCAACCCTAGGAACAGATCCTCCAGGAAAAAACATCATCCCCTCATTGGATAGATGCACACCATCAGGCCGAAGAAGGTGACTTTGTCTCTGAACTGAATCCTAGGGTGGCGAACCACTTGGCCTCCGTGGGACAACCCACTTCGCCACCGCCCCATTCACCTTCTGCCTGGCCTCCTCAATTTCGCGACCGTCCGTCACACCTTGCCAACTCAACCTTGGCACCATCAAAAAGAACACCAATATACAATTGGTCCATTCCCCTTCTGCCTGGCCTCCTCAATTTCGCGACCGTCCGCCACACCTTGCCAACTCAACCTTGGCACCATCAAGGAGAACACCAATATACAATTGGTCCACTGCTGCGGCCAAACTTGCCAGATCCTGTATCATGGCCCACCGCATCTCCAAAGAAGTCCTCTTCCCCAGGTCGTTGCCACCTAAATGGTCAACCAACACCCTAGGGCTACATGCTTGCTGGCCTGACTCACTAGTCTACTTCTCCACTCCGTCCCATCATCCCTTGCCAACCAAGCCAACGAACTTCTCGAGCCCTAGGAAACATCTGTGCCCCCTGCGAGGCCAAAACTGGGCGGCCCAATACATATAAGAGTGGCCAACCACCCAAATAGGCAAGTCATCTTCCAACCAACCTGAAGAGGAGGAAAAAAGGGGGGGTAAAAGTGGATACTAATCATCTGTACCATCGTTTAATCTACTGCATTAACCTGAAGGATCTGCCAAAAAGAAAAAAATTTCTGTCGTATATTGCAGCAGTCTCGGCCTAGCCGATCTGCACGAGCAATCAGCCAATTTGAAGCCTAACATGAACACACAAATGGGAAAGATGAAAATAACCAAAAAAGGAGGGGGGGGAAAGGGGTAAAACATGTAATAACTCAGCTGGAGGTGAAAGCATAAAGACCTGCTGAGGGACTCTGATTAAAACAGATTAGCCGAATTGTGGATTAGAATTCAGTCCGTCAAGTCAGGCAAAAAATTGCAAAATAACTCCAGACCCCCGCTGCCGGCTCATGCCAGCAACGGCGAGTAGCTAATCCCTGAGTAGGATAAAAAGGGGAAGACAAACAAACGCACAACACCATAACGTACTGAACTGTAATAACATGATTAAACGACTGGAATTGACACACAAGTACGCGCGAGCTAACATCTCATGCAACGGGGCGCATATACCGTCTGTAACTTGACGACTTCCATCGCCCCACTGCCTGGATCTCAGCCATGTAAAATCCCGTCGCTGCAGCCGACGTCGCAGCCCCTATGCGGAAGGAATGCGTCCCGAACGCAGAGGGTGGAAGGCCCAAGCTCGCAAGACAGCGACCCAGCATCCCATGAAATAGATACTTAGTCACCGGCAGCCCGTCATAGTGCAGCGGCCATGACCCCCGACCGTCGGGCCGTACTGCCTCATATTGCACCGCCAACCTCACTGGGCAAATGCTCTCCTCAGGAGCCGGAACCAAGGTGACCCATTGACCTCTCCCCACTTGGTCCGTCTTAGAGCGCCACAATCTGCAAAGCAAGGACTTCTCACCCACCACCACGTCCCCGACCAGCATGCGCGAATCTGCTCGCTTAGAAGGCGCTACCAGTTCCGAAACCCTAAAAGCCCCGTGGTAAGCCATTGAGCACGCCAAACTGAAGAACACCCACAATTCAAAACATGGACGACGCGACACCTCTAACCGCCCTGATGACATCCAGCAACAAGGCCGCATCAATGGGCCTCCTCCCGTCAGGCGGCGTCGGCGCGACTCGCGCCCATCCTTTCATCGCCTTCAACAGAATCCCGCTCTTAGCCACGTCGGGGACGCCCTTTATTCTGCTGAAAAACGAAATCCTGGCCAAGTACCGGGATACCACCGCTCTGGACCTACCCGAAACATACAGCTGCCAAATAAAAGAAAGCATCCTCCGATGCCCGCTCTTACCTTGCTGAATTCGTCCTTAAACAAACTCCTCCTACTCGCTCCAAGCTTGCGGCTTAAGTGTGGCTGGCGCGACTGAACGCAACGCAAGACCCTCCAATCCGTCCCGATCACCTCCCAACATAACCGGGAAACTGAACACCATGTTCGTCGGCCTCCGGTGCCAACAAACAAAAACTTTCCCACTGCCCTCGTGACAGAGCGTCGGCAATTCCGTTTTCCAGCCCCGGCACATGTTGCGCGCGGAACCACACGTTCCGACGTAGGCATGTCTACAGCAACTGTCCCAGCACCCGCAGAATGACAGCGACTTCGCCCCCTTGTTATTTATCGCATGCGCCAGCGCCCAGATTGTCACATCTAAACAAGATGCTGCGAGGAGCCAGCCGTTCGCCCCAAACCTCCAGCGCCCCCATAATGGGGAAAAAACTCCAGAAGCAAAAGGTCCCTGGTTACGCCTTCGCGATGCCGACCACGAAGCCGCGCACCAAGATCCCTCCCGTTAACATCCGTATCCAGAGGCCCCAGCCGCGTCTGTGAACAACTGCAACCTAGCGCTGACCACCGTTGGAGCCTGCCATATACACCCCCGTTGAAATCCTCCAGGAATGAGGCCCATATTGCTCCATCCCCTTTAATCTCGGAGGATCATCGCACGAAATGATGTGGTCTGGCACACCCCGCAGTCACCCTTTCCAGCTTCCGGCAGTGTGATCTTACGCGACCCTTCGAACCGGCCACTATCTTCGCGGAGCTTCACCACCTTGTCCCGATGCAGCCGACCCGATCCTGCCGCTGTGTCGAAATCGATCCCCAAAAGGACAAACAGGAGGACGGTCCCTCAGTTTTCTCCTCGTCCACTGAAACGCCGAAGTGGAAAAACAGGGCTCGGATGCCGACCAGCAAGTCGCCGCACCGTGCTGAATGTGCCGCCCCGCACACAGGAAGTCATTGAGGTAATGGGCGACCCCATGACCCCTTGGCGAAGACTCCACGCACCAGTGTAGAAACGTGCTAAACCGTTCGAAAACGAGCATGAAACTGAACACCCCCTCGGCAAACCGTTGCCGATGAAATACTCCGCTCCGATCCGAAACCCCATAACGGAATGAGTCCGGACGTAACGGCAGCAACCGAAAAGCGGACTCAACCTCAATCTTAGCCATGAGTGCCCCAGTCCCGTAACTGCGGACCAGCGCCAATGCCTCGTCAAACGACTGATACACCACCGAACCATGATCCAGCGGCCTCACGTCATTGACCGCCGTCCCCGATGGGTAAGAAAGATGTTGAATAAGCCGAAAAGCGCCCGGAGTCTTCCTCGGAACCACCCCCACTGGAGAGATGACCTCCGTATCCACTGGGCCCGAACCAACACCTCGCTCGCTTTCGAAAACAAAACTAAAACCGGAAAACAGAAATTTTGCATCCGCCCTATTTGGATACCAATTTAACCCCTTGCCCATCGTTTCTAAAGCAATTGGCGTTGGAGCGCTGTGGAGCGCTCCCGCCCGCGGCCTGCCTGGGATAAGTTTACTTACCCCGGGTACCTTGACGACTGCCTTTGAAGCAGGAGGAGGCTGGATTTGGCCGATCCGCCGTCCGCGCCTTACCCCTGGGCGGACGACCCTGCGCGGTGGTGCCCGTCCGCCCCCGGCTTCCGGGGCTCCTCCGTCTGCTGCGCAGCCCGAGTGACTTTGAGCCAGACCTAGACGTCCTTGAACCCAAAGCCCATGACCCGCTAACCATCCTGCTTCTACCTACGCCACTCCAATCCCGAAGAAGTGCGCTGCAAGTCATGTATGAGAAGCATGTACCGAATCACGTTCCTGTGCTCGACCGGCCTATCTTCCAGGTAGCACGCCGCGAAGACCCAAAAACCGGCCAGCCAGTTATCGAAGGTACGGAAGGCCTCGGGCCCGATGTCCCTCTTTGCAGCCGCCGACCTAAACTCCTTCTTCGCTTCCTTCGTATAGACGAACACATGCACGCAGTCCCACTGCGAATCTTCCTACGGCCGCTATCCCGCAGGCCCCGCATCACTGCAGTGTAGTCGCAGCGAACAAACCCGTGCAAATCGCTGCGTTTCTTGGCCCTGCGAGCTTCCTCCCTAATCCGCTTACGCCTCTTCAGGCTCCCAGCTGCCCCGCCGCCCTTTTGGCGAATTTAGTCGTCTGATTCCTCGCCCTAGTCGCGCTACTGACTTCGGACGCCTGCGACGACAGAGCAGAGGAAAAGGAGGAAGAGGAAAAGCTGCGAGAACTGGGACTCGTGGATGAGACCGCTACCGACTGTAACACCTCACCTGAACCCGTCGACTGCACCGACACTGAATCCTCCGGCGTGGCAGAACCGACGTCTTCTTACTCGTACTCCACCATCTCCACTTGCCGCGATCCCCTGCAGGAGAGAAAAGGGGCGAAAGACACAGGAAACAACTGCGGCGCATGCCGAGCAACTCGTGAGGGGGTTGTCCCCGCAGCGCGTCCCTGCCCGTCCTGTTCCGGACAGTGCTCCAGGTCTGCGGCGGCCTCTCCGAGCTCCCTGCAGGCGTGGCAATTCGCCGCGCCGCTGAAGCTGACCGCCCTCCGGACCCGCCTTCCATCGCGGCCGCGTCGGAGCTTGCCGCTACCCCCGGTGATGTAGCCGCAGCCACCTTGGCCAGAGCCAACGCCAAAGTTCCGGAGGGGCCCTTACTGGCCCGAACCACGGCGCCGGCTCCCCGGTGCCCCGGCGTCACCAGGGGGCCGACGTCTGCCGATCCGTCCGCCTTGGCGGGGAAAAAAGGGGGGGGGGGGGCGCCCGTCTCTACCGAGGGACTGGCCGTCGGCGCCAACGCTGCTGTCGCTCTCCGAACCCCCCGCGGATCGGAGCCAACTCCGCCCGCTAGGAGGGACCTGCGGCGAGGCCGGTCAGCGCCCGCAGCAGCCCCGCGGCCCCCCACCCCTTCCCTGCCCTCCCTCCCCCCCCCGCAAGCCACTGGCATCTGGCTCCAGGGGAGCGAGTTGGGGAGACAGAGAGATGTGCGCACGCCCCGACTCCTGGTGCCTCTAACCCCCCGTGTTCCCCCTGGTCATCCCTCCCTGCAGAGCCCTTCTTATACTATTCTGAGGGAACCACCCTCGTACCTCTCCCCCCCCCCCCCCCCCCCCCCCGCCGGACTCCGGCTGCAGGGGAGCAAGCTGGGGAGACCGGGAGGCTGGCGACGCCGCTGCGCGCCCCCGTGCGTGAACGGCGATGCCGGAAGCGAGCGTGGGTGCGCGCGACCCACTGCTTCCCGGCCGCATCCCCTTGCAGATCCGCCGCGCGAGGCCCAGTGACAGACCTCGCGCGGCTAGCAGCCGCTTCCCTTCTGGCCCCTCCACCTTGTAAAGTGCCCAGGGAGCTGAATATGAGCCCCGTGCGGCTCCACGGACGGGCGCCCACAGCGGCGCGTGCCCGCGGTCGCCCGCCTCCCACTAATCACCCGCCGCGCTCGGAGGTGGGGGCAGCCACCCTTCCACCTCCGGGCGGCCGGGACGCACTGCTGGCCCATCTTGCCGCTCAAGTCCCTTCCGGCAAAGCCGGCCTGGAACCCAGCGACAAAGCTGACCCGGGCTGCTGCACCGCGGCCCTGCTTGAGCCCGTGGAGGCCTAGTTGAATTGTAGAGGGGGAATGCAGAGGAGGGTGTTAAAATAAAGTTAATGAGCCCCAGGGGAAACACAGTAAAAGTTGGGAAGCCTGCAATGCAGCACTCACCCACTCAAAGGCAATTTCACCAACAAGAGAGAGACAAAATGTCTATCCTTCCCTATATATACTAACCCTCCCCTTTTCCCAAAGGGCTGTACTTTCCTTCCAGCTAGGTCCACCCCTCACAAGATGTTTAACTCATTCCTTTCCTATGCTGTCAATTCTCTCTCCTTATAATACAATAAATTTCAAAATACAGTCGATCAATTTAGATTCGGACGGTCTCTTAGACTTAAAGAATATTTTTCAGATAAATCCGTAGATCGACCCCACACTTCCTTTAAGAAACCTTCCACATTTGATCCCCCTTCCCAAAATGCCAGTGTAAAAACCTTTCTAAGAATCGTCAACAAAGACATCAGTAATTACTCACCCCCCAAAAGCTTTGATAACCTTTCCAGTGCGGAAAGAGCTGCCTTAAAAAGGCTGCGTGAGAATAAGGATTTAGTTATACGCCCAGCCAACAAAGGCGGGGCGGTGGTGATCCAAAATTGGCAAGATTATGACAAAGAAATTATGCGTCAATTTGCGGATGACGAGTTGACGAGTGCCTCAAAAGGGGTCTTGACAATGGATGGTTGAATAGTGAGGTGCACTCCTTCCTCACCGTTGAATATCCCAAATGCCCTATCCTGTATACTTTGCCCAAAGTACACAAAAGTTTGAATGCACCACCTGGCAGGCCCATCATAGCCGCCGAAGGGTCTTTGCTACAGCCGTTAGCTCAGTTTGTAGATCATATTCTACAATCCTTAGTAATCAGGAGAGGCAGTTATATCAAGGATACTGGAGATTTTCTTAGTCAGCTTAAGGGGGTAGACTCCTGATGAAGTGTGATACGAAATGCGTTGGGGCGTGGCCTGTCTGATGCACTGTGTTCACCTGTGCAGCTGCTCCCACTGTCTGATCCAGAGAGGTTTCCCGACGAGTCACGGCTATACCATAGCCGGCGGCGCGGTGTGTAGTCCTGGGTGGCGGACAGCGGGTATGCAGTTTGTGCCAGTGGATTTTCTTTGAACCGTGTGGTAACCAGCCCACAGCGTGTGCTATATGGTACGAGTCCTATACAATTTGTCCGTGGACCTGTTACTGTTTTTAAATTGAATAAACAGTCTGCACTATGAGCGCCTTTTCCATTATGTTTTATTCCTAGAAATTTATCCTATACCTGTGCTACAACTCAGAGGTTTCTGGTGCTTGTAATTTTCTCTACTGTTGAGAGAAAAAGGACTGCCAGCAAGCCGAGGCACCTAATTTTACCACAAAAACCTGGGAAAACTTATTGACTCGAGTATAAGCCTAGGGTGGGAAATGCAACTCTAGCCGTACACTGCCCTCATACTGCCAGATATGCCCCCACAGTGCCAGATATGCCCTCATGCTGCCAGATATGCCCCACAGTGCCAGATATGCCCTCATGCTGCCAAATATGCCCCACAATGCCAGATATGCCCCACAGTGCCAGATATGCCCTCATGCTTCCAGCTATGCCCCACAGTGCCAGATGTGCCAGATATGCCCCACAGTGCCAGATATGCCCTCATGCTGCCAGATGTGCCCCACAGTGCCAGATATGCCCTCATGCTGCCAGATGTGCCCCACAGTGCCAGATATGCCCTCATGCTGCCAGATGTGCCCCACAGTGCCAGATATGCCCTCATGCTGCCAGATATGCCCTACAGTGCCAGATATGCCCCACAGTGCCAGATGTGCCAGATATGCCCTCATGCTGCCAGATATGCCCTCATGCTGCCAGATATGCCCCACAGTGCCAGATGTGCCAGATATGCCCCACAGTGCCAGATATGCCCCACAGTGCCAGATATGCCCTCATGCTGCCAGATATGCCCCACAGTGCCAGATATGCAAGACAGCGCGGGAGCGACAGGACAGCGTGGGAGCGACGGAGGGTAAGTAACAAACTGGCACTGTGGGGCATATCTGGCACTGTCTCCGGCGGCAGCGGCGTGTGTGTGTGTTAAAGGAAGTGCCGGTTCGTGCACTTCCTTTAACACACACACGCCGGAGACGCAGGAGGGACACAGGATAGCCGCGCGCAGTGCCCTCCGTGTCCCTCCTAAATACTCACTCGAGTATAAGCCGAAGTGGCTTTTTCAGCACAAAAAAAGGTGCCTGAAAAAGTCGGCTTATACTCGAGTATGTACGGTATATATTTATTTATATAGATATAGAGATATATATATATATATATATATATATATATATATATATATAGATAGATATATAGATGTAGATATATATATAGATATATATAATGTAATTTTATTTATTTATTGACCGTTTCTTATATAGCGCAGCAAATTCCGTTGCGCTTTACAGCTGGAAATAATGATAGAACAAAACTGGGTAATGAAAAACAGTCATAGAGTTAGGAATGCCCTGCTCGCAAGATTAATGTAAAAGAAAAAAAGTGTGTATGTATGTGTGTGTGTGTATATATATATATATATATATATATATATATATATATATATATATATATATATATATATATAATTTCTTCCCTATAGGATTTTATTCCATTAGCTTTTGCCATCTAAGGGGCTCATTTATCATCTAGTATTGCCGGTGAGGGGATGTAGTTAATATTCTGGCTGTTTGGCTTTCAGGATCCTAACGCCGAAATCCCGACAGTTGGTAAAATGCCGGCGGTTGGAATACTGAACACTCCCCTGTATTCCCACTTGGGTGGTGGGTCCACGCTGCCACCTGAGGGAGAATAGAACCCATGGCTAGCGAAGCTCGTCACTGGGCCTGAAACGTGGCGAGCAGACTCACTGCGCTCACTGGCTGTATTCTGGCTAGCAATATGCCGCTATCTGTATACTGACAGCAGTCATTCCGTCAGCCGGGATGTCATACTGATCCCCAGTGAGGGCCTTTACCGACTGCCTCCAGCAGTAGCTTCCTTGTGCCTTAATTAAGATTGCCAAAGTGCTCTTATTGGTATTGTCCTCTCCGGATCACAAAAGCAGAAGATGGTAAAGGGAAAAAATGCTTTATTTACTGAAATAAAGGTTTTCCTAAGGTGCATACACACCGTGAGATTCGGGCTATACCCGATTCTCACTATGCGGCAGGGGCTAGGTTGGCATCGCAAGCACATGAGTGTGCTTGCAATACTGACTGTGCGATTTTGGCTATGTGTCAATTTTGACTCAATCATCTATGAGATTAGTCAAAATTGACTTGCCTGCACAGTCTATCTAGGCTTGCGATGCCGACCGCGCATCGAATCGGGATCGCAAGGTGACTTTCACCTTGCAATCTGCACTAACTTTTCTTACGATTTTGACTATATAGTCAAAATCGTAAGAAAATATCTCACCGTGTGTACACACCCTTACTTTTTAAAAGTATATTTTAAATATCTTGCTTTGTCCATATATCATAATAGGAACAAAGATGAACAGTGCATCAGTGGCCTCAAGGCCTGTAAATATTAATCCATTGCTGAAGAGTATGAAATACAAGAATAACATTTATTAAAATACAGTTGTACAGATAAAATGGCTATTAAACAGTTTATTAGCAGCACGCAATTGTAAGGCTTTTAGATTTTAAGATAGTATGACATCAGTCCTGCACTACATCGCTCCTGTCATCTGTGGTTGCATGCCATCTACTCATGTAACATTTGAAGACTCTGCTTCTGATTGCATGTCTGTTTCTCAGTATTTGTTAATTAAGTTACCCCCCACCACCACCACCACCGCCCCATATGGAGAGTATTAACATTGTAATATTAAACCGTATGACCAAAATACAGAGGACCCTTGTTGCTTTACTATCGACAATAAGAGTTGTAGGTGTAGGTTTTACAACAACCTTTGTTGACTGGAAATGATCTAGCTAATTGGCTGGTTGGAAGGTAAATTTGGAAATGTATGGGAGTAAATGACAATCGACTATTTGCTTCCAAATGCTGGAAAATGCAAAAATATGTTCATCAAGACAAATTGATTAAATCAAACAAATTGTATTTTCTATACCGGGGGAAGCAAGCTACGGCAGCTGGGCTTAGTAGTTGCAAATACCTGATTAGACCCCTGCAATTCTATTATTTTGGTGGGGTTATTCATAATGATTCTCTAAATTACCCTTGACAAATCTAGGTAAAGTGGCAAAATTGATCCTTACGGGGTATAATTAATTGAAGTCGTATCCATTCCGACATTTATTTGTCTAAATTGATTCGACCTTAGCTATTCAATGCAATCTCAATTCGACTTTAAAAAAAAGTCGAATCGAGATGCGGGAGCAGAGACGGCGTAGAGCCGCGGGCAGACGGAAGAGCAGTGGCCACAGCAGCGTAGCCGGAGGATGTGGCACAGTCACCGCTCATGGCAGCATCCACCTGACTCCAGCAAGCGAGACCTCGCTTGCTGGAAACAGGTGTACGCTGCTGCTGCTGTAGAGCTGCTCTCCCCCGTCTCCCACATCACAGCCACCGCTCACGGCATCGTCCACCCGGCTCCAGCAAGCGAGGTTTCGCTTGCTGGATCGGGGTTTACACTGCTGTGAGCGGTGGCTGTGATATATCCTCCGGCGCTGCTGTCCCCCGTCTGCACAAGGTTCTCCCCGTCTCTGCTCCCGCATCTCAATTCATCTTTTTTTAAAGTCGAATTGAGATGGTCGAAAAGGGCCCCGTTTTCGACACAAGCACGCGGATCGGCAGCTATTCCGCCGATCTACGTGCTTTTCGACAAGTCGAATAATTTGGGGTTAGATTGAATAGGTCGGAACCCCTTCCGTCCTAAAAAAAGTCAAAAACTGCTGTCTTTTCGACAGACGGCAGCTTTCGACTTCAGTTGAATATACCCCTATGTAGCAAATATGGGGACATTCCCCATTGCCTGGAGCTGGGTACCATATTTGACATCATGGACTGCAGGATACAAGGTACAGATGTGTCCTATTACATCCTTGCTGCAGTCGCGCTAAACAGCCCTTAATCAGCAGAAGCTGCTTGTGCGTCCGATTACATTACTGCCAGGGGCAAACGCATGATTTATTCAGGGGAGTTTCCGTGGGTTTGTGTATATATATGTATGTGTGTGTGTGTATATGTATGTATATGTGTATATATGTGTGTGTATATACACATTTGCGCAAATATGTGTTAACAAGATCTCTGAATTCTAATATTATGTGGGATTTATATCTGGTTACTGTTATCATTCAGGGTGCTGGGGGAAACAATGTTGCGCTTTTTTTTCTTGCTTAGAAATACCCCTCCCTTTCGAGTACCTGAATGATATCATTAAGCTGATTGAGCATCTACCATTTATATAAGTCTCCTGTATTACTGCACCTCGTTACCTACTGTACCTCACTACAAGATATGCTTCTCGGGTACTAGTAACTGTGGGCACCGAAAGGCTTCTTGCTTTGTAACGCTGACCTCTCATGGTATTGACTGAACTGAATATATTCTTGTTGGGCATGCCCATGGTTGGCAGGTGTTCCAACTGAGAATGATTATCTTCTGGCCATACTAAGTGGTCATAATGGTTCCAGCAGTCCGCCAGAAACTACCTGAGCACCAACCTGACAAGTCTCCTGCTATTTGGCGACTCCTGTGTGTTGTATTTCCTTGTCTGAGACTGACAACAAGTAAAACCAACTAACTAAATTACCTCAACTGTATGTTTTCTATTAAACATATTATCAAAGGTGTCAAAATGTGTAACCATCTACTGATTAAAAATTACGAAGACTGGCATAGGTCTTCAAATTAATTTGTAACCACACTGATACATTGGTACTCATACCGGGGCTGATATTGGGAATGCAGGGCCGGCGATAGGGGGGGAGGGTCAAAGGGGGACACCTGTAGCGGGCCCCAAGGATACGCCACTTAGTGCCCAGCAGGGATGTGAGCTGTCATGACTAAATAGGGAAATGGGCTAGCGAGCTGTAAGCGGTGTGGGTGCAGTCTTAGAGTGACAGGAGCCTCTCACACACAGTGACTGTGCAGCATGAGTGTGTGTCCGCTCTTCTAGCTCTGTGGCAGGCAGTTACGGGACATGGCAGGAGCTTCGCTGGTCAGGATCCCCCTGACCTGTGCTGTCATCTTCTGGTGGGGAGTGATGGCCGCATGGTACCTGCTGTGCGGTGTTTGGGTCAGAATACTGGGGAGTGCAGCACAGGTGAGTCTCTCCTCGGGGTAAGAGTCGGTTGGTGAAGGGGATGCAGATCTTTGGGATGGGCTTGGGGAGCAAGGAATGCAGCATGTAGTCATTGGTAGAGACAGACTGTGGGGTGTGTAGGAGAAGGGAGAGAGGGAAACACAGACTGTGGTGTGTGTGGGGGGAGTAAGGATAGATAAATATATAATATATAGAGAAATATATGTTTATTATGTTTCTTACATAGCGCAGAAAATTCTGTTTTGCTTTAAAATATATATCTATAATCTGAGGGGGCCCCAGAGATATCCCTGTACTGGGCCCCAAGATTTATGTTGCCGTCCCTGTGGGAATGCATACGTCATCGTCAGGGCCGTTTCTAGCCAATTTTGCTCCCAGTGCGAGATTTAAAAATGCGCCCCCCCCCCCCCCCCCCCCATTCACATAAGAAAAAATGCGCCCGCCCCCCCATAGATATAAAGAGGAAAAGTATGCGCTCGCGCTCCCGGCAAGGGGGCGTGACCTCATTAAAATGGACGTGGCTTTGTTAAGGTGGGTGTGGCCTCATCTGATCTCGTCATCACGGCCACCACAGGATAAAAAAAAAAAAAAAAGTCCTAATTTTACACATTACAGCAGGCACGCGACCCCATTTTACACAGCACGGCAGGCAAGTGTCCCCATTTTACACAGCACGGTAGGCACGTGCCCCTATTTTACACTTTGCGGCAGGCACGTGCCCCCATTTTACACTTTGCGGCAGGCACGTGCCCCTATTTTACACATTGCGGCAGGAAAGTGTCCCCATTTTACACATTGCGGCAGGCACGTGCCCCCATTTTACACATTGCAGCAGGAAAGTGTCCCCATTTTACACAGTACGGCAGGCACGTGCCCCCATTTTACACATTGCGGCAGGAAAGTGTCACCATTTTACATATTGCGGCAGGAAAGTGTCCCCATTTTACACTGTACGGCAGGCACGTGCCCCCGTTTTACACATTGCGGCAGGAAAGTGTCCCCATTTTACACATTGCGGCAGGAAAGTGTCCCCATTTTACACATTGCGGCAGGAAAGTGTCCCCATTTTACACATTGCGGCAGGAAAGTGTCCCCATTTTACACAGTACGGCAGGTGGGGGGGGGGAGAGAGAGAGGGAGAGGGGCTGACTTACATTTGAAGCGGTTCTTCCCGCTCTTCAGCCGCCTCTCCCTCGTCTGCGCAGCGCTGCCCGTCTTGGCTCCCCCTTCTCCCTCCTCCCGAGTGCCCAGCTCGGGGGGCGGGGTTTCGCGGAATGACGCGATTGCGTCGTGACGTCACGACGCAAACGCGTCATAACGCGAAATCCCGCCCCTCGAGCTGGGCACTCGGGAGGGGGGTTTGAAAGTGCTCAGGAAGTGCCGCGGCGGGCGCCCCGTGCGGTTGCACGGCTCGCCCGCCGCAAGAAACGTCACTGGTCATTGTAATAGATCAGTCCTGATGACCGTTTAACAACATACAGAACTCTGCAATTGATCAGAAAAGATATATACAGTAAAACTACTAATGGATATTACTTATTCAAGTGATAATGCCATCTCTTAATTGGTGATAAAATTGAGGACCGACAATATAGTGTGTTGTTTTTTTTTTTTTTGTGGTTTTTTTTTTTTGTTTTTTTTTTAACGTAACATTTTTGGCATCTTAAACCGGGATCCGGTATCCATACCCGGCGATGCCGGCAGTTAATATGATGACCGTGGTCCTTAGACATTGACTGCTCTCTGCCAGCTCTCTGGCAGCTTGACCACCCCCAAACATGATGGAGGCGCTGTTGGGGGGGAGCTCTTACTTCCGCATCCCCGTGAGCGGCTTCTACTAAAAGTAGTGTGCTGCCGCAGGCAGGGTGCAGTGTCTCCTCTCCTGTACTAGCTGGCTGTCTCTTCACTGGTGATGCATTACTAGGAGGAGGCGTGGCTATGGCCCTGTAATGCCACGCCTCCTCCCGGTAATGCATCACCAGTGAAGAGACAGCCGGCTAGTACAGCAGAGGGGACACCGGACCCTGCGGCAGCACACTACTTTTCAAGTTGAAGCCGCGTACGGGGATGCAGAAGTAAGCGCTCCCCCACACTGACGTGGGGGATAAGGGAAGATGGAGAGGAGACCGCGGCATGGGCGCCAATATGAAATTCTAACTTGGCCCCCCCAGCGTAAAATCATTCTGGCACCCCTGTTTGTAGTGATAAATGACCCACTCAGGATCATTTTGGACCAGTGTTTAAATCTCATTTTGATGTCAGAAGTCCCTAAATTTCACGGACAGATTATGATCTTTAAGATTGTTCCTGGAAATGTCAATATTGGTCAACTTTACAATACTTTTACAATGTGAATGTTGGCATGTTGACGTAGCGTTTTTGTGCATTTAAACCATAAAGGTAGCCACCGTAACACCAACATAAGCGACATTGACAGTGTCAGCATTTTGAATGTCGACATAACATGTCAACATTTCGACTACATCTCCGACTGTTACTGCAAGGTACACTTTAGAACCACAAACTGCTCATGAATCCAATAACTAAGCAGTAGAAGTGTATGGCACTGAATCTGTGTCCAAATTCTAAAGTAATATTTTCAAGTATAGTTTGTGTGTCTGGAATCATCTCGGAGACGACAATACTGGTTTAGTATTTGCCTGTAGCAGCTCCACTAACATGACCCCCACTTACCAGCAGAATATGTTCTGTTCATGATCTTGCCCCTTAATTTAATAGTACAGATACCTGGCCTGAATTAATTGCTGAACAATGTGTTTCTAATTCATTCCAGATATGCATTACAGTACAATAAGTCAAAAGTTCAGTAAGGGAACATTTTGTGCTGGGTGTTGGAGGATCTGGAATAGTAGCGGAGCCAATTCAACGTGGTTTTACAGTATACTAACAGAAGTCACTTAGTTACTGTTGGTGATGTCTTAAGGTGCATACACACTGGGCGATTTTGCTCAGCGTGTATGCACAGCGATGATCGTGAACATCGCTGGCAGGAAAATAGCTTAGTGCATACACACTGAGCTATTTTCCCTGTGCCCAGCGATGTTCACGGGGGGGGGGAGGGGGGTGTGTGAAGTATTTCCACAGTACAATACAGTGGAAAAAGCATTACTCTGCTCTTCAAACAGCCCAACGGACGGTGGTGGCGGCCAGTGATGATGCGTGAGTGCGCATCAGCGCTCGCCACTCATTGCCCGGCCATACACACTGGCAGAGTTTGAGCTCAAAGTAGCTGAAAACGCCAAAAGTGAGCTACTTTGAGCTCAAAATCGCCCAGTGTGTATAGGCTCTTAGTTTCATTTTGACAGGGTTTGTGTAATGTAATTATAGGAATGTACACAAAAAAATAATAGTGCAAAATAAAAAAAATAATATAATACCAATTATGGTTGGTACACACACCTTCTTTGGTCACAACTGCCTGCGGTGCAGTCCTAATACTTCTCCTTGAGCAGTACAAATCAGAACCATTTCAATAAGGTGCACTCACCAGGGAGTTTTCTTAAAGAGTAACTCCAATGAGCCTTTATTTACTCACATCACCAGTGCAGACATACAGCTCGACGTTTCAGCTGTAAAACACACTGAGAGCTGCCCTGAGAATACCTTTATACCCTCACCAATTGAGCATTAAATCCACCCTTCAGCAAGCCTGCTGTATAGATACCAGATACTCCGCTTTCATCATTTCACTAAAGATACCGTATATTTCACAAACCAACATCATGCAGTGGTGGAGCTACTTTGGAATCATCACAGATGCCTCTACATATCTTTTACCAATTCCAAAAGTCAGAAAAACAGTAGCTAGCGGTAGAGGAAGCGTGTTTGCCGACACTTCCGGTCTGTGGAACGCACAAGCGGGTCACTTCCGATTGCGGTGGAACGCATGAACGGAAGTGCAGCGGCGTCTACTGCTAATTACTGTTTTTCTGACTTTTGAAACTGGTGGAAGATATGTAGAGGCATCGGTGATGATGATTACAAAGTAGCGCCCCACCACAGCATGATGTTGGTTTGAGAAATATATGGTATCTTTAGTGAAATGATGAAAGCGGAGTATCTATTAACTATCCAGCAGGCTTGTTGGAGGATGGGCTTAATGCTTGATTGGTGAGGGTATAAAGGGATTCTCAGGGCAGCTCTCAGTATGTCTCTGTCTGGTGGGGTGTCTTGAAGAAGGCTGTGTTTATTAACAGCTGAAACGTCGACCTGTATGTCTGCACTGGTGATGTGAGTAAATAAAGGCCAATTGGAGTTACTCTCCATTCCAAAGTTGACTGTACCAAGGGTCTTTGTTAGCTGGATCAAAACCTGGAATGAACCCGCTCACCAGGAATATCACCCGAGAGAAAGATGATAATCAGGCATTGTTTTATTTTTACAATGTATTCCTTAAAAATAGTACGTAAATTTCGTCTTTACACCAAAATTACATCCTTATCTTATCTACTTGGTCTTTCGGTGATGAAACAGCTGGAAATGATGTGTGCGCAGGTATTGCTATTGCTGAGTTATAGGCACACACACCAGATAACTCTAACGATGAACAGCCCAATTAGTTAACAAGTGGTGCTGGTTTATTGATAGGTACAGCCTTAAAGTGGGCATACACTATACAATTATCTGGCAGATTATCTGACAGATCTGGCTGGCTGGAATTAAAATCTGGTAATGGATGAAAGCAAATTTCAATTGAACATTTGCTCCCAAACACTGGAAAATAGACAAAAACTGTTGTTCATTCAAATTAGTTAAATCCATAATTTAACCCATTTGTATGAGCAACAGTTTTTGTCGATCTTCCAGTGTTTGGGAGCAAATTGATGATTGTCATTTGCTTTCATCCATTACCAAATTTAACTCCAACCAGCCAGATCTGGAAGATAATCTGCCAGATAATTGTATAGTGTATGCCCACTTTACTCGATGGTATATATACACTGATGATGGACCTTATCAGGGTTTCACACATCTCACCAGCCAGTGAGTGTTTGTAGGTACCGAGTAGCTGTGCAGGAACACTCTGTTAGCATCTGTATTGCAGGTAAATGCAGGATTCACTGGGGGGAATTCAATTGGTTCTCTCCGGCTGGCACTAGATGGTACCCAATGGAGCAATTTAATTAATTGTTGCTCTCTTCAGGCACTATGAGCCATGGGGGCCCAGATGGCACTTTTCACATCGCTCCCGTCACTTTGGTCGGGTTTAGCCATTTTATGTTGCTAAACCTGGCCTGTCTTGGCACGATCAGCGCGATAAAAAGAAAAAATTGAATATCGCCCCCGTCTGCAAGTAGTGCACATTCCCCTTTCAACAGAAACACTTCCACCTATCCTAGAAATGAATTACAAAAAAAAAAAACAACAACAACAATCAGGATTAGCAGAGTAGATGCTCTAAGACAGAGGTTCTCAAACTCGGTCCTCGGGGGCCCACACAGTGCATGTTTTGCAGGTCTCCTCACAGAATCGCAAGTGAAATAATTAGCTCCACCTGTGGACCTTTTAAAATGTGTCAGTGAGTAATTAATACACCTGTGCACCTGCTGGGTTACCTGCAAAACATGCACTGTTTGGGCTCCCGAGGACCGAGTTTGAGAACCTCTGCTCTAAGACATAGAATTGGCGGAGATAGGTTTATAAGAGTTCGTGTTTTGCAAACTTCAGTCGTTGCTCATGTTTAGGTTTATAAGAGTTCGTGTTTTGCAAACTTCAGTCGTTGCTCATGTTTTCCTACCATCATGCTTTTCTTCTTTGTTTGTTCCTTCCTGATTGCTTTCCTGAGAACACAGCATCTGACTTTGCACTCTGCAGTCCACTGGCTGTGTGGGTGCCATAGTGGTGGTAGTTGAGCTGGAGGTAACAATGACACATGTAGCAAGTGTCTCGGGGGCAAGCATTAGATGTGTGTTAGTGTCTCTTGAGGTTTTCTTTTAGTTTTGCATGTAATAGTTTTGTGATATTTGTACTGTGGTGTAAATGTCACCAAAAAGTAATTTTACGGAAATATTTTCATAGAAGCTTCAAGAAAGCAGCCACTTTAAAAACAAGTGGAAACACTTCAAAAACAAGTGGAAACACTTCACATCTAAAGTGCCCTCTTGAACTCAAACATGCCATGTGATGCAGACTCCTGTTCCTGGTTCAACTGAAGGCAAAATTCGAGTTGTGAGCACAGAAAGGCCTCCTGCAAATGTTAGCCAAGTATCAGAAGCCAGTCTTATCCCAATGCATCAATGTGTAGTGGACAATGCTTTCATGACATTGATGGTATCATACATGTTAGCTACTGCTTGGACACCCAAGGTGCCGAGTTTACACACGTTTTTCTCAGACCCCTAGGAATATTTGAGAAAAAATGTGACCTCTGTGGCTGCTGGGGGCGCCCGAACGGCAGAACGATTTGATTGCGATCATCAGGCGCTATCTAGTGGCGACCGCGATAAAAACAATTGAATTCCACCCATTTTGTTTTGTTAATCTAAATACCTACATCTAATCTGTCTACTTTCATCTAAGGACGTGGTTCACCAGTGGTCATCTTGGGTTTTCTGCTATGGTTTAGGCATGGTAATTCTGGTTTTCTCCCTTTCCCAACAAATGAGAACACAAGGACACTAATTAGGAAAATAAATAACACAATCTTACTAGGTAATTATTAATAACCATAAAGGTGAATTTTGAAATGAAGACGCATAGTTAAAATTGGTATATCAGCCCTATAACATCTATTTAGTAAAAATGTTAAACATCTATGGCTTCTTATAAAACTGCCAACACGCCTGTCCACCATTACATCCTCTTTCTCTAATCTAATGCATAAGAAAAATGTTTATCAGTAATCTATGCTACCTAAGCTACCTTCTACCACTTTTAATGTGATGTAATAATACAATACAATAAGCAACAGTAAGAACTTCTGCCCCTATATACTCCTGCTTTACGTTAGATATAATTCCTTTTATAATCCTTTTGCGCACACACACCCTTCCATTTAATCATTCACTTACTCAATAAAAATGAGATTAACTGATTAAGGGAGTCATGTACAAAGCAGTGATAAAAGTGTAGAAGTGAGCCAGAGGAGAAGTTGCCCATGGCAACCAATCATCGATGTAAGAGTTATAATTTGCATGCTATAAGCGTATACAGAGCAGCTGATTGGTTGGTTGCCATTCGCAACTTCTCCACTGGCTCACTTCTCCGCTTTTATCACTGCTTAGTACATGTCCCGCTAAAACTTAGTTTTTCAACCAAAAGTTCTGTACAGCAAAGTAGACACTATTTTTTGTTGGTGCACTTTCTGAATTTGTGTTGTGCCTGAGCCTTTAAGAACAAAGCAATATCACATGTCTGATAGTAGATTTCATAAATGTTACCGATTGCATTGTAGTCCCTGTATTTCTTTCCGTTTCTTTGCTGTATGTATATTGGTCCTTCAGACAGTCTCACCTTTTAGTCACTATACTCCCTCTAAATGATTTCAGATAGTGAGGCATGTTTACTAATCAACTCTGCCCTTAAAATAAACAGGAACTGCTATTATTGCAGAATTAAGTATCCATCAAATGTACCAAATAAAAAAGCCGGAGATAGCGAAGATATCTTTCTGTCGGTCGGCTACCAAAACAGCTGTCCCAATAGTTTTTTTTTGTACAGATGTGGTATTTAACAAGATCTACAAAACTTTGTGTTTCTTGCTCATGTGAGCTAACGCCATTGGCAGATGGTGCTAGCCCATTATTTACAATGTTGCTGCCCTGCCATAGAGGAAGTTTGCAATCCCTCTCAAGTGGACTATTAACGTCTTTGTGTTTTTTGTTTTGTGTCTATGTTTGTATGAGTTGTGTATAGATCGCTTCCAACTGGTCCCTTGATACTGGTGCTGTCTGCTCCTCAGAATTTGCTTGGTAATGTGACTGGCTCAGTCATGTTCACCAAATGGATTTCTACCTGTCTGCTATAGCGTAAAACTGGAAGCAATTTTATCCTTCAAAAGTGGCAGTTGCTGGCCCATTCTTAAAGATCTTCTTGTTAAGCGCTGGTACTCTGTAATCACAGGTAGCAGCAGTGGATACTAAAACACTAGAGCAATTTAGCATTGCTCCAGTGCAGGGACAGATGATCCAAAAATCAGCTGTCCCTGCAATCCCTGAGACTGCTACTTCCCTAGCAGCGAGGCTTACCACTGCCGATTCTGACTGGGCAGTGTTAGTGCACATGCGTGAACTGGGTTCACACATGCATACGATGTACCCGACGTCCAGCAGAGGGTTCCAAAGAGGTGAAAGGATCCCTTTTCGCAACCCAGACCTCCTTACCATAGAGCAGTGGGGGACCGGGAATCGGCAGCATCTGAATGGGGCACAGTTTTTTGCTGTCGAGTTACAATAATTAAGTATTTTTGGTGCTTTATACAGTAGGTCTTCCATGTTACTGTATGGGGACACCAGGACAGATCTGGACTGGAAGATCAGCAGGAAATATCCATGTCCTCTACTATATTACCTTTTATAATGAATGGCTTGGAATTTTTTTTCCCTACTTTTGTAGAAATGAAGGGAAAATGAATGGACAGACCCCTGTGTTTGAAAAATGACAGAAGCTGATTGGCTGCTAGTTTATTCATTTTTCCACTCTATCCTGACGGATCCTGGGGCAGATGTACTAAGCTTTGGAAAGTGTGTATGTATGTAGAAATATTATAAACCACAAAAAAACACACTTTGTTTTTTTTTTTTTTTTTTGAAGGCAAACATACCTTTATAGCAATAAGGAATTAATGGAATTGTTGAGTTCTTTAAAAAATAAATCACTAGTTTCTTAAGACTGATTGCAATGCTCAAACTAAACACTGATAACAAATGTAAAATGTAAAATACTTGGTGTAATACTGGCATAGTTTCAGAGGTACGTAAGTCACCATTAGCTTAGAGATTATATCTGCAACTTTCAAAGCAAAATACTTAAAGCAGTTTCTTTGTAATGATGGTAACTGTCAACATATCTTCTGAAATAGAAGTATGATCTCATAATATGTAATGTAAATGGTACTTTAAAAAAAAAAGAAGAAGTTTAAATACGTGTCAAGATAGTTGACCTTTGAAAGTGAATAGGTTATATTAGGGAACAGTGGTCCAGATTTATCAAGCCGTGGAGAGTTAAATTACACGGTGATAAAGTACCAACCAAACAGGCTGTGTTTGAAAAATGACAGTTAGGAGCGGATTGGTTGACACTTTATCACCGTGCAATTTATCGGTCTTCAAGGCTTAATAAATCTGGGCCAGTATCTTTTCTTGAGAAAGTTACTCTAAAGCACAGCAGCCTGTACCTCCCACATAATCATCATCTTAAATATGAAACTGTGTCTTTATTGTAGTGGGAGATGACATGGTGGGGTTGCGTGGTGTTATGCCACCGAAAATGTTGTAAGTTTTCCAATATGGTTTTTAAAAATCTAAAAAAATATCTTAGTTCAGTGTCCAACTGTCATTGCTGTGGAATCTCTGTTCCTCCTTTGGTAATCTATGTGGCCTCCTTGTTGACAAATGTGTAGGACAAGTGTCCTGGCTCTGTGTACTGCAGTAAGCATGATGCAATAGAAAAATACCAGGCTAGCAGCTGTTCCCAGCTGGCTGCTGACCACAGGAGTGCCTCATGAGACAGACCTTTCCGGAGCCAAAGGAAGGAGCTTCAGCGGTGATGGATGGTTATGGTTGCCAGCATATGACTGTGTTGACATTTCTACAGTGATTGGTTCATCATTTGTCTCTTCACTTTCTACTTTCTCTCTTTATTCTAACCCATACTTGCCTACCCGGAAGTTGCGAAAAATTTTTAGGTTAGTTCCCTGAACTCCTTGTAGAGTGGTCACTCCTCTTATATCCCGCTCACTTCCTAGGGATTTGGGCAGAATGGGCAGATGAGACCTGGAATAGTGGAGGGGTTGGGGCTACACGGTACAAAATGTTATTATTTAACACCGCCAATTCACCACAGACCCACGCTCACAGTATTTTGCTGTGACCATGGCGGGTTTGATGACTTAAGTCTCCCTATGGAAGTTGCCCGCATCATCTACAAAGTAGGCAAGTATGTTCCAACCATACCACCACAATTGGCTACACACAAATGCCCATCACCAATGGCTGCTATAGATCACTTAGCCAGTGTGTCCTATTAATGCCTCTGTCTGGGCAAAGATCCCCTCTCACCATCTTCTGTAGGTTCTTTTCAATACTATGTTGCGATATTGCGTTAACATTGTTGCTTCTTGAACACTGTTTGCTCATTTTAATGTTTATTGCAAGTGACCTCCCATGACAAGATGCATTCAAAACATCAGTTAACATCCTGTGGGTGAATAGCTGGGAAGTGTTGCATGAATTGTTTGTGTAACCGTAAGAAGAAACAGCTGCTTCGTTCTAGTAGAATTTTTTTTATTTTTTTATTATTATTATTGATAAAATATAACAGGAACTGTCCTGGCAAAACTTTAATATGTAGGACTGGTCATTTTACACACAGGTGTTTTAATATAATGCATTCAATGCTTACCCGGGTCGAGGTGCAGTGTGAAAGCACCAAAGTGAATAAACCGGGTTGAGCAATCTGGCATTTCAGCCCGGGTTAAGAGAAGGGTTAAACACGGGTTGGACCTGGGTCGTTGTGCAGTGTGAACGCCTTTTGACCTGGGATATTTAACAAGGGTCTCAGAAAAAGGTGCTAATTGGCTGATCACTGTGAAAGGCACCAACCCAGGAATAACCACGGTCAAAACTGCAATGTGAAAGGGTCTGAGCCTGCTCGGACCCGGGTTCAAATGCTTGGTCCGACCTGGGTTTGCAATCTGAAAGTGGTATCAGAGATGCATACGTTTAAATGGGATCATCCGTGCCATTTCCCTGCATTGGTGATAAGGCACAATGGCTTCATGCATTTTAAATAAGGTTTTCTCGTGGCCACTTACAGTATATAGAACCTCTAGTATAAAACACAAAACATAAACAAATCCTGAAAAATATCAGTGTTCTTCAGCAAGTAGATTTTCCAAGCTTTGGGGCTCATTTTACATTTGTCTGTAAGTCATTTTTATGACACACGTCCGCGCTGATAGATGTTACTTTCCCAAAATGCTTTTTCAAAAGTAGGCAAGTATGCTCTTTATGTGTGCACACTTATTTGTATAATGTTGTTTGATGACCTCAATAATATAAATACCTCAACAAAAGTACCTCAACCCAACAACGTTTAAAATAATTAAGTGCTCAAAAAAATAAATACAGGTTGAGTATCCCTTATACAATATGCTTGGGACCAGAAGTATTTTGGATATGGGATTTTTCCATATTTTGGAATAATTGCATACCATAATGAGATATCATGGCGATGGGACCCAATTCTAAGCACAGAATGCATTTGTTTCATATACACCTTATATACACAGCTGAAGGTCATTTTAGCCAATATTTTTAATAACTCAAACAGCGTATGTGTACATACACACAATTCATTTATGTTTCATATACACCTTATATACACAGCCTAAAGGTCATTTAATACAATATTTTTAATAACTTTGTGTATTAAACAAAGTTTGTGTACATTGAGCCATCAGAAAACAAAGGTTTCACTATCTCAGTCTCACTCAAAAAAATCTGTATTTTGGAATATTCCGGATTTCAGAGTATTTGGATATGGGATACTCAACCCGTACACAGGCACAAGATTTGGCATGCAAGGTTAGAGCTTTTATTGGTTTTATCATAACTTGGGTGGCCTACAAAGCATTGCAATCTACTCCAGCCAGCTACATCACAAACCAAAAGGTTCAACCTGAATCCACCTTCAACTTATACACTCCCACAAATGGATTGACTGAGTCCCAAAAGCAAACTAACTAGTCAACACCTACAAAACATGAATTTCTCAATAGCCACAGCTTGTGGCCACTGACTACAATGCTTTACTGTTCTTCTCATGTTGAATGAAAAGGTATGATAACATATTGGCGATCCAACAACAACAAATGGGGAAATAAGAGAAACCTAAAAAAGGGGGTTAGGGAAGGCAGGAATCCAAAATGGCAAGTCACAGAAAATCCTAGAAGCGTCACTTAAATAACCTACTCTGAATCTCCACCCCCTCGCATCCATTAGTATTCATTCTTAAGCACTTTGTGGCCCATTTATCAATGAGTTTTAGCTATTTAAAACTCGTTCCATGTCATAAATGGTGCTCAAGCCAATCACAATTTATCATATGCGATGAGTTTTAAATAACTAAAGCTCATTGATAAATTGGCCCCTAACTGCCAATCCAACAGAAACTCACCCCTTTAATTTCCCTAGCAGCAAAACCAATATTTTCTGTATATCCAATACAACCTAAGGTCTTATATGCCTTCAGAGTAATAAAGGCCTTTGTTAGTTTGATACACAAATTGCTTTTTCTATATGTGTTGTCAAGCCTCATTTGCCTATGTTAAAGGTTTTATTTTTTAGGCGTTTCAGAATTTTACTCATATTGAGGCTATTCAGTACTTTTAGTAAATTTAAGTTTTACTGGCAATGATTTCAAATATATTTAGAGTGAATTGTCCCATAGGTTTTCTGCCAAGAGCTTTAAATTCCTTTGAGAAATCGTGTGTCTTGCAAATCTATGGTGGTTTGAGTACATTTTTGTTGCTACTGCTTAAATTCTCCATTCTAACATGTTCACATGCTTCCAATGGTACAGCTATTTTAACAAAATTTAAGTCTTTAGAACTGTATATTCACTAACTCATGTATACTATGCAGGGCCGGTTGTTCTACACCTTGTGGCGCCCAGTGCGAAACTTTCCACTTGGGGCCCCCCCCTACGGCAAAACAGTGCGTGCCGTAGGCGCGCGCCAAGTGATAGGGGCATGGTTTCATAGGGGGGGGTGTGTGGCCACAGTTATGGCCCCAGATTTGCTTCAAGTAGTTGTGCCCCCCAGTTGATTTGCCCCCTGTAGCTGTGCCCCCATTAGTTGTGCCCCGTCGCTTGTTGCTTTGCCCCCAGTAGCTGTACTCCCTGTTGCTTTGCCCCCAGTAGATTTTCCCCAGTAGTTGTGCCCCCTGTTGCTTTGCCCCCAGTAGTTGTGTCCTCTGTTGCTGTGAACCCTGTTGCTTTGCCCCCAGTAGATTTGCCCCCTATTGCTTTGCGCCCAGTAGTTGTGTCCCCTGTAGTTGTGCCCTCTGCTGCTTTGCCCCCTGGAGTTGTGCCCTCTGCTGCTGTGCCCCCTGGAGTTGTGCTCTCTGCTGCTGTGCCACCTGCCGCTGTCAAACACACACACAAAAAAAAAACAATACTTACCACTGCCCCTCTCCTGCTTCCCGACCGCCACTGCTGATGCTCCGTCTCTTGCCTCCCGCGGCTCCTCTCTATGGGAGAGACGTCATGACATCTCTCCCATAGCAGCGCCGCACAGACACTAGAGGTCAATACTGACCTCTAGTGTCTGTCACTGGAGCCGGCTGCAGCGGACGCCCACACAGCCCACAGCGTCTGCTGCAGCCGGGGAACGGGGTGCGGGTAGGCGGCGGTGCCTGCGGGGTGACTGCGGCCGCGCCCCCAGGCCGCAGCGCCCCGGGCGCAGGCACTACTTGCCCGCACCAAGAACCGCTCCTGATACTATGAATGAAGTGTAGTATGCAATTCTGAAGATACATGAGGTATACAATAAATATTAGACATTCTTCAATGGTTTCTATAGATAATGTTTATGTACATTGCATGTTCTGATGTCAGAATTACTGATTATATGATTCACTTCCTTTCTCTACTTAAATGATTGATCAAGGTTGCAGACTAGATGGGCCAAGTGGTTCTGATATGCTGTCAAGTTTTGTTTCTATGTTACCATCCAAACTCTAATATTGACAGCTGAGAGTGACATCACCGGATTCTTGGATTCAATTTTTGGTGTGAGGAATGCATGGGACAATGGTAGCCGTAATAGTAAGTCCCATGAAGCACATAAATAACATTTAAGAGGAAAGCAGTGGTCAATGCCATTGTCTTTGGGTCATGGCCAGTGTTGGGGTAATTTCTATGGTTCATGGCCCGGGTTAGAGTAATTTTCTTTGGGTGAAAGTAAGGGTCATTATCTTTCTGTGGGCTATGGCCAGAATCATTGTTATGTCATCTGTGTCACATGGACAGATTTATGGTCATCTTCTATGGGAGAGGGTCCTTGGTTGTCTGTGAGTCAAGGGCAGAGTCATTACTTATCTGTGTGTCTGTCTGTGGGTCAAGGTTATTGTAGATCTCTGTTTGTTTGCCCAGAGTTAATGTTATTGTTACCATACGTGGGGTGAGGTAAGGTTCATTGACTGTTTTTCAAGGTCATTTGCTGTGGCTCACTGGCCTTGTCCTCTGTGTGCCATGTCAAGTGTTTAATACGAGATATAAAGGTCTTTGGCGCTTTCCCTGGTTATTACACCATAGAGATTAATCTTCTTTTCTCTGACGTCCTAGTGGATGCTGGGACTCCGTAAGGACCATGGGGAATAGCGGCTCCGCAGGAGACAGGGCACAAAATAAAAGCTTAAGGATCAGGTGGTGTGCACTGGCTCCTCCCCCTATGACCCTCCTCCAAGCCTCAGTTAGATTTTTGTGCCCGGCCGAGAAGGGTGCAATCTAGGTGGCTCTCCTGAGCTGCTTAGAATAAAAGTTTAGTTTAGGTTTTTTTTATTTTCAGTGAGTCCTGCTGGCAACAGGCTCACTGCATCGTGGGACTAAGGGGAGAAGAAGCGAACTCACCTGCGTGCAGAGTGGATTGGGCTTCTTAGGCTACTGGACATTAGCTCCAGAGGGACGATCACAGGTACAGCCTGGATGGGTCACCGGAGCCGCGCCGCCGTCCCCCTTACAGAGCCAGAAGAGACGAAGAGGTCCGGTGAAATCGGCGGCAGAAGACATCCTGTCTTCAGACTAAGGTAGCGCACAGCACCGCAGCTGTGCGCCATTGCTCTCAGCACACTTCACACTCCGGTCACTGAGGGTGCAGGGCGCTGGGGGGGAGCGCCCTGAGACGCAATATAACAGTATATACCTTAGGTGGCAAAAAGAATACATCACATATAGCTCCTGGGCTATATGGATGTATTTTAACCCCTGCCATTTTTACACAAAAAAGCGGGAGATAAGGACGTCGTGAAGGGGCGGAGCCTATCTCCTCAGCACACAAGCGCCATTTTCCCTCACAGCTCCGCTGGAAGGACGGCTCCCTGACTCTCCCCTGCAGTCCTGCTTCAGAATCAGGGTAAAAAAGAGAAGGGGGGGCATTTTTGGCAGCAAATAACGATAATAACAGCAGCTATAAGGGAATAACACTTATATAAGGTTATCCCTGTATATATATAGCGCTGGGTGTGTGCTGGCAGACTCTCCCTCTGTCTCTCCAAAGGGCTAAGTGGGGTCCTGTCCTCTATCAGAGCATTCCCGGTGTGTGTGCTGTGTGTCGGTACGCGTGTGTCGACATGTATGAGGAGGAAAATGATGTGGAGGCGGAGCAGTTGCCTGTGTTGGTGATGTCACCCCCTAGGGAGTCGACACCTGACTGGATGATTGTATTTAAACAATTAAGTGATAATGTCAGCAATTTGCAAAAAACTGTTGACGACATGAGACAGCCGGCAAATCAATTAGTGCCTGTCCAGGCGTCTCAGACACCGTCAGGGGCGCTAAAACGCCCGTTACCTCAGTGGGTCGACACAGACCCTGACACAGATACTGAGTCTAGTGTCGACGGTGACGAGACAAACGTAATGTCCAGTAGGGCCACACGTTACATGATCACGGCAATGAAAGAGGCATTGAACCTTTCTGACACTACAAGTACCACAAAGAAGGGTATTATGTGGGGTGTGAAAAAGCTACCAATAGTTTTTCCTGAGTCAGAGGAAATAAATGAGGTGTGTGATAAAGCGTGGGTTTCCCCCGATAAAAAACAGCTAATTTCTAATAAATTATTAGCATTATATCCCTTCCCGCCAGAGGTTAGGGCGCGTTGGGAAACACCCCCTAGGGTAGATAAGGCGCTCACACGTTTATCTAAACAAGTAGCGTTACCGTCTCCTGATACGGCCACCCTCAAAGAACCAGCTGATAGAAGGCTGGAAAATATCCTAAAAAGTATATACACACATACTGGTGTTATACTGCGACCAGCAATCGCCTCAGCCTGGATGTGCAGTGCTGGAGTCGCATGGTCGGATTCCCTGACTGAGAATATTGATACCCTGGATAGGGACAATATTTTGTTAACTATAGAACATTTAAAGGATGCATTGCTATATATGCGTGATGCACAGAGGGATATTTGCACCCTGGCATCAAGAGTAAGTGCTATGTCCATCTCTGCCAGAAGAGCGTTATGGACGCGACAGTGGTCAGGGGATGCGGATTCCAAACGGCACATGGAAGTATTGCCGTATAAAGGGGAGGAGTTATTTGGGGCTGGTCTATCGGACCTGGTGGCCACGGCAACGGCTGGGAAATCCACCTTTTTACCCCAGGTCACTTCACATCAGCAGAAAAAGACACCGTCTTTTCAAACTCAGTACTTTCGTTCCCATAAGTACAAGCGAGCAAAAGGCCACTCCTTTCTGCCCCGGGGCAGAGGAAGAGGAAAAAGACTGCACCACGCAGCCGCTTCCCAGTAGCAGAAGCCCTCCCCTGCTTCTGCCAAGTCTTCAGCATGACGCTGGGGCTTTACAAGCAGACTCAGATATGGTGGGGGCCCGTCTCAAGAATTTCAACGCGCAGTGGGCTCACTCGCAAGTGGATCCCTGGATTCTACAGGTAGTATCGCAGGGGTACAAACTGGAATTTGAGGCGTTTCCCCCTCGTCGGTTCCTGAAGTCTGCTTTACCAAAGTCTCCCTCCGACAGGGAGGCAGTTTTGGAAGCCATTCACAAGCTGTATTCCCAGCAGGTGATAATCAAGGTACCCCTCCTGCAACAGGGAAAGGGGTATTATTCCACGCTGTTTGTGGTACCGAAGCCGGATGGCTCGGTGAGACCAATTTTAAATCTGAAATCCTTGAACACTTACATAAAAAGGTTCAAATTCAAGATGGAGTCACTCAGAGCAGTGATAGCGAACCTGGAAGAAGGGGACTATATGGTGTCTCTGGACATCAAAGATGCTTATCTCCACGTCCCAATATACCCTTCTCACCAAGGGTACCTCAGGTTTGTAGTACAAAACTGTCATTATCAGTTTCAGACGCTGCCGTTTGGATTGTCCACGGCACCTCGGGTCTTTACCAAGGTAATGGCCGAAATGATGATTCTTCTACGAAGAAAAGGCATTTTAATTATCCCTTACTTGGACGATCTCCTGATAAGGGCAAGATCCAGGGAACAGTTAGAAGTCGGAGTAGCACTATCTCAGGTAGTGTTACGTCAGCACGGGTGGATTCTAAATATTCCAAAATCGCAGCTGATTCCAACGACACGTCTACTGTTCCTAGGAATGATTCTGGACACAGTCCAGAAGAAGGTGTTTCTCCCGGAGGAGAAGGCCAGGGAGTTATCCGAGCTAGTCAGGAACCTCCTAAAACCAGGCCAGGTCTCAGTGCATCAGTGCACGAGGGTCCTGGGAAAAATGGTGGCTTCTTACGAAGCGATTCCATTCGGAAGATTCCATGCAAGAACGTTTCAGTGGGATCTACTGGACAAATGGTCCGGATCGCATCTGCAGATGCATCAGCGGATAACCCTGTCGCCAAGGACAAGGGTGTCTCTCCTGTGGTGGCTGCAGAGTGCTCATCTACTAGAGGGCCGCAGATTTGGCATTCAGGATTGGATCCTGGTAACCACGGATGCCAGCCTGAGAGGCTGGGGAGCAGTCACACAGGGAAGGAATTTCCAGGGCTTGTGGTCAAGCATGGAAACATCTCTTCATATAAACATTCTGGAACTAAGGGCCATTTACAATGCCCTAAGTCAAGCAAAACCTCTGCTTCAGGGTCAGGCGGTGTTGATCCAATCGGACAACATCACGTCAGTCGCCCACGTAAACAGACAGGGCGGCACGAGAAGCAGGAGGGCAATGGCAGAAGCTGCAAGGATTCTTCGCTGGGCGGAAAATCATGTGATAGTACTGTCAGCAGTGTTCATTCCGGGAGTGGACAACTGGGAAGCAGACTTCCTCAGCAGACACGACCTTCACCCGGGAGAGTGGGGACTTCACCCAGAAGTCTTCCACCTGATTGTAAACCGTTGGGAAAAACCAAAGGTGGACATGATGGCGTCACGTCTAAACAAAAAACTGGACAGATATTGCGCCAGGTCAAGGGACCCTCAGGCAATAGCAGTGGACGCTCTGGTAACGCCGTGGGTGTACCAGTCAGTGTATGTGTTCCCTCCTCTGCCTCTCATACCAAAAGTACTGAGAATCATAAGAAGGAGAGGAGTAAGAACTATACTCGTGGTTCCGGATTGGCCAAGAAGGACTTGGTACCCGGAACTTCAAGAGATGCTCACGGTCGAACCGTGGCCTCTACCTCTAAGAAAGGACCTGCTACTGCAGGGGCCTTGTCTGTTCCAAGACTTACCGCGGCTGCGTTTGACGGCATGGCGGTTGAACGCCGGATCCTGAGGGAAAAAGGCATTCCAGAAGAAGTCATCCCTACTCTGGTCAAAGCCAGGAAGGACGTAACCGCAAAACATTATCACCGCATTTGGCGTAAATATGTTGCGTGGTGTGAGGCCAAGAAGGCCCCTACAGAGGAATTTCAACTGGGTCGTTTCCTTCATTTCCTGCAAACAGGACTGTCTATGGGCCTAAAATTAGGGTCCATTAAGGTTCAAATTTCGGCCCTGGCGATTTTCTTCCAGAAAGAACTGGCTTCAGTACCTGAAGTTCAGACATTTGTAAAAGGGGTGCTGCACATACAGCCTCCTTTTGTGCCTCCAGTGGCACCTTGGGATCTCAATGTTGTGTTGAGTTTTCTAAAGTCACATTGGTTTGAACCACTTTCCACTGTGGACTTAAAATATCTCACATGGAAGGTGTCGATGCTGTTAGCCTTGGCTTCAGCCAGGCGTGTGTCAGAATTGGCGGCTTTATCATATAAAAGCCCTTACTTAATTTTTCATTCTGACAGGGCGGAATTGAGGACTCGTCCTCAATTTCTACCTAAGGTGGTTTCTGCATTTCACATGAACCAACCTATTGTGGTACCTGCGGCTACCAGGGACTTAGAGGACTCTAAGTTGCTTGACGTTGTCAGGGCCTTGAAAATATATGTTTCCAGGACGGCTGGAGTCAGAAAATCTGACTCGCTGTTTATCCTGTATGCACCCAACAAGCTGGGTGCTCCTGCTTCAAAGCAGACGATTGCTCGTTGGATTTGTAGTACAATTCAGCTTGCACATTCTGTGGCAGGATTGCCACAGCCAAAATCAGTAAAAGCCCATTCCACAAGGAAAGTGGGCTCATCTTGGGCGGCTGCCCGAGGGGTCTCGGCTTTACAACTTTGCCGAGCAGCTACTTGGTCAGGGGCAAACACGTTTGCTAAATTCTACAAATTTGATACCCTGGCTGAGGAGGACCTGGAGTTCTCTCATTCGGTGCTGCAGAGTCATCCGCACTCTCCCGCCCGTTTGGGAGCTTTGGTATAATCCCCATGGTCCTTACGGAGTCCCAGCATCCACTACGACGTCAGAGAAAATAAGATTTTACTTACCGATAAATCTATTTCTCGTAGTCCGTAGTGGATGCTGGGCGCCCATCCCTAGTGCGGATTGTCTGCAATACTTGTATATAGTTATTGTTACAAAAATTTGGGTTATTATTGTTGTGAGCCATCTTTTCAGAGGCTCCTTTGCGTTTATCATACTGTTAACTGGGTTCAGATCACGAGTTGTACGGTGTGATTGGTGTGGCTGGTATGAGTCTTACCCGGGATTCAATATCCTTCCTTATTATGTACGCTCGTCCGGGCACAGTATCCTAACTGAGGCTTGGAGGAGGGTCATAGGGGGAGGAGCCAGTGCACACCACCTGATCCTTAAGCTTTTATTTTGTGCCCTGTCTCCTGCGGAGCCGCTATTCCCCATGGTCCTTACGGAGTCCCAGCATCCACTACGGACTACGAGAAATAGATTTATCGGTAAGTAAAATCTTATTTTTATCCTCGTATACACATGTAAAAATACGTATATGTGTGATAATTTTGAACCAATGAGAACAGTTTCTGACACAACATATGTATGTCCCTTGCAAATGGATGGTGACCCTCTTCAGACAGAGTAAAGACTAGGGCTCCCTGTTCCCCCCAAAAAAGTATGTAACGTTTTGTTCCTTAGTGTGCATCTTTTGGATATGTGCTTACACAATGACGCTGGTTATAGATATAGACAGACATATAGAACTCTTTTGAAGGTCACCACCACTATGACAGAAACTCCAACAGTAGGGATATTTAGAAAGAAGAAGAATAATAATAAAAAATAAAAAAAAAATCTACTGCAATACTGTAAAAAAAAGAAAAGAAAAAAAGTTAGGGGTTTAATGCACACACGTCAATATATAAAATGCATTGGGGTAGATACAAAAAGAAAAAAATAGAAATTGCTGGTGCACACTCGAATCCTTAAGAACACTGAGAATCAGAACAATTATACAAAACTCTGCAATTAAGCGTAGAGTATAATTGTGGTTCTTTTAGCATCATTTTCAGCCAAATATATGGGCCCACCTACCACGGCCAGGTGACGTCATCTGGTAGGTCCCTAATATTCCTTCTTACTAACACTCTAGCCTCTCACTAGTGTGGTGCCTTGGGGTAGCTGACTTTGCCGGCTTCGTGGGTTCCACGCCCCAGACTTGAATCTTCGCGTTGGGGACCCACCAGAGACTAGGTTACCTGTCCATGGTAGATGGGCCCATATTTTTGGCCAAAAAGTATGCCAAGCACCTCGATTTAATTTTGTTAGATTGCAGAGGTCATTATAATTATTCTAGCTTGATACTATTGCGTATGCATCTGCATTTTTTTTTTCTTTGTTAAACTCCAAAAACTTTCAGTGTTCAGAGTTTGATGACTGAAGGTACCGACACTGGCGTACGGAGTATTGAATCGGAGCTATAATGTTTGTAGCTTGTAAAGAGAAAGTATATTAGGGCCTCCACCCAGGTTATTAAAAAAAAACAAAAAAACAGTGCTTTACTTACCATTAACAAATCTAAATCTTACAACATATTTAACAAGAGAATTGTTTATACATGAATTTAAGGTTGCTAAGAGATGTTATTGAAATCAATGTTTTTGGGGGCAGAGATGGAGGGGGCAGTATTGGGTCGTCATTCTGAAAATGACTATTTTCTTATGATATGTATGCTACACTTTTCCCATGGTCACATTTCATGTGCGCTTTGGTCACAAGCCTGGAGGCGCACTTTCATGAGAATATAGTTCCAGCCGGCTGCTGCATTCATGTAAATCATAGGACTGTTTAGGGCATTGGATGACTCACGCTGAGTGCACACATTTCCCTCACAAAGAGGCTGTCGTCCATTTTTGCCGTAACATTGAATCCAAACCACCTGGCGCCCAGTGAAAAATGACACTGGCAAGTGAGAGCTACAGACAGGAGCTGTGCCAGGACAAAGTCCTGGATGTACCCCAGCATATTACAGCCAGGCACAATTATATCTGTTACAGTTACAATTAAGACTTGCTTGTGTTCCCTGTATTTCTTTGCAGTTCTTTTTCATCACAAAAAGTAAACTCTTGAAGACCGAAACTTAATGCTGAAGTTCATTAAAAAAAGAATAGTTTTTATGCTCTAAGACTTTGAAATACATACTGTGAGTTATCCTGTATACTTTGGAGGGATTCAATGAATTTGATATGTGAGACTTGTGTGTCTGTGTGGTAGTCTGAATCTGTATATGAAGTGCTTTAATGCTTGTCCGCAGATTTTTTTTTTCATTTTCACGCCCAGTCCTGTTGTGCTTTATATACAGATACAGATGCTGTATCACACAAATATAGAAGTGCAGCATATCAATTTAATCAGTGCAGTCTCAGTAAGTGTTTTATTTTCAGATTCTCCTGTCTTCTGATTACTTCCTCCCACTCCCATCTCCAAGATTTTTCACGTGCTGCTCCCTTTCTCTGGAATTCTTTACCTCTCCCCCTCAGACTCTCCACCTCTCTACAAAACTTCAAACGGGCTCTTAAGACCCACTTCTTTACCAAACCCAGCCAAATCTCATCCTAACTCTGTTTCACGCTCTCTATGTACCCCATCTGTGTCACCCCTGTCTGTCTGCCCCTCCCCTTTAGAATGTAAGCTCTCATGAGTAGGGCCCTCTTCTCTCATGTGCTTATCCTTTTCTTACTTTAATAATCCTCAACTGTCCAAATCCCGCAGTTTTTTGGCCACCTTGAAACTTATCTCTGTCGTCTACTGGTGTAGTTACGCTTAGTTACCCTGTACTTGTCCTATATTGTCTTCAACTGTAAGTCACTGTTTTCCTGTTTTGATTATGTGCATATGTACTCTGTAATTGGGCGCTGTGGAACCCTTGTGGCGCCATATAAATAAAGGATATTAATAATAATAATAAAATGAAGATGCATATTCATGCAAAGACACTATACCGCTCTGTGTGGCTCACTTGCGCCAGGCACATTGCACCATATGGCTTATTAAGGCTTGCGGCGGGGTGTAACAGAGTCTCAGATTGCCAGAGGTGCGGGATATTCTCGGCCATTTTTAATTGCAATTGTCTACAAGGCAAAACCATGCTAAGTGATTGCTCCAAGTTCGTCCGGCATCTCTGACTCCATTACATCCCGCTTTTGGCTTTTAAGGAAAATTTGTATGGGATGCAGTCAATATACCAGCTGTCGGGATCCCGGCGTTCAGGATGCCGACGACGGAATCCTGGCAGCCGCTGAAATACCCACGACTGGAATCCTGTCACAAACTGGGTATTCCCACTCGGTTGATGGGTCCACGCCACCAAGTGGGAATAGAACCTGTGGTGAGCTAAGCCGGCGGCAGACTATGCCGATTGTCTTCGCTCATCTATGGGTGCGAGGGAAAATTAACGGTGGTGCTTGTTGCGAAGTGCCTTTGCCCGCCCGTTGCGGATGTACATTGTGTACTGAATTGAACATGTCGGGTAACCATTGACTAACAAACTATAGCAGGCTGGATTTGTGCATTTATGTTACTCTATTTGGTTGGTCTAAAAGGTGGCTTACGTTTTGGTAACTACTTGTCACTTTTATTGCTTTGTGAGTTTAGCAAAAAATATATATTTAAAGTTTATGTCCTTATCTTGCAGGGATCTACGGTTTAATAGGATAAAGGATATCCAACCTGGTGCATTTAGACATTTAAAGAACCTCAACACTCTGTAAGTATACTTGTTTTAATATCATGGCATACTTGTCCTTTTTGTATGAGCGTATAGAGGACTGTGCTGAAATGAGTTATCCTCTTGCATGGAAGTGGCTTATCATATTTTTTATTTTTAACTATTGGAATGTGCACACATAGGAGAAAATACATGTAATACCTAGAGCTATTTTGAGAAGAACATGCCAAAATATGATACTCTCCGATCATGTCATGTATAACAAAAGCCTTGTGGGGAAATCTAAAAAAAATAGCCTGTTCATTTAGTATATTTAATACCACTTATAATTGGAAAACATTGTATGACAAG
The DNA here is from genome assembly GCF_028390025.1 of Pseudophryne corroboree. Lineage (NCBI taxonomy): Eukaryota > Metazoa > Chordata > Amphibia > Anura > Myobatrachidae > Pseudophryne > Pseudophryne corroboree. Next base: position 147,183,086 of record NC_086447.1, read on the forward strand.
CAATAATAGTTTCTGAAATATGTCTAGGTGAGTATAGTGTTCCATGCACAGTCAGCAGTTCTCTTGTATGCTCTCACTATCAATGAGCGTTTAATTAGGATAATGGTTTTTGCCAAATGATTACACCCTGTTTCTCTTCAGTCACTCTGATGGAAACATAATTCCTACTCATAACTAAGATATGTAAACATTCCCGATCAGTGATAGCCAAACTTGGATTTATTTCTGGATTTGGTTCAGACACTACTGAAGCGGAATGTAGATTGCATGCTTGATAGTATTGCAATCATTTTATGTAAATACATTTCTTCAGAGACCTGCAGAGATAAATTTAAGCTTTTTATTGCATTTCTATATTACATATTTAACACAGACCGCTATAAGCTCAGATATTGGCAGCATTAATGGACTGGTCTTAGTGATCGAGACAGATTTTCTACTGCAGGTCATTGCAGTGATAGAATTTTTTTTTCCAGGGCTATTTAGCAAGAGAGAGAAAAAAATATATAAATGCTCAGTTCCCCAGTTAAATTGTACAGCAGCAATAGGCATTTGCTTACCTAATTGTCTGCTAGTCCCATAGGCGTGCGCAGAACATTGTTTTTGGGGGTGCACTGTCGGAGGAGTGTTTAGCACACCTACTGGGCATCTCTAGCACCGCCTATTGGCACTATATGCCCCCAGCGGTGCCAGATGCACAAGTGCCCCCAGCGGTGCCAGATACACAAGTGCCCCCAGCGGTGCCAGATACACAAGTGGCCCCAGCGGTGCCAGATACACAAGTGGCCCCAGCGGTGCCAGATACACAAGTGGCCCCAGCGGTGCCAGATACACAAGTGGCCCCATTTGTGCTTGCCCTCCTGCTGCCAGTGCTGCGGATTCCTGTCTCTGACGCTGAGGGGAGGCAAGCACACCGCGTGTCTCTCCTGCGCCTCACTTCACAGGTCCCTGTCTCCAGTGGCCATTTGAAATATAGTGCCGGCTTGTGAGCCAATCAAAGTTCACGGGCCGGCAGCCAATCAAGCTCTGATTGGCTGACAGCCAGAGACATTTTAAATGACTGCCGGAGACGGGGAAACAGTGAGGGGCAGGAGAGACGCGCGCATCGCTCTCCACCCTTCAGCGTCAAGAGACGGGAATCGGCGGCAGCAGCAGGCATGTGTGCGGGGGGTGCCGGACATTAGGGGGTACCTGTGCGCACGCCTATGGCTAGTCCGGAGTACTTACTACTCGGACATCACCCGGGTCACACAGGAGCACTCCACCTGAAAGCTCAGCCTTTGGCTTCCAGGTGCAGGTGTGTTCAAAATGTGTCTGTGTGTTTGTTTGTTTGTTTGTTTGTTTGTTTTTTTACCACATCTGCTGTTGCCATCCTGAAATGGTGATATCTTATGAGGACAGTCTGTAGTACAGGTACTGTCACTGCTATTTACAAAGAATAGAAGTGATGACCACCACTGGAGATGGCTATAGCAGGCTGCCTGTGAGAGCTGTGAGAGGAGGAGGCAGGGGACTGTGTCTTGGCAGTCAGTCAGTGAGAGCTGTGAGGGGAGGTTGCAGGGTTGTTTGGCCTAGACAGACATATAATAAAAATAGAGATGCTATGTTTTTCATATACCATTTATCATTTATTTGCTGATCTTTTCCATATTAGCAGTAAACTTTCTCTGTTTTATCATATATCACCAACATTAATGTTTTGTTCAAAACAAGCATTGAACGCTTGCTTCTTTGTGAGGTTCACATGACCGCATCATGGGCACTCCAAAATCAGCCTAATATAGCAAATAAAAAATAAAATAGTTGAAACATTTGACAAGGACAATCCATAAGGTTTAAATCATTGTCTTTACTGTATTTTATGAAAATCTAGATTGAAGGAAAAAAAAAGATGCAGAATACCACTTTTCACGTGTTAATATTTTACGGTCAGCAATGTGCAACATAAGCAATTTTTATTTAAACATTAATCCACTTTGCTATCCCCAGGTAGAGGAAGGGTAGATTATGCCAATAAACCTGAATCACAGTGAAAATATTTAGCAGTCAATCAAATTAGTTCTCAATTTCATAATCCACAACTACACATTCGTTCTTGATTCCTCCTAACTTCCAGACCTGGATCCCAAGTTCATTTAAATACCTCATGATGAAGACTGTATTAACTAGCACTAATATTAACTGTATATCCTTTTTTTTTAATGTTTCTTTCAAAAATACCTTTTTAACATGTTTCAGTATATAAATGCTAATTTCACTTGTATTGAAGGGATGTTTTTGCTCTTTAGGCTTCTAAACAACAATCAAATAAAAAGAATACCAAGTGGAGCCTTTGAAGATCTTGATAACCTTAAGTACCTGTAAGTAGTTTTTGTCTTTTGACTTCAGTTTTGTGATTCGTAGTTGTTGCATAACTTTGAAGGAATTGCTTGATGTTCCGTTCACAAGACTACTTTTATAATTCTTTGTAAATGATTTGATTTAACTTCCAGCCCATGAGGTTGTACTGCAATAGTTCAGACCATTTTCCTGGGTCAATTGATAACATGCGGGTAATGCTAGATTAGTGACCTATCAGGATAAGAAGGGAAAGCGACCAGATCAAGGTAATTGTAGACTGGGGTAGAGGGAAGGCAGTGACTGGATCATGTTAATGCAAGATTTTACAGAGAACTGTGACTACATCGGGGTATGGTAATCAGTGAAAACTAGTGTCCCAGCTAGGTTATTTTGGCAGGATGCATGCGCACCTATTCACCGCAAATGGTGAGAGGGGGCATTTTAACTATACCCTTCCTCCACGTCCCTTAGGTAGGACTGTGAGACAGTTGAGGTACTGTGTCAGGTCGCTGTTGGGTGGTATGTCATGGTCCTGGTATATTTTTTGATTCTATAGATGTTATTAGCAAAAATGACTAAACTAAACCCTCTTGTGTCAAAGTTGCATACTTCTGCACATGTATGCGTTTGGATCTGCATGTGAGTGTACAGGTCAACGGTGAATGCAGCATTTATCTAGCAGTGATGGTTTATAATAAGTTCTCAGCAGCACATGCCAAGGATTTGCCATCTAGCGTGTATAATTACTGGCCTGAATAATCAGTATTAGTTCATGAAGATTGCCTATGAGTGTACACCTCTTTGCATGCTCATTCCACTTTTCTGACCATAAGATTTGTTGCCTGTTGGGTGTCCCACTGTGCCTTTGTGTCCATTCACTTTGTACAGATGTGTCCTCTTACATCCTTGCTGCAGTCACGCTAAACAGCCCTTGAAATCGCGCCATGCCTTGGCGGCACTCAGTAGCGCTGAGCGTCTTTTTGTGTTTTTTTTTTCTGTAAAAATGCATCTTACATGCAAAGTGATATAATAAGATGCACAAGCTTCTTCTGATTAAAATGATATGCCACATGCCTATATTCTCTGTGTAATTCTCTGTGGCTCTATCTGCATCCGAAATGCCACATTACAGTGTTTTCCATGAAGACACTGTAACATAGCATTGTGTATGCCATGGGTCTTCAACCTGTGGCCCTCCAGCTGCTGTGGAACTACACATCCCAGCATGCCCTGCCTCAGTTTTAGCATGCTTTAATAGCAAAACTGTGGCAGGTCATACTGGGATGTGTAGTTCCACAGCAGCTGGAGGGCCGCAGGTTGAAGACCCATGGTGTATGCAAACACAGTCGCAGTCACACACAATGTAGACATGTCATTTTAATCAGTAGAATCTGATTGTGCATCCTATTACATTACTTTGCGTCTAAGAAGGCGCTCTGCGCTACCTAGTCACATGGCACTCATGCGTTGTGTAACGTGACTTGTTGCGCATGGAGCAGAGATGTAAGATGACACATCTGTAGGCCTGCATATGTAAAAATCCACCACACGAGCTGCCGTAGTACTCACTCCTGCATCAGACCCTTTGTTCTGCCTTTGCACAAAATAACTCACAAGCCACACAGTGTATTGCCAAGACCCATTGCAAAGGGGTAGGGCCTGGCAATGTTGCTGTAGCTTCCAAAACATCTTTTAAATTGTGAAAAGAGGGTATGGCTTCTGAGCATGGCCCTCAGGGAGGGTGCAGAAGCATGCAGAGGTGGGCTGTGCCCTCTGTGTATAAATGTAAGTTTAATTTACTTCTCTTTATCCAAGTATAGAAAGTTCTAGAACTAGAATACATGCTTTGTTCTGGAGAGTTGTTTTAAGCCTTCCTACTTGCAGCTGCAGTCTCTCTAGTTTTACATGGAATTGAACAACAATGGAGCCAATCCAACGTTTGGATCAGTCACAGACCCACTGATATGGAAAGAATGAAGCAAGATATGAAAGTGAGGGATTACTGGGGCAGGAAGTGTGACTACTACTCCTCTATTAGAGTTATATTATACGATCCACTTCAGTCAAAACATCTAAATTCATCTCTGAAGAACATACTTTATAGTTTATAGTACATACTGTACATATTTGTGTCGAATAGGGGTACCTTGAGCTCCTCAGAGTAATGGCCTTAAAATGTAACCATTAACTTTAAAATCATCCACTTTTGTAACAGTGATTGCAGCATTTATCTGGTAGTATCCAGACATTCTGAGCCCAATAGTGTTCACATACACATCGCACTTTGCTGTGCACATTGGGGGTAATTCAGATCTGATTGCTGGGCAGCGATCACATAGTGGCCGCCTACAGGGAGAGTGTATTTTAGCTGTGCAAGTGTGCGAACGCATGTGTAGAGAGATTTTGTGCAGTCTCTGCGCAGCCCAGGACTTACTCAGCCGCTGCGATCACATCAGGCTGTCTGGACCGGATTTGACCTCAGAGACCCTCCCTGCTAATGCTTGGTCCCGCCTGCGTTTTTCCAAACACTCCCTGAGAACGGTCAGTTGCCACCCACAAACGCCCTCTTCCTGTCAATCTCCTTGCGAACGCCCGTGCGAATGGATACTTCGCACAAACCCGTTGCTGACCGGCGATCCCGTTTGCAGCCGTCCATCACTCCTGCGCATTGTGGTGCATATGCATGCGCAGTTCGGATCTGATTACCCGCTGTGCGAAAACGCACAGCAACGATCCGATTTGAATTACCCCCATTGTGTCATCGGTGCATTCCTGTTGCAGCATACAGTACATGTTCTACCCGTACACATGGCCAAGGCATGGTCAAAGTGTGAGCTTACAATACAGAGAACATTGCAAATCATATGAAGTGGAGGATAACCTCTATTTTTACATGTCAGGGGCTAGTAGTAATGTTGCAAAAAAGTAATTCATGGGTCTATTTGCTAAGCCTTGAAGAGAGATAAAGTGGATGGAGATAAAGTACCAGCCAATCAGCTCCTAACTGTCATATTACATGCTGTGTCTGAAAAATGACAGAAGCTGGTTGGCTGGTACTTTATTTCTTAAAAAGGGATTGGGTGTATAAAATGCCTCTAAATATTTAATCCGCAATACATATTAATATATGTAGCAGTACTTGGAGTAATTTCAAAGAGAAACACCAGGAATGTCTGCCTAAACAACAAAATACACAGAAACTTCCTCGCCTTAATTAAATTTTATTTTTTTAGTGAGATTGTGCTCAAAATACGAAATTTCAGTAGGGAATGCTATGGCCCCAATCTACGACCTAAAACACTTGTGTTATAAATAAACACCATTGATAATGGGATTCAGTAGATTTTTACATATTAGAAGCTTATGGGTACATTTACTAAGCAGTGATAAGAGCGGAGAAGTTGCCCATGGCAACCAATCAGCACTGAAGTAACAGCTATAATTTGCATACTATAAAATGATACAGAGCTGCTGATTGGTTGATGGGGAAATTTCTCCACTGGCTCACTTCTCCGCTCTTATCACTGCTTAGTAAATGTACCCCATAAGCTTCTAATATGTAAAAATCTACTGAATCCCATTATCAATGGTGTTTATTTATAACACAAGTGTTTTAGGTCGTAGATTGGGGCCATAGCATTCCCTACTGACCACGGCCTGGGTTTCCGGACTCCAGGATCATTGTGTGACGCCAACGTAGCTGAGCCTGCCTGACCCCACCCTCTGCTGTCTGCCGCTTACCTGAGAAGTAGTCTGCCTGTGGGGGTTGGTGTCCCCGCAGGTACCCCCTGTGGCTGCCCGTTGATGTCTGTCCCCAGGGAGTGCCTCTGACCAGCTCCCTCCATTAGTACCTACACAGCTGCAGCTGCACATGTAGACTGAAGGATTTATAGAAATAAAAGAGAGTTTGACAGGGGCCTCCAAGCCTCCTGTTACGCCACTGCCTAATCTGTTCCAGTCTGCATTGTTCCAAACCATTGCTGCTGACCAGTTACAAACAAATAAACCTGGCCAATGTACAGAATATTATAAGCAGGTGATGTACAGTATGTAAAGAGATCATCATAGGGGGTCATTCCGAGTTGTTCGCTCGTTACCGATTTTCGCAATGGAGCGATTAAGGCAAAAATGCGCATGGTACGCAGTGCGCATGCGCTAAGTATTTTAGCACAAAATTTAGTAGATTTACTCACGTCCGAACGAAGAATTTTCATCGTTGAAGTGATCGGAGTGTGATTGACAGGAAGTGGGTGTTTCTGGGCGGAAACTGACCGTTTTGTGGGAGTGTGCGGAAAAATGCAGGTGTGCCAGGATAAAACGCAGGAGTGTCTGGAGAAACGGGGGAGTGGCTGGCCGAATGCAGGGCGTGTTTGTGACGTCAAACCAGGGACTAAACGGACTGAGCTGATCGCAATCTGTGAGTAGGTCTCGAGCTACTCAGAAACTGCTAAGAATTATTTATTCGCAATTCTGCTACTCTTTTGTTCGCAATTCTGCTAAGCTAAGAAACACTCCCAGAGGGTGGCGGCCTAACGTGTGCAATGCTGCTAAAAGCAGCTAGCGAGCGAACAACTCGGAATGAGGGCCATAGAGAACAATTTTATGGAATTAATGTAAATAAGAACACAGACGTGCAGCAGCTTCTGTGGAGATTCAGCATTACTTTCTGTGCATGTTACATCGCACCCTCACATGAGGATGATACTGTATGGTTATGCTAGTCAGGTGTAAGGGATAGTAAGCCGTGTGCTAAGCAGAAGAAGCAGGGGCTATCCCAGTAGAAGGAAAATGTCAGGAGTATTAAGGGATGTGTGAGTTATTTTGGTAAGCAGCAGAAACATGCCGCTTCTGAGACACAGGTGTGAAACCAGCCTATTGAGAGTGGAATCTGCACCCCAAGGAGTTGACACATCTCTCATAAGCAGAATGTTACTGTCAGCAAGTAATAAATGAGATGCCTTGTTTGAAGTGGCTGGCCTTCTATACAGCACTCTCAGTTCATTTCAGGTGGCCAAGCCCTCCAGCACTCATCCTGTTACAACCTGCCATATTTATTTAAGTTGCCACGATAAGACCACTACAATACGTGTACAGTTCTCTTTTTTTTTTTTTCTTTTTTCTTTTCTTCTCTCTCTCTGCTTCATATTCCTTATGGGTAATCGTGCATATGTTTTTATTAGAACTTTGAGTTTTCAGACACTAGATGTTTTGTTGTGTCTATCTTCAAACACCAATCTATCCATGTTGTCTTGTTATGATAGAAAAACAGGCCATGTTCTTCATGAATGTAGAGAACATATGAGACAGCTACTAAATAATAGCTGGGGCAACAGGATCCTTGAAAAAAACGGGTTCACTACGGCTGGCCGGCGGTCGGGCTCCCGGCGACCAGCATACCGGCGCCGGGAGGCCGACCGCCGGCTTACCGACAGTGTGGCGAGCGCAAATGAGCCCCTTGCAGGCTCGCTGCGCTCGCCACGCTACGGGCACGATGGCGCGCTACGCGCGCCACACTATTTTCTCTATCGTCCTAGTGGATGCTGGGGTTCCTGAAAGGACCATGGAAATAGCGGCTCCGCAGGAGACAGGGCACAAAAGTAAAGCTTTCCGATCAGGTGGTGTGCACTGGCTCCTCCCCCTATGACCCTCCTCCAAGCCAGTTAGATTTTTGTGCCCGGCCGAGAAGGGTGCAATCTAGGTGGCTCTCCTAAAGAGCTGCTTAGAAAAGTTTAGCTTAGGTTTTTTATTTTACAGTGAGTCCTGCTGGCAACAGGATCACTGCAACGAGGGACTTAGGGGAGAAGAAGTGAACTCACCTGCGTGCAGGATGGATTGGCTTCTTGGCTACTGGACATCAGCTCCAGAGGGACGATCACAGGTACAGCCTGGATGGTCACCGGAGCCTTGCCGCCGACCCCCTTGCAGATGCTGAAATAAGAAGAGGTCCAGAATCGGCGGCAGAAGACTCCTCAGTCTTCTAAAGGTAGCGCACAGCACTGCAGCTGTGCGCCATTTTCCTCTCAGCGCACTTCACACGGCAGTCACTGAGGGTGCAGGGCGCTGGGAGGGGGGCGCCCTGGGAGGCAAATGAAAACCTATTTTGGCTAAAAATACCTCACATATAGCCTCCGGAGGCTATATGGAGATATTTAACCCCTGCCAGAATCCGTTAAGAGCGGGAGACGAGGCCGCTGAAAAAGGGGCGGGGCCTATCTCCTCAGCACACAGCGCCATTTTCCCTCACAGAAAGGCTGGAGGGAAGGCTCCCAGGCTCTCCCCTGCACTGCACTACAGAAACAGGGTTAAAACAGAGAGGGGGGGCACTAATTTGGCGTTAGAAATATATAAAAAAGATGCTATAAGGGAAAACACTTATATAAGGTTGTCCCTATATAATTATAGCGTTTTTGGTGTGTGCTGGCAAACTCTCCCTCTGTCTCTCCAAAGGGCTAGTGGGTCCTGTCCTCTATCAGAGCATTCCCTGTGTGTGTGCTGTGTGTCGGTACGTGTGTGTCGACATGTAGGAGGACGATGTTGGTGAGGAGGCGGAGCAATTGCCTGTAATGGTGATGTCACTCTCTAGGGAGTCGACACCGGAATGGATGGCTTATTTAGGGAATTACGTGATAATGTCAACACGCTGCAAGGTCGGTTGACGACATGAGACGGCCGACAAACAATTAGTACCGGTCCAGACGTCTCAAAAACACCGTCAGGGGTTTTAAAACGCCCGTTTACTTTAGTCGGTCGACACAGACACAGACAGGGACACTGAATCCAGTGTCGACGGTGAATAAACAAACGTATTCCTTATTAGGGCCACACGTTAAAGGCAATGAAGGAGGTGTTACATATTTCTGATACTACAAGTACCACAAAAGAGGGTATTATGTGGGATGTGAAAAAACTACCATAGTTTTTCCTGAATCAGATAAATTAAATAAAGTGTGTGATGATGCGTGGGTTCCCCCCGATAGAAAATTATGGGCGGTATACCCTTTCCCGCCAGAAGTTAGGGCGCGTTGGGAAACACCCCTTAGGGTGGATAAGGCGCTCACACGCTTATCAAAACAAGTGGCGGTACCGTCTATAGATAGGGCCGTCCTCAAGGACCAGCTGACAGGAGGCTGGAAAATATCATAAAAAGTATATACACACATACTGGTGTTATACTGCGACCAGCGATCGCCTCAGCCTGGATGTGCAGAGCTGGGGTGGCTTGGTCGGATTCCCTGACTAAAAATATTGATACCCTTGACAGGGACAGTATTTTATTGACTATAGAGCATTTAAAGGATGCATTTCTATATATGCGAGATGCACAGAGGGATATTTGCACTCTGGCATCAAGAGTAAATGCGATGTCCATAACTGCCAGAAGATGTTATGGACACGACAGGGGTCAGGTGATGCAGATTCCAAACGGCACAAAGGTGTATTGCCGTATAAAGGAAGAGGAGTTATTTGGGGTCGGTCCATCGGACCTGGTGGCCACGGCAACTGCTGGAAAATCCACCGTTTTTACCCTAAGTCACATCTCTGCAGAAAAAGACACCGTCTTTTCAGCCTCAGTCCTTTCGTCCCTATAAGATCATATCTGCCCAGGGATAGAGGAAAGGGAAGAAGACTGCAGCAGGCAGCCCATTCCCAGGAACAGAAGCGTTCCACCGCTTCTGACAAGTTCTCAGCATGGCGCTGAGACCGTACAGGACCCCTGGATCCTACAAGTAGTATCCCAGGGGTACAGATTGGAATGTCGAGACGTTTCCCCTTCGCAGGCTCCTGAAGTCTGCTTTACCAAGGTCTCCCTCCGACAAGGAGGCAGTATGGGAAAAAATTCACAAGCTGTATTCCCAGCAGGTGATAATTAAATTACCCCTCCTACTACAAGAAAAGGGGTATTATTCCACACTATATTGTGGTACTGAGGCCAGAAGGCTAGGTGAGACTTATTCTAAATCTAAAAATTTTTTGAACACTTACAAAGGTTCAAATCAAGATGGAGTCACTCAGAGCAGTGATAACGAACAGGAAGAAGGGGACTATATAGTGTCCCGGGACATCAGGGATGCTTACCTCTATGTCCCAAATTTGCCCTTCTCACTAAGGGTACCTCAGGTTCGTGGTGCAGAACTGTCACTATCAGTTTCAGACGCTGCCGTTTGGATTGTCCACGGCACCCCGGGTCTTTACTAAGGTAATGGCCGAAATGATGATTCTTCTTCGAAGAAAAGGCGTCTTAATTATCCCTTACTTGGACGATCTCCTGATAAGGGCATAGTCCAGGGAACAGTTGGAGGTAGGAGTAGCACTATCTCGGATACTGCTACAACAGCACGGGTGGATTCTAAATATTCCAAAATCGCAGCTGATCCCGACGACACGTCTGCTGTGCCTAGGGATGATTCTGGACACAGTCCAGAAAAAGGTGTTTCTCCCGAAAGAGAAAGCCAGGGAGTTATCCGAGCTAGTCAGGAACCTCCTAAAAACAGTGCATCATTGCACAAGGGTCCTGGTAGAAAATGGTGGCTTCCTACGAAGCAATTCCATTCGGCAGATTTCACGCAAGAACTTTTCAGTGGGATCTGCTGGACAAATGGTCCGGATCGCATCTTCAGATGCATCAGCGGATAACCCTATATCCAAGGACAAGGGTGTCTCTCCTGTGGTGGTTATAGAGTGCTCATCTTCTAGAGGGCCGCAGATTCGGCATTCAGGATTGGATGCTGGTGACCACGGAGCCCAGCCCGAGAGGCTGGGGAGCAGTCACACAAGGAAAAAATTTCCAGGGAGTGTGATCAAGTATGGAGACTTTTCTCCACATAAATATACTGGAGCTAAGGGTAAATTTATAATGCTCTAAGCTTAGCAAGACCTCTGCTTCAAGGTCAGCCGGTATTGATCCAGTGGGAAAAACATCACGGCAGTCGCCCACGTAAACAGACAGGGCGACACAAGAAGCAGGAGGGCAATGGCAAAAACTGCAAGGACTTTTCGCTGGGCGGAAAATCATGTGATAGCACTGTCAGCAGTGTTTCATCCCGGGAATGGAAACTGGGAAGCAGACTTCCTCAGCAGGCACGACCTCCACCCGGGAGAGTGGAAACTTCATCGGGAAGTTTTTTCCACATGATTGTAAACCGTTGGGAAATACCAAAGGTGGACATGATGGCGTCCCGTCTGAACAAAACACGGGACAGGTATTGCGCCAGGTCAAGAGACCCTCAGGCAATAGCTGTGGACGTTCTGGTAACACCGTGGGTGTACCAGTCGGTGTATGTGTTCCCTCCTCTGCTTCTCATACCTAAGGTGCTGAGAATTATAAGACGTAGAGGAGTAAGAACTATACTCATGGCTCCGGATTGGCCAAGAAGGACTTGGTACCCGGAACTTCAAGAGATGTTTACAGAGGTCTTATGGCCTCTGCCGCTAAGAAGGGACTTGCTTCAGCAAGTACCATGTCTGTTCCAAGACTTACCGCAGCTGCGTTTGTTGGCATGGCGGTGGAACGCCGGATCCTAAGGGAAAAAGGCATTCCGGAAGAGGTCATTCCTACCCTGGTCAAAGCCAGAAAGGAGGTGACCGCACAACATTATCACCACATGTGGCGAAAATATGTTGCGTGGTGTGAGGCCAGGAAGGCCCCACAAAGAAATTTCAACTCGGTCGATTCCTGCATTTCCTGCAAACAGGAGTGTCTTTGGGCCTCAAATTGGGGTCCATTAAGGTTCAAATTTCGGCCCTGTCAATTTTCTTCCAGAAAGAATTGGCTTCAGTTCCTGAAGTCCAGAACTTTGTCAAGGGAGTATTGCATATACAACCCTCTTTTGTGCCTCCAGTGGCACTGTGGGATCTCAACGTAGTTCTGGGATTCTTCAAATCACATTGGTTTAAAACCAGTCAAATCTGTGGATTTGAAGCATCTCACATGAAAAGTGACCATGTTCTTGGCCCTGGCCTGGACCAGGCGAGTGTCAAATTGGTGGTTTTTTTCTCAAAAAAGCCCATATTTGTTTGTCCATTCGGACAGGGCAGAGCTGCGGACTCGTCCCCAGTTCTCTCCCTAAGGTGGTGTCAGTGTTTCACCTGAACCAGCTTATTGTGGTGCCTTGCACCTACTAGGGACTTGGAGGACTCCAAGTTGCTAGATGTTGTCAGGGCCCTGAAAATATAGGTTCCAGGACGGCTGGAGTCAGGAAAACTGACTTGCTGTTATCCTGTATGCACCCAACAAACTGGGTGCTCTTGCTTTTAAGCAGACTATTGCTAGTTGGATGTGTAATACAATTCAGCTTGCACATTCTGTGGCAGGCCTGCCACAGCCAAAATATGTAAATGCCCATTCCACAAGGAAGGTGGGCTCATCTTAGGCGGCTGCCCGAGGGGTCTCGGCTTTACAACTTTGCCGAGCGGTTATTTAGTCAGGGGCAAACACGTTTGAAAAATCCTACAAATTTGATACCCTGGCTAAGGAGGACCTGGAGTTCTCTCATTCGGTGCTGCAGAGTCATCCGCACTCTCCCGCCCGTTTGGGAGCTTTGGTATAATCCCCATGGTCCTTTCAGGAACCCCAGCATCCACTAGGACGATAGAGAAAATAAGAATTTACTTACCGATAATTCTATTTCTCGGAGTCCGTAGTGGATGCTGGGCGCCCATCCCAAGTGCGGATTATCTGCAATACTTGTACATAGTTACAAAAATCGGGTTATTATTGTTGTGAGCCATCTTTTCAGAGGCTCCGCTGTTATCATACTGTTAACTGGGTTTAGATCACAAGTTGTACGGTGTGATTGGTGTGGCTGGTATGAGTCTTACCCGGGATTCAAAATTCCTCCCTTATTGTGTACGCTCGTCCGGGCACAGTACCTAACTGGCTTGGAGGAGGGTCATAGGGGGAGGAGCCAGTGCACACCACCTGATCGGAAAGCTTTACTTTTGTGCCCTGTCTCCTGCGGAGCCGCTATTTCCATGGTCCTTTCAGGAACCCCAGCATCCACTACGGACTCCGAGAAATAGAATTATCGGTAAGTAAATTCTTATTTTATTCTCCCTCTATGGGGGTCGTGGACCCCCACGAGGGAAAATAAGTGTCGGTATGCCGGCTGTCGGGCTCCCGGCGCCGGTATACTGAGCGCCGGGAGCACGACCGCCGGCATACAGGAGACCACCCAAAAAAAACATGCTTTAACATTTGCTGTTCTAGTACTGTACCACAACGAATGCAGATGGCTGTAATTGCGTGCGCAGCACTAAATGTGTATATATAATCACTAGAGATGCGCGGCTGGCACTTTTCGTGATTTGTGTTTTTGTTCTAATTACATTTTCGTGTTTTGGTTTTGGCTTGGTTTTTCCAAAACCACCCTTTCGTGTTTTGGTTTTGGATCTGGATGTTTTTTGAAAAACAAAACAAAAAAACAGCTAATCACAGAATTTGGGGGTAATTTTGCTCCTACAGTATTATTAACCCCAATAACAATCATTTCCAGTCTATTCTGAACAATTATTGTTTTTAGGCCTAAAAGTTGCACCGAGGTGGCTGTTTGACTAAGTTAAGTGACACAAGTGTGCGGCACAAACACCTGTCCCATCTAGGAGTGGCACTGCAGTTACAGACGATGGCACTTAAAAAAAACTAGTCCCCAAACAGCACATGATGCAAAAAAGAGAAAGAGGTACAAGATGGAATTGTCCTTGGGCCCTCCCACCCACCCTTGTTGTATAAACAGGACATGCACACTTTAACAACCCAATCATTTCAGCGACAGGGTCTGCCACACGACTGTGGCTGAAATGACTGGTTTGTTTGGGCCCCCACCAAAAAAGAAGCAATCAATCTCTCCTTGCACAAACTGGCTCTACAGAGGCAAGATGTCCACCTCATCGTCATCCTCCGATTCCTCACCCCTTTCACCGTGTACATCCTCCTCACTGAGTATTAATTCGTCCCCACTGGAATCCACCATCACAGGTTCCTGTGTACTTTCTGGATGCAATTGCTGGTAAAGGTCTTCCCGGAAGACTTTATAATTCGTTTTGATGAACATCATCTTCTCCACATTTAGTGGAAGTAACCTCCTACGCCGATCGCTGACAAGGTTACCGGCTGCACTAAACACTCTTTCGGAGTACACACTGGAGGGGGGGGCAACTTAGGTAAAATAAAGCCAGTTTGTGGAAGGGCCTCCAAATTGCCTCTTTTTCCTGCCTGTATACGTATGGACTGTCAGACATGCCTACTTGGATGCTGTCACTCATATAATCCTCCACCATTCTTTCAATGGTGACAGAATTATATGCAGTGACAGTAGACATGTCAGTAATTGTTGGCAGGTCCTTCAGTCCGGACCAGATGTCTGCTTTATCCTTTTCCTTGCAGCCCCAGTGGCGGGAGAAATTGAAAGAGGAGCTGTTGACGCGTCACGTGCCGCTTGAGTTGACAATTTACTAACCAGCAGGCCTTTGCACCTCTGCACACTTGTGTCTGCTGGAAAGAGAGAGACAACATAGGCTTTAAACCTAGGATCGAGCACGGTGGCCACAATGTAGTGCTCTGATTTCAACAGATTGACCACCGTTGAATCCTGGCAAAGCGAATGAAGGGCTCCATCCACAAGTCCCACATACTTTGCGGAATCGCTCCGTCTTAGCTCCTCCTTCAATTTATCCAGCTGCTTCTGCAAAAGCCTGATGAGGGGAATGACCTGACTCAAGCTGGCAGTGTCTGAACTGACTTAATGTGTGGCAAGTTCGAAGGGTTGGAGAACCTTGCACAAGACGGAAATCATTCTCCACTGCGCTTGAGTCAGGTGCATTACCCCTCCTTTGCCTATATCGTAGGTGGATGTATAGGCTTGAATGGCCTTTTGCTACTCCTCCATCCTCTGAAGCATATAGAGTGTTGAATTCCACCTCTTTACCACCTCTTGCTTCAGTTGATGGCGGGGCAGGTTCAGGAGTGTTTGCTGGCGCTCCAGTCTTCGGCACGCAGTGGCAGAATGCCGAAAGTGGCCCGCAATTTTCCGGGCCACTGACAGCATCTGCACACCCCTCTCATTTTTCAGAAAATTCTGCACCACCAAATTAACTGTATGTGCAAAACATGGGACGTGCTGGAATTTGCCCAGTTGTAATGCACGCACAATATTGGTGGCGTTATCCGATATCACAAATCCCCAGGAAAGTCTAATTGGGGTAAGTAATTCTGCAAAGATGTTCCTCAGTTTCCGTAAGAGGTTGTCAGCTTTGTGCCTCTTATGGAAAGCGGTGATACATAGCATAGCCTGCCTAGGAATGAGTTGGTGTTTGCAAGATGCTGCTACTGGTGCCACTGCGGGAGGCCATACATCTCCCAGTGGGCTGTTACAGTCATATAGACCTTAGTCTGCCCTGTTCCACTTGTCCACATGTCCGTGGTTAAGTGGACACTGGCTACTACCGCATTTTTTAGGACACTGGTGACTCTCTTTCTGACGTCTGTGTACATTCTCGGTATCGCCTGCCTAGAGAAGGGGAACCTAGATGGGATTTGCTACCGGGGACACAGTACCTCAAACAAATCTTTTTAATGACTCTGAACTAATGGTGGATACCGGACGCACCTCTAACACCAACATAGCTGTCAAGGCCTCAGTTATCTGCTTTGCAAAAGGATGACTGCTGTCATATTTCATCTTCCTCACAAAGGACTGTTGGACAATCAATTGCTTACTGGAAGTAGTACAAGTGGTCTTCCGACTTCCCCTCTGGGATGACGATCGACTCCCAGCAGCAACAACAGCATCAACAGCAGGCGTACCACTCAAGGATCCTACGGAGGAACCCCGGTTAGGAGAGGACTCCTCAGTCTTGACAGTGACATGGCCTGCAGGACTACGGTCGTTCCTGACTGAGGAGGAATTTGACATTGAGGTAGTTGGTGGTGTGGCTTGCAGGAGCTTGGGTACAAGAGGAAGACGGGATTTAGGTGTCAGTGGACTGCATACGCTCTTACCCAAAGTTTCTGAACTTGACAGTGACTTCTGATGAATGTGCAGCAGGTGACGTATAAGGGAGGATGTTCCTGGGTGGTTAACATCCTTACCCCTACTTATTACAGATTGACAGAGGCAACAGGTGGCTTGACATCTGTTGTCCGGATTTGAGGAGAAATAATTCCACACCGAAGAGGTGGCTTTTTTGGTAGTTTGCCCACTCATCACAATGGGCTTCTTCGTCCCAAGGACAACAGGTGTCTTCCCCGGTGCCTGACTTAAACAAACTACATCACCATCAGAATCCTCATCGTCAACTTCCTCCTCAGCGCCAGCAACACCCATATCCTCATCCTGGTGTACTTCAACAGTGACTTCTTCAGTTTGAATATCAGGAACTGGACTGTGGGTGCTCCTTCCAGCACTTGCATGGGGCGGCGTGCAAATGGTGGAAGGAGCCACCTCTACCCGTCCAGTGTGGGGAAGGTCAGGCATCGCAACCGCCGACACAATTGGACTCTCCTTGGGGATTTGTGATACCATCTCAGAGTGCACAGTTCTTTTCTGTGCTCTTTCCAGCTTAACAATTTTTATTTTTCTAGCGGGAGGATGAGGGCTTCCATCATCATGTGAAGCCTAAACACTAGTCATGAACATAGTCCAGGGCCTCAGCCGTACCTTGCCACTCCGTGTCGTAAATGGCATATTGGCAAGTTTACGTTTCTCCTCGGACGATTTAAATTTTCTTTTTTTGATTCTTTTTACTGAACTTTGGCTTTTTGGATTTTACACGTCTTCTACTATCACATTGGGCATCGCCCTTGGCAGACGACGTTGATGGCATTTCATCGTCAATGTCATGACTAGTGGCAGAAGCTTCAGCACTAGGAGGAAGTGGTTCGTCTTGATCTTTCCCTATTTTCTCCTCAAAAGTTTGGTTCTCAACTATTTTTTGGGAGTTATAAGAGACAATATGTGTCACAGTAATGACTGGAATTACTGATGACACAGGACACTACCAATGGTCTGATGCAGCCTAACAGGTTGTTATAATTGTTATACTGCAGCAGTGGATATATAGCAGCAGCGTATATCGTCACTGGAATTACTGATGACACAGGACACTACCACTGCTCTGATGCAGCCCAACAGGTTGTTAATAATAATAATAATATAATTGTAATTTGTTATACTGCAGCAGTGGATATACACTGCTCAAAAAAAATAAAGGGAACACTAAAATAACACATCCTAGATCTGAATGAATGAAATATTCTTATTAAATACTTTGTTCTTTACATAGTTGAATGTGCTGACAACAAAATCACACAAATTATCAATGGAAATCAAATTTATTAACCCATGGAGGTCTGGATTTGGAGTCACACTCAAAATTAAAGTGGAAAAACACACTACAGGCTGATCCAACTTTGATGTAATGTCCTTAAAACAAGTCAAAATGAGGCTCAGTAGTGTGTGTGGCCTCCACGTGCCTGTATGACCTCCCTACAACGCCTGAGCATGCTCCTGATGAGGTGGCGGGTGGTCTCCTGAGGGATCTCCTCCCAGACCTGGACTAAAGCATCCGCCAACTCCTGGACAGTCTGTGGTGCAACGTGGCATTGGTGGATGGAGCGAGATGTGCTCAATTGGATTCAGGTCTGGGGAACGGGCGGGCCAGTCCATAGCATCAATGCCTTCGTCTTGCAGGAACTGCTGACACACTCCAGCCACATGAGGTCTAGCATTGTCTTGCATTAGGAGGAACCCAGGGCCAACCCGCACCAGCATATGGTCTCAAAAGGGGTCTGAGGATCTCATCTCGGTACCTAATGGCAGTCAGGCTACCTTTGGCGAGCACATGGAGGGCTGTGCGGCCCCCCAAAGAAATGCTACCCCACACCATTACTGACCCACTGCCAAACCGGTCATGCTGGAGGATGTTGCAGGCAGCAGAACGTTCTCCTTGGCGTCTCCAGACTCTGACGTATTTCACATGTGCTCAGTGAGAACCTGCTTTCATCTGTGAAGAGCACAGGGTGCCAGTGGCGAATTTGCCAATCTTGGTCTTCTCTGGCAAATGCCAAACGTCCTGCACGGTGTTGGGCTGTAAGCACAACCCCCACCTGTGGACGTCGGGCCCTCATACCACCCTCATGGAGTCTGTTTCTGATCATTTGAGTAGACACATGCACATTTGTGGCTGGCTGGAGGTCATTTTGCAGGGCTCTGGCAGTGCTCCTCCTGTTCCTCCTTGCACAAAGGCGGAGGTAGCGGTCCTGCTGCTGGGTTGTTGCCCTCCTACGACCTCCTCCACGTCTCCTGATGTACTGGCCTGTCTCCTGGTAGCGCCTCCATGCTCTGGACACAACGCTGACAGACACGGCAAACCTTCTTGCCACAGCTCTAATTGATGTGCCATCCTGGATGAGTTGCACTACCTGAGCCACTTGTGTGGGTTGTAGACTCCGTCTCATGCTACCACTAGAGTGAAAGCACCGCCAGCTTTCAAAAGTGACCAAAACATCAGCCAGAAAGCATAGTAGCTGAGAAGTGGTCTGTGGTCACCACCTGCAGAACAACTCCTTTATTGGGGGTGTCTTGCTAATTGCCTATAATTTCCACCTGTTGTCTATTCCATTTGCACAACAGCATGTGAAATTGATTGTCAATCAGTGTTGCTTCCTAAGTGGACAGTTTGATTTCACAGAAGTGTGATTGACTTGGAGTTACATTGTGTTGTTTAAGTGTTCCCTTTATTTTTTTGAGCAGTGTATATAGCAGCAGCGTATATCGTCTGATGACACTGGATATATGGCAGCAGAGAACACCAACACTGTGACTGCCTGGACTGATACAGCACAATACACTGACTACACTGGACTGGTCTGTACAACACAGCACCACTTTACAGCTACACTGGATATATGGCAGCAGAGCACACCAACACTGTGACTGCCTGGACTGATGCAGCACAATACACTGAGTGACTACACTGGACTGGTCTGTACAACACAGCACCACTTTACAGCCACACTGGATATATGGACTGGACTGAGCAGCACAACACTTGTCACCCCACTTTCCCGCCCCAATAAAAAGAGACTGAGCACACTGAATACACGTCCTCTCACTCTCCGAGACTGGGGTGAAAATGGCCGCGACGCGCGGCTCCTTGTATGGAATTTAAATCTCGCCAGAATCCGACAGTGGGATGATGATGTTTTGCCGAGTTCGGGTTTCCGAGTCAAGAGGAAAAATCATAGCCTGGCTCAGATCCGGACTCGGAAGGCAAAATTTTGGGGGGTTCGGTTCTCTGAGAACCGAACCCGCTCATCTCTAATAATCACCTGTATGAGGTATGCTTGTTTGTAGAGTGGTCACTATTATCCGTGCGTACTAGCCACAACCCTATCACTGGTGCAAAAGATTGTCTCTAATACACTTTTCAGACCACATAAATAATTCCGGTATAGACCCTGTATTTTGCCGGGTCGCTGTGCAGTGTGAAAGGGTAATTCCCAAATTCCCAGATCGCCTGACTTGGTAATTCAACCCGGTAATAAAGAAGGGTTATTCCCGGGTCAGGTGCAGTGTGAACGGGTTACCCGGGTCCATGCGACCCGGTACCCGTTCACAGTATAGGGAGAGGCGGCGTGGAGATGATCTAATCTCCAAGCGCCGCCTCCGCACCAGCCTTCCGATGCTTTTATGGTTCCCGCCCCCAATGGCGGGTGGGGTAGCCAGTTCTCAGGATCCAATGCCATGTCTCACCTGGAAAGGACCCGATTCCAATTCCCGGGTGCGACCTCCGCCGTTGCGATCTGAAAGCTGTATTAGTGGGATGTAACATTGTGTACAGATCTGTGTAGCCCACAATTTCATAGACATCCTCTATAAACATTGTCTATGTGAGAACGCCCTATTAGAGCACAGTTACCAGGGCAGATATCAGGGCCCAGCTACCTCTAGGCACAATATTATTAGCCATTCCACCCAACATCCACCCGTTCCCAAGACTCCACAATGCATCATGGGGAAAGTATTTCTTGGTGAAACTGCGGCTTCTTTTTTCAAGTAGCTGCTGCTGAATTGAGTCTCTGGAAAGTTCTGATGCAGGGGGTCTGCTGGGCCGGCCCATCGCCACTTTAGTCACAGGTGACTTTGGTTTGCATGTAAGACTGCATCGCCTGTAGTTGTGTACATTGGTCTCGGCTAGCACACAGTGATTACACGCAAGATACATAGCACACCACAAACAGACTAATATTCAACTCTGCATTAGTCTCGCTCCTTGAAATTATTGAAACGTATTTATTTTTTAAAGCACAATCTTCCTGGTTCAAAAACTGTAATGAGGACAAAAAATGGACTTGTTGGCCTTCTCTAGTAGAATCTGCTAACCAGCACAAGCTTCACCAGCTACTAAAATGCTGATATACAGTAAGGACCCGATGTTTTGAAGGAATTCTGTTTCTCTGTACAGCTCCATTTTTTTTTTTAATCTTTCAAATAAGTGTTAGGCTGGTTTAGGTTGTCTTATACTGGCAAAGGAATACATAGTGACTATGGAGGAGTTGTATCAAACAGTGGAGAGAGATAAAATGGTTAGAGATAAAGGGCCTAATTCTGAGTTAATCGCAGCAGCAAATTTGTTAGCAGTTGGGCAAAACCATGTGCACTGCAGGTGTGGCATATATAACATGTGCAGAGAGAGTTAGATTTGGGTGTGGTGTATTCAAACTGAAATCTAAATTGCAGTGTAAAAATAAAGCAGCCAGTATTTACCCTGCACAGAATAAAAATAACCCACCCAAATCTAACTCTCGCTGCAAATGTTATATCTGCCCCCCCCCCTGCAGTGCACATGGTTTTGCCCAATTGCTAACAAACTTGCTGCTGCGATCAACTCAGATTTACCCCCAAAGTACCAACCAATCGGCTCCTAGTTATTGTTCCAACATAGCCTGTACTTGGAAGCTGATTGTCTGGTACTTTATCTCTCTCCACTTTAACTCTCAAAGATGTGATACATCTCCCCCTAACTCAACCTTCAGCTGGTTGGCATTGATTTAAATGTCGATTGTTGACACTAACTATGACCGAATGTTGACATAGGAAATTTTAACATTCTAATAATGTTGACGGTTCTTTTACGGTTAGCATAGGGATATAATTTCAGAAAAATGGACCACATTTCAACAATGTCAAAATTACATGAGTTTAGACACATTGAAAGATAACATGGTTAATGTCAAAATGACGACCATGTCAGCATTCTCATATTGACCTAATAAATGGCGTCATTGTAAATGTCTCCATGGTATTCAGTATCCCATCCCTTCTGTGTCTTATTTTCATAATCACTAAAACCAAAAAGTATTATGGAAATTGACAGGACATCCTAAAACTTGACTCTCTGGCAGGAGCCTTTAAATACTGCATTTATAAATGTGTTTATTTAATTAGCTAGTATTATACGCCAAACACCTTATACCCAGTCAAACACCTTACACTCAAATGCTTAAACGTTCGGAATAGCCAGAGAGAGTATTAAAACAAATTCTGTGCAATTTTAGTTTTTCTTCATCAGTGTGTGTTTTGTTCTGTAATCAGCAAATGTTTGTGATAGTGTTACAAAGTCTCTTTGTTTGTCTGCTTAAAGTGTGTCCGTTAGCTCTGTGCCTTATCACACCCGTGTTGTCGCTAGTTCCTAAGTATCCACCTGCCATAATTTTGACTATCTCAGCTGACAAATCTCCTCTTGGTAGGCATTAGGTCCACATTAATGTTTTAATGCTCATTGCCACCTCCTCAATCTCATTGCTGCTTTTTTTTTCCTGTATACTAATTCTGCTGATTGTTTCTTGTTTCAGCTACTTGTACAAGAATGAAATCCAATCCATTGACAGGCAAGCATTTAAAGGACTTGCCTCTCTAGAACAACTGTAAGTGGCTATTGTATTGTATTTGTGTAGTTGTCGCATTACCTGCCCCCCCCCCCCCCCCCCCACCCCCGTACAGACCTGTAGCACAAAGGAAATGTCCTTACAAATGTTCTGTATTTTTTTTTTCCTAATAGTGAATGTTTTGTTCAATCTGTTATGTCTCTATGCACTTTTGCTTGTATTACTATTGTGTTAAGCTTTCTTTGTTATTTTTTATGGTGTTTTTTCTGTAGTTTTACTTTGTGCACATAGGGGCTGGGAGGTAAAAGTAATTGCCTACATTGTGGGTTTGAATTCACAAGGATTTAACATTGTATGTAGCTCTGCTGGGTGAGTGCACGTGAAGGAGACTGGTCATCAGTCAGAGCTGCTCAGTATGAATGCCTAGCAGAACCTAGTTTACCTGGAATTTGAAACACTATTCCACCCCGGGTCAGACTCTGGACAGATCCCATTCCCACTGCGGTTCTGACCCATATTATTCCCGAGTTGTCGTAGTTCACACTGCCCACAGGTGCATTTTCTCATTAACCGGCACTTGGAGATGGTATCTCAAAGTGCCAGGAAATCCAGCTCTCCCCATGCTGCAGACGTTTATACTAAGCCTTACCCGGGTCCTTCCCCGGGCCCACCCTGATACCTACCAGAGAAGGATTGCTGGATCACTGGTTTTTATTTGGGGGGGACCAATTTCCATTGAGCCTTAATCCAGGTTATAACGGCACTAACCCAATTTTAGCAGCAGTGGAAAAGGGGTATAATCTAATTGAGTAGCCAGGTCACCACCAGCATGTCTGGTGGACCTAAAAGAGGAAGCAGTCATCATATCGCTAGTCGGGATCCCAGATGTCACAATGCCGATGCTAGAATCCTGACTAGTAGGGAAATACAGATGCTGGAATCCCAGCTCCAAAGGCTTTCCTCCACGACACCCATAGAGAGAGAATAAATCCTGTTGCGAGCCACCATGCCCGCACCGTGGCAATCGCGGGCTTGCTAGTGCTCGCCCCCGCTGCCGGCATACCCGTGGCTGGGATCCCGCTGTCGGTATACGGGGGAAGATGTATCAAAAATTGGAAAGAGATCAAATGGTTAGAGATAAAGTACCAATATACGCACTGATCCCCCTAAAAGAGCAACCAGAAGGTGATGCACTGACCAGTCATTTTTCAACAGCATTTACCATTATGTACAATAATGGGATGCTTTACCTTGATCAGATTATCATCAGTTATATGGCGGGATGTAATGGTGTCTGAGATCGCCAGAGGTGCGGGATGCCAGCCAATCCTGGAAGTTTTTTAAAGGGCCAATCACTTACAATCATGATTTTGCCTCGTAAGTGATTGGCTCCGGTGATCGCTGATGCCATTACATCCTGCCGATGGTTTGAAACCTTGCACCATGGGTGTAGCCATATAGTATGCAGGGTGGGTGGGTGAGTGACATTGGTGGCCACATTCGTGACTATTCCCCCCACACACTTTATGACTAGCTGTACCTTCTGTCACCCAGGAGGAGAGGTGAGGGAGGCCACACTGCCCAGTTTCGTGGTCAAGTCCCTGGGTGGGTGTGTGTGTGTGTGTGGGGGGGGAATAGTTGCGGGCTGTAGTGAGAGGACTTCAGCCCACCAGAGGTGCAGCAGGGTCATGGCAAAGGACAGCTGGCAGCAGGGAAGGGGCAGAGCTACAGTAACTGCAGTGGCCCCAGAGGTGGCGGAAGCCCATAGCTGGCAGCACATGCGCCCAGTATCTGAGGCGGGAGGCACCTGAGGAGGGAGAGGGGAGCTGGACACCTGAGGAGGGAGAGGGGAGCTAGTGGACAAGGTCCACTGGGACCCCAGAAACAGAAAAGCAATCCCATCAAAACATTTTATACTTTGTTTTTGTATACCGTAATCTTATTAACTGTTGTTACCTAAACACATGTACATATGTGTAAGATTATGACAACATAATCTTGTCCTTATTGCATTAAGTGGCCTGAATGATTGATTAGTTTGTAAATATAAAACCGAGAGTAGATTTATAACTATGTAGCAAGAACATGTTTCAGAATTTCCCAGATTTGAAGTGTACATGCCATACCTAAAATCTAAAACGTTTAGCAAAGCACAAGTGAAAGCCTTATTAGTTAAAGTACCCCTGTGTTATTGAAATAAATGAAAAAAAAAATTAAAACCCGCGGAAGTGGGCAGACATCACAAGTTGGAGAGAAGTTGGCAGGTCTGATAAAGGTTGTTAGGTGTGTGGGGCAGTGTTTTAGTTGGACAGACAAGTTCGGTGGTTGGATGTTTAGAGGAAAGTTGGTGTGATGTAATGTATAGCCAGCTTTAGTAGTACCTAATAGACGCTATTTCCATTCCCCTATTTAAAGACACCTGTTGGCATAAAGGATGTGGGACCGATGTATCTTTTTTTTTTTTACAATGCATGCTTTGTGTCTCTAGACAGTCTAAGATATTTGGGTGTTTGTCAAAGATAATACAGACCATGTAACTTACACTTTTGGCAACCTTTGACACATTATCAGTCAAACCATTATTTCAATGCTTCTTTACTATAAATACATGATAGGCTTACCATACTATCAGTAGCGGATCTTGCCACGGGCAAGCAGCACTTTTGCCCAGGGTGCCGCCTTCCGGAGGGCGCCGCACCATGGCAAGATCCGCCACTGTGCCCCCCGCCGTGCCCCCCCGCTGGTCCCCCGCTGTGAAGGGATCCAGACGCTACGCATCTAGTTTCCCTTCGTGGAGAGGACCTTTGCTGTGCGGTGCGCAATGACGTCATCGCGCACAGCATTGTGGCACAGGCGCTAGGGGTCATAATTGACCTCTAGTGTCTATGCATCCGAGGAGAGGAGCGGCACCGGCGGCTGTCTGCAGCGGTCTGGAATCAGGAGCGGGGATGGAAGTATACTTTTTTTTTCCTTTTCTTTCAGCGGCGCTACAAATGGGGGCGTAACTGACCACGCCCCCATATTAAGCTACGCCCCTAACTTTTTTTTAATTTTATTTTTTTTTTTTTTTTTATTTTGTCCGGGGCGCCACAAGGGCAAGAACCGGCCCTGCATACTATCCCTTTAAACAGGCAACTCATGAATTACACAGGTTCTCTAGCTGCTTAAACCAGGTGAAATGCAGGCTTGAAGTCAGCCAGCCACAGAACCTGAGCAATTCATGAATTTCCTGGATTAAAGGGATATTACGGTAAACCTATATAAATATAAAATGATATACCATTCCAAAACACAAAGGATTTACCCTGTAGGCTCACCATGGGGGAGATGTATGAAGCGTTGGATAGAGTAGAGAAATTGCTTGTAGCAACCAAGCCACTTCTAGCATTTATCTAGTATAGTATTTGAAAAAACACTTGCCCCTAACACATGTTCTTAGTAATGACAAACTGAACATGCAAAACATTCCTCTCTTCTGTAGTATGTTCCCTAAAGCAAGTAGAAAATAATGAATAAACGAATCTAGTACCACAACCTTATGCCAATAACTCATTCATCTGTATTGCACCTGACTAGGTCTCATTAGCGTACACCAAAACAGCGAATTAGATAGTTTTGATTTGGTAGCTGATAGCATATATATGCTGTCCTTTATACAGTGCACTTCTGTGTTAGGTTATTTATAGGCCCATTTAGAATAGATCCATTCAGAGTACAAATCAATTCTAGACGGTATTTGCACCAACAAAAAGCTGTTATGCTAATTAAGTAAAAAAATGATTCAGCAAATGATTAACATGTAAAAAAAAATTATTTTTTATCACATCATCATTTGGGATGTGTTCAATTTGCCGGCTGTCGGGATCCCGGTGGTCAGGATACAGACTCCGGAATCCCAGTAAACAGAGCTATTCCCACTCATGGGTCTCAAAAACACACAGAGTGGGAATAGATTCTGTGGTGAGTGCAGCTAGCCCGCAAGGGGACTCTATGTGCTCACCGCTGCCGGCATTCTGGCAGACGGGATGCCACTGTCGGGATATGGACAACCAGCATCCCGCCCACTGGTCAATCATACGGAGTCCTATTATTTATCTAATGCTACAAACAAAATTATTAATTTGTTCCACTTGTACAAGGGAACTTACAATCTAATTTTATTGACTGGGAATTTGAGGGTGACATTTTATATTTAGAAGTTCACCATGAGCCCATGGAAAGTGGTATACATAAATGGTATACATAAATTGCAGAACGTAACCCCATTGTTGCGGTGTATGCACATGTACTGTATGTTTAAAATATTATTTGTAAAGAAGTGGGGTAATCTGTATAGGAATGTTATCCCCTTGTTACCTATGTATATATGACCCATAGTGAGTAGTGTGTGGGCCCCCTCACTACCTGCGCTTTATAGTCTCCGTACTGTACCACAACATATGTGAACAGGAGGTGAGAAGATTAGAGGGTAAGTGTAGTATACTCATGGGTC
The DNA here is from genome assembly GCF_028390025.1 of Pseudophryne corroboree. NCBI lineage: Eukaryota > Metazoa > Chordata > Amphibia > Anura > Myobatrachidae > Pseudophryne > Pseudophryne corroboree. Next base: position 147,209,803 of record NC_086447.1, read on the forward strand.
ACACAGTACAGATAAGCGCTATAGGTGCTTGTGTGGTCCGCAGTCAGAATGATAGAAAGTGCTTCTCTGTAATGTTATATCACATTGTAACTACAGTGCTTGCTATTACAGGTTGATTCTCCCATATCCAAAATTCCAAAATACGGAATATTCCAAAATTAGAGATGTGCGGCAGACACTTCTCATGTTTTTGGTTTTGGATCTGGATCCCCACTCGTGTTTTGGCTCTGGATTGGTTTTGCCAAAACCACCCTTTCGGGTTTTGGATCTGGATGATTTAAAAAAACAACAACATAAAAACAGCTAAAGTCCTACTGTATTATTAACCTCAATAACATTAATTTCCACTCATTTCCAGTCTATTCTGAACATCTCACACATCACAATATTGTTTTTAGGCCAAAAGGTTGCATCAAGGTCACTGGGTGACTAAGCTAAGCGACAGAAGTGTGCGGCACAAACACCTGGCCCATCTAGGAGTGGCACTGCAGTGTTAGACAGGATGGCAGTTTTAAAAAATAGGCCCCAAAAAAGAGCACATAATGCAAAGAAGAAAAAAAAGGTGCAAGATGGAATTGTCCTTGGGCCCTCTGCTCCCACCCACCCATATGTTTAAACAGGACATGCACAGTTTAATAAACCCATAATTTCAGCGTCGGGTGGTTCCCCTGGAAAAAGCTCGCAAACGAATCATAGCTAGCTACAAACATACCACCTTCTTTGATGACTTTTCACATTATGAGAAGAGGCAAGAGGAAGAGGACAGTGATTAAAAATTAAAGTGATTAAAAATTAGAGAGGCACATGCAATCAGGAACAACACACAGGCTTTCACCTCCACTCCTATATTGGTATGGAACAGAAAGGACATCAACCAAGCAAATATATAATTTTTAATTACCACATTACTGGACACACTGAAAAATTAGGGGCCAAAGCCTCCAGAATTCTCCATGTTCAGGGATTAAGATAATCTCTAATTTAATGCTGGGATGCAAATAAACTGGTGTAAACCAAAGGATCAAGATTGAATATTTTCTCCTCCACAGAGTCTGGAGACTTATTTTGTCAAAATCTCGTGGGTTTCTTTTTTCCCATTTTTTTAACTGCATTTTTATTGACATATTTTGTGGCAGATGCCTAATATTTTGTTTTTCACAGCTCCCAGTTACATGCATGTGAGCATACCTGTGTGTCTTGTTTATTTAATTCATATTTTATTTTTAAATAAAGCAGCTCCTAAGATGTTTTAGCAGCCCCTCCTGAGCACCCACAGCAGACCCTGATGGGGCAAATTGAGTTTGAGTGAGTATGGTAAAGTACTAAACAAGACTGTGCAGTGAAATTTGTTCTTGTTGATCCCCTGCCCTAGTGGAGTTTACCACTTTACAGTCGAAACTTATTTCATACTATAAGTAGGACTGTGGGAGGAAGCAATGCTAACCTCTGTGCCCACAGCATGCATCAGCCTGGCAATCCAGACATCTTCCTGGCTGTAAGCCACCATGAGACTCCATACTGGGCATTATTCACTGTTTGTGCCTCACAGGAGCTCCTGGCCCATCTAGTGCTGCAGTGCAATGGGAAGCTGATGCAATGCAAGACCACTGAAACTCTGTTCTTCAAACACCGCAAGGTCTTGCGATAACCCTACGCTGCCCTTAGGAAAAGAAGATACCTGGACAACAAATGCGCATCTTGTAAATAATAAATCAAAATTAAAGTTGACTAATTGGAGCCATTCATTTGAGTGAGTCCCTAACATGAAATAATTGAGAATAACCTCTCTAATGCTTTGGCAGAAAATCTTACTTTTACCTCTCTGGCAGTTGCGTTGGATTATGATTCAGTCTCTTCTGAGTCACACTGACTTTGGCCACAAATGTTTGTCAAAACAGCAATTTCCATTTCCACCTTTGCAGCTATGTTTTCACAAATCTGTTTGTGATGTTGAAGCTTCTTTCATATCTGCTCTAGGCTTTCATTTAAACATAGGATCAAGTACAGTAGCACCCCTGGATTTATACAGCATAGGCAGCACCCCCGGAGAATTACACAGCACAGCAGACAGGCAACAGCACCCCTGGACTTAAACTGCAGTGGGGCAACACCCCTGGACTGTTAGGGCAGAAGAGCAGCACCCCATATAGGGCAGCACCCCTGGAATGATGTGGAAAAGAAAAGATGTGCAAGATGGAATTGTCCTTGGGCCCTCCCACCTACCCTTATGTTGTATAAACAGGACATGCACACTTTAACAAAACAATCATTTCAGCGACAGGGTCTGCCTCATGAATGTGGCTGAAATGATTGGTTTGTTTAGGCCCCCACAAAAAAAAAAAAGCAATTCATCTCTCCTTGTACAAACTGGCTGTACAGTGGCAAGATGTCGTTCTCATCCTCAGATCCCCCTTCAATGTTTACATCCTCATCCACACAGAGAAATAATATTTAAACAAACAAAACCACATCATTTAGGTGTCAGTAGACTGCTTACGCTATTACCCAAAGTTTCTGAGCTTGACAATGACTTATGATGAATGCGCTGCAGGTGACGTATAAGGGAGTATGTTCCTAAGTGGTTAATGCCCTTACCCCTACTTTATTATGGATTGACAAATGCAACAGATGGTTTGACACCTGTTGTCTGGATTTGTGGAGAAATAATTCCACACCGAAGAGGTGGCTTTTTTGGTATTTTGCCCAGGCATAACAATGGGCTTTTTCATCCCATGGCCAACAACTGTCTCCACTGGTGCATTATTCAAACAAACCACATCACCAGCAGAATCCTCATTGTCAACTTCCTCCGCAGCGCCAGCTACACCAATATCTTCCTCATCCTGGTGTACTTCTACAGTGACATCCTCAATCTCAATATCAGCAAATGGACTGGCGGTGCTCCTCCCTGCACATGCAGAGCGCGTTCAAATGGTGGTAGGAACCTCCTCTTCCCATACTATGTTGTGATGGTCGGGCCTAGACATCGCAACCGCGGACAGTGCCAGCACCCCTTTAATTTTACAGCATACAAGACAAGGCCAGTGTACATTTATTTTAACAGCACCCCTGTATTTCTACAGCATACAGGACCAATGTACTTTTATTTTAATAGCACCCCTATATTTTTACAGCATACATGACCAGTGTGCTTTTATTTTAACAACTGCACCCCTGAATTTTTACAGCATACAAGACAGGGCCAGTGTACAATTTATCTTACTACAACCCTGAATAATTACAGCATACAAGACGCAACGCAATTAGTGCGTGGTTGTAGAAACTAGGGAAACCAACCTTCTGCAGGCGCAGCCTGGCTGCGACACCAGGAGTCCTGCCACTATTTTTTCAATTGGAGTGATTGTGTGTGATGACACTCAGCCACACCAAAAATGTCGCAGACACGCCAACATTTTCCCAACGCCTCCCCCGCAACGGTTCGAGAACATCGCCCCCCTGCCTCCGCCCCGCGAACGCCTGTACCTGCCTGCACGCTGCAACCTTATCTCAGAAATTGCGGTCACATCATGTTTGCGATGAGACCTGAATAAGGTCCAAAGTGTTGTATTGGCTGCACATGTGACAGCCAAATTGGGAATTTATTATCATTTCATGGACAGGACTAACTGGCCTTGAGGTTGGATGGTACGTGTGTGTGTGTGTGTGTGCTCACACAAGGAAGGCAGGCTTGGAGTGTGGTACTTCAGCAGTGTTGCTTGTGGATGTGAAATGGCTCTAACTACTCTATTATCTGTCTCTTCTTCTCACTTTAATGCTCTCCCAGCAGCTAACTGACAGCGACTGGTAGGGCTCTCTTGCTTGCTATTAATATTTTTATCCTTTGTCTGTACTAACCAGGAATATTGATCATTGATATGCAGTAAATTATATCCCGTGTGTTCACCTCTCACTGTACATGAAAAAGTAGAATTCTATATATTTTTATCAGGGTTTATATGCTTATATATGGCTTTCTATTGACATAATTTCACAAAGACTATGCCAACAGAGATTTTATTGCAGATTTGCACTTCTTTCTATGCAAAGTACTTTTTCATTTGCAAAGTTACGGTACAGAAATGTCATCTGCTGTAAACAGCCGCAGTGATTAGCACGGAAAGAAAATCTACTTGCACAGTTAGGTTTTTATGAAGTGTTGGATGGTAATTTAGTCCCTTGTTAAGCTATTAATAAGTACAGTGACAGCACAAGTGCACAGTGATAATGGTTATACAGTCATTTCCATGGGCTACCGTTACACCAGTGACCAATAAAGTCCTCTGCAGCTCCTACAGCAGCCGTGGCCAACCTGTGGCTCTTGAGCCGCATGCGGCTCTTTCTTTATTCAAATGTGGCTCCCGACACTCAGTCACTTGACCACAACAGATCCTGGAAACCGGTGCACTCCAACTAGACACACAGCAGCACTACGGCGACTGAAAACTGAGGGAGCCAGATACTGGGCTGTAGTGACATATGAAGGTGGGCTGGAGTGACACAAGGGGGAGCTGGCTGGAGTGACACAGAAGGATCCTGGTAGGAGAGATATAATGGCTCTCCTACCAGGAGTGACACAGGAGGGTGCTGGCTGAAGTGACACAGGAGGGTGCTGGCTGGAGTGATACAATGGGGGAGCTGGCTGGAGTGACACAATGGGGGAGCTGGCTGGAGTGACAAAGGAGAATCCTGGCAGAAGAGACACAATGGGGAGCTGACTGGAGTGACACAGGAGGGTGCTGGCTGGAGTGACACATGGGGGAGCTTGCTGGAGTGACACAGGAAGGTGCTGGCTGGAGTGACACATTGACACATGGGGGAGCTTGCTGGAGTGACACAGGAAGGTGCTGGCTGGAGTGACACAGGAGGGTACTGACTGGAGTGACACATTGACACATGGGGGAAGCTTGCTGGAGTGACACAGGAAGGTGCTGGCTGGAGTGACACATTGACACATGGGGGAGCTTGCTGGAGTGACACAGGAAGGTGCTGGCTGGAGTGACACATGGAGGAGCTGAAGTGTATTATGTGAATATGGCTTTTTCAATATATTTTATGTGGATCTGGATTCTTAAATTATTTTTATGTGGAAGTGTCTTTTTCAATGTATTTTATGTTGATTCTGGCTTTAAAATGCATTTTATGTGGATCTGGCATTTTCATTGTATTTTATACCGGGGTGTGGCCTATCAGGCACAAGGTCACACCCCATTTTTGCACACGCTCCTTCGGCTTGATGTCGGCTCTTTGACGTACCTAACAAGATATTTTGGCTCTTTGTCTCTGACTGGTTGGCCACCCCTGTCCTACAGCCGCTAACCCCTACCCCTTGCTTTATGGACTTTATGTATCAAGCACTGTGAGAGGTGTCCAATGAGCTTTGAGGTAACATTAAGTACATTCTATACAGTCTTAGGTAGAAGCCACATTATGGGCAACCTGTCCACTTCTTCACTCTTTATACTGCTTGATACATCTGCCCTATGTATATTGTCTGTCTGTGTACATAAACAAAATGTAAATCGACGCCTATAGAATACACCGCATCATAGGTGAGGATTATAAAGGCAGAAAGAAGGGTACTATATGTGTATGTATATATGTGTATGTGTGTGTGTATATATGTATATCATTTTTTTTTCTCTCTCTCCAAAGTTGGCTATTTCAATTTATTACTGAAATAACCCAACCTCCATAGGGCGGGATTCAATTCTTTTCATCCCTTTCCGCACCCATTCTGTTAATGCCCTCAGGGGCGTGGTATCATTATTTCAGCTTGCTACCCCCGGAGTAGGGAGGCACCCAACCCTTTACACAGCTAAACCTGATCACTATGGGCGCAATTTGCACCATAACTGAGATCATTTTAGAAAGGAAATTGGGCGTGATATATCATTTGAATCCCACCCATAAAGTCTAATACACAAGTGAATACAGTATTTTGCCTCATTCATCATTTCTGTGTATGTGTATGGAGGGATTTGAATGTTGCTAGAGCATTTGGTGGATTTTGATTAATCTGCATTAGCATATTGTTATACTTGAATTGGACTGTAAATCCAGACACGTGAAACATACATGGCTGTAACAGATTCCCTGACCCAATCCTAAGGTGAATGTAGTGTACTGTCTGATTTATGTATGTCCTGGTCTTCATGGCTGAACTTGCAACCCAACTGTAACTGTAATTGGTGCATTAATTTACTGGCAGCACGTTTATTCACCACAGCAGTGTCAGTCTGTCATTTTCACAGTATTTAATGATGTGATATTTATTTGCAGATACCTTCATGTTAACCACATTGAGACATTAGAGCCAGAATCTTTCCATCATCTTCCCAAGCTTGAAAGACTGTGAGTTACCAATGTTATTGAATATTACAGAGAGTTTAATGCTTTACACACACATTACATTTTTGTTGCATGTATTCTTTCCAGGTTTCTGCATAACAATCGGATCACCCACTTGGTTCCTGGCACCTTTAGTCAGCTGGCATCTATGAAAAGGCTGTAAGTATGTGCATCAGGGATGGTCATCTTGTGTTATGTGTAGATGAGAAGAACTTTTCTTTGAGGTAGCACAGACTTCCAGACTGTCTTAAGTTTGGTGTTGGAATTGAAAATGACAGTGAATCTGCCCTGTGCACTGACCTGATCTTATCTTGTTGTCCTGCGCAAGGGCAACAAAAGTAAAGACCTGTGCCTGGAAGATACAGTGCATCCGGAAAGTATTCACAGCGCTTCACTTTTTCCACATTTTGTTATGTTACAGCCTTATTCCAAACTGGAATAAATTTAATTTTTTTTTCTCAAAATTCTTCACGCTATACCCCATAATAACAACTTTTTTTGTTGTTGTGATATTTGCAAATGTATTAAAAATAAAAAACTAAGAAATCACATAAGTTTTCAAGCCTTTGCCATGGAGCTCAAAATTGAGCTCAGGTGCATCCTGTTTCCACTGATCATACTTGAGATGTTCCTACAGCTTAATTGGAGTCCATCCGTGGTAAATTCAGTTGATTGGACATGATTTGGAATTTGTCTGTAGACCTCCAAGAAAGGATTGTCTTGAGGCACAAATCTGGGGAAGGGTACAGAAAAATATCTGCTGCTTTGAAGGTACCGATGATTACAGTGGTCTCCATCATCCGTAAATGGAAGAAATTCGTAACTACCGGGACTCTTCCTAGAGCTGGCTGGCCGTCTAAACTGAGCGATCGGGGGGAGAAAGGCCCTAGTCATGGAGGTGACCAGGAACCCGATGGTCACTCTGTCAGAACTACAGCATTCCTTTGTGGAGAGAGGAGAACCTTCCAGAAGGACAGCCATCTCTGCATCAATCCACCAATCAGGCCTGTATGGTAGAGTGGCCAGACGGAAGCCACTCTTTAGTATAAAGCACATGGCAGCCCACCTGGAGTATTTCAGAATTCACCTGAAGGACTCTCAGACCGTGAGAAACAAAATTCTCTGGTCTGATGAGACAAAGATTTAACTTTTTGGCGTGAATGCCAAGCGCATCTCTCATCACCAGGCCAATACCATCCCTACAATGAAGCATGGTGGCGGCAGCATCATGCTGTGGGGATGTTTTTCAGCAGCAGAAACTGGGAGACTAGTCAGGATAGGGTGAAAGATGAATGCAGCAATGTACAGGGACCTCCTGGATGAAAACCTGCTCTAGAGTGCTCTTGACCTCAGACTGGGGCAACGGTTCATCTTTCAGCAGGACAACGACGCTAAGCACACAGCAAAGATATCAAAGGGGTGGCTTCAGGACAACTCTGTGAATGGCCTTGCGTGGTCCAGCTAGAGCCCAGACTTGAATCCGATTGAACATTTCTGGAGAGATCTAAAAAATGGCTGTGCACGGACGCTTCTCATCCAACCTGATGGAGCGTGAGAAGTGCTGCAAAAAGAAATGGGCGAAACTGTAAAAAGATAGGTGTGCCAAACTTGTGGCATCATATTCAAAAAGACTTGAGGCTGTAATTGCTGCCAAAGGTGCATCAACAAAGTATTAAGCAAAGGCTGTGAATACTTCTGTACATGTGATTTCTTAGTTTTTTATTTTTAATAAATTTGCAAATTACCCCATAACGTTGTCGTTATGGGGTATTGTGTGTAGAATTTAGAGGGAAAAATTAATTTATTCCAGTTTGGAATAAGGCTGTAACATAACAAAATGTGGAAAAAGTGAAGCGCTGTAAATGGAATAAAGGTGGAGCTTCTTAAAATTGGAATTTTAAGTTAAGGCTTTAACGTAAACTTGTTGGGGATTTTGTTTCAGGCAAAACCAAATCCTCAGAAACTGCCCGTTTATATCCGAAAATGGGCCTGTGCATTTTCGTGAGAAAATATATTTTTTTACGGGCGATCCAAATGGGATAGCCAGTAATAAAAAATGATATATATATATCAGTGAAACATCAGGGAAAAGTGGGAAGACCAGACATTTTTCGCATCCGATGTTTTATCTCATATAATTGCAAGCCTTTGAGACTAAGAGGGTATCCACTCAGTTTCCAGTGTCATAATCATTGTGCACAGGGCACTGTGCTATGTAGTAGTATAGCATACAGAAGCTATCTGTAATATTAGATTTGCAATTTAATTTGCTATTCTTGTATAGACAAGGTGAGGGGAGATGTATCAAGGCTTGGAGAGAGAGAAAGTACCAACCAATCAGCTTCTAACAGCCATTTTACAGGCTGTGTTTGAAAAATGACAGAAGCTGATTGGTTGGTACTTTCTCAAGATTGTAAGTTGTGTATCTAGCATGCAAAGTTTTAGGTTTTGTAGGCAAATGCAATTTCCTGCTATAAGTACGGATCGGTCAACTTACATGTTGCCTCCATACCTGTTAAACATCTCTTCTAGTCACGCCGTGCGTGGCATAACTCTTTACATGCCTCTTTTTTTCATTACAATGCGTAATTCGCAAAATGATGCGCATAGGAGGCACAAGCAGCTTATGCTGATTAAAATTAAATGTGGCATGCCTGTATGTGACTGCTGCTGCATCTGCAAACGAAAGGGTACGTTACAGGGTTTTCCTAGAAAGCACTGTAACGTACCATTTCGTATGCAGATACAGCCACAGTCGCACACAAAATATAGGCATGCCCATGTCCTTTTAATCAGCGGAGTCTGCTTGTACGTCCTATTCACGTAGTGATGCATGTTAGACACATTTTCAGCAAAAAAGGCGCCCGACAACAGAGTTGCATGGGACCCATCCGCTCACTCTCGCCAGGCTTCTCCTGCTGCATGGCGTACTGAGGCAAAATGTGTGAGGACACATCTGTAGTAGTTATACATAACATTTTTCTTGTATGTAAATAATATGATCTGCATGTTGTATGCTTACCATCTCAAACAGGCGACTGGATTCCAATGCGCTACATTGTGACTGCGAAATCCTTTGGCTGGCAGATCTTTTAAAGATTTACTCGGAATCCGGTAATGCTCAAGCTGCCGCTACCTGTGAGTACCCACGCAGGCTCCAGGGAAGATCTCTCTCCACGATTACACCGGCAGAACTGAACTGTGGTGAGTTACATGCGATGAGTCTTGTGTTGCCCACTATCTTTTTCTGCTTTAGGGTGTGATACATTGTATATATTGTAAATATCGGATACAGTTAAATAAAACGTTCTTGATGCAGTTAGTAGAAAATCTGGTATATGTCGCTCTAAAGAAGCGTGCGCAGAAAACCAAAGTGTATATTCACATGTAGAGTTGTATGCGTCTCAGAATGTGTTTGCCTGGTTTGCTTCTAGTCCTTCTCTTCCTCAGTGTACACTTTCACCTACTCTTTACTACAGATGCGTCCTCATACACCTAGCCTCCATACGCCACGCAGCGTGAAATGCCTGGCACGAGCTGTGTTGTGTATTGTTTGCATCTTTCTGCGTAAATGTGCACCTTGGTGCAGTATGACAAAGCCGCCGCATGAGATTGCAGTGATTAATTTGATATGCGACACTTATGTCTGTGTGCGAGTCTGTATATGGAGCACCATGGGACTTGGTGTGAAAAACAGTGGCTGCTGCATGCACAGATTCAGACCCACCCACACACAGATATACAAATGGTGCATATCAGATTAATTACTGGCGTCTTGAATATGACTAAGACACTCAAAAAGACGCAAAACCGTCGCTAGCGGAGTCATATGGGACCTGGTGTGCCGGGAAGGGATGTGACACATCTGTAGGTACAGAAAGTACACATTAGTGAATTTTGCTTCTGTCAAGCTCTGCACTGACTGCAGTTGCACCATCACGCCCTCCCTGAACTCTGCCTGTGTTACATCCTGTTACATCCCAGTTACGACTGTACCTGTACACACAAACACAATGCCTGCAATTCAGTAACACCTGTATTTGTGCTGCCGCAGTTCCGGATCATGCGCAGTGCAAAAACATGCAGGATGCGCTCTGCAAACAGACGCATCATTCTCAATATTTGTTGTTGTTGTTATTATTCCATTAACAGTTTTTATTATTCCACTTGAATCCGTGTTTTAGCCCAGTGAATAATGTACAAGCCTAGGGCCTGACTCAGATGTGGATGAGGGAGCTGTTGCTGCAGTCTATATGGCGGCAGCAGCGACCGCACTAATTTGGTAATGCAGCAGCAGATGTCACGCCTCCTCCATGCATTGCTGATCCGATCCTGGCCTCTTCCCTCCCCTATAACGATGCTGACATGCCTTTATTTTGGAAGATAGAGACCATCTCTATACCCTCCCTGCCCCCATACGGCATCAGACTGTCAATCATGCACAATCTGATGCCATACTGCATCGTCTGTCACAGACCCTTACTGCACCTGCACAGTACGGGTCTGGCACATGTGCAAAGTACTGAGCATGTGTACCTTGCGCCACGTGTCGCACTAACAACGTGACCTGAATCTGGGCCTTACTGCCATCGTTTGTGCAGAATATAAATCTGAATTAGAGGCTAATTGAATAGAGCAAATCTGATTTCCATTTACAATACAGAGCGGCCAAGGATTACATCAGAGCCTCAAGATGTGGACGTTACCTTTGGGAACACTGTGTACTTTACATGTCGAGCTGAAGGCAATCCCAAACCTGAAATTATCTGGATCCGAAACAAGTAAGTTTAATGGAAATCAGTGGCCATGTTTTGGTGCCAAATTTCGAATTTGAATAATTCATTTCATTGTATAATCTTTGTAAAATGGGATTACAGTTCATGTAAGCAATGCATGTTTCTGACCACGGAAAGATTACAGCGAGAATAGAGGTAAATCACCTGTGGAGATGGGGGCACAGTTGGGTCACAGTATTTCAGATCGTCTAGATTGAGACTCTTCTCCCCTTGTTTTGAGGTTAATGAGATTAACATTCTTTTGTGATTGTGAAATTTAAGAGGAAACAAAATTTGAACTTTCCCTACAGCTGTACGGTTACCATTGCAGCTTCAGAGGCGTACTGTAAATGTTTATGTTCAGCATTAACAGAGGTGGAGACGTGCCACATTGTTCATACAGATGTGTCCGCATACATCTAGCCACAATACGCCACGCAGCGTGATTTGTCTGGCACAAGTGAGCCGCCAGGTCCCGTGCAACTGTATTGTCGGGCAACCTTTTTTTTGCCGAAAATTCATCTTACTAGCAATGTAATGTGATCTAGGACACACCAGGAGACTCTGCTGATTTTCATAAGTGACATTTGTATAACTTTAGCAACTGAGTCTGTATACAAAGCACAGCGGCATTGAAATAGGTTGCAGCCGCTGCATCGTTGCACTTCGTATGCAGATTCAGGGACTCTGTTGAACACATACAGTATATGTGTTGGCATTGCGACTAAGACACTTTCGGCAATAATGACACCTGATGCTAACAGAGCCAAACAGGAACTGGTGTGCCGAGAGGGGTTGTTTGGTGCGACTGCAGCAATGATGGATGAGGACACATCTGTACACCAGATTACAGAACACAGTGCTTTGCTTTTGATTGTTGTGATTTTGGGGGAGATGTACTAAGCCATGGAGAATGATATAGTTGAGAGAAAGTTAAGGCTTAGTACATCTTCCCCCTTGTCTTTTATAAGCAGTAAAACAGAATCAGGTTTTATTCGTAGGTGAACTGTAATTGCGTCTCACTTATTAAACAGACATATAAATAAATACGATTGAAAATAGTGTTTTTGCTGTTCGTCTCCACCTCTTTATTATATTGCGATATGTAACAAGCCTTTTAGTCACAACGAGGTCTGAAACGTACCACAGAAAGTGTTAATAAAAGATGCTATCCATGTAGAAATGAGCTAAGCATGAAGGAGGATGCCCGGCTGAATCTCCTAGAGGATGGAACATTGATGATACAGAACACACAAGAAACTGATCAGGGAATTTACCAGTGTATGGCAAAAAATGTGGCTGGAGAAGTGAAGACTCATGAGGTCTCCCTTCGGTACTATGGAGCACCAGGTAAATGTTAGGCTGATATTCTAGTTAAAGGATGTTTTGGTTTTTTTGTCCGTGACCCACCCCCGCAGCAAAAAAGTTTTTTTTTTTTTTTTTATCAGTTTATAGTATATACATGTCACCTTGCAGCCTTTACTATTTTATTTTTTTATTTTTTTTATGTTCTCTTCATCCTTTATTCCCCGTTGGGTGGTGGAGTGGACGTCCACCTGCATGGGGATTCCGGCCTGGCGGTCTGGATCTGACCGCCGGTATTTCACCGGATGTCGGGATTCTAGCATCTGTATCCTGACAGCCGGGATCCCTAAGGTGGCAAAATGAATGCCTCCCACTGATATATATGTACTGCACTGTAGCTGTGAATACCCTTTTCAGACCTAAATCCTGGCTTTAACCCGGCTTGGACCTGGGGGACTGAACATGGGATAAAGTCAGGGTTTTAGTACTTACCCCCTTTCAGACCTAGGTGATGGACCCAGGTAATTCCTGGGTTATCGCTGTTCACACCAGACCTGTGTCCTCCAGTGACTCATCTGCCGTCTAATGGTGACGTCATCTCCAAGTGCTACTGTGCCTGCCAATCAATTTCTTTTAGGCATGACCCGGGTAATGCCTTTCAGACTGCAGGTGACCAGTTGGTCTTGGTAACGAGCAGGTTCACGGACCCAGGTCGGGTTTGTTCAGGCATAGCTGAGACCCGGATTGTGAGCAAGCCCCGACAATATCCTGGGTTAAAAGGCTATCGGGTCTATTCAGTTGAAGTCGGAATTGGGGTCAGTTTACAACTTTTTTTGTTGAATCAGGATTCAGCCTATTCAGTGGAGCTATCATTTTTTCGACTTGTCTGCAATCACGTGGATCGGCGGATTATCCGTGGGTCCACATGTTTTGTCGAATTATCATCCAATTCCGATAGTTTTTTGGCCCATTTTCGACACTGCTAATCCGACTTCAAGAGTTAGATCCGCATTTTCGGAAACTGCAAAACTTGTCGGAAATGCCGCTAATTGAATACTGCATGTCTGAGAGGATCCGACATGCATTCAATAGACCCCTATGTATGAAAGGGGTATAACATAAGAACAGTGTATAATACCTACAGATGTGTCCTCTTACATCTTTGTTCTGTGCGTTATAAGTTGCTTTACACAATGCGTGAGTGCCGTGCGACTCTGTAGCACTGAGCGACTTTTTTTTTGTTTTTTTGCAATTTTTGTTTTCTTGCAGAACTTTCTTAGGCACAATGCGAGAGGATGCATGAGCAGCTTCTGCTGAATAAAATGATATGCAGCATGCCTATATTCTGTGTGTGACTTAAACTGTATTTGCTTACAGAATGCATGCTACAATGGTTTCCTGGAAAACCCTGTGACGTGGCATTTCAGATGCAGATAGTCGTAGTCACACACACACAATATAGGCATGCTGCATATTATTTTAATCAGCAGAAGCTGGTCGCGTAGACCCAATTTCACAGAAAAAAAGAGCCAAAAAGACGCTCAACGATAGAGTGCGACTTTAATGTCTGTTTAGCGTGACTGCAGCAAGGATGTAAGAGGACACACCTGTATTATAAATTCTGGATATGTTAGAGAAAATTGCTACATTTGTATACATCTGTAGAAATGTACAACTGCTCTTTTCCATACAGTATTATACATATAGGACACGTATGTATGGAAAAGAGCAGTTGTACATTTCTACAGATGTATATCACCCTTGCTGCAGTCACAGTAAACAGTCCTTCTTGTTGCACCTAGTGGTTAGCGCGTTTACTAATGCTTTTTCCCACGAAAAATGTGTTATTCGCATCACTATGCAAATAAGACGCACAAAAGCAGACTCTTCAGATTAAAATGATATGCAGCATGCCTATATTCTGTGTGCATCTGCGGCTGTATCTGCATACGAAATGCTAAATTACGTAGTGTTTGATATGCACATACAGCTGCAGTCGCCCACAGAATATACAGTAGGCATGCTGCATGTCATTTTAATCTGCGGAGTCTGCTTGTTCATCTTATTTCCATAGTGATGCGAATAAGACACATTTTCTGCAAAAGCAAAACTGCTGACGTTAGCAGAGTTGCACAGGACATACTGGCTCACTCACGCCAGGCATCCTGCCGTGCACCGCATAGTGAGGCTAATGTAGGAGGACACATTTCTATCTGTGAGTGCGCAAGTTGCTAAATGTATGTTAATTCATCTTCCCTCACCCTTGCTGCATGTTCATTGGCTGCGGAGACACCTGTGCTCCTAGCATTATTCAGTTGTTCACTAATACAAAGTACAAAAAATGAAATAAATTGTCATTATGGACATGATTCAATGTGACTTATATTAACTGTTGTTTCAAACAGCCAGGCCCAGTTTTGTGATACAGCCTCAAAATACAGAAGTATTGGTCGGAGAGAGGGTCACGTTAGAGTGCAGTGCAGTTGGCCAACCACAACCAAGGATCACATGGACTAGAGGGGACAGGACCCCTCTGCCACCGGATCCCCGAATCAGTATTACACCATCTGGAGGGCTCTACATTCAGGATGTTAATCAAGAAGATAGTGGGGAGTACACGTGTTTTGCAACGAACAGTTTAGACACCATCCACTCAACTGCTTACATTATAGTCCAAGGTAAGTCTAGATGGGTGGATTGCCTGCTCAGCCCATTTATAATGAAGAACAAAAACATGTTAACACTGAAATACTGCAAAAGATAGCAGACATAGGACTTTAGTTGCTCACTGGCTGTACAGTGTTGTCCACCTTTGTTATATTATCTAAAACGAGGTCCGACATACTGTGTGCTCTCGGATACCTCTCAACCAGCTGGAAGTGCGCCTGCATCTGCAGAGGGGAGTTCTACGCAACACTGTAGTGTCCAACCTCCAACCACTCTAAAACCACCATTTTATTCTAAGACACTGCTTAGTTTATGATCATGTAGGACTATGAATAATGGCTGTGAGGGTATAATGAACGTGCCTATCTTACATGTAGCTATTTTGTGGGTTTGAAGATTTGTTCTATATTTTGTAGAGTGCATTGGTTATTTTGCTTCTGTGTCAAAGTGCAGTTGGCAGGCGTTAGGTGTGCGTCATTAAATGATGGGGTTACCAGATTTCTACTAGCTCGGGGGTAGCGCAATAGGCAAGTCCTTTGGCAGAGCGGAAATGGACGTGCACTTAGTGATGCTCATAGTATGTTATGCAAAGCATTTTGGTAAATATATTTTACTTCTGCTATTAAAAGACTGACCTGAATCTGGCATGCATATAAAAAGACCACTTCATCTTATGAGAAGATGGAAAACTATGGATCTGAATAATGTCTGTGTGTCCAGACACTTAATAGGTTTCTTTGCTATTTGTTATTTAAAATTTACAGTCTAATAAATCTGTTTTCTGAAGTGTTCTCAATTTCATGGATTTTAGATCTGTTTTGCCACTGGGAATATGTGGACAATTTTTGGGGAGGATCTTTGCAGTATTATTCTGATTGTGTTCCGTTATTGTGCTGCAGGAGTTCCGTTGTAGTAGTGCAGATGTAGAAGTCTGTTGTGAGGGGTAGTGGACCGTGGTGTAATTATTCCTTAATAAAAACATCCTTGCAGTATATAGAAATGCAGCAGACTTGGTATTCAGCAGCTGTGAAGTCCCAGGTTCCTGGTCAGGCTGACTGACCCAACTGCAGTCTTGCTGTTATCGATGTTCTGTCCTTCCACTGCTTAATCAGACTCCCACGTCAGCCAGCTGGCTCTTATCCACTGTAGCAGATCAGCAAGACCTCCATTGGGGATGACTAGGACAGCGGATTGCGTGCTTCAAGTAAATGTTCCAATAAATCAACATTGTATGTAAACCACAAGTAAAGGCAGATGCATTCTGTGTTTCAGCTAAAAATGTGCTCCTCAATCAACCAAACTCCCTATGGCACGTTTTCATTTATTTCTGATTTTGTTTTTGTGCATTTGTTTTTGTCTTAAACATATTTACAGACAACATTTTTTAAAGTAAATTTTGTTCTGAATTCCGTGTTATGTCCTCATTCTGACCTCTTCATGATAAGCAATACTCATACACGCCGAGAGGGGAGGGAGAGGGTACTACTTACCCGGGCCCAGGTCTGATGAAGGGGCCCAGTGAAGGGGTCCAGGTCTAAAATAATCCCTGATAACTGCTGGATTAGGTGCTAATTGTATAGCTCCGGGGGATCAATTTGCCGGCAGTAATCTACCAAAGCGAATTGAATTTCATCCTAAATGTCAGTTACCGACTGTAAAATATCCATTCGTGCAGAATACTTTATTTAGGGTTAAATGCTCCTTTTTCTAGCTGCATAACCACTTTGGGAATTCTCCATACAAATAGATGAGTGTATCATGGGATTGCTGTCTGAGATGGGAAAGGATTTGCCATATAACTCTGAAGCCTCACATCAGAGACCAGCCTTTTGAACTTTACATTTTTCAAGCCTCATTCAGACTACATAAATGATTGGAGATAAGGTGACATGAGGTCTTTATTTCATGTCACATTTGCATTCTTACGAAATCCCTCTGGCAGGGGTGTATCTAGAGGTCTGAGTGCCCCTGGCATCTTAAGGAACTGGCGCACCCCACCTTCCCCATTCAGGTAAAAAGAGGGGGGAGTTACAGATAGGCTGAGGTCAGAGACACAGAGGGAATTACGGGGAGGGTGCGGGCAGGGACACTGAGAGGGAATTATAGGAGTGTATGGGCAGGGTCACTGAGGGGGCAGTTACAGGGATGGTGCGGGCAGGAACACTGAGGGGGAATT
Organism: Pseudophryne corroboree; assembly: GCF_028390025.1. Classification (NCBI taxonomy): domain Eukaryota; kingdom Metazoa; phylum Chordata; class Amphibia; order Anura; family Myobatrachidae; genus Pseudophryne; species Pseudophryne corroboree. Next base: position 147,227,074 of record NC_086447.1, read on the forward strand.
ACAAGGAGGGTGCGGACAGGGACACTGAGGGGATATATGCACACATACATACAGTTAAAAAAAAACCTCTCTAGGTGTTATGGCACTACATGTCTCAGCAAATCCAGTTGACAAGGTGTGCTGGGACTTGTAGTCTCAACACAGCTGGACAGGCAGTCACTGGTCTAGATACCTCTCCATACAGAGCTCTTTGTAAGCTGTGATCCAGACTGCCAGGATAGACAATGCAGTGCAGCTACGGTACCGCAGAAAATATACAGGTATGCTCATGCTGCACTGCTGACTGGTGCTGATTGTAGTGGCTGGTGTTTGGTGACAGACCACGTGGAACCAATGAGAAGGGGAGCGGATGAGGAAGAGGAAGTGCCTCCCCCCTCCCTATACCTGGAAGTGCCCCGTTCCCCGGCTATATTCACCATCATTGTGACTGTAGTCACAGAGAGTGTCAGAGTGCAATACGCTTCTGAGAGTCCGACAGTGGATGAGCACTGCTAAGGGATGTACTCAATTAGAACTAATCATTCTACCCCCTGGCGCGTGTGGCATTGCCGGGCGCCCCCCCCCCCCCCCTTTGGCCGGCGCCCCTGGCAAGTGCCATCCTGGCCAATAGGAAGATACACCCCTGCCCTCTGGCTCCCCCTTGCTATTTAGGGCAGCGGGAGCATCGCACCCCCGCTGCCTACGGCCGCATACATTATTTTCCCTTACTGTGCAGCTACGATATGCTGTGCCGGGATACACAGCCTGCAATGCAAGGACACTTCTGTATGGAGGCTAGATGAGGAAAGGAAACATCTGTAGTACCTTTTTTGATCTATTGTATTAGTCAACTCATACCCTTGTGCTACAGCTAGATTATCTGGAAAACATGCCCTGTTAAAGTTTTGTGAGGACCAGGTTTGAGAAACACTGCCCGATAACATAACTTTCCTAACTGAACCAGCACATGGAAAATGTATTCAAATTGCTTTGCTCAGTAGCCTCCATAAATGCTGCATATCTAAGCTGGTTGTAAAGGAGGGTGCGGGCAGGAGATTTGTAAAATAGACCAAACCTGCGGCTCTTTGCAAAATTGTACTAGCAACAAAATAAATACATTATACATAGATCAAGTGACGGATAAAACTGAATTTCAGGTATTGGTTTTTTAAAGGCGAGAAAAACTATTTGATATATTCTAGTCTTGCATCTTTTTTTTTTCCAGCTATTCCACAGTTCACAGTTGTTCCGCAGGAACGGAACGTGTTTGAGGGACATACTGTGGATTTTCATTGTGAAGCTCAAGGAAACCCCCATCCAGTTATTGCTTGGACCAAAGGAGGTAAGAGGCATTTTATACTCTTTACAGTATAGCTATTCTGTGAATAGAGGTTTCCCTGCCACAGAGCCCAGACCCATATTTTATGGCACTGGGTTTCCTACCGTGCTTTAGTTCTGCCAATAAGTTGTTCTGGCATCTGATTTACTACAGAGATATGTTACATTTATAATTTTAAATCCCTTCAATACAGTTATCTAGGTCAGATGCATCCGATGGGTAAATGTGGGGGAGATGTATAAAGCAGTGAAAGGAATGGAGAAGTGTGCTAGTGGAGAGGTTGCCCATGACAACCAATCAGCTTTGAAGTAACATTTTTAAAGTGCATTCTATAAAATTATTAGTAGCAGTTGTTTAGTTGCCATGGGCACTCTTTTCACTGCTTCATACATATCTCCCACATGTGTTCACTAAATGATAGTGCAACCAGAAGATTACAATCTGACACACCAAACCTTTACGGGACTTCCCTGCCTAAGGGGTCTATATACAAGCCTTACCAGCCAATCGGCTCCTAACTGCCATGTCGCAGGCTGTGTTTGAAAATTGAAAGCTAGGAGCCTATTGGCTGGTACAGGTTGAGTATCCCTTATCCAAAATGCTTGGGACAAGAGGTATTTTGGATATGGGATTTTTCCGTATTTTGGAATAATTGCATACCATAATGAGATATCATGGTGTTGGGACCTAAATCTAAGCACAGAATGCATTTATGTTACATATACACCTTATACACACAGCCTGAAGGTCATTGTAGCCAATATTGTTTGTAACTTTGTGCATTAAACAAAGTGTGTGTACATTCACATAATTCATGTATGTTTCAAATACACCTTATACACACAGCCTGAAGGTCATTTAATACAATATTTTTAATAACTTTGTGTATTAAACAAAGTTTGTATACATTGAGCCATCAAAAAACAAAGGTTTCACTGTCTCACTCTCACTAAAAAAAAGTCCGTATTTCGGAATATTCCGTATTTCGGAATATTTGGATATGGGATACTCAACCTGTAGTTTATCTCAGCGTCTTTATCTCCATCCATCCAAGTCTTAGTAAATAGACCCCTTAGTGTAAGGTCTCTATTCAGTTGATCACAATCGGATGATTTCTAATTGTGTCTTTTGTGTACTTGGTTTATGGTTTGTGCATTTTATAGTACAGACTAGAATGTGTCCGGAGAGAGTGAAAGAGAATGAAATGCTGAAGTAAAGGAATTCTAAATTTAGAGTCTTGCAGACAGAAGTATGTAAGAATGATAAAGTCTGTGTATAGTAACTGGCCAAGAGATCTCTCAGTACCAGTCTCTATCTGTCACCCACCCTGATCACAGCGCATTTCTTCATGTAGCTGACATTTGGCAAACCATTTTAGTTAACCCTCTGATTTCATGTTCACCATGTATATAAACTAATGCTAGTAAGATTTGCCTGCAAAATAATGACAGACCATTGTTCTAATCTAATACATGCAGATGTTTTTTTTAACAGACAGATTTTTACTCGCTTCAGATGACGCCCCATGCACTTCTTTTCCTGGGTTATTCTGCACCATGCTGGGCTCTAAAGCCACCCTGAATATGTACTCTCTGTATATCACCAGTGTGATGAGTGATTTGTGAAGGCTGCATATTGTAAATTAATTGCCCGTTTTATGTCTTCACGACGCTAACAGTGTTTACATTTTTCTGTTGAGTTGTAATCCCTGAGAGTAATAAAAATGAAATGGTCCAATCTTGTTAATGTGATTAAGTGATCGCTATGTATTGAGTAGTGACTCTGCGCTCTCCTAGGAAATCAGCTGTCCGTTGACAGAAGACATCAAGTCCTGTCCACCGGGACACTGAGAATACTTCGCGTTGCTTTACACGACCAGGGGCAATATGAATGTCAGGCTGTAAACATTGTTGGGTCTAAAAGCACTGCTGCACAGCTGATAGTACAAGCCAGAGGTAAGGGAGAGCTTCTGCCTGTCCTCATTGTATTTTACCGTGTAGAAACACTTACAGGTTATCCATTGCTGAATAAGAAGAACCAAGCCAGTCTGACTGCACACTGCTAGCTCGCTATTCCTAACGGCCTGAATGACCACTAAATTGTGTTGTTAGAATCCTAGGAACTTAATTGCACCAAAACAAAGTTGTACTTGTTCTCACTGTAAAGCAGGATTGATATATTATAGTGAGGCAGCATAGAACTTTGGGGGTAATTCAGACCTGATCGCAGCAGCAAATTTGTTAGCAGTTGTGCAAAACCATGTGCACTGCAGGTGTGGCAGATTTACCATTTGCAGAGAGAGTTAGATTTGGGTGAGTTATTTTGTTTCTGTGCAGGGTAAATACTGGCTGCTTTATTTTTACACTACAATTTAGATTTCAGTGTGAACACACCCCACCCAAATCTAACTCTCTCTGCACATGTTGTATCTGCCCCCCCCCCTCCTCCCCCCCCCCCCCCTGCAGTGCAAATGGTTTTGCCCAACTGCTAACAAATTTGCTGCTGCGATCAACTCTGAATTACCCCCTTTGGTTTAAGGTTGTGCAAAACCAAATTGGTCACCAAGAAGACAACTATAGGTTTTAGTTTTAGAATCAAATTTAAAATTCTGTTACAATACTTATATTACTTGCTAAGCAATGTCTACAACATAATGTGACCGCTGAGAAGCCTCCAAGACCTGACGCAATCTAAATACAATAATATTACACTCTGCATAGACCTAGACCCTAATGTTACTCAACTCGGCCTACGCACTGAATATAACCATAACACAATTCTATTCTATTATTCTATATGTAGACACAGGACACTACACCACTGCGCATGAGTCAGGTGCGGTAGTAGTTTGCATAGCTGCTGCTTCCTTGCCACCTCCCCCTGCCTCCAGTCACCTGATGTCTGCAACGGCTTTGCAAACAAGGACTCGGGTTCCTTACGGCATATGTGCAGAATGCCTAACATCAGCACACTGCGTGATTGCCACAATAGTGACCTGACATTGGCCCAATATGTTCAAATTCATGCTTGCGGAGATTCTTAAGCTACCCACGCTGGGGGCAGCTATGTGGAGAGGTGCAGTGACGTCATCATGGCCCCTTTTATGAAGTGCTGTGATTATTGGCATCGTGAAGCAGGGAGTGGGAATGCTCTGATTCAGCTTAAATTGCGTCATTGGTAAGTGGGTGGCCGGGGAGCAGCCTATGGGAGGTTTGCCTACTCTTCCAGGCATCTGGGAAAGCCACCTGAGATCTGTGAGTGTCCCAGGTGATCTGGTAGAGTAGGCAGGTATGAGCTGACCACAGGACTTGATCCTAATACAATTCTGTGTCACTCTGTATAAACATAGGACACTACACCTCCAATTTGACAAGACTAGACTACAGTTTTAATGCATTGCATACAAACGTAGGACATTGCACCGCACAATATGACCTGAGCACAGAAGGTCATATTACACATACATATGACTTGATTACTGTATGTAGTCATAATACAATTCTGTTACTCTATTCAAACAGGACACTAGGGTGGTATTCAGTATGCCGACTGTTGGGATCCCGGCGCTCAGTATACTGGCGCTGGAATACCGACACCCGGCATACCGACAACTATTCTCCCTCTTGGGGGTCCACGACCCCCCTAGAGGGAGAATAGTGTGGCGCGCATAGCGAGTACAGCGAGCTTGCAAGGGGCTCATTGCGCTCGCCCAGCTGCTGGCGGTTGGGGTCCCGGTGCTGGTATGGTGGGCGCCGGGATAACATACTACACTCAGGACACTCCTACTCCAACATGACCTCACCTGACCACTGTACATGATCATAAAGCAGTTCTACACTCTCTACAGACATAGAACACTACACCCCCAACATGACCTGACTGCTGGACATGATGATAAAACCGTTCTACTCTCTATATAGACAAAGAACACTACACCCCCAACATGACCTGACTGCTGGACATGATGATAAAACAGTTCTACTCTCTGTATAGACAAAGAACACTACACCCCCAACATGACCTGACTGCTGTACATGATCATAAAGCAGTTCTACACTCTCTACAGACATAGAACACTACACCCCCAACATGACCTGACTGCTGGACATTATAATAAAACAGTTCTACTCTCTATATAGACATAGAACACTACACCCCCAACATGACCTGACTGCTGGACATGATAAAACAGTTCTACTCTCTATACAGATAAAGAACACTACACCCCCAACATGACCTGACTGCTGTACATGATCATAAAGCAGTTCTACACTCTCTACAGACATAGAACACTACACCCCCAACATGACCTGACTGCTGGACATGATAATAAAACAGTTCTACTCTCTATATAGATAAAGAACACTACACCCCCAACATGACCTGACTGCTGTACATGATCATAAAGCAGTTCTACACTCTCTACAGACATAGAACACTACACCCCCAACATGACCTGACTCCTGGACATGATGATAAAACAGTTCTACTCTCTATATAGACAAAGAACACTACACCCCCAACATGACCTGACTCCTGGACATGACCATTATACAGTTTTATTGCACTCTTTGCATAAATGGGACATAATGCCTCCAGCATGGCCTGACCTGCTGCACTTGATCACTATACAATTCTATAGTAGTACTGTCTATGTAGACATACAGTAGGATATAACACCAAGTAATATGACGTAACCACTGTACATCACTGGGTCATAGTGCCAGTAGTGTTCATTTGTTTAAAATATGAGCTAACACTGACAATTCTGCTTATTAATTAGTGAAGAGAAACAGATTTTAACATTTTAAAACCTGAAAGCAATAATTTTTCTGCATTACTGATGCTTAGCAAAGAGACGGCTGCAGTTATTAAATGTTTTACCTTACACTTTTATTTGCTAGTTTCTTAGTTATCCTGACTACAGTACTGTCTTTCTTTCTTGTATTGTTTTTTCCCCCAGTTACCCCAGTATTTGCTACTGTACCCAGTGACATGACAGCTGAAGTTGGCACTGAAGTTCATGTTCCTTGTAGTTCTCAAGGAGATCCACTGCCTGTTATAACCTGGAACAAGGTAGGTAACCAGTTACATAAACATAACCAGCGTTTCTGAGCTTTATGTTACTATTTAGGCAGCCCCAACTATATAAACATGAAGTGCAACGTGGGCCATACATCAGTGCCGTGATTCACCAGTCAGATCCGCCAGTCAGGGAATCGGGGAATTTCTACGTGAATAAATTCCATAGTTGTCGATCACGATAATTTTTTGGTCGGGATTGGCAGATTGGGGAAATGCAACAATGTTTGATTTCCCTGAAACTCTGACCCAGGCATCGGGGGGATCAGAGAAGTATGGCAATTGGTCACAGATGTATGGGCCTCTTAAACTAACATTATTTGCCTAATTGCATAGGCAGATGTGAGTAACAAACAAAGTTTTGCTGTAAATAACTGTTATCTCAATGCTGAGATCGGATTAAAACGTTGGCACTTATATTAAATTAGCTATTAGTTTCTGAGGTTGAAAAAAGACAATTTGTCCATCGAGTTCAACCCATTTGTGGTCTCCTACGCTGTATTATTTTTAGGACTAATTTTGTCTGTTGTCAGCCGTTGTGTTTATTCCTCTCTTTAATTATTTTTAAATATCTATAGTGTGTGACTACACACCATAACCCTGTATATCCTTATCCATTAGGTATTTATCTAGCACATACTTAAGTGTTGACCGAGTCCGCCATTACTACTCTCTCAGGCAGGGAGTTCCAAACACGTATTATCCTTACTGTGAAGAAACCTTTACGTCTCTGTGTGCGAAATCTCCTCGCCTCTAACCTAAGCGGGTGTCCACATGTCCTCTGTGTTGATCTTGCCAAAAACGGATCCCCCGTAAGCTCTGTGTATTGTCCCCTTATTTATTTGTAAATGTTAATCATGTCCCCTCTTAGTCTCCTCTTTTCCAGTGTAAACATGCCTAGCCTTGCAAGCCTTTCCTCATATTCCAGCCTCTTCATCCCCTTTATTAGTTTAGTCGCCCTCCTCTGAACCTTTTCTAGTTCCAGGATATCCTTTTTATAGTATGGTGCCCAAAATTGTGCACAGTATTGAAGATGTGGCCTCACTAGGGATTTATATAATGAGTGTATAACACTCTCATCCCTTGCATCAATTCCCCGCTTTATACATGCTAATACCTTGTTAGCCTTCTTTGCTGCAATCCTACTTTGGGTACTACTGCTTAGTTTGCTATCTATGTGAACACCTAAGTCTTTCCAGTACAGAATCCCCTAATTTTACCCCATTTAGTATATAGGTGTTACAATTCCTTAATCTTGTGTCATTTGTTTGGCAGTTATTCATGGTTTGTTTCAAATTTTAATCATAATGGTATATTAATGACTGAACCAATGAATGTGCTTGTTGCTGGGTGGCAGACAGGTAACTGAACCAATCATAGTGTTTGCTGCTAGGTGGCTTACATGTAACTGAACCAATAATTGTATTTGTTGCTAAATTGTACACAAAAAGATTAACCAATTTATTTGTGCTTGTTTCAGGATGGTATTCAAGTAACAGAGAGTGGAAAATTTCATATTAGCCGTGGATATTTAGCCATTCGTGATGTTGGCCCAGCAGACCAAGGACGATATGAATGTGTGGCTAGGAATAGTATTGGCTATTCTTCAGTCAGCATGGTGCTGAGTGTTACAGGTACGACTAATATAGTGTAGGACTAATTCTAGTAAAAGCACCCGGCATAAGGTGGACCACCTCAGTCTGCCCCCCTACTCTCCCTGTCCTGCTCTGCTCCCCTCTCTTCCTGCACGGCTCTGTCCTGCTTCACCCCCTCTCTGCTGCTCTGTCCAATCCCCAACCTCTCTTCCCTCCAAGTCCTGCACCATGCTAGTTCCCCATGAGTTCTCCTCCTCTCCTAGGTCTGTGCTGTCTCCCATAAGAGTGGGAGCCATAGGTTGGATGGCACACTTTCCGGCTCCCACTGTGCATGCATGCTGGAGATGGGACAGACCATAGAACTGGCCTGTAAAACTAACCGTCCCAGCATACCCTGACAGTTTTAGTATTTTCTACTAGCAAAACTATGGCAGGGCATACTGGAACTTGTGGATTCACGCCATCTGGGGAGCTATAGGTTAGCCAGGCCTACCTTAGAGGATTATTATATAGATATTGTTCAATCTAAGCAAAGTAGTTTAAAAATAAAATTAAAAAAAATCACTTCTTATTGGCATGTAATTATAGTTGGTTTGAACTGTGGTCCCTCCCATCAGTTTTAGTTATGTAACGTCCATGGACGTCCACCATAACTCTGTCTCAAAATACATTTGTTATTTCCCATACTTGTCACATATTACAGATGTGTCCTCTTACAACTTAGCTCCATGCGCATTACACGCGAGTGCTGAGTGACTTAGTTGCATCAAGCATCTTTTTTTGCGTGTTTTGCCACAAAAATGTGTCTTTCGTGCAATGTAGTGCAAAAGGATGCACGGGCAGCTTCTGCTGATTAAAATGACATGCAGCACGCCTATATTCTGTGGGTAATAGCAGATCTATCTGCATCTGAAATGAAATGTTAGTGTTTTCCTGGAAATCACTCTAACATTTCATTTCAGATGCAGATAGACCTGCTATTACGTACAGTATATTGGCATGCTGCATAACCTTTTAATGAGCAGAAGCTGCCCTTGCGTCCTATTGCATTGCATTACATTGCGTCTAAGACACATTTTTGTGCCAAAAGAGGCAAAAAAAAAATGCTTGGCGCTACAGAGTCCCGCCACAGCATGGTGCAACTTGAAGGGCTGTGTAGCAGGATTGCAGCAAAGATGTAAGAGGACACATCTGTACATCATGATAATGTACATACACTCCTAATAAGATGTAAAGAAAAAGCGTAAAGCTAAGGATAATCTATATAATAAAATAACATGCTTATAAGAGAGAAGACAGATGAGGAGGAAGAAAGAAATGGAAAAGAAGGAGACATTGAAGAGAGAGAGAGTGAGAGTGAAAACCATTGCAGAGCTGGGAACAAAATCTAGTATAGTCCTCTTATTGTCCTCTTCTACATGTGGAACGGTCCGTATTGTAGCTAGTTTTGCCAAGGTAAAATGGTCTTGTGCTGCCTGAAGGGTTTGCAGCAGTATGCTGAGATCAGTCCTTTTCATATTAGTTGTAAAAACTATATATTTTTGTCATTGTACTTTTATACCTGTATCCTTAATTATAGCCTTTACATCCTATATAATAAAAGGCTAACATTGCTCCTCGCCTCTAGGGGAAGGGGGGGGGGATTCAAGTGATGTGCGCACAAGTGGCCACTAGATGGCGACCGACAGAGCAATTCAAGTGTTGCTTCATTCGGGCGCGCACAGCTGCTGTGGCTGTCATTACGGTTATGATCTTTGGTCATTTTGATGGGCTGGTAACTAATCCTTAGATAAACTAAACAATGACACTGAGCACCTTAAATGTTTAGGTTACATTTGTCATCCCTTCACTTCTTGGCCGCCATCAGGGGGGTACTTGCATCCCTGGCCTCGACAGACAGGGGGGCCCCACAGCGTACTTCCAAACTGTCATTTTTTAAACTCAGGGTGATTGCTCGCTAGCTTTTTTTTGCAGTCCTGCGTTCGCATAGTCGTCGCCCACCGGGGAGTGTATTTTAGCTGTGCAAGTGTGTGATTGCATGTGCAGCCTAGCGGTACAAAAAGATTTTGTGCATTTTTTGGAGTAACCCAGGACTTATTCAGCCGCTGCGATCACTTCAGCCTGTCCGGACCCGGAATTGACGTCAGACACCCGCCCTGCAAACGCTCGGACACGCCTGCGTTTTTCCAACCACTCCCAGAAAACGGTCAGTTGCCACCCACAAACGCCTTCTTCCTGTTAATCTCATTGTGAACAGCCGTATGAAGGGATTCTTCGCACAAACCCATCGCAGAGCGACGATCCGCTTTGTACCCGTGCAACGTGCCTGCGTATTGCAGTACATGCGCAGTTCTGACCTGATTGCAGCGGTGCAAAAAATGCTAGCGAGCGATCAGCTCTGAATTAGGCTCTCAGCCTGTCACATGGCAGTTAGGAGCTGATTGGCTGGTACTTGATCTCCGTCCACCTTATTTCTCTTCAAGCTTTGATAAATCTAGCCCATTATTACAATTGTGTAGCGCTCCAGCTTGGAGGAATGTATTGCACCCAGTTATTTACTGGATTTCTAAGCTGTTCATTTATTATTTTAACTCTATTTTCCTTTTCCCCCACCTACAGTTCCAGAAGTCAGCCGCACTGGAGACCCCTTTGTCACTGTGTCTATTAATGAAGCCATTGCCACAGTGGACAGGGCAATAAACTCAACAAGGTCACATTTGTTTGACAGGTATTTGCATTATTGTTTTAATTATAGAAATTAAATGTGGATCCTGTTTCTAGGAGTATTGTGGTGACGTTACAGAAAGTCATTGCAGAGGTAGAATAAGTTGTCCTAATAAGGCCGGTCTGTTCTTGGTACCGATTCCATTCATTATATCCTATGCCACCAGTGCCAGTTTTATTAGCTGACCACTGATCTAATTATATGTGGTGTTTGGGAACAGCAGCCAAATGAGGACAGTCTGCTTATAAGCAGTCACTCAAGTTGCAGTATGTTTATCAGAGCATGTACTCTGGTTCCGTAGCACACCGGGGTTCTGTATGATTTGGTTACACATGGTAATGTATTAAGTTATCATTTCAGAATAGTACGCTATTCTCCAACATGATAATCACGTATCACGTCTTTCTACATAGAGTTTAATGTTGAATATACGTGGCTGCTATTTATTTTCTTCTGTTGCGTTGCCTCTGTATGTGGTTGGCTTAGATCATGATACAATATATTGTCACATATAGTATTGGATTAATGTTCCTTTAGGCAACTTTTTTTGCAAAGACTTAATTTAGGTATACAACTTAACTTGAGGTAAGGAAAGCATCTTTGTGATTAGGAGAACTTGTGCTTTTCTATAAAAAAAAAAAGAAGCCTACCAGAATGACTAATACCCCTTTTCCATCTACGATGCGGGTCGCAGCCCGGGAGCCTGACACGGCTGCGACCCGCAATGGCCCCTTTCCCATCAGCAGTCACCATCCTGGCATATTGCCGGGTTGGAGACGCTGCTGGTGACGCGGCAGGGGCGGTGCTGGGAGATCACATGATCTTCCAGCGCCGCCCTTCCATACAGTGTAAACGGAAGCCGTGTCGCATCGACACGGCTTCCGTTTACACTACACCTTACCCGAATCATTCTCGTGTCCTACCCAGGTAGGATTCCTGGGTCACTTGATCCGGTTTTTTCCTGATGGAGCCGTTTCCACTAGCAAAAAACACTGGTAAATGAGTGCCCCCGTGCATTTACCCGTGTTTTTTGAGCTAGTGGTAAAGGGGTATAAGTGAACACTGAGACTAACACGTGATTGCTAGGGCCATTGTCTCAAAGGGTTATTATATTATGAGCACAGACCACTGAGAAATAAGGTTCTCTACTGCAACAACAGATTCTCATGTTCCATATAAACAGCGCTGTCAGTTACAGTGACGCTGAGCAGCACAGAGAACACTGTGTTCCATTGCTACCTGTCAGAACAAGATGTACTCTAAGCACTAGAGGAACAGAGCACTTACATGCCCAGAGACTTTAGTTATTATATGCCACAATATGGTGCATAACTATTACAACCATCACAATTCACAAAAAACTAAATGGAAATCCAGCTGGAGAGCAGATACAGTATTTGGTCATGTATAGGGGTTATACCGCACAGTTGATAAGTAGATTTAAACAGCAGATAGTTTATTTACCAAAATACACTAATGAAGGAAAGAAAATATTTTTTCTAATCGATCTCAATTTGGCGGTGCACCCAGAGTCAGTAACAAAACATATTGGACAAAAGTAGAGAAAGAAGACTCTTTTGTGGGTGCACTCTTGTATAATTGTGAAAGTATCAAAGAAATAGATTAAAATTCAATATTTATTGTTGATAAACATAAAACACATAGTAGTTGAATATGCAAGTGAAAAAAAAGAATACATATAAACACTGGAACCGATAATATAGATGTTAATGTCAGATAATGGTTCAAAAGCTGCCTGGGTAACAACAATCTTTCAAATATATGGTCAATCCATATAGTCTCAATTGGCTGCCTAAACTGTATATTTTTAAAGTCGAGCTAGACACTTAGCACCTCAATGGTGGTTTGATGATGTGAACGGCTGTATTATTTACACCTGGCTTTAGGATACAGATAGAGAACAGATTGAAATAAGGAAAGATGAATCTGCTGTCGGTGTTAGACACTGAGCCTGGCCGCCCAAAATTTTCTACTAAACCGAGTATTCCTCAAGAGTCTCCCACTTGAGTACTGACTTGGCCCAACACTGCTTAGCTTCCAAGATCGGAAGGATTCGGGCGTTACCAGTGTGGTATGATAGTAGTACAGGGGAAGAAATGGGTGCAGATGCACTATACAATCATTACTATAAATTACAGTATATAATATACTAAGAGGTTGTTAGCATATAATTGGCCAATGATACGGGCTTGCTCACCGCATCGAGGTCACCTCTATCGAGCAAGTCCCTAACACTTTTGGGGTTCACACTGGGACGCAGGGCACCCCCAAATCAGCCCAGCCATGAACCCCCCAAGGCATCACACTAGTGGAAAATCGTGAGGTGTAATAAAGTATAAGAGAAGCATAGGTAGTTACGGAGTGTATAAAGTGTTTTAAAATTAGATATAAAGTGGGTGAAAAAAATACATGGATAAAATGACACACTTAGGAGGTAGTGAAAAAATAGTGACTATAAGTGTTAGGGTGTGATGCCCTGGAGTGGCCCAGACAGAACAGTTCAGGGGACCCCACGTCCCAATGCTTACCCCCAAATAGACTGACACTGTATGAAAATAATAGGACTTACTTTGTATTACGCCTGAATCATTGATGTGCAGTCAGATGTAGGTCCCTGCTTAAAATCAGTTTGGTAGGTGGGGGAGGGGTGCTAGTCAGAATGAAGTAATCTCAGACTTCAGGTGTGTATTTATACACATAGTATAGACTATACTAGGGTGTGCAGTCTAGACCCATTTCCTCTGGATAGTCTATAATATGTGTATAAATACACACCTGAAGTCTGAGATTACTTCATTCTGACTAGCACCCCTCCCCCACCTACCAAACTGATTTTAAGCAGGGACCTACATCTGACTGCACATCAATGATTCAGGCGTAATACAAAGTAAGTCCTATTATTTTCATACAGTGTCAGTCTATTTGGGGGTAAGCATTGGGACGTGGGATCCCCTGAACTGTTCTGTCTGGGCCACTCCAGGGCATCACACCCTAACACTTAAAGTCACTATTTTTTCACTACCTCCTAAGTGTGTCATTTTATCCATGTATTTTTTTCACCCACTTTATATCTAATTTTAAAACCCTTTATACACTCCGTAACTACCTATGCTTCTCTTATACTTTATTACACCTCACGATTTTCCACTAGTGTGATGCCTTGGGGGGTTCATGGCTGGGCTGATTTGGGGGTGCCCTGCGTCCCAGGGTGAACCCCAAAAGTGTTAGGGACTTGCTCGATAGAGGTGACCTCGACGCGGTGAGCAAGCCCGTATCATTGGCCAATTATATGCTAACAACCTCTTAGTATATTATAAACTGTAATTTATAGTAATGATTGTATAGTGCATCTGCACCCATTTCTTCCCCTGTATTACCATAAAATCTCAGCAGATAGCACCTTTCATTACAACCACTAGGGTGTGCAGTCTAGACCCATTTCCTCTGGATGGTATGATAGTAGAGAATTGATGATTGCTTCTGGAATCACTGATGAGAGTTCATGAATACCATAAATGGTAGAGGGAAGTAATGAGTAAAAGAGAAGGGGAGATGAAATGAAAAGAGGGATCTGCTGCCAATGTTAGACAGAGGTGAACCCATGAATCAATGGTGAGAGTCCCGAAATTATAGTGATAGTCAGAAAATGAAGTTTTCAGTGAGACGGTCGTTCTTATGAATAAATGATAACTACTCAATATGAAGGAGGAACAAAGGAGAAAAATTCTATAAATGGTGTCACAATGTTGATACTAATTGTAGATAATATCTCTCACGGAAATTGTACATATATGTCCTTAATTGGTTGATATAAATACATACACCTCTATGATGAGATGAATATAAGCAGAAATAGGGGAGAACACCAGATGTCAATTGATGGATAATTAAAGTGAATTAAATGGATTAATGGATCCACAGTGAGAAATGAATAAATCTCAAAAATGCAGCAACTGGAATAATATACTTGATGTCATTGTTAAAGAGCTAAGGCAAAAGAAAAAAGCTATGATAGTACAACGAAGATAGATCATAAGAGAAAATCAATAGAGCCACTGTAATGAATAAGTTTAAATACAGGCTACTAAAATAGTATATATTTCATATAAGAAAAAAGACAATTTTGATAACACTGGTGACCTGGAGACAGATATTACCCGTGTCGATGTCTCTATGAAGATCAGATGCTGTATAGCGGAAGAATGAGGTGCCGTGGATCCAGGGGGCTGAAAAGCCGCTTGGCTGGCGTTGAATACCGAAAAATCTGTGGTCACGGGGTGATCATGACAAAGTCCGATATTGGTCAAGATGCGCTGTGGATCCAATAATCGGAAGCGATTCAGTGGATGCGGGATGCGGCGCAGGGAAGCAGTGGAGAATGTCCGTGAGCAGCCATGTCAGAGTCCGGGATTGTATTAGGCATACATGCCGTGTGAGTCAGGAAGTGACCAAGCCCGGTGAACGGGCGAAACGCGTCTTCCGACTCGCAGCTACTCTGGGATCACGGATGTCTCCGCCTGCCTAACTGCATTTTGTATTCCTGAACCTAACGTCAACACAGCTTCCGAGACTCACAGCGCATTCACACGGCATGTATGCCTAATACAATCCCGGACTCTGACACGGCTGCTCACGGACATTCTCCACTGCTTCCCTGCGCCGCATCCCGCATCCACTGAATCGCTTCCGATTATTGGATCCACAGCGCATCTTGACCAATATCGGACTTTGTCATGATCACCCCGTGACCACAGATTTTTCGGTATTCAACGCCAGCCAAGCGGCTTTTCAGCCCCCTGGATCCACGGCACCTCATTCTTCCGCTATACAGCATCTGATCTTCATAGAGACATCGACACGGGTAATATCTGTCTCCAGGTCACCCGTGTTATCAAAATTGTCTTTTTTCTTATATGAAATATATACTATTTTAGTAGCCTGTATTTAAACTTATTCATTACAGTGGCTCTATTGATTTTCTCTTATGATCTATCTTCGTTGTACTATCATAGCTATCATAGCTTTTTTCTTTTGCCTTAGCTCTTTAACAGTGACATCAAGTATATTATTCCAGTTGCTGCATTTTTGAGATTTATTCATTTCTCACTGTGGATCCATTAATCCATTTAATTCACTTTAATTATCCATCAATTGACATCTGGTGTTCTCCCCTATTTCTGCTTATATTCATCTCATCATAGAGGTGTATGTATTTATATCAACCAATTAAGGACATATATGTACAATTTCCGTGAGAGATATTATCTACAATTAGTATCAACATTGTGACACCATTTATAGAATTTTTCTCCTTTGTTCCTCCTTCATATTGAGTAGTTATCATCATTTATTCATAAGAACGACCGTCTCACTGAAAACTTCATTTTCTGACTATCACTATAATTTCGGGACTCTCACCATTGATTCAGGGGTTCACCTCTGTCTAACATTGGCAGCAGATCCCTCTTTTCATTTCATCTCCCCTTCTCTTTTACTCATTACTTCCCTCTACCATTTATGGTATTCATGAACTCTCATCAGTGATTCCAGAAGCAATCATCAATTCTCTACTATCATACCACACTGGTAATGCCCGAATCCTTCCGATCTTGGAAGCTAAGCAGTGTTGGGCCAAGTCAGTACTCAAGTGGGAGACTCTTGAGGAATACTCGGTTTAGTAGAAAATTTTGGGCGGCCAGGCTCAGTGTCTAACACCGACAGCAGATTCATCTTTCCTTATTTCAATCTGTTCTCTATCTGTATCCTAAAGCCAGGTGTAAATAATACAGCCGTTCACATCATCAAACCACCATTGAGGCGCTAAGTGTCTAGCTCGACTTTAAAAATATACAGTTTAGGCAGCCAATTGAGACTTTATGGATTGACCATATATTTGAAAGATTGTTGTTACCCAGGCAGCTGTTGAACCATTATCTGACATTAACATCTATATTATCGGTTCCAGTGTTTATATGTATTCTTTTTTTTCACTTGCATATTCAACTACTATGTGTTTTATGTTTATCAACAATAAATATTGAATTTTAATCTATTTCTTTGATAATTTCACAATTATACAAGAGTGCACCCACAAAAGAGTCTTCTTTCTCTCCTTTTGTCCAACAGTATTTGGTCATAAATGACAACAAATGTAAAGTACAACTTTGCAAGCACTACTAAGTAACCTGGAAACTACAAGGTGAGACAAAAAACTAGTGATGTGCACCGGACATTTTTCGGGATTTGTGTTTTGGTTTTGGATTCAGTTCCGCGGCCGTGTTTTGGATTCGGACGCGTTTTGGCAAAACCTCACCGAAATTTTTTTGTCGGATTCGGGTGTGTTTTGGATTCGGGTGTTTTTTTCAACAAACCCTAAAAAACAGCTTAAATCATAGAATTTGGGGGTCATTTTGATCCCATAGTATTATTAACCTCAATAACCATAATTTCCACTAATTTCCAGTCTATTCTGAACACCTCACACCTCACAATATTATTTTTAGTCCTAAAATTTGCACCAAGGTCGCTGGATGGCTAAGCTAAGCGACACAAGTGGCCGACACAAACACCTGGCCCATCTAGGAGTGGCACTGCAGTGTCAGGCAGGACGGCACTTCAAAAAAATTGTCCCCAAACAGCACATGATGCAAAGAAAAATGAAAGAAAAAAGAGGTGCAAGATGGAATTGTCCTTGGGCCCTCTCACCCACCCTTATGTTGTATAAACAGGACATGCACACTTTAACAAACCCATCATTTCAGCGACACGGTCTGCCACACGACTGTGACTGAAATGACTGGTTGGTTTGGGCCCCCACCAAAAAAAAAGCAATCAATCTCTCCTTGCACAAACTGGCTCTACAGAGGCAAGATGTCCTCCTCATCATCATCCTCCGATTCCTCACCCATTTCACTGTGTACATCCCCCTCCTCACAGATTATTAATTCGTCCTCACTGGAATCCACCATCTCAGATCCCGGTGTACTTTCTGGAGGCAATTGCTGGTGAATGTCTCCACGGAGGAATTGATTATAATTCATTTTGATGAACATCATCTTCTCCACATTTTCTGGAAGTAACCTCGTACGCCGATTGCTGACAAGGTGAGCGGCTGCACTAAACACTCTTTCGGAGTACACACTGGAGGGAGGGCAATTTAGGTAGAATAAAGCCAGTTTGTGCAAGGGCCTCCAAATTGCCTCTTTTTCCTGCCAGAATACGTACGGACTGTCTGACGTGCCTACTTGGATGCGGTCACTCATATAATCCTCCACCATTCTTTCAATGGTGAGAGAATCATATGCAGTGACAGTAGACGACATGTCAGTAATCGTTGGCAGGTCCTTCAGTCCGGACCAGATGTCAGCACTCGATCCAGACTGCCCTGCATCACCGCCAGCGGGTGGGCTCGGAATTCTTAGCCTTTTCCTCGCACCCCCAGTTGCGGGAGAATGTGAAGGAGGAGATGTTGACGGGTCACGTTCCGCTTGACTTGCCAATTTTCTCACCAGCAGGTCTTTGAACCTCTGCAGACTTGTGTCTGCCGGAAAGAGAGATCCAACGTAGGTTTTAAATCTAGGATCGAGCACGGTGGCCAAAATGTAGTGCTCTGATTTCAACAGATTGACCACCCGTGAATCCTGGTTAAGCGAATTAAGGGCTCCATCCACAAGTCCCACATGCCTAGCGGAATCGCTCTGTTTTAGCTCCTCCTTCAATGTCTCCAGCTTCTTCTGCAAAAGCCTGATGAGGGGAATGACCTGACTCAGGCTGGCAGTGTCTGAACTGACTTCACGTGTGGCAAGTTCAAAGGGTTGCAGAACCTTGCACAACGTTGAAATCATTCTCCACTGCGCTTGAGTCAGGTGCATTCCCCCTCCTTTGCCTATATCGTGGGCAGATGTATAGGCTTGAATGGCCTTTTGATGCTCCTCCATCCTCTGAAGCATATAGAGGGTTGAATTCCACCTCGTTACCACCTCTTGCTTCAGATGATGGCAGGGCAGGTTCAGGACTGTTTGGTGGTGCTCCAGTCTTCTGTACGCGGTGGCTGAATGCCGAAAGTGGCCCACAATTCTTCGGGCCACCGACAGCATCTCTTGCACGCTCCTGTCGTTTTTTAAATAATTCTGCACCACCAAATTCAATGTATGTGCAAAACATAAGACGTGCTGGAATTTGCCCAGATGTAATGCACGCACAATATTGCTGGCGTTGTCCGATGTCGCAAATCCCCAGGAGAGTCCAATTGGGGTAAGCCATTCTGCGATGATCTTCCTCAGTTTCCGTAAGAGGTTGTCAGCTGTGTGCCTCTTCTGGAAAGCGGTGATACAAAGCGTAGCCTGCCTAGGAACGAGTTGGCGTTTGCGAGATGCTGCTACTGGTGCCGCTGCTGCTGTTCTTGCTGCGGGAGGCAATACATCTACCCAGTGGGCTGTCACAGTCATATAGTCCTGAGTCTGCCCTGCTCCACTTGTCCACATGTCCGTGGTTAAGTGGACATTGGGTACAACTGCATTTTTTAGGACACTGGTGACTCTTTTTCTGAGGTCTGTGTACATTTTCGGTATCGCCTGCCTAGAGAAATGGAACCTAGATGGTATTTGGTACCGGGGACACAGTACCTCAATCAAGTCTCTAGTTGCCTCTGAATTAACGGTGGATACCGGAACCACGTTTCTCACCGCCCAGGCTGCCAAGGCCTGAGTTATCTGCTTTGCAGCAGGATGACTGCTGTGATATTTCATCTTCCTCGCAAAGGACTGTTGGACAGTCAATTGCTTACTGGAAGTAGTACAAGTGGTCTTCCGACTTCCCCTCTGGGACGACGATCGACTCCCAGCAGCTACAACAGCAGCGCCAGCAGCAGTAGGCGTTACACTCAAGGATGCATCGGAGGAATCCCAGGCAGGAGAGGATTCGTCAGACTTGCCAGTGACATGGCCTGCAGGACTATTGGCTTTCCTGGGTAAGGAGGAAATTGACACTGAGGGAGTTGGTGGTGTGGTTTGCAGGAGCTTGGTTACAAGAGGAAGGGATTTAGTGGTCAGTGGACTGCTTCCGCTGTCACCCAAAGTTTTTGAACTTGTCACTGACTTATGATGAATGCGCTGCAGGTGACGTATAAGGGAGGATGTTTCGAGGTGGTTAACGTCCTTACCCCTACTTATTACAGCTTGACAAAGGCAACACACGGCTTGACACCTGTTGTCCGCATTTGTGTTGAAATAATTCCACACCGAAGAGCTGATTTTTTTTTGTATTTTGACCAGGCATGTCAATGGCCATATTCGTCCTACGGACAACAGGTGTCTCCCCGGGTGCCTGACTTAAACAAAGCACCTCACCATCAGAATCCTACTTGTCAATTTCCTCCCCAGCGCCAGCAACACCCATATCCTCATCCTGGTGTACTTCAACAGTGACATCTTCAATTTGACTATCAGGAACTGGACTGCGGGTACTCCTTCCAGCACTTGCAGGGGGCGTGCAAATGGTGGAAGGCGCAAGCTCTTCCCGTCCAGTGTTGGGAAGGTCAGGCATCGCAACCGACACAATTGGACTCTCCTTGGGGATTTGTGATTTAGAAGAACGCACAGTTCTTTGCTGTGCTTTTGCCAGCTTAAGTCTTTTAATTTTTCTAGCGAGAGGATGAGTGCTTCCATCCTCATGTGAATCTGAACCACTAGCCATGAACATAGGCCAGGGCCTCAGCCGTTCCTTGCCACTCCGTGTCGTAAATGGCATATTGGCAAGTTTACGCTTCTCATCAGATGTTTTCAATTTTGATGTTTGGGTCATTTTACGGAACTTTTGTTTTTTGGATTTTACATGCTCTCTACTATGACATTGGGCATCGGCCTTGGCAGACGACGTTGATGGCATTTCATCGTCTCGGCCATGACTAGTGGCAGCAGCTTCAGCGCGAGGTGGAAGTGGATCTTGATCTTTCCCTATTTTAACCTCCACATTTTTGTTCTCCATTTTTTAATGTGTGGAATTATATGCCAGTATCAATAGCAATGGCCTACTACTATATATACTGCGCACAACTGAAATGCACCACAGGTATGGATGGATAGTATACTTGACGACACAGAGGTAGGTAGAGCAGTGGCCTTCCGTACCGTACTGCTATATATACTGGTGGTCACTGTGTCAGCAAACTGCAAAACTAAAATGCACCACAGGTATAGAATGTAGATGGATAGTATACTTAATGACGACACAGAGGTAGGTACAGCAGTGGCCTTCCGTACCGTACTGCTATATATACTGGTGGTCACTGTGTCAGCAAACTGCAAAACTAAAATGCACCACAGGTATAGAATGTAGATGGATAGTATACTTAATGACGACACAGAGGTAGGTACAGCAGTGGCCTTCCGTACCGTACTGCTATATATAGTATACTGGTGGTCACTGTGTCAGCAAACTGCAAAACTAAAATGCACCACAGGTATAGAATGTAGATGGATAGTATACTTAATGACGACACAGGTAGGTACAGCAGTGGCCTTCCGTACCGTACTGCTATATATAGTATACTGGTGGTCACTGTGTCAGCAAACTGCAAAACTAAAATGCACCACAGGTATAGAATGTAGATGGATAGTATACTTAATGACGACACAGAGGTAGGTACAGCAGTGGCCTTCGGTACCGTACTGCTATATATAGTATACTGGTGGTCACTGTGTCAGCAAACTGCACTACTGAAATGCACCACAGGTATAGAATCTAGATGGATAGTATACTTAATGACGACACAGAGGTAGGTACAGCAGTGGCCTACTGTACCGTAATGCTATATATTATATACTGGTGGTCACTGGTCAGCAAAACTCTGCACTATACTCCTATATAATATTATACTGGTGGTCCCCAGTCCCCACAATAAAGCAGCACACTGAGCACAGATATGGAGTGTTTTTTAGGCAGACAACGTATACTGGTGGTCACTGTCAGCAAAACTCTGCACTGTACTCCTGCTATATAATACAGCTGCTCCCCAGTCCCCACAATTAAGCAGTGTGAGCACAGATATATGCAGCACACTGAGCACAGATATGGAGCGTTTTTCAGGCAGACAACGTATACTGGTGGTCACTGTCAGCAAAACTCTGCACTGTACTCCTCCTATATACAGCTGCTCCCCAGTCCCCACAATTAAGTAATAAGCAAGCACAAAATATTTGCAATGCATCAACATAAACGGAGAGGACGCCAGCCACGTCCTCTCCCTAACATTTCCAATGCACGAGTGAAAATGGCGGCGACACGCAACTGCTTATATAGAATCCGAATCTCGCGAGAATCCGACAGCGGGATGATGACGTTCGGGCGCGCTCGGGTTAACCGAGCCATATGGGAGAATCAGAGTATGGCTCGGACCCGTCTAAAAAGGGTGAAGTTCGGGGGGGTTCGGTTTCCGAGAAACCGAACCTGCTCATCACTACAAAAAACCTCCCAGATTTTATAGGTTAGCAAAAAAGACATGGTCAGTGCTATTCAGAATGTTAGTACATAATGTAAAAGTGCATGCCATACAGTTTATTTTCATTTTGGATTTGAATGATCTCGTCATTTCTAGGTGTACAGCAGCCTTAAGTTTGTTAATGGTGTATGTTTGTAGACCTCTGCTATTAGATGGCCCTGTTGGCTGTGTAGAGGCCTTTCATGAAGCTGATGAAGATTTATTATTATTTTTTTATACTTCCAGTAACAAAAATTCTACTTGTTAACCTAGCCAGACAAATAAAAGTGAGCTTCATCAGGGTGCTGCAGCGATAGTGCTGGAAATGACCCGACGAGTGATGAGAATCTTCAGAAGTCGACTACATGTGTATCAGGAATTATTATTATTATTATTATTATTATTATTATTATTATTATTATTATTATTACTACATTTTATTTATAGGGCGCCACAAGTGTTTCGCAACGCCTTACACAGGGCAGTACAGTACAAAACTTAGCATTACAGTAAATAAATAACAGAAATAGAGTACAGGTAACAAGGAGCACCACAATTCTCAAAACATAATACAGCTTAGATGTAAGTAGTGATGGAGTAATCATTGTACTACTTGGGGCTGGCGGCCATAGATAGAGATGAGCCTTTACCAGTAGGAGAGAAAGCGGGTAAAGATGGTCTCTGAGTAGGCAAGAGCTGTGAGTGAAATGTGTCGAGAAGAGGGCTTTGACAACAAGAGGAAAGAGGGCCCTGCTCTGAAGAGCTAACAATCTAGTGGGGAGGGGCGACAGATGACATGAGGTGCAAGCAAGTGTGAGGAAGCCTGATGGCAGTATGCAAGCAAAGCAGAGATGTTCAGGGCATGGGGCAGGGGAATGGAGGAGCAGCCTAAGGACTAGGTTATGCGTCGGAGGGGTATACTTTAATAAATAGGTGGGGTTTCAGTGCCCGTTTGAAGCTTTGCAAGGTTGGGGAGAGTCTAATGGAGCGGGGGTGCGAAGGCCACCATCTGGGCACTATCATAATCAAAACCAATTGATAATAAACTGTTATCCATGCACTTTTAGATCATGTACTTCAATTTTGAATAGCATTTCCAGTGCTTTTTTTGTTAGCCTTAAAATCTGGGATTTTTTTTTTTTTTTTTTTGCTTCACCTTGTATTACAACTAGACTTCATAACACTTTCATGTGCACCACCGCACTGGCCACGTTGTTGCAACAAGAAAATCCTAAAAAGGATTGCAGATGTGTTGTAGAGTCTGCACTGGGTATACAATGAGAATTGCTTACTTATTACATGTAAGCTGATGTCCTTAGTGTTGTAGTTATTTTGCAGTTACCTGGTTACTGTAGGAGTGTTCATGCACAGCAGGATTTCCTTGTATTTTCAAGGACCTGGTTTATCTGAAAAAGACGTCCTGTTTCTTACAAGTGTCTTTATTGTTATGCATTACACTGTAATCCAAATATGTTAAAGTAGTAACCCATATGTGGGTTTTCCAAAGCAAAGCTCTAGGGGTCAATTAATTGCTGTATACATATTACTAAAGCAGAAATACGATGCTTGCCTTCCAGGGGTGTTTCCAGGTCTGCCACCTGAAGAGTGTAGAAATTTGGAGACTTGGGTGGAGGCACTAATCTTAGTAAGCTTTTGTCCTAAAAAAAATAAAATAAATAAATCTAACTACAGTTTTAGTAATAAAAATTCATCCACTTACCTATCAAATGGTTATGAAAAAGGGGATTGTACCATGAAAACTGTGTAAGTTTACCAACATATACAAATGTCTTATTACATTTGTTAAAACATTTCTCAGAGTTGGTGGTGCTCCCAGGAGTTGAATACTGTGTACGCTAGAGAAAAAGTGATTAGCCTCGTCCAATTAGGAATATAAAAGGGTGTACACACTGAGAGATCCATGCTTAAATTCTAGGCAATCTGACTAGATTGTTTAGAAATTAGGAATACATCGCTCCGTGTGTAGGGTGGCGGCGACATCGATGCGCGGTCCCGCACGTCGCTATCGCCGTCTCTAGATTTGGCATGCATGTCAAATCTAGTGAGATCACTCACTTCACCGCTGGGTGAAATGAGCGCCCCCCGTCCCTCCTCGCTCAGCACACATGGCGCTGTGTGCTGAGCGGGGGGGGAGAGATGTGTGCTGAGCGGTCTGTGCTAGATCGCTCAGCACACATCTCTGTCAGTGTGTACAGGGCTTCATTCCTTATCAGGGGGTTTCCCCAAAATTTCACGTTAACTTGTAACTTTTGCCTTCTCTTGCACTCACAGTACAACGATGTAAATCATACTTCTAGCATTTATAGGATATTGAAATGGCTAGTGCCAAATTGTTTCATAGAAAAAAAACACAAAATAAGATGTTTCCTCAGATGTTTAATTCCTGGGTGCAGTCTTGATTAACATTTTATTGCTTCTACATGCAGTTTTCAGTAAGGGCAAAGTCTTTATTGCTGGTTGACAATTGTGTGTCCTGTTTAACCTCCTGAATACCTAAGAAATACAGCTGTATATTTTGATGTCCGTTCTGTGTGTATTAAAGTGATTTAAGCTTGTGAGAATGTATTCTACATGAGTTATGTAATTCTACAGGTTTTACAGTGCAAACATACATTATTTTTTGTTCTACTTCTGTACATATTTCATAGTAAATGTTAAGAACACAGAGTATGCTTACTGGCTCTTGTTGGAGGGCCACCCCAACCATCCATTAGGGTGCCAAGGGGCATGTACCACATAAGTTCAGTACACGAACGTTGGTATGTAGAGGTAGAGCCCTTTGCGGCAACTCAACTGGCAAGAAAAGGTTGCCTAGATAATGGTGACCATAGTAGTGTTTGGTGGTGATAAGAAGGTACTGGAGGAGGGAAAATCTCCTTCCTGGTAAGTGATGATGATGTTACTATGTCCATGCAATAATTGTAGACTTTTTTTCTCTTTTACATGATATTCATACAGCTTTCAAAATTGTAATGTTATGAAAAATGACTACTTTTTAATTCCTTCCAGCCGCCCTCGTTCTCCAAGTGACCTGCTAGCCCTTTTCAGATATCCGAGAGATCCCTACACGGTGGAGCAAGCTAGAGCAGGGGAAATATTTGAACGGACCCTCCAGCTGATTCAAGAGCATGTCCAAGATGGTTTGATGTTTGACCTGAATGGGACAAGTTAGTATTTGTATTTCCATATGTGGTATCCTGTAATGTGTAATTACAGATATTAATGGTTTAGGACTGTAGATCTGCCTTTATGTTGCCATACACCTATCCTTTTTACACCATATGACACAAGAAGCCAGGCGTGATTGCCGTGCTCTGCATTTTTTTCCCTCCCATTATTAATTTTTACGTATCAATTTTGTATCTTAATTCACTTATAGTGTAGTAGGTACTTAGGATTAGATTTTAGGATTAGCGGACGCGCTCCTAAACCTAGATGTTGAGTACTATATGTCATGGCAAGGCATAGTAGGCCCTGGGCAAAGTAATGTACTGAGGCTACTACTCACCCATTCTTGGGAATACATTTAAAAAAATCACAACCTACACCTCCTGTGGTCCCTTGCAGTCTCTCAACATGCTTACATACAATTCTGTGTCATTCACAATCAGAGTGGCTGGGCTGCATTCTCTGTCTGCCTGCCTCCCAAGAAGCTCCAGAAGCAAGAACAGCTTGGCCCAGCCCTCCTCTGCTCGAAGGTCCCTATAATAGTGGGCCCCCGGGCAGCTGCCCAGTGTGCCTATATGTTAAGATGGCCCTGTGTCGTGGTTAGGCTAATGCAGCCTCAGACACTTGTGGTCCTTTCCCGTCAACTGGTTAGAATATATTGTAATACCCAAGATTTGTCTGTATAGACACAAAAAAGGATAGCCTGATGTGTAGAATGGAATCCCGTCAGCTGGTAAGACATGTAAGGGTTTATTAAAATCTGAATATGTATATGCAAATGAAGTTACATAGGTCTAAAATTTAATTAGTTAATAACAATAAAGCATAAAACGCATATACAGTATAATGCACTTTGCAGATGTGATTTACACAGATCCAGACTGTCCAGCTTCTGGATGACGTTAATGCTGTGGTGCAATGGTTTACATTTGCAACCCAGTAATATGTTTACTAGTTACCAGCCCGTAAAATGATGGAACAACGGAACAGTAATGTCCGCACCGGTGGCTGTGCGAACCCGAACAGAGTAACACTTGATTTGCTCAGTCAGGCACCATCTAGTGGCCGCAGTCACGCACATACACTTGAATTCCCCCATAGAGGTGAGAAGTAGTGTTAGCCTTTTATTATATACGTAGTATAGCTGCAGTGAAGCGGTTAATATATGTGGCTGCACCAGCTGACCACCTCAGTCTGTTTGTGTGTGTGTGTGTAAAATATTATTTTGGGCTGCTTCAGAAGAAGTCATGTTTTGTGAGGTTAATAGAAAAAAAAATAATTATAGAAAAATATCAGTATAGGGAGCCAGGGATGCATTTATATTTATTTTTTGGTAATGAGGTACCCTGATGACGATGGAACAAAAAAATTAAAATCTTGGCATATTGCTCTGTCCATGTATTATTTAGTTCATTACCTGAGTGCCCCCGATATTCGTCCTGTATGTTTGGATCCCTTGCTCAGGAATCAGGATATCCGTGAAAGGCACCAGGGACAATATTGAATATCACGGGAATGCTTCCCATACTGCTAATATATTATACACATACATAAAATGTGTATTATATACCTGTAATTTATCCCTCATTAAATAAAATATGTTGCTACATGGTGGTCTGTGGAGTGGCCAGGTACAGTGATTGTGCTGGAGCCATAGGGTTTTGTACAATGTCTGGGTGAAGTTGGTGTGATAGTAGAATTGTGGGATGAACCAAAGAAGCTGTAAGTATTGATCCAACACTGTGTATGAACATCAGTGAAGCTGTTTTTACATGGTCAATGCTATAAAACTTGCTCACACATGACTAGTCTAAGATACTGTATATACTGTAAGTATACTTTCACTGGTGTATACACAATTATGCATTATACTGTACACCAGAGCTTGATACATTTTTGAACCGACACCCCAGCAGTTCAGTTGATTCCAGAGCTCGTCCAGGATGGTTTAAGGGTCAAACTTAAACGATAAAGTAGTTACAGTAGTTCACATGTGTTGCGGTCTCTGGTGTATAATAATTCTTCCAACAGAGCAGGTGGTGTTTTCTACTGTGGTTTTCCTCTAAAATGTCTTGTTAATGCCCTTTCAAATTTTTAAACTCTATATATTGATAAAAAAATTCCATGGCAAAGGAATTGTCTTCCTGTGTTAGGACACCCTAATGTCAGTCAGAAAACTGCTACTTGAATAAAAATAATTTGATGGTTTGTAATTTAATTCTCTTGTTTTCTAGGTTATCACTACAATGATCTTGTTTCACCTCAATACCTTAACATGATTGCCAACCTCTCGGGATGTAGCACCCACAGAAGAATAAATAATTGCTCCAACATGTGCTTTCACCAAAAGTACAGAACCTATGATGGCACCTGCAATAACCTGCAACATCCCATGTGGGGGGCATCTTTGACAGCCTTTGAGCGTTTGTTAAAATCTGTCTATGATAACGGGTTTAATTTACCAAGGGGATCAGTTTCTAATAGACTTTACAATGGATTTCCTCTGCCTTTGGCTCGTGCCGTTTCAAACCATTTGATTGGAACTCATACAATAACTCCAGACGAGCAATTTTCTCACATGTTAATGCAGTGGGGGCAGTTCCTTGATCATGACTTGGACTCTACAGTAGTTGCGCTTAGCCAGGCTAGATTTTCTGATGGAGAGGATTGCAGTGCAGTCTGTACAAATGATCCTCCCTGCTTCCCTCTTGAGGTCCCACCGAACGATCCGCGAATCAGGAACAATGCTCGCTGTATGTTTTTTGTGCGCTCCAGTCCAGTTTGCGGGAGTGGAATGACCTCCTTGTTGATGAACTCCGTTTACCCCCGGGAACAGATGAACCAGTTGACCTCTTACATTGATGCTTCTAATGTTTATGGAAGTTCTGATCATGAAGCCCAGGAAATCAGAGATTCGGCAAGCCACCGGGGTCTTTTAAAGCAAGGCATCGTGCAACGATCTGGGAAACCTCTCCTTCCTTTTGCCACCGGCCCGCCCACAGAGTGCCAGAAAGACGAAAATGAAAGTCCTATTCCGTGTTTTTTAGCTGGTGATTTTCGAGCCAATGAGCAGCTAGGTCTCACCAGTATGCATACGTTGTGGTTTAGAGAGCATAACCGAATTGCTGCAGAATTGCTGAGGCTTAACCCCCATTGGGATGGGGATACTATTTACCATGAGACTCGCAAAATTGTTGGGGCAGAAATTCAACACATAACATACACCCACTGGCTGCCAAAAATTTTCGGTGAAGTTGGCATGAAGATGCTTGGGGAGTACAAAGGTTACGATCCCAACGTAAATGCTGGTATACTTAATGAGTTTGCAACGGCTGCTTTTAGGTTTGGTCACACCCTCATAAATCCTATTCTCTATCGACTGGATGAAAACTTTGAACCAATTCCACAAGGCCACTTACCACTACACAAGGCCTTCTTCTCTCCATATAGGATTGTAAATGAAGGTGGCATTGATCCTCTTCTTCGAGGCCTTATTGGTGTTGCTGGGAAAATGCGGGTTACATCCCAACTGTTAAATACAGAACTAACAGAAAAACTCTTCTCTATGGCACATACTGTAGCCTTGGACTTGGCAGCAATCAACATCCAGAGAGGACGAGACCATGGAATTCCACCATATCATGACTTCAGAGTATTTTGCAACCTTTCCTCTGTTCACACCTTCGAGGATCTCAGAAATGAAATTAGGAATCCAGATATTATCGAAAAACTAAAAAGGTTAAATTCTACATTTCCTCATAACTTGTGGTGTTTTTTTTTCCAGTTTATTTTTATAAATGTTTATTAATATTCTGAAATTGAGATTTATACAAGCATAAAATCAGACTAGATACTACTCTGCTTTTGGGCACCGTTCGTGCAAATATGGATATTGTGGAAGTGAGTAGTTATGACATGACCACGGGGGTATATTCACTAAAGGTTGATTTTGTTTGATTTTAGATCAATGCTAAATCAATTGTAATCGATTTAGGGCTTCCAGCATTAAAAAACACATTTACTAACATTTAAAAATGAATATAAAAAATCATGTGCTTGTAAATGTGTGTTTTAACCCTCGAAACCCAACATCGATTAAAATCTATTCAACATTTGATATAAAATCGAACAGAAACAGACAAAATCGACCTTTAGTAAATATACCCCTGTGTGGTGAACAATCCCAGAGTTTGCCTTTCTAAGGGCCCTGTAGATTCATTTAGTACAAAGGGCCTGATTTAGAGATGTGTCTGTGCGAAAAAAATATGCAAATGTCGCAGCCACCGGTATTTATATTCAGGCGCCTACTGGCGACGTCTCTGAAAGCACTGCTTGCATATGCAGACACAACTATCAGATGCACACTAGTCATGGCCACTAGTTGTAAGATGTCTGAGCCATTATAACGGAGTACAGGGTCGCAGTAACATGCCCCTGAAATGGTTGCGACATGTTTACATAAGTTGTCACCGTTACGGCCTTCAAACGGTCCCTTAGTGTCAAACACTTTGAGAATAAATCCTCACTGCAAACACCATTTCAGGACCATCACAGAACAAGCCTAGTTCACTCACCTACAAAATCAACCTTGTGTAGAACTCTGAATCAGGCTCAATGGAGGATATTCAATTGTTTGATCGCACCCGATCTCCCGTCTAAAGTGATACCGTGGGGTGATAGTCAATTGTCCCCACTTATCGCATCCATTAGAGTCTGGTTTAGTCGCACAGAGCATCTATACCCGACTAAACTAATGGGCACAAGTGTGTAAAGATCTGTTTTGGTGCCCAAATGGGTCACTCGCATTTCAGCTCGCCACTCCCAGGGCGGTACTGAGCTGAAATGAACGTCTCGCACCCATCGGCAGCAACATTTAAATATCTGCCAGCAGGCGCTAACGGGTGCCGGGACCAGCGATAAGATTTGAATTCGTCCCAAAGTATCTACAGGTAACTGGTAAAATGTGCTGCCAGTACTAAAAGAATTGGGGGGGTGATTCAGACCTGATCGCTGCTGTGCGTTTTCGCAATCAGGTAGTAACTGCATATGCATCGCAATGCGCATGCGCATCGGACAACAACAAAGGGCATCGCCGGTCAGCGATGGGATGGTGCGAAAAATACGATTGCATGGGCGTTCGCAAGGTGATTGACTGGAGGAAGCAGTTGTGGGTGGTAACTGACCGTTTATTGGGAGTGTCCGGAATAACGCAAGCATGTCCAAGCATTTTCAGAGAGGGTGTGTGACATCAGCTCCGGCCCCGATCAGCCTCTTCTCATCGCACTGTAGGAGTAAGTCCTGCATCAACCACCTTCATTTCCACAGTAGACAGAACAAAAGCAGAAATAGATTCCCATTTTAGTTTTGAATGTCATCTAAGGTGATGAACTGGGAGGTTATAGTCTCTCTGTCTTGTATGGGATTAATTCTAAGAGCAGTATTGAATATCACTATTGAAGATCACCCTTTATACATTTATCTGTTACGGTGTTCCTTACAGCCCAGGCCACACCAGTAAACAGAGAGAACCGTTCTCTATGGAATGTACAGTATAACAAGTTCTGTTTAGCTTTTAAATATATAAAAATACTGTGTTTATGTATCCATGCAGTTAATTAGTAAGTAGATGGTAGAAGTATATAAATATACAGACATACATATATTAAGTGTGTGACTTTACTTATGAGGTTTTGAAGTGGTCTCAAGTGTTTTTCTTTTTCTTTTTTTTAAGATTATATGGCTCGCCTCTAAATATAGATCTGTTTCCTGCTCTCATGGTAGAAGAAATCATCCATGGAAGTAGGCTGGGGCCGACTCTGATGTGCATCCTGACTACACAGTTTAGGCACTTAAGGAATGGAGACCGGTAAGAATGCTGCAGTTGTGCGACTTGGATCACAGGGTAAATGGAAATATTACAGAATGTATTTTTGCCGTTATCAGGTTTTGGCATGAGAACCCTGGTGTGTTCACTCCGTCCCAGCTGACACAGATCAAGC
Organism: Pseudophryne corroboree; assembly: GCF_028390025.1. Taxonomy (NCBI): domain Eukaryota; kingdom Metazoa; phylum Chordata; class Amphibia; order Anura; family Myobatrachidae; genus Pseudophryne; species Pseudophryne corroboree. The sequence goes on from NC_086447.1 coordinate 147,258,479, forward strand.
AGACCTCTCTTGCAAGAATCCTGTGTGACAATGGCGACAACATCACCAAAGTGCAGCCCGATGTGTTCAGAGTGGCAGAGTTCCCGCATGGATTTGTTGACTGCAAACAGATTCCCAAACTGGAGCTACGGATGTGGCAGGATTGCTGTGAAGGTTCGTTTCACTCCAGTCACAGGAGCTCCTATACTGCCATGCCATACAGTAGGGAAGGAAGCATTAAAAGAATGGCTACGTTTGTGCTTGATAACAATATGGCAGAGATTTGTTTGAAATAGAGCTACCTGCCAAAACATAACTGCCACCCCCTTGTTGGCTACACCTGTCCTGGCCTGATTCATTATATCAAAACTGTGCCCCCATTGATTATACTAGAACTTTGCCACCATAGTTGATACCACAGCCACTTTTATTCTCTGATGAGAGACTCTCATTTCCTGACTGCTTTGCTCAGAGAGAACATAGGGGTCGATTCAATTCGGCAACTTATGAATAGCGCCGGGAATTAGCTCCCGACGCTATTCAATTCAATTCAGCTCCAGTTAAGTCGGCGATGGCCCGTTCTCGCCAACTACACAGGTTGAATTGTCGGGAGAACAAGTATTCTCCGACTTAACTCACCGGCGCGAGGCTGATTCCCGACAGAATCAGCCTCGCGCCGGCCGCGAGGCAGCACTTTTGTCGGGTTTCTTCTCTCATCCCCCGGGGATGAGAGAAGAATTCCCGACAATTGCGGCTAACTAGCAGCTGAATTGAATAGCGTCGGGAGCTAATTCCTGGCGCTATTCATAAGTTGACGAATTGAATCGACCCCATTGAACACAATTACACCAGTGGCGACTTACCCAGCCATTCACAAACATATAGTTCAAATAAATGTTTTCTTGTGCAAAGTATCTGCTGTCCTCAGAATTTCTGCATATGCTGAGGTTCTCATCCAAGTTCTTGGTGCAGGTACCCCTGCTGGCATGGATCTAATAGAAACTAGCCATATTGGTATCCGGAATGCAAATAGATAATCTTTCCTCTAACTCTTCCAGGCATATTTAGTGTCCTTGTACTCAAGAGAACTGCATACATATATTCCAAGATCATGTGCATATGTCAGTACATGTAAAGTAACAATGGGGAAAATTAGTTATTTTGCTTTTCTGTGATCTTTTTTTTTTTTCTTCTGTTTTTTGTTGTTGTATATAATACAAAATTAAAAACTTACTGTACATGGCCACTTTATTACAGTAAGAAATGGCCATACGTCCTGATATCAAATTTGCTTGTGTAGATTTTAAAAACAATTCCTTGAACCTGCCTGGTCATTGTCATGTAAGGCTTCCCCCGTGGTTAAAGGACACATGCAGTGTCTCTGGGAGATTTATTAAGACACGTAGACACCAGCTTAGGTTAGAGGAGAGGAGAATTCGCACACACAGACGAAAAGGTTTCTTCACAGTAAGGACAATACTTATTTGGAATTCCATGCCTGAGAAAGTAGTATTGGCGGACTGTCATTGCTTTTAAGAATGGGCTGGATAAGGATATACAGGGTCATGGTGGGTAAATCATGCGCAATAGTATAAAAGAAAATAAGAAAAAAAATGAAATAGACATAACGGTTAAACATTCACAACAGTTGAAATTAGTATTAAAAATATTAACGTATAGGAGGTCTCTAACAGGTTGAACTCGATGGACAAATTCTTTTTTCAACCTCAGAAACTGTTACTATGTATGTTACTTCGATAAGCGATAAAGTGGAGAGAGATAAGGTGCTAACCAGTCAGTTCGTAAATGACAGAAGTTGATTGGTTGGTACTTTACTTTCTCCGCTTTGACTCTCCAAGGTTTGATAAATATACGATATGATTGTCACACTTCTACATTTTTATCAAGGTCTGTGAAGTGCTACACATATATTAGGTAATATTAGAAAATCCTTTCCCATACATTATTCTTGTTTTTTTTTCTGTTTAGCAGCTCTGTAATAGTCACTGCATAGTGAGGGCATCTTGCATAATGCTAAAAATATGTAATCTGTTTTATAAATAAATGTATCCTGATTTGGTGGTTTGTTCCCAGATTGTAGATCTAGAGGGCAGTTCAGCTCATTCTCCGGTCACTTCAGAGGTAAACGCTCCCTGGAACACAGCTATCAGGGGGAAAAACCACAGGGCGATCATTTCACACAGGAGGTGTCCAGGTAAATCTGACATACAGCATTTTATTATATGAGATCATTTTTACAGTCTACTATCAAATGTAAGCGTATTTGAAGTAATCAGTTTAGGGCCAGGCTTCAGCGGTTAGCAACCATATGGCTATGGCGACCACATCCATGGGGGGCTATGGTAAATACTGGTGCTGATCCCCCTCATTGTGAGTGCTGGCCCTGCAATGGGTGTGTGCGGGTGGTTTATGGGCACACTTGTACCACTTTCAGACAGAAAAGTCTGAAAGTCCCGGCAATTACCCGGCATTTCAATGCCAGGTCGTTTTACCGGGACCTGCCTGACCCCACTTACACACAGACATGCAAATTTGCAGATCAACACGGGTATTTTGTCTCTGTGAAAGGGTCAACCCATGTCGAAATTCCTGTGTCTCCAACCTTGTAGGTTCCGGGTCACCTCAGTCTGCCCTACACCATCTCTCCTCCCCCATCCCAGGCCCCCCTCCTCTCTATCTGTGCTCCACTCCCCTCTGTCTCTCCCCACCCCATCTGTCCTGCCTCACCCCTTTCTAAGCCACTTCGCCCGGTCCATTCACTGCAGCACAGCGGGTACTTCCCTTCTCCAGTGCCAAGATTGTCCAGTCTCTCTAGCAGTGAGAACCATTTGATGGGTGGTGCATGGCCCGGGTCCCACTACACTTGCGTATATAGTCTGGATTACCTTTTATAGCTATGAATATTTCTTTTAGCATAATTATTTTGCACAGTTAGTGTCTAATAACTACCTGAACATGCCATAAATAATGAACCATATGAAGCACAAAATAACAAATAAATAAACCGCACACAGCAGAGCACAATAAAGCATAATATGTTCTATAAATGGCCTAGGTGCAGATCCAGACTTATAGGGCAGTATTAAATTCTTTTCACCCACTTCCACACCCGTACATTTTCTGCTGATGGGCGTGGTATAATCACTTCAGCTCGCTACTCCCAGGTGTAGCGAGGGTAACCAATCCTTTACGCAGCTAAACCTGATTGCTGTGAACACGATATGTGTGATAATGGGGATCACTTTAGAAAGGAGATTGGGCGTGATATATCATTTGACTACCACCCATAGGGGGAAATTTATTAAGCAGTGATAAGAACAGAGATGTGAGCCAATGGACAAGTTGCCCATGGCAACCAATCAGCACTGAAGTAACATCTATAATTTGCTGCTGATTGATGGGGCAACTTCTTCACTGGCTCACTTCTCCGCTCTTATCACTGCTTAGTAAATGTCCCCCATTGATTCTAGGATGAATTCAATTCAGGACTGATGCAAAACTGCTTGTTCTAACGCGATGTACAGGAGAAGGGCAGTGGGTACAAATCCTGTACATAATGCAGACTTAATTTGGGCATTTTAGCTTAAAACCTTATGGGACTGGGACTGATGATCATGATGTAAGGGCGATGTTAGGGTACCATGCATGCCAGTTCTATAATGCCGCAGGCTTCACCGGTGCATATCTCCTTATTGAGTTGATCACTTTGTAGATCTGTCACATCAGCAAAACGTTTTAACCAGCTGAATTGAGAATATTGGTTGATGTGTCAACCCTTGGGTGGACAGATTTTATGGCACAATATTAGACCTCAGACGTGCACGTCATGGATAGGAGATCATTTTGTTTTCTGGGAGCTTTGCCACTCTGTACTACCTGACCAAATGTTTGTCCTTTTTACAGCTCGCCAAACCATATTGTGAATACTACGCTGAATGCTGAACAGCCAAAGAATATGCCACTGGTCACTGACTTTAAAGATTTTGTTCTCGATATGCAGAAGACTATTACAAGTCTTAGAAAACAGGTACCATACTGTGTACAGATTCATATTCCATTTGTCATTTTGATAAAAATAATTAAATGTGTAATATACATAACTTATTTTATTTTTATTTTTTTGTGGTGAGATAAAATTCAATCATACAATTGGCAGTAAAGATATTGCTTAGTCTAGTGGCTACACTTGTTTATTTGAGGATATTTTTTATTTATTTTTTTCTTTAGTTTGGTAACACAGGGGGTTATGCCACAAAATGGCTGCCTCCCTCTGTATAGTTGGCTGGTCTACCTTAAGTGATGTTTACGCTCTGTTTTTCATTAGCCTGGTCTTAGTACCCACACGCTATTGTAGCATTGGTATATTACCTTTGTAATGACTAGAGATGAGCGGGTTCGGTTCCTCGGAATCCGAACCCGCCCGAACTTCATGTTTTTTTTCACGGGTCCGAGCGACTCGGATCTTCCCGCCTTGCTCGGTTAACCCGAGCGCGCCCGAACGTCATCATGACGCTGTCGGATTCTCGCGAGACTCGGATTCTATATAAGGAGCCGCGCGTCGCCGCCATTTTCACACGTGCATTGAGATTGATAGGGAGAGGACGTGGCTGGCGTCCTCTCCATTTAGATTAGGGTTGAGAGAGAGAGAGAGAGATTGACCTGAGGCTGTGATACTGTAGAAGAGAGTGCAGAGTTTAGTGACTGACGACCACAGTGACCACCAGACAGTGCAGTTGTTTGTTTTATTTAATATATCCGTTCTCTGCCTGAAAAAAACGATACACACAGTGACTCAGTCACATACCATATCTGTGTGCACTGCTCAGCCCAGTGTGCTGCATCAATGTATATATATATCTGACTGTGCTCAGCTCACACAGCTTATAATTGTGGGGGAGACTGGGGAGCACTGCAGTGCCAGTTATAGGTTATAGCAGGAGCCAGGAGTACATAATTTTATATTAAAATTAAACAGTGCACACTTTTGCTGCAGGAGTGCCACTGCCAGTGTGACTAGTGACCAGTGACCTGACCACCAGTATATATAATATTAGTAGTATACTATCTCTTTATCAACCAGTCTATATTAGCAGCAGACACAGTACAGTGTGGTAGTTCACGGCTGTGGCTACCTCTGTGTCGGCACTCGGCAGCCCGTCCATAATTGTATATACCACCTAACCGTGGTTTTTTTTTCTTTCTTTATACATACTAGTTACGAGTATACTATCTCTTTATCAACCAGTCTATATTAGCAGCAGACACAGTACAGTGCGGTAGTTCACGGCTGTGGCTACCTCTGTGTCGGCACTCGGCAGCCCGTCCATAATTGTATATACCACCTAACCGTGGTTTTTTTTTCTTTCTTTATACATACATACTAGTTACGAGTATACTATCTCTTTATCAACCAGTCTATATTAGCAGCAGACACAGTACAGTGCGGTAGTTCACGGCTGTGGCTACCTCTGTGTCGGCACTCGGCAGCCCGTCCATAATTGTATATACCACCTAACCGTGGTTTTTTTTTCTTTCTTTATACATACATACTAGTTACGAGTATACTATCTCTTTATCAACCAGTCTATATTAGCAGCAGACACAGTACAGTGCGGTAGTTCACGGCTGTGGCTACCTCTGTGTCGGCACTCGGCAGCCCGTCCATAATTGTATATACCACCTAACCGTGGTTACGATTACGGACATGTCGTCTACTGTCACTGCATATGATTCTCTCCCCATTGAAAGAATGGTGGAGGATTATATGAGTGACCGCATCCAAGTAGGCACGTCACACAGTCCGTACTTATACTGGCAGGAAAAAGAGGCAATTTGGAGGCCCTTGCACAAACTGGCTTTATTCTACCTAAGTTGCCCTCCCACAAGTGTGTACTCCGAAAGAGTGTTTAGTGCCGCCGCTCACCTTGTCAGCAATCGGCGTACGAGGTTACATCCAGAAAATGTGGAGAAGATGATGTTCATTAAAATGAATTATAATCAATTCCTCCGTGGAGACATTGACCAGCAGCAATTGCCTCCACAAAGTACACAGGGAGCTGAGATGGTGGATTCCAGTGGGGACGAATTGATAATCTGTGAGGAGGGGGATGTACACGGTGATATATCGGAGGATGATGATGAGGTGGACATCTTGCCTCTGTAGAGCCAGTTTGTGCAAGGAGAGATTAATTGCTTCTTTTTTGGTGGGGGTCCAAACCAACCCGTCATATCAGTCACAGTCGTGTGGCAGACCCTGTCACTGAAATGATGGGTTGGTTAAAGTGTGCATGTCCTGTTTATACAACATAAGGGTGGGTGGGAGGGCCCAAGGACAATTCCATCTTGCACCTCTTTTTTCTTTTCTTTTTCTTTGCGTCATGTGCTGTTTGGGGAGGGTTTTTTGGAAGGGACATCCTGCGTGACACTGCAGTGCCACTCCTAGATGGGCCCGGTGTTTGTGTCGGCCACTAGGGTCGCTTATCTTACTCACACAGCTACCTCATTGCGCCTCTTTTTTTCTTTGCGTCATGTGCTGTTTGGGGAGGGTTTTTTGGAAGGGACTTCCTGCGTGACACTGCAGTGACACTCCTAGATGGGCCCGGTGTTTGTGTCGGCCACTAGGGTCGCTTATCTTACTCACACAGCTACCTCATTGCGCCTCTTTTTTTCTTTGCGTCATGTGCTGTTTGGGGAGGGTTTTTTGGAAGGGACATCCTGCGTGACACTGCAGTGCCACTCCTAGATGGGCCCGGTGTTTGTGTCGGCCACTAGGGTCGCTTATCTTACTCACACAGCGACCTCGGTGCAAATTTTAGGACTAAAAATAATATTGTGAGGTGTGAGGTATTCAGAATAGACTGAAAATGAGTGGAAATTATGGTTTTTGAGGTTAATAATACTTTGGGATCAAAATGACCGCCAAATTCTATGATTTAAGCTGTTTTTTAGGTTTTTTGGAAAAAAACACCCGAATCCAAAACACACCCGAATCCGACAAAAAAAATTCGGTGAGGTTTTGCCAAAACGCGGTCGAACCCAAAACACGGCCGCGGAACCGAACCCAAAACCAAAACACACAACCCGAAAAATTTCCGGCGCTCATCTCTAGTAATGACTGCCCATTTTACTCTATTTTCAGATCAAAAAGCTTGAATCCCGGTTGAGCAGTACAGACTGCACTGATGAGACTGGAAGGTCACATACCACTAACGAGAGATGGAAAAAAGATCCTTGTACAAAATGTGAATGTAAAGTAAGTAATACAAAATATGGAGCATGCCAAGCTACTGTTTACACTTAGCCCAGATGCTTGCCATTTACAGATGTGTTCTCACACACCTAGCTTCAATGCGCCATAATGTATTTAAAATGGGTGCAGAGTGTGTGGTGCACACAGGCCCTTTGAAACCGTTTCTTTAGTACTCGCCTCTCTAGAGGCCAGGGTCCTCTACGGCAGACCTTCAAAATCACTGGGAAAATGGTGCAGCAGCCATTTTCACTGAGTTTTGCTCATGAGTAGTAGAGGAATCGCTGGGAAAATGGACACTGTGCCATAGCAACCTTAGCAACCTATAAGCTTTGAGGAAGCATTTATCAAGTATATTCTATAAAATAAGTAGATGCTAGTTACTGTGGGCAACTTCTCCACTGGTCCACTTCTCCACTCTTTTTCACCGCTTGATAAATCAACCCTGTCTTTTTAAAATTCTTGGCATTAACTGAATCTGCCATTTTCCATCCTTACATAATGACACTGTCCTCACTAAGGCCTTAGACCCACTGGCATTCGCAATCTTTGTAACCACTTGCCTGACGTGGTCGCATTGTTTTTTGACCACATCAGGCTGTGCATTATCTGACCTGGTCGCAAAAAATGCGACCAGTCAGATACACAGCTGCTGGAAGATAACCTTCTAGCAGCCGCCAATCACAGAGGGGCCTCCTGACCGCTCTGCATCCTCCCCCCAGTGTCTGCCAGGCTGCCAATCTCTGCTGATTGGTCAGCACAGCAGGACCGCCACGGAAGAGCAGCCGTCTGGTAAATGTAAGTTTACGCCAGTGTGTGACATGAGCAAAAGATAAGCACGACAGTCATCTCCTGCTGCTGTGACACTTCTTGATCTGATTGGCTACAGGTAATTCAGTCCCCACCTACTGCAACTGACTTATTCTGTATTGTTACAAGAAAAAAAAAACGCACGGTCTGTCCCATAAAAGACTTACGGTGGTATTATTATTATGTTATTGTAATTACGAAGTCATTGAATGTGCGATCACCTCCGTTGTTTTTGTCTTCCAGAATGGCTCCATTACGTGTTTTGTGGAATCCTGTCCAACTACTGCATGCTTGATGCCAATTAAAAAAGAAGGTGATTGCTGTCCAGTCTGCACAGATACAACACGACCCACATAACAGTCAGAGATGTGGGTGCGCCATGGCAGCTGACGTCCACAGTACTACCAGGGTCACCGAGAGGCGCGCAAATTTTGTACTGATTAAGAGTTGGCGTCTCCACAGTATCATTCAAATATTTGTTTTGGTTTCTTTTTCTCCATTTTTTTTTTTTCTTTTTTCTCCATTTAGTTAAACCTAAATCTCTTCTAAAGGGAAGTATATAAAGCAGTGACAGGATATTGAAATTTGTGTCAGCCATATTTTATTGGTTTAAATGCTTCTCAGGTTAGGGAACAAACTGGTGCTAATCACATTCCTATTCTGATCATGCCACCGCCGCATGACCCATACATACTACATTAGGTGATTTTATAGAATTTTATTTTTAAAAATCAATTTATCATATAGTGACGGCAATTCATTTATTTAAAAAAAAAAATCTTTTTTTTTTTTTTTTGCTTTAAAGAACATACTTTGCTTTAAAGAAAATATACCCTTTTTTTTGTCTCTGTGAGAGTATCTCCATTTTATAATAACTCAGGCCCGGCTTTTGACAAGAATGTTGAGTATATATTTTTTACTTGTTTTTATATACAAATTCTATACTGTGCCTATGACCAGAGAACTTCCACACAATTGCTGTTGTAAGGCACTGCACAGAAGGACTTACACTTGTGGCGTGACTACTACCATGTGGCTCAATGTTTTTATCTTCATCCCCTTTTGTGTTTTGCGATTTGTGTTGCTATGTTTTTACTGTGCTTTTATCATTACTACAAGATCTCGTTTCTTCCCAAAATCTATTTTAGTCCAAATATTTCTCGGTACATTTCTATAGGAGAGAATCACTATACACAAAACAGCCATATGTTATATTCAATAAGAAAGTGCCTTGTCTTCTAAACATTGTGGAGGTTCTACCAGTATTAAAGAGGTAGGGGCTGGCGATAGCATTGGGGCACTATTACTTTGTGACTCGATAGGCTACATTATCATGAATATTGGCTCAATCTACAACAAGACTTGCCTCCGCTATTCCTAAGGGATGGGTACACATTGGAGGGGAGAGGTATCAAGCCTTGGAGACATAAGTACAAACCAATAAATCCGCTCCTGTCATTTTTCAAACACATCTTGTAAAGTGACAGAAGCTGACTGGTTAGTACTTTATCTGTCTCCACTTTATACCTCTTTAAGGTTTGGCACATCTTCCGCTGGGACAAGAAAATAATCGGGCGCGCGTGCTACTGTAACTGATGCAAACTTACAAATTTACTGAAGGACAACAATCATACCTCATAAACTTCTATGGTGCTTGCTTTGGACAGTAAACTATAGATCAATCTATTAAACTGTTGCAATGTGCAGATTTCCCTTACGTTCCTTATTATGCATTACATCATCATATTACAAGTAATTGATGGTGTGTATTTGTAAACCACTGCCCTGTAAAGGATTTCTACGTCCAGGACAAAATATGTAGTGTTGGGTGAAGTTTAGTGACTGCAAATAAAAAAAAACTTAGGGGATGATTCAGACCTGATTGCTATGCTGCTAACTTCGCTGTCCTCCAGATGTCGCCGGCCAAGGGGAGTGTAAATTTGCCCCGTGCAAGTGTGCGATTGCATATGTACGCCGAGCTGCAAAAATCCACTGTTTGCAGTCTCTGCGCAGCCCAGGACTGACTTACTCCTACAGTGCGATGAGAACAGGCTGATCGGGGCCGGAGCTGACGTCACACCCTCCCTGAAAACTCTTGGGAACGCCTGCGTTTTTCCGGACACTCCCAGTAAACGGTCAGTTGCGACCCACAAGCAACCTCCTCCTCATTCACCTTGCAAACGCCCGTGCGATCAGAATTTTCTCTCATCCTGTCGCTGGTCACGATGCCTGTTTGGCGACATGTGTGCACATTGCGGTGCATGCGCAGTCTATCGCTGATTGCCCGCTGTGCGCAAATGCACAGCAGTGACCAGATCTGAATCATCCCCTTAGTATGTTCAGTTTGCATCATCCATCAAAGGCATGGGGGGCCCTAGTGCAGAGAAAGGGACATGAAAGGTAACTATGACATTTTTGTTCAAACTCCTTGAACTTCACTAAATAGTTAGGGTTGAGTGGCGTTCTCCTTTTAAGTCTCACTATGTGATCTGTGCTTATTGTTCAATTTTATTTAGTAACATGGTAAAAATTTTACAAATATCTTGTTACTCATTGTAACTGCCTCCTGGCATTTGTTATGTTATCCAATACGTGGCATGATTAGGGTGGGGGCCGTTGTAATTGCTTCCAGGTGCTAAAGTCACTTTTTGAGGTAGACGTTCCTAAAGTAAGGTTCTTCCCAGTCAAATTAAACAGTCCTGAAAATGCTAGCTCTTGCTGTTATAATTTAATTTGGTTGTTAAAGACGTGAGAACAAGCTTCAAAATTAGTAGTGGCCAGGACCCGTAGTGAGAGACTGTCCATAATGTGCAGGGGCAGTCATAGACTGTAACTGTCTATTTTTGTCCCAAGAACTGACACTGTCTTAATATTGACTCATTTATGTTTGCAAAATGCACTTTTCGCTATAATGTTTAAGCCATGGACTTTAGAAGTTTAAATATTTTTTAGAGGATTATTAAACAAGGCAAAAAAATGACATTATAGGAAAGTTAAGTAAGCATGCCACTATGGTGATTGTAGTGCACCAAGCTCCACCTAGTCCGTATTGCCCATGACATACTTAGATGCACCAGATAAGTAGCAAATTATGTCTGCATCCATGTGACTCATTTATGACACTGTTAAGGGGGGTACACACGGAGAGATCCGTGCTTAAATTCTAAGAAACCTGACTAGATTGCTTAGAAGTTAAGCACGGATCTCTCCGTGTGTATGCCCCATAGCGATGCGCAGCCCTGTGCGTCACGATCACCGGTACTAGATTGGCCCCCTTCCCTTGCTCAGCACACATCGCGCTGTGTGCTGAGCGGCCTGTGATAGATCGCTCAGCACACATCTCTCCCCGTGTGTACTGGCCTTTATGAGAGCCGTATTGACAATTCTCATGCAGACCTGGGGTGACAACTGATAGGTACTCTTGCAGGCATCCTCATTCGGTAAGAGGGTATAAAGTTAATGTTTAAATGGGTCTCAACAAGTCTTGAGCTAGATTACGATGATCCTTTAAGTCAGTAGTTGTGTACTAGGGCTTCACTGCCAAATAGGTGTATGAAGAACACGCGGGATCTGCAGTGACAAGAATGGACTATCCTGTATTATGTAAGGTTCACGTGATGCCCCATCCCATAACGACAGTCTATGCTATAGTGGGTAGGTTATTGTTATAGTAGGTAAGGTTACAGATTAAATGGTTATGGTAACCCATTAGTAAATGGGACACAATGGAATCAGGACTAATGAAGTTTGTGAAGGCAGTGTTACCATTCCACAGGAACAGGTTTCATTCATCCTTTATATAAATCCAAGTTACTGTATTTATTAAACTTGGGGTTGATGTATAAAGCAGTGAACAAAGTGGAGGAGTGGACCAATCAGCTTCTATCTATCATTTTACAGAATGTTCTTGATAAATACTATGTAAAAGCTTATTGGTTACTATGGGCAGCTACTCCACTGGTCCACTTTTACACACTCTTCACCACTTGATGCATCCCCTCAAACCACCTGAGTGCCTAATTGGCAGTCATACTGCACACAAGTTCCATAAGTAATGTGTTCCATTAGTGATCTGTACATGTGACGGTTGTAGTAAGACATTAGTAAGTTGAGATGTCATGGTCACTGGGTTTTCTGCAAAACATACCTCAAAAGCTGCACCTCACGTCTACACTAACCATAGCTTTAGGAAATGGCCGCTGTGTTAAAGTTGGGAAAAGTTTACATCGTTTACAGAACATTTCTATTTTGTAATTCCATTTGTGCCCGTGTTTCAGAGGTTTGGACAGTGGCTCTCAAACTGTGTGCCATGGTCCCTTGGGGTGCCTCAGGACACTTGCATGGTGGCCCAGGACCAATTAAAATTATTTATTGTAAATGTAATATGCAAAACCAGTGCTGGTGGCTGCCAATCATAAAATATGTGGACAAACAGAAGCAAATAGTGTCCCTCACCACACAACGAACCCAAAAGATGATACAGGTTGAGTATCCCATATCCAAATATTCCGAAATACGTTATTTTTTGAGTGAGATAGTGAAACCTTTGTTTTTTGATGGCTCAATGTACACAAACTTTGTTTAATACACAGTTATTAAAAATATTGTATTAAATGACCTTCAGGCTGTGTGTATAAGGTGTATATGAAACATAAATGAATTGTGTGAATGTACACACACTTTGTTTAATGCACAAAGTTATAAAAAAATATTGGCTAAAATAACCTTCAGGCTGTGTGTTTAAGGTGTATATAAAACATAAATGAATTGTGTGAATGTACACACACTTTTATAACTTTGTGCATTATACAAATATTGACTAAAATGACCTTCAAGCTGTGAGTATAAGGTGTTTATGAAACATAAATGTTTTCTGAGCTTAGACTTAGGTCCCATCGCCATGATATCTCATTATGGTATGCAATTATTCCAAAATACAGAAAAATCCGATATCCAAAATACTTCTGGTCCCAAGCATTTTGGATAAGGGATACTCAACCTGTATATAGACACAATTTACTTAGTTTAATTTTTCAAAATTTCTCAATAAGAAACATTTGGCCTAGGGGTGCCGTAAAAAAAATTCTGATGCTCTAGGGCACCATGATTGAAAAAAGTTTGGGAACCACTGGGCTAGGAAATGTTTTGTATCATTGATTCTGGACTTCTTCACATCCTATGTAGGAACCATTGTATTTCCAATGTGCAAGTTCTCCTTCAGCCTGCGTAACTAAAAGCCACTGTGGAATCGCTTATTTATCTTTATTTTAAACCATCATTGTCATAATTTTCACTAATTGCATTAATGCTCCTATTACCAAACCTCAGCCTCCTCCTTGAAATCATTAAAGGGACACAATACAGTATTAGCTAAAATGTTTCATAATGCAGATACTGTATGCAGAATATTCCCAGCAGTTAGCAGAGGCAGTCCTTGCAAACTTTATGCTGAAACATTTGTTGTTTTAAAAATGAAATAGGTTTTGTAGAGTATTTTGCAAAGTAAGTGTTCTTTTAACCCTGCTTGTTGCTTTGTTCAAAAGTTATTGTTTGAGAATACTGTAGTTTCCTGTAGTATTTTGGATACTTTGGGGCTGATTCTGGATAGAGAGGAACTCGGAATAAAAAGCAAGTAAATTTGCACCTTGGCACAACTTGGTAATGCAGGTGGAGAAGATTTAAGATGCATACCTCCCAACTGTACCGATTTTGGTAGGGTGCTTCCATTTTTCGGACACTGTCCCACCCACGAGCCACATTGTCCCATGGTGGGGGGAGGGGGAGGGGGGGAGATCAGTGGTGAATAGATGCTGAGCACATTGCCACAAAATCTATTCCTGAGAGAGAGGGTCTTGGGGCATGGACAGCAGCTCCGGGAGCGCTTGGTTTGCCTCCACAGTGACTGAGAACAGGGACATGACCCACGATAGCAGTCATTACCATAAGGTCACTCCTCCTAGCCACAAGGCCATGCCCCCTAATTTTGGGCACTCATATCTTTCCCTCTATGTACAATGTGAATGTTGGGAGGTAAGAAGGTGTGCAGAGAAAAAAAAATATTTGCACCCCTTGCATTGCAACATGCTTTGCCCAGGTACAAAGTTACGTATGATGTCTTCTCAGCCTGAAAACTATAGTACTGCCTAACTCTTACTAAGGGTTTGACCAGTCTTCTTTTAGTAAATACCAATCCCTACTTTTGACAGACCTCAACAGCCGAGCTCTGAAAAGAAGTTACATAGCTGCTGTATATAGCCGCATATGATTGTGAGCTGTCCTCTATGGCACTGATCTAGCCCCTCTGCTCTGGAATGTTCTACTATCCCTGTCCAAAGCAAGGATTGGTGTATACTGAGAGGGGTGGCCTACTTCTCCTTAAAACGTGCTAATACATTTATCGAAATATCTATGGAAAATAAACACTACTTGTTAATGTGGTCTGTATTCCTTTTATGGAGCACAACACACCTTGTCAGACATTGAAATGACAACAGTTGTGATTGTGCTAAATTGTACATAGTATACCGGTTACCTGCACAAAGTGGAGGGAGCCATTATGCCGACTGAAAAAATATTTGCGCCTTACTGTCGTAATAAATTCCCAGTGAATACAAGCTGCATTCTCCTGAATATTGCATCGGCCAACAACATGGCCGTGCTTCCACTGTAACTGACCCAAGAGACTGCAGTTAAGCACTGGTGAAATTACTCCCTACTTCTCTTATGTGCTTATTGCCACTGAAACTATTATTTCACATTTGTTTTTGTCCATGAAATCATTTTCTCCATTTCTTTTTTGTTATTTTATAAAGTACATTAGACATAAGCCTTGGAACATTTATAACTTCATTTACTGCTAAACTTGTGTAGCAGAGGTGAATGTTTATTCAGAGTGAGTCATTCCCATGTCTGTCTTACTATAGTGAATAATGTTCTTTGTCCATTTTGTGGTGGTGTCTCTGTAATGCTGCAATCTGTGCATATTTATTGTCCGTTAGCAAACAAATAACGAGTGCCTTGGTCTTTTTTCTATTGTAAACCATGATTTTACCAAAGAAATGTTTTTTGCACTGTGTAACAATTGCTTCTTAAATAAATAGGCCATATTTCAAAATGCCTGTCTCTTTTGTACCAGTTCTATATTGGGAATGATTTCATCGATTCACAATAATAAAAAAATATACTAATCTTATATAGTTCCATCATTATTCTATAGATTATTCATTGTTGTCCAAAAAGGTTTAGGTAGCAACTACAGTAGCTAAGAAGTAAAATAAAAAAATGAAATGCTTTATAAATGCTCTGGATTGTTAAACTGATCAATACTCATTTTATTGCCAATCATATTAAAATGAACATTTTTGTATGATTATGATAAATTCTGATACTTGGTTGAGTATTCTCTGCAGGCGATGACTGCCTGCAGCCTAATGAGGGCCATACATCAGACCAACTTTCCTCCAACTGACCAACCACCCAACTTGTCTGTCCAACTAAAACGCTGCCCCACAGGCCACATACCTAACCAGTGGCGTCATGAGATGGGTGCGGCCCGCACCAGGGTGTCACCCTTCAATAGGGTGAAACCAAAACGAGCCGCACACTCACTCGCACGCGCCCCCATCCCCTGACATGACAAAGCCTGGTCCATGGCTGCGACCACACCCCCTCCTCCTATTCCCGCCTCCTAAAGCCCAACACTCTCACCTGTCAGTGAGATCAGCAGGCAGCAGCCACAGAGCAGTGCAGGCAGGCAGTGCACTGGCCGCCCCTCCCCTCCAGAGTCCAGTCTGTCCTCACTCGGGTCCTGACGGAGCCTGACTCTCACAAGCTCCGCCTGCCACACGATACTACAAGAGGAAGGAGCTGCTGCTGATGTTGCTGCATGATGCCAGGTAACTTATATAAATGCTCCACGATGAGCAGAATCGATTTATGATGTGGGTGTGTGTCTGTATGGGGGTGAATGTGTTAATGGGCTTTGGGATGTACAAATTGTTGGGTTACTGAGTGCTAGGTGGTGGGGGGGAAGCTAATTGGGGCAGTGTGAGTGTAGTATGGGTGTTGTGTGAACATAGTATAGGTGCCACTGTGTGACTAGTATGGGTGCTGTGTGAGCATAGTATAGGTGCCACTGTGTGAGCATAGTATGGGTACTATGAAGTATGGGTGCTGCTGTGTGAGCGTAGTATAGGTGCAGTTTGAGTGTAGTATGGTTGCTGCTGTGTGAGTGTAGTATGGTTGCTGCTGTGTGAGTGTAGTATAAAAATAATAATAATAATTTTATTTATATAGCGCTCTTTCTCCAACAGGACTCAAGGCGCTTTACAGACATCAAAAACAATACACATGATATAGAGGATTTGAGTAATACAACAATAGACAAGCAACACAGACATAAAAGAAAAACCTTAAGCCCACAGAAAGCATAACGCAGGATTGGTGCAGGTATTTTGGGTAATGACTTCCAAGGGTTGCACCCTCATAGGTACCAAGTGCAGCAGCCATCTTGGGCGCTCCGCGTAGGATTACCCAGGGTGGAATAGTCTACCCCTAGAAGAGATGACACAAAATGGGGGTGATTTCAGAGTCCTACAGTTTAGAGTAGGGTTCCAACAAAACCACAAGGTCTATGTATTTTTCATCCCATCCACAAGTGTACCATATGGGGCAGCCATGTTGGGCGCACTTTGAAGGTTACACTGTGGGAGGTGAGCCATACAAGGCCAAGTTCATATATTGGAAAACTGATGCTTATGTAGTCGTATGATGTACCCTGCATGTAGGGCACAATGGAAAGGTGTGCAATCAGTGGAGGTAAACATTACAGGAAAACACATGGTGGGGTGGAAGCGAGCAATGAAGAGGAAAGAAAAACAAAACAAAAACACAATAGCAGGTAACTAGTGGCCGAAGTAGGATTGGGATAACATTTTGATCAGATCTTAGTATGGCTGGGAAGGAGAATGTGGGGGGCATACTCAGACGCAATGGTGATGTCCCTGCTGATCCTGGTCCTCTTCCCCCACAGTTCCCTGTTCATCTTGATGGTTAGGCCCAGGGGCAGACTTGATGTTCTCAGCCAGAGAGGTGGTAAGCAGTTTGAGTGTAGTATGGGTGCAGTTTGAGTGCTGTGTGACGTATGGGTGCTGCTGTGTGAGCGTAGTATGGGTGCAGTTTGAGTAGTATGGATGCTGTGTGGCGTAGTATGGGTGCTGCTGTATTAACATAGTATGGTTGCAGTTTGTAGTATGAGTGCTGTGTGACATACTATGGGTGCTGCTGTGTGAACATAGTATGGGTGCAGTTTGAGTAGTATGGGTGCTGCTGTGTGAACATAGTATGGGTGCAGTTTGAGTGTAGTATGGGTGCTGTGTGATGTAGTATAAGTGCTGCTGTGTGAGCGTAGTATGGGTGCAGTTTGAGTTTAGTATAAGTGCTGCAGTTTGAGCATAGTATGGGTGCTGCTGTGTGAGTGTAGTATGGGTGCTGCAGTGTGAGTGTAGTATGGGAGCAGTTTGAGTGTAGTATGTGTGCTGCTGTGTGAGCATAGTATGGGTGCAGTTTGAGTAGTATGGGTGCTGCTGTGTGAGCGTAGTGTAATGACCGAGAACAGGGGTAAGTGATAGTTATTGGATAATACCTTGTTTTCCACAGGTCTCTTCTCTGGTCCACAGACAGGATGAGAACAGGTGTCTGTATCGAAGGTTCTTGGATGCCGCTATACGTTCACCTCCACTTCCTCTGTTTACTCTACTTGAGTCAATAATTTCGACCGTGTTAGCCAACAAAATTATTTTATTAGACTGGAACCTTGGTTGGAATTCTCATTCTAACTGCATCAAACTATATTCGTATAGATTGAACTCAACTTTTCGGTTACAATTTCACTACAGCAATACTATCAATCAAATACAGTTTCACTCACATCACTGAATATAAACACTTTAGAATGGTTAAGTGGTAACTGACCCTTTTCCGCTAGCGCAACAGTCCCTGTATGTCCATCCCTCCCTTAGTTCAGCTGAATGAAATAACGTTGGTGCACGTTGGGTACCTTATGTGAATTAGTGACAATAGCCGAAATGTCTGTAATCAAGGTCGGTCCTGGATAGGAGAAAGGGCCTACTATACCCTGCGGCGGTTATAGAGACTCAACTCGCATCAGGGGTGTCCGGTTTTATCGGCGGCACGGGGGCATCTACTGATGGTTATTTCGTATGCACAGGAGAGATGTACTAGTTCCCTGTCGGTAAATAGATAACGTGAGAGATTCTACTAGTGGCTGTTTGCCAGTCACCGTGTCGGTTGGGCCTCCACTTGGGTACCTTCTCTAACGATGCTGGCTGACTGAAGCAGGGGGAAGGTAAACAATTTCACTGTTAGAGGGGTGCAGACCCAGTTTATAATAGCTGTCTAGTGGGGAAGACAACAGATTATTATTGCTGTAGGGTAGTCACTATGCTGCTTTATCCTTATATACAGACAGCGGTCTTCTCAAATATCTGAGACGGAGCTTTATTCTGACATGACCACTGATGGTTCCTCTCTATTTCTCTCTTTAGGACTGATCTGTCTCTCTCTTTAGGACTGATCTGTCTCTCTCTCTTTAGGACTGATCTCTCTCTCTTTCTCTCTTTAAGACTGATCTGTCTTTCTCTTACTGCTTAAACATGTTATGCAGGGCCCTGGCAGTGTTTGGGGAGAGGAATGCAGTGCGCGGGTACCTTTCTAGGGTATGTGCTGTACGGCTCCTGGTCAACTGCAGCTGTCCCTGTTGTCTCCGCAACAGAGCTGTCACCAGGGACCTCCGGGGAAGGTTTGGCCATCCTGTCCCCACAGTAAGCTCCACCCGCTGCCTTCCTGATGGGCAGGTTCTGAGGCCGTCCTCCTTGTGGTCTGTTCGGGTCCGCCTCTCCACTCAGCTGCGGCGGCTCTGTCTCTGTCCCTGCAGCGCCTCCGTCCCTGCTGCCGCTTGTCATACACCGCTGACACCGCTGGGTCTGACCGCGAAGAGGTGAGCTGAGAGGGGGAGAGAAATAGCGCTGATCACACTGGGTGCTGGATCCGTCGCACACCGTCCTCGCCAGTCTCCTCAGTCCCTCAACTGTAGCTCCTACGCACTTCTAACCCCCTTCCTTAGGGTTCCCGGATGCTTCCCACCGTGGTCGCGGGACCCTGCAGGGCGGGCGCGTGGAAGAGTGTCCTCGTTCACCCCATATGCTATCTGGGTCCTTTATGTCTCCTTTTACCTTGAGCATCACCCTCTCTTTTCTCTAGGCTAGTTCACAGTGATGCCTCATGTAGCAAGGGGAATTTAGAGGTTGTTTATACTAGCCAGGGACTATATCTTGTTGAGGCATTACAGTAGTATGGGTGCAGTTTGAGTGTAGTATAAGTGCTGCTGTGTGAGCATAGTATGGGTGCAGATTGAGTTTAGTATGGGTGCTGCTGTGTGAGCGTAGTATGGGTGTTGCTGTGTGAGCATAGTATGGGTGCTGCTGTGTGAGCATAGTATGGGTGCAGTTTGGGTGCAGTTTGAGTGTAGTATGGGTGCTGCTGTTTGAGTGTAGTATGAGTGTTGTGTGACGTAGTAAGGGTGCTCCTGTGTGATGTAGTAAGGGTGCTGCTGTGTGTGTGTAGTATGGGTGCTGTGTGAGGGAAGTGTTATGTGAGCTGATAGGGTTGGTGGCTTAATGTGCTAATGGGTGTTGGGAGGAGTGATTGATAATGAATTGGGGAGAGATGGGTTCTGTGTGAGCGTAGTATGGGTGCTGCTGTGTGAGCGTAGTATAGGTGCAGTTTGAGTGTAGTATGGTTGCTGCTGTGTGAGTGTAGTATGGGTGCAGTTTGAGTGTAGTATGAGTGCTGTGTGACGTATGGGTGCTGCAGTGTGAGCATAGTATAGGTGCAGTTTGAGTAGTATGTGTGCTGTGTGGCGTATTATGGGTGCTGCTGTGTGAGCATAGTATGGGTGTAGTTTGAGTAGTATGTGTGCTGTGTGGCGTATTATGGGTGCTGCTGTGTGAGCATAGTATGGGTGTAGTTTGAGTAGTATGGGTGCTGCTGTGTGAACCTAGTATGGGTGCTGCTGTATGAACATAGTATGGTTGCAGTTTGTAGTATGAGTGCTGTGTGACATAGTACGGGTGCTGCTGTGTGAACATAGTATGGGTGCAGTTTGAGTGTAGTATGGGTGCTGTGTGACGTAGTATAAGTGCTGCAGTGTGAGCGTAGTATGGGTGCTGCTGTGTGAGCATAGTATGGGTGCAGTTTGAGTTTAGTATAAGTGCTGCAGTTTGAGTGTAGTATGGGTGCAGTTTGAGTGTAGTATGGGTGCTGCTGTGTGAGCGTAGTATGGGTGCTGCTGTGTGAGCGTAGTATGGGTGCTGCTGTGTGAGCGTAGTATGGGTGCAGTTTGAGTGTAGTATGGGTGCAGTTTGAGTAGTATGGGTGCTGCTGTGTGAGCGCAGTATGGGTGCAGTGTGAGTGTAGTATGAGTGCTGTGTGAGCATAGTATGGGTGCTGTGTGGCGTAGTATGGGTGCAGTTTGAGTGTAGTATGGGTGCTGCTGTTTGTAGTATGAGTGCTGTGTGAAGTAGTAAGGGTGCTGCTGTGTGTGTGTGTAGTATGGGTGCTGTGTGATGCAAGTGTTATGTGAGCTGATAGGGTGGGTGGCTTAATGTGCTAATGGGTGTTGGGAGGAGGGATTGATAATGAATTGGGGAGAGATGGGGTGCTTCACTAATAGGTTCTTGGACAGGGATATGTTTGAGTTTGCTGTTTAGGGGAAATTGGTTAATCTGTGCCACCACCAAGTAAATCCCATTCCACCTCTTAAGACACCGCATGATACCTCATGTCACCACATGATACCCCATATCCCCACATGCTACCACATGATTCCCCATATCCCCACATGATACCCCATATCCCCACATGCTACCACATGATTCCCCATATCCCCACATGTTACCACATGATTCCCCATATCCCCACATGTTACCACATGATACCCCATATCCCCACGTTACCACATGATACCCCATATCCCCGCATGTTACCACATGATACCCCATATCCCCGCATGTTACCACATGATACCCCATATCCCCGCATGTCACCACATTTCACCAGCTGAGCTGCGCTTTAATACACTGCTCATGTATTCCTATAGATGCTTGTACTTAGATGCACACGTGCACCCTAGTCGTGGATACACGTGATTGATGCAAATATGCCAAGCTGTAGGATGGAAGTGTGTAGGGAGCAGGGCAATTGAAGGAAAGCTGTTGATACAACCCATGATGCAAGTCACACCTCCACACCACTGGTCATGCCCCCCACATCACTAGTCACATCCCCTGCGGCAGCACACAATAGGCCTTTCATGAGGGGGGGCCGCCCAGCACACGGCAAGCCACCCCGCAGGCCGAGTCCGCCCCCCTGCTGATATGCGAGCGCATTGCTGTACAGAGATGCGCTCGCATTTTTAGGGTAGCCCTCTGCCTCCGCAGCCTAGCAGTCGCCGGGCCGCCATCTTTTGGGTCACAGTGGCTGCGTGTACAGTCATGCAGCCGCCGCGGCCCGCCCCACAAATGGTCTGGAAACGTTGCGTTGTCCAGACCACACCCCTCAAATGGTTCATTGACGCCCCACCAGGATTCCGTGTGGTGTGATAGGGGTGGAGGTCCATGGGGGTGACACCATGAGTTACCACACCGGGTGACACCAACCCTAGTGACGCCTCTGCACCTAACCAACTTTTTCTTCAGAGCAGCCAACCAGATAATTTTTTCAGATGACCAGCCAACTTCTTTTTAACGTCTGATGTGGACACAGTCTACCTTCTTCTGCAATCTTCTATAGTGCACAAGCAGGCAGCACGTATAGGCGGTCATTCCGAGTTGATCATAGCGCAGCGAACAGGTTACTAGTGCGCATGCATATGCACCGCAATGCGCAGGCACGTCGTACGGGTACAAAGCGAATCATTGCTGGGCGATGAATTTAACAAAGAATCCATTCGCACTGATGATCGCAAGGAGATTGACAGGAAGAGGGCGTTTATGGGTGTCAACTGACCGTTTTCAGGGAGTGTTTGGAAAAACGCAGGCGTTTTCAGGCGTTTGCAAGGTGGGTGTCTAACGTCAATTCCGGGACCAAAATGACTGAAGTGATCTCAGCGGCTGAGTAAGTCCAGAGCTACTCAGAAACTGCAAAAAACATTTTTGTCCCGCTCGGATGCACACGCGTTCGCACACTTGCTAAGCAAAAATACACTCCCCCGTGGGCGGCGACTATGCATTTGCCCGGCTGCTAAAAGTAGTTAGCGAGCGATCAACTCAGAATGACCCCCTAAGTACAAGAGAATTAAGCTCACAGACACCAAACCAGGAGTCATAGAGTAAACGGTCACTCTGTTTACAGCTCTTCACTGGGACGGACTCTGATCAGAGCCCGTCTACCGGCAACAGCGTAATAGTAAATTCCTGTGAAAATATATCGTACATATTCACGATTCAAATGTACGTGAAAAATGTTCATCACATCCGCATAAAATATTTGGATTGTGTTAAATACTGTATGCCAGTACACAGACAACTGACACACAACACAGATAAACCTACAGTACGAGGGAGAAGGCCGTTGCATTTGTACTGAGGATGGGAATCGGGTGCAATGGCACTTGTGTAATGGCAGGGGGTCTGCACAGTCAGTGACCGCTCTACTGGGGAGAAGTGAAGGGGGTCATGGATGCACAGTACAGGAGCACCAATCCTCCTCCAATCTTGCTCCGCTACCCACACTGCTATGGAGGGATCCTGGGCATAGTGCTGGCTGTTAGGTGTGTGGTGGTGGGGGGGGGGGGGGTTTCAGTGACTGCTGCATTGGGGTAAATCGCAGTGCTGATGTCACCCTGGCCCGCTACACTAGAACAATTAGTTGGAAAAATCAACATGTTGGACTGACCGTTTTTGGCAGTTTTTCAGCCTTGTGAGAGCAAATGGCTGAAATTTGTTTGCTCCCACACAGTGCCAGATTATCATTCCAACCAGCAAGCTAGTTGTAATGACAATCTAGTTGGCTGGATGGAATGATCTCGTTCTGATGTATGGCCAGTTTAAGGATGACCTGTGTCACTTGCATCGAGTGCTCCTTTGACCGCGTTTTGTGGGTTCATATCAGTCGCTACCAAATGCAAAAGCCACACTTTGTATGCTCACCAGACCCTTTGCCTGACTACTAATGGTTGACAGACATTAGGTCGACATGTCAATGGTCAACACAGTGAAAGGTCGACATGACTTTTTTAAAACATATTTTTTTTTAACCTTTTTCATACTTTACAATTCACGTGGACTATGACTGAGAATAGTAACTGGTGCTGAGTACATTGGTAGCAGAGCAAGGCACCTTACCCGAAGCATGGCGGTCACTTTACAGAGTAAACAACACAATTTAAAAAACAAAAACATGTCGACCTTTCCCTGTGTTGACCTTTTTGTAATGTCGACCTTTTGGGGTCAACCTAGACATTGTTGACTTTTTTCTGGTCGACCTAGACAACCATACCCATATTAAACAGCTGTAAATCTTAAACCCTTCAATATACGTTTAAGTTGCCGTCTGTCAGTATCCCGGTGTTCAGGTTACCTACGCTGGAATCCCGACAGCTGGCAATGCCAGCAGCCAGAATACCGGCCAAACAGGACTATTTCCACTCATGGGTGTCCACGACATCCATAGAGTGGAACATGTGGCGCTTGCAGCGAACCACCAAGCCCGCAGTGTGATTGGCGCAGCAAACCCGCAAGGGGACTCTGTGCTCGCAACGCTGCCGACATACTGGTGGCCGGGATCCCAGCCGCCGGTAAATCATACCAAACCCAACCTTTCATCCAATTTAGATGTGAATGCCCTCAAACTAAAGCTGATAGTCTGCACTTTAAAACCATATTAATTATACAACCAACTTAAATATGTTTTGGTAAACGGCTAAAATGACAAATTGGCAGTGTCCATACATATATATATATATATATATATACATATATACATACATAACTGTACATGTGGAGGAGGAATATTGTTGAATGATCACAGAGTGAACAACTAGAATATTTGTGTGTTTCCCTTAATACTGGGGTGGGGATCCTTTGGCCCTCCGGCTGTTGTTGAACTACACATACCAGCATGCCTTGCTACAGTTTTGTTATATGGCCATGCTAAAACTGTTGCAGGGCATGCTGGGATGTGTAGTTCAACAACAGCTGGAGGGCCGAAGGTTCCCCATCCCTGCCTTAATAGAATGTTCAGTAGATTCCCATATGTACACATGATGGTCAAGTTCCTTATTAATTGATGGTATCCATTATTTCAGAACTAGAGCAGATTTTAAAAAACTACTTACATTTTTGAATTCAGCAGCTCCAAAATACCCTAAATTCATGTAAATAAGCTTGGCAACTAAACTATTTTTAACTAGTGTTCTAGCTTCACATGAAGGGTAGGTAAAAGCCTTTCAGTATAATTGGTGCATTAGCTGCTGCTAATCTGACCAGGTTCTGTGAGACCTGAATAATTAGTTAGAAAAGCCGAAAAATATAGAGCTATGTGTATAAATAGAGATTGGGAAGCTGTTATAAAACACAATAAATTTATAAAACCTATGAATTTACTGACACATTGTTATTTACAACTCAAGATATAAAGCAATAAACGGCATAACTGATAAAATGAGGATGCATGCAAACCTCACTAATACTGCTATTAGATCAAAATGATGGGTCACACCCAGGATTTTGTAGTTGGCTCCAACCTAACTGTCACCCCTTTCAGACTGGTGGAAGTACCTGGCTTATTGCCAGATCATTGATGTCACTGGTCATGTGTGCACTAACAGCGCTCTCCTAGCACTGACTCTTCCGATGAAGTAAACGTATACCAGGTCGCATTGACCTGAGACCAACCCTGCAAGCTAGCCTAATTGGATTCCTGGGTAACTGTACCCGGGTGGAGCCGTTTCCACTGGCAGAAATCCTGAGTTCACAGGCAACAACGCAGGATTTTTTTGTCAGTGGAAAAGGGGCATTAGTCACTAGACACATCATATCCAATAAGCTTTCTAATATGTGCCAATGACCAAGTTCTTCAAATGTTAGATCCACTTGGTATACAAAGTGAACCACCAAATATGACCAGACAGGTGCTGATATATCAATAATTATTATTACAGTACCCAACGTCTACACTCAGATCTGCGGAGTCAGGTTAAAAGAAGAAAAAAAAACCCATCAAGAATGGTGTCACTCCCTTGGAGGGTATCTTCCCCCGGTGTGCTCCGAACCCCCCTAGTGACGCCACTGGGTGGCAATAGTGAGGCAGAGCAAGAGCCAGTTTGTGTCAGAGCTCCAGAGTCAGGAGCGTTGATGAGTGAAGAGTTGGGCAGTGGCCAGAGTCCTCTAATCCCAGTCAGATTCCAGTACAAGTGGTAGTCTCCAGCTGCACAGCAGCATCAGAGACGGTGGTCATGTACTTGTCACCCAGGGAGGTGGCGCTCCAATGCCTGTCAGTGAGTAGTCAACCCTACACGACAAGAGACAGGTACACTCATTCTGCAAACAGCTACAGGGGTCGAATGCAATGTTAGACAACGCCTAAACTACACATTTCTGCCTTGGTAAGATTTAAATTGTCATTAGCCATACACCCTCCAGTTCAGCAAATACATAGAGCCAACAGGACAGTACAAGTGCATAGGCAAATGCAAGGGGGGTTTCCAGTTGCTTGGAAACACCCCTTCCCCACAGCTTGGCCAGTGGCCACTACATACAGTATAAAGGGTGGTATGGAGCTACTGCACATGCCCAATGGCAGCAGATTTTCAGGAAGGCTGCTTGTTTAATCTAATAATGAGAGAGAGAGAGAGAGAGAGAGAGAGACAGATTTTTGGAAATTTATACCATTATTAGCTAATAGCCCCTTAAAATGATGGGCACCAGACCCAGATTATGGTGGAAAGGGTGGGGGGGGGGGGTTTGCTACTCACACAGGAGCTGCCAGGTTTCTGGAACTCCTGCCGCTGGCGCATCCTAGAGGTGAGGAACAGCTTTAGGCTTTTATACATACATTTATATATGGATGTTTGCATATCTGTAACGTGCACTGCTCGCTCCACACAGGGTCTCCCCCTTTCATGACGAACTAATTCACCTTCTCTCCCCACCAGTAAGTGGCCACACGTGTCCCCGGTGCCTCCACTCTGAGCGCTGCGGGACAGTCTGGTGGCAAATATAAGCAACCAAGATCTTTGTATATTTTGTTATTATGTAGTGTTATTTCAAATGTCACTCAGTGTGCATTAGGGAAATGTTTTTCTTACCCAGAATTGCCCCTCCCTTTGAGCACCTGAGTGACATCATCAATCTGATTGAGCAGCTTGCCAGTGAATGTGTGTTGCAGTCTAGAGAGGCATGGATGGGTTAGCATTAGGAGGGATTGTTGACTCCAGAGTGCCATTGGAGAAGTTAGGGGTGTCTCCAGATAAGTTGGCTTCAGATGTTGTAGGAGCCATTAGCATGTGGCCCGCGCTCGTTCATCGTTGATGCCCAGTCGCTTATGTATGCAGGCCAATATGGACGAGATTGTCCATATTAGCATGCACTGCTATGGAGCCGGGTGAAGGGGGAGTGAAGAAACTTCACTCCCCCCGTCACTGCCACCCCGCCGCCGGGTCGCTCGTCGGCCATATCTGCCATCGGGCAGCTCGGTGGCGGATCGCCAAATGTGTAGGGGCCTTAACACTTTTTTAACACTAATGTTTTTTCTAATAATTTTATTTTATATTTTTGTATTATTTTAATCACACCTATCACTTACATAGCACTTACAGTATGTGCTTCTTAATTAACCCTTACTAACTCCTTAATTTTAACATGGGTGCTGCCCTGGGGTGGCCAGCCTGTGCCGACGTGGTGGGGTCCAGCGCTTTGGACTCATATCTAGTGTTAGGGACCCCCAGTGAAACAGAGACACCTTGCCATTTGGCCTGGAGGCTTAAACCCTATATTTGCAAATATAAGCAACCAAGATCTTTGTATATTTTGCTATTATGTAGTGTTATTTCAAATGTGTGCATTAGGAATACCAAAATGTTTTTCTTACCCTGAATTACACCTCCCTTTTAGCACCTGAGTGACATCATTAATCTGATTGCCAATGAATATGTATTGAAGTAACCTGGGTTTGCAGCATAGTATATGGAGGAGGAGGAGCCCCATATATAGGGGGCACTATATGGAGGGGTAAGGGGGTGTAGTGTGTATATAGGGGCAGTATATGGAAGAGGATGGGGGTGCAGTGTTTATAGGAGCAGTATATGGTGATGGGGGGGGGGGGGGTGCAGTGTACATAGGGGTCTGTGTCCTGAACAGAGCACTGTCGGGTGCCCTGCAGTGGATGCCCGTGCCACCACAGAGGTGAGGAGCAACGTTCGCCCTTTATAGATACATGTATATATATAGATAGATAGATAGATAGATAGATTTGTTGGCTCAATGCCAGACTCATCCCCCGTGAAGTTAATGTGTAACCTATCTTCAAAGAACAAGCATTTAGTAACAGTTGCAGCTGTTTGGGAGAAAAACAAAATATTCCTCTGAAACAGTGCAGCATCCCCTGTTATCGTAAGGAAACTCCCCTGTATACTATTAAAGTTTATCCCAGCTAATACGAAGTATCCCAGCTAAGTAACGCTCTGGAACCAGAGATCCTGTGCACCAAGCGCATAATCTATGTTTAAAACCCTTGAGATATTGGACTATACAAATGAAAATAACTCTATACTACAATATAAAACTATTGTAATAGTAAGTGAGGGTTTAGGGTTGTGTGAGAAATATTGTCACATCTAAGCTATTGTGTAAGAAATTTAGTGAACAGTTTTATGAGATAGAATCATTTAGTGTAAGGCGTTTCTTACAACTTTATAGAGATAGTTTGTTGTTATTGTATTAAAATGTGTGTTGCACAAAGTGAGCAAGTTGCTTTGCTGAAAGTGTGACCTACTGGAGACGTCTACTGTTAGGTACCTGTATATAAAACAGGTGTGCTTATTATTTGTCATCAAGCTGTGTCAGGGTTACATTCTGTAAGGGGAACTTGCCTCTATGGAAGAGGTGGGAATTAGGGAAGATGGTTCGAGGAATCTCATCACAACTTCAGTGGGACGAACCTGTTAACTGTAACAATAGAGGGGGTTCAGGTCACAATACAAGTAATTGTTGATTCACATGACATATTCTACATTAGTATTTGCCACATTCATTGTGCAATCTATTTTACAAGCGGCAACTGTGGCCCTGCAGAGCTCTGTTGTGTGGCCCTAATGTCTCTGAGATACTTTAGTATAATACATTATTTTTGGTTAGCGTCCTGATCGAAAAACACAAACTTAATCTTCACCTTGCGAAGCTGCCATTAGAAGGACTCTTCATGGCCAGAAAGTATACTGAGCTATTATTACATTACACCCAATTGTGCGGGTCTCATGCAGTGTCTCTGACTGCCAGAAAAGCTCTCTGGCTCACATAGATGCCCATAGTGAATTACTGGTTAAAAAATAAACACAGTAGGATGCATAAACACTGAATAGCTCTGACACCATATCACTCATGTGGGTATATGTAATAGGATCTGAGTTTGCTGGAGGTGCGGAATGTCAGCTGAGAATGGCCATATTTTTAAAGTGCCAATCATTTGTCAAAACCAACCTGATGATGCTATTTTAAAAATACGCCCATACTTCGTCGACAACTCGTATCTCCTGCAAACTTGGACCCTATTACATATACCCCCATGGAGTCTTGTAACAGTAAGTTGGGGGTAGTATAAAATAATTACATTAAAGGTAATCTTATATATATATATATATATATATATATATATATATATATATATTATTAGCAAAAGCATTTGTCTTGTGTTGAGGAACCAAAGAATATAGTTAATTAAATTTGATGTTTGGCATGCCTTTCCAGAAGGATTACATGCTAATGACTTTGTTGTAAAGGGTGATGATTGGATGCATTCAGACTGGAATGGGGATGTACAAGTGAAAGAGAGCACTGCACTCTAGGGGGTAAATTTACTAAGGTGGAAGGTTTTTTTAGAACTGGTGATGTTGCCTATAGCAACTGTCAAAGTCGAAAAATATTGCAGTACATACATTACGTACAAACTACACACAGATGGCCTCCGTGCGTGTACTTGCTCTGCCGTGCGTGCGCATATTCACAATTTGCGTATGGTCGCTCCCGCGGACCTGCGTATTAGCGCGTGGTATGAGTATTTACGGTAGAGTTTGTGAACGCATGGAAAAGCCATCAAAACACATTACATATTTAATCCAAATAGTGCACATTTTACACATAGCCTCCCTGCACCACAGCAGCAAGTTACAGCAGTTTAAATGGTTTCAGAACAAAGGGATTCACCTTTACAGGATAGGAGGGGACAGAACAAGGTTATAAGGTGGTGTTTGGTATCCAGCTGTAGGGTATTTTAAGGGTAATATTCCGGTGTTGGTTTGAGGAAGATCGCATGTTCCTGCGGATAGTTATGTGCAGGAGCAGAATATAGATATAAACTGTATTTACTGTACGTTATGTATGCGGCGGGAATCCAGAGGAGACCACCCACAAAAGCAGCTGGAACAGACATCGCCCACCTATTCAAACCAACCTATGACCTCTCCTGTAGTGTAAATGACCATCCCTGTGTCCAATGGACAAAGAGATTACAGTATCCATTGTGTTAAGTTTTGGAAGAATTGTATAAAGAGAGCCTGCTGCAGGCCTGGTCTGAGACAGACTCACAAAGTTATCTATCAGATGACCGAGGACCAGATCTGGGTAGCGCGGCGAATCCACTCACGTATGTACCATTGATTGTAGCCATTATTCTGTTGTATTGTATTGTTTGTACTGTAACCCCCTTTCAGCAATAATACGCTGCGGTGTCGGAACCCAGTGGTTTAACTACAGACTGGTGTCGTGTCTTCCTTTCCTTGCTAAGGTTTAAAGTGTATTAGTATCGCATTGCATTGCTGTATAAGGTTTAAAGTGTATTCATTGGGTGTGTACGCGCTGTGTGTACTTTGTACCATCAGCGCAGCATTTGTACGCAAAGTCCGTACACGGTACGGGACTCTGTACGCTAACAGCGTAAAAGGTGCGTAGAGTGTGTATTAAGTTTAGCGGCCGCAGCGGCTCCATGGTAAAGTGTATTTAAAGTGTGTATAAGGTATAGCTTTTCATTCCTGTTGATAAATCAGCATTATCAATTGGGGCGTCGTCCGGTTTCCCACATACCAACAGCATGACAGGTCACAGCAGACTTAATCTATCAGCAAAAGGGCGGACAGAAAGTATCCTACGTAACCTTTTCTTGGTCGGTGGATGCACTGAAAACCCTACTTGTTTGCTGATTAGATGACATCTGCTCTGTATGGTTTGTAGGGATGCTGGTAGAACCCGTAATGCAAACAGGAAAAAAGCTATTTAAAAGTCTGTGAATTTTTTTTCTGCCACCAAAAGCTTACATAACAAAGGCACCCATACTCTGTGTACACCCTCTCACATTGTTGCCATAACACTGAGATTGCTAGATTCATTATAGATCTGTGTGAAATAGGATACATTTGTTGCTATATAGTTAAAACTAAAATAAATGTTTAAGGAAGTAAGCGTAAAGACACAAACGCAGGTCTGCATAAAAGTTTATACAGAACAAGTTGTGTCTAGTGGGCAATAGTAGTTAGTATTGCTCACATTTATAGAAGCTGTGTGATTTGTGCTATTGCGGACGTACGGTTTTGTACACGTGTCTCGGACAAAGTACAGGACTGCGCACGCAGCGTAAGAGACACGCACGATTGCGTGTTTACGCAAAGTGCATAAGAATACGGGCGCTAAGTAGAAATTACACAATAGTGTTGTTTAGTTTAAAGGTGGGACAGTAGCCACGCTACAATAGCACAAAACTGCATGGTTTCCAAAGATTAGTATAAAACTTCTTGTTCAAACTGTATTGCCTCTGGGGGAAAAGCGGCTTATCTGAATGAATCATAATTTTCTGTACAGAAAAGACAAAGTGTACTTGAGTGAGCGAACGTAGGAGTGAGTGAAATTCGAACCCCGGAATTCGGGATCCCGTCGTTTGGTACATCATGTGGTTGGAGGCTTGGTGGCGTGAGAAGGCTGACTCACGTTAGTATAAGGTTTAATACGCAAATTGTGAGGTGATTTGTAGAGGAGCGTGATAGTGCATTGTATTGCGAAGTATTGAAGTAAAAAGATTTTTTTGGTATTACGCTCCGGACTGAGGGTCCCAGTTTGTACAACGACCCGTGGTCGTACGCAGATAAGTAACAAGTACCTATACACTGTGCGATTGGACCGCGCGTTTGTGGGTGCGATACATAGCGCAACGTGATATCCTTTTTACGAGCTTTTGCGTAAAATCGCGGTATCATTAGCGCTGTATAGAGCATACGCAAGCGTGATTTGTGTATAATAAAGTGCATAGGGAGTTTTCGCTGGTCTCTCTCAGGAAAATCTCCAATGACCGATACTTTACTGGAAAGGGTAAGTTATTGCTAAAAACTTCCAGTAAATATAGGTCAGATAGGGCCCTAGGTTGGGTACATTGCCTTCGCTATCGACAGTGTATGGTAGTACTGGCCAACGTGGGCGTGAGTGGGTGAAAGCGCTCTGAGAACTTTCACCGTCTATTCGTATTGTGCATTGGGGATTGCGTAAAAGGAAAAAGTCCGTGATGGGATCCAATTGCACAAGCGGTGGACGTTTTGTAACCAGGGTTTAGGTTGAAGAGCCGCGGCCCAAGGGGTCAGCGAGGTTTGTTATGTGTGGAAAATATGGTTCACACACGGAAGCTTTTTGTCTGAATGGGTACGTATGACTGACAAAGATAGGGTACCATTCCCTAAAGTGGGCAGCTTTGAACCAGAGGTATTGTAGAACTTAAGGATAAGGATATGTCTAATAAAATCCAGAAAACAAAGGATTAGACATACAGATTGTTTAAATTTATGGCAACAGGAGGGGGATATACAAAGGGAATTAGCTCGCGCAGCAGGTTCCAAAACTAGCGGGAAAATAATGGCGACGCACCACCACCACCACCGTATATTGTGGGGGAGAAAGTGGCTACAGACAATGGCACATTGGTACAAGATAGGAGAGTAACTGATAAATGTACTAACGCTAACCCTTGCCAGTTGTATCCTGTTTTACATTTTCCCCAGGATTGCGAGCAGGAAGATGAGCCCAGCACGATATCGGCACTCTCTTTAGAAGCCACCATACAAGACACTCAGGTGGGCACGGCTCAACCAACAAGAGCAGTAGAAAAACCCCTTAGCGGAGGGAAAAGTGAGGTCATGTCCACAGGTAAGTATGGTACCATACATTATGCAGAGACAATAGCACCTCACATTATAGAATCAAATCAAAATGATGTAATTGAATTAAATCCTGTCAGGGTGATTGCAGTCCCCAATGGGAGGACTGACGCTCAGGGAGTAGCTCCCATCAGGAACATTGCCATGCATTGTCCTTGGTCCCGGGCAGAGTTAAGGTCAATTATGTCAGAATTTCCCGATCCCAGAAAAGATCTAGTCGCATGCCAGAGGTTCATTAAAGAGTTAGGTAACGCCAACAAACCCACAAACAAAGATTGGCGAACAGTGCTACGGGTATGTTTACCCTCAAATATTGATCCCGCGAAATTCATAACTGATTGTAAGTTAGACGCAGAAGTACCTCTCACTGATGAATACACTCAGGAGAATGTACGGCAAATCAATCTGCAATTAGGAGTATATTTCCCTACTGTTGTCAAATGGAATAAAATCTTTTCCATAAGACAAAAGGAAGGTGAAACGGTATCCGAATATTTCCATCGAGCACTGCAGGAAATGGCTAGATACACTGGGATCGAGGACATTAAGGACAATGTACATCACAGGGAGGTAGCTGTTTCTGTATTAATGGACGGGTTGAAGGAGGCACTGAGAACAAGGGTACAGACCTCTCTACCGAACTGGAGAGGTATCTCGGTGGCTGCATTGAGAGAGTCCGCGGTCGAGCATGATAGGAACATCATTAAGCACAGGGAGTTACAAGGGGAAAGGCTGATGACAGTAAGTATAGACGCACTTACAACAAAGCCACATCAGCCGAAACCCCAGACCCCTGATGGTAAATCACGTGTAGTAACATGCTATAAATGTCAAAAGTAGGACATTACTCGAGGGAATGTAGGAATAAAGGTACACATAATGCATACCGACCCCCTAGACCAGGATATGAACCTCACGACAATGCACATACTTGGGATCAGGGACTGCGTAGGAGGAATTATGAGCCACACGCAGGGGAAACAAGGAGGTACCCACCAAGGAGGGACTGGCAGGCCTCCGAAAACTCACAGCTACCGCCCTCACATATCATAGCTGCCAATGCGCTGTGGGAGGGTCTCCCCACACAACAGGGGTTGGGCCACACCTGTAGTCTGCAGCCAGTGAAGTTGATTGCTAGCCTTGGTAGTGAACCTGAGGTCACGGTTGATGTAGCTGGTGTACCATTACCTTTTCTTGTAGATACAGGGGTGGCCAGGTCAGTGTTAAATTCGACAGTAGGTATAAAAACCACGGGTAAAACAATTTCGGCAATGGGAGTAACAGGAACAGTGCAACAATACCCTTTGAGTAGACCGGCAGAGGTTACGATAGGGCCCTTGCAGACCAAACATTCTTTTCTTTTGGCTGCATCGGCTCCGACTAATCTACTCGGCAGAGATTTATTGTGTAAAATGCGGTGTGTCATATATTGTACTCCTGAAGGTGTGTTTTTGGATATACCTGAGAACCACGTTCAAGAAGTGCAAGATATATTAGACACCCCTCAAAGGCTAATGTCGCATTCTGCTGTTATAGACAAGTATCCATCAAAGGTAGAGGAAATGATCTCACAAATACCGAGTTCCCTTTGGACCAAAGATGGACAAGATACTGGATTAATGGCGAATGTAGCTCCAGTAGTAGTACAAGTAAAAAATGGTAGGATAGCTCCAAAAATCCCTCAGTATCCTCTGAAGCCAGAGGTAGAATTAGGAGTGTACCCCGTCATAGAGCGGTTACTACAACAGGGCATCCTAGTCATGACGTCCAGCATTGCCAATAGTCCCATCTTCCCTGTGAAAAAGAGTGGGGGGAGGGGTTACAGGCTAGTGCATGATCTAAGGGGGATAAACAAGATAGTCGAGAGCCAATTCCCCGTAGTGCCCAATCCAGCTGTCATCCTTATGCAAATTCCCTCTACTGCAACAGTTTTCACTGTCATCGACCTCTGTTCTGCCTTCTTTTCTGTACCTCTGCACCCTGACAGCCAATACCTCTTCGCTTTTACATACAGGGGAGTACAGTACACATGGACTCGTCTTCCCCAAGGTTTCATTGACAGCCTGAGTATCTTCTCCCAGGCCTTGCATGACTGTTTACAATCCTTTCAACCTGAGAGTGGATCAGTGCTAATACAGTATGTTGATGACTTATTGTTGTGTTCAGACTCACTCGAATCGTCCTTGAAAGACACAAAACAGCTTCTGTTTCATCTTTCCCAAACGGGACACATGGTTTCAAAGGATAAGTTGCAGTTGTGCCAGACCAGGGTAAAATATTTGGGACATTGCTTGACTCAAGGACTTAGACACCTCACCGCTGATAGAATACAGGCGATTCGCGACATGACTCTGCCACAAACTCAGCAACAGATCCGCACTTTCCTTGGAATGTGTGGGTACTGCCGAAACTGGATCCCAGGGTTCTCTATACTGGCTTTACCTTTGCAAGAAATGGTCTCTTCGAACAAACCAGAACGGGTCTCGCACACAGATGAGTCCGAACTGGCATTTGAGAGACTCAAACAGTGCCTATCACAGGCACCTGCATTAGGCATGCCAGATTATGAGAAGCCCTTCGAATTGTACGGCACGGAAAGTGATGGGTGTGCGACAGGTGTCTTAACACAGAGACATGGTGATGCCAGCAGACCGGTAGCATACTACAGTGCACAGTTGGACACCGTAGCGCGGTCTCTCCCCACATGCTTGCGAAGTGTTGCAGCGATAGCTTTGCTAGTAAGTAAAAGTGAGGACGTAGTGTTAGGACACAACCTGACCATCCATACACCTCATGCAGTGTCAGCCTTACTGAACTCCGCCCAAACCAGACATGTCTCATCCGCTTGGTTTACAAAGTGGGAATTTTATCACTGATGGCCCCTGTAAACATCACCATTAAGAGATGAAGCTCACTAAATCCTGCAATTTACTTGCCAAGTGTGCCTGGACAGGCACAAAGGGTGGAGGATGAGAATGATGGTGAAGGAGGATTTAGTGCAGACACTGATACGCATGATTGTATGGAATAGCTGAATCAGACTTTCACTGCGAGACCTGACATCAGTGACAACCCACTGGAAGGAGTAGACTTTACCTTCTACACTGACGGTAGTTGCCACAGACAGACAGAATCGGGAGACTAGTGTACTGGATATGCAGTTGTAGACGACACAGGTATCATAGAAGCTGAACCCCTGGGCCCACCACACTCAGCATAAGTTGCTGAGTTGGTCGCCCTAACCAGAGCGTGTGAATTGGCCAAGGGTAAGTCAGCTAATATATACACAGATTCTAGGTATGCCTTTGGAGTGGTGCATGATTTCGGGGCCCTGTGGAGCCTCAGAAATTTTATGACGGCAGCTGGCACACCTGTAGCGCATGCGTCCCACATAAAAAGGCTTCTAACAGCGATACAGGAACCAGAGAGAGTGGCTGTTATCAAGTGTAAAGCACATACTTACAACCAAGACCCAATTTCAATTGGTAACAGCCGGGCAGACGAAGCTGCTAAATCAGCAGCCAGCACCCTCATACAAACGAACATCACATCACTGATGACATTAACACGATCAACACACAACAATTAATTGAAATGCAAAATTTGTGTTCCCTACAGGAAAAGGCGGTCTGGAGGTCAAAGGGGTATGGCCAGGAGTCCTCAGGACTTTGGACAGGTGGACACGGTAAACCAGTGGCCCCCAGAGCATATCTTCCAAGCTTAGCTGAGGCGGCACACAGTCTGACTCATCTGGGCAAAGAGGGTATGTGTAAGCTGGTGAGAGCCTACTGGTGTGCGCCAGGATTCTCTTCTCATGCAGGTAAAAGAGCAATGACATGTTTTACTTGCTTGAAGAAGAATATTGATAAGTCAATACCAACAGAGCCATCCCATATCCCCCCGACTGACGGACCTTTTCAGGTAATACAAATCGATTTCATGCAGTTACCACGATGTAGAAATTTAAAATATGTGTTAGTTTGTATTGACATTTTCCAATTGGGTAGAAGCGTTCCCTGCTGCCACAAATACTGCTACGTTCACTGCAAAGAAAATTGTGCAGGAATTTGTGTGTAGATATGGTATCCCTAGAATAATTGAAAGCGATAGGGGTACCCATTTTACAGGTGATGTCTTTCAGGTCATGTGCAAACTGATGGGAATTAATAGCAAGCTGCATGCTCCGTACCGACCACAGGTGAGTGCGAAGGTGGAGAGAATGAACAGCACTATTAAGAACAAGCTGAGCAAAGTGATGGCTGAAACTGGATTGTTGTGGCCAGAAGCTTTGCCACTAGTGTTGTACAGTATCAGAACCACCCCCAGGTCTCCCCTTAACCTATCACCTTTTGAAATTCTTTTTGGTCGACAACCTCATGTAATGATAGACCCCCAGGATGATTTGAAATGTAATAACGAAGTGACTGTGAGATATTTGGTTGGGATGAGCCAGCAGCTGAGAAATCAACAAAGAAATTTAAAGCTGGTGATTCCTGACCTACCGAACAGTAATTGTCATGACATTGAACCTAGGGATTATGTAATGATTCGAAATTTCTTACGCTCAGGTTGCCTCATAGACAGGTGGGAAGGACCATACCAAGTCTTGCTAACCAGCATGACAGCATTGAAGGTCGCCGAGAGAGAGACTTGGGTCCACTCGTCCCACTGCAAGAAGGTCGCTGACCCGGAGAGAACTTGTGACAAAGAGCAGAGTGTAGAGAACCTTGTATTACTGGAGTGTCTGTTCCGGGAAGGTTGAGAGGCAGGACTGTTGAAGGGCATCCGAGCACAGATCTAGAACGGTTGTTGTATCATTTTCTTTTTTTTTCACCTCCCCCTGCATTTTCCTTTCTTTTCTCCTTCTTACTTTCCTCCTTTCCCCAAACGAAATGGATCGATCACAAGAGACTGCGTTTCAGGTTCTGTTAGTAATTCTGGTTTTAATCAGGACAGTTTGTTTTGGTGAGGGCCCCAGAGAGGTCGAGCAGGGATCTGGAATGGTTTCTGATGACGAGTATGAATTTGTAGGGTCTCAGGAGTGGCACATCGCTCAAGTAAAGGCTAGCATCAGTTAGCGCTCTGGTAGTCAGTTTCTGAGTAGCTCGACACTTACTCTGCCACTGCGATCAGTTCAGTCAGTTTCGTTCCTGGTTTGACGTCACAAACACACCCAGCGTTCGCCCAGACACTCCCCCGTTTCTCCAGCCACTCCTGCATTTTTCCCAGAAACGGCAGCGTTTTTTCACACACACCCATAAAACGGTCAGTTTCCGCCCAGAAACACCCACTTCCTGTCAATCACACTCCGATCACCAGAACGAAGAAAAAACCTTGTAATGCCATGAGTAAAATACCAAACTTCTTAGCAAATTTACTTGACGCAGCCGCAGTGCAAACATTGCGCATGCGCAGTTAGCGGAAAATCGCACCAATGCGAACAAAAATAACGAGCGACCAACTCGGAATGAGGGCCAATGACCTTTTCACACAGAGCTGATAGGATAAATATAGACTCTGAACTTGTACGCCAAATACCCAAAAGTGGGAGGTATTATCGGTATAGGTATACTTGTGGAAGCAAGACCATGTGGGTTGGAAAAGTATCGCCAGGGTATTGTGCCCATATCATCCAGCCTGATACTTGTACTGAGCAGATGGGAGAACTAGGGATTGGTTTCTTTACTTGGAAAGTTTGTAATATGGTGATGTCATACTTTGTCCCCTATGTTCTCCCAGATGATGCCTATTTCATATGTGGGAGGAAGGCGTACAAGTGGCTTGCCCCGAGCTCAGAGGGATTGTGTTATATTGGGAGAGAACTGCCAGAGGTCATGACCATAACCCATGATAAGATGAAAGACGTTCACCGCAGTGCTCAGGCTCCTTATACTCATACCCACTATGAACACATCATCAAGAGACACCTCATAGATAGGACAGAGCACACAGCCTCTGATTTGATCCACAAATCCACCGGGATTCAGTTCCTTCTCGCATTAGACATCACCCGTACAGCCAGTGGCGTAACTAGAAATTTTTGTCCCCCAAGCCAAAAAATTCTTCGGCGCCCCCCCCCCCCCCCCCCCCCCTCATGCTCTATAATTGGGGGCAAGAAAGGGATAAATATGTGCGCGCCGAAGGCGCGCGCGACAAAAAAGGGGTGTGGTTTCATTGGAATGGGCGTGGTTTCGCATAAAGGGGCGTGGTATTGCAGGAAAAGACTACCTTATACCCCAGTTTTGCAACCGGCACGCCCATACGTTGGCCACCACAGGAAAGAAAAATAATCCTGATTCATGCCCCTTACATTATTTGTCATTTTTCCTCCTTATAGTAATGCCCAGTATACATTATGCCACATACTGCAATGGCCCTTAGATATTATGCCGCACACAATAATGCACATGACACAATATGCACACACTGTAATGCCCCCGACACATTATGCCACACACCGTAATGCCTGTGACACATTATGCCACACACCGTAATGCCTGTGACACATTATGACAGGAATCGCAATGCCCATTATACATTATGCTACACACTGCAATGCCCCTGATACATTATAGTACATACAATGTATGTGACACATTATGACACACACCGCAATGTCCGTGATACATTATGCCACACACTGCAATGCCCGATACATTATAGCACATACAATGCCTGTGACACATTATGCCACACACTGCAATGACCTTGAGACATTATACCACAATGCCCGTTATATAGTATACCATACACCGTAATGCCTGTGACACATACCGCAATGCCCTGCCCGTTATACCCTACGCCACACACCGCAATGCCAGTTATGTATTATGCCACACTGCAATGACCCTGAGACATTATACCACATACCACAATGCCCGTGATATAGTATACCACACACCGTAATGCCTGACACATTATGACACACACCGCAATGTCCGTGATACATTATGCCACACACTGCAATGACCCTGAGACATTATACCACATATTACAATGCCCGCGATATAGTATACCATACACCGTAATGCCTGTGACACATTATGACACACACCGCAATGTCCGTGATACATTATGCCACACACCGCAATGCCCATTACACATTAAGTCCTACAGTAAGGCTTCTAATTACTTTTCAATTACCTGCTCGTTGTCAGGGGTTTCATGCACTGGGTGTCATGCTCGTTGCCAGGGGTTTCATGCTCTTGGTTCCATGCACGGTGCCAGGGGTTTTCATGCTCAGGGTGTCATGCTCGTTGCAAGGGGTTTCATGCACTGGGTGTCATGCTCGTTGCCAGGTGTTTCATGCACTGGGTGTCATGCTCGTTGCTAGGAGGTAGTCCTTGTTGCTAGGGCTGTGCTCCCAGTGCCACATATGTCCCCAGTGCCAGATATTCCCCCACGGTGCCAGGTACTCACATGCCCCAGTGCCAAATATAGCCCCCCCCCATGTGCCAGGTACACATATACCCCCCCAGTGCCACATATGCCCCCAGTGCCATATATTCCCCCCAGTGCCATATATGCCCCCAGTGCCAGATATTCCCCCCCCAGTGCCAGATATTCCCCCAGTGCCAGATATTCCCCCCCAGTGCCATATATGCCCCCAGTGCCAGATATCCCCCCCCCAGTGCCATATATGCCCCAGTGCCAGATATTCCCTACCAGTGCCATATATGCCCCCAGTGCCAGATATTCCCCCCCCAGTGCCATATATGCCCCAGTGCCAGATATTCCCCCCCGTGCCATATATGCCCCCAGTGCCAGATATTCCCCCCCAGTGCCAGATATTCCCCCAGTGCCAGATATTCCCCCCCAGTGCCATATATGCCCCCAGTGCCAGATATTCCCCCCCCCAGTGCCAGATATTCCCCCAGTGCCAGATATTCCCCCCCAGTGCCATATATGCCCCCAGTGCCAGATATTCCCCCCCCCCCAGTGCCACATATGCCCCCAGTGCCATATATTCCCCCCCAGTGCCATATATGCCCCCAGTGCCAGATATTCCCCCCCCAGTGCCATATATGCCCCAGTGCCAGATATTCCCCCCAAGTGCCATATATGCCCCCAGTGCCAGATATTCCCCCCCAGTGCCATATATGCCCCCAGTGCCATATATTCCCCCCCCCCCCAGTGCCGCTGCTGCTGCTTTTTGGAGGGACACGGAGGGCACAGCTCGCTTCTCCTGTGTCCCTCCTGCTGCATCATCTCCGGCGGCTGCGGGTCTAATAGGGGGAAGTGCCGGTTCATGAGCCAATTAGAGCTCACGGACGGCACTTCCCCCTATTAGACCCGCGGCCGCCGGAGATGATGCAGGAGGGACACAGGGAGGCGCACTGTGCCCTCCGTGTCCCTCCAACAAGCGGCGGTGGGAAGGAGACCGCAGACTGACATGCGGACGCTCGTCCGCATGTCAGTCTGCTGTAAATCAGTGGCGCCCCCGCAGCCCCTCGCCCCCAAGCCACCGCGAGGGCTGCGGGGGCATTAGCCACTGTGTACAGCCAGAGGAACTATAAATTATAGGTATATCCATGCGCTAGCGAACTTGATAGATAATATCACTGAGATGTATGACAACACCTTCAGGTATACGGGAAGGGAGTTACAAGCTTACAAGAAGGAACTGATTCAGCACAGGATGGTCCTAAATTATATCACAGCCGTGACAGGTTGGTACTGTGTTACTCTGGCAACTCAATATGGGGTGAAGTGCTGTACGTATATTACGAACAGTACTGATGATCCAACGGAGATTATTGATCAAAAGATGGACGATATCTTGCAATTGAAGTGGGAGTTCAGGAGGAAACACAACCTTACCTTAGCGATTGTGAGTAATGAACTGACCGGCTGGGTCTCATGGTTGAACCCACGCAATTTGTTCTCAGGTTTAGGAGAGTGGGCTCAAAATGTCATCATGAGAGTAGGGAAGTTTCTCCTTTGTATCCTGGGAGTTGTCAAAATTATTGGTTTGATATTTAGGTGTGTTCAAATTCTGACGCGGCGCAAGCACGGCACAAAATTGATGAGTCTAAGGAGCAAGGGTACTGTTACAGCAGCAGATTTAATTTACAACCCATCCATAGAGACAGTGATATGATAAGGATTGCAAATGAATTTCATGGCCTGTTTCGTTCACCTGTTTTTTTGTCTCCCCCTCTGCTCAGATACATCCATCCGGAAAAAGACATCAGCATTATCCAAAATGTTTATGTAAATGTATTTTTATATATGTGTCTTATCTTCATCTCTGCAACCTTCAGTTAATGGCACACATAGTCGACAGGTGATATCCACATATACTAGCACTCACATATGTATCATCAACTAAATGTGCACCCCATTTGTTTTAACAAGAAGCCAAAAAGAGCTCGGTAGTGTTTGTTGGCCCACTTACAGACCCTTAATACGGTATAAGAAGGATTTAATGTATACTTCGCAGTACCTCGAAGCTTATTTAGAACATATACGGCACGATGATACATGCCCCTCAGACATGGATTCATACATACATGCTTTTAACTATCCCACTAGGTCATACATTTCCCACCTACAACTCTCCCCGATCATCAAAGCTTCTGTAGATATTGTATAGATATTTTTCTGTTTAGTGATTAGATAATGGCAGTTATTGGTGACTGCCAAATGGTGGACTGTCAAAGTCGAAAAATATTGCAGTACATACATTACGTACAAACTACACACAGATGGCCTCCGTGCGCGTACTTGCTCTGCTGTGCGTGCGCATATTTGCAATTTGCGTATGGTCGCTCCCACGGACCTGCGTATTAGCGCGTGGTATGAGTATTTACGGTAGAGTTTGTGAACGCATGGAAAAGCCATCAAAACGCATTACATATTTAATCCAAATAGTGCACATTTTACACATAGACTCCCTGCACCACAGCAGCAAGTTACAGCAGTTTAAATGGTTTCAGAAC
The DNA here is from genome assembly GCF_028390025.1 of Pseudophryne corroboree. Lineage (NCBI taxonomy): Eukaryota > Metazoa > Chordata > Amphibia > Anura > Myobatrachidae > Pseudophryne > Pseudophryne corroboree. The sequence continues at coordinate 147,300,960 of NC_086447.1, forward strand.
AAAGGGATTCACCTTTACAGGATAGGAGAGGACAGAACAAGGTTATAAGGTGGTGTTTGGTATCCAGCTGTAGGGTATTTTAAGGGTAATATTCCGGTGTTGGTTTGAGGAAGATCGCATGTTCCTGCAGATAGTTATGTGCAGGAGCAGAATATAGATATAAACTGTATTTACTGTACATTATGTATGCGGCGGTAATCCAGAGGAGTCCACCCACAAGAGCAGTTGGAACAGACATCGCCCACCTATTCAAACCGACCTATGACCTCTCCTGTAGTGTAAATGACCATCCCTGTGTCCAATGGACAAAGAGATTACAGTATCCATTGTGTTAAGTTTTGGAAGAATTGTATAAAGAGAGCCTGCTGCAGGCCTGGTCTGAGACAAGACTCACAAAGTTATCTATCAGATGACAGAGGACCAGATCTGGGTAGCGCGGCGAATCCACTCACGTATGTACCATTGATTGTAGCCATTATTCTGTTGTATTGTATTGTTTGTATTGTAACCCCCTTTCAGCAATAATACGCTGTGGTGTCGGAACCCAGTGGTTTAACTACAGACTGGTGTCGTGTCTTCCTTTCCCTGCTAAGGTTTAAAGTGTATTAGTATCGCATTGCATTGCTGTATAAGGTTTAAAGTGTATTCATTGGGTGTGTACGCGCTGTGTGTACTTTGTACCGTCAGCACGGCGTTTGTACGCAAAGTCCGTACACGGTATGGGACTCTGTAGGCTAACAACATAAAAGGTGCGTAGAGTGTGTATTAAGTTTAGCGGCCGCAGCGGCTCCATGGTAAAGTGTATTTAAAGTGTGTATAAGGTATAGCTTTTCATTCCTGTTGATAAATCAGCATTATCACAACCAATCAGATTCTATCTATTATCTTCTAGAAGCAGCTTGATAAATGTTAAGTAGAATCTGATTGGTTGCTATGGGCAACATCACTAGTTCTAAAAAACTCCCACCTTAGTAAATTTCCCCCTAGGTGTTACTGTGAGTGACTTGCAGTCCCCTTTGTAACTGAAATGTGCTATACAGATTAGCAAATTTAAAAACCATAATAATCAAACACATGAACAATTGATCCCATATGAGAATACATGGTCACTGGCTGAAAACCAAGGAATGTGTGGCTGGCTGGGAAATATGAGGGCATAGCTATTCCATTACTATGTACTTTGCATGGGGAATATATCAGGTTTATGTGTCCCTTAAGTAAAAAGCTATTTTGATGGAGAACTGCAGGGAAGCAAAACATAAAAGTCAATCATTTTGTGTTATACATGGTGTAACTAGGGTTGGATCATTATAGGATGGAGAGTTTTGCTGGACAAGTATGACACTGCCATTCCTGGTACAAGTCGTTGCAGCTAGGGACATAGCCGAAAAATTAAATTGTTTTTTCTCATCTGTATTCACAAGAGATGGCAGGATTGGTGCATAACCTCAGCAACAATAATGTCCCACTGCTTAATGCTAATTTAAGTGAGGAAATAGTCTGTGACCGATTAAAAAAAATGAAGATTAATAAGTCACCTGATCCCGACAGAATTCACCCAAGGGTTCTCATGGGGCTACACTGCAAATTAGCAAGACCCCTATATTTGATTTTCAATGACTCACTTATATCAGGCATGGTCCCCGAAGACTGGAGTATAGCGGAAGTAGTGCCTATATTTAAAAAGGGAAGTAAATCTGAACCTGGTAATTATAGACCAGTAAGTCATATATCTATAGTGGGGAAGGTACTGGAAGGTATTTTAAGGGATTGAATACAGGAGTTCCATGAAACCAATAAGGTCATTAATAGGAACCAACACGGATTTGTGAAGGATAGATCATGTCAAACTAACTTAATAGGCTTCTATGAAACAGTCAGTGCAAACCTAGACCAGGGTAAAGAGGTGGATGTAATCTTTATAGACTTTGCTAAAGCTTTCGATACAGTAAATCACATGAGACTTATCTCCAAATTAAGAGATATCGGGCTAGGGAACCAAATATGCACTTTTGTTAGAAACTGGTTGGAGAAAAGGAAGCAGCACGTGGTGGTAAATGGAATGTTTCGAATTGGACTGAGGTACGAAGTGGTGTGCCACATGGGTCTGTACTAGAGATGAGCGGGTTCGGTTCCTCGGAATCCGAACCCACCCGAACTTCAGGTTTTTTTACACAGGGCCGAGCGACTCGGATCTTCCCGCCTTGCTCGGTTAACCCGAGCGCGCCCGAACGTCATCATCCCGCTGTCGGATTCTCGCGAGGCTCGTATTCTATCGCGAGACTCGGATTCTATATAAGGAGCCGCGCGTCACCGCCATTTTCACACGTGCATTGAGATTGATAGGGAGAGGACGTGGCTGGCGTCCTCTCCGTTTAGACTAGAGTACTAGAGAGAGACACAAATTTTGGGGAGCATATTATTAGGAGGAGTACTACTTGCTGCTGATAGTGTGACCAGTGACCACCAGTTTAATTAATCCGTTCTCTGCCTGAAAAAAAACGATACACAGTGTGACACAGTCACATACCATATCTGTGCTCAGCCCAGTGTGCTGCATCATATGTAATACTGTATATCATTATCTGACTGTGCTGAGTGCTCACTGCTCACACAGCTTAATTGTGGGGGAGACTGGGGAGCAGTTATAGCAGGAGTACATATTTTAAGTACAGTGCACACTTTTGCTACCAGAGTGCCACTGCCAGTGTGACTGACCAGTGACCACTGACCACCAGTATTGTGATTGTCTGCTGACCACCAGTATATTGTGATTGTCTGCCTGAAAAAGTTAAACACTCGTCGTGTGGTGTTTTTATAAACGCATTCTGCAGACAGTGTCCAGCAGGTCCGTCATTACATAATAAATATACCTGTCCGGCTGCAGTACTAGTGTGATATATATATATTTTAATTTTATCTCATTATCATCCAGTCTATATTAGCAGCAGACACAGTACGGTAGTCCACGGCTGTAGCTACCTCTGTGTCGGCAGTCGCTCGTCCATCCATAATTGTATACCACCTACCCGTGGTTTTTTTTTTTCTATTTTCTTGATACTAGTAGCTAACTATAAGAGTCTGCAGTGCTGAGTCTGACAGACAGTGTCCAGCAGGTCCGTCATTACATAATATATACCTGTCCGGCTGCAGTACTAGTGTGATATATATATATATATATATATATATATATATTTTAATTTTATCTCATTATCATCCAGTCTATATTAGCAGCAGACACAGTACGGTAGTCCACGGCTGTAGCTACCTCTGTGTCGGCAGTCGCTCGTCCATCCATAATTGTATACCACCTACCCGTGGTTTTTTTTTCTATCTTCTTGATACTAGTAGCTTACTTTAGGAGTATGCAGTGCTGACAGACAGTGTCCAGCAGGTCCGTCATTACATAATATATACCTGTCCGGCTGCAGTACTAGTGTGATATATATATATATATTTTAATTTTATCTCATTATCATCCAGTCTATATTAGCAGCAGACACAGTACGGTAGTCCACGGCTGTAGCTACCTCTGTGTCGGCAGTCGCTCGTCCATCCATAATTGTATACCACCTACCCGTGTTTTTTTTTTTTTCTATCTTCTTGATACTAGTAGCTTACTTTAGGAGTCTGCAGTGCTGAGTCTGACAGACAGTGTCCAGCAGGTCCGTCATTACATAATATATACCTGTCCGGCTGCAGTACTAGTGTGATATATATATATATTTTAATTTTATCTCATTATCATCCAGTCTATATTAGCAGCAGACACAGTACGGTAGTCCACGGCTGTAGCTACCTCTGTGTCGGCAGTCGCTCGTCATCCATAAGTATACTAGTATCCATCCATCTCCATTGTTTACCTGAGGTGCCTTTTAGTTGTGCCTATTAAAATATGGAGAACAAAAATGTTGAGGTTCCAAAAATAGGGAAAGATCAAGATCGACTTCCACCTCGTGCTGAAGCTGCTGCCACTAGTCATGGCCGAGACGATGAAATGCTAGCAACGTCGTCTGCCAAGGCCGATGCCCAATGTCATAGTACAGAGCATGTAAAATCCAAAACACCAAATATCAGTAAAAAAAGGACTCAAAAATCTAAAATAAAATTGTCGGAGGAGAAGCGTAAACTTGCCAATATGCCATTTACCACACCGAGTGGCAAGGAACGGCTGAGGCCCTGGCCTATGTTCATGGCTAGTGGTTCAGCTTCACATGAGGATGGAAGCACTCAGCCTCTCGCTAGAAAAATGAAAAGACTCAAGCTGGCAAAAGCACAGCAAAGAACTGTGCGTTCTTCGAAATCCCAAATCCACAAGGAGAGTCCAATTGTGTCGGTTGTGATGCCTGACCTTCCCAACACTGGACGTGAAGAGCATGCGCCTTCCACCATTTGCATGCCCCCTGCAAGTGCTGGAAGGAGCACCCGCAGTCCAGTTCCTGATAGTCAGATTGAAGATGTCAGTGTTGAAGTACACCAGGATGAGGAGGATATGGGTGTTGCTGGCGCTGGGGAGGAAATTGACAAGGAGGATTCTGATGGTGAGGTGGTTTGTTTAAGTCAGGCACCCGGGGAGACACCTGTTGTCCGTGGGAGGAATATGGCCATTGACATGCCTGGTGAAAATACCAAAAAAATCAGCTCTTCGGTGTGGAAGTATTTAAACAGAAATGCGGACAACATTTGTCAAGCCGTGTGTTGCCTTTTTCAAGCTGTAATAAGTAGGGGTAAGGACGTTAACCACCTCGGAACATCCTCCATTATACGTCACCTGCAGCGCATTCATAATAAGTCAGTGACAAGTTCAAAAACTTTGGGCGACAGCGGAAGCAGTCCACTGACCAGTAAATCCCTTCCTCTTGTAACCAAGCTCACGCAAACCACCCCACCAACTCCCTCAGTGTCAATTTCCTCCTTCCCCAGGAATGCCAATAGTCCTGCAGGCCATGTCACTGGCAATTCTGACGAGTCCTCTCCTGCCTGGGATTCCTCCGATGCATCCTTGCGTGTAACGCCTACTGCTGCTGGCGCTGCTGTTGTTGCTGCTGGGAGTCGATGGTCATCCCAGAGGGGAAGTCGTAAGCCCACTTTTACTACTTCCACCAAGCAATTGACTGTCCAACAGTCCTTTGCGAGGAAGATGGAATATCACAGCAGTCATCCTGTTGCAAAGCGGATAACTGAGGCCTTGACAACTATGTTGGTGTTAGACGTGCGTCCGGTATCCGCCGTTAGTTCACAGGGAACTAGACAATTTCTTGAGGTAGTGTGCCCCCGTTACCAAATACCATCTAGGTTCCACTTCTCTAGGCAGGCGATACCGAGAAAGTACACGGACGTCAGAAAAAGACTCACCAGTGTCCTAAAAAATGCAGTTGTACCCAATGTCCACTTAACCACGGACATGTGGACAAGTGGAGCAGGGCAGGGTCAGGACTATATGACTGTGACAGCCCACTGGGTAGATGTATGGACTCCCGCCGCAAGAACAGCAGCGGCGGCACCAGTAGCAGCATCTCGCAAACGCCAACTCTTTCCTAGGCAGGCTACGCTTTGTATCACCGGTTTCCAGAATACGCACACAGCTGAAAACCTCTTACGGCAACTGAGGAAGATCATCGCGGAATGGCTTACCCCAATTGGACTCTCCTGTGGATTTGTGGCATCGGACAACGCCAGCAATATTGTGTGTGCATTAAATATGGGCAAATTCCAGCACGTCCCATGTTTTGCACATACCTTGAATTTGGTGGTGCAGAATTATTTAAAAAACGAGAGGGGCGTGCAAGAGATGCTGTCGGTGGCCAGAAGAATTGCGGGACACTTTCGGCGTACAGACACCACATACAGAAGACTGGAGCACCACCAAAAACGCCTGAACCTGCCCTGCCATCATCTGAAGCAAGAAGTGGTAACGAGGTGGAATTCAACCCTATATATGTTTCAGAGGTTGGAGGAGCAGCAAAAGGCCATTCAAGCCTATACAATTGAGCACGATATAGGAGGTGGAATGCACCTGTCTCAAGCGCAGTGGAGAATGATTTCAACGTTGTGCAAGGTTCTGCTGCCCTTTGAACTTGCCACACGTGAAGTCAGTTCAGACACTGCCAGCCTGAGTCAGGTCATTCCCCTCATCAGGCTTTTGCAGAAGAAGCTGGAGACATTGAAGGAGGAGCTAACACAGAGCGATTCCGCTAGGCATGTGGGACTTGTGGATGGAGCCCTTAATTCGCTTAACAAGGATTCACGGGTGGTCAATCTGTTGAAATCAGAGCACTACATTTTGGCCACCGTGCTCGATCCTAGATTTAAAACCTACCTTGGATCTCTCTTTCCGGCACACACAAGTCTGCAGGGGTTCAAAGACCTGCTGGTGAGAAAATTGTCAAGTCAAGCGGAACGCGACCTATCAACATCTCCTCCTTCACATTCTCCCGCAACTGGGGGTGCGAGGAAAAGGCTCAGAATTCCGAGCCCACCCGCTGGCGGTGATGCAGGGCAGTCTGGAGCGACTGCTGATGCTGACATCTGGTCCGGACTGAAGGACCTGCCAACGATTACGGACATGTCGTCTACTGGCACTGCATATGATTCTCTCCCCATTGAAAGAATGGTGGAGGATTATATGAGTGACCGCATCCAAGTAGGCACGTCAGACAGTCCGTACTTATACTGGCAGGAAAAAGAGGCAATTTGGAGGCCCTTGCACAAACTGGCTTTATTCTACCTAAGTTGCCCTCCCACAAGTGTGTACTCCGAAAGAGTGTTTAGTGCCGCCGCTCACCTTGTCAGCAATCGGCGTACGAGGTTACTTCCAGAAAACGTGGAGAAGATGATGTTCATTAAAATGAATTATAATCAATTCCTCCGTGGAGACATTGACCAGCAGCAATTGCCTCCACAAAGTACACAGGGAGCTGAGATGGTGGATTCCAGTGGGGACGAATTGATAATCTGTGAGGAGGGGGATGTACACGGTGATATATCGGAGGATGATGATGAAGTGGACATCTTGCCTCTGTAGAGCCAGTTTGTGCAAGGAGAGATTAATTGCTTCTTTTTTGGTGGGGGTCCAAACCAACCCGTCATTTCAGTCACAGTCGTGTGGCAGACCCTGTCACTGAAATGACGGGTTGGTTAAAGTGTGCATGTCCTGTTTATACAACATAAGGGTGGGTGGGAGGGCCCAAGGACAATTCCATCTTGCACCTCTTTTTTCTTTCATTTTTCTTTGCGTCATGTGCTGTTTGGGGAGTATTTTTTTGAAGGGCCATCCTGCGTGACACTGCAGTGCCACTCCTAGATGGGCCAGGTGTTTGTGTCGGCCACTAGGGTCGCTTATCTTACTCACACAGCTACCTCATTGCGCCTCTTTTTTTCTTTGCGTCATGTGCTGTTTGGGGAGTGTTTTTTGGAAGGGCCATCCTGCGTGACACTGCAGTGCCACTCCTAGATGGGCCAAGTGTTTGTGTCGGCCACTAGGGTCGCTTATCTTACTCACACAGCTACCTCATTGCGCCTCTTTTTTTCTTTGCGTCATGTGTTGTTTGGGGAGTGTTTTTTGGAAGGGCCATCCTGCGTGACACTGCAGTGCCACTCCTAGATGGGCCAGGTGTTTGTGTCGGCCACTAGGGTCGCTTAGCTTACTCACACAGCTACCTCATTGCGCCTCTTTTTTTCTTTGCGTCATGTGCTGTTTGGGGAGTGTTTTTTGGAAGGGCCATCCTGCGTGACACTGCAGTGCCACTCCTAGATGGGCCAGGTGTTTGTGTCGGCCACTAGGGTCGCTTAGCTTAGTCATCCAGCGACCTCTGTGCAAATTTTAGGACTAAAAATAATATTGTGAGGTGTGAGGTGTTCAGAATAGACTGAAAATGAGTGGAAATTATGTTTTTTGAGGTTAATAATACTTTGGGATCAAAATGACCCCCAAATTCTATGATTTAAGCTGTTTTTTAGTGTTTTTTGAAAAAAACACCCGAATCCAAAACACACCCGAATCCGACAAAAAAAATTCGGTGAGGTTTTGCCAAAACGCGGTCGAACCCAAAACACGACCGCGGAACCGAACCCAAAACCAAAACACAAAACCCGAAAAATTTCAAGTGCACATCTCTAGTCTGTACTTGGACCACTATTGTTCAACATCTTCATAAATGATCTATCAGTAGGTATAGAGAGTGCAGTGTCAATTTTTGCAGATGACACCAAACTATGTAAGGTTATAAATTCTGAGGGGAATGCTGAGTCTCTTCAGAACGACTTATTTAAACTGGAAGCATGGGCAGCAAAATGGAGAATGAGGTTCAATATAGACAAATGTAAGGTAATGCACTTTGGTAGCAAGAACAGAAACACTACCTAAATACTAAATGGGGAAAAACTAGGGGATTCTGCACTGGAAAAAGATTTAGGTGTTCACATAGGGCCTAATTCAGAGTTGATCGCAGCAGCAAATTTGTTAGCAGTTGGGCAAAAATAAGATTTTAAACCTACCGGTAAATCTTTTTCTCCTAGTCCGTAGAGGATACTGGGCACTCCGTAAGGACTATGGGGTATAGACGGGCTCCACAGGAGACATGGGCACTCTAAAGACTTTAGATGGGTGTGCACTGGCTCCTCCCTCTATGCCCCTCCTCCAGACCTCAGTTAAAGAACTGTGCCCAGAGGAGACGGACAGTACGAGGAAATTATTTTTGTAAATCTAAGGGCAAGATACATACCAGTCCACACCATCCACACCGTACAACTTGGAACATACGAACCAATTAACAGTATGAAACAAAATAGCATCAGCCAGAGACTGATCAAAACTGTAACATAACCCTTATGTAAGCAATAACTATATACAAGTCTCGCAGAATTTAGTCCGCACTGAGACGGGTGCCCAGCATCCTCTACGGACTAGGAGAAAAAGATTTACTGGTAGGTTTAAAATCTTATTTTCTCTTACGTCCTAGAGGATGCTGGGGACTCCGTAAGGACCATGGGGATTATACCAAGCTCCAGACCGGGTGGGAGAGTGCAGATGACTCTGCAGCACCGATTGAGCAAACATGAGGTCCTCCTCAGCCAAGGTATCAAACTTGTAGAATTTAGCAAAAGTGTTTGAACCCGACGAAGTAGCCGCTCGGCAAAGTTGCAATGCCGAGACACCTCGGGCAGCCGCCCAAGAAGAGCCCACCTTCCTAGTGGAATGGGCCTTTACCGAATTTGGTACCGGCAATCCAGCCGTAGAATGAGCCTGCTGAATCGTGTTTCAGATCCAGCGGGCAATAGTCTGCTTAGAAGCAGGGGCGCCAACCTTGTTGGCTGCATACAGGACAAACAGTGCCTCTGTTTTCCTAACCCGAGCCGTCCTGGCTACATAAACCTTTAAGGCCCTGACTACATCAAGAGACCGGGAATCCTCCAAGTCCCCCGTAGCCACAGGCACCACAATAGGCTGGTTCATATGAAACGAGGAAACCACCTTAGGCAGAAATTGAGGACGAGTCCTCAACTCCGCTCTATCCACATGGAAAATCAGTTAGGGGCTTTTGTGAGACAAAGCCGCCAATTCAGACACCCGCCTCGCAGATGCCAAGGCTAACAACATGACCACTTTCAAAGTGAGAAATTTCAACTCAACTGTTTGAAGAGGTTCAAACCAGTGTGACTTAAGGAACTGTAACACCACGTTAAGGTCCCATGGTGCCACTGGGGGCACAAAAGGAGGCTGGATGTGCAGCACTCCCTTTACAAAAGTCTAGACTTCTGGGTGAGAAGCCAATTCCTTCTGAAAGAATATTGACAGGGCCGAAATCTGTACCTTAATAGAGCCTAACTTTAGGCCCATATCCACTCCTGTCTGTAGAAAGTGGAGAAAACGGCCCAGGTAAAAATCTTCCGTAGGAGCATTCTTGGCTTCACACCAAGATACATATCTCCTCCAGATACGGTGATAATGTTTTGCCGTCACCTCCTTCCTAGCTTTTATCAGAGTAGGGATGACCTCCCCCGGAATACCTTTCCTAGCTAGGATTTGGCGTTCAACCACCATGCCGTCAAACGTAACCGTGGTAAGTCTTGGAACACGCAGGGCCCCTGCTGCAACAGGTCCTCCCTGGAAGGAAGAGGCCACGGATCTTCTGTGAGCATTTCCTGAAGATCTGAATACCAGGCCCTCCGAGGCCAATCCGGAACAATGAGTATTGTCTGGACTCTTTCGTCTTATGATTCTCAGTATTTTTGAGATGAGTGGAAGAGGAGGGAAGACATAGACCGACAGAAACAGCCATGGTGTCACCAGGGTGTCTACTGCTACCGCCTGAGGGTCCCTTGACCTGGAACAATACCTCCGAAGTTTCTTGTTGAGGCATGACGCCATCATGTCTATTTGAGGAAGCTCCCAACGACTTGTTATCTCTGCAAAAACTTCTTGATGAAGACCCCACTCTCCTGGATGGAGGTCGTGTCTGCTGAGGAAGTCTGCTTCCCAGTTGTCCACTCCCGGAATAAAGACTGCTGACAGCGCGCTTACGTGATTTTCTGCTCAGCGAAGAATCCTGGTGGCTTCCGCCATTGCCACTCTGCTCCTTGTCCCGCCTTGGCGGTTTACATGAGCCACTGCTGTGACGTTGTCTGATTGAATCAGAACAGGTAGGTCGCGAAGAAGAGTCTCCGCTTGTCATAGGCCGTTGTATATGGCCCTTAATTCCAGCACGTTGATGTGTAGACAAGCCTCCTGGCTCAACCACAGTCCCTTAAAATTTCTTCCTTGTGTGACTGCTCCCCATCCTCGGAGGCTCACGTCCGTGGTCACCAGAACTCAGTATTGAATGCCGAACCTGCGACCCTCTAGAAGGTGAGCACTCTGCAGCCACCACAGGAGAGACACCCTGGCCCTGGGGGACAGGCTTATTTTCTGATGTATTTGTAGATGGGACCCCAACCATTTGTCCAGAAGGTCCCACTGAAATGTCCTCGCATGGAACCTGCCGAAGGGTATGGCCTCGTAGGCCGCCACCATTTTTCCCAGTACTCAAGTGCATTGATGAACTGGCACTCTTTTTGGCTTTAACAGGTCTCTGACCATGCTCTGGAGTTCCTGGGCTTTTTCCGTTGGGAGAAAAACCCTCTTCTTTTCCGTGTCCAGAATCATGCCTAAAAATGATAGCCGAGTCGTTGGAATCAACTGCGATTTTGGCAGATTTAGGATCCAGCCGTGTTGCTGCAGCACTCCCAGGGAGAGTGACACGCTTTTCAGCAACTGATCTCTCGATCTCACTTTTATCAGGAGATCGTCCAAGTATGGGATAATTGTGACTCCTTGCCTGCGTAGGAGCACCATCATTTCCACTATTACCTTGGTGAAAATCCTCAGGGCCGCGGACAGCCCAAACGGCAACATCTGAAACTGGTAATGACAGTCTTGTACAGCGAATCTCAGGTACGCCTGATGAGGAGGATAAATGGGGACATGAAGGTATGCATCCTTTATGTCTAGTGACACCATAAAATCCCCCCCTTCCAGGCTGGAGATCACTGCCTGGAGAGATTCCATCTTGAATTTGAACTTTTATAGATACAGGTTTAGGGATTTTAGATTCAGAATGGGTCTGACCAAGCCATCCGGTTTCGGGACCACAAATAGAGTTGAATAGTACCCCTTCCCCTGTTGCACTAGGGGAACCTTGAAAATCACTTGCTGTTGACACAGCTTTTGTATCGCAGCTAAAACTATTTCCCTCTCTGGGGGAGAGGCTGGCAAAGCCGACTTGAAAAATCGGCGAGGAGGCACTTCTTCGAATTCCAGTTTGTAGCCTTGGGATACAATTTCTATCGCCCAAGGATCCAAATCTGACAGAACCAAGATCTGGCTGAAGAGTCGAAGACGTGCCCCCACCAGCGCGGACTCCCGCAGTGGAGCCCCAGCGTCATGTGGTGGATTTTGTAGAAGCCGGGGAGGACTTCTGTTCCTGGGAACTAGCCGTAGCAGGCATTCTTTTCCCTCTACCCTTACCTCTGGTGAGGAAGGAAGATCCCCGGCCCCTTCTGGACTTCTGCGACCGAAAGGACTGCATCTGATATTGAGGTGTTTTCTTTTGCTGTGGGGGAACATAAGGCAAAAAAGAAGATTTACCCGCGGTAGCTGTGGAAACCAGGTCCACGAGGCCCTCCCCAAATAAAACCTCACCCTTGTAAGGCAAAGTTTCCATATGTCTCTTTGAATCGGCATCACCCGTCCATTGGCGGGTCCACAGGGATCGCCTAGCAGAAATTGCCATGGCATTGGCTCTTGAACCCAACAGCCCAACGTCTCTCGCAGCGTCTCTCATATATAACGCTGCATCTTTTATATGACCCAAGGTCAATAAACTGCTATCCTTATCTAGGGTGTCAATGTCAGATGACAAGTTATCTGTCCATGCTGCTATTGCGCTACATACCCATGCCGACACTACTGCCGGTCTGAGCAAGGCCCCCGTATGTGTATAAATTGATTTTAAGGTAGTCTCCTGTCTGCGATCAGCAGGATCCTTGAGGGCTGCCGTGTCTGGAGACGTTAGCGCCACCTTTTTGGACAAGCGCGTCAAAGCCTTGTCCACCCTGGGCGAGGATTCCCACCGTAACCTGTCCTGTGTGGGGAAAGGATACGCCATAAGAATTCTCTTGGGAATCTGCAGTTTCTTGTCTGGAGTTTCCCAAGCTTTTTCAAATAAAGCGTTCAGCTCATGAGATGGGGGAAAGGTTACCTCAGGTTTCTTCTCCTTAAACATGCATACCCTCGTGTCAGGCACTGAGGGGTCCTCTGTGATATACAAAACACAATAATCATATAATGAATACTTTTGGCCACCCTTGGGTGTAACCTCGCATCATCGTAGTCGACACTGGAGTCAGAATCCGTGTCGGTATCAGTGTCTGCTACCTGGGACAGGGGATGTTTATGAGACCCTGAAGGGCCTTGTGACAGTCAAAGCCATGGATTGACTCCCTGCTTTTTCTCTGGACTCTGTCCAATCTTTTATGTAATAAAGACACATTTGCATTTAAAACATTCCACATATCCATCCAATCAGGTGTCGACTGTGCCGACGGAGACACCACAATCATCTGCTCTACCTCCTCCTTAGATGAGCCTTCCGCTTCAGACATGCCGACACACATGTACCGACACCCCCGCGCACACTGGGATATATATATATATATATGGAGACAGTCCCCCAATAAGGCCCTTTGGAGAGACAGAGAGAGAGTATGCCAGCACACACCCAGTGCCACTGGACACTGAGACAAAATCCCAGTCTGTACAGCGCTTTTATATATCAATAATACACTCAATGCGCCAAATAAATGTGCCCCCCCCTCCTTTTTGCCCTCTGTACTTGTGTTAAGCAGGGGAGAGTCTGGGGAGCAGCTTCTCTACAGCGTGCTGTGGAGAAAATGGCGCTGGTTAGTGCTGGAGGATCAAGCTCCGCCCCCTCAATGGCGGGCTTCGGTCCCGCTTAAATTCTTTATACTAGCGGGGGTTTATTTAATATACTGCCTCCGCAGTATATATATGTCAGCCAGTGTCCCTTGAGGTTTATTATTGCTGCCCAGGGTGCCCCCCTGCGCCTTGCACCCATACAGTGCCGTCAGTGTGTGTGAATGTGGGAGCAATGGCGCGCAGCGTTACTGCTGCGCGGTACCTTAGTGAAGATCTGAAGTCTTCTGCCGCCTTTGAAGTCTTCTTTCTTCTTATACTCACCCGGCTTCTATCTTCCAGCTCTGTGAGGAGGACGGCGGCGCGGCTCCGGGACCAACAGCGAGGATGAGACCTGCGTTCCAACCCTCTGGAGCTAATAGTGTCCAGTAGCCTAAGAAGCAGAGCCTATCATTTAAGTAGGACTGCTTCTCTCCCCTCAGTCCCACGATGCAGGGAGCCTGTTGCCAGCAGTGCTCCCTGAAAATAAAAAACCTAACAGTTATTTTTCAGAGAAACTCAGTAGAGCTCCCCTGCAGTGCATCCAGTCTCCTCTGGGCACAGGATCTAACTGAGGTCTGGAGGAGGGGCATAGAGGAGCCAGTGCACACCCATCTAAAGCCTTTAGAGTGCCCATGTCTCCTGCGGAGCCCATCTATACCCCATGGTCCTTACGGAGTCCCCAGCATCCTCTAGGATGTAAGAGAAACCATGTGCACTGCAGGGGGGGGGGGGGGGGGCAGATATAACATGTGCAGAGAGAGTTAGATTTGGATGAGGTGTGTTCAAAGTGAAAATTGCAGTGTAATAATAAAGCAGCAACAATAAATTTACCCTGCACCGAAACAATATAACCCACCCAAATCTAACTCTCTCTGCAAATGTTATATCTGCCCCACCTGCAGTGCACATGGTTTTGCTCAACTGCTAACAAATTTGCTGCTGCGATCAGGTCTGAATTACCCCCATAGATAACAAACTTAGCAGTAGTAGCCAAAGTAGGTATGCAGCAAAAAAGGCAAACAAGGTATTAGCATGCATAAAGTGGAAAATTGATGCAAGGGATGAGAGTGTTATACTGCCATTAAATAAATCAATAGTGAGGCCACACCTCGAATACTGTGCACAAATTTGGTCACCATAATACAAAAAAAAAAGATATCCTGGAACTAGAAAAGGTTCAAAGATGGGCAACCAAATTGATTAAGGGGATGGAGACTCTAGAATACGAGGAAAGGCTTGATAGGCTAGGCATGTTCACATTAGAAAAGAGGAGATTAAGAGGGGACATGATTAACATTTACAAATATATAAGGGGTCAATACACAGAGCTAGTGGGGGATTTGTTTTTGGTACGATCGTCACAAAGGACACATGGACACCCGCTTAGGTTAGAGGAGAAGAGATTTCACACACAGAGACGGAAAGGTTTCTTCACAGTAAGGACAATCCGTGTTTGGAATTCCCTGCCTGAGAGAGTAGTACAGGCAGGCTCGGTCACTACTTTCAAGTATGGGCTAGATAAATTCCTAATGGAAAAGGATATACAGGGTTATGGTGGGTAAATCATGCAATACAGTAATAATAAAAATGTAAAAAAAAACCAAGCGGAAATGACATAATGGCTACATATTCACCACAGTTAAAAATGAGTCTAAAAATAGGATTTTAATTACCTACCGGTAAATCCTTTTCTCGTAGTCCGTAGAGGATACTGTGGTCCATTTTAGTACCATGGGGTATAGATGGTCCGCAGGAGCCTTCGGCACTTTAAGTCTTTTCAACAGTGTGAACTGGCTCCTCCCTCTATGCCCCTCCTCCAGACCTCAGTATAGGAACTGTGCCCGAGGAGAGGGACAACTTCGAGAGAAGAATTTACATTAAACTAGTGGCGAGATTCACATCAACTCACATCATATCAAAAACATGTCGCCTAACATGGCCATTAACATAACCCATGCTAACGTGCATGCATAACGTAACAGCAACTGCTGTAAAACATCTTAACACATGAGAACCTGTGTAAAAAGACAAAACGTAATTTGCAGGAAAAATGAGCACTGGGCGGGCACCCAGCATCCTCTACGGACTACGAGAAAAGTATTTACCGGTAGGTAATTAAAATCCTATTTTCTCTTACGTCCTAGAGGATGCTGGGGTCCATTTTAGTACCATGGGGATGTACCAAAGCTCCCAGTACAGGCGGGAACGTGCTAATGTTCCTGCAGAACTGACTGACCAAACTGAAGGTCGTCAGCAACCACGGTGTCAAACCTGTAAAACTTAGCAAACGTGTTTGCCCCTGACCAGGTAGCTGCTTGGCAAATTAGCAACACCGAGACACCCCGGGCAGCCGCCCAGGAAGAACCCACTTTCCTTGCAGAGTGGGCCTTTACTGAACTCGGTAACGGCAATCCTGCCGTGGAATAAGCGTGCTGAATGGTACCTCTGATCCAGCGTGCAATAGTCTGCTTAGAAGCAGGACCCCCAATCTTGTTGGGGTCATAGAGGACAAACAAAGATTCTGTTTTCCTTATCCGAGCTGTTCTTGCAACATAAGTCCTCAACGCTCTGACGACATCCAAGGACTTTGAAATGGCTGAGGTGTCAGAAACCACTGGCACCACCACAGGTTGGTTGATATGGAAATAAGACTCAACCTATGGAAGAAAATGCTGACGCGTCAGCTCTATCTTCATGATAAATCAAATAAGGACTCTTGTGTGACAGAGCCCCTAATTCAGACACTCGTCTGCCTGAGGCCATTTCACGATCCAGGTAATTCTTTATCAGTATTTACCTTCCAAATGCCTCCTGAGACTGTCCCAGTGTTCCAAGCCTGGATTCCATGTGCACTGTCTGTGTGCAGCACGCTGTATCTCATTGTCTCAAATCTCTTCACTGTGATTCTGGCAGCTTCATGGTTAAAACTCACATGCAAGTTACAAACAGTCTTTCCCTCCAAGTTCAAACATGGGCGCAGCCATGTTTGTTTTCATCACATGTTACTTTTCAACCTATCAGCTGCACTCTGGTTTCTGCCTAATTATCCAGCAGCTGCACTCTAGACTCTGCTTAATCAGCCAGCCAATCCATGTTTCCCAGCTGGTATAAATATCCTGTTCCTGGGCTGGAAAGTTGTCAGTGCTTCAATTGTCATCCTAGTGATAGCAGTCTCTCCTGATTGTGGTAATCACAGAGGCGTCACCAGGTGTGGTGACACCCGGTGCGCGCCCCTGATGTACTGCCGCGATCGCGGCAAAAAGGGGGCGTGGCCGTACAGCTAGGGGGCGTGGCTTCACGGGGATACTGGTATCGTCACTCTGGGGGCGTGCCCAGCATCTCCGGAGATGCTGGGCTTCCCCCAGAGACGGTCTCAGTGTGCTGTCGGCTCCTCTGCTATGACAGGAGCCGGGTGCTGTAGCGGAATTTCACACTGCAGCACCTGGCTCCTGTCACTACGGAGGAGCTGACATTTGGTGTCACCCCCTCCAGGTGTCACACCCGGGTGCGGGCCGCACCCCCCGCACCCGCCTTGTGACGCCACTGGGTAATCACCATCTGCAAGCTCCATTAGAGACTCACACCAGTTCCACTCTCCATGGTGCAGCCTGACTCTGCGTTGTCTCATCATTGCATCCTGTGACCGGCAGTTACCCGACACCGGCTTCCAGCTTCCAGCGGTGCTCTGCCCTGCCGGTAACTATCTGTGTTCCGCCATCGATCTCCAGTCACCATTGATGTTCCGCCATCAATCTCCAGTCACCATCGGTGTTCCGCCATCGAACTCCAGTCACCATCGGTGTTCCGCCATCGATCTCCCATTGCACCCTGCGTCTGGCAGATTACTATAACATCAGCTTCCAGCGGTGCCCTGTTCCTGTATTCCGGTTATCTGCGCTCACAAGCATCTCCTGTATCTGCGCTCACAAGCATCTCCTGTATCTGCGCTCACAAGCATCTCCTGTATCTGCGCTCACAAGCATCTCCTGTATATGCTCTCAAGCATCACCCGTATATTCCTGGCACTCAAGCTACATTAGTGCGTTCCTGCACTATCAACTCAGCTCTACCATTGGACCAGTCCTATCTGGCACAACCCGGCAGTTCAGTCATCAGCTTCTGTTTCCCATCAGCTACCCAGTGCATCAGTGTTGGTAAGGACATATCATCTCCAAGTCCTTCAAGACTGTGCTTAATTATACCACACCTAGAGACTGCCTATATGCACTCCTGGGAACTGTGATTTATATGCTGTTCCTAATATTGTTAACTGCCGACATATGCTTGTGAGCGGAGTTTCCATAAAACCTTTGAACTTTCCTTTGTTGTCGTGGTCACGCCTTCGGGCATCTGTGGTAAAGGTTCCCTGTATGTCTCAGAACCCTGTACTGCCTCCCAGGTTCACATATACCTCAGCCCCTACAACTGAGGCTTCCCCTGGTCAGCACCAGCCCTCAGTTGTGACAGGCCAAGGCCAACAGCATGACCACTTTCCAAGTGAGAAACTTCAACTCTACCTCTTGTAGAGGCTCAAACCAGTCCGATTTAAGGAACTGCAACACCACATTAAGATCCCATGGCGCCGCAGGAGGCACAAAGGGAGGTTGGATGCGCAGAACCCCCTTCACGAACATCTGAACCTCAGGAAGGGAAGCCAACTGTTTCTGAAAGAGAATGGACAAGGCCGAAATTTGGACCTTGATAGTCCCTAATCTCAAGCCAGCATCCACACCCACCTGTAGAAATAGGAGAAAACGTCCTAATTTAAACTCCACCGCAGGAGACTTCTTGGATTCACAACAAGATACATATTTTCTCCAAATACGATGGTAATGTTTGGACGTTACCCCTTTCCTGTACAGAATAAGTGTGGGAATTACTTCATTGGGAATACCCTTATGGGCTAGGATCTGGCGCTTAACAGCCATGCCATCAAACGCAGCCGCGGTAAGTCTTCATAAACAAACTGCCCCTGCTGAAGCAGGTACTCGCAAAGAGGAAGGGGCTGAGGATCTTCCAGTAATAACTCCTGAAGATCTGGATACCAAGCCCTCCTTGGCCAGTCTGGAGCAATGAGAATTTCTCGAACCCTTGTTCTTCTGATGATCTTGAGAACTTTTGGTATTAGTGGAAGTGGAGTGAACAGATACACCGATTGAAACACCCACTGGGTCACCAGTGCATCCACTGCTATTGCTTGTGGGTCTCTCGACCTGGAACAATATTTCTGAAGCTTCTTGTTGAGACGTGATGCCATCATATCTACTTGAGGAATGCGCCAACGATCTGCTACCTCTGCAAAGACTTCTGGGTGGAGGCTGTTGGAGGTAGACCTCATTTAGCCTCAGCCTTCTCGGAGAGGACTCCAACAACAGCCTGTCTTTTGTATTCAGAACCACCTGTGGACGGAATTTTAAGTGCTGTGTAGCTAGCTGGAGAAATCAAATGATCACACAGAGAGCCTGGTGTAGTCAATAAGAGTTCTGCTTTATTGTTTCTTACATACACATATTTATACTTGTTCTAAAAGGCTGAGTGGAGTTTACAGTTTAACCTCAGGGTTGTGTCCTCTTCCTGATAACAGTCTTGTTCCTCTTTTTTGCTCTATCTCTCAGAAATGGCTTACCCACAAGTTCCTCTTTTTGCCAACTGAACACTTCATCCTTCTGTACTTTTCCTTCTCCCCAGCATATTTAAGCATATCATATATTAATGCTAAAGTAAGCTTATAATCTATTGAATATAACAAAATGGAGTAACATTGGCTTTATTGCAGAATCACACTAATGCTTGCCCATCTACCTTCCTCATTTCCCTCCTTTTGATTCTCAAAAAGACATCACACTATACCTTGGTACCCTACTTCGCCGAGCAGGCCAGGCGATGACCTGGTCAAGTACGTCTGTCCCCCTGGGCCTATTGCCAAGGGAGGGTAATAACCATCCCGTACAGACAAAATAGTCACAAGGCATAGATGCATAAGAGTCCTTTTTACAGTCTATTTTGATTGCTTCCATTTTTGTAGACGGGTGGTCTGTCATTACGTGATTCAATATCATCATATTCCTCCATTTCTCGAGCGTCACTTTCTACTGTGGGAGCTGGTTTGGCTTTTTGTTTTTTTCTTTTTCTTTGCAGCTTGTGCTTAAGTTTTTTCGATGAACATGAAATACAACATAAAAGCAGCTTGATCAGTACATAGCATAATAAGCATATCCCAGCTACTTTGGCTATTAGTACCACAATTCCCATCAGCCATCCCCCTATACCTTTAAACCAGTTTGCTGGGTTTAACCAACCGAAATCCCACTTTCCCCACGTCCATGATGATTCCTCTACCTTTTTTACAAACTGCTGTTTTATATCTTCTATTTCCTGCATTTTTCCTTCTATTACTGTCAGGGGGTTTGTACTGTTTGTTAAATACGTGCAACACGTTTCTCCTGACACTGTCTGTGGAGTTGTACGATAGCCCCCAGTCTGAGCTTTAAGGTAGTCGAGAACCATCCTATGTTGCATTACCTCCTTCTGGATCTCTTGCATCTGTTTTCCTACATACAGGAAAGTAGATTCTACCTCAGCTGTGATATTGTCCACTAATTCACAGAGCTGGTTTATCGCCCAATAGTTTCTTCCTGATAGCCCCCCCCCCCCCAGCTGAAAATAAGTTTGCTACTAGTAATCCGCAGAATTTTGCATCACTTAGCTGCAGGGTGGCGACTACTTTTAAAATGGTAAGCTTTTCTTTGGTTTCTTTCCTTCTGTGTCTAACTAGACCCTTTGCTTTGTGCTTGTGGGGATGTTGGAGTTCATTTCTTAATTCCTGGTGTGCTAATACACGTATACTAGGAAACATTCGTCCAATAGTGCAGCTTCCCACTCCCCCATGGTAGCCATTTGTAAGCATACTTGCCACAATACCAGTACCAGTTTTCCCCTAACATTTCTGGTATTCCTATCCACTGTTTGCGTAGTTCAGACATAATTCTAGTACAAGTTACATTTTTACATGTTAAGGTTTGATTATTGGGCTGATCCTGTATTACTGCCCATGAGGGTGTGGACCCATTTCTTACCCATGCCCCCAGATGTATGAATTGGAGGGTCCCCTGATGGTTATATACTCTGACAGGGGGTACTGCTTCTCCTTCCTTCAGGTCTATAGTTCTAACATTTTTTCCTTCTACTGATCGCTCTCCAAACCGCACATCCACATGTTGGCATTGTAAGTCACCTAACAGCATGTTGGTGGGATAAACCATTCCTCCCTTACCTATGTCCTGATACATCACTCTCCCTCTCTCTTTTTCCTTAATGGTTTGATTAACCGGAGAATCATATCCACAGTGTACACATGGCGGCTTTCCCTTAATTGTACACAGAAATCAACCTTACCCCACACCCTGGATATCAAAAATTGGGGAGGTCGTAAGATAAATTGTTCTTCCTTATCCTTTGTTGAATTCCACCCAACCTCTATTAATTCTTCCATGGTGGCTGGGACAAACGTAAAGCCCATCCCCTTGGGAACAGACCCAACAGTCCTCCTTCCCAGCAACCATTTTTGCTACCCTTGAGTGTAATTTCAATATTAAATTATCTTTCTCTGTTTCAGGGCTTTTACACCATTCCTCACATCTTTCCTCGGGGGGGTGCCCACAGTACTCACAGATACATTTTAGTACCCAGGGTAACTGAGTACAATCTTCATTACATTTTACTTCCTTTACTGCCCTTCTGCCTCTTTATGCCTGGCTTCTAACAGACATGCCCATTCATTACTCTTATGCAGGGAGGGCCTTGTCCAACATCCAGTCATACATGACCATTTCAAACTGTTTTCTGGGCAACCCTTCCAACATGTCTGCACCCTTGCAAAGTATTTTCCCCATGTACTATAATCGAATTTACATTGTTTCTGACATTCCATTATTTTTCTCATTGGTTCCTGCCCACACTCACACAAACATTTATCCCTGCCTTCCATTTTTGCACATGGTGGTATTGGCCACACTGCATGCCTTTTTCTGACAATTCGGGGGTATTTATTCATGGTTACATGGTATTCCTCTGTATTTATCTCAGGGGCCGGGGATGGAGTGGGGCCTTGACTTACAGATGTGTTTACCAAATGTACAGTAAATACAATTGTAACCACCAACATTGCGGATCCCAAAATAACCCCCCACAGGGACCTATTAGGCTTAGGTCCAAGCAAATTCATGGTTATTACTTTCCTGGGGGTTTAATAGTGATCTTGGTCTTTTTGCAGTGCGATGCATGCACCCACGCGTCTCGACCCTCGAGTTTCACCGAGGTGGGGGTCACTAGCAACACTTGGAAAGGACCATCATATCTGGGCTCACGTGCTCCTCTCACGTGTCTTTTTAAGTAGACCCAATCGCCAATCAGGATGCTGTGTGGTCCAAGATCAGCTCTTTCAGGTCCTGAGGATAAAACTTGAGAATGTATTTCAGTTAAATCTTCATTCAACTGTTTTATGTATCCTGTCATATTTCCATGTTTATGCTGCAGTTCCTGGGGCAAATAACATCCTGTCTTAGGTTTTGTCCCAAACAATATCTCATAAGGTGAGTACCCTGTCTCCTTGACTTGTGTGGTTCTAACTGCAAACAATGCTAAAGGTAAACATTCTACCCACGCTTTCCCTGTTTATTGCATGGCTTTCTGTATTTTAAGTTTTAGGGTCCCATTAAGGTGTTCAATTCGGCCACTGGCATGAGGCCTATAACGAGTGTGAAAGGCTTGTTGTACCCCTACATCTTCCATTATGTGCCTCATAACTTCTCCTGTAAAGTGTGAACCTCTATCTGACTCTATTACTTCTGGAACTCCAAATCTGCATACTATTTCTGCTATTATTGTCTTTGCAGTAGAGATGGCATTTGCTTTGGCCACTGGCCACACCTCAGGCCATCTGCTAAAAATGTCAGTACATGTTAGGGTATATTCATATGTTCCATGCTTTGGCATGTGTTTATAATCAATTTGAAGTCTCTGAAAAGGGAAATAAGCTTGTGGTGTCTGTCCAAGGCTTGTCCTTGTTCTTCTTCCTGGATTGTTCTCTGCACATATCCAGCATTGGTCTGTAAAGTTATTTGCTGCCACATAAAATCCTGGTGCTACCCAATGGTCCTTTACCAGCCTAGTCATTTGTTCTTTTCCCTTGTGATCTGTTCCATGGGATACAAGTAGCATAGGTGGGTATAGTGCTCTTGGTATGCACCATTTGTCTTCTTTCTTCCATAACCCTAAGCAGGTTGCCTTGGCTCCCATCTTTTCCCATGCCTTGTGTTCTGTTTTAGCTTGTTCTTGCAGCTTGATGAGAGTCTTTATGTTTACTTCATCTGCTTCTTCTTGGACATAGATTGCTGGTTCATGCTTGCTCTTCAGGGCTGCTTTCCTTGCTTCTGCATCTGCATATGCATTACCCTTGCTTTCTTCTGTTTCTTCCTTAGTATGTGCTTTGGTCTTTATAACAGCCATCTGTCTAGGCAGCTTCAATGCTCTTGTCAGTCTTTGTATTAGATACCCATTCTTGATAGGCTTACCTGCTGCTGTAAGGAAGTTTCTGTTCTTCCAGATGGACGCATAATTATGCGCCACTCCCCAAGCATAGCGTGAATCTGTGTAAATATTGACAGTTTCATCTTCTGCTAGTTCCAAAGCTCTGATTACTGCCATTAATTCTGCTTGATGTGCAGACGTCCCAGGTGTCAGAGGTTCAGCTTCTATAACTTCATGGAGGGAAACAATTGCATACCCCGCCACCCTGTATCCTTGAACATAATAACTAGAACCATCAGTGAAAAATAAAAAATTTGGATTATGTATTGGTTTGTCATCAATCTTCCAATCTGGCTGTATTTCTTCCTCCATGAGGGCTATACAGTCATGTTCTTGTTCCGGGTATGGTTCTTTCCTCTGGCTGTACTTCTTCATCTTTCCCTCCTTTTGAACCGTCAGGTTCATCTTTAAGAGGTAGTAAAGTTGCAGGGTTGAGAGTGGTACATCTCTTAATAGTAAGGTTGCTTGCTGATAGAAGGGCTACTTCATATTTTGTCAGCCTTGCTGTGCTGAGATGTCTTGTAGATGCCTGTTGCAGTATTTCTGTGACTGCATGTGGAACTTGTATGGTAAGTGGGTGATCTAACACAACATCTGCACATTTGTCCTTTAGGATGGCTGCAGCTGCTACTGACCTTATGCAGGTTGGTGATCCTTGCATCACTCCATCCAGTGCTGCTGAGTAGTAAGCCACAGGACGCTGCTTGTGTCCATGCTCCTGTGTCAGGACTCCTGTAGCATGTCCTCTGTGTTCATGGCAGAACAAGGTAAAGGTCTTTGTATAGTCTGAGAGTCCCAGGGCTGGAGCTGAACATATGGCTTCCTTGATCTGTTTAACAGCCACCCACTGTGCTTCTTGTTCTTCTTGAGAATCTGTAGCAGTCTTCTTGGTGGCATTATATAGTGGTTGCATAAGGGCTGAGGCTCCTGGTATCCAGTCCCTGACATAAGACACTAGCCCCAGGAAAGCCCTTTTCTGTGTTAAAGTCTGTGGATTTGGGGCATCCAGTATGACTTTTATTCTTTCTGTTGTAAGATGGCACATTCCCTGGGAGATGCAGTGACCTAGGAATATTACCTTCTTTTGGGCAAACTGTAACTTGGCTTGTGTCACTCTACAGTCTTCATCTGCGAGAAACTTCAGCAATGATATTGTTTCTTCTTCACACTGCTGTTTAGTGGCAGTTGCTAGCAGCAGGTCATCTACATATTGCAGTAGTTGAGTGTCTGGATACCTGGGTCCCCATTTCTTCAAAACTGTTGCCATGGCTTCAGTTAATTCAGATGGGCTGGTTGCCCCTCCTTGAGGTAGTCTTGTCCAGCAGTATTGTTGTCCATCATGTGAAAAGGCCAATAACAGCTGTGAGTCTTCTGTAATGGGAACTGAGAAAAATGCGTTTGCTAAGTCCAGTACCGAGAACCATCGGGCTTCTGGACTTATTGTGTTCAATAAAGTGTGTGGATTAGGTACCATTGGGGTTGGAATGATCAGTCTCTTGTTAATCTCTCTTAAATCATGTACCATCCTGTAGTTTGCTATTCCATTATCTTCCGGAGTGGCCTTCTTTTTCACAGGGAACAGAGGTGTGCTATAGGGAGACTTGCACTTCTTTATGATACCTAATTCCAGCATATCTTCAATCTGTACCCCTATGGCTGCTGTTCCTTGTTTAAGGGGTACTGTTTTATAGTTACTGGTACAGTTCCTGGTTTGATTGATAGCTTCACAGGTTGGACCTTCATGGTTCCCACATCTCTTTTTCCTTTTGCCCATACCTTGTCTGGAACTCCCCATCCTCGCCAGGTTTTAATTTGTTCTGGCAGAGCCGGCCCTAACCAATATGATGCCCTAGGCAAGATTTTGGCTGGTGCCCCCTAGCACCACCGCTGGTTCTGCCTCTGACCTTGCACCTCTTTCCCAGCACCATCACCCCTCTCCCATAGCAGTCCCTATTTTGGTGTTTGTACCCCCTATATTTTAAATAGGAACAGTTCGCACATTTGGATCACAGCCCAAAAAGGGGTATGTTTTTGCTGGCAAGGGGCATGGCCACACAATAGTAACCCCAATTCCAATTACACCACAAAGTACTGCAACTTTATTCACATTTGATCATGCGATAGTGTCCATAATTCATATTACATCCCGTGGTAGTATCACTTTACCTTATAAACGTTACTCCTCACAGTAGAGCCCCTTATTCACATTACATCACACTGAATTGCTCCTTATTCACATTACACCACACCCTATTGCTCTTTATTCACATTAGATGACACAGTAGTGCCCTTTCTATACGCAACGCCACATAGTAGAGCACCTTATACACATAATGCCACACATTAGTAATGCATTTATACACAATTCCACACCGTAATGCCCCTTACACATATGAGACACATTAATGTCTTTATAAACATAATGCGCCTTACACATTATGACAACCTTTATTAATGCCCTTTTACACATAATGTCCCTTACAAATATGCCGCACATTATTAATGCCCTTATACATATAATGACACACATAGTGCCCCTACACATTTGCTGCAAATTAGTGCCCCTAAACACATAATGACACACATACAGTAGTACTCTGTTACACATATGCCGCACATTATTAATGCCCTTATACACATAATGACACACATAGTGCCCCTTTACACATATGTTGCACATTATTAATGCATTTTTACATGACACACATAATGCTCCTTACACATATTCTGAACACACAACCAACCCACCCGCACACAGCACTCACACTGCCACTAACACTGTGACCTCTGCCTCTGCTTGGATACAGATGTGTCCTCATAAATCTTGCATCAATGCTAATGTCGGACACCTTTTTCTTATGAAAATGCATCTTATTTGCATTGCTGTGTTGCTAGGATGCACAAGCAGCTTCTGCTGATTAAACTGATATGCAGCATGCCTATATGCTGTGTGAGACTGTGGCTGTATCTGCATATGAAATGCTACATACAGAATATAGGCATGCCACATATCATTTTAATCAGCAAAAGCTGCTGATGCCCCTAGGCATATCAAATGCCCTAGGCAATTGCCTAGTTTGCCTATGCCTATGGCCGGCTCTGTGTTCTGGGGTTTCTTCTTCATCCTCTTCTGTGGTGGTTGCTACAAATATCTGTACAGCGGCGTGCACTTGATCATAGTCTGTGGGTGATAGTGCTGTCTTGAATATCACCTTGTTCCCTCTGTACAGAATACTTACTTGTAGTGTCTGCAGCAAATCTGCTCCCAGCAAGCTGACTGGGCAGTTTGTAGATACTAGGAACTCTACTGGGATTTCATGTGGATGTCCTTGTACTTGTACATTGAGGATCCTAGTTTTCCTCAGCTGGATCTTTTCTCCACTTAATCCCTTTGCTGTCACTGGTTTTCCTGTAATGAGGTGTGCTGGTACTTCTTCCTGTCTTATAACTGATTGGCTTGCCCCAGTATCAAGCAGGCAGGAAACATTTTCTCCCGTTGGCAGTTTGACTTTAATAAACCCATCTTCCATTCTGTCAGAGGGGGAGGGGGGGGGGTTCATCGGGAGTATCACTGGTACTGGGGTGCCGGGACTTAAGTCTGACTTATCCTTGGGGGCTTGATTGCCCCTTTTCTCTATCCAACTCTTATATGTGCGACAGTCTCTTTTGAAGTGTCCTGGTTTCTTGCACCAGAAGCATTTTCCCGATTCGGGCTTGATCATGGCTCTTCCTTCCCCTTCTAATTTTTTCTTTGAGCCTTCTCCTGTGACCAGGTAGACAGTTTTGGGTTTGGCTGCCTTTTTCTCCTTTTCTTCCTTTTCCAGATCTTCTTAGGCCTCTACCGTATCCAGAATTTGATCCATAGGTGTAAACCTACATGCAGGAGTACTAGTAATTAATTTCTGTTTTAGACTTGGTCTTAAACCTTCCAATACTCGGTATCTGACCATCCTTTCTCCTGCTTCTGCTTCTGCGTCCAAACCTTCATTTCGGACCATATCCTTAATTTTACAGAGGTAACTTCTAAACGGTTGTTCTCCTTGTGGTCCAATGGCTTCTGGATACCTTTGATTTCTTAAATAACACCATCTCCTTAGGCGTGCCACAAATTGTGGTCCACTGGCTATAGTTTTCCTTTGTGCTTCTAGTACATCTTCTATCTGTTCATGATAATCAGTGGCTTGATGAGCTGTCATATCCTTAATCTGTCTTAGATCACCCTCTGCTAATTTATTTTTACATATTTGTTCCACATCTACCCATGCTGCGGAATGTAAATTACACATAGTCTCCATATATAACCCAAACCGTCCTGGCTGTTTGTAGGGATCTGGGCTATCTTTTATTATGGCTGTAACTTCCATTACAAAAAAAGGGGTATGCTGTTCTCTTGTAAGAAACTGTGGTCTAAAATTATTCTGTCCTCCTTGAACATATCCCTCCTCATCCGCTAATATAGGCTGTCCTCCTCTTGGATTGACATAGTCATAGGTAACAAGCAGGAACATCTAAGTTTTCTGATTCATCTTCTTCCTCAATTTCATGCATCTGTAGAGTTCCATTTTCTGCTTCAGTGTAAAATACATTTCTTGTTCCCAGTCTCCCCTTTCTCAGTTTCCTTTTGTCTTTATGAGACAATGGGGATCCTGAATGCATTTCCCCTTGACCGGGTAGGTTGTACGGTTTCAGTCTATTTATCATTAATGGAGTTCTGTGGCCTGTTCCTATCTGGGGTGTACAGTTGGGACAGGTCACCCTCTCTGGTTCCAACAAAGATGCACATTGGGGACATTTAGTTAAATCAGGGTACTGGTTCCATACTATAGGAGGTTGCCCTGGGGTTCCCAGATTTGCGGGGGAAAGGGGTGGATCTGTGACTAGTGTAGGTACTGGGACTGGTATTACAGGTGGAGGAGGGGGCGGATTGGGAATAACTGGAACATTATGGCCCTGGTTCGTTCCTGTAGTTGCTAAACAGACCGTCATACGCTGGTCATCTCCCCTCTCTTTCTTCTTCCTTTCCTCCTCCTGCTCCCATTTCGCACTTGCTGTTAGCCAAATATAAACCTGATCCCCTTTCTTGCGTTTTTCTATCCATTCCCTACTACAGATTCTGAATTTTCTCCACTTGTCAGTATTAAATTCCCCATCTGGAGGAAATCCTCCCCTTTTAAATACCTTGGCTATATCTTTGACTGCATGTGGTCCCACCTCCTGTTTAACTATTTTCACAGGGTTCAATTCACCCTTGCTATTAGAGGTTCCCATCCTGCCTTCTGCCATCTTATCAACACTGTCCTTCCGATATGAGTTACTTAATTCAAGTACTCTGTGTTGATTATTGGCTAGATGGGTTTCCTGAGCACCACAGGTTTACCTCTGTCCTACTGATTACATACACCTGTAATCATTCAGTTTCCTTATGGGTGGACTCACAGTCTTCCGTTATCAAGGTATATCTCAATCTGGTGGGTCTGACAGAATAGGGACAAAAGAATCTTTCAGGTTCTGGTTCTTTCAGTATCTGGTGCAAGTCCTTGCCTTCCCTTAGATTAACAAAACCATGACATCCTGTTGTTAATATACCTTTCATATAACCCACAGTTTTACCATAAACCCCTTCTTGATGTCCCCTACACCTTTTAAAACCTGATATATCTTTTTCAGTGCGTGCAAAATATGTAATATTTACTGACCCATGAGGCCCTTGCACAAACCACTTTAAACTAACAGTACAACACCCACAACCATATGAGCTTTCAAAATCAATACATTCTTCAATTTCAGACATATTTACATTGCTTGTTCTGATACAAAAGAGGCAAGGCTTTTACTAGGAAGCGCTTGAGTTGAACAGAGAAAACTGACACTTCTGACACAGACGTTAAAACACGTAAAGCAACAATTGGCGAAAAATCGCAATCAATTTGTTACTTACCGCGGTTTAAACGGTTCCAACGTCTAGAGTCAGGTGACTTGTTGCTCCTCTATTCAACTTCTTGGCTTCCCGGGTTTCGGCACCATGAAAATGTTGGAGGTAGGCCTCCTTTAGCCTCAGCCTTCTCTGAGAGGACTCCAACAACAGCCTGTCTTTTGTATTCAGAACCACCTGTGGACGGAATTTTAAGTGCCGTGCAGCTAGCTGGAGAAATCAAATGATCACACACAGAGCCTGGTATAGGGGGTCATTCCGAGTTGTTCGCTCGGTAAAAATCTTCGCATCGCAGCGATTTTCTGCTTAATGCGCATGCGCAATGTCCGCACTGCGACTGCGCCAAGTAAATTTGCTATGCACTTAGGAATTATACTTTTAATGTGATTGACAGGAAATAAGTGTTACTGGGCGAAAACAGGCCGTTTTATGGGCGTGTGTGAAAAAACGCTACCGTTTCCGGAAAAAACGCAGGAGTGGCTGGAGAAACGGGGGAGTGTCTGGGCGAACGCTGGGTGTGTTTGAGACGTCAAACCAGGAACGACAAGCAGTGAAATGATCGCAGATGCCGAGTAAGTCTGAAGCTACTCAGAAACTGCTACGAGGTGTGTAATCGCAATATTGCGAATACATCGTTCGCAATTTTAAGATGCTAAGATTCACTCCCAGTAGGCGGCGGCTTAGCATGAGCAAATCTGCTAAAATTCACTTGCGAGCGAACAACTCGGAATGACCCCCATAGTCAATAAGAGTTCTGCTTTATTGTTTCTTACATACACATATTTATACTTGTTCTAAAAGGCTGAGTGGAGTTTACAGTTTAACCTCAGGGTTGTGTCCTCTTCCTGATAACGGTCTTATTTCCTCTTTTTTGCTCTATCTCTCAGAAATGGCTTACCCACAAGTTTTTCTTTTTGCCAACTGAACACTTCATCCTTCTGTACTTTTCCTTCTCCCCAGCATATTTAAGCATATCATATATTAATGCTAAAGTAAGCTTATAATCTATTGAATATAACAAAATGGAGTAACGTTGGCTTTATTGCAGAATCACACTAATGCTTGCCCATCTACCTTCCTCAAGGCCACATTCTCCTGGATGGAGATCGTGTCTGCTGAGGAAGTCTGCTTCCCAGTTGTCCACTCCTGGAATGAAAATTGCCGACAGAGCTTTTGCATGTCTTTCTGCTCAGAGGAGTATCTTTGTCACCTCTGCCATTGCCGCTCTGCTTTTTGTCCCGCCATGGTGGTTTATATAAGCTACTGCCATTACATTGTCTGACTGGATCTGTATGGGACTACCTTGAAGAAGGTGTGCCGCTTGATGAAGGCTGTTGTACACAGCTCTCAATTCCAGAATGTTTATGTGAAGGAGTACTTCTTGACTTGACTATCATCCTTGGAAGCTATCCCCTTGCGTGACTGCTCCCCAACCTCGGAGGCTTGCATCTGTGGTCTCCATGATCCAAGTCTGAATCCCGAACCTGCATCCCTCCAGGAGGTGAGAACTTTGAAGCCACCACAAGAGTGAAATACTGGCTTTTGTTTACAGGATTATCCTACTGTGCATGTGTAGGTGCGTTCCTGACCACTTGCCCAGTAGGTCTCACTGGAACATTCTGGCGTGGAATCGGCCAAATTGTAGAGCCTCGTAGGCCGCTACCATCTTCCCCAGCAGGTGGATGCACTGATAAATCGATACGTGTGCTGGTTATAAAACTTGTTTGACCATCATCTGGATCTCCAGAGCCTTTTCCACCGGTAGGAATACTTTCTGTGCTTCCATGTCCAATATCATTCCCAGAAATGATAACCTCATTGTGGGTTCCAATTGTGATTTTGGAAGATTTATGATCCAACCGTGCTGTTGAAGCACCATCAGGGAAAATGCAATGTTCTGCACTAGTTTCTCCCTGGATCTCGCTTTTATGAGGAGATCGTCCAAGTATGGGATGACTTTGACTCCTTTCTTGTGAAGAAGAGCCATCATCTCTGCCATCACCTTGGTGAATATTCTCGGAGCCGTGGAGTGCCCGAAAGGCAATGTTTGGAACTGGTAGTGGCAGTCCTGCACCGCAAACCTCAGGTATGCCTGACGCGGCGGGTAGATGGGAACATGTAAATAAGCATCTTTGATGTCTATCGATACCTGAAAATCCTTTTCCTCCAAGCTGGAGATCACCACTTTCAGGAATTCCATCTTGAATTTAAACCTTTTCGAAATAAGGTTCAGAGTCTTTAGGTTTAAAATCGGTCTGACCGAGCCTTCCGGTTTCGGCACTACAAACAG
Source organism: Pseudophryne corroboree (assembly GCF_028390025.1). Taxonomy (NCBI): domain Eukaryota; kingdom Metazoa; phylum Chordata; class Amphibia; order Anura; family Myobatrachidae; genus Pseudophryne; species Pseudophryne corroboree. The sequence continues at coordinate 147,332,223 of NC_086447.1, forward strand.
GCTTGAATAAAACCCTTTTTCCTGTTGTGACACAGGAACTAAGGAAATAACGTTGTCTTGACATAATTTCTGTATTGCGTTCAGCACGTTTGCTCTGTCCTGAACAGAAGCTGGTAAGGCTGATTTGAAAAATTGGCATGGGGGAAGGTCCTGAAATTTCAATTTGTACCCTTGGGATACTATCTGCAATACCCAAGGATCCAGATCTGAGTGAACCCAGACCTGGCTGAAAAACAGTAGGCGTGCCCCCACCTGATCGTACTCCCGCAGGGGAGCCCCAGCGTCATGCTGAGGTTTTAGCAGAAGTAGCTGTTGACTTCTGCTCCTGCGAGCCTGATGGTGTTGTAGATTTTTTACCTCTTCCTCGACCTCTTCCTGCGAAGAAGGGGGTACCCTTTGCCTTTTTGGACTTGTTGGTTTGAAAGGTTTGCATTGTATGAGAATGAAATCCTTTCCTAGGTGGAGCAGCTGCGGAAGGCAGTAATGTTGACTTGCCTGATGTAGTTGTTGAAATCATGGCATCCAGCTTGTCTCCAAAGAGGGCTTCTACATTGTAAGGAAGCGCCTCAATATTCTTTTTTGATTCTGCATCAGCATTCCATTGGCGGATCCACAGCGCCCTGTAGGCTGAAATCGCCATAGTGGAGGATCTTGAACAGCAACCCAATAACCTTCATAACTTCAACTAAGTAACCTGCAGCATCTTTGATATGGCCGAGAGTTAGGACTATTTCATCCCTGTCAACTGTGTCTATGTTAACAAGCAAGTTGTCAGACCATTTTTCCACAGCGTTACCTACTCACGCACAAGCAATGGTGGGCCTGAGCACCATTCCATTAGCCGTATATATGGATTTTAGGGTTGTTTCTAAATTACGGTCAGCTGGATCTTTTAGAGAGGCTGAACCAGGGGCAGGCAAAACTATGTTCTTAGCCGAGAAACTGAGGTGTCTATCATTGGGGGTGTCTCCCATTTTTGCCTGTCTTCCTCAGGGAAAGGGTACGCTACACGTATCCTTCTGGGAAGGGAAAATTTCCTCTCTGGGTTAGCCCAGGATTCTTCAAAGAACGCATTCAAATCCTTTGAAGGAGGAAAAGTCACAACCTGCTTATTATTTAATTTAAAATAATCCTTTTCCTCTGGGACCAGTGTTGTTTCAGGAAACTCTAACACTTCCTTTATAGCAACTATCATACATTGTATGCTTTTGGCTAATTTGGGGCCTACCCCTCTCAAATCCCCAGTGTCGACGTCACAGTCGGAATCTGGGTCTGTGTCCCCTTGCCTAATCTGGGCCGGAGACCTTTTCTGGGAACTGGATGGGACCCGAGTGGATGATATGGAGGGGTCAGTAAACAGTGCAGCCTCCACAGACTGCCTCCAATATTTAGTCTGTTGTTCAGACTCAGAGAATTTCTTTGTAAGCATTGACATATACTTTTGCAACATTCTCACCCACTCCGGCTCCTTCTGAGAGGGAAGGGCCACCACATTACCCTCTTGTGCATCTAAAATGGGTTCTTCCTGGGAAGAACCCTCCCAAATGGCTGACATGTTACACACTTGTGTACACACACACACACACACACACACACACACACACACACACACACACCTATCACACAGGAGAGCTATTGGGGACAGACCCACACTAAAGTCTGTCAGAGAGACACAGAGGGATTTGCCAGTCCCCACACTGCACCTTATTGTGAATTGTGGAAATATTACCCACTTACAGCGCATATACCAATAATAGGCCCACAGACCTTATTATAATGAACACTCTCTGCCCCTTCTATAACACCCTGTACTTGTATCAGCATTGTCATGAGGAGAAACAGCATTCAGGAGCTTCACACTGGAGTTTCTGCAGGAGAAAATGGCACCCAGTGAGTGTTCTGGCAAGTCTGAGGAGAAGCCCCGCCTTTCAGCCTCAGCAATGTAATATTTATACTGGCCGGGGATGGCACATCAGCGGCTGTACATGTATGTACCCTTTTTGCCAGTGAGAGTAAGGTTTTAAAACATGCCCTCAGAGCGCGCCCCCCGCGCTCTGCACCCCTGTGCTGAGAGACATGGCGCGCAGCGTGCACGTGTACCTGGATGCCGCCAACGATGACCGCAGGATCCCCTCTCTGCAGGACTCCGGTAATATATTTACCAGCCTTCTGACTTCTGGCTCTGTTAGGGGGTGGCGGCAGTGCTGTGGGAGTGACCGCTGGCCAGGCTTAGGCTGTGTTCAGTACCTTTCAGGAGCTAGTGGTGTCCTGTCAGCGGAAGCAGAACCATTAACTAATTGAGAAGTTGGTTCCTACTTCCCACCCTAAGTCCCACGAAGCAGGAAAGCTGTTGCCAGCAGCTTCCCTGTAAAATAAAAAACCTAAGAAAGTCTTTTTCCAGCAAAACTCTGTAGAGCTCCACTAGTGTGCATCCAGTCTCCCGGGCACATTTTCTAAACTGAGGTCTGGAGGAGGGGCATAGATGGAGGAGCCAGTTCACACTGTTGAAAAGTCTTAAAGTGCCGAAGGCTCCTTTGGAACCGTCTATACCCCATGGTACTAAAATGGACCCCAGCATCCTCTAGGACGTAAGAAAAAAAAATATTACAATGTAGGAGAACACCAACAGGTTGAACTCGATGGACAAATTGTCTTTTTTTGACCTCAGCAACTATGTTACTATGTTACTAGCTCATTTATCTGGTATGGACACTAAAAAATTGTATTGTACTGGACAAAACAGTACAATTAGATGGTTTGATGGACCTACTGTTGCTATTTTTCAAAAGTAAATATCCAGGATACATTCAGTTTCCACTGGAGCAGTCAACACTGGGCCTAACTCAGATGTAGACTGAGAGTGAATCGCTGCTGCTTACTTGAAAGCAGCAGCGATGCTCTGAGGCTCTGAGACATCTCCTGCATGCACTTGTGGTCCAATGCTTATTCCTAGGACACAGCAACAAATCACCTGCAACACTATTGGCCGGCTGAGTGACCCATGAGGTCACGCAAGCCAACCAGCCTCCGCCGCAGCTCCTTCCAAGAGGACAGGAAATCTCTGCTCTGTTGGAAAATGAAGAGCCTGGCCTTGGCACACCCACAAAACAAAGGTGACAAATCTCCATTATGGGAAATGGATGCCAACGCTACTCCCTCCCCAAAGCCTTTCTGCATCCAACACTAATGTGCAGTAGGGATCTGATGCTTGCACAATGTACCGAACATTGGTACTTTGCAACAGTTTCCATAACAGTGTCAAGACCTGAATCAGGCCCCCTATTATGTGACATAGAGCAAACCCAGTCCAAACACAGACTGCAGAAGAACCGCTGCAGCCCCTGGAGATCAGCGTTGACAGGTCCAGTAAGTGCTGTGCTCAGTATATACAAAAATTATGATCATTATCTCATTTGGTATACAGATATGTCCTGCTATAACGTTGCTGCGTACCGCATAGCGGGCGCCATGCAACTCGCGCCAGCTCCTTGCGCTATAACTCCCGTTATAAGATGCGTTGTAAATGTGACGTCACGTTATAATTGTAACATGCATTCTACTTTCTGTCCACCAGATGTCGTTTTTCCTAAACTCTATGGCGAATGCCTCAAATAGCCAACGGATCCTTCGTAGTGCTACCTGCTGATTGGCTGACGGGTTCGAATCCTAGCGGGACCAGAATTATTTATTTTTTTGGAAAAAGTCAGAAAAAAAAAATGCGTGGGGTCCCCCCTCCAAAGCATAACCAGCCTCGGGCTCTTCGAGCCGGTCCTGGTTCTAAAAATCCGGGGGAAAAATGGACAGGGGATCCCCCGTATTTTTAAAACCAGCACCGGGCTCTGCGCCTGGTGCTGGTGCAAAAAATACGGGGGACAAAAAGAGTAGGGGTCCCCCGTATTTTTTACACCAGCATCGGGCTCCAGTAGCTGGACAGATAATGCCACAGCCGGGGGTCACTTTTATACAGTGCCCTGCGGCCGTGGCATTAAATATCCAACTAGTCACCCCTGGCCAGGGTACCCTGGGGGAGTGGGGACCCCTTCAATCAAGGGGTCCCCCCCCCAGCCACCCAAGGGCCAGGGGTGAAGCCCGAGGCTGTCCACCCCATCCAAGGGCTGCGGATGGGAGGCTGATAGCCTTGAAAAAAATGACAGAATATTGTTTTTCCCAGTAGTACTACAAGTCCCAGCAAGCCTCCCCCGCAAGCTGGTACTTGGAGAACCACAAGTACCAGCATGCGGGAGAAAAACGGGCCCGCTGGTACCTGTAGTTCTACTGGGAAAAAAATATCCAAATAAAAACAGGAGACACACACCGTGACAGTAAAACTTTATTTCACACATGTCGACACACATACATACTTACCTATGTTGACCCGCCGACCGGCACGTCTCGTCTCCGACGATCCGGGGTACCTGTGAAAAAAATTAGGCTCACCTGATCCAGGGTCCGGGAGATAATCCACGTACTTGGCAAAAAAACAAACCGCAATTACCCGTGCCAGCGGACTGAAAGGGGTCCCATGTTGACACATGGGACCCCTTTCTCCGAATGCCGGGACCCCACGTGACTCCTGTCACTGAGGTCCCTTCAGCCAATCAGGAAGCACTACTTCGTGGCGCTCACCTGATTGGCTGTCTCGCGTCTGAGGTCAGACAGCGCATCACAAAGCCTCTCCATTACTTTCAATGGTGGGAACTTTCCGGGCAGCGGTGAGGTCACCCGCGGTCAGCGGCTGACCGCGGGTAACCCCACCGCTGACCGGAAAGTTCCCACCATTGAAAGTAATGGAGAGGCTTTGCGATGCGCTTCTGTCACTTCAGAGGCGCATACAGCCAATCAGCAGAGTGCAAGGACGTTGCGCTCGCTGATTGGCTGAAGAGACACTTCTGTGACAGCAGTCATGGGGGTGTCTTTGCATTCGAGGAAAGGGGTCCCATGTGTAAACATGGGACCCCTTTCAGTCCGCTGGCACGGGTAATTGCGTTTTTTTTTTTTTTTTTACAAGTCCGTGGATTATACTCTGGACCCTGGATCAGGTGAGTATAATTTTATTCACAGGTACCCCGGATTCTACAGTGACGAGGGAGACGTGGCAGTCGGCGGGTCAACATAGGTAAGTATATATGTGTCGGCAGGTGTGAAATAAAGTTTTACTGTCACGGTGTGTGTCTCCTGTTTTTATTTGGGTATTTTTTTTCCAGTAGAACTACAGGTACCAGCGGGCACGTTTTTCTCCCGCATGCTGGTACTTGTGGTTCTCCAAGTACCAGCTTGTGGGGTAGGCTTGCTGGGACTTGTAGTACTACTGGAAAAAACAATATTCTGTCATTTTTCTCAAGGCTATCAGCCTCCCATCCGCAGCCCTTTGATGGGGGGGGACAGCCTCGGGCTTCACCCCTGGCCCTTGGGTGGCTGGGGGGGGGACCCCTTGATTGAAGGGGTCCCCACTCCCCCAGGGTACCCCGGCCAGGGGTGACTAGTTGGATATTTAATGCCACGGCCGCAGGGCACTGTATAAAAGTGACCCCCGGCTGTGGCATTATCTGTCCAGCTAGTGGAGCCCGATGCTGGTGTAAAAAATACGGGGGACCCCAACTCTTTTTGTCCCCCGTATTTTTTGCACCAGCATCAGGCGCAGAGCCCGGTGCTGGTTTTAAAAATACGGGGGATCCCCTGTCCGTTCGCCTCCCCCCCCCCGATTTTTAGAACCAGGACCGGCTCGAAGAGCCCGAGGCTGGTTATGCTTTGGAGGGGGGACCCCACGCATTTTTTTTCTGACTTTTCTGGATACTGTTCATAAACAAGGACTTAATGAACATAATTCATATAATATCCTGCTTTGAAGAAATACAACAGTAAATATGTGATGCTTCAACAACTATTCATTTTTTTAGTTTCCCCTTTTTTTGACAGAGGTGACCTTTATTGTGGTGTCTTGTCTGTTATATGTTTATATATGTATTTGCACTATTGTCTGATGATAGCTCTTTGTGCATTATTGGATCTTGGCCACACCCACTTGTATACCCTATCAACATTAATTGTTACATTGTTGTTTTTCTAAATATCCATAATAGCCCTGTATTTATTCTTTATAGCTTTATAGATGTTTTGTTATTGGTTTGAGTTGTTAAGTAATATTGCATTGATAATCTCTCTGGCTCCGGGCAGCGCGAGTAGCGCTTCCTGTATTTACGTTTCATCACTGTGGAATGCATGGTACTTCCGGCGGAAGTCACTTCCGCCCTGTTCAGCGCTGAGTGAGCGTCTTGCCATGCATTCCACTGAGCTTCCTGTTTTGGCGCAATTAGGAGATATCTAGTCTTCTATATATGTAATACTCTTGCTATATCCCTCACAGGGCTTTATTATGTATTAATGTTTACTGTATATTTACACCTTTATTATGCATCACTGGAATTGTACATTAGTGAGCCTAAATTGTTTTTTGATATCCCATGTTGCATTGGTGCTATACAGGGTGGTTGTGGGTAATGATCCAGGGTTTAAATACCCTCATGGTTTGGACTAACAGCTCATTCTACTTTTGGCTGAGCTGCTTTAAGGATGCACAGTTGTCTGTCCTGAGGAAGGACCCTAGTGGACCGAAACGTCGACATTTGCACATATGCACTTTCTGCTGTTTTTTGTGAGTATTTTGCCTACCAAATAAAGAACTTTTATTTTTCAAATGGTGAGTGCGCAATTTAATAAAATGTTATATATATATATATATATATATATATATATATATATAAACTTTATTGTCGCTGTACAAACAAATTTAACTGGCCCATGGCAACTCTCGTCGCTTGGTGGACAAATAGGTGTATAAAATGTCCATAAGGATAAATTATACTCACAATATGTTTGAACTGTTTTAATTATGATTTATTGATATTAAATTGTTTTGCAAAAGTTCTATATATACATTTAAGATTTATTTTGTGTACTCATAAATCCAGTTTAAGGAATAAATAGATCACTCATATCGTCCTTGTTGTATATTCTGCCCTTCCACACAACAATAGTAGGGCGCTCCCCGAATGTAACTCAGTGGTTCCTAAACATTTTGGAAATACGGTGCCCTAGAGTATCAGAATTTTTTTCACGGCACCCTTAGGCCAAAAGTTTCTTATTGAGAAATTTATTAAAAAAATACAAAATTAAGTAAATTATGTTTATATGTCATCCTTAGGTTCATAGGCGTGCGCACGGGGGGTGCCTGGTGCGCACAGGCACCCCCTAATGTACGGCACCCCCGCTCACACGCCGCCTTCTGCTGCTGCTGCCGCCGGCAATTCCCGTTTCTGACGCTGAAGAGAGGAGAGCGCAGCGCGCGTCTCTCCTGCCTCTCACCGAGTCCCCGTCTCCGGCTGTCATTTAAAATGTCTCTCTGCTGTCAGCCAATCAGAGCTCGCGGACCGGCTCTTGATTGGCTGCCGGCCCGTGAGCTTTGATTGGCTGACAGCCAGGGGCACAGTGAGTGAGGTGAGGCACAGGAGAGACGCATGGTGCGTTCTCCTCCCCTCAGCATCAGAGACGGGAACTGGCGTCAGCAGAGGAGGGTGAGCACCGCAGGGGGCATTTATGTATCTGGCAGCTTGGGGGCATTTATGTATCTGGCAGCACTGGGGGCATATTATTTGGTCCCCGCTGGGGGCATTTATGTATCTAGCAGCTTGGGGACATTTATGTAACTGGCAGCTTGGGGACATTTATGTATCTGGCAGCACTGGGGGCATATTATCTGGCACCACTGGGGGCATTTATGTATCTGGCAGCTTGGGGGCATATATGTATTTTGCAGCACTGGGGGCATATGTATCTGGCACCGCTGGGGGCATTTGTGTATCTGGCACTGCTGGGGACATATATATATCTGGCACTGCTGGGGTCATATATGTATCTGTCACCGCTGGGGGCATATGTGTATCTGGCACCGCTGGGGGCATTTGTGTATCTGGCACTGCTGGGGGCATATATATATCTGGCACTGCTGGGGGCATATGTGTATCTGGCACCGCTGGGGCCATTTATGTATCTGGCACCGCTGGGGGCATATGTGTATCTGGCACCGCTGGGGGCATTTATGTATCTGGCACCGCTGGGGGCATTTATGTATCTGGCACCGCTGGGGGCATATATGTATCTGGCACTATGAGGGCATATGTGTATCTGGCACTATGAGGGCATATGTTTATCTGGCACCACTGGGGGCATATGTGTAACTGGCACCGCTGGGGGCATTTATGTATCTGGCATATATGTATCTGGCACCACTGGGGGCATATGTGTATCTGGCACTATGAGGGCATATGTTTATCTGGCACCACTGGGGGCATATGTGTATATGGCACCACTGATGGCATTGAGTAAGGGGCACCACTGGGGGGCATATATGTGTCTGGCATTACTGGGGGCATATGTGTAAGGGGCACTAGACACAGCATGAAGGGAGGTGAAGGCTAATAGACACAGAGTGCAGGGGGCAGGCTGAAAGGCATGGTGCAGGGTGGGAGGCTGAGAGGCACAGAGTGAAGGGAAGACTGAGAGACACAAGTGAGGCAGATTGGAAGAGATGTGTGACAGGGAGACGCAGGCGGGAGATGAATGTGGATGACAGACAACGCTGGGAGGGGATGATGGTTGGAGTAAAAGACAACGCAGGGAGGGGAGGTGAGGGTGTGCCTGAGAGACACAGGGAGTAGATGAGGGTATGGCTGAGAGACACAGGGAGGAGATGATGGTGTGGCTGAGAGACACAGGGAGGAGATGATGGTGTGGCTGAGAGACACAGGGAGGAGATGATGGTGTGGCTGAGAAACGCAGGGGGTAGGAGGTGACATGAGTCTGGTTGAACCTCTGTGACATTATGATGATCTTCATCTTCTACATCTTTTGGACCATGTAATTTCCTACATGAATAGTGATTAATGATAGAAGATGCCGTCTGCCCAGGGAGGACATTTCTTCAGAGGTTCCCCGTTGTGAGAAACCACCATATACTGTAAGTAAGGTGCATATGAAATGGAAAGGAATGCTCCCAGAGTGATGAGAAACAGGTGGTGTGTCATGTTGACACGCTCACATTTGCAGTGGTCACGCCCCTTGTGGTATGTGATTTATATTGCTTTGAGTGCCAGTAGGTGGTGCTAGACATGCCCAATAGGCGGTGCTAGACACGCCCAGTAGGTGGTGCTAAACACATCCCTGCGACGGTGCACCCCCTAATAAAATGTTCTGCGCACGCCTATGCTTAGGTTCAATTATGTGGTGAGGAAAAGATTTGCTTCTGTTTGTCCACATATTTTATGATTGGCAGTCAACTCAAAAGCACTAGTTTTGCCTATTACATTTACAATATATAGCACTGGTCCTGTACCACCTACCTGAGGCACCCCTGCAAGTGTACCGGGGCACCCTAGGGTGCCACCGCTCACAGTTTGAGATCACTGGTCTAACTGGATGTGTGTGTGTGTATATATATATATATATATATATATATATATATGTAGGGTACTAGACCCGGCACTCACCCTGTTTCCTTTTTGCTCCGGTGCCCTCTGGGGAAAATTGACATTAGACCTGTAGAGACATGCAGCGGCACTCAGAGACTTCTCCCAAATGATTAAAGTGCAAACAGTAATTTATTGCATCATGAAAAGAGTGACCAACGTTTCGGGGCCGTGGCGCCCCTTTGTCAAGGTGATACAAATGTGGTGCAAAACAACATACCTTAAATAAGATGAAAAGACCCGCGAACGGGACACACGCCAGAGAAAAGGGGGTGGGAACAACTTCCTTCCCTGACATCTCCAACCGTGATGACGTCAGGGCGCTCCTGCGTCGTAGGCCGTCGTTGCCTGGAAACCGAAGTGTGCATGGTAGCCATAGCAACCGGCGCTCCTGTGTTATCCAGACATCGGATAGACGCAGGCGCCCCTGTGTGCATAAACAAAACAAGTGCATAAATAGAAAAACAGTGCTAAAACCATATTAACATGGACTAAATAAACAGGTTATTTCTGCGGGTCTACTAATAGAAAAACCACTAGTGGCTGTAGAAGTACTGGTAAGGGACAGATGTGACGGGAGACACAAGGCCCAACGTGACATACTATACATATCAAATAATGAAAGCACACAATAGGTAACCGCAGCTATACTGCTGTATGTAACAAATACGACCATTGGTCACCAAATACAACACCTCTAGTCCTGTTGTACCAAGAGCTCTCAAAGCCATGGGGCCTATATAGTATCTACAGATAAAAAATTATCTACATTTAGAAACAAAAGGCCTCTTACATGCTATAGAAAAGGCAAGAGTATTAAAGATCATCTCGTACACACTGATATCACAGGCTTTGAGGATCAAGCTACTTCTAATTTTCTGACCAAACCACCAGGCTGCTACAAATGCCTCGGGTGCAATACATGTGCCAATATGCAACCCTGTGTCTCTTTTGTTTCTTGTCACTGGTAAAAGATTTTCCATCAGGCACGTCGTTACGTGCACTACCACTCACATTATATACCTAATTACCTGTCCCTGCAAACTGCAGTATGTGGGCAAGACCGTACGCACGGCCCGGGAATGGTTGGCCATGCATAGATCAGCGCTCAAATATGCTATCTCCGGGAAGTCTTCGGACCAACCAGTCGCAAAACACTATGCGGAACTCAAACACTCTCTCCACGAGCTAAATTTTCAAATTATTGACCACATCCCCAAATCTATACGGGGGGGGGGGGGGCGACCGAGGTGGACAACTCCTTCGCATAACCTCCCTCCCGCATAACCTCACCTCCTACAATCTCATTATGTATTGATGGCACTACTATCTCCTCTAGACCCCAAGTGCGCTGTCTTGGAGTAATCCTTGACTCCTCCCTCTCCTTCAAACCACACATTCAGCACCTCTCACAAACCTGCCGTTTTCATCTAAAAAATATTTCCAGGATCAGACCCTTTCTGACCCAGGATGCTACTAAGACTCTTATCCACTCACTGGTCATCTCCAGACTGGACTACTGTAATCTCCTCCTGACTGGCATTCCTGATAAATACCTCTCTCCACTCCAATCTATCCTCAATGCTGCTGCCCGGCTCATCTTCCTCACCAAACACACTACGTCCACCTCTCCCCTCTTACTAGACCTTCACTGGCTCCCCTTCCCTTTCAGAATCCATTTCAAGCTATTCACACTTGCTTACAAAGCCCTCATGCAATTTTACATACAGCAGTACAGCTGCGGTTACCTATTGTGTGCTTCCATCGTTTGCTATGTATAGTATGTCACGTTGGGCTTTGTGTCTCCCGTCACATCTGTCCCTTACCAGTACTTCTACAGCCACTAGTGGTTTTTCTAAAAGTAGACCCGCAGAAATAACCTGTTTTTCTGCTGCGGGGTACACTGGGCTCCACAAGTCTGGACAATGGGGTGTAGAGTAGGATCTTGATCCGAGGCACCAACAGGCTCAAAGCTTTGACTGTTCCCAGAATGCACAGCGCCGCCTCCTATATCACCCCACCTCCCAGCACAGGACCTCAGTTTGTCAGTCGGTGCTGCAGTAAGCAGGCACTTAACAGAGGGGCTGCTCCAAGCAGCCCTAAGAGAAGCTTTTTATGAGGTAAAAAGTGAAGACTTCAAGGGCAGCAGCAGGGGTAAATGTCTTCTGACATTCTCTGCTGCGGCTCCAGCTCTCCCCAGCGGCGCTGTGCACTCCCGAGCCCTGGTTGCCGGGTACCTACAGCGGAGGCTCCGGTTTACTTCACGTTAGGCACACACGGCTGGGGCTCTCCAGGATCGCGTGGCCGCGCTTCGGGAGGTGGTAAGTGGGTCCCGCTCATGGTACCCGGTCTTTATCGCGATCCGGCGCGGTCAGTGGGAGGCGGGCCGCGCGTGCTGGCGGTGGACACTGTGGATACAGGCCATCCCACTAGATCACCAGGGCATGGGCGCAGGTCAGGTTTTCTCTTAAAACCGATTTTAATATCGCCCACAGTACCCGGTGGTTTTGCCAGCAAGGGGGATAAGGCTTAGACCTGAGGCCCCTCCCCCAGCCCCAGGGCGCCATTTCCAGCAAGTGTTCCCGCCCTGGAGCTGCATCTCTGTCTTTCCTCACTCCGTGTCAGTGTCTGCGGCGCCATTACTCCTCAGCTCACTGTTTCTGGGACTGCTTGGGTAAATCCTCCTATGTAAAGCCGCCTGGTTGTCAGTGCTGTGACTTTACATGACACTTAAGTATTCTACCTGCCTTTTTAGTCAGTGTTAGTTAAGAAAGAGTGCATTTAGTCAGGGGTTTATAGTACAGTTACCCTGTGATATACATCCAGTTTCTTACTGTGTACTGTTATATCTATTGTTAAATAGCTGTGTAAGCTAGTCCAGTGCAGTATTATTGTCAGTAATAACCTCTGCATTGTACAAACTGTGACTATCTGTGTGTGCATTTTATAGCTGAGTGGTGTCCATCTCGTGTCTTTCACTCAACTTGCTATCCCTATATTCTATATCCTGAGGGGGCTTGGTGCGTCAGGTGTTATTTAATATAGGATTTTCACAAAGATATACTGTATTACGTATTTTTCTCTGTGATTTAGTCACCATATCTCTCCTTTATCTCTGCTGGTACTGACTACACTGCGCAGGGGTTTGGGTTTAGGGATATAGTGCTGCTAATAATTGTACTGTGTTACCTCACACTGCAAGTTATATCACGTCTGCTTCTGAGGGTAACGGTTCTGGGGCGGAACACACTGCTGGTGTTGATGAATCCACAGGCACATATGGGGAGAATATAGCAGCTGTGGGCTCTGGTTCTGGGGGCTCCTTGCCCCCCAGTGGGACTGTGGGAACGGAGGCACATACTGACCCTCCGTGGGCCGCTTTTTCCAAGCTTCTACATACGCTAGTTAATAAACTAACACCCCCTATGGGAACCCCAATGCCGGTACAACCGTATGTGGTCCCTGCAGCTAAGCCGCCATGGGCGGACGATTTATTTGCTCAAGTAAAAAAGTTGAACCAGTCCCTGACTACTAAAAAGTCTGACCAACGCTCTCCGAAGTCCAAAAGGTCCTCTAAGCGAGCGCTCGTCTCCTCACAATCCACTGCTGTCACTGACACCCCGTCTGATGAAGACAGCACATACACTGACCCCACAGGTTCTGACTGATGGGGAGGGTAGTTCACATGTGGATGTTCCTGATCTTTTGGAGGCTATTAAGTTAATTCTGCAGATTACGGATGATCCCGAGCCATCCGTTCCTCCTGAGAAACCAGATAGGTTCAAGCGTCAGAAGGTGATTAAACAAGTTTTACCTCACTCTGACCACCTAGTGGATATACGTCAGGAACCCTGGCAAAGCCCGGGTATGAAGTTTGTGCCTCAAAAGAAGATGCTGGCTCGCTATTCCCTCGCGCCAGAGCTGTCTAAGAATTGGGAAACGCCTCCTCCAGTAGACTCACATGTGGCTAGGATGGTGGTTTCCTCAGCTCTACCTGTCACTACCGTCACGTCTCTAAAAGAGCCTACGGATAAACGTGTAGCGGGTTGTCTAAAAGAGATTTACACCCTCACGGGTGCTGCACAAAGGCCCACTATTGCAGCTACATGGGCGGCAGAGGCTATTGAAGCATGGGCCTTGGCTCTTGGAGTTAGAGGCTGAAATCTCCTCTGACCATGCTAGACAATGCTTGTCATATATTGTCACAGCTTCTCGCTATATTAAAGAGGTGGCTTCTGATGCCGGTATCCTAGCAGCCAAGGCCTCTACTACGTCAGTCCTGGCTCGCAGGATATTGTGGCTGAGATCCTGGTCTGTGGATCTGGACTCTAGAAAAACCCTGGAGGTACTCCCTTTCAAGGGGGATATTCTGTTTGGGGAGGACTTAAATAAGATAGTGGCTGACTTGGCTACTGCCAAAACTGCCTGTCTGCCTAATACAGCTCCTTCTGTGTCGAAGGTCAAAGGCACGTCCTTTCGCCCCTTTCGTACTTCAGGTAAAGCAAAAGGTCAGGCATACCATAAGCAGGCCCGCACTTCCAAACCTGGTAAGCCTAAGCCCAAAAGAGCCTGGGCTGCCCGTCAGCCAGCAGCCAAGACCGATAAGCCTGCCGCATGACGGGGCGGGCCTCCCCCTGGGGGATCCCAGGGTGGGGGGCCGGCTTCTAGGGTATACCCAGGAATGGTTGAAGACCACTTCAGATGCCTGGGTACGGGAAGTCGTCACTCGAGGTTACGCCATAGCCTTAAATAAACGACCCCCTCATCGATTTTGCCAGACAGACGTCCCGTCGGACCAGACAAAAGCAAACACTCTGCATTCGGTGGTACAGACCCTCCTGGATACAGGAGTCGTAGTACAGGTGCCTCTTGCTCAGAGGGGCCGGGGGAACTATTCTCCACTGTTTCTAGTCCCGAAACCGAATGGGTCCTCCCGGCCCATTCTTAACCTCAAGGCACTGAACAAATTTGTGAAGGTTTCCAAGTTCCGTATGGAAACCCTTCGCTCTATAGTTCTGGCCTTGGAACCTGGGGACTACATGGTCTCCCTGGACATACAGGATGCTTACCTGCATATTCCTATAGCAGTGTCACATCAATAATACCTGAGGTTCGCTATTGGCAACCTCCATTACCAGTTTCGGGCATTACCTTTTGGTTTAACAACGGCTCCGCGAGTCTTCACCAAAGTTATGATGGTGGTACTCCGCCGTCAAGGGGTCAGGATACTGCCGTATCTGGACGACTTGTTAATCCTGGCAAATTCCCCAGATCTTCTCCTGCGTCATCTGGATATGATGGTCTGGTTTCTACAAGCCCACAGGTGGCTCATCAACTGGAACAAATCCTCCCTGCTCCGAGCATGGTGCATCTGGGAGCGCTGTTGGACACTCACAACCAGAGGTTGTTCTTGTCTCAGGAGAAAGTCCTGAAACTTCAGGACAGGATTCGTTGCTTCCTTTCTCGTCCGCAAGTGTCGATACATTCGGCAATGCAGGTGCTGGGCCTCATGGTGTCAGCATTCGACATGGTGGAGTATGCTCAATTCCATTCTCGCCCCCTCCAGAAGCTGATTCTAGCCAAGTGGGATGGCCTGCCTCACCGGATCAGGTCACACATGATCTCTTTGACTCCGGAGGTCCGTCTGTCGCTGCTCTGGTGGCTCCTGGACCGACAATTGTGCAGAGGCCGTCCCTTCTGGATATCCAACTGGGTCCTGTTGACGACAGATACCAGTCTAAGAGGTTTGGGCGCGGTGCTGGAGCAGCACTCCTTGCAGGGTTGGTGGACCAAGGAGGAATCTCTCCTCTCGATCAACATTCTGGAATTGCGGGCGGTCTTCAATGCGTTGAACCTAGCCCAACATTTGATTCAGAACCGTCCTGTTCAAGTACAGTCGGACAACGCCACCACAGTGGCTTACATAAATCATCAAGGTGGCACTCGAAGGCAATGAAGGAAGCCTCACGGATTCTACGTTGGGCAGAACGCCATCTACCAGCAATATCGGCAATATTCATTCCGGGAGTCCTGAATTGGGAAGCGGACTTTCTCTGTCATCAGGACGTGCATGCCGGCGAGTGGGGCCTCCATCCAGAAGTGTTTCAACTCCTCGTGGAAAGGTTGCGTCTTCCAGATGTGGATCTGATGGCGTCTCGACAAAATCACAAGGTTCCGGTCTTCAGGGCAAGGACAAGGAATCCTCAAGCAGCATTCGTGGATGCGTTGGCAGTGCCGTGGAAGTTTCGGCTGCCTTTCCTGTTCCCTCCGGTGTCACTCCTGCCCAGAGTAATTTGGAAGTTCAAGCAAGAAAAAGGAAATCTGCTTCTCATAGCTCAGGCGTGGCCCAGACGGCACTGGTTCTCAGACCTGCAAGGCTTATCGTCAGAGCGTCCACTTCTATTTCCACAATGCCCAGACCTACTCGTTCAGGGCCCCTGTGTTTACCAGGACCCAGCCCGGCTGTCTTTGACGGCGTGGCTCTTGAAGCTTCCGTCTTAAGAGCTAAGGGTTTTTCTGAAGAGGTCATTAAAACTATGTTGCGGGCCCAGAAACCGGCCTCTGCTCAGATTTACCATCGGGTCTGGCATTCCTACTTTGTTTGGTGCGCATCTAACCATTATGACGCTTCCAAGTTTAGTACAGCCAAAGTTTTGGCTTTTTTACAGCAGGGCCTAGATTTAGGCCAGTGTCTGGGCGCCCTCAAGGTTCATATTTCTGCCTTGACGGTGTGGTTTCAGAGAAAAATTGCGACTTTACCTGATGTTCATACTTTCACTCAGGGTGTGTTGCGTATCCAACCTCCCTATGTCCCGCCTGTGGCTCCTTGGGACTTGTCGGTGGTTTTGGAGGTGTTGCAGGAGCCTCCATTTGAACCTCTTGGTTCAAGATGACCTTAAGTGGCTTTCCCTTAAGGTGGTGTTCTTGCTGGCTATTGCCTCTGCTAGAAGAGTGTCGGATTTGGGTGCCTTGTCTTGTAGTTCCCCATATCTGATTATTCACCGTGACCGGGCGGTTCTTAGGACTTGTCCCGGATATTTACCTAAGGTGGTTTCTTCGTTCCACCTTAATCAGGAGATTGTGGTTCCAGCTTTTGTCTCTCCTGATTTGTCTCCCAAAGAGTGGTCTTTGGATGTGGTACGGGCTCTCCGTATCTATGTGAAGAGAACTGCTTCTATTCAAAAGTCTGATTCTCTCTTTGTTTTGTTTGGATTTCACAAACGTGGCTGGCCTGTTCACAAGCAGACCCTGGCCAGGTGGATTAGAATAGTGATTGCGCATGCTTATGTGAAGGCTGGTCTGTCAGCTCCTGTTCACATTACGGCCCATTCTACTCGGTCTGTTGGACCTTCTTGGGCGGCCCAACGTGGTGCGACCCTTGACCAATTGTGCAAGGCGGCTACGTGGTCCTCCAGGAACACGTTCATAAGGTTCTATGCCTTCGATACTGCCGCTTCCCAGGATGCTTCCTTTGGACGCCGGGTTCTTGTGCCCGCTACAGTGCGTCCCCTCCCATAAGGAACATCTTTAGGACATCCACATTGTCCAGACTTGTGGAGCCCAGTGTACCCCGCAGCAGAAAACGAGTTTTATGGTAAGAATTTACCCTTGTTAAAACTCTTTCTGCGAGGTACACTGGGTTACGCAAGGCGCCCACCGTGACGCACTTAGCTGCTTTGGGTTGATGTGGCATTAGCCGCTGACACTTCTCTTGTCGTGAGAGTGTGGTGCATGTGGCTACTAACCATTGTCGTCTCTTTTCCTGCTTCTGCATTGGGCTGGTTAACTAAACTGAGGTCCTGTGCTGGGAGGCGGGGTGATATAGGAGGCGGCGCTGTGCATTCTGGGAACAGTCAAAGCTTTGAGCCTGTTGGTGCCTCGGATCAAGATCCTACTCTACACCCCATTGTCTAGACTTGTGGAGCCCAGTGTACCTCGCAGAAAGAGTTTTAACAAGGGTAAGTTCTTACCATAAAACTCGTTATTTAGACCATGTTAATATGGTTTTAGCACTGTTTTTCTATTTGTGTACTTGTCTTGTTTTGTTTATGCACACAGGGGCACCTGCGTCTATCCAATGTCTGGATAACACAGGAGCGCCGGTAGCTATGGTTACCGTGCAAGCTTCGGTTTTCAGGCAACAACGGCCTACGACGCAGGAGCGCCCTAACGTCATCACGGCCGGAGAAGTCAGGGACGGAAGTTGTTCCCACCCCCTTTTCTCTGGCGTGTGTCCCGTTCGCGGGTCTTTTCATCTTATTTAAGGTATGTTGTTTTGCACCACATTTGTATCACCTTGACAAAGGGGCGCCATGGCCCCGAAACATTGGTCACTCTTTTCATGATGCATTAAATAACTGTTTGCACTTTAATCATTTGGGAGGAGTCTCTGAGTGCCGCTGCATGTCTCTACTGGTCTAATATATATATATATATATATAGATAATGCTGATTTATCCTTAGGAATGAAAGCTATACCTTAAACACACCTTAAATACACTTTACCATGGAGCCGCTGCGGCCGCTGTACTTAATACACACTCTACGTACTTTGTACGCTATTAGCGTACAAAGTCCCGTGCTATGTACGGACTTAGCGTACAAACGCCGTGCTGACGGTACATAGTACTCACAGCATGTACACACCCAGAGATACACTTTAAACCTTTTACAGCAATGCAATGCAATGATACTACACTTTAAACCTTAGCAGGGCAATGAAGACACGACACCAGATTGTAATTAAACCGCTGGGTTCCGACACCACAGGGTTACAATACAATACAATACAATACAAGTAATACAATACAATATAACAGAGTAAATGGCTACATTCAATGTTACATACGTGAGTGGATTCGCTTGCGCTACCCGGTCCGGTCCTCCGTCATCTGATAGATAACGTTGTGAGTCTTGTGTCTGACCAGGCCTGCAGTAGGCTCTCTTTATACAATTCTTCCAAAAAGCAATACAATAGATACTGTAATCTCTTTGTCTACTGGACACAGGAATGCACATTTACAGTACAGGAGAGGTCATAGGTCGGTTTGAATAGGTTGGCGATGTCTTTCCCAACTGCTCTTGTGGGTGGTCTCCTCTGGATTCCCGCCGCATACATAATGTACAGTAAATACAGTTTATATCTATATTCTGCTCCTGCACATAACTATTCACAGGAACATGCGATCTTTCTCAAACCAACACCGGAATGTTACCCTTAAAATACCCTTCAGCTGGATACCAAACACCACCTTATAACCTTGTTCTGTCCCCTCCTATTCTGTAAAGGTGAATCCCTTTGTTCTGAAACCATTTAAACTGCTGTTATTTTCTGATGTGGTGTAGGGAGGCTATGTGTACATTGTGCACTATTTTTTGATAGCTTTCCATGCGTTCACAAACTCTACCGTAAATACCCATACCACACGCTAATGCGCAGGACCGCGGGAGCGATCATACGCAAATTGCGGATATGTGCACGCACGACAGAACAAGTACACGCGCGGAGGCCATCTGTGTGTAGTTTGTACGTGATGTGTGTACTGCAATATTTTTCGACTTTGACAATATATATATATATATATATATATATATATATATAATGTTCCACAAACAACTGAAGTTTAAATGATGTACTCAGTTTTTCATGTACATTATGTGCATTGATAAAGTAAGCAGTTGAGTTTAACATGAATATAATAAATAAAGCAGTGGGGAGACGTCTCCTATGTGTCAATCTGGGATGTTTCTCCTGATATGTTTTATCCACATTACTTTGTGACCTTCTTATTTATGTTCCATATAATGCTGAGGCAGCTGTGCAGCTGACGGCCTCTGTTTATTCTTCCTGTAATTACAGATGAAGCGTGACTCGTACATTGTGATAACATTCCGTGGGATGCACTCATGTGACTTTGTCTCTCCCACAGGCCTCAACTGTGATGTTTTTCAAATCAAGGAAACTTTTTCTCATGTAGATTCTCTAGATCTTAATGTACATCATCATCAGTTTCCCTACCTACAATGTTAGGCTGGATATACTAATTAGGAACAAAAGCTCCAATGGTCTCATGGATCTATGCAAAAACATTACAATGGCACAATTTTCTAAATGAAAATTTGTTATGAGCATGTTTTATGTAATAGGACTTTGTGCTGGATCCTATTTAGGTTTTAACTTATACACAAGTCCAAAGAGGTTCTAAAGGAAGTCAGAGCATGATTGCCAAATTTTGCAGGGCTCCCTGAGACTCCCGGAAGAGTGGACCAGTCTCACATGCCACCCACATGTGATTTGTTATACTACTTATATACTTCAAAAATATACAGAAAGGTTAATTGGCTCCCAACAAAATTAACCCTAGCGTGAATGTGTATGTGTGTACATGTGGTAGGGAATATAGATTGTAAGCTCCACTGGGGCAGGGACTGAGGTGAATGGCCAAATATTCTCTGTAAAGCGCTGCGGAATATGTGTGCGCTATATAAATAACTGGTAATAATAAATAAATAAAATAATACTTATCATTCATTCATTGCATTTGTTTCTTTCAACTAATGCAGACTGATTACTGAAAGGAAGAGCCACAGAAGAAAACAGCTCCTCAAGAACTTGGTTCATGTGAACATTTTAAGGTCACAAATTAAGAATATATGGAAATTAGGTGAACACTGTGAGTTACAGAGATCCCAGCATAAGAGCGTCACTCTAGCACACTCTCGGGCCTATTTATAAATGTCTGGGCCCTGAAAACTACAGTAACATTGCTTATCGTGAATGTTTTTTTGGGGGCTAATCATGATAACATGCTGATGATCAGCCGCCCAGATGGCCACACGGTTGGCCATAAATCATTAGTAGTAAAGTAAAATGTTCTGTTTTCCTCAGAAAAACACCACACAGCACCAGAGGCGGATTTAGAGGTCTGGCCGCCTCTAGACACATCATTATTGCTGAAGCGCCCCTCCACCCCCCCCCCCCCCCAAAAAAAAAGTATACAATATAATGTGTGGCCAGAGACTACATTACAGGATTAAGGGGCAGATTTATTAAGCCTGGTGAAGTGAAGTGATAAAGTGGAAGGTGATAAAGCACCAGCCAGTCAGCTCCTAACTGTCATTTTTCAAACCCAGCTTGTGACATGGAAGTTAGGAGCTGATTGGCTGGTACTTTATCACCTTCTACTTTATAACTTCACCAGGCTTAATAAATCAGCCCCTAAGTAATTTAAAATTATACATATATGAGCTATGCAGATGATTCACAACTGTACTTGTCCTTTGCTCCGGGCACTGATAAATCAATAGCAACCCTAAATGGCTGTCTAGCTGAGGTCCAGGAGTGGATGAGCGCGAGGGATAAAACAGAGGTCATTATGATAGGACTGCAACATCAAAGGACAAGACTGCAGCATAGCCAACCAACTGGACTTACACTCGGGGATTCAGAATTACAAACCACTGATCGTGTGTGGCATTGTCCTGGATGGTGGCTTGACACTTAAACATCAGATATCAGCCATAATCAAATCCTCATTCTTTCACCTGAGGAACATAGCCAGAATCAAGCACTTAATTCCCTCAGATGATCTGCCAAAAGTCATTAATTCATTTGTATCATCTCGAGTAGACTACTGTAATTCGGCTGGGTCTGGAGAGCTGACCAAACAGGCGCAATGCGGCTAAGGTGTTAAAGGCTTAGATAAATGTCACCACATTTAAAACCAGGAATACAATACAAGAATTTTAAGCCCTTTCTACACACTCAGCGCAACACAAAAATGTATATACGTCTCTTTGTTTCCTTCCTTGGACGTTGATGACTCCTTCTTGCAAATCTTCTGACGGCTTAATCTCTATTCCGTGAACTCCGGAATGTGAAAATAAAAACAGAAATAACAACCACCAAAGTGTAGTATTTTCTTATTTGTAAATAGTCTCTATATCAATTGTCTCTATATCGAGGTTTAACTCCAGCGTACCAAGACTCACACAAAATAAAGTTAATATGTGCTCATAAAGGTATCTTTATCCTTTCCTTTCAATCATCCAGTGTTCAATTCACCAAAGAATGTGGAGGTGGTGTGAAATATTTAAGTGAAGGATAGTCTGGTTGGGAGCGTACCCTCAGACTCACACAAAAGATGCAAGCTGTAAACACATCTAGGTTTCTTTGGGGTATAGCGCACTGCGTACCCAAATTCACAATGCACGACGTAAGATGACTCTCATAAAGGTATCTTTCAGGAATTGTGATCCGTCAGTCCTTTCTCCACCCAGATGTCTTGTGTGTTCAGTGTTAGCGTGAAAAACAAAATATACAATAGTGTGTGGTACGTTCTTATGGGTCAATATATAAATTCAACAAAAGCAGTTTGGACCAACTCGTACCTACGCACCAAACATAACATGTGCCAAAAAGATTTCTATGTGTCCTTCCTTTTAACTCCTTTGTGTAATGAAAATACACTACAAAGTGTGGGGGAAAAATATGGAAGAGAGATTTGTCCAGAAAGGAGAAAGAGCCGTGTGGGATGCGTACCCCAAAACTCACAGAAAGAATGCAGCTGGTAAGCACATCTAGGTATCTTTGGGGTAAATTATACAGCGTACCCGAACTCACACTGGGGGATGTATGGTGACTCCTATAAAGGTTTCTTTCAAACACTGTTTACTCCCATCCATACGTCTCCGACCTTATAACTTTATAGGCTCAGAAACGGGGAAAAGAGGAAAAAATAGAACAGAATGTGTAGTAGGTTCTGGAATACGCTGGTAAACTTAACAACAATAATCGAATTGAAGCGTACCCCCACTCACACAAATAGAGAATGGTATACACATATCAAGGTATCTTTAGATGTTCTTATCCTAGCAGGTGAAAAAATCGAAAATGGGAGCCCCCAGAAGAAAACTGATCACTAAAGGATGCGTACCACAACACTCACAGAAACAATGCAGGGATCAAACACATCACGGTATCTTTGGCATGTACAATATCCCAAAATATCTCGTACCCTGACTCACACTCGGAAGTGGAATGCAGCTCCTATCAAGGTATCTTTACTGGGCGCTCAGTGAAGTGTCTTTCTCTCCAGCTTACATCCACCCAAATGGCATGTATCCACAGGTTTTTTCATAAAAACAAATTTATTGGTACAGAACAATAAAAAAATCCAAAGTATAAAAACCATCCGCATAGAAAAAATAAAAATAAAAAATGTCCCAAAAAGATGTGTACAAGAATAAAACTTAAGAATAAAACTACACATCCCATGATGCTCCCCGTTCAAGCTTATTAAAACGTCATGTGATCGGAACGGGTCACTTTTGCTTTTGGTTGTTTGAACTACATCCTCCAGACGGCCTGCACTACATTTCCCATAATTCTGACGAGCGTCATTTCCGCTGACACCCGCGGCAGAGCTTCCGGACACTATGGAACTACACAAGAGAAACATGAAGAAAAAACTACATTTTCCATCAGTTCCGGAGGCTGGGCATTTCCATTTACCCATACGATGTCACTTCCGGGTATTGCATCTGCTGAACTACACTAAAGATTCAGAAACAAACTACACTTCCCAGCAGCCCCGGTGGCTGGGCACTTCCGGCCAGCGCGATTTTGTTAATTAGACTGTAGTTTAAGTATTGAAAGTTGCTAAAAAACACTATTTATATGAGGACGAGTAATATCTTGAATCCAATACACTGGAGCTTGCAATAAGTTTGCTCTTGCTCCTTATTGGTGATATTTGTATGTTTTTCACTAATTGCATGATGTCATTTTCTGTTGTAATTTTATTGGCTACTTCTTCTTTAAATACTTGGCTCCTGTACACTCCACATTATCTTGATAAAGGTCACATGACCGAAACGCGTTGATACTGCCATCAGGAGTGTGAGTAGCCAACATTAATTTTTCATCTGTGAAAGTTTTATTCTTGTACACATCTTTTTGGGACATTTTTTATTTTTATTTTTTCTATGCGGATGGTTTTTATACTATGGATTTTTTTATTGTTCTGTACCAATAAATTTGTTTTTATGAAAAAACCTGTGGATACATGCCATTTGGGTGGATGTAAGCTGGAGAGAAAGACACTTCACTGAGCGCCCAGTAAAGATACCTTGATAGGAGCTGCATTCCACTTCCGAGTGTGAGTCAGGGTACGAGATATTTTGGGATATTGTACATGCCAAAGATACCGTGATGTGTTTGATCCCTGCATTGTTTCTGTGAGTGTTGTGGTACGCATCCTTTAGTGATCAGTTTTCTTCTGGGGGCTCCCATTTTCGATTTTTTCACCTGCTAGGATAAGAACATCTAAAGATACCTTGATATGTGTATACCATTCTCTATTTGTGTGAGTGGGGGTACGCTTCAATTCGATTATTGTTGTTAAGTTTACCAGCGTATTCCAGAACCTACTACACATTCTGTTCTATTTTTTCCTCTTTTCCCCGTTTCTGAGCCTATAAAGTTATAAGGTCGGAGACGTATGGATGGGAGTAAACAGTGTTTGAAAGAAACCTTTATAGGAGTCACCGTACATCCCCCAGTGTGAGTTCGGGTACGCTGTATAATTTACCCCAAAGATACCTAGATGTGCTTACCAGCTGCATTCTTTCTGTGAGTTTTGGGGTACGCATCCTACACGGCTCTTTCTCCTTTCTGGACAAATCTCTTTTCCATATTTTCCCCCCACACTTTGTGGTTTATTTTCATTACACAAAGGAATTAAAAGGAAGGACACATAGAAATCTTTTTGGCACATGTTATGTTTGGTGCGTAGGTACGAGTTGGTCCAAACTGCTTTTGTTGAATTTATATATTGACCCATAAGAACGTACCACACACTATTGTATATTTTGTTTTTCACGCTAACACTGAAAACACAAGACATCTCGGTGGAGAAAGGACTGACGGATCACAATTCCTGAAAGATACCTTTATGAGAGTCATCTTACGTCGTGCATTGTGAGTTTGGGTACGCAGTGCGCTATACCCCAAAGAAACCTAGATGTGTTTACAGCTTGCATCTTTTGTGTGAGTCTGAGGGTACGCTCCCAACCAGACTATCCTTCACTTAAATATTTCACACCACCTCCACATTCTTTGGTGAATTGAACACTGGATGATTGAAAGGAAAGGATAAAGATACCTTTATGAG
This sequence comes from Pseudophryne corroboree, assembly GCF_028390025.1. Taxonomy (NCBI): domain Eukaryota; kingdom Metazoa; phylum Chordata; class Amphibia; order Anura; family Myobatrachidae; genus Pseudophryne; species Pseudophryne corroboree. Next base: position 147,356,917 of record NC_086447.1, read on the forward strand.
CACATATTAACTTTATTTTGTGTGAGTCTTGGTACGCTGGAGTTAAACCTCGATATAGAGACAATTGATATAGAGACTATTTACAAATAAGAAAATACCAATGTGTAATTGGTGGTTGTTATTTCTGTTTTTATTTTCACATTCCGGAGTTCACGGAATAGAGATTAAGCCGTCAGAAGATTTGCAAGAAGGAGTCATCAACGTCCAAGGAAGGAAACAAAGAGACGTATATACATTTTTGTGTTGCGCTGAGTGTGTAGAAAGGGCTTAAAATTCTTGTATTGTAGACTACTGTAATGCCCTCTACCTTGGTCTCCCAGCAAAAGAATTGCACCGCTTACAGCTGGTGCAAAATACAGCTGCCAGGCTGTTAACCAACCAGCCCTGTTCTAGCCACATAACACCCATCCTCTACTCCCTTCACTGGCTGCCTGTAAGATGGCGAATCATCTTCAAGATTGGCTTACTGAGTTTCAAAGCCCTACATGGCCAGGGCCCAAGGTACCTGAAGCAGCTTCTGACCCCATACTGCCCCACTTGATTACTGCGATCTGTAGATGAAGGATTTTTAGCAGTACCTAGAATCTCCCGTAATTCATCTGGGGGTCGAGCTTTTAGTCATGCAGCTCCGACTCTATGGAACTCACTTCCCCGCACAGTGTGAGAGGCCCCAACTATAGAATCCTTCAAAAGTAGACTCAAGACTTTCCATAATGTCCCTTTAGTATCTTCATGCTTCTATATTTTATGAAAAGCTGTTCTGTACTTCATTATTTTCTTACTATATTATGCTCTGTATCTGTTAAGCGCCTTGAGTCCTATTGGAGAAAGAGCACTATATAAATAAAATGATTATTATTATTTAAGATACCCAGTAGGTCTAAATAAAATGCTGTGTTGACAAAGAGGGAAAGAGGGAGGGAGAGAGGAGGGGGCAGTCGTGGGTTCTTAGATGGGGTGAGGGTGTTGGAGATGAGAGGGATTGGATATGCCGCGTTGGGGAGGGGGGTAGCCTCGATGGTTGGGGCATTCGGCCGTTCTGCAAATATGGGGGGATCGGAGGTGACGTGATGAGAGGGTGAGTAGGGGAAGGTCAGGAGTGCCGCGGTGGGAAGGGGGTTTGATGGGGGTGTTGGGGGTCCACGTTGGGGGCGAGCTAATGAACCAGGGACTCAGGGAACGAAGCTGATGGGAGGAGCGAGAAACAGGAAGATGGAGGGTGATGTGTGTGTCCAGTTGCTGCCACCACATATCTCTCTCCCTAGCTAGATTTTACCTGCTGGCCGGCTTTTCAGGGTGTGAGTTCCACATGCAGAGAGCCAGCATTATGGTAGGGAGAGACCAGCTTTGCTGCCTCTGGTAGGTGCTGCCCACAGCACTGGTCACAGATCATCTACTTCCCATAATAGACCCATGCAGCCCCATGTGGCCCTTAATCTGGTCCTGTATATTTGCAAATGTGCGTAACAGAGGCTCCTGCATTTTCAGTCTGATTCTGAGCTGGAAGCAAAGCAAAAATAAAAGTGTAACTTTGCACTTGGACAAACCATGTTGCAATGAGAGAGGTACAGATAACATTAATTTTTTGCATGTAGGGTAAATACTGGCTGCTTTTGCATGAAGCCCACACATGCTGGGCAGCTTTATGTTTACACTGCACTTCATATTTCAGTTTGGACACCCCATCTACATATAAATCTCTCTCCCCCATCTGCAGTGCAACATGGTTTGTCCATATACAAAGTGACTTGATTTTTTGTTTTACTCCCAACCAGTGGCCGATTTCCCCTATGGTCTCCAGGGCTACAGCCCCCCAGATGAAATTCGCCACCCCTCTCAGTGTCAGAGAAGCCAGATGCAGTCTGTCTCCACTGTAACTGGCAGTGACTTCCTATTGGACGTCCTACCTGGCAGTCACAGACACACAAAGCAGTGACATTGGGAGGTGTTTCCTTCCTCCGGCACTGCCAGGCTGTGACATGCAGAGAGCTGGCATCCTTTTGGAAGCCACTTCCTGCCTTTAACACAGCCTAATTTGGCTTCAATGGGCTGCAGCCAATGCAGTCCATAGAAGTAGCACCCGGCAAATAAAGATAATAATGGTGCCTAGATGTAACCTGATTGCTGACTCCAATAGAGACACAGGGCCTAATACTAAGTCAGACACAGACACTACAACGCCTTCTGCACATCCGCATCTTCATGCTGATACCAATACTGATTTCTTCAAGACAGAGGTGTCCACGTGCAGTGTCTTGTGGCAGAGCAAAGCCATCTCGGGGTGTCTTGACATGCACCATGGGATGGAGCAGCCCTATGTCAGGTGTAGATTTTACATCTGAGCATGTGGGCAGTTGTACATCTACAGACACCACCGCCGTCTAGTCACCCCCCCCCCCACACACACACACACCTAAGTTACCTCCCGGGAATGCCCTTTAAAATCCACAGACCCTGTATCCAAATTTGTTCTGTGTCTCCGTGCTGCAACCACAGACAGGCTTGGACTGGCCCACAGGGGTACAGGGGAAACCACCGGTGGGCCCCACTGCTTGGGGGCCCACCTCCTGCTCTAAGGATCAGGTTCCAGTCTGTGCACTTGAATTATACATCATACATTTGTTACCTTATACTGGGCTATGGTGTATTTTCTACAGTGCATTGCTGTTATTAATCTGTTATTAATCTGGTACATTATCATGCACGCAGCAGCTGAATTTACTGTATATATTTATGAAGGGGCCCAGATGTTGCACTCTTTAATGGTTAGTCAAACCAATGAGGTGGCAGGCCATACCCCCTCTGCGGACTTAGCACACCCCTAAACATGGGCCCCTACCACTGCATTCCCCGGTGGGCCCTACATGCGCCAGTCCGACACTGACCACAGAGCATGTACAGCTAGACTCGGATGCATGTGCAGTACTTCACACATCGGCCAGCTACGTGCTTATCGGCAATGTGTGCGGATAGCAGCCACCTCTGAATCAGGCCCACCACCCCCGCAGTGGATGAGCATTCCAGGACGGCCCTCACAAGTGGATAGAAATCAGCGATCTACAGTACATAACCATGAGAGTTTATTCTGAGGCACAATAGGCTGTCACATATGCCAGATCCCAAGTCAGTGATTACATTACAGGTGTCGTATTCCCAGACATCAGGAGAAGAGCAGGAAATCCTGCAGCTGCTGATGCACAGTATTCATATCATTTACCCTAAAGAATCTATACCTGTTTGAAATGAGAAATTATGTTTGTCAGCAGATGAACACTGAGCCCTTTATATAGGCAATGTCATACTGTATGCTTATAACTCCAATTTCTCTACATCATCAGCAGAAAATAGTATTGTTTTTCTATTGTCTTCTGTCCAGAGCACAATTGCTGAATTTTTGACTGCCAGGTCGTCACAGCGGGTAGTGGTATGGGGACAATGACATTAGCCTAATATAGGGGCAGTGTGGGAGCGTGATGCAACCATAGAGGCTGTGATGGTGGTGTGGCTGCACAATCATGTAATTATGGCCACTCTCCCCACTATACAATGCCATGATTACTCTCTTATCTAATGATCTGCAAGAAGGACCTACTCATCTCATCGTCTACAAGCATCAACTTCTTATCTCATTGTCTACAAGCAGTACCTTCTTATCTCATTGTCTACAAGCAGCACCTTCTTATCTCATTGTCTGCAAGCAGCACCTTCTTATCTCATTGTCTGCAAGCAGCAACTTCTTATCTCACTGTCTACAAGTAGCACCTTTTCATCTCATTGTCTACAAGTAGCACCTTCTTATCTCAATGGCTACAAGCAGCACCTTCTTATCTCATTGTCTACAAGTAGCACCTTTTTATCTCATTGTCTACAAGTAGCACCTTTTTATCTCATTGTCTACAAGTAGCACCTTCTTATCTCAATGGCTACAAGCAGCACCTTCTTATCTCATTGTCTGCAAGCAGCACCTTCTTATCTCATTGTCTGCAAGCAGCAACTTCTTATCTCACTGTCTACAAGTAGCACCTTTTTATCTCATTGTCTACAAGTAGCACCTTCTTATCTCAATGGCTACAAGCAGCACCTTCTTATCTCATTGTCTACAAGCAGCACCTTCTTATCTCATTGTCTACAAGTAGCACCTTTTTATCTCATAGTCTACAAGCAGCACCTTCTTATCTCATTGTCTACAAGCAGCACCTTCTTATCTCATTGTCTACAAGTAGCACCTTTTTATCTCATAGTCTACAAGTAGCACCTTCTTATCTCAATGGCTACAAGCAGCACCTTCTTATCTCATTGTCTACAAGCAGCACCTTCTTATCTCATTGTCTACAAGTAGCACCTTTTTATCTCATTGTCTGCAAGCAGCACCTTCTTATCTCATTGTCTACAAGCAGCATCTTCTTATCTCATTGTCTACAAGCAGCTTTCCACTCTGGCTCAGCAGTAATTAAGCAGCATCTGCCCTTACACACAGCTCTCAGGGCTGCTATTTCACAGCTGCTTAAATCAACCCTGTGTTCTTGTGGTTGTTCACGTTATCTAATTCAAGCAGCTGATTGGGTGTTACCCACATACATGCACTCAGTACATTCATTGCCTTGTCTGTGTTTTACCTGGACTAGCTCCTGTCCTTGCTGGTCCTGGAGATTGTGCTATTCTATGTGTTGGATCCTAGCAGACTCCTGAACTCTTTGTCTGCATCTCTGCAGTGTATTTCTCCTGCCTTTTGAACTGGCTTGCCATGTATGCTGTTTGTATTGTTTGTCCTGTTTGAGACATCATGGCTGCGAATCTCCCAGACACATCCTCACTCTTAGGCTATAACAACTATGCACTACTGACATCAAGTCCAGACAGTAGCTAAGAACTAGTGAACAATGTAGATCTGGGAAAGGCTATTATTATTGGTGAAACATATTGTACCATAGCTCTGCATAGGGCCTATCAGCCACTGAGAGTAAGGTACATAACACATTGGGGTCTGGAAGTGACACAGGGGACTGTGGCTAGAAGTGACACTAGGGACTGGGGCTGGAAGTGACACTGTGAGGGCTGGAGGGACAGAAGTGGTCTGGAGATGGAGAGACAGAAGGGGTCTAAAGCTGAAGAGACAGAAGGGAGCCGGAGAGACATAGGGGAATGAGGCTGGAGAAACACAGCATCTTCTGGACCAATCTCCTACATGAATAGAGAATACCAACTGAAGTCACCATCTGCCCAGGCAGGAACAATTTCTTCAGAAGTTTCCCAGTGCAGGAAAACCACATGTAGGTAAGACAGACTCTCTATTGCCTGTCCTGTACCTGCCAGGGTCCCGGAATTTGTGGTCCCTTAAAAACATGGGTGTACCAGCCCTCATTCTTTTTCTTGCCAACCCTGGCTAAATATATAATTCACTAGAAATCAACATAGATTCTATATTATATTAAGATGGCATCTTGGGACAACAGCCTTACTGTATGTTCAGTAGCTTGGATGATTAGCATAAATGGAATTTCCTGTGTCAAAACCAATACTAAAATTACACAATAAAGTGCTCCAGTTTGAATTAAAAATTCTACATCTGTATGTCATGAGAAAAAGTATATTATGGGAAAGAGTCACCAGCTGCACGATAAACAGTTTAGACTTTGACATAGGCTGCTTTTTGGGGAGAATACCAAGAGAGGCTCCTGACAGCCGTCTGGAAAATGCATCTGTTCTTATAAGTGCATATTGTGTAACACAAGGAAAGAATGGGATAGATTTACTTATTTCCTTTGTGGTAAATTTCTGCAACCAGCCGTGATTTCTTTTTGTATTAATTTGGAACTGAACAACTTGTTTTAAAATATTACTTTGATGTTTATTAATGCTATTGTAGTATTACGCTGAATCACTTGTATTACATTACTAAGTGCCACTATTATCATTATATTTTTCATTTTGTCTGTACTGCAAACATAGAACAATTCACAGTAATAGAGTTTCAGCGCATAAGAACAAAGGGGGTCATTCCGAGTTGATCGCTCGCTAGCTACTTTTAGCAGCCGTGCAAACGCATAGTCGACGGCCACGGGGGAGTATATTTTTGCTTTGCAAGAGTGTGAACGCCTGTGCAGACGAGTGGTACAAAAACATTTTGTGCAAAACAAGACCAGCCTTGTAGTTACTTATTCTGTGCGATGATTGCTGCGACGAAGGTCTCGGAATTTATGTCAGATACCTGCCCTGCAAATGCCTGGAAATGCCTGCGTTTTCCAAAACACTCCCATAAAACGGTCAGTTGTCACCCATAAACGCCCTCTTCCTGTCAATCTCCTTGCGATTGGCTGTGCGCATGGAGTCTTTGCTAGATCCAGTGCACAGCAGCGATGCTCTTTGTGCCCATACGATGCGCGTGCGCATTGCGGCACATACGCATGCGCAGTTTTGCATTTTTTTACCTGATCGCTGCGCTGCGAAAATCAGCAGCGAGAGATCAACTCGGAATGACCCCAAGTGGCCTAATTCAGAGTTGATCGCAGCAGCAAAATTGTTAGCAGTTGGGCAAAACCATGTGGACTGCAGGGGGGGAAGGGGGGCAAATATAACATGTGCAGAGAGAGTTAGATTTGGGTGGAGCATGTTCAATCTGAAATCTAAATTGCAGTGGAAAAATAAAGCAGCCAGTATTTACTCGGCACAGAAACAAAATAACCCACCCAAATCTAAAGGCCCATACACACTGGGCGATTCTGAGCTGAAAGCAGTTCACTTTTGGTGTTTTGAGCGGCTTTCAGCTCAAAGCCGGCCAGTGTGTATGCCCTGGCAATGAGTGCTGATGCGCGCACCCGCTTCAATGCTGGCAGCCGCCGTTCATCTACTGGTATTACCAGTAGATGAACGGCGGGGTGAGCGGCTTTCCATAGCGTCCTGCTATGGAAAACCGCTCACCCCCGCTGACATCGCTGGGTAGCGGGGAAAAGCGCTCAGTGTGTATGCACTGAGATGCACACTCTTAGCACTAAGATAGTAAAAATAATTTAAATAAACCCTCACAATTAACCTGGAGTATAATTGAAGTTCTTAGCACACATTTGCGCATGGGCCCGCATATTTGCGCAAATCTGTGCTAAGAACTTCATTTATACTCCATGTTAATTGTGAGGGTCTATTTAAATTATTTTTACTATCAGTGTTCTTAGTGCTAAGAGTGTGCATCTGCATCTCTTCCTCCAGTATGTATATATATATATATATATATATATATACCGTATTTGCCGGCGTATAAGACGACTGGGCGTATAAGACGACCCCCAACATTTCCACTCAAAATATAGAGTTTGTTATATACTCGCCGTATAAGACTACCCCCTTCCACACACCAAATAAAACGTAAAAGAACATCAGATTTGTGACATACTGTATATTATGACCTGATAAGAGATTTGGATAGGGAGTATTTATCAAGGTATGCATAAGAAGGGGGGAGGGGGCGAGGAGAAAGTTGTAAAATGTATAAAAGTATACCCCTGTGTGCATTTAGTGTTTCACATGAGTGCCATTAGTATTAGTATTAGTGCCATTACAGTACCTGTCATTGTCACCATTGTACGGCCACAACGCGACTGCAGCGCCTCCGGCCAGTCCCTGCATCTCCCTGTAATTGGCACTAGTGACCCGCCGCGGACGCACTGGATATCGCGCGATACTGGATGGTGAGTAGAATGAGGTGGGCGGGCATCGGGAGGCCACTATGGGCACCGGGCGAGTATCGGAAGGCCACTATGGCAGCTATGTCTATCCCAACTGAAGTGCACCCGGCGTATAAGACGACCCCCCCACTTGGAGGCATGTTTTTCAGGGCAAAAAAGTAGTCTTATACGCCAGCAAATACTGTATATATATATATTATAACAGGAGTCTTGCTAGAATGTGCTCTGCTACAAAAATTCAACCAGCGACCGACTCCAGGCTTGTGCATAAACAACAAATACCTTTTTTTCAGGTTGCTCAAAAACAAAGATACACATAAAACTATAAATAAAATTATTATTATTATTATTATTATAAAACAAAGATCACTGTCTTTAGTATATACAACCAGGGAGGTTAGGCCCTGCCTCACTCCCTCTTACTAAATAAGGAACCCTTCAGGTCTTGGCATCCTGACACTAGTGACCCAGTATTCCGGATCCCACTGTCCCTAGCAGGCCTATCACCTGGACACCTACTGCCTTCAGGAGCCCTGACTCATGGGAGAGACTCTGCTTTAAACCCAGCAGCCAGGTGCTGGCTGATGAAGCAGCTTCTTGGGCTAAGAAGCCTATAAGACCTGGTCTGGGCCAAATGGATGGGAACCCGGTCCATCCACACTTCCCATCTACCCCCAGGACCCTGTGTGTATTTATATTTTTTCATTTTAGATCTTAGGGCCCCCTGTCTTAGGTACCCCGGGCCCCGGGCCCCATCAATGCCTTAATCCAGCTTTGCTTGTGCAATCGGCTCAACCTGATTGACAGGCAGAGTCGGTCGCGGGGCATGTCGACGGCGTTGCGGTGGTGTTTTCGGGGCACGGTCCGGACAACGCATTCATGTCCAGACCGTTTGCAGGGCGGTCCGCGGCGGCTGCATGACATCACATGCAGCTGCGGTGGCCACAAACATGATGGGTAGCCGCCTGCCTTCGCAGCTAGGCAGCGTAGGCAGGGAGCTACCCGGCAGATGCGAAGGCATCGCCGCCATGCGATGCTGTTGGACGTCTCCGGGGAAGAGGGGTGGACTTGCCCTGTGCTGGACGTCCCTCCGCACATTAGAGATTTTGATCGTACTGTAGATTCGTTTTTTCGCACATCTACTATCAGGTCTGAATTAAACCCTTAGCTGTAGAGATGTTGGATCCCAGTTTGCGACATCAGTCACCGTGACGGAATCGTAGCTACATGCAGGAGGTGTCTCTTCTACTGAGACGTCTCCGTCATGTCCCTCCTTATAATCAGATGGAAATGCAAAGCTGCTTGCATACAACTTTGCATTTTCGTCCATCACTGAATCAGGCCCTCAGTTAACTCAATCAGAACAGTTGCTGTCAACTACTGTAGTATAAAGATTTTCTCTATCTGATTAGAATTATGCTTAACATACTATCTCTTTAAACCGGAACGCTCATGAATTACTAGTGATGAGCGGGTTCGGTTTCTCGGAAACCGAACCCCCCCGAACTTCAGCCTTTTTACACGGGTCCGAGCCATGCTCGGATTCTTCCGTGTGGCTCGGGTAAACCGAGCGCGCCCGAACGTCATCATCCCGCTGTCGGATTCTCGCGAAACTAGGATTCTATATAAGCAGCCGCGCGTCGCCACCATTTTCACACGTGCATTGAGATTGATAGGGAGAGGACGTGGCTGGCGTCCTCTCCGTTATAGTAGAATAGACACAGAGTGACTTAGTGTTATAATTGTGGGGAGGATTGGGGACGGGGAGCAGCTGTTAGGGAGTACAGTGCAGGGTTTTGATTACAATAGTAGTGACCACCAGTTTAATCCGTTGGTTCTCTGCCTGAAAAAAACGCTCCACCATATCTGTGCTCAGTGTGCTGCACTGCTGCATGATATATCTGTGCTGAGTGCACTGCTCACACTGCCTAATTGTGGGGACTGGGGAGCAGTTATAGCAGGAGTACAGTGCACAGTTTTGCTGACAGTGAACCCCAGTCCAGTATACGTTTGTCTGCCTGACAAACACTCCTGTGGTGGCTTTTTTTTCCTTCATACTAGTTTAGCAGTCTGCTGACAGTGTCCACCAGGTCCGTTATTATTATACAGTATATATATATATATATAGCAGTACGGTAGGCCACGGCTATACCTACCTCTGTGTTGTCAGTGCACTCGTCGTCCATAAGTAATATAATACTATACTATCCATCCATCTACATTGTATACCTGTGGTGGCTTTTTTTTTCTTCATACTAGTTTAGCAGTCTGCTGACAGTGTCCACCAGGTCCGTTATTATTATACAGTATATATATATATATATAGCAGTACGGTAGGCCACGGCTGTACATACCTCTGTGTCGTCACTGCACTCGTCGTCCATAAGTAATATAATAATACTATACTATCCATCCATCTACATTGTATACCTGTGGTGGCTTTTTTTTCTCTTCATACTAGTTTAGCAGTCTGCTGACAGTGTCCACCAGGTCCGTTATTATTATACATTATATATATATATAGCAGTACGATAGGCCACGGCTGTACCTACCTCTGTGTCGTCAGTGCACTCGTCGTCCATAAGTAATATAATAATACTATACTCTCCATCCATCTACATTGTATACCTGTGGTGGCTTTTTTTTTCTTCATACTAGTTTAGCAGTCTGCTGACAGTGTCCACCAGGTCCGTTATTATTATACAGTATATATATATATATAGCAGTACAGTAGGCCACGGCTGTACCTACCTCTGTGTCGTCACCTCAGTGCACTCGTCGTCCATAAGTAATATAATAATACTATACTATCCATCCATCTACATTGTATACCTGTGGTGGCTTTTTTTTTCTTCATACTAGTTTAGCAGTCTGCTGACAGTGTCCACCAGGTCCGTTATTATTATACATTATATATATATATATAGCAGTACGGTAGGCCACGGCTGTACCTACCTCTGTGTCGTCAGTGCACTCGTCGTCCATAAGTAATATAATAATACTATACCATCCATCCATCTACATTGTATACCTGTGGTGGCTTTTTTTTTCTTCATACTAGTTTAGCAGTCTGCTGACAGTGTCCACCAGGTCCGTTATTATTATACAGTATATATATATATATAGCAGTACGGTAGGCCACGGCTGTACCTAACTCTGTGTCGTCACGTCAGTGCACTCGTCGTACATAAGTAATATAATAATACTATACTATCCATCCATCTACATTGTATACCTGTGGTGGCTTTTTTTTCCTTCATACTAGTTTAGCAGTCTGCTGACAGTGTCCACCAGGTCCGTTATTATTATACATTATATATATATATAGCAGTACGGTAGGCCACGGCTGTACCTACCTCTGTGTCGTCAGTGCACTCGTCGTCCATAAGTAATATAATAATACTATACTATCCATCCATCTACATTGTATACCTGTGGTGGCTTTTTTTTTCTTCATACTAGTTTAGCAGTCTGCTGACAGTGTCCACCAGGTCCGTTATTATTATACATTATATATATATATAGCAGTACGGTAGGCCATGGCTGTACCTACCTCTGTGTCGTCAGTGCACTCGTCGTCCATAAGTAATATAATAATACTATACTATCCATCCATCTACATTGTATACCTGTGGTGGCTTTTTTTTCTTCATACTAGTTCAGCAGTCTGCTGACAGTGTCCACCAGGTCCGTTATTATTATACAGTATATATATATATATATAGCAGTACGGTAGGCCACGGCTGTACCTACCTCTGTGTCGTCAGTGCACTCGTCGTCCATAAGTAATATAATAATACTATACTATCCATCCATCTACATTGTATACCTGTGGTGGCTTTTTTTTTCTTCATACTAGTTTAGCAGTCTGCTGACAGTGTCCACCAGGTCCGTTATTATTATACATTATATATATATATATATAGCAGTACGGTAGGCCACGGCTGTACCTACCTCTGTGTTGTCAGTGCACTCGTCGTCCATAAGTAATATAATAATACTATACTATCCATCCATCTACAGTGTATACCTGTGGTGGCTTTTTTTTTCTTCATACTAGTTTAGCAGTCTGCTGACAGTGTCCACCAGGTCCGTTATTATTATACATTATATATATATAGCAGTACGGTAGGCCACGGCTGTACCTACCTCTGTGTCGTCAGTGCACTCGTCGTCCATAAGTAATATAATAATACTATACTATCCATCCATCTACATTGTATACCTGTGGTGGCTTTTTTTTTCTTCATACTAGTTTAGCAGTCTGCTGACAGTGTCCACCAGGTCCGTTATTATTATACATTATATATATATATATAGCAGTACGGTAGGCCACGGCTGTACCTACCTCTGTGTCGTCAGTGCACTCGTCGTCCATAAGTAATATAATAATACTATACCATCCATCCATCTACATTGTATACCTGTGGTGGCTTTTTTTTTCTTCATACTAGTTTAGCAGTCTGCTGACAGTGTCCACCAGGTCCGTTATTATTATACAGTATATATATATATATATAGCAGTACGGTAGGCCACGGCTGTACCTAACTCTGTGTCGTCACGTCAGTGCACTCGTCGTACATAAGTAATATAATAATACTATACTATCCATCCATCTACATTGTATACCTGTGGTGGCTTTTTTTTCCTTCATACTAGTTTAGCAGTCTGCTGACAGTGTCCACCAGGTCCGTTATTATTATACATTATATATATATATAGCAGTACGGTAGGCCACGGCTGTACCTACCTCTGTGTCGTCAGTGCACTCGTCGTCCATAAGTAATATAATAATACTATACTATCCATCCATCTACATTGTATACCTGTGGTGGCTTTTTTTTTCTTCATACTAGTCTAGCAGTCTGCTGACAGTGTCCACCAGGTCCGTTATTATTATACATTATATATATATATAGCAGTACGGTAGGCCATGGCTGTACCTACCTCTGTGTCGTCAGTGCACTCGTCGTCCATAAGTAATATAATAATACTATACTATCCATCCATCTACATTGTATACCTGTGGTGGCTTTTTTTTCTTCATACTAGTTCAGCAGTCTGCTGACAGTGTCCACCAGGTCCGTTATTATTATACAGTATATATATATATATAGCAGTACGGTAGGCCACGGCTGTACCTACCTCTGTGTCGTCAGTGCACTCGTCGTCCATAAGTAATATAATAATACTATACTATCCATCCATCTACATTGTATACCTGTGGTGGCTTTTTTTTTCTTCATACTAGTTTAGCAGTCTGCTGACAGTGTCCACCAGGTCCGTTATTATTATACATTATATATATATATATATAGCAGTACGGTAGGCCACGGCTGTACCTACCTCTGTGTTGTCAGTGCACTCGTCGTCCATAAGTAATATAATAATACTATACTATCCATCCATCTACAGTGTATACCTGTGGTGGCTTTTTTTTTCTTCATACTAGTTTAGCAGTCTGCTGACAGTGTCCACCAGGTCCGTTATTATTATACATTATATATATATAGCAGTACGGTAGGCCACGGCTGTACCTACCTCTGTGTCGTCAGTGCACTCGTCGTCCATAAGTAATATAATAATACTATACTATCCATCCATCTACATTGTATACCTGTGGTGGCTTTTTTTTTCTTCATACTAGTTTAGCAGTCTGCTGACAGTGTCCACCAGGTCCGTTATTATTATACAGTAGTGTTCACTCTAGGCTGTTTTAGCAGGGCGCCGTGCCCTGCCCGTTTTTTAACAGGCAAAACCCGCCCTGCCCCTTTTGCGGCACCCTGCTAGAACAGCCGCCCGCTCCCTGCCCTCCCGGCGTGTTTAGATGCCGTGCGCATGCGCGCGGCATCCATTCACGCATTGGGAGAGGGCTGGGGGAAGCCCAGCACCGACGGAGGTGCTGGGCACGCCCCCAACAGTGACGTCGCCGGCCACAGACGCTCTCTATAGTAGCGTCTGTGGGCCGCACCGCCCCCTAAAATGACGGAGGCGTGACCACGCCCCCTAATTTGCGTGGCCACGCCCCCATTTCGGGCGCGCGCGCACACATGTGCCCCCTGAGTCCGGCGCCCTGCCCCTTTTCACTCCTAGAGTGAACACTAATACAGTATATATATATATAGCAGTACGGTAGGCCACGGCTGTACCTACCTCTGTGTCGTCAGTGCACTCGTCGTCCATAAGTAATATAATAATACTATACTATCCATCCATCTACATTGTATACCTGTGGTTGCTTTTAGTTGTGCGCATTAAAATATGGAGAACAAAAATGTGGAGGGTAAAAAAATAGGGAAAGATCAAGATCCACTTCCACCTCGTGCTGAAGCTGCTGCCACTAGTCATGGCCGAGACGATGAAATGCCATCAACGTCGTCTGCCAAGGCCGATGCCCAATGTCATAGTACAGAGCATGTAAAATCCAAAAAACAAAATGACCCAAAAATCTAAATTAAAAGCGTCTGAGGAGAAGCGTAAACTTGCCAATATGCCATTTACGACACAGAGTGGCAAGGAACGGCTGAGGCCCTGGCCTATGTTCATGGCTAGTGGATCAGCTTCACATGAGGATGGAAGCACTCATCCTCTCGCTAGAAAAATGAAAAGACTTAATTCAATATATATAATATATAAGATTCAATTCCTCCGTGGAGACATTCACCAGCAGCAATTGCCTCCAGAAAGTGCACGGGGACCTGAGATGGTGGATTCCAGTGGGGACGAATTAATAATCTGTGAGGAGGGGGTACACAGTGAAAGGGGTGATGAATCGGACGATGATGATGAGGTGGACATCTTGCCTCTGTAGAGCCAGTTTGTGCAAGGAGAGATTGATTGCTTCTTTTTTGGTGGGGGCCCAAACCAACCAGTCATTTCAGTCACAGTCGTGTGGCAGACCCTGTCGCTGAAATGATGGGTTCGTTAAAGTGTGCATGTCCTGTTTATACAACATAAGGGTGGGAGGGAGGGCCCAAGGACAATTCCATCTTGCACCTCTTTTTTCTTTCATTTTTCATTGCGTCATGTGCTGTTTGGGGAGTATTTTTTGGAAGGGCCATCCTGCGTGACACTGCAGTGCCACTCCTAGATGGGCCAGGTGTTTGTGTCGGCCACTTGGGTCGCTTATCTTAGTCACACAGCTACCTCATTGCGCCTCTTTTTTTCTTTGCGTCATGTGCTGTTTGGGGAGTATTTTTTGGAAGGGCCATCCTGCGTGACACTGCAGTGCCACTCCTAGATGGGCCAGGTGTTTGTGTCGGCCACTTGGGTCGCGTATCTTAGTCACACAGCTACCTCATTGCGCCTCTTTTTTTCTTTGCGTCATGTGCTGTTTGGGGAGTATTTTTTGGAAGGGCCATCCTGCGTGACACTGCAGTGCCACTCCTAGATGGGCCAGGTGTTTGTGTCGGCCACTTGGGTCGCTTATCTTAGTCACACAGCTACCTCATTGCGCCTCTTTTTTTCTTTGCGTCATGTGCTGTTTGGGGAGTATTTTTTGGAAGGGCCATCCTGCGTGACACTGCAGTGCCACTCCTAGATGGGCCAGGTGTTTGTGTCGGCCACTTGGGTCGCTTATCTTAATCATCCAGCGACCTTGGTGCAAATTTTAGGACTAAAAATAATATTGTGAGGTGTGAGGTGTTGAGAATAGACTGGAAATGAGTGTAAAATAAGATTTTACTCACCGGTAAATCTATTTCTCGTAGTCCGTAGTGGATGCTGGGACTCCGTAAGGACCATGGGGAATAGCGGCTCCGCAGGAGACTGGGCACAACTAAAGAAAGCTTTAGGACTACCTGGTGTGCACTGGCTCCTCCCACTATGACCCTCCTCCAGACCTCAGTTAGGATACTGTGCCCGGAAGAGCTGACACAATAAGGAAGGATTTTGAATCCCGGGTAAGACTCATACCAGCCACACCAATCACACCGTATAAACAGTTAACAGTTTGAAATATAACTGAGCCTCTCAACAGATGGCTAAACAATAACCCTTAAGTTAAGCAATAACTATAAACAAGTATTGCAGACAATCCGCACTTGGGATGGGCGCCCAGCATCCACTACGGACTACGAGAAATAGATTTACCGGTGAGTAAAATCTTATTTTCTCTAACGTCCTAAGTGGATGCTGGGAGTCCGTAAGGACCATGGGGATTATACCAAAGCTCCCTAACGGGCGGGAGAGTGCGGATGACTCTGCAGCACCGAATGAGCAAACTCTAGGTCCTCCTCAGCCAGGGTATCAAACTTGTAGACTGTTGCAAAAATGTTTGAACCCGACCAAGTAACAGCTCGGCAAAGTTGTAAAGCCGAGACCCCTCGGGCAGCCGCCCAAGAAGAGCCCACTTTCCTCGTGGAATGGGCTTTTACAGATTTAGGGTGCGGCAGTCCAGCCGCAGCATGTGCAAGTTGAATCGTGCTACAGATCCAGCGAGCAATAGACTGCTTAGAAGCAGGAGCACCCAGCTTGTTGGGTGCATACAGGATAAATAGCGAGTCAGTTTTCCTGACTCCAGCCGTCCTGGAACATATACTTTTCAGGGCCCTGACTACGTCCAGTAACTTGGAATCCTCCAAGTCCCAAGTAGCCGCAGGCACCATAATAGGTTGGTTCACATGAAAAACTGATACCACCTTAGGAAGGAATTGGGAACGAGTCCTCAATTCCGCCTTATCCATATAAAATACAGATAAGGGCTTTTGTATGACAAAGCCGGCAATTCTGATACACGCCTGGCCGACGCCAAGGCCCACAGCATGACCACTTTCCACGTGAGGTATTGTAGCTCCACGGATTTAAGTGGCTCAACCCAATGCGACTTCAGGAAATCCAACACCACGTTGAGATCCCACGGTGCCACTTGAGGCACAAACGGGGGCTGACTATGCAGCACTCCCTTAACAAAAGTCTGAACTTCAGGCAGTGAAGCCAGTTCTATTTTGGAAGAAAATCGAAAGAGCCGAAATCTGGACCTTCATGGAACCCAATTTTAGGCCCATAGTCACCTCTGACTGTAGGAAGTGCAGAAATCGACCTAGCTGAAATTTCTCCTTTGGGGCCTTCCTGGCCTCACAGCACGCAACATATTTCCGCCATATGCGGTGATAATGGTTTGCGTTCACTTCTGTCCTAGCTTTAAATAGCGTAGGGATAACTTCCTCCGGAATGCCCATTTCCTTCAGGATCCGGCGTTCAACCGCCATGCCGTCAAACGCAGCCACGGTACGTCTTGGAACAGACAGGCCCCCTGCTGCAGCAGGTCCTGTCTGAGCGGCAGAGGCCATGGGTCCTCTGAGATCATTTCTTGGAGTTCTGGGTACCAAGCTTCTTGGCCAACCCGGAACAATGAGTATAGTTCTTACTCCTCTCCTTCTTATTATTCTCATTACCCTGGGTAAGAGAGACAGAGAAGGGAACACATACACCGACTGGTACACCCACAGTGTTACCAGAGCGTCCACAGCTATCGCCTGAGGGTCCCTTGACCTGGCGCAATATCTTTGTAACTGTTTGTTTAGGCGGGACGCCATCATGTCCACCTGTGGCCTTTCCCAATGGTGTACAATCATTTGGAAGACTTCTGGATGAAGTCCCCACTCTCCCGGGTGGAAGTCGTGTCTTCTGAGAAAGTCTGCTTCTCAGTTGTCCACTCCGGGAACGAACACTGCTGACAGTGCTAACACATGATTTTCCGCCCATCGGAGAATCCTTGTGGCTTCTGCCATCGCCATCCTGCTTCTTGTGCCGCCCTGTCGGTTTACATGAGCGACCGCCGTGATGTTGTCTGACTGGATCAGCACCGGCCGGTGTTGAAGCAGGGGTCTAGCCTGACTTAGGGCATTGTAAATGGCCCTTAGTTCCAGAATATTTATGTGTAGGGAAGTCTCCTGACTTTTCCATAGCCTTGGAAGTTTCTTCCCTGTGTGACTGCCCCCCAGCCTCGAAGGCTGGCATCCGTGGTCACCACGACCCAGTCCTGTATGCCGAATCTGCGGCCCCCTAGAAGATGAGCACTCTGCAGCCACCACAACAGCGACACCCTGGCCCTTGGAGACAGGGTTATCCGCCGATGCATCTGAAGATGCGACCCGGACCACTTGTCCCACAGATCCCACTGGAAGATTCTTGCATGGGACCTGGCGAATGGAATTTCTTCGTAAGAAGCTACCATCTTTCCCAGGGCTCGCGTGCATTGATGCACCGACACCTGTATTTGTATTAGGAGGTCTCTTTCTAGAGACAACAACTCCTTGGACTTCTCCTCCGGGAGAAACCCATTTTTATCCTGTTCTGTGTCCAGAACCATACCCAGGAACAGTAGATGCTTCGTAGGAACCAGCTGCGACTTAGGAATATCAGAATCCAGCCGTGCTGGTGTAGCACTTCCCGAGATAGTGCTACTCCGACGAACAACTGCTCCCTGGACATCACCTTTATAAGGAGATCGTCCAAGTACGGGATAATTATTTCGGCCATTACCTTGGTAAATACCTCGGTGCCGGGGACAGACCAACGGCAACGTATGGAATTGGTAATGACAATCCTGTACCACAATTTTGAGGTACTCCTGGTGAAGAGGGTAAATAAGGACATGCAGGTAAGCATCCTTGATGTCCAGTGATACCATGAAATTCTCCAGGCTTGCAATAATCGCCCTGAGCGATTCCATTTTGAACTTGAACCTTCGTATATAAGTGTTCAAGGATTTCAATTTTAGAATGGGTCTCACCGAACCGTCTGGTTTCGGTACCACAACATTTTGGAATAGTAACCCCGGCCTTGTTGAAGGAGGGGTACCTTGATTTCACCTGCTGGAAGTACAGCTTGTGAATTGCCGCCAGTACTACCTTTCTCCGAGGGCAGCAGGCAAGGCTGATGTGAGGTAACGGCGAGGGGGAGTCGCCTCGAACTCCAGCCTGTATCCCTGTGATACTACTTGCAGAACCTAGGGATCCACCTGTGGGCAAGCCCACTGGTCCCTGAAGTTCCCGAGACGCGCCCCCACCGCACCTGTCTCCACCTGTGGAGCCCCAGCGTCATGCGGTGGACTCAGAGGGAGCGGGGGAAGATTTTTGATCCTGGGAACTGGCTGTCTGGTGCAGCATTTTCCTTCTTCCCTTGCCTCTGTGCAGAAAGGAAGAGCCTTTGACCCGCTTGCTTTTCTGAAGCCGAAAGGACTGTACCTGAAAATACGGTACTTTCTTAGGCTGTGAGGAAACCTGAGGTAAAATGTTTTCTTCCCAGCTGTTGCTGTGGATACGAGGTCCCAGAGATCATCCCCAAACAATTCCTCACCCTTATAAGGCAGAATCTCCATGTGCCTTTTAAAGGCAGCATCACCTGTCCACTGCCGGGTTTCTAATACCCTCCTGGCAGAATGGACATTGCATTAATTCTGGATGCCAGCCGGCAAATATCCCTCTGTGCATCCTTCATATATAAGACGACGTCTTTAATATGCTCTATGTTAGCAAAATATTATCCCTGTCTAGGGTATTAATATTATCTGACAGGGTATCAGACCACGCTGCAGCAGCACTATTTATGCTGAGGCAATTGCAGGTCTCAGTATAGAACCTGAGTGTGTATATACAGACTTCAGGATAGCCTCCTGCTTTTTATCAGCAGGCTCCTTCAAGGTGGCCGTATCCTAAGACGGCAGTGCCACCTTTTTTGACAAACGTGTGAGCGCCTTATCCACCCTAGGGGATATCTCCCAACGTGACCTATCCTCTGGCGGGAAAGGGTACGCCATCAGTAACTTTTTAGAAATTACCAGTTTCTTATTGGGGGAACCCACGCTTCTTCACACACTTCATTCACTCATCTGATGGGGGAACAAAACACTGGCTGCTTTTTCTCCCCAAAAATAAAACCCCTTTTATGTGGTACTTGGGTTCATGTCAGAAATGTGTAACACATTTTTCATTGCCGAGATCATGTAACGGATGTTCCTAGTGGATTGTGTATATATCTCAACCTCGTCGACACTGGAGCCAGACTCCGTGTCGACATCTGTGTCTGCCATCTGAGGTAACGGGCGTTTTTTGAGCCCCTGATGGCCTTTGAGATGCCTGGGCAGGCGCGGGCTGAGAAGCCGGCTGTCCCCCAGCTGTTTTACGTCATCCAGCCTTTTATGTAAGGAGTTGACATTGTCGGTTAATACCTTCCACCTATCCATCCACTCTGGTGTCGGCCCCACAGGGGGCGACATCCCATTTATCAGCCTCTGCTCCACCTCCACGTAACCTTCCTCATCCCACATGTCGACACAGCCGTACCGACACACAGCACATACACAGGGAATGCTCTGACTGAGGACAGGACCCCACAAAGTCCTTTGGGGAGACAGAGAGAGAGTATGCTAGCACACACCAGAGCGCTATATAATGCAGGGATTAACACTGTAACTGAGTGATTTTTTCCCCCCAATAGCTGCTTGTATAAACAATATTGCGCCTAAATTTAGTGCCCCCCAGTGGCGTCACAAGGCGGGTGCGGGGGGTGCGGCCCGCTCCCGGGTGTGACACCTGGAGGGGGTGACACCAAATGTCAGCTCCTCCGCAGTGACAGGAGCCAGGTGCTGCAGTGTGAAATTCCGTTACAGCACCCGGCTCCTGTCATAGCAGAGGAGCCGACAGCACACTGAGACCGTCTCTGGGGGAAGCCCAGCATCTCCGGAGATGCTGGGCACGCCCCCAGAGTGACGATCCCGGTATCCCCACGAAGCCACGCCCCCTAGCTGTAAGGCCACGCCCCCTTTTTTGCCGCGATCGCGGCAGTACATCAGGGGTGCGCACCGGGTGTCACCACACCTGGTGACGCCTCTGGTGCCCCCCCTCTCTTTTTAACCCTTTGAGCCTGAAAACTACAGGGGAGAGCCTGGGGAGCTGTCTTCCAGCTGCACTGTGAAGAGAAAATGGCGCCAGTGTGCTGAGGGAGATAGCTCCGCCCCTTTTTCGCGGACTTTTCTCCTGCTTTTTAATGAATTCTGGCAGGGGTATTTATCACATATATAGCCTCTGGGGCTATATGTTGTGATATATTTGCCAGCCAAGGTGTTTTTATTGCTGCTCAGGGCGCCCCCCCCCAGCGCCCTGCACCCTCAGTGACCGGAGTGTGAAGTGTGTATGAGGAGCAATGGCGCACAGCTGCAGTGCTGTGCGCTACCTTGGTGAAGACTGATGTCTTCTGCCGCCGATTTTCCGGACTCTTCTTGCTTCTGGCTCTGTAAGGGGGCCGGCGGCGCGGCTCCGGGACCGAACATCAATGGCCGGTTCCATGTGGTCGATCCCTCTGTAGCTAATGGTGTCCAGTAGCCTAAGAAGCCCAAGCTACCACCAGTTAGGTAGGTTCGCTTCTTCTCCCCTTAGTCCCTCGCTGCAGTGAGTCTATTGCCAGCAGATCTCACTGTAAAATAAAAAACCTAAAATATACTTTCTTTCTAGGAGCTCAGGAGAGCCCCTAGTGTGCATCCAGCTCAGCCGGGCACAAGAATCTAACTGAGGTCTGGAGGAGGGTCATAGTGGGAGGAGCCAGTGCACACCAGGTAGTCCTAAAGCTTTCTTTAGTTGTGCCAAGTCTCCTGCGGAGCCGCTATTCCCTATGGTCCTTACGGAGTCCCAGCATCCACTTAGGACGTTAGAGAAATTATGGTTATTGAGGTTAATAATACTATGGGATCAAAATGACCCCCAAATTCTATGATTTAAGCTGTTTTTTAGGGTTTTTTGAAAAAAACACCCAAATCCAAAACACATTCGAATCCGACAAAAAAAATTCGGTGAGGTTTTGCCAAAACGCGTTCGAACCCAAAACACGGCCGCGGAACCGAACCCAAAACCAAAACACAAACAAAACCCGAAAAATTTCCGGTGCACATCACTATGAATTACACAGGTTCTGTGGCTGATTAAAACCAGGTGAAATGTAGGGTTGAAGTCAGCCAGCCACAGACCCTGTGTAATTCATGAGTGCCCCCGTTTGAAGGGATAGTATTGTAAGCCTCATTAATTATAATGACTGTTTACTAAATAATAGGGTCTACTGTATGTACTAAGCCTTGGAGAGTGATAAAGTGGAGGGAAATAAAGTACAAGCCAACCAGCTCCTAACTGTGATTGTTCAAACCCAGCCTGTAACTTGGCAGTTAGGAGCTGATTGGCTGGTACTTTATTTTTTTAGAGTTAGAGAAAGGGCAGAAATACAGTACTTACAGGAACCCCGAAAGGTCAGAGGTCAGACTTGAAATTAAAGATCACTTGATCAGAAAACGCAGTTGAAGTCGCTGCAGCAGGTAAGTCAGGAGCTAGGGACACTATGTCAACATTCTATCGTGTTGACATTATGAATGTCGACAAGTTCAATGTCAACTTTATGACCATGTCGGCATCCTTATGTCTGCTTTATGACTGTCGACATATCATACCACACCCTTTCCAGGGAGTAGTATAATTTGGAAAATATAACAGGGAGAGCAAATTGTTCTTGTACAGTATACCGTGCAAGGATGACTATCTGCAGTGTGATTATAGCAACTTCTACTGTGAAGGTTCTACCACAGGATGTAGTAACAATGTCGCCAGACAGGATCCCGGCGTCAAAATACAGACGCCTGGGGTCCCGAACGTTATTTAGCGTTGCCACGGGGGGACTGAGGTTAGGTTTAGGCATTAGGAGGGGGGTTAGGGTGCAGGGACGGGAAGAGGATGGTTAGGTACAGCGGAGGGGGGTTAGGGTGCATGGACGGGAAGGGAATGGTTAGGTACAGGGGAGGGGGGTTAGGGCAAGGCACTTACAAAGGGAGGTTAGGGTTTGGCACCAAGCGGGGTGGGTTAGGTTAGGCAGTAAGGAATGGAGGGTTAGAGATAGGCAGCACCGAGGGCTAGGGTTAGGCACCTACAAGGGAGGGTTAGGGTTAGGCTTAGGCACCACCGAGGAGGGTTAGGGTTTAGCACCTACAATGGAGGGTTAGGGTAGGAGGCAGGGGAGGGTTAGAGTACTTACTGGGCATCTGTCGGTATTATGACCACCGGCAACCCGTCAATCAATATATCTTACCGAATCCTCTACCACATGTCATTGGCAGTCATAGAAAATGAATAGATAGCTAAAAGGGATGACTCTGCAAAGACAAGGTCCAGCTAAACATGTCATTGCATTACATCATTGCGGGCTGCTCTGTCTAGAGGCTGTGATGACAACAGAGCTGTAGAGGAAGGTTTAATGCACTTCATCTGCTGCTTCATATTAGATGCTGCCTCAGGCACCATACTCAGCTTGCTTTGTGGCTGACCTGGCTCTGCTCCCAGCAACTGGGGCATCCCTGTAATAATAAAGGCAAAACCTGACTAATACAAATTCAAGTTAGAAGATGAGAAACTTCTGCATAACACATTTTTTTTTTTTAAATAAATTGATTTGCTTTATTCTGTAATTGTTGTTATTGCTAATCTTAGCAACTCTTTCATTATTGTTTTTTTTTAAACATAAATGTCTCTTACTATCATCTCTCACCACACCCTCACAGCTGTGACGTGCGGTGGGGCCAGAGGCTGGGGAGGCACAAATGGTGGTGGGTCTCAGTGCCTGGAGCCTGTCTCACCCCCTACACAATGTCTTATGTCTCTGCACTACGGTGGTCATTCCGAGTTGTTCGCTCACTAGCTGCTTTTAGCAGCATTGCACACACTAAGCCGCCGCCCTCTGGGAGTGTATCTTAGCTTAGCAGAATTGCGAACGAAAGATTAGCAGAATTGTGATTAGAAATTTCTTAGCAGTTTCTGAGTAGCTCCAGACTTACTCCTACACTGCGATCAGTTCAGTCAGTTTCGTTCCTGGTTTGACGTCACAAACACACCCAGCGTTCGTCCAGACACTCCCCCGTTTCTCCAGACACTCCCGCGTTTTTCCCAGAAACGCAAGCGTTTTTTCGCACACGCCCAGAAAACGCCCAGTTTCCGCCCAGAAACACCCACTTCCTGTCAATCACAGTACGATCACCAGAACGAAGAAAAATCCTCGTTATGCCGTGAGTAAAATACCTAACTTTTGAGTAAAATAACTAAGCGCATGCACTCTGCGAACCTTGCACATGCGCAGTAAGCGACTAATCACAATATAGCGAAAATCGGCAACGAGCGAACAACTCGGAATGACCACCTACATCCATGCAAACATCGGGAAAACATACATACAGTAATAGCCAGGTCACAACCATCACTCAAGTGTTGTTAGTAAACTGGTAGATACTAACTTCTGGGTGAGGTGCCCCCATTGCTCCCTCACCTGCAGAACACCGTTGGCCTGGTGCTGCAGGTTACACAGGGCAATACAGTCATCAGTGATACAGTCAGCAGCACCTGGGGAGGGAGAGCAGGAACATATCTGTACACTACGTGTCACTACTGTAGCCACACACACAGAGTCCTGACCCCGCACTCACTACAGATGCCACACACAGAGTCCTGTCCCCACACTCACTACAGATGCCACACACAGAGTCCTGTCCCCACACTCACTACAGATGCCACACACTCACACACCTGTCCCCACACTCACTACAGATGCCACACACACACCTGTCCCCGCACTTACTACAGATGGCACACACTTACACGGGTGGTATTCATGTGACCGCCGCTTGCTGCACTCGCCCCTCCCCGCCGGGATCCCGGCGTCGGTAAGCTGACCGGCGGTCAGGAGACCGCCGGTCAGCCGTACTACACCCACTCACACACCTGTCCCCGCACTCACTACAGATGCCACACACACCTGTCCCCGCACTCACTACAGATTACACACACACACCTGTCCCCGCACTCACTACAGATGCCACACACACCTGTCCCCGCACTCACTACAGATTACACACACACACACACCTGTCCCCGCACTCACTACAGATGCCACACACACCTGTCCTGGCACTCACTACAGATTACACACACACCTGTCCCCGCACTCACTACAGAAGCCACACACACACACCTGTCCCCGCACTCATTACAGATGCCACACACACCTGTCCCCACACTCACTACAGATGCCACACACACCTGTCGCCGCACTCACTACAGATGCCACACACACCTGTCCTGGCACTCACTACAGATTACACACACACCTGTCCCCGCACTCACTACAGAAGCAACACACACAGAGTCCTGTCCCCACACTCACTACAGATGCCACACACAGAGTCCTGTCCCCACACTCACTACAGATGCCACACACTCACACACCTGTCCCCACACTCACTACAGATGCCACACACACACCTGTCCCCGCACTTACTACAGATGGCACACACTTACACGGGTGGTATTCATGTGACCGCCGGTCAGCTGACCGACAGTCACATGACCTCCTCCACCAGCCCGACGGGTCACTGTCCCGATGGTCAGCATGCCGACCAACAGGGACTATTTCCACTCGTGGGTGTCCACGACACCCATAGAGTGGGAATAGAACCCGTGGCGACTGCAGGTCGCCACCGAGCCCGCAAGGGGCTTGCTGCACTCGCCCCTCCCCGCCGGGATCCCGGCGTCGGTATGCTGCCGGGATCCCGGCGTCGGTAAGCTGACCGGCGGTCAGGAGACCGCCGGTCAGCCGTACTACACCCACTCACACACCTGTCCCCGCACTCACTACAGATGCCACACACACCTGTCCCCGCACTCACTACAGATTACACACACACACCTGTCCCCGCACTCACTACAGATGCCACACACACCTGTCCCCGCACTCACTACAGATTACACACACACACACCTGTCCCTGCACTCACTACAGATGCCACACACACCTGTCCTGGCACTCACTACAGATTACACACACACCTGTCCCCGCACTCACTACAGAAGCCACACACACACACCTGTCCCGCACTCATTACAGATGCCACACACACCTGTCCCCACACTCACTACAGATGCCACACACACCTGTCGCCGCACTCACTACAGATGCCACACACACCTGTCCTGGCACTCACTACAGATTACACACACACCTGTCCCCGCACTCACTACAGAAGCCACACACACAGAGTCCTGTCCCCACACTCACTACAGATGCCACACACTCACACACCTGTCCCCACACTCACTACAGATGCCACACACACACCTGTCCCCGCACTTACTACAGATGGCACACACTTACACGGGTGGTATTCATGTGACCGCCGGTCAGCTGACCGACAGTCACATGACCTCCTCCACCAGCCCGACGGGTCACTGTCCCGATGGTCAGCATGCCGACCAACAGGGACTATTTCCACTCGTGGGTGTCCACGACACCCATAGAGTGGGAATAGAACCCGTGGCGACCGCAGGTCGCCACCGAGCCCGCAAGGGGCTTGCTGCACTCGCCCCTCCCCGCCGGGATCCCGGCGTCGGTATGCTGCCGGGATCCCGGCGTCGGTAAGCTGACCGGCGGTCAGGAGACCGCCGGTCAGCCGTACTACACCCACTCACACACCTGTCCCCGCACTCACTACAGATGCCACACACACCTGTCCCCGCACTCACTACAGATTACACACACACACCTGTCCCCGCACTCACTACAGATGCCACACACACCTGTCCCCGCACTCACTACAGATTACACACACACACACACACCTGTCCCTGCACTCACTACAGATGCCACACACACCTGTCCTGGCACTCACTACAGATTACACACACACCTGTCCCCGCACTCACTACAGAAGCCACACACACACACCTGTCCCGCACTCATTACAGATGCCACACACACCTGTCCCCACACTCACTACAGATGCCACACACACCTGTCGCCGCACTCACTACAGATGCCACACACACCTGTCCTGGCACTCACTACAGATTACACACACACCTGTCCCCGCACTCACTACAGAAGCCACACACACAGAGTCCTGTCCCCACACTCACTACAGATGCCACACACTCACACACCTGTCCCCACACTCACTACAGATGCCACACACACACACCTGTCCCCGCACTTACTACAGATGGCACACACTCACACGGGTGGTATTCATGTGACCGCCGGTCAGCTGACCGACAGTCACATGACCTCCTCCACCAGCCCGACGGGTCACTGTCCCGATGGTCGGCATGCCGACCAACAGGGACTATTTCCAATCGTGGGTGTCCACGACACCCATAGAGTGGGAATAGAACCCGTGGCGACCGCAGGTCGCCACCGAGCCCGCAAGGGGCTTGCTGCACTCGCCCCTCCCCGCCGGGATCCCGGCGTCGGTATGCTGCCGGGATCCCGGCGTCGGTAAGCTGACCGGCGGTCAGGAGACCGCCGGTCAGCCGTACTACACCCACTCACACACCTGTCCCCGCACTCACTACAGATGCCACACACACCTGTCCCCGCACTTACTACAGATTACACACACACACACCTGTCCCCGCACTCACTACAGATGCCACACACACCTGTCCCCGCACTCACTACAGATTACACACACACACACCTGTCCCCGCACTCACTACAGATGCCACACACACCTGTCCTGGCACTCACTACAGATTACACACACACACCTGTCCCCGCACTCACTACAGATGCCACACACACCTGTCCTGGCACTCACTACAGATTACACACACACCTGTCCCCGCACTCACTACAGAAGCCACACACACCTGTCCCCACACTCACTACAGATGCCACACACACCTGTCGCCGCACTCACTACAGATGCCACACACACCTGTCCTGGCACTCACTACAGATTACACACACACCTGTCCCCGCACTCACTACAGAAGCCACACACACCTGTCCCCACACTCACTACAGATGCCACACACACCTGTCGCCGCACTCACTACAGATGCCACACACACCTGTCCCCGCACTCACTACAGAAGCCACACACACAGAGTCCTGTCCCCGCACTCACTACAGAAGCCACACACACACACCTGTCCCCACACTCACTACAGATGCCACACACACCTGTCCCCGCACTCACTACAGATGATACACATACACACAGAGTCCTGTCCCCACACTCACTACAGCTGCCACACACACACACACACACACACACACACACACACACACACACACACACACACACACCTGTCCCCTCACTCACTACAGATGGCACACACACCTGTCCTGGCACTCACTACAGATTACACACACACACCTGTCCCCGCACTCACTACAGATGCCACACACACCTGTCCTGGCACTCACTACAGATTACACACACACCTGTCCCCGCACTCACTACAGAAGCCACACACACCTGTCCCCGCACTCACTACAGAAGCCACACACACACACCTGTCCCCACACTCACTACAGATGCCACACACACCTGTCCCCGCACTCACTACAGATGATACACATACACACAGAGTCCTGTCCCCACACTCACTACAGGTGCCACACACACACACACACACACACACACACACACACACACACACACACCTGTCCCCTCACTCACTACAGATGGCACACACTCACACACCTGTCCCCACACTCACTACAGATGCCACACACTCACACACACACACACACACACACACACACACCTGTCGCCGCACTCACTACAGATGCCACACACACCTGTCCTGGCACTCACTACAGATTACACACACACCTGTCCCCGCACTCACTACAGAAGCCACACAGAGTCCTGTCCCCACACTCACTACAGATGCCACACACAGAGTCCTGTCCCCGCACTCACTACAGATGCCACACACACCTGTCCTGGCACTCACTACAGATTACACACACACCTGTCCCCGCACTCACTACAGAAGCCACACACACAGAGTCCTGTCCCCGCACTCACTACAGAAGCCACACACACACACCTGTCCCCACACTCACTACAGATGCCACACACACCTGTCCCCGCACTCACTACTGTAACCCTACCCTCAATACCCTGAACTAGAGCTGTCTATGTATTCTATTAAGGGATGGTTACCTAATATCAGTGCCTCCACCCAAGCTAATTATTTTAGGCTTGCCCGGGTAAGCCCTTTCCGCTTTTAGTAATGAATTTGCAAATCAATATGTCTATAAATGTATATGCGTGCACATTCTATACAGTATTATACCTGTTCTTCTGTTTGTTTTCCAGGATCTCCGGATGGAAATTTCAAGTACATTACATATGGTAAGTATAAGTAAAAGTATTTATTCTTTCTCATAAAGGTTTAGAAGAAATTTAAAAAACAAAACACATTTCACCAACATAGTAAAATACATCACTTTTCCAATCCTGTCTCACTAATACCCTCCCTTTTCTTTAACCTATACAGGTTATTTGCATGCAATACAAAAAATCTCCTTTGTTAAACAACACCGTTAGGTGTTTGAGTGACCCGGGTACTCTTTATAAGATAGTGCACTATCAACCCGATAAAACTCATAGAAGAAACAATAAATGATTCTAAATACTTAACATCACACTTTAGTAATAATATTCCTCTTTCCTTTCTGTTATTTTTCAGTCTGTGGGAGAAAAGGTATGTATCTATACAGAAGGCTACTGTAACACTTGCTGTCCAATAAGTTGTAATATATTGCCACTTATGTTTCTCTTTTATCAGTTAGGTGAAAAGTATCCTTTCCTCAGATGTAACTTACATCAGCTTTTCCTTTCTTTGCACAATAAAAGTATTGGAATTTCTTTTACTTAGATGTTGTGTTCCTTTAATACACTACATTCTGTATAGCCTTATTGTTGATATCTGGAAATGCCATAGTCCTTAGTGCAGGCTAATTTAGTTGATTCCTCTATAGTGATAACTAAATTTATATTGCTGTTAGTATATGTTGTAACCAGTCGGTTAAATGCACCTACACTTTTGCTTCATGCTGTTGCAGTAACAAATCACCTTCTCTCCTCCCCTTATTAGCTGACAGTTCTTTCAGATTTCTTCCAGAATATATATATATAGAGTATAATATATATATATATATATGGCACCATTAGATTAGAATGCTATAAGTTAATGCTTGGTCCCAAACAATATGCTAGGAAAAGTGTCGGTTATACACTTGATGTTCCCAAGCTATAGTATATGATGTTATTTCTTTGGGTCATGCTGACCTCTCTGCCCTTTGAGGTAATATTAACAACTGCAGGAGGTTACTTAATTTCTTTCCACACCTTTAGTAATAAAATGTCTCTCACTGTTAGTAATGCAAAATATAGTTCATTCCAGGCACATTATGCATATAAATTTTATCCGCTTAAGGTGGTGCTAAGACTGTCTATGGCTGGCATTCCTGTGCTAAGTTTAACTGTGAAGGATATGCTTTGGCTTAAGTGTAAAGTAGGTGCAAAAGGATTTGTGGGTCACTCACGCTTCAGTTGTGCTTTGGCCGTGCTGAGCGCTCCCCCGACTCCTCCTCCTTTTCAATGGAACAGCATACGGTGGGCGGAGCTCACTCTATTCATTACACAGACACTGACGCTGCTCACTCCCCAGCAACCAGAGTAGCTTCACTGGTTGCTATGAGCCGTCATGTCCGTCAGTGCCAGCCCTCCTCTTCCTTCATCAGCCGCAGGGACACTGATACACTTGCCGCCTCCCGGGTCCCGCCGGCGTCGCTGCAGCGATCCTCCGCACTCCTCCGCTGGCACCAGCGCCCGACCCTCTCCGCTAGTCAGCCCCGGCCTCACAGCACACGGAAACCCGCCGGCGTCCTCAGCAACTCCGGCAATACAGTGAGTACTTTTAGATAGCACTCACGCTGCCGCCCATCAGCGCCTCTCCATCTGCCCTGCTCCGGTCACATCACCTGGACTCCGCTGGCAGCTGTGACAATCTACAGCTCTGTCAGCCTGCACAGGAGATCCAGGTGTGTACTCTCGCAAGGGGAACCGCAGTCTGCCTCACCGCCGGCGGGGAGCTCTATTTATTCCCCCCAGACCTCTGGCTCGTGCGGCCTCCTTCCCGCCGGAGCCGCGCGCTGTCCCCTAGCCGCCGCCAATCAATATCTATTTCTCCCCCAGCTCGCGATCCACCTTGTATCCCCGCTCGTGGGCCTGCTTTTCCCGCCCTGCAGGGTATTACTCCCGCAGCGCGCGGACCATATAAGGACTCCATCTGCCACTCTTTGCTGCCCTGCAGGCTATTGCTGGCCCACAATGTCCCTCACTATCCCACAAAACACACAGTAACTACTAGGTCAAGTATCATTATATGACAGGCTATAATGTTAAACTCATACACTATATAATTTAAATAAATATATATATATATCACAAATATTCAACCTTCTTCTTCTTTTTTTTTTTTGTAAAAGTTCATCTATATACACATTTACACACGCATAAATGAATATATATATATATATATATATATATACACACATCAGATATATACATTTCTTATATTTACAGCATAATATTCATATTACACTCTCCCCCTGGTGATCCATTTTAAATCATTTAAAGCAATTGGATCACCATTTCTAATTTGACTAACTCCAGGTTTGTATGGGTAAGTACCCATAGTAAGGCCACACATCTACCATATTGGGATGTATTATTCTGGGTATAATGCTAGGTTTTCCTAATTCATCATAGGTAAGCATGGATGGGGGCCGGCATACCCTTCTTGATCTATCCCATACCTGCTCCTCCTCTATTTCACTATAAGGATATGAAAACCTATCAGAGTCATCTGATACCCTTGGACTTTCAATATTACAATAGTCCAGATTTCCTTCCCAGGGATAGTTATCATTAGACTTTTGGATATTACCTTCCACATGTTCTAGGGGACCCTCAGTAACATGGTCATCAGTAAATTTGCCAACACCCAAACATTCATCCTTATAATAATACCCTTGTATCTCTGTTTCATCATCTAGGTCATTTATCATACTCAATTCATTATGTTTTGCATCTCTACTTTTTGTTCTTTCAGTAGTTGTGCTGGTAGTATCGTTTACTTCAAGCCCTTCTAACCGAACTTCTTTCCCTATAGGTAATAGATGTTGCCTATGATATGTCAGTATCCTGTTTTCTCCTGACTCAGGCTTGATCTTATATACAGGTAAGTTTGAAAATTTCTCAACTATCACAAAAGGATCTTCCCTCCACCTATTTGAAATTTTAAACTTTCTAGGTGTCCCTAGGTATCTCAGTAAAACTCGATCCCCTGGAACTAACTCATGGTCACGTATTCTCCTGTCATATCTGGTCTTATTTTTTAATCCCAATTTCCTTGCTGCACATTCAGCAATATCATAAGCCTCCTGTAATTCCTCCCGCAATTTCTTTACGTATTTTAAGTGGGAGATAGCAGGTTTGTCACTAGTGGATATCCCCATACATACATCTATGGGAAGCCTGGCTTCACGACCAAACATTAAATAGTAGGGGGAATACCCTGTGGCTTCATTCTGCGTACAATTATATGCATGTACTAAACGGTCAGTATGTCTTTTCCAGTACCTTTTATCAAGGGGATTTAATGTTCCCAACATATCCAATAAGGTTCTGTTGAACCTCTCAGGTTGAGGGTCACCTTGAGGATGATAGGGAGTTGTCCTAGATTTAGTTATTCCACAGGTTACACAAAGCTCCTTTATTAGTTTACTTTCAAATTCTCTGCCTTGGTCAGAGTGAAGTCTGTTTGGAAAACCATAGTGGATAAAAAATTTGGTCCATAATGTGTTTGCCACTGTTGATGCCTTTTGATTTGGTGTAACATACGCCTGGGCGTATCTGGTGAAATGATCAGTTATCACCAATATGTGACATTTCTTTCCTGGTTCTACTTCTAGTGTCAAAAAATCCATGCATATCAAATCCATAGGCCCACTACTTTTAAAATTTACCAAAGGGGCAATTTGTTTAATTACAGTTTTCCGAACTATACAATTTCCACAGTTCCTACAATAGGCCTCTACTTCTTCCCTCATTCCAGGCCAATAAAACCTATCTGATATTAGCTTAAAGGTTTTGTCATACCCTAAATGGCCATGGTCATTGTGCAAAGCTTTCATTACTGTACTCCTATGCTTTTTAGGCAGTACTAACTGTTTCCTTTCACCTCCTTCAGATTTCATAGTTACACGATATAATAACCCATCTGTTAGGAATAACTTGTTCCTCTGTCGCTCCAATAACTTAGCTTCTTTGGTAACTAGTGGGGGCCTAGAACTCCAACTCTGTTTCATTTTGTTTATTACATCTTTTATGTCTGGATCTTGATTTTGATCATCCTGTATCTGGCCTCTCCGGAGTCTAGGCAACCCTTCTAACTCTAAATTACTCAGCCAACAATATGATAATGGGATAGCTTCAGAAGTGGCTCCTAGAGGACTCAACATTTCTCCTGGCATCATTTCCCCAATTTGTATTTGATGACATATCCCTTTTACATCTCCCATAGGCACTTCAATCCATTCTTCTTCAACGTCACTACTACCCTGGTTGGGGATCCTAGACAACGAGTCAGCATCAATATTATTTATTCCAGGTCTATATTTTAGAGAGAAGTTATACAAGGCCAATGCTGCAAGCCACCTGTGTCCAGTAGCATCGAGTTTTGCTGTTGTTTGTATATAAGTTAAGGGGTTATTGTCGGTGTGTACCTCAAAAGGTACACCATACAAATAGTCATGGAATTTTTCTACCACACACCACTTTAAAGCCAAAAATTCCAACTTATGGGTAGGATAGTTCTTTTCACTAATGGATAAGCCCCGGCTAGTAAAAGACACAGGTTTCAGTTCACCTTGGTGCTTCTGATATAATACCCCTCCTATTCCTTCTAGTGAAGCATCTGTGTGGAGAACATATGGAAGGGTTGGATCAGCATATGCCAGGACTGGAGCACCCGTCAGTTTTTCTTTTAGAGCTTGAAAAGCCATTTCACATTTAGGATCCCATCTGTTTCCAAATGGTTCACTTGGTTTGAACCATTGGTTGGATATTGTTTTAGTAGTTTTCTTTTTATTATTTGGGGGATACCCTTTAGTCAAATCAGTAAGAGGCTTTGAAATTTTAGAATAGTTCGGGACAAAACGGCGGTAATAACCACAGAACCCTAAAAAAGATCTAAGTTCTTTCAATTTAGTCGGACGGGGCCAATTCCTCACTGCATCAACTTTGGCAGGGTCAGTTGACACTCCTTCCCTACTTACAATGTGTCCCAAATATTTCACAGAGGACCTACATAGCTGGCATTTATCGATGGATAGCTTCAATCCTCCCTCTATTAATCTATCCAACACTTTTAATAGACGGGAGTAATGTTCGGCTAGGGAATTTCCGAAAACAATAATATCATCTAGATACACAATAACTTCTCTGTAATTCATGTCCCCTATAACTTTCTCCATAGTCCTTTGAAAAGTAGCAGGAGCTCCCTTTATACCTTGCGGCATTTTTAAGAATTCGAAGAATCCCAATGGGCAGATAAAGGCTGTTTTTTCTCTGTCTTCTGGGCACATAGGAATCTGATAAAACCCATTTCTTAGATCAAGTACTGAAAACCACCTGCTCCCTTGTAAACAATCTAATGCCTCGTCAATCTTAGGAACTGTGTACTGGTCTGGTACAGTTCGAGAATTTAGTGTCCTATAATCTACACACATACGGATTTTTCCATTTTTTTTTTTTGCTATCACAATTGGAGAGGCATATGGGCTGCGGGACTCAATAATGATTTGGTTCTCCAGTAATCCCTTCAGGTGTAACCGAACGTCCTCAAAATCCGCAGGTGCTATCCTACGAGAACGTTCTCTAAAAGGACTTATATCATTTAACTTTATGCCATGCTCTACTCCTTTTGCTTCTCCTAAGTCCCATTCTCCTGTTGAGAACGCTTGTTTTCTATATTCTAATTCCTTAATTAGAGAAACCTTGTCTTCTTTTACCATGTCACTTTCCTGAAAACAAACATCAAATTCATTCCCACTTTCACTGAGATTGGTTCCTGGTTGTACCAGCAAGGTATGTCCTACACCCATAACTCGTCTATCTTCATCCCGGCACCAATTTGATAGTACATGGTATAACTGAGTGTTAGTCCCCACAATCACAGGGGGCCCATTTCTTTCTCCCTGAATTTTAGGACATATGAGAGCAATAAAGGGTACTTCTAAAGGCTCTTCAGGTGTTTTCCCATCAAATTCAAGGGTTACTTGTACATAACCCAAATAGGGGTACTTTTCAACACTTAATCCCCAGATGACCAGCCCACTAAGTGGTTGTATGGGTACATTTGATATATGATCATTATACCATGTTTCAAAAATTATAGATACTTGGGACCCACTGTCTAAAAGTACTTTACAGTTAACTCCATTAATAGATGCAGAAACTATGGGGGCAGGCCCCAATAGACCCTCTGGCACCGTCCCGTTCCACCATGAATTCCCCATTGCACAGTTGCTGACTTCTAGGGGGACTGTGAGGGGTTCACAGCCCTCCCCTGTTCGTTTCCCTGCCCCGTAGAATTTCCTCTATGTGCGTTATAATTTGTTACCGAAGTTCTTGAAGATGATCCATCATTATTTGCATTACATTCAAACGCTCTGTGTCCCATTCTACCACATCTAAAACATCCTCTTCCTCTATTATTGTAAGAGTTTCCTCTTCCCATGCCTCGATCAGATGAATTGTTATTACTCTTCTGAGAAGAGTTTCCTGAGTTTCTACTACTTTGAGAGGCTATAAATTGCTCTATTTTCTTATTTTGCTCTTCTATCATTTTAACTACCTTATCTTCAAAAGGATTTACTTCTATAGAGGGTTGAACGACCTTAACCTTTTTTATTGTTTTTTCTCTCATTTCGATTAATACTTCTTCCTGCTTTACTTCTTTTAACAATTCGTTAAAAGTAGGAGTAGGTTCCCTTGTTCCCGAACATCTAATTTTCTGGGCCACAGAATCAGTGGTCATTGCTCCCCTCAATAACTGCTTCATTCTACTTCTATCTACTTCATCCCGGGTAATTCCACCCTTTTCTACTATCTTGTATAAAAGTTTGTCCAATCTTATTAAGTAAGCACTTAACTTTTCTCCAGGTTCCTGGAACGTATGATGCAACCTAGATGTTAAATCCCCTACATCTTCTAAGGTACCATAGGCATAATCTAACGCCTCAAAATATGTCTCAAGAGTAGCTTGCGGATTACTTCGTCTAGCTGCCTGTATTATTCCCATGGCAGGCCCCCTTAAGCTTTCAACCACTCTTTGCCTTTTTATTTGATCAGGGCATTGCCATTCCTCAGCTTGCTGAACAGCAGCTTCTTTCCAGGACTCGTACACTTCTTCACCTAGTGGTACAGGTACTATCCCCGAAAATATTCGTAATCTTCTATAGCTCCCTTCATAGTGCCAGCGTTCTAACTGGGTAACCACTCTATCTACCATTGTCTCAAACTGTGACCCATCTACATTTGCACCATTCCCTTGTGTATTACTATTTGCATTTTCCCTTTCAGGGGTGTCCACAGAAGTGGATATGTGTGCATTACTGGCTTCCTCATCTTTTCTCTTAGGCCAGATAATATACCACCGCCTCCCAACTTCCTCATTTGCCATTATCATCATTGGGATCATACATGGATCTAACTCCTTTTCAGCTTCTATTAATATAGCTATTTCTTCTCTCCATTTATCCACAATCTTAGGTCTCTTAACCCCATATAATTTGTCTATAATTGTTCTAATGACTTCTTCATCTGAAAATTCAGAGAAATTTCCTCCTATTGCTATACATTTTTTAGGATTTTTCTCTTTTTGCATACACCAAGTGTATATATCCTCTTCTGTTAAATTCTCCATTCTTACTGAACTCATATCTCAGCAGTGCCTCCAAATGTAACCCTACCCTCAATACCCTGAACTAGAGCTGTCTATGTATTCTATTAAGGGATGGTTACCTAATATCAGTGCCTCCACCCAAGCTAATTATTTTAGGCTTGCCCGGGTAAGCCCTTTCCGCTTTTAGTAATGAATTTGCAAATCAATATGTCTATAAATGTATATGCGTGCACATTCTATACAGTATTATACCTGTTCTTCTGTTTGTTTTCCAGGATCTCCGGATGGAAATTTCAAGTACATTACATATGGTAAGTATAAGTAAAAGTATTTATTCTTTCTCATAAAGGTTTAGAAGAAATTTAAAAAACAAAACACATTTCACCAACATAGTAAAATACATCACTTTTCCAATCCTGTC
This sequence comes from Pseudophryne corroboree, assembly GCF_028390025.1. NCBI lineage: Eukaryota > Metazoa > Chordata > Amphibia > Anura > Myobatrachidae > Pseudophryne > Pseudophryne corroboree. The sequence continues at coordinate 147,393,811 of NC_086447.1, forward strand.
TCACTAATACCCTCCCTTTTCTTTAACCTATACAGGTTATTTGCATGCAATACAAAAAATCTCCTTTGTTAAACAACACCGTTAGGTGTTTGAGTGACCCGGGTACTCTTTATAAGATAGTGCACTATCAACCTGATAAAACTCATAGAAGAAACAATAAATGATTCTAAATACTTAACATCACACTTTAGTAATAATATTCCTCTTTCCTTTCTGTTATTTTTCAGTCTGTGGGAGAAAAGGTATGTATCTATACAGAAGGCTACTGTAACACTTGCTGTCCAATAAGTTGTAATATATTGCCACTTATGTTTCTCTTTTATCAGTTAGGTGAAAAGTATCCTTTCCTCAGATGTAACTTACATCAGCTTTTCCTTTCTTTGCACAATAAAAGTATTGGAATTTCTTTTACTTAGATGTTGTGTTCCTTTAATACACTACATTCTGTATAGCCTTATTGTTGATATCTGGAAATGCCATAGTCCTTAGTGCAGGCTAATTTAGTTGATTCCTCTATAGTGATAACTAAATTTATATTGCTGTTAGTATATGTTGTAACCAGTCGGTTAAATGCACCTACACTTTTGCTTCATGCTGTTGCAGTAACAAATCACCTTCTCTCCTCCCCTTATTAGCTGACAGTTCTTTCAGATTTCTTCCAGAATATATATATATAGAGTATAATATATATATATATATGGCACCATTAGATTAGAATGCTATAAGTTAATGCTTGGTCCCAAACAATATGCTAGGAAAAGTGTCGGTTATACACTTGATGTTCCCAAGCTATAGTATATGATGTTATTTCTTTGGGTCATGCTGACCTCTCTGCCCTTTGAGGTAATATTAACAACTGCAGGAGGTTACTTAATTTCTTTCCACACCTTTAGTAATAAAATGTCTCTCACTGTTAGTAATGCAAAATATAGTTCATTCCAGGCACATTATGCATATAAATTTTATCCGCTTAAGGTGGTGCTAAGACTGTCTATGGCTGGCATTCCTGTGCTAAGTTTAACTGTGAAGGATATGCTTTGGCTTAAGTGTAAAGTAGGTGCAAAAGGATTTGTGGGTCACTCACGCTTCAGTTGTGCTTTGGCCGTGCTGAGCGCTCCCCCGACTCCTCCTCCTTTTCAATGGAACAGCATACGGTGGGCGGAGCTCACTCTATTCATTACACAGACACTGACGCTGCTCACTCCCCAGCAACCAGAGTAGCTTCACTGGTTGCTATGAGCCGTCATGTCCGTCAGTGCCAGCCCTCCTCTTCCTTCATCAGTCGCAGGGACACTGATACACTTGCCGCCTCCCGGGTCCCGCCGGCGTCGCTGCAGCGATCCTCCGCACTCCTCCGCTGGCACCAGCGCCCGACCCTCTCCGCTAGTCAGCCCCGGCCTCACAGCACACGGAAACCCGCCGGCATCCTCAGCAACTCCGGCAATACAGTGAGTACTTTTAGATAGCACTCACGCTGCCGCCCATCAGCGCCTCTCCATCTGCCCTGCTCCGGTCACATCACCTGGACTCCGCTGGCAGCTGTGACAATCTACAGCTCTGTCAGCCTGCACAGGAGATCCAGGTGTGTACTCTCGCAAGGGGAACCGCAGTCTGCCTCACCGCCGGCGGGGAGCTCTATTTATTCCCCCCAGACCTCTGGCTCGTGCGGCCTCCTTCCCGCCGGAGCCGCGCGCTGTCCCCTAGCCGCCGCCAATCAATATCTATTTCTCCCCCAGCTCGCGATCCACCTTGTATCCCCGCTCGTGGGCCTGCTTTTCCCGCCCTGCAGGGTATTACTCCCGCAGCGCGCGGACCATATAAGGACTCCATCTGCCACTCTTTGCTGCCCTGCAGGCTATTGCTGGCCCACAATGTCCCTCACTATCCCACAAAACACACAGTAACTACTAGGTCAAGTATCATTATATGACAGGCTATAATGTTAAACTCATACACTATATAATTTAAATAAATATATATATATATATCACAAATATTCAACCTTCTTCTTCTTTTTTTTTTTGTAAAAGTTCATCTATATACACATTTACACACGCATAAATGAATATATATATATATATATATATATATACACACATCAGATATATACATTTCTTATATTTACAGCATAATATTCATATTACACTACAGATGATACACATACACACAGAGTCCTGTCCCCACACTCACTACAGGTGCCACACACACACACACACACACACACACACACACACACACACACACACACACCTGTCCCCTCACTCACTACAGATGGCACACACTCACACACCTGTCCCCACACTCACTACAGATGCCACACACACACACACACACACACACACACACACACACACCTGTCCCTGCACTCACTACAGATGCCACACACACCTGTCCTGGCACTCACTACAGATGATACACATACACACAGAGTCCTGTCCCCACACTCACTACAGGTGCCACACACACACACACACACACACACACACACACACACACCTGTCCCCTCACTCACTACAGATGGCACACACTCACACACCTGTCCCCACACTCACTACAGATGCCACACACACACACACACACACACACACACACACACACACACACACACACACACGCAGAGTCCTGTCTCCACACTGGCTGCTACTCACCCCAATCACTGTTCACAGGTGACTGCTACTTGCACTTCAGGTCCTCATTTCCCTCCTACCCTGCCACACTGCTCAGCTCCGATCTTCATGCATTTCCTGGACACATGACATATGAGCTATCAATCAGAGCTCAAGCACGCCCCCACTGTGAGACATGCCTCTCATTTCTCTGTTCTTTGTGGTCTGATTGGCTGTGTGTAGCCCCGCCTCGCTGTACAGGCAGTGTCTGACAGTGTGAGAGATGAGGCTGAGCTGCTGCTGCCTCATCTCTATCTCTCACTGCAGTTCCATGAGTCCTGCATCTCTGGCCAGTTTTATCTATAAAGATGATTGTATTAGTACAAAGAAGATGCTTATACTGTAAGTAATAAATATCTTCTTTGTGTTATTCCAATCATTGTTATAGAGAGAATGATAGGGAGCATGACAGCCTTGACTGCACGTCCCTGCCTCACAGTACTGGCCATGTACAGATAATACAAGTCTGTAACTTTTCTCTCTGACATATTATCAGTAAGTTCATCGCACCAGTTGCTTACGCTACAAGTCCATTGTTCCATTGTCACAGGAAGCATTGGTGTAAGTGGGGAGGAATAGCAGGGACAGATGCTGGGCTTGCTGCAGAACTGGAAGTACAGTAAGTATGTTGCTCCAAAGATTGCATATATTCCCCATATACAGAATAACAAGATGCATCTGTATCAGCCCCTGCAGCATACAGTATGTGCCTGGATGGCTACTTGTCACCATCATCAGCAGGCACTCTATACTAGCTCCAAAATCTATAACTCCAAATGGGATGCGGTTAAGGTGCTGGCTGTTGGGATCCTGGCAGATGGAATCCTGTTGTCGGAATCCCAATATCCATCAAAATGTCAATGTCAGAATCCCGACAGGGTCAGGGAGCCAACACCGGAATCCCGACAGCCTGATCGTAAGTATAGTGAGCTGCTTAGGGTTATGACCGGGGGGTGGGGTGGGGGGAGTAGTAGTTTAGGCGCCACTTTGGGGTGGGGGGTGGTTAGGTGTAAGCACTAAGGGGGGAGGGTTAGGGTTAGATTTAATTGGCTAATTAAGTTGGTGGAGAGTGACCCTAAGTATCCCTCCCCGATAGTGGTCACCAGCACGTGCGCATTGCCACAGCTAGATCAGAAGAAGTTACTACATCACCGAGACAGCTGGATATCGAGGAGCTGTCCCAGCAAGAATTAGATGCAGCACTCTGGAGCACTTTAAATCTGGTAAGTCCTGGACGATAATATGTTAGTGATTGCATATTAAGGCCCAGATTTATCAAGCCTTGGAGAGTGATAAATTGCATAGTGATAAAATTAGAGATGAGCGGTTCGAATTCCCAGGAATCTAAAATGCTCGAAACACAGGCCCCAGACCCGTTTGCAAGCCCGGCTTGCGAAGTTCCCGACAGGCTCTGGATCGCGGAAGAGGCCGAATGTCATCATCCTGCGTTGGATTCTCACGAGACTTCAAGTCTATAAAGGCTCAGTGTCCCGTGGCTCGGCACCATTTCCCTGCATCCTTTCCCGCTGCGAGGAGCTCTGCTGTTGTGCCCAGTCAGTCTTTGTCCTTTTAAGGGCAGGCAGTCAGAGTGTCCATCAGGGGCTGTGCTGTGGGGCTGTCAGTCAGAGTGTCCATCAGGGGCTGTCAGTCAGAGTGTCCATCAGGGGCTGTGCTGTGGGGCTGTCAGTCAGAGTGTCCATCAGAGGCTGTCAGTCAGAGTGTCCATCAGGGGCTGTGCTGTGGGGCTGTCAGTCATTGTGAGGGTTTTTTGGTGCTGTCACTGTCTATGTTTTACTTTGTTTGTTGTGTGCACTACACCTTAGTACACCATAGTTATATAGTACCTTGCATCCCCCCCCCAAAAAAAAATGATTGTTTGCTGATTACATTATTTATTGTGTGCACTGAAACCTAGTACACCATAGTTGTATAGTACCATGTGTGAAAGCAGTCTGACTCCACGCAGTGTGGGACAAGCTGGTGCTCAAACCCTTCAAAGTAGCCACCTGTGAAGTGAGGTCCAACACTGCTAGCTTGAGCCAGGTGGTTCACCTAATTAGGCTTTTGGAAAAACAACTGGAGAAATTGAAGGAGGAGATAAAACAAGGCGATTTCGCAAAATATGCCGGACTTGTAGATCAACTCCTTTTTTCACTTCGCCAGGATCCAAGGGTTGGTAATATCTTGAAATTGGATTACTACATTTTGGCAACCGTGCTTGATCCTAGGTTCAAGTCATATGCTCTGTCTTTATTTCCAACTGTCACAGATCTTAAGAGATGACATCTCCTCCTTCAGTTTCTTCCAAAACAGCCAGAAAAAAACTACATTTTCCCAAAAGACCTAGTGGGGATGCAGATCAGTCAAAACAACATTTTGATATCTGGTCGGGTCTAAATTAATTGGGCAGTATTAGTGACACCTCTGCCGTCACTCCATCTCAAACGGTCACCATCCAAAGAATGGTGGAGGATTATTTTCACGACACCGTAAAAGTAGGCATGTCACAGAGTCCCTTCATGTACTGGAAGGAAAAAAAGTCCACATGGAGGCCATTGTACAAACTGGCTTTGTATTACTTAAGCTGCTCACCCTCCAGTGTATACTCGGAGAGAGTTTTCAGCACAGCTGGAAACCTTGTGAGTGAACGGTGTAGGAGGCTACTTCCTCAAAATGTGGAAAAGATGATGTTCATCAAAATGAACTGGAAATTCCACGAGTAAAACCTTTACCAGCAATTACATTGAAATACAGAGACATCTGTAATGGTAGATTCCAGCTGGGATGAATTAATACTGTGTGATGATGATGATGATGATGAAGTTTTACACACTGATGAGTACGGCAATGGCGATGACATCTTCTAGACACTGTAGAGCTGTTGCTTTAAGGCAGTTGGTAGCTTGTTTTTTTTTGGTCCAAACAAACCAATAATTTCAGCCACAAGTGTGGCAGTCCTTGTCGTGAAATGATTGGTTTGTTAAACTGTGCATGTCTTGTTAAATATCCAACATAAGGGTGGTTGGGAGTGCCCAAGGACAATTTTATCTTGCACCACCATTCATTTATCACACTGCTGTGTGGCAGTGTTTCATAGATATGTTACAAACTGCCGTCTGTTTTTGCCGCTGCCCTGACGCCTAGTAGTAAGTAACCAGCCAGCTCGCTGCAGACATTGACTTAAAGTGGATGAAAACAACATTGGGGTATATTTACTAAGGTCCCGATTTTGACCGATTTGGTGTTTTTTCTTCAAAGTGTCATCTCGGGAATTTACTAAGCACAAATCTCGGCAGTGATGAGGGCATTCGTATTTTTATATTACGGCTGTATAGTAAAAATACGAATGAATACACCATCGGTCAAACGCGGCTGTTTAGGTATAGAACTCGGTCATTTACTAAGCATTCGTATTTGAAATCTCTACCGTGAAAATGCATGTGCGGCCGAAAAAAAATACTAATCGTACAAAAAGCCTAAAAAAAAGTAGACCTGCTTTTGAGAAGCATGTTTACATGTGTTGCCAATTCTACATTACTCACACCTGACTTTTTGGGCCTTTAAAAGGGGCCCCAACACATTTTTCTTCTCTCTCACTCTGAAATGGCTGCTACCGTGTGTAGTACTGCTTTTTTGTTTGCTGGGGGATACCTGACAGTGCTCCATGAGGCTACAATAAACCATGTCCAGGAAAATGAACATGGTCAGCAGGTTGTACAGGTTCCGCGTAGGCTGGGCATGGCGGGTTTTTTTAGTGGTCGTTTAAACTTTAACAAATTGTCTGATGACCAGGTTATACAGATGGTCCCACTAAATGTAAATAACCTTTTCCGTCTGTATGACCTTGTCAAACTGAACCTACACCCTGAGGCAGCACGCTCTCGCTCTGGCTCAGGCCTGCACAAACTCCTGGCTGTGTTTCACTTTATGGCTACTGGCAGCTTCCAGTCTGTGACTGGCGATGTCATTATTATCTCACGGGCCACCTTTTATAAATATTTTATTCTGGTGATTTAAAATATACATACACGTCTATGTGTAAGTGGTGTTTCTGTAATGTAATATAACACAGTATTGGATTGATTACAGGTCGTGACACTCACCTTAAATTTAGGATTGTCCACTCAGGTTTTGGATGTCTTGGATGGCCACATAGATGCCTCTCTCTGCTTCCCTACCCAGAAGTCGCAGTGGCATGCAGTCAGGGTAGCTTTCTGTGAGCTTGCGGCCATGCCCAATGAGCTGGGTGCCATAGATTACACACACGTTGAGCTGAGGCCACCTAGGGGCAGGCAATATATTTATACCAATACACATCTGGGCCTAGACACTAATGTACAGGTGGTTTCGGTAGCTAATTAAACAAGAGACATATTCTGTGTGAGTAATTTATTACCTACAACAAAGGCATTTTTGCCACAACAAATAAACAGAATTTAATTTTTGAAAAAGTATTAGCTGCAGACAAGATTATTTTTTTTTGTGTGTGTGCTGGGTGCCGATGATTGGCCTGGATCGTTGCTCCTGGTTCGACTGGAGCGTCTAACTGGGGATTGAACTGGGGTCTGGTTTGCTGTAGTTGTCCCCGAGCTAGAGCTGACTTGGTGTGCTGACAAAACATTAAGGCTTTGGCTGAGTATATTGAGGCTGGCAGTGAATTGCGTATTAGCTGCAGTGTGGCTTGCTATGATTCGGGACATGTTGTCATTGATAATTTGGTTGTGTTGGATGATCTGAATTAGTGATTGTTGTTGGCGCTGTTGTTCATCCATGATTCTTACGATATTTGCTTGCATTTGGCAGTTGTCTACCCTCATCTGTTCCATTGAATTTGCTATTCTTCCCACTTGAACGATAAGTCTGCCAGAGTTTCGAGCCAGTCTAGACAGATGATGGAGCAGACTTGCCAGGTATTGGCTGTGGGTGTTAAGGCACGCATAGTTTTGTGCCTGTTGTTTGGCCCAACCGCTCCAAAACTCAGGGCCATTGGTGTCTGGCCTGGTGTTGTGCTCAATTGGGGGCTGTGGGATGTTTGGGGTGGTTGGGGTATGTCCTGCGGCGTGGTTGGCTCGGTATCATCTATGGGTTGCAGGTGAAGAGTGTATGTATCCTGCTGGTCACTTTCCTGCTGGGCATCCTCAGGCATGATGGCTGGTTCTGTATGGGGTTGAAGACAGCCAGTATTTAGTAACTTGTTAGCATTGGTCTTACTCTAGCTTTACGTCAACATGCATTACTTCTTAATATTCATGTTTGAATTGATAAATAGATTGTGGCCTAAACTTAACTATGTTGTTCACCTTTTTCTCTAAATCGGTGGCTTCGAACCTTCACTACTCAGTTCTAAAAAGTTTGTGCGAATTGTTGGACTCTGAGCCATAATTAATGTGCGACCACGAAGAACTCCAACAAATACAAATTACTACATTTACATATTGAGTATGAAGCTTCCTTTGGAACAACACACACAATACAATAAATGTGTTTACCAATACACTCATACATTGTTCAAGGCAGTCAGTGGTCTGCCCAAAACGTTAGATACATTTTAGTGAGAAAATGTAAACATTAACAAATGGTGAAAAAATCTTAAGGTGGCCTAAGTTTAGACCTGGTGATGTTGGCCATGCAAAAAAATTGGATGAGACTTAACATTTATGTAGGTGTTTTTCCTCAATATTAAAAAAATACATATTTGTTGCTATGGCCAACATGACATCTGACAATTAACCATCTAAAAAACCCTTACCACCATGTGCTTGCTGTTGTTGATTATTATAAGGATGACTGTACACTTTTTTTTTGGCTGTGCACAAACAGTGGGGCAGATGTATAAACCTGGAGAAGGCATAAGGAAGTGATAAACCAGTGATATGTTCAAGGTGATAAAGGCACAAGGCAAACAGCTCCAATATGTAAATTAACAGTTATGATGTTTTTGTGCTGCTGCCTTTATCACCTTGCACATCTCACTGGTTTTTCACTTCCGTATGCCTTCTCAAGGTTAATACATCTACCCCACTGTTTTTATCCTTCCTTACAGGAAATTGTTATGTTTACTCACCAGACAACTGACGAGATTGTGGATCCTCACTTTGTGGGCTGGCCAAAATAGCTAGTGGTGGCAGGGCCAACACTGCGGAGATGCGCCGTTGGGGTGGTGATGCTGGTGCTGGGGATTCAGCCTCAAGACGGCGTCTTTTGCTTGTCCTCCTAGCCACAGTAACCGAGCCCTGTGATGGGCGCCTTAGTGGAGGGGCGTTTGCAGAAGAAGAACCTATGTGAAAAAATACACATTAACATTTTGTTTTGCAATGTGTTTGCAGAATATGTGGTTACAGTAAAATCTTACCTGCAGTGCCACCATCTGCATCTCTTGGCAGTGTGGGATGTGGCCTGGCTGTGCTGCTTCTCTGGCGTACTGTAGAAATATGAAGATTGTCCTTATGAACATACTTTGTTTAAGAATATGTTTATGCAAATTCATTATTGTGATGTAAACATATGTGGGACCTGATGAGAAGTAAACTAAACGATGCTTATGCATTTCTGCCTGACTTAATTGGGTGTCTATACTTTAAATACTAAACAATTTAACAAAACAATACATACACAAAGGGACATAATGCACAATATTATAATACTTAAAACCCAAACGTCGTAGCTTGACACAACCACAATATTGCACGCTAAGTGACCAATTTTTCATACTAACAAGAAAACACTATCCACAAATATGTTGCCAAAAAAGAAAACATCAAAACCAAATATGCATGCTAAATCACATCAACAACACACATTTCAACCCAGAACAACACACAATAAACATAAGTCCATTGAAATTTAAAATAAAAAAAAAAACAAAAAAAAAAAAACACTTCTTTAAAATACAACAACAAACATTTACTTTTGAAATAAGACACCAGAAAAAGGCCAAGGCAACCAGAAAATTATACAATACAAACTATTAAAACATACATAATTGAGATTAACACTACATCAGGCCTGGACAAACCTGTGGCTCTCCAGATGAAGTGAAACTACACATCCCAGCATGCCCTGCCACAGTTTTAGCATTCTCTAATAGCAAAACTGTGTAAAGTCATGATGGGACTTGTAGTTTCACAACAGGTGGAGAGCCACAGGTTGGACAGGCCTGCAAAACATCACCAACACATTAGAAGAATGAACTAACTTACAATCACAATTAGCTAGAAGACATTTCAGACAACTAAGAACAAAGCACAGATGTTTAAATAAAAAAAAATTAATAATAATAACTCACCATCCTGCCTTGGCCGATCAGAATCCCGGACATTAGTCGCACCAACCACTTCTGGCGGAATGAGAGTATGCACAGGCTCCTCCCAATCCCGATAAGACGCTCGGAAGGGGTGTCCACCCCCGGTTTGGCGGGCGGACTTAGCCTCCTTCGACATCTTGGCCTTGACACAGCGCTTGATGTCGTAAAATCGCTTACAACACGTGTCCTCGGTCCGCCTCACCACACCCTCACTATTAACAGCCGCAACGACCTTCCCCCACAGAACAGTCTTCCTGCGCGACGACACCTTTGCAGCATCATGACCAAACAACTGCCGATGATGCCTCATCAGCTCCCGCACCAAAGCCATATTCTCAGCGTAGCTTAATTTAACATTGCGACCCGTCTTTGTAGTGGTGCGTGGCTGCGGAGCCACAGCACTATCACTATTACTGAAGGCCGCAGCAGCAACCTCCCCCTCCTCCTCACTAACCTCCTCCACCTCACTCACCTCCTCCCTCTCACTCACCTCCTCCACCTCACTCACCTCCTCCACCACACTCACCTCTGACTGGGACATAATCAGGACAAACAACAAATAACACTGAGAAAAAAAAACAGTAAACACACTCCTCCACTACCACTACACACCTCACACCAAACACACACAGTCACTCACAAACAATGACAATAGACGTGAAAAAAAAAACAATGACAAAAAACTAGACAGACTTTTAAATAACTACACAACAAGTATGACAAGACTACTTACACACACAGTACAGCACTCAACAATCGACAAAAACCTCCTCAAATCCTCCACAAACTCCAAAAAAACTCACCAACTCCGAACACACCTTCCTCTCACCTCTCCACTAGCTAAACCCACGAGGTGCGGAGGGTTGGGGGCGTTTTTATAGTAATGAGCACAGTCACTCCTCCATCACGAATCAAACCAATCATGAACGAGTGACAAAAACGAAACTTAGAAAAAAACGCGTCCGGAAACGGAAAAACACTGCCGTAACCGAAATGTGACGCAGTCGTAAGAAAACCTCATAACACGGCCGCAAAACCACTAAATCGTCCGCATTCTACCTTACAAAACCACGAATGACATCGACATCGGAAAACACGAAAAAAAAAATACGACAGCTTAGTAAATGAGGCGTACCAAATTCAAAAAGTTGCAAATTTACACATTCGATGTCATTCGTGATGAATCTCACTCCAAATCGGTACAAATACGAATTTTAGTAAATATACCCCATTGTGAGTTATAAGGTGATCAAAGTTGTCTGAAAATGAGTGGAAATTAATGTTATTGAGGTTAATAATACTCATGGGATAAAAAAAATGCAAAAATTATGTAATTTTGCATTTTTTGACAATTCTTAAAAAAAATCCAAATCCACAGCCCATCACAGCTGTTTGATGAATCCAAATCCAAATCATCAGGTCTGGCACACATCTCTAGATAAAATACCGACCAATCAGCTCCTAACTGCCATGGTACAAGCTGTGTGTACTCTATCACCATGCAATTTTTCATTTGCTAAGGCTTGATAAATCTGGGCCTAAATTAGAGATGTGCACCGGAAATTTTTCGGGTTTTGTGTTTTGGTTTTGGATTCGGTTCTGCTGCTGTGTTTTGGATTCGGACGCGTTTTGGCAAAGCCTCCCTGAAAATTTTTTGTCGGATTCCGGTGTGTTTTGGATTCGGGTGTTTTTTTTACAAAAAAAACCCTCAAAAACAGCTTAAATCATAGAATTTGGGGGTAATTTTGATCCCATAGCATTATTAACCTCAATAACCACAATTTCCACTCATTTCCAGTCTATTCTGAACACCTCACATCTCACAATATTATTTTTAGTCCTAAAATTTGCACCAAGGTCGCTGGATGACTAAGCTAAGCGACCCAAGTGGCCGGCACAAACACCTGGCCCATCTAGGAGTGGCACTGCAGTTTCAGACAGGATGGCACTTAAAAAAATTAGCCCCAAACATCACATGATGCAAAGATAAATAAATAAAAAAAGAGGTGCAAGATGGAATTGTCCTTGGACCCTCCCACCCACCCTTATGTTGTATAAACAGGACATGGACACTTTAACAAACCCATCATTTCAGCGACAGGGTCTGCCACATCACTGTGGCTGAAATGACTGGTTGGTTTGGGCCCCCACCAAAAAAGAAGCAATCAATCTCTCCTTGCACAAACTGGCTCTACAGAGTCAAGATGTCCACCTCCTCCTCATCCTCCGATTCATCACCCTTTTCACTGTGTACATCCCCCTCCTCACAGAGTCTTAATTCATCCCCACTGGAATCCACCATCTCAGGTCCCTGTGTACTTTCTGGAGGAAATTGCTGGTGAATGTCTCCATGGAGGAATTGATTATAATTCATTTTGATGAACATCATCTTCTCCACATTTTGTGGAAGTAACCTCCTACGCCTATCGCTGACAAGGTTACCGGCTGCACTAAACACTTTTTCGGAGTACACACTGGAGGGGGGGGGGGGGGGGGCAACTTAGGTAAAATAAAGCCAGTTTGTGCAAGGGCATCCAAATTGCCTCTTTTTCCTGCCAGTATACGTACGGACTGTCTGACATGCCTACTTGGATGCTGTCACTCATATAATCCTCCACCATTCTTTCAATGGTGACAGAATCATATGCAGTGACAGCAGACGACATGTCAGTAATCGTTGGCAGGTCCTTCAGTCCGGACCAGATGTCAGCACTTGCTCCTGACTGCCCTGCATCACCGCCAGCGGGTGGTTTTGGAAATCTGATCCTTTTCCTGGCAGCTCCAGTGGCGGGAGAAAATGAAGGAGGAGCTGTTGGCGGGTCACGTTCCGCTTGACTTGACAAATGTCTCACCAGCAGGTCTTTGAACATCTGCAGACTTGTGTCTGCCGGAAAGAGAGGTACAACGTAGGCTTTAAACTTAGGATCGAGCACGGTGGCCAAAATGTAGTGCTCTGATTTCAACAGATTGACCACCCGTGAATCCTGGTTAAGCGAATTACGGGCTCCATCCACAAGTCCCACATGCCTAGCGGAATCACTCCATTTTAGCTCCTCCTTCAATCTCTCCAGCTGCTTCTGCAAAAGCCTGATGAGGGGAATGACTTGACTCAGGCTGGCAGTGTCTGAACTGACTTCACGTGTGGCAAGTTCAAAGGGTTGCAGAACGTTGCACAACGTTGAAATCATTCTCCACTGCGCTTGAGTCAGGTGCATTCCCCCTCCTTTGCCTATATCGTAGGCAGATGTATAGGCTTGAATGGCCTTTTGCTGCTCCTCCATCCTCTGAAGCATATAGAGGATTGAATTCCACCTCGTTACCACCTCTTGCTTCAGCTGATGGCGGGGCCGGTTCAGGAGTGTTTGCTGCTGCTCCAGTCTTCGGCACGCAGTGGCTGAATGCCGAAAGTGGCCCGCAATTCTTCCGGCCACCGACAGCATCTCTTGCACGCCCCTGTCGTTAAAATAATTCTGCACCACCAAATTCAATGTATGTGCAAAACATGGGACGTGCTGGAATTTGCCCAATTGTAATGCACGCACAATATTAGTGGCATTGTCCGATGTCACAAATCCCCAGGAGAGTTCATTTGGGGTAAGCCAATCTGCGATGATGTTCCTCAGTTTCCGTAAGAGGTTGTCAGCTGTGTGCCTCTTATGGAAAGCAGTGAAACAAAACGTAGCCTGCCTAGGAACGAGTTGGCGTTTGCGAGATGCTGCTACTGGTGCCGCCGCTGCGCTCTTGCTGCGGGAGGCAATACATCTACCCAGTGGGCTGTCACAGTCATATAGTCCTGAGTCTGCCCTGCTCCACTTGTCCACATGTCCGTGGTTAAGTGGACACTGGGGACAACTGCATTTTTTAGGACACTGTTGACTCTTTTTCTGACGTCTGTGTACATTCTCGGTATCGCCTGCCTAGAGAAGTGGAACCTAGATGGTATTTGGTACCGAGGACACACTACCTCAAGAAATTCTCTAATTGCCTGTGAACTAACGGCGGATACCGGACGCACGTCTAACACCAACACAGCTGCCAAGGCCTGAGTTATCCGCTTTGCAACAGGATGACTGCTGTGATATTTCATCTTCCTCGCAAAGGACTGTTGGACAGTCAATTGCTTACTGGAAGTAGTACAAGTGGTCTTCCGACTTCCCCTCTGGGATAACGATCGACTCCCAGCAGCAACAACAGCAGCGCCAGCAGTAACAACAGCAGCAGTAGGCGTTCCACTCAAGGATCCATCAGAGGAATCCCAGTCAGGAGAGGACTCATCAGACTTGCCAGTGACATGGCCTGCAGGACTATTGGCGTTCCTGTCTAAGAGGGAAATTGACATTGAGGGAGTTGGTGGTGTGGTTTGCAGGAGCTTGGGTACAAGAGGAAGAAGGGATTTAGTTGTCAGTGGACTGCTTCCGCTGTCACCCAAAGTTTTTGAACCTGTCAATGACTTCTGATGAATGCGCTCCAGGTGACGTTTAAGGGAGGATGTTCCTAGGTGGTTAACGTCCTTACCCCTACTTATTACAGCGTGACAAAGGCAACACATGGCTTGACACATGTTGTCCGCATTTCTGTTAAAATAATTCCACACCGAAGAGGTGATTTTTTTGGTAATTTGACCAGGCATGTCAATGGCCATATTCATCTCACGGACAACAGGTGTCTCCCCGGGTGCCTGACTTAAACAAACCACCTAACCATCAGATTCCTCCTTGTCAATTTCCTCCTCAGCGCCAGCAACACCCATATCCTCATCCTGATGTACTTCAACAGTGACATCTTCAATTTCAATATCAGGAACTATACTGTGGGTGCTCCTTCCAGCACTTGCAGGGGGCGTGCAAATGGTGGAAGGCGCCTCCTCTCCCCCGTCCAGTGTTGGGAAGGTCAGGCATCGCAACCGACACAATTGGACTCTCCTTGGGGATTTGTGATTTAGAAGAACGCACAGTTCTTTGCTGTGCTTTTGCCAGCTTAAGTCTTTTCATTTTTCTAGTGGGAGGATGAGTGCTTCTATCCTCATGTGAAGCTGAACCACTAGCCATGAACATAGGCCAGGGCCTCAGCCGTTCCTTGCCACTCCGTGTCGTAAATGGCATATTGGCAAGTTTACGCTTCTCCTCAGACGCTTTTAATTTAGATTTTTGGGTCATTTTACTGAAATTTTGTTTTTTGGATTTTACATGCTCTCTACTATGACATTGAGCATCGGCCTTGGCAGACGACGTTGATGGCATTTCATTGTCTCGGCCATGACAAGGGGCAGCAGCTTCAGCACGAGGTGGAAGTGGATCTTGATCTTTCCCTATTTTACCCTCCACATTTTTGTTCTCCATCTTTTAATGTGTGGAATTATATGCCTGTAATATATCAATAGCAATGGCCTACTGTACCGTACTGCTATATATATATATATATATATATATATATATATATATATACAGGTTGAGTATCCCATATCCAAATATTCCGAAATACGGAATATTCCGAAATACGGACTTTTTTGAGTCAGAGTGAGATAGTGAAACCTTTGTTTTTTGATGGCTCAATGTACACAAACTTTGTTTAATACACAAAGTTATTAAAAATATTGTATTAAATGACCTTCAGGCTGTGTGTAAAAGGTGTATATGAAATATAAATGAATTGTGTGAATATACACACATTTTGTTTAATTCACAAAGTTATAAAAAAATATTGGCTAAAATGACCTTCAGGCTGTGTGTATAAGGTGTATATGAAACATAAATGCATTCTGAGCTTAGACTTAGGTCCCATCACCATGATATCTCATTATGCTATGCAATTATTCCAAAATACGGAAAAATCCGATATCAAAAATACCTCTGGTCCCAAGCATTTTGGATAAGGGATACTCAACCTGTATATATATATATATATATATATATACTGGTGGTCAGCAAACTTCTGCACTGTCCTCCTACTATACACTGCGCACAACTACAATGCAGCACAGAAATGGATAGTATACTTGACGACACAGAGGTAGAGCAATGGACTACTTTACCATACTGCTATATATATATATATATATATATATATATATACTGGTGGTCAGAAAAATTCTGCACTGTCCTCCTACTATATACTGCGCACAACTACAATGCAGCACAGATATGGATAGTATAATTGACAACCCAGAGGTAGAGCAATGCACTACTGTACCGTACTGCTATATATATATATATATATATATATATATATATATATATACTGGTGGTCAGCAAAATTCTGCACTGTCCTCCTACCATATACTGCGCACAACTACAATGCAGCATATATATGGATAGTATACTTGATGACACAGAGGTAGAGCAATGGACTACTGTACCGTACTGCTATATATATATACTGGTGGTCAGCAAAATTCTGCACTGTCCTCCTACTATATACTGCACACAACTACAATGCAGCACAGATATGGATAGTATACTTGATGACACAGAGGTAGAGCAATGGACTACTGTACCATACTGCTATATATATATATATATATATATATATATATACTGGTGGTCAGCAAAATTCTGCACTGTCCTCCTACTATATACTGCACACAACTACAATGCTGCACAGATATGGATAGTATACTTGATGACACAGAGGTAGAGCAATGGACTACTGTACCGTACTGCTGTATATATATATATATATATATATATATATTTCTCTGACGTCCTAGTGGATGCTGGGAACTCCGTAAGGACCATGGGGAATAGCGGGCTCCGAAGGAGGCTGGGCACTCTAGAAAGATCTTAGACTACCTGGTGTGCACTGGCTCCTCCCACTATGACCCTCCTCCAAGCCTCAGTTAGATTTCGTGCCCGGCCGAGGTTGGATGCACACTAGGTGCTCTCCTGAGCTCTTAGAAAGTAATAGTCTTAGATTTTTTTATTTTCAGTGAGACCTGCTGGCAACAGGCTCACTGCAGCGAGGGACTAAGGGGAGAAGAAGCGAACTCGCCTGCTTGCAGCCGGATTGGGCTTCTTAGGCTACTGGACACCATTAGCTCCAGAGGGATCGACCG
Source organism: Pseudophryne corroboree (assembly GCF_028390025.1). Taxonomy (NCBI): domain Eukaryota; kingdom Metazoa; phylum Chordata; class Amphibia; order Anura; family Myobatrachidae; genus Pseudophryne; species Pseudophryne corroboree. The sequence goes on from NC_086447.1 coordinate 147,410,831, forward strand.
CAGGCCCAGCCTTGATGTTCGGTCCCGGAGCCGCGCCGCCGTCCCCCTTACAGAGCCAGAAGCAAGAAGATGGTCCGGAAAATCGGCGGCATGAAGACTCAGTCTTCACCAAGGTAGCGCACAGCACTGCAGCTGTGCGCCATTGCTCCTCTCACACACTTCACACTCCGGTCACTGAGGGTGCAGGGCGCTGGGGGGGGGGGCGCCCTGAGGCAGCAATAAAAACACCTTGGCTGGCTAAAATACCTCAATATATAGCCCCAGGGGCTATATATGAGGTAAATACCCCTGCCAGAAGTCCATAAAAAGCGGGAGAATAGGCCGCAAAAAAGGGGCGGAGCCTATCTCCTCAGCACACTGGCGCCATTTTTTCCCTCACAGCTCCGCTGGAAGGAAGCTCCCTGGCTCTTCCCTGCAATCTACAGTACCAGTAAGAGGGAAAAGAGAGGGGGGGCATTAAATTTGGCAGTATATATATTGAAAAGCAGCTATTTGGGACATAACTCAGTTAGTCCCTGTATATATATAGCGCTCTGGTGTGTGCGGGCATACTCTTACTCTGTCCCCCCAAAGGGCTTTTTGTGGGTCCTGTCCTCTGTTTGAGCATTCCCTGTGTGTGTGGGGTGTGTCGGTACGGCTGTGTCGACATGTTTGATGAGGATAATGATGTGGAGGCGGAGCAGATGCCTTTAGCAGGGATGTCACCCCCTGGGGGGCAGACACCTGAGTGGATGAGCTTATGGAAAGAAATGAGTGCACGTATAGACTCTTTACATAAGAAATTTGACGACATGCCAACTGTGGGACAGCCGAGTCTTCAGCTCGTGCCTGTCCAGGTGTCTCAAGGGGCATCAGGGGCTCTAAAACGCCCGCTATCTCAGGTGGCAAACGTAGATGTCGACACTGATACTGACACCAGTGTCGATGAGGATGAGTCGAATCTAATGCCCGTCAGGGCCATTCACTGCATGATTGAAGCAATGAAAGAGGTGCTAAACATTTCTGATTTACATCCAGGTACCACAAAAAAGGGTATTATGTTTGGGGAGAAAAAACTACCCGTAGTTTTTCCCCCTTCAGATGAATTAAATGAGGTGTGTGAAGAAGCGTGGCTTTCCCCTGATAAAAAATTAGTAATTCCTAAGAAGCTACTAATGGCTTTCCCTTTCCCGCCAGAGGATAGGTTACGCTGGGAAACACCCCCTAGGGTGGATAAAGCGCTCACACGTTTGTCTAAAAAGGTGGCACTACCGTCACAGGATACGGCCGCCCTTAAGGAGCCTGCTGATAGAAAGCAGGAGGCGATCCTGAAGTCTGTTTACACACACTCGGGCATTATACTTAGACCAGCTATTGCGTCAGCATGGATGTGCAGTGCTGCCGCTGCGTGGTCAGATAAACTGTCAGAAAATATTGTCACACTAGACAGAGACACGATTCTGCTAACAATTGACCATATCAAAGATTCAGTCTTGTATATGAGAGATGCACAGAGGGAAATCTGCCGGCTGGCATCTAAAGTAAGTGCATT